>NC_090923.1:303751424-305001424 GCF_040938575.1 Ambystoma mexicanum | reverse complement strand
CTGTTAATCGGGTCAGGTAAATTCAGGCACTTTACCCTAAGTGCATACACCTTGTACCAGTTAGCTCTCCTCACACAGATAAAAGGCAACACCTAAAGACACATTCTGAGCAAGACGGAACACAAGAACGAGCAGAACCTCCGAGACAAAGGCACACCTACTGGAGCAGGGTAGCGGACCAAGGGACTAGAGAGCAGTGGGCTGAAAACCCCAAGGCTTTCCTACTGCAGGCCATTGCCTCTGACAGACCGGGAAAGACACACAGAGAAAGCCAGATCCCACAAGTGAAGATTGCTTTGTGTTTGTTTTTAAATCTTTTAAAAATGTTATTTGTGTTTCAGTTCATTGAACTTTTCACATCTATAAACAACAAGGAAAAAGTTACATTTTATTTAAACTTACATTATATTTCAATTTGATCAGATTAAAACTTAATTTCATAACTGTATAGCCATTTGATTTCCTAATGCTCTCCATACCTCAGTTATCACGAAGGTACGTTAAGCCACTCTGTCTTCTCCAATAAGCAAGACTATCTGTCAATTTATTGTATCATTTCTTTTATTTCCTTCTCAAATGCCAACCATACCTGAATCAATGCAATTGCTCTTCCAAAGCTTCGACCACTTATACCATTTAGCCACAAATTTTGCCCAGTATCTCTTGATAGCCCTGTATCAGATGTATATAATAATTATGGTAATATTTCCACATATAGAGGCAACCAGTAAAGATATATCTGAGTGATTTCTTTTCTATAGGATCTTCGCATAGTCTACGCGTTCTTTTCTCCTTGGGGATATTCAACCATTTCCCTGAGACTTCTAAAACAAGTAAGTTAATCTTATTTGCATAAAGATCTTGCGACACATAGGATCTGGGAAGAGGTATATATATTTTTGCGCGGATCTATAGCTGTAACAAACATTCCCGTAGTCCACCAATGACTTCAGTTTACTTACGTGGTCATGGTTACATACTCAATCCCAATTTATTTGCTTTCTTTATGAGCCCAGCTATTAGGGCCCCCAAATCGGCGTCCAGTCTATTTCTTTAAAGAATGTCTCATTTAGATCTTTAAATCTTCTCAGGTTTTTGCATGAATCCTCTTGTATCCCCCTTTTTTTATTATTTCCAGGACCATATCATCATCAGCTGACATCCTCGGGTACATTGCTTCTCTTTTTAATTTAATGAAGGTACTCGGAGAAGTTAGTCCTAACAAATGGCTTGCCTAGGAGTAGATGACAGGCTCAATATTCTGGCCATATCAACCCTTCTAGTCCATTGGCCCATTCAACCAGATTCAAAAAGGAGGACTCCATTGCGTAAGAGATCGTCGTCTCCAATTTTTGGCGATACAGGTAAACTCCCATCAGGTTATAAACCAAGTTAGACGTTACAAAGTTTTTCAACATTGTCCTGATGGATATGGCCTCTGTTCTCTGATGTTCTAACATATCAGCCTTGTTTCTTTTAGTGACTTTCTCATAGCCCATGTATTTGTATTCATCTATTCTTTTGATCCACTCATCCTTGGCAGCAATACCCTTTTTTTTGTCTTTTTTTTATGTGTCCAAAGGTCATCATTTTAGATTTTGCACTATTTATAGTTAGATCATTGATTCTGGCATATTCCATACATTTTTCGGCACTTATTTTTAGGCCAACCATTGTGTTTTCAAAAATAGCCAAATCATCTGCACAGGTCAAATATACAATTCTCTCTTTGACCAATTTGGGTGCACAAGAGTCGCTGCCCACAACATGTGAATCTAGATCGCTGTTAAATATATTATACAATATCAAGGCTAGTAGACACTCTTGTTTCAGTCCTCTGCATATTTCTATGGGATCTGACATATCACCCGATCCTCGAAGTCTGACTTGTGCTTTTGTACCTTGATATAACAGCTGGCAGGCATATAAGTAGATGGTCTAGCATTTTCATATTTTTCAATTTGTCCCATAATTTATCCTGATTTAATCGTATCAAACACGCTAGCGAAGTATACAAACAGAACGTGCAAGGGAGGTTTTTCTTTGATTGTAGCCTGATGAATTAGTGTATTCATAACCAATATACTATGGGAGCAGGATAGACCTTTTTGGAATCCTATCTGGAATCTACTCAAGATTCCATTTTCACTGATCCAGTGTTCTGTTTCATATAATACCTGTCCTGCAAATATCTTGCCCGATCCATCTAATAAAGACAGCAGAATAGAGTTATTCGTATTATCTCCACTCGGAATCATGTAGGATAAAGTCCAGGATTTGGGAATTAAACCTGTTCTTAGAACCTTATCAAAAAGCAATGTTGGAATCACAGCCCATTTTTCGGGATTCCCCAACATTACCAGCTTCGAGATCCCGAAGCTAATTAATTAAGAAGCTAAATAAATCTAGAGCCCCGGGGCCAGCCCCGGGGCTCTAGATTTATTTAGCTTCTTAATAAGTTGCAGAATATCCTCATAAGTAATATTTAAATTCAATTCTTGCTTCTGCAATGTTTTAGATTCTTTCTCTGCTCTAAACATGTTTGTTAGCTGATACACTATTCAATATGGCTTCCTTTGGTTGGGTTTGTTCTATTATTGAAAACCTTCCATAGATGTTTAACATCATTTTTTTCTCATGGCTCAGTATATTCTTTGCCATGCCACAATTGTTTCTGCCCTTTGTTCTCATTTTCATAGTGGTGTATATGTTTCCCCTTATCGGGAAAACTGAACGAGTTCAAATTCTACCCAGAAAACAAATAGTAGTCGAACCAATTCATCTCATTAGTGCTTCCATTTTAGTACATCCATCTTTATTAAAAGAGCGGTGTGGTCTCTGTATTCGGAGAAATGTACGCTCATCTGGATTACCATGGGGAACAGGTTCCAGACGTGCATATACAGTGCAGTATGGATGACATACTGTTACTCCTCCATGTGTCAGCTCTGGGGGTAGCTCCTCTTACATTTCCATTACATATGTTTAATTTAAGCAGATCTAGGACATTAATCATATTTATTGTCCTCCCTTTTCTCTCTCTTTGTTTTACGTGGAGCACTCCCTTGTCTGTGATATTATATTCAAGGCATTTATTTAGCGTTCAAGTCACCCACCAAAATTATCTCAGGGTCCTTATCAAGCAAACCCCCAATTGCAATGGTTGCTAAAATGTTATCTTGTTTTTCCTACCGTCAAATATTTATAATCAATTATTTTTTTGTTTTTATTTCGTTGTTATGGTCACAGAAATTAATATTGAGACCTTTCAACTTGTGACAAAAATGAAAAATCAAAATTCAAATTTTTATACATAACACATTAAATGCTAAAAACCTATATAGATAAAATACATCAAATATATGATACAAGATTGCAACAATGCACGCAGAGAAATGTTCATAAAAATCACATTCAATAATATTCATAATGCTTAACACAAGATAAATGCTAACATAAAAAGTAATGATGAAAAATTCACAACACATGAATTGAATTACATTATACCTCGGGATGTGCGTTCTCAATTCATATATACACAAGTTCCACTGTTAACTGCTAAAGAAGAGTCATTTTTGGGTACCCCAGTTTGTTTTCGAGTCTTGCAGCCCAAGTTGGTGAAGATAATTCACTACAGCATATCTGACCGACTTCCTATTTGTGTGAAATAATAAACCCAACAATTGATCAGGTGTCATTTTACAGTACTCGGAAAATAAATACTTGTGCACATCTATACATCACCAATTCGACACATTCTGTGCATAGATGTTTCAAGGTTTCCACATGTTGAGTACAGAAACCTTTATCTTTCACACTTCCAACAATACTACGCCTATTCAACACATCTTTGGTCCGCCATAAATTCAAGCAAACCGCATGAAGCCATCTCGATGTGACGAGCTTGGTGATTTCACCATATAATATGCGACCTCATTATAACATTTCATCTCAAAGGGGTATGCAACAAAGTTTTGATATTGTGAATATGCTGTTCTAGTTTTAATCCAGTCTCTCTCCCAGATTTTAGTTTTAGCTCTGTCAGGATTCTTTGTCAGCAAAACTACTTCGATCTGTGCCTCATCAAGTATTCTCTGAATTTTCAGGCGCCAGAGTTTCGGAAAGGAATCTGCTGAATTTAATAAGTAGGTCGCTATAATATTGCAAATACCCGTTGTTAATTTATTCATGAGGCATTTGCGGTAGAGCGAGTTTAACTTCCACTTATAGATCGCATATAGAGAAATTAAGCCATTAATGGTAGAGGTTGGGAGTTGGGTAAATTTAGCACATGCTTCCAATAGCGTACTTCTTTGATCGCCCAATGATTATAAGATAGCCATTTTTTGGTTTCAGCCCCATACATTATAACCAGCGTTACTTTTAATTTGTGATAAGTAATTAATGGCAAAATTGAAAATTTACAGTACCTTGCCTTAATAATGCAGGCTTGCGAAATTGATGTTTGGAGTTTTAGCATTCCTTGTTGGTGATATGAGTCATCTGCCCATTGATTAGAAATGATCATGCCCAAGTAAATATAAGATTTTACCACCGCAATTTGACAGTTTTGTAGAGGCCACTGTATTCTAGCTGTTCTTTGCTTTCGTGTCCCAAATTGGATTATTTTTGTTTTTGAAATATTAATGGTTTTGCAATTCCTCTGAACATATCCATTCAGGGCTTTAAGAAATGTACGCAAGCCCTTAGGGGTTTGGGATATGAGAACCATATTATCTGCATACAATAACCATTGTACCTGCGATCCCATAATCCTTGGGGAATCAGTATTCAATTTCATGAAAGCATGGCTCACATCTGAGATGAAAACATTAAATAATGCCAATGCTAGCAGGCAGTTTCAATCGGATCCACGAGTAATCCGCCCTTCGTCAGTCTTATTTGAATAGTGGTATCTGTGTGTAATTGTATTATCCATTTTAGGATTTCCCAGGGACAATGTGCATCAGCAAGTTTTTTTTATAAAGAAGCTCTTGCGGAACTGCATCAAATGCCATCTTAACATCAATAAAGGCAATGTATAAGACTTGTTTATGCTGGCGGGCTCTCTGTATAATACTGGTAAGAGTAATCATATTTATGGCCGTGCCTGTACCCGGTAAAAAGCCAGTCTGAAATGGATCACGGATATTCTGAGTATTCAACCATTTGTTAAGACAGTTTAATAATAATCTGGCGAATAATTTGCCAGGACAGTCTGTAGGACAGCGCTATCGGTCTGTAAGACCTAGGATCATCTTGGTCTCCTTTTTTAAATATTGGAAGTCCAATTGATTTTTTCCAAGTATCAGGAATACTACCAATTTTAAAGACATGGTCATATATTCAAAATAGGATAGCAGCCCATTTGTCCGGAAATGTTTTAAGCATGGCATTATGCAACCCATCTGGGCCTGTGGCACGAGATGTGCTTAGCTTGCTAATACAATTTTTGATGTCATCAATGTCAAACAAGAACTCATGGGACACTGCCTCTCTTTGAAAGGTTAAGTTCATACTAGAGAATAGTAGTAGTTTTAATAATTATACATTTTAAACATTCAGATTGTTACGGATTCCAATCAGGCGTCACACACTGGACCAGGATACTTGGTCTTAGTCTGGAATGTGATGCTCAATAGGAATTATTTTTCTTTAATTTCAACTAATTCAAATTGAGCCGGTACCCGACCCGTTTCACACCCCGTTTACAAATACCGGAGGTCACAATGGACCATGGACCAGGCCGGTTGGTGAAAATAGAATATTTATTTATTTTTAGAATTCACAAAAATCACACACATTTTAATATTGGGCAACAATCACCAATGGGGTGATAATGACAATGGAAATGGAAGCAATGCACTTGGTTAACCTTCTAGTAAAACATATCCAAAGCACAATTGAATAGGAGCACTTTTTGAATTAGGATAGATAGCACCCAAGTTAAGGTTTCTCCTGCAATGTTCCCTCAACCCACAAATAGAAAGAAGCAGCAGGTAGTATGCGATAAGAGGCAGCAAACAGAATCAAAATCAAAATCCGACCTTCCCTCCCAAAATAAGAGGCAAAACCCTTTGCAAAGGCCTAAAATAACACTCCAATTTTGATAAATAATAAATGATCTGTGTGTTTAAATAATGATATGCATATGTTTGATCACAGTCTCAGGGATGTTATATCACTAGAAACCATCAGGCAAAGTATCACAAAAGCATATAGTTCACAAAGCACATTAAAATAGAAAACCCAGTGCAGCCGGATTCACACGTGGAAAAGTTGCATTTACACTTTTTTTATAGCTTAAAATGTAAAATGTTTTTTTTTTTAAACGGAGAAAAACACTGAATTGGAATATGGATTTTGGGCAGGGGGATAGATGCACGGCACAGGGCCAATGTAGAGGTGAAAGGAGGGCTATAGGTCAAGAATTGAGAGAGATTTGAAAGGTAGAATGAGGTTCGTTTTTTAGGAAAATAGAGCAGTTAAAGAGAGAAAATCGGTTTTAAAATGAAAGGCAAATTTTACTGAAACCAAATTATTTAGACTATATTGTTCAAGAGGGATACAGTAAGATCCAAGGTTGATTTGCGACGTCAACCTTGTCCCCCAGCCTTCAACTTTAAGTGGAAATTAGTTTGATTACTCAAAATATGACTAAGGGCTTATGATCTACACAAGACCGAATTAATAGAGAAATGACGCTAGCACTTAGAATTCTCTGTGCACCCTGTCCTTGACTTTCTAACAGTTTTAACAAGTTACCAGGATATGGATCGGATTTATTAAACAGTGGAACAAAGACAAAAGTCAAGATGGGGTAGACTATGTGTAATGGAATGTGGGATACTCACATTCCACACTTGAGTTTTGGGATTTTGGAACAGTCCGGGTTCGGGTCACAAAAGATTCTGGTCACCGGATAGCGGACTCTCCTGGCAAAAGACAGCTGGGCAATTCTGGTCACCGGATGGCAAGTACAGCTGGATGCAGGTAGTGGACAAGCCGGTCTAGTCTCAGGATACTAAAGGTACCACAGTCTTCCCCCTTTTTAATGGGATTTTAGTAGGATTTTCTGAATCCAGGCCTTTGCTGAGATGGGGTCAGCTATGCTTTGGCCTGCTGGAATCTGGTCAGCTACGCTTTGTCTTTGTTGTGGAATCTGACAGGATTAATGTAGAAGATCAGGAACGCAGGTGCAGGAAATTCAGGAAGTAGTGTGTTTAGAGTTCTGGCAACCACTTTTATTTATAAGGCATGGTGACATCATCAGAAGATGTGGTGGGGCAGGCTTAGCTAAACACGCCTCTAATCAACTGGATTGGTCAGGGGTAATGGTTGATGCCTTGCTCTCAGCTGGTTGGGTTTCAAGTGCATGATGTCAGATTTATGATGTGAGTTTTACAATGTCCAGAACCTCCCACAGTTACTTTAGCTAAAATCCAGTTTTTCCATAAATGGCACATTTGTACAGTTGTGGCAACTTAACAAATTACATAAGCAGGTTACATATTTTAGCCAGCACATGCCAGTCCAACTCTGCAGTCTGTAAGACATTGTTTTGCCCTTCTAATAATCTTTGTTCATTTTTAGTGTGAAATATTCGGCCTAAAATTCTACAGCTGTATGGATTATCATTGGGCATGTCAGTATTGATTTTCACATTAACATTATGTACACTTTCCTTAAAATACCCAATTCTCTGCCATTTCTGTTCCCAATATGGCAGAGAATGCTACATGGAATTAAATTAAAACCCATGAAATTACATTAAAACTGTACATTCCTGCAATGTCTGGTTGCAGAGATAAAAGTCTGAAAGGTTTCCTAAATAAAATAGCTGTTTAAACCAAATGGTCAGCATTGTCCTCCAAATATTGTTATGCCTTTCCAGGCAACCCCCCTCAGCCCAGGGTTGTCATGGAGTTTTTCTTTGAAGCTTCTTGTAGAAGTGACGGGAGGTGTGATTTTCTTTTTCACATACTCATGTCCCAGAATTTCTATTGTATGAGGCTCCAGTCCAGATGAAAGTCTGATGAGTATGTGAACTTTCTTTGTCTTGGTCAGTCAAAGTTTCCCAACCTAGTAATTAAGTGGCCAAGTGTCCTAGAAGTTTATGGTGGTTCCCTTTTGGGGGAAGCCTTAGCTTTGCCAACAGGAAAAACCTGTTCTGGAGCTTGCAAAGTCCAGCCACTACAGATTAATTTCTTATTTTGTTTTATTTTTGTGATAAATCAGAATCAGAATAAAGCCTGTTGAATAAGCTCTCTCAGATAGGTTTCACAGCACAAAACCCCTTCACATTGCTAGATAAAGCTAGGGCCTTACCCAACATACACTTTTAAAGTAGTATTTTTGTTTTCTTTGCAAAAGTATTTTAAACATGTGGTGGCTGCTGGCATTGTCCTTGCAAATTCAATTTTTCTCTTACTTCTGACTTCCCACATTGTTTTGGAGCCCGAGTTTGTTTCTTGTATGCAGCACTTTGTTTAAATATAGATGCACTGAAATTGACATAGGCCCAGAAAGCCAGGGCCTTTTTGACACATTGATCTTTGATATTTTGTAGCCCAAAAGTGAAGCGTTTCCCTGTGTAGCTGAAGTAAAGCTTCTTTTGATTCCTTCAGAACTGAACAACAGCTTGTCATTCAGGGATACTGCTCTTGTCTGCTAGAGCACAATGGGAATGTGGAGGGGCATGGTAGGGTCTCATTAATAAAAGTATTGTGATGAGAAAAAGAGCATCAGAGCGGCATCATTTTAAATGTAAATATTTCCCTTTTTCAATGGGAACTTTGGGCTTGCAACAAAGTAGCGCTGCTTTTTCACTCCCCTTCTTTGATATGTCAGAACACACTGGCAAGCTTTTTCAGTGGGCCCCCTTGTTCCATCCTGCCCAATATGTGCTTGGCAAGTTGGTGCAGCCATCTTTTGTTGCTGCACAACGCAGTTTTGACGCAATGGTGCTCCAAGGAGCCAGCACAGCCATTTTTCTGTTGACTGCAGAAGCACAGCTTGGTTATGGAGAAATTCCGTTGAATGGGTCAATGTAGCCCACAAGATATCACTACTTTAACCATGAGGACATATGGGGATTGACCTTCTATTTGCCCTTAAATTCCTTGGCTTCTATATCATTAGCCACCAGTGTAAGAAGGCCTCCATAAAGTCGTCCCTTAACGCAGTTCTCAGCAGACCTCCAAAAATTCTGGTACCCATCAAACACAGTTTCATACATAAGCCAAGTCTCTCGGATCAATATAATTATAGCAGACTGTAGGGAAGTAAAAGAACAATTTTCAGCAATCAAATGTGTATGTCCTCTAGAATTCCAAGAGAAAATACTCAGTAGGTCATTTTTAGGGATTAACAGTAGGCCTTGGAAGGAAAGACAATGGCCATTCCCCCATTCCCAATGTGCTTTCATACATTTGTCTTCTGTATTTTTTTATATTGCTACCATTTTGTTTCCCTTCAATACTGGCTTAACCCATTTTACTTTGCTAGTATTCCTCATTATACCTGGTTGGTCCAGATCATAACCCCATTTTAATAATGAAGGGGCATTAGCTTTAACTAGTTGCGCAACTTCCACATCTTTACAATGTATTTTTGAGCAGCTGATGTCCATGTTTTTTAAAGGTTCTATACATTCGAAGTCCCTACTTTTCAACATACGTAGTGTGGGGACATGATCAACAGTTTGAACAAAACCAATCTATTTATAGAGTCCTTTTGTTCATCAAATAAACATGATATTGTAAGACATGTAGGATGAATTAGGGGTTTCTGTTGGTCACTCTGTTGCCTCTGTTTAATGTTTCCTTCCTTAGATGTGCTGCCATTTTTGCCTTTATCTTTTTTCGCTTCTTTGTCAATTACATCTTTTATCTGGTCAAAGTTTTCACTGAGTTCAGTAACTTCTGAGTCCTCGGAACATTCATCTTTGGAAATAATGTCTGATTTTTCTTGTATGGTGACTTGTACGGTAACTTCAGATGATTGGGATATTCCTGATTTCTCATTCTGTTTCTTTGTAAGCAGCCATAATGTTAAATTTCCAGTTTTTAGAGATGTCTTCTTAATCTCCTTACTGCTTTTTTCTTTGCTTTTTTAGAAAGGTCATCTTTATTTTGTGTTACCAAATGTATTATTTCCTCATCCTCTTGTGGATATTCTCAGCTGAATTACTGTTCCGCTGATATTTTTTTACTTTTCTCCTACGCTCCTTTCGTGAGGTTCGGCCATAGTAGATTTCAAAGGCCACTCCTCCATCTGTGGGTCACGGAGAATCTCTTCTACTTCCTTATTTTCCCTTTACTTATTCAGAATGGCAGTTATTTTAACTAGAACTATGCCCATTTTCTGTTTTTCCATCCCTTGCATAATCTGTTTCAGTAAGATGGTATGTTTTGTCACTTCTTTTATCAGAAAGTTCCCTTGTTTTAAGAGGATTTTTAGGGCGAACTGTGTGGCTTCATCATCTATCCTAGAATGTCTTAAGGACTCTGAGACCACACTATTTTCTAGACCATCATTTGGGGTAGGAATTTCATGGGCTACAGAGGTCCCTTCATCTAATAAGCCCGTCAAACATGAGGAGATAGTCAGTCTTTCCTGGATGATCTCTCGTGCTGCCTTTCTGTTTGCTCCTGAGGTTGTACATGCTTTTCATTGCCTGTTGCTAGTGACATACATAACTTCAGTAGCGATTGTTCATTATCAATCAGTAGAGATTCAAGCTGTGTCAAAGATTCATTCTCCACATTTAGACTTTCCAAGATTTTATTTTGGGTTTCCTCCAGAGGGCCAAAGTATTTTTTAATTTTGGTGGGGTTTTTATGTACTTGAACTACCACTACTTCGCCTTCCGTAGTCTGTACAGCTTTTTTACATTTAGGCAAAGGGTGGTCATCCACCATATTTTTAGTGTTTTTGTTACCTCTCGGAGAAGAACGATTTTTCAGAGGCATATTGCAATTTGCTTTCGCTCTCAATCTCGAATCAAGGCTTCCTCCCCCTTTCTCTAATTCAATGTTTATTACTGCCACGGGGAATGGTGCACAATGAGTTCAATGGAAAGTTATCTTGTTCTAAATATCACCAACGCATCCGAAGGCAAACCACCCCCACGTACAACACGCAAATAGCGGGAAGCGGCAAGGAAGCAGTTACTAGCTGTCAACTCGACACCAATTACAGTGGTGCCACTGACTGCACACTGCACTGTACATAGCGAGGGGCGAGCCTCAAGCAGCCTGCTCTTGTATAGTTCAAACTGTGTTAAAGGCAATACAGGGATTAACTGCCCGTTCACTTGTTCCATAAGGCGGATACAGCTCCTACAGCATTTAGGGAGAGAGACTTTCCAATACCAGTGCTGTATAGACTCCCCGCAAGTGCAGAGTCGCAGGTCTCGAAAGGCGAGCTGCTCCCCGCACACGGCACACATTAAGCGGGTAACAGCAAGGGAACAGCCATTAGCTGGGAACTTCTGTCAACTCAACGCCAATTAATGCAGGACTACACACCGCACTGTGCACAGCATGCTGTGAGCATAAAGCCTCAAGCCGCAGGACCCAGGCCATAGACCGCAGAATGCCAAACACTCCACCCGCCCGCTCTGCTCCACTCCCAAGGTCAATATTTAGTAGCAGGATCCTCCTCCTGAGTCAGTAAGCAACAGGCAGGGAGAAAAGACTAGGAGCTCAGCATCCGGCTGCAAAGTCAAACACCTTACACTTGTGTTTGAAGGACGCGAGTGAACGTCAGAGTTAGGGAGGTGATGCCAAACCTGTGGTAGTAACCTTAACTCAAAAATTGGAAACCGCAACACAAGAAAGACGCGCACACAGCTGGTGAGTTGGCAAGCGACCTGAGAGACGGGTGTGTGGTAAAGTGAATTAAGTAACATCATATCGTAAGTGAAGGCTGCACGCGTGTGGCTTAGATGTGAAGAAAGGAAGACCACTGAATGAACTTTAAAGTAAAATGCAGCTGCGAGATCAGTGATACTAAGTAACGGAGTGGTCCGGTGAAAAGAAGTAGCCCATTCGAAAGTCTCTGTGAAAGGTACATTGTTTGGAGTGAAGGGGGATGGGCAAACACATCCCCTCCTCCCCCTCCTATAAGGTACATGATGCAAAAGACAGCCAGGAGATATCGTGAACGGCCATACTAATGCTCCAATAATCGATAAGTATGTTGAGAGGTACCCATTCAGCCAGCCTTACAGACCAGGTAGGTGCAGTACAAGCCTTACCCAGAGTGGATTAGGAGCCTCAAGCTGCAACCAAAGAGACCTCAATTGACAGTATTAACTAAAGCGCTGAGAAGCCAAAGCCACTGACGTCATTCGAGACACCACAACGTAGCAGCGTTAGACAGGAAGCACACATACCATCCGCACATCAGGACACAAACGCACACTTGAATACACGAAGAACACAAGCGTACAGTTCTATAGTTAGAGGACAGATGTGAAGAGGAAAAATCCTAGCAGACTCAATCGGGGACGACCCCCTAACCGGAAGAAGCACCAGCAGCAACATGGCTGCCGATCATACAAACCTATGCCACTGCTCCAACCAGGGACAACTACCGCGAGCGGTATCCTGCCAGCCGGCCATACGATCCTGCTGTAATACGAACTCTGCCAAGAATGGACGAAGAGACGCAAGGCAGAGTTGGGGAGAACTGCATGGACAGACTTCACTAAGGCACTGTACTAAATTCGGCATGCTGCAGGTCGTTCGAGACATACTGACGACATAGCTCTGTTAGAAACGAAGCACAAGTGCAATTCACACACACACCAATTTACACGAAGAACATGTACTGTTCATGAGATAGAGGACTTGGAAACCTACACTATCAGCATGTTTATTATTTTGTCGTTAGGCTCGCTATAGCATCGCAGAAATGCAAGAAGAGCTTGTATACGCTTGCTGATGCTTCTAGACAGCTAACCCTGTGGAAGGACAGGAGCACCCAAGGGACCTGACCAACCGTAAAGCTCTTACTAACCTATGGACATTACGACGACTCCATACTGCAAGCCAGAGCAGGCCTCAGGAGGAAACAGTAGGCCACAGTGATCGTAGAGAAATCCCAAACTGCAAGGTGCTGCGCTAGAAGAATAGCTTAGGCGTAAGCGCAGACTGCCAAGGACATAATGTTGCAAAGCGACATTCCATATCCTGAGCCAAGGTGACATCGGCGGCAGCAGCAAATATTCCCTGTAAAATACACACTAATTTGGGGCAATTGAGCCTGCAAGAGTGGTCTCTGGCCATGTGACCCGGCCAAGTTGTGAACAAGCCAAGACTCAGAGGCTGAGAATGAGCAGCGGCACCACAGCTGGAAAGTGATTCACAACATAATTGTTACCTCCCAGACACCATGTACGATGGGAATGGAGCGCTCTCATGGCATTAGTCGTCTTCACACTATTGTTATACGCAGACACATAGTTGCAATCGCTGAGACATAGTAGACACGCACTGAGAACAGGTGTCTTGCGGGCTGGGAACAATGTTTTTCCCAGACCTGGGAGCCCGCAGCCTGACCAATCAGGACCCTGAGTTTTGGGGGCAGATGGCAAGGGTTGCCAACCAATTACCAGGCTTCCTCAAACCGTTTTAGAGTAACAACGTTCGGGGATGATCCAAGTATACCACCTGATGCAGTACTGTCTACTTATCACTTCTATAGGGTCCTATAGTGGACCTTCCAGTCAGGGGCCAATCCCAGGCTTCGATAGGTTTAGGAGGGAGTCTGTCAAGTGACAGAGGTTGTCATGTCACGTGAATACAAAACTGGCCTGCGAGCCAGACAGTGGCGAGATGTGCCTGGATTTTGTTCAGCATATGACCCCTGTGCGTTTGTCTAATAAACCACAGTAAACCTTTGCTTCTTGTGTGGACCTTTACTTCTTGGGACCAGGGAGGGAGTTAGGGCCCTCCGTGGGCTGGGAGTCTGCAGACCTTTGGCACAGCTCTGCCGGCCCCAGAAATTACCATGACAAGTTGGAGGCCTCAGCGAAATCATTCTGTGACGTCAGCTCGGCCAAGTGCTGCCTCCTCAGCCGCCAGAACTCGGAGGACTCTTGTGGGAATGGCGAGATAACCGGCATGTGCAACTGTAAGAATTGGTCGTCGGGAGCCGACTTCAACATTATCCCGTCTGCGATTGGCGAGTTGTTCACACAGTCCAGTGGGGGTGAGACAATCCAAAGGAGGGGAGTAGCGTCCGAGCGGCGCAGGCAGGCATGTAACAACTTAAGTGTGTGGTCCACGCAACAAGCAAAAACATTTGTGTGGGTGGGTGAGGGAAGTGTAAATAACGGAAGAGGGGGCAATGTGGATTGGCTTCATTAATTGGTGTCAAGAGTCAGCGTCTGTTAGAGTTGCGTAGCAGCGAGTTCAGTTCTTGTGTTTTGCTTGATTGGATGGTCATGTGACCCACTCGAATAGTGAATGAGAAGTAGAAGTAGCGGATCCCTATGAGTTGGACGTTTTAGTTTGGCGAGTAGAAGAAGTATTCCCATAGAGGTTAGCTGAGTGTGGAAGGTGTATTGGCTGGTTAAGTGTCCCCAGCGAGAGATCTATCATCCGTTAGGCAACGCAGCGGGGGCAGTCCAATCACGTAGAGATAAGAAGTTGAAAACGGATACTCCACTCTGTTGGTGTGAAGACAGATGTGGGGATTTTGTGGGTGTGATTGAAATATTGCATTGTTGGTCTGTCAGTGTGCGTGGTGTTTTTCTCATATGAACCTTAGTCTGGTGACGTCACCCATAGGCCATTGCATAGGACCTTGCATTGTGCGTTGGTGGAGAATTAGCAAGCTGATATTTCTCGGATAGTCAGACAGGTGACTGAGAGGCAGTGCGCGGTTGATGCCTGCGCACGATTGAGGTGGTGTGCCAGACTACGGCAGTTCGTGTGAAGGCAGGGCAGTACAAGAGTATGCCGCGTACAGTGCAGATCGGCAGACATTCGTAAAGGGAAAGGAGACAGAAACTATATTTTGCATTGTATAACCTGCAAATTTGTTATTCCTGGCTTGACAGCAGAGGGCCGAAATCTGCAATTAGAGGTCAGGTAAAATACACACTGGTATTGTTCCTCAGGGGAAGATAACGGGGGAGGTGAGGAAAATGTATGGTGGTTCACCCCTATCCAGCACATGTGTCTTACTCTGCCCCTTAATAAGGATAAAATAATAAAATATAGTTTACAATGGTCCAAGAGTACAGAAGAGAAAGTAATACGACCATGGCCGCCTAACTGCATTTTCTCCCCAGACGCACTGCAATCGCTACTGATGCACTTACAGAACACATACAAAGGGAAGAAGTTAGCCAACCGTATGGAAATATACGAGTTATGGCGTATGTTCCAGGTGGACAGGCCATGGATGATGAGCTTGCGGGGGTGGAGGAGGGCGCAAACTCATGCACGCCACCTCCAGCACCACCCAGAGTCACCTCTGACAACATAGAAGAGGAGGAGCAGGGCTTATACCAGTTACGGTACCTAGACGAAGTAAGGAAGCCCCGAGAATTAAAATCTTCAGAAGGGTATTCCAATCCCACGTACAAGCCACCCCCATACGCTCCAAAGGTACATGCACCAGACATCCTGCAGCATGGGAAGGGGGAGGAGGCCGTCAGCCCAGGCGTTGATGAGGAAGGTCTGTGGTGCGTGAAAACAGAATTTGCAGGCATAGCCCCAGATGAATGGGTGGCAGCACAGGTGCTGCTGAAGTTACAAGGGGTCACGATGGGGGATGCAGAAGGTGCTGCAAAGGCAATAGAGGGGTTGGAACTGGGACAGGTGTGTAGGGGGAAGATGGCACACGAGGTAAGGTAAGACCAGCAGAGGGAAGATGAAGAGAAGAATTTGGAAGAGGAAAGGAGGGAGCGAAAGGAAACGATAATAAAGGGGCTGGAGTTCAAAGAGCAGGAATGGAAGGAACGATCAGCTCAACCGGACAGGGAGCGGGGAGAGGAAGTTGTAAGGGAGGCAGATAGAATGAAGCATACTGCAGAAATGGAGAAGGTGGAGAAGGAGATAGGAAGGAAGGAAAGAGAAGATGCAGAGAGGGAGATGGCGTTGTGGAAGAAAAAGATACTATTGCAACAGACACGTAAGTACGAAGAAGGGAAGTTGAAGGAGCTGAGGTTGGCGAGACCAGGGAGCGCAATGAGTGACAAGGAGGAACGGGCACTCAAAAGTGTTAGAGACGCAATACAGGAAGTGTTGGATAGGAAGAGACGCAACGAAGAATGGCGAGGAGATTGACAGGACGGGCAGGCTTCTCATGGGGGCACAGTGAGCGGCATGGGTACGTCTAGGGCTCCCTTGGTAAGTTGCAAGATAACAAACATGGGTATATGAGAAGAGGAAGATGCATGCAGGTTGACGAACATTGATCTCAAAACAGTAAGCGTGCGTTACCCACATGCACGCAAACTGACATTCTCTGATGGATTTTGTAGCGAAGCGGAAGGTGAGAGCGGAGACAACAACCCAACTGCCGAGGGAAGAGGAGGGCCTAGTAAACTCTATGTAACGCGAACAGGTACAGGGATGTCGTGGGAGTGTGAAACACAAGACAAGAGGGACTGAGAAAGGCGCAGAGACAGTACCACCCAAGACACAATTGGAGGGGCAGCCCCACAGACACCTTATGCAAGTAGGCTCCTGGATCTCCAGGGTACAGAAGAGATGGGGCGACAGTAACACAAACAAGGGGACACGCATGCTCACAGGGCGGGTTCACTGGGAAGCAAAACACCACATGCAATACAGTTAATGGACATAGATGCAGAAGCAGAGGATGAGAGGGAGGCCCATTCAGATACGGCAATACGGACGCACTCCAGAAGAGAGGGCCGCGTACTCACAGATGCCCTTATTGGAGAGGATTGGGAGCAGGCCACAGTATGTACCCTGGAAGCACACAGGCAAGGAAAACATCAAGCTGAGGTTAACCTCGTTAAAGGAATAGTGTGCTTAAAATATTATTGTCCTGAGGTTTCGGCATGTGTTTTTAAGCATACGTTGATCGATCATATAAACGTTTCCTATGCACCTTACCATAGTTTTACTCACTTTTACACATGCGAAATCAGGTAGCAGGCACGGCCATCTTGTGCTAATCTTATATGTTCCCGTATTGCCCTAAGGTGAACTGTCCTGGTGACACTAAATCATATACCTTCCCCGGAGGCCGACATCACAAGACTTGCATCGGCCATTTCACAATGCCAATGCTTGTCTCGTGTCAACATTTTCTGCGCTTCAGCTAATGACGTGTCTCCATGGAAATGGCATGACGCCCCTTTCCTCAATAAGTATAAACAGACCGCATCTCATCACACATCAGATTTGCTTTCCAATCATTTCACTGTCTTTTTTTGTGTATTCTGTGCCTTGTTTCTGCTCTGTTCAGCTATCTTCGTTGCTCGTAGCCCTTGTGAACAGATACTAGTACTATCATTACTATTTATTTTAATTTTGTCGCATTATGGCAACAATAAAGCCCTAACAGTACGAGCCGGAGTATTCCGAGGCGGAATTACTCAAAAGAGAACGATGCAGAAACGATGGGGCTACGAACAACAGTTGGGAGGACGAATCACCAGATCAAGAGCCTGAGCCTAGTTGCATGAACGACCTCTCCACCTGGTGTACCTGCAATCGGTGCGCGGTGATGCCAACCGAGGAGGAGAACTGCTGCTGCCGAGAAAACTCTGGATGCTTGTCCTACATATCAGAAGACGAGACACGGCTGCAATGTGTTACCGAGCTGCATGACTTCAGGTCAGCTGCCTCACACAGTCCGTGTTGAGGATTATAATGGTGCTTATGCACGAACTTCGCACAACAGTTCGCCCTCGCAATCCAAGTAATGAGTAAGTGTACTCTAGATGCGATGTCACTTAGGCCACTAACATTTCATGTTTGTCTCCTATATTGTCGTAACTTTGATCTATCACTGCCAAATGAATCTAGTCTTGCAATTCTATACATCACTCGCGATTTGGGGAAATCATAGTGGTCATCTTATGTTTATTTCATGTACAACCATGAAACAATATTTCTTTGTGTCCCAAATGTAATGGAATGCATAGTTGTTCAATATTGTAATGTGTGTACACTTTAAAGCCCAAGTGGATTGATCCGTGAAGTAACATTTGTACTGGCAACAATACCATTGGATACAAGATTGCATTTTCAACTAAGGTTTAATAAACTTCTCTTGTTCATTTAAAAACAGTTTATCTTTCTCTTCCACAGGTGGTACAGGCTGGTGGCCTATCGTTCATTTACATGGTGGCTTCATGGGAGGCTTGGACGCCACGTTCGACTAGTAATACCCGCCTGCGTCATTGGTGCCATTAGAGAAACATTGCCCAGTGACAGCGGTCAGTACAAGGGATTTTTCCACACTGTGCTGCAACCCGAAGTATATAATGTGTAGTACGGGGATTTGTGCCATCAACATCAGCAACAAAATAAAATACAACTGAACTTTTATGAATGGTTGTTTCAATTTTTCAGTGAATGAAGTGTGTCTCTATTCTGCAGTGTTCCGGCCCTTTTCTGCATGCTTCATGCCCCTCCATCCCCCCTCCAGAATCAATGACTGTTAGCCATGCCCTCCCATTGGGGCTGGCAGGGTGGGAACGGAACGGCCATGGTGCCAAACACTGTGTACACTTCAAAGGTATCTCCTGCACAGCGGACATTGTACACATGGCCTAGCCAGACCCAGTGTCTCCAGGCAGGCTCCCTTGAAGCAGGCCGCTCCCATGCTATCCACAGAAGACCACACCATATACACATCACTCATTCACATACACACCCACTTTTCAAATTCTTTATAAACCCCCTTGATATTTATCATGAGAACATCTGTGAGCACTGCAAGTCAACTCGTGATCGTGTTACCTGTGAACATCTCTGACCACTGAAAATCAACTTGTCATCGTGCTACCTGTGAAATTCTCTGAGCAGTGGAAGTCAACTTGTGATTGTGCTACCTGTTCTCCTGCTACTAACTACCCTGCATGCTGAATCTAACTGGTTGTTGGTCAAGGTAAGAGCAGGTCACCTAATCATCTCTTTCTGATCTCTAAATTTCTATGTATTTTGAACGAATGTACCCAGTAGTGTAATGTTCATTCATCTCATTGCCATTACCATTGACTTCTGTTTAATTTGTTCTGTTCTTGATATATAGAAATTGCATGTGTGTCAATTGGGATAGAATTGCATCCTTTGCGGACCATGACTATAAGCATGTTTCCTTTTGATGCATGAAAGTAAATTCAACGGACGAGTAACACGTTACGATTTTTGGCGCCTCAATCAATTCTGTAAGAAAATGATCCCAGTGTATATTTGACTACGCAACACAGGGTTTGCCTCTGTGACCAAAAGAAACATTGCATAGAAACATTTATGATATAATTCCATCTTTCTCACGCATACATGCAACATAATCTTTTAACGATGTGGACTTTTGTTTTTAAAGATTATTCAACAATGCCTGCTTGTATGGTTTTCGGTTGCCATTCTAAGACCCATAACAAACCTAAGGGCACAATAATGCATATATTCCCGAGGAATATAGATCTGATAATAGAATGGGTCAGATATTGCAGATTTGCGCCGGACGAGTTTGAAAGTCGAGTCAGGAAGTCTTGGGGGACTTGAGGGGAGATCGATTCCGCATCTGCAGCCTGCACTTTACCACAAATATGTACGACGAATCGCAGTACACAAAGAAGCATCGACTCCGAACATCTCGTAAATTGCTTCCAAATGCAATTCCGACTTTATTCATGCACACGCTGCCTCAGCTGAGTCGCGGTTCATGAATTAGCTGTAGGCCTTGTGGTACTGAACAGGTAACTACATGGACAGATTGGTGTTTTTGCTTTAAATATTTCTTTTAATACTTGCATATTGTATTGCTTTATAAGGAGGACACAGAAAACTATGTTATAGTGCCCTTGAAAATAAGCATATTCTTTTCGTAATTGGTTGCTTTACATGTCAATTTTTTAAGGTTAGCATGTGGACTCAAGCACAGACTATCGGTAGTGACGACATCGCCGACCCGTCCAGTATACCAATGGTGAGCCATACAGAATTGCTTTAAGTTCATATTGTTCAGAGTTGGATCATCCCTCATTTCAAATTTTCCCTTTACAACTCCAAAACAATGCACTGACATTGAAGGAGCATGATTCTGCATCCATTTCTTTCCCGGAGTCAACAACAACTTTCAGCGCCTATCACGTAGTTTTATTTTGCTATTCAATTCCGGAAATGTATTATGCACGGAATTTTAGATAATATGAAATAGTTTACGTATCCTGTCGTTTGTTTACATAATGTTTCATTTATGGGTTTTTATTGATATGTACCATTGCCTGCATCCCATTGTGTGTGTTCAATTTCACTTTTTTCATCCATACTAAAACAAGTACTGTGTTACATGTTGATGCTGATACTTCGACTACAATTACATCATCCTTTGGAGCTGATCAAGAGCCTGAGGTATGCGTACTGACAGTTCCCTTGAATGAAAGAAAGTATATCCTACATCTGATACTATTAGACAGTGACCTTATTATAAACGAGCATCTTTTCAAACTTTTACCATTTCAGTTCTAACGTTACAATTTCTAACCTAATGCCGAATACAATGCAAAATGCTTGAGTGCAACATTACAATCAGCGGGTTTCGCACAGTGATCTCTGATCGAGTACACTAGCCATCAATCAGGTGAAATTCGAAATGTATATTTTGACTAAATGACATACACCGTGTATGAGGGTATCTATGTAAGCCATGTGCGCAAGGAAAAAAATCTGATTTCAAATTGATTGATTAATATTCTATTGAAGGGATGTATACAAGATCTGGGAGATAGAAGACGAGGCACGTGGATCCGAGGTGGCAGACCAGCTTGCTGGTGTAGTCGTTACAGTGAAGTCACAGAAAATCAAGAAAGGAAGGTGTTAGGGTAATTTCTGGTGGTCGAGAGCTGTACCAGGGGTCCGCAGACCTCCAGCTCTCGGAAGGCCCTAACTCCTTCCGCATCCCAAAGAAGTAGAGGGGCCACACAAGAGCAATTAGTTAATGCTGTTTATTAGAAGAAAAAAGCAGGGACAAATACATGGAGCGTAGGTTCCAGGCAACTTCTCATCATAGTCGGACTCGCAGGCCCGTTTTGTACCTGAGTGATGTAACAGTTTGCATCACCTGCGAAAGCTCATCCCCGAACCTATCGCCACTCTGGGTTGGTTCCCCGAGTGGTAGGTTCAGTATAGGACCATATAGTGGAAAGGGTTATTGGTGGATCAGAGGTCAGGTGGTATGCTTGGTTCATCCCTAGAAATTGTTACTTCAAAAATGATACATGGAGAGAGTTGGTGATTGGTTATGTGGTATTGTCGTCAGTAGTTAGCCCCCCGTGTCTTGATTGGTCCATCAGCAAGCCCCCAAGCCTGGGGCCATCGTCGTTCCCAGCCCGCAATGTACCTGGTGCTGGCAACAATGTATGACTGTGTCAGTGAAAGACAATGGACAGGTTCTAATACTGCCATTCGAGCGCTCTTTTACCATCGCCGCCTGTGTCTGAATTGTTACGACTTTGTTGCAAGAGAGGACCTCGACGTGGGACACCAGTGCTTCTTCAGTCTTCGGGAATTGGCATTGTATCAAGTCGGCCTGGTCACGTGTTGAGAGACCGTGGTTGAGGCAGAATTACGGGGATTTAATTTGTATGTTGCTTCGGGTAGTCGCAGCAGTGGCAGGTGTCACCTTGGCTTGCAGGGCGCGGAATGTGGATTGCAACATCGTGACCTTGGCTGCGGTGGTTCCAGCCAGGGGCTGTTCTGCATGCTCAGCACCTTGTAGCTCTGTATGAGCTGCTTCTGGCTTGTCGGCTCTGGTCTGAGGCCTACTTTGGCGTGGTTGTATGTTGGGGCTTAAGGTCCATAGGGCAAGGGGGTGTGGGGCGCAGTGTGGTGCCTTGTACATTAGTCCATCTATAGGGTCTTATCCCCAGGGTTAGGAGCATGAAGCCTCTGCAAGCATATACACAAACTCTTCCAGCGTCTTGCGTTTCTACGATGCAGTTGCTGGTCTATGTGGAAAATAATAACGATGCACGTCTGTGAGTGTGCACGGTCCCCTAAAACATAGCACTGAGCATGTTGATCGTGTGGATTGGTATGTGAATGATCCAGGTGCGCGGCAGCACATGTGTTTCTGTCTATCGCGGCTATGTCGTCATGTCATCTCTAACCATGGCAGCTTAGGTTGCGAAGCATTTAGTCGAGCTGGTCCATGTGATTGGTCCCAACTCCACCTTGGTACCCACCGCGTGTCTTGGGCGGGGTGCGGCCTGCTTTTGCAGGTGGAGCATGGTCATGGTGAACGTTGGCATCTGGGGCAGTGGGCAGAGGTGCGAACTTGTGTGGCCAGAGGTCCTTTGGCCGTGACGTCGTCTTGCAAAGTTTGGGTGTGGTTTGAGGGAAGGGACCTTCCCATTTTTCCTCTTCAAATGGTAACTAACATGCAATTTCGATTACGAAAAGTGTTTTGAGCTGGTGTCTTCATAACATGCGTTTTTTTTAAATCTAAAGTGCTATGTACTGTATGTTGGATTTACATTAAACATGTTTTTATAACCCATCTCCTAGATGCCCAGAAGAAAACCAAGTATGAAGACACAGAAAATAAATGAAACCAGAGATGCTGCTTGCCAAACAGATTTCACCATGGAGCAAATATTATTTGAGGCACAGCATGGTCCAATCAATAAGCGGACTCGAGATGTTTATGCCCAATGGCCAGAAAATGAATTGAATGTGACGGCGAAGCCAGCAAAGTGTTGTTGGACCATTGCTACAATGTGAGAACTCCACACGATGAAGATGAAACTGAATATAATGAAGATGCTTTTGAATTACTCGCTGACCACTTGACACACTCTACACCCGCAAAAAAAGGTCCACCCAACAAATAATCAACATTGCTGGATTCTCCCTCCAATTCGTGTTCAAATAACACAAGCTGAAATAACAAAGACTGAAGCCTTAATGAAATTGACTGAGGAACTAGCCAAAGATTTCCACTTCATTGTGTCCTGTTCGGCCAATATGCCCACCACCGGAGTCACAAACCACATTCATGCAGGACGATCGTCTAATAAAGGAGCCCAAATACATTGTATTCGACAGCTGCCTGGTAGAGATTATACTGATGCTGAAATGTGTCCATCCAGTGAGGGGGTGAAGTATGCGGGAACCCATTGCTGAATGGGACCCGTTTATCATAAAGCACTAACTTGAAAATGCAAGCCACCGGTGATCTGCTCCATGCTAAATATTCATGGTCGGCTTAACCGATGCTGGTGAAGTGCCATCTGGGAATCTACTGTGTGCAGCAGCTTTACTTTTCAGTGGCTCTACTTTTAGTACGTTGTCCAGTTACTGTCAATTTGTGGGACTCCAGTTCCATTCTAAAACACAGTACTACAAATATGAACGTGAATATTTATTCCCTGCTATTAGTGAAGCTTGGAAAATTGAACAAATGTCGGATTTTCAGCAAAGTACTGCACATACCACTTTTAGGACATGGAAACTAAAAAGATTGTGAGTGGTCGTGCAGGTATCCGAATGTAAATCCTCAGTGTACCTGGAGAAACATGGTTTTATGAAATCCCTGGAAGATCTCAAATCGAGGGAATGCAAATAGACCTCATAGCCACCGACAGACATGTTTCAATAGCCAAGACCATGAAAGAGCAGTTTCCAAATATTCACCATCAATTTGATGTATGGCACGTTGCCAAATCAATCAATAAAAAAATCTCAGCTGCTGGAAAAAAAATGGCTGTGAAAATATTTTACATTGGTCCCAGTCTTTCAGCAACCATCTTTGGTGGAGCTCCAAAACTTGTGGTGGGTCTGTGGAAATTCTACTTGAAAAATGGCGCTCACTAATGCATCACTGTTCCAACATTCACTCTTGGTCAGAAAACCTATATTTTCACCAATGTGCACATGGACCTTTGCCGGAGGAGCAGGAACGCAAAAAGTGGTTGATTCCATCTTCACCTCCACACAAAGCTCTTGAGAAGATCGTGTTTGATAAAATTCTATCAAGAGATCTGAAGGGACTCACAGAATTATGTCGCACGGGAGACTTGGAGGTGTTCCACAATATGTGCCTAAAGTACAGGCCCAAGAAATTGCATTTCGACATAGAGGGGATGCAATATAGTACATTACTAGTAGTCTTAGCGCATAACTAGAACATAGGGCGTGAACAATCGAGGACTGTGGGAAATTTTGGGATGCTTTGTTACACAATGGCCTTTACGAAAAGAAGCACAAAATGGGTGGTCAAGCCAATATATCAGGAAATGGAATTCAATTTTGTGAAAGATCTCATTTTGACTGTGTTGGACATACATACTCATGGAATCGATTTAGCAGCTATTTATTTTTTCAACAATGTTTATATAAAGTGTCCTTATAAAGCATCCAAATTGTCTTTTGAAATGTATCCTCTTTGTCAATTTCTTTTATTTTTGCAAGAAGTGCCTCCTGGAGGA
This sequence comes from Ambystoma mexicanum, assembly GCF_040938575.1. Lineage (NCBI taxonomy): Eukaryota > Metazoa > Chordata > Amphibia > Caudata > Ambystomatidae > Ambystoma > Ambystoma mexicanum. Next base: position 304,976,769 of record NC_090923.1, on the reverse strand, counting down.
TGCCATAGAGTGTAATACTGTGCTTTCACACTTCCCGGTTTCGTCAAGCTCTTCTGGGTCCTTCACTGATCGGGGGAGGGTCAGATGGATAACAGCATGAAAGCAACTTTGGGGTTCATACGAGTCCCACAAAAGAAATGAGACCTAGGCTAGATAAGATACTTGGCACGCAAGATCTACTGACTGTAAGCAAAACCGTGCATCAAAGGGGGTTGGTTGTTGGTGAGAAATAGGTGCATTCTGACCTATATTTTTATGGGGGCATGTGTTGGGGGTTGTTGCTATCGGATGCCTTATCACAGGGGCCGATCTTTGATTTGCAGCCCTCAGAGTCTTACGATTTCAAACGCAGTGGGGTAGGTGTCGGCATTACCAGAATATATGACCAATCCAGATTAGGTATATGGGAGGTGAAGTTGAGGTGGTGTGGGGTTAGGGTCTGGCGACCAGATGCGTTCAAAGGGAAGTGGGGTCATGGGTTCAGAGGACCGGGCCTGGCAGGAGGGGGTTGCAGCAGGGCTTGCTCTGTCTCGTACGAGCACATTTTGTCAGGGCTCGAGACTCGCTCCTTGCGAAAAATGTTTACGTGATTTGCTGTGTGAACAGGAGACAGGCTGAGCTGACAGGTGGTGTGTGCTGGCTGTGGGAGTCACTGGGAGAGTGCGAAGTTCTCCAGAGGGACGTTATAAATAAGGCATTTGGAAGTAAACTAACTGTTTTCCTTAAAAAAAAAGTAAATCACTAGAAACTTTGCACGGCATTGGTTGGAAGCAGCAAAAAATTAATTTGTCTTTCAAAAATATTTCAAATGCCACTGTGGTCTGAAGGGCTATTCGTTCGCATTCGGAGCACACCCACGCATCTTACACAGTATAAGGTTCAATTGTTTTTCGACCTTGGGAGAAAGGGAGGATTCTGAAATGAATGAAGGGAGGTGTGTAATACCGTCAAATATGATAAGGATGATGGTGGGGCGGTGTTGCGCACGCTGCCAGATGCATTCAGCTGTGTAAACTCCTGCGAGAGCCAGGGCTGTAAACTTTCTAAATCCGTCAAAAAAAGTACTGACTTCGTTGTGGCCGAAAATCAGAGAAATCAGCTGAAGGATTCCTGAAATACAGCGAGTTGAATAAGAAGCTGCATGTGGCGTGGGAACGCTGCCGGCGTGGGCAAGTGATCTAATGCGCCGTAGTCCCTGGTCCTTCGGCGCTTAGACTGGTGTGTGCTGTGAACTTCCTAGCTCGGGTTGAGAGACTGGACAAGTTGCGAGGACCTATTGACCTGTACCTCTGACAACCACGGACGCTCCGGGTCCCCCCATCGAGCGCCTGCAAGAGACGAAGTCAAAGCGGCAGAGGTTGAGACTCGGACTTCCCCCATGTGACCGGTAAGATATGTGCTGCGCTGAGTCCACCCACCATCCGACGAGAAGACCCCCTCCCAGGCACAACATTAGAGCGCTTACCAAGCTTCATCCACATGAACAACAATGCTGTACCCGGCAGAAGAGAGACACCCTGGATTAGGAAAAGGGTTGACCACACAAGCCCAGGGAAGCACATTTTCTGGGTGAGACCCCTTGGATATAGCTGCTTAGACACCTACATATTAAAGACCCCCCTGACCACCGAGGTGACCGTTACTGGGGGTGCACACAGAGGTCCTCCTTAGTAACCTGTGTCAACATCAGCACACGAGGGAAATTTGTGTTGAGCCGTCGGACACCCCCTGGAAGCACAACACAAGGGGCCCTGAGGCGAAAGCGAAGAGGCTTGGGACAAAAATGACTAGACGGATCCCTGCACTATGCACAATACGTTCTGCCGGGATCAGCCACTGATAACACAGAGGCACAGACGAGGAGGCCAAGTGGCATGAGGACTCTTCACCACGGCCCGCGCTGCTGGTCACCGGTGGAGAGACCAGTTGCATAACTTGGGAAGACAACAGAACAGCGACAGAGCCAGTCAGCAGCTCAGAGAAATAGTGGATGACATGAAGGAGGACCCACAAAATAGCAACACCAGGAGAGCGTGATTCGAACATACCCACCCCCCAAAAAACAAAAAAGCTCCAAATATACAATGGGCCTTGGTCCTACAAAGAAGCTCTGATAATATACTCCTCTCACAAGACACACAATAACTCAGTAGTTACATCTTCAGTGCAGGGCACTGAGGAGAAGCAAACAAGGAGGCATCACAATAAAGACATCAATCCACATGTGCATGTGACCGTGCTCCACGAAAGGATCCAGGTCCCTTCGGCAGAAGGCAACAGGTAACAACAGAATCAGAATCAGATGCCACAGGGAACTGCGGCTGGGAGTCCTCAGAGACTGCCAGCGCTGTCCATTCACAGCTAAAAAGAAGGGAAGAACTGGAACAACACCAGCATCGTGCAAGCAGGCGATGCCCAGGGGAACGGGCCCAAAAAAGGGTAAAGGAGCCATAGACAAATACACAACAGTGGTCAAAACAGGAAACATGGCAGATGTGACAGCAGAACAGACTCCCTCACACCAGCAGCGACCATGGACCCTCAGGCTGTCTTCGTGGCAATGCAGCTAGTCTTCACGGTCCTAAACGACAATTTATATGGAATTAATGCAAACGTGGCAACCATCAAGAATCAACTAGAAAAAGCAACTGGGCGCATCACTGAGGCGGAGACCTGTATCAGCACAACAGAGGATGCATTAGAAATGCTACGCAACACAGTGACAGAGATGGCGAAAGACCTGGTAACAGTGAAGCTTAAATGTGAGCACTTGGAGGCCAGGTCGAGACGAAACAACGTTCGTATAATTGGAGTACCGGAGGAGGCCCTCAAGGGCCCAATGGAGCTAGCAGTGGAGAAGCTGATCAGGGACTTTCTCGTGGAAAGAGCGCATAGATCTCTGGCACCACGATCCAAACTGGGTGCATTCCCCAGATCCATCAGCGCCAAACTTATGAACTACAGGGATAGAGACCTGGTGCTGAGAGCTTCAAGAGACAAGCCAGAACTAAGACTGGACTCCAATGTTATATGGATATTCCCGGACTACACACTAGCAGTTCAGCATGAGAGAGGCTCCTTCATGGGAGTTAAGAAAATGGTCTGTGACCGGAAAGTCCCTTATGCAATGCTGTACCCGGCAAGACTCTGTATATAGCACAACAATAAGACTTCCTTTTTCACGTTTCCACAGCCAGCTTTGTGGAGGCAAATATCCCGACACAAACATCTAACTCTGTGGAAACTACTGCAAACAGGCCACTATAGCACATTCAGACATGGAGAAGATGCTGCACGTAATACGACGACGAATACAAATGCTTGGAGAATGCATCCCAGAATAAATAATACCCAGTTAATATGTCAGAATATGTCTATAGAGGATCCTATTATTTTCATTATGTGTACAAGTAATGAACAAGTCTGGTAACATCACGGGCACAAAAATGATGGCAAACGGCCCCGGCCTTCTCAGCAGTGACCACCTGTTGCAGGTGCACATCCTAAGGGTAACCAATTGGAGAAATGGGATTTGGGGGGTGTGCATGGAGAAACATAGTTGAAGTCAAGGGAACTATGAGGGTTCAGGAGGTGGTGGGATTGTTGTGTGGTGAATTAAAGTTTAAAAAAAGCACAGATACAGAGCAATGAAATGCCCTGGTACTCACTTAAGGGAGTAGGCATCACGTACCTGAGAAGCGGATCGGTCACTTATGGCTAAAACAGACAATGATAGGATTACACTGTTGAATGTACGAGGGTTGGGGCAAATAGTATTTTTTACAGGAGACCCATCTTCTAGGGCATCAGGCAGAAATGATAGCCCCGGGATGGGGCACCCAACACCATTGCATTACGTACTCTAGCAGGGCACGTGGAGTGTTAACTTTGATACACAGATCGATCCTGTTTATGCACTACAGCACGGACAATGACCCCGAAGGACGCTACGTTTTGGTACATGGCAGATTGGCAATAAAAGAGGTCATACTTACAAATATATATGGGCCAAATATAGATGATCCTGACTTTTATTCAGTGATATTCAGGAAATTCGCCAAATACCCCTCAGCACAGATAATCAGCGAAAGCGACTTCAACACAATTCTTGATACACGTCTGGACGGCTCATTCGATAGTCCTAGGAAACTCATTAATGCAGCCCGCATGATACGCACCCATATGACCGATTTGGGACTCTGTGATGCGTGGAGCTCTTTAAATGTTACACAGCGCGCCTACACGTTTTATTCATCAGTGCATGACATGCACTCCAGAATAGATGTCTGACTACTGTCTCAAAGTGCGCTGGGCTGGGTAACCGAAGCAGAAATACACCCCAGGACAATGTCCGACCATTCGCAAATTCAGATTTCAATGCGCATTCCTAAAGTTGCACCAATGAGGACCCCGTGGAGATTCAAGGCAACAGCAATGACAGATCACGTATATAAAACCACCTTAACTCAAAGCATAGAAGAATATTTTGAACACAATGAAGGCACAGTAGAAAGCCAAGCAATACTATGTCAGACCTTCAAAGTATATACAACGGAAGTAGCTATGTCCACAGAATTTGGTGTACTGAGAGATATCCGTAGAGAATTAAAGAGGCGTGAAGGAGAAATCGCGAACTACAGGACCAATGCGCTACAAATCCCAGTCCCCAAATTAAATTAGATATTAAAACTCATGTAGAGGAGTATAGAGTGGTGGCGGAACGAGAGGTCCGCTATTTCGAAAAGCCAACTGCGGCAAGGCGCTCTGGAGAACAAGAGCGACCAGGCAGGCTCCTCGCTAGGATGGTAAGAGGAGAACGCGGTACCACGGTTATCCCCTGTCTAACTCGCTCGCCGGAATGGTGGTAACAGACCAGGATGAGCTAGAGAAAGTATTCTACGACCACACCTGTACTCCCCCCGCAAAGCATGGCCACGGAAGAGGACATAGATGGTTTCCTGGCTAATATACCGACAACTCTCCTGTCCTCCACGGCCAAAGATGCAATAGAAACCCCTATCACCCAGGAGGAAATAGCTGAAGCCATTAAAACATTGCCTATTGGTAAAGCACCAGGCTCTGATGGCCTCAGGGATGAGTTTTACAAAGAATGTGCAGGATCACTAGTGCCCAAACTACACGCCGTCTGGTCGGAAGCAGGTCCACGGTGACGAATATCCACTGATTTTACAGTATACTGGCCACAATCCCAAAAAACATGCATGGGGTCGCACTGGCACTGGACATGCAGAAGGCCTTCGGCACCGTCTACTGGCCGTTCATGTTCAGGGTTCTACTTAATTACGGGTTCGGACACAACTTCATAAAATGGGTCAAGGTACTATACACGCAACCATATGTTAGAGTGTGCGTCAATGGCACACTATCAGCAATATTAAAACTAATGGGAGGCACAGGATAGGGCTGCCCCCTATCTCCTCTACTTTTCACCCTGGTAATAGAACCACTGACCGACCTATTGAAAGCCAGATACAGTAAATTGGGGATCCCTCTTGCAGACAAAATGGAGATCGTCACACTATTCGCAGACGATATATTGCTATATTTAAGGAACCCTGATCACAATTTGGGTAAGGTTTTGGGTGCTGTCAAAACATTTGGGGAATACTCTGGGCTCAAATTGAACTCTACTAAATCTGAAATATTCCCTCTCACAGACATCACCACCAAACCCACCAAACCCTATGGATTACTCTGGAACCCCATCCAGGTCAAGTATTTGAGGGTACAGCTAGCGAGGACAGCACAGTTGACCCGCACATTAAATTACGAAGCACTAGCGGAGGCATTATGCACCAAACTCGAACGGTGGAGATCCCTACCAATCTCCCTGATGGGTAAACTTGCATTGGTCAAGATGATAATTTTACCTAAACTCTTCTACCTTTTCAGCACTGTCCCAGTTTGGCCCAGTAGATCCTTTTTCTTGAGAATTCAAGGGACGTGCACAACACTAGTGTGGAACAGCCAATCTAAAGTGATCTGGCGTGAACTCACAAACCAATACTCCCAAGGTGGGTTAGCAGCACCGGATTTCGAAATGTATTTTCTGGCAGCACAAGCACACTACGCAATGCACATCCACCTACCTGCACCCACAACACGCAACCACCGAAACGCAAATTGAAAATCCAGTGAAACTCCTCCATAAAGTGGCAACAGCACATTCCAGAAGTGATAACACCACTGACCCAACCTCAGTGACGTGTGCTGCTTGGGCCAGGATAGCTGGGTCGCACAGGAAGGAAGCGCGGTATAATCCAAACATGCCACTATGGGACACACCCTACATCCCACTCACACAAGACTCTGAGATAGCCACACATTGAGGAAGCAAAGGCATCAATCAGTTCGGGGACCTCTTCCTAGATAAGAAATGTATTACATAGGATATGATCAAAGGGATAGTGGGAGACACACCACGGAAAAAAATATATTATTTACGCATGAAAACGGCCATAGCAAAGGTGTGGAGTATATTTCCAACGGAGCCTGCAATACACTTGGGACTGGGATACATGTTCACAGCAGGGTCGGCCAAAACGTTAGCCTCTACATTGTATAAAATTATAACAACAACCCGAGAACCGTTAGTCCAGAGAGCAAAGGAAAAGTGGGAGCAGGACCTAGGGCACAATATCAACGACAAGCAATGGACACAAATCTGCGGACTGACGAAAAACATTTCTTGTAATTCACGGCATTGACTAATACACTACAAAATAACACACAGAACACCCTACACACCAGCCAAATTGAAATGCATATTCCCCTCGATGGACGGTAAATGCCCTAGATGTGGGAATGAAGAGGTAGATACCATCCACATTTTATGGTCATGCACTTGTCTAACAAAATACTGGTCTGATGTGTGTGATGCATTAGATGCAATGTCAGACTGTCCCATCGAAAGAACCCCAACAGTGTGTCTACTGGGCGCAGTGGGGAAAATGAACCCTACTTAACCTTTGCCTGTTGCTGGCAAAACGGACGATACTGATGAGGTGGAAGAACAAGGACCCACCCACCAAGAATGATTGGGACAGACACATGTTATGGGCGAATGATTGCGAAGAAATGTACGCTGAATTGCTGCCCAGCCAAACTCGCCCCAAGGACATATGGGGTAGATACAAACAATGCCTATCGGATAAAATTGAGGAAGAGGTTGTCTCAGATGTTGTATGAGCCTATGTATAGAAAGTACCTTAATAAGGTTATGATGGATTGATAGAATGCTAATGTGATGTATCTGTGCAAGTTCAAATACATTTTTTTTAAAATAATAAAAATATGATATGGTTCACCATTCCAAAATTGGACAAAGGAACATGTAATTTCATTTTAGGAAAATGTGTTGATCTGAACGGACACTTTGCGTTACGCTGAGAGAATGGAAATGCCGAATATTATGTACGTTTTACTGTAGACGATTTTATAGACGAACGAGTCAAGGTTCCATTTTCTGACCGTTATTGCTGGCTTACATTGTACTGGGTTATTGTTTGTGGCATATTGCAACAACACGCAAAAACAACCTGTGTGTACTTGTCTTTCGTCCCGGGTACATGGGCAGTCCAGCATCGAAATGCATGTAGTCCACATTTGGGTTCCCACAGGTTCCACCAACGCCAAATTCTACGCTAATATTTCATTAAAATGCTGTCTATGTTCTTCGAATTCTAGCATCAGCTTCCGCATCCTATTGCGAGCTAAACATACTGCATAGCACTAACCTCTCAAGCAAATTGTAAACTACTTTCCACAATGTTTTCTCTGTGTTCGCTTTGTTTCACGTTTGTGTTCATCATTAGTTTTCACACAGTGCAGAATTAATGGGTAAATTGATAAATTATAATAAAGAACGGCTATTGAGACACATTTCTGTTCTGTTTTCCACACAGCTACATCCTGCCTTTCTATGAATGTCATTGATTCCAGATACCAATTGATGGCTTCTTTAGCCGGCAGCTGCAGATAGACTTAAGTGGCTGGATAACTATGATGCTGTTTTGGGACGATCGTCACAGGCCGATATGCCTTTTCGCAGTAACAGCGATAAGGAGCAACCTGACATAGTTTACGGTGGCCTAGCGGCAAGCTGACGCCGAAGCCTTGTGATTCACGGAGCGTCCATTGTGCTTCCTATACCCAAAAGGAACACTGTGTGACTCAAGATAAACATTTGTGGGTCGAGAACAAAGAAAATAATTACCCATGTGGTTGAATATGGCGATCGCTGGATGTTCTTGGAGCGTTTATTGTGAAATAATAGTACATTACAAATTGTAGAGTGTTGCTATTTCCCTTGAAAATCTAGTTTTGTATTCAAAATTGGGACACGCTGTGTTGTGAGATGATGTGTGTTGATATTCCGGGTTCTGCGTCAACTGACGTTAACACGTAGGTGATGACTGGGCGCGTTTGGCTACACTGCACAGTAACATCATGGAGATAGGCAGATAATATCATTAGGTTTGGTGATGTCAGCCTCAGGCGCGGGGAATATGATTTAGTGCCGCCAGGGCAGGTCACCTTAGGGCGATGCAGCAACGGATAAGATTAGCATAAGATGGCCATGCCCTGCTGCCTGATTTTGCATGTATAAATCTGAGGAGAACTACGGTAAGGTGCATAGGAAATGTGTGTACGATTGATCAACGTATGCTTAAAAACACATGCCCGAACCCTTGGGACAATAATATTTTTGAGCACACTATTCCTTTAAGTGGAGGGGTGCGTAAATGGATACATGAAATGGAGAAGCTGACGACGGGACACAGGTTGGCGGTGGGTGATGTCAAGGTCTTATTAGTCTCCTTATTGGGTGACACGGATGACATTTGGAGGAGGGCAGGGTTCCTGGGGGTGACCACCTACGACACTGCACATGATGGAGCAACCTTCGCAAATTGCAGACATGCAGTATGGCAGGCATTACGGACGCAATATCCTGACTCATCAGACATAGGTGCAATCACGTCATGCAAAATGCGTGATGAAGAGTATCCCGTTAGCTACATTGGCGCCTCAAAACTCAAGAGCCGTGGGATAAAGCGATAGCCATCTTTTATCACATCCTGATACAAGGGTTACCTGAACCGGTACAGGGACAACTGAAAAAATTGGTAGGGATTCAGGCTGAAGCATGGTCGGAAACAGAAGCGATCATTTCGGAAAGGTGCCAACTCAGTAGGGGTACTAGACAGGGATGCCCATGGGCCCTGATGTTGTACATTTTAGTACTGGAGCCCTTGTCGATATACCTGAGGCAACAGTATGAGGTAATAGGGATAAATATAAAAGGGGAACCACATCTAGTTTCGCTATATGCAGATGATGTGTTGCCGTACCTAAGATATCCTGGAGAAAACCTCTAATATATCCTGGAAGTGTTGGAGTGATTTGTGTTCCTGTCTTCGGGAACATACCATACCTAATACTGACGTGATATTTCACTAAGCTACAGAGCATATGCAGGGGATTTCTACGGCACAGGACTAGGAACGGAATTGCCCTTTGGAAGCTGCAGAATACATACGATAAAGGGGGTATAAAGCTGCCAAACTACGAGATCTATTACTTAACTAGCCAACTAAAGTATGTGGCCAAGTGGCTATCCGAAGACCCGACACCCGAATCGAGACTGTTGAGACTCGAGTGTGCCCCGTACTTCTTGAAAGAGGTGAAATGGCTGCCCAAATCAGAGTTGACAGACCGCCCAAATATGATGGTACTGGGATGGAAGTTATGGTGTAAAGCCTGCCAGGCAATGGGGAACCCAGCCCTGTGTTCTCCGCTGGTGCCACTGGCCACATTGGTGGGAAGCGATGGGCAACTACTAAAAACCATCCAGAAGCACTGGGAACCAGTAGGGATAGCAACAATGGGACATATGTGGCATGAGGAGGAGATAAAGGAATTCGGGATGCTGGTGGAGGAAACAGGGTTACAGGCCGGGCAATATATTACGTATAACAGAGTGATAGGTCGAATCAGAGAGACATGGTCAGAAATAACACTAGAAGAGCAGCCTGATGAGAACATAGAAACCATATACGATATAGCGGAGGGAGGGCATGAGATTTCCAGATTATATGAGATATTGATGTCCAGAGTGGGAGAGGAAGTGGTACAACTAAGATATGACTGGGAGGAAGAAATCGGGGTACCCATGAGTGACAGGATGTGGGAGCGGGCCCAGGGATATCACAAGAAAGTGTCCAGAAATGCGAGACTGCAGCAAATACAGCTATACATAACATATAGAGCATATATGGCCCCCCAGATAATAGCTAAATTCAAGAACGCAGGGCAACAAACGTGCCCCAAATGGGGGGAAGAAAATGCTGGGATATCACACATGTTCTGGTCATGCCCAGAAATTAGGAAGTTCTGGGAAGAATTAGCCCACAGGTTAGAGGAGAAAGGGATCAAGTTAAATGTCGAATCAGTGTGGGCATGGCTGATAGGTGGGTTCCCAAGACCACGTAAATTAAAGCACATGAGCAAATTAAAGGACCTAGCATACATACTTGCTAAGGATAGACTTGCCATGGGATGGAAGACATGTAACAGACAAAGGATAGAAGATCTTCAGAAATGGACTGAAGTCAAAACAGCTGTGTGGCAGGAAGCGGTTAATAGAAGAGGGGAAGAGGAAGTAGGAACCTTGACGGCCTGGAAACAACTAGTGGTCCACGCTGTATGGACCCACCCAAGATTGGTCAAGCGAACAAGACTCAGCTGAGGACGCAGTCAGAGAAACCCCCCTCAAGAAGTAGACACGGAATGCAAAGTGGAGTAGGCTCGAGTTGGGCGGAGGGAAGGGGGTAGCCAGTAGACAATGAATGGTATACGCAAATTTTGTAATATTATGACATGTACTGAAAGTTTATTGTATGTAGTTTGTGTGTGAAAAACCAATAACATTGTTTTAAAAAAAAAAGCATGGTCGGAAATACAACTCATAATAGTACACCACTGCAGGCTATGGCAAGACAAGATGAAACAAAAAGCTGAGGATAGAAAAGCAGATGAAGCCAAGCTAGTCCAAAAGAAACTATCCAAATATGCCCTAGAAGGTGCGTTCATAAACAGCCCCGCCCCACAACAACAGGTAGCCGTATCACAGCCTCAACCGCAGCAACAGTACAATGCAGTGCAGCAATTCATGCCCCAACCGGGAGGAGGATACATGGGAATGGGTGGTTACCAAGGTAACTATAGGGGATGGGGAGGATTCCAGAGGGGGCGCCCAGGTGGTGGGTTCAGGGGTTACCCACAGGGAGAAGGTAGAGTGGGGTTCCCATGGCAAGCGCGAGAACCTCAGCAATGCTGGACCTGTGGGCAACTAGGGCATATCTTCCGCACATGCAATAGCCGGGGGATGCAGCCAGGATGGGGTGAGCCAGGGCAGCAGAACTACCACAATGGACAGAATGGGTATTTTGTGCACACGCACCGCAAACACAGCAGTTGAAAAAACAAAACATGGCAAACCACAGCCGCAAAACACGCAACCGGTACAGCAGTTGACACAAATAAAGGACAATTCTACACAACCCATGTACACAACATCAATGGTACCCGTGACAAGGATGGGTGGGGTAACACTGGTGGTGCATAACCCATACACAGGGAATGAACAGTTATTATACCCGCAAAAAGCCAGCTCACAGACAAACTTGCTGTGTCCCATCCTATCAGTCACACCTAATCCTGCGGAGGAAACCTGCATACGGGTGGCTGTAGGTGACAAAATAATGTCTTTTCTGATTGACACTGGGGCAACTAAGTCATGCATACGGGAGGCGAAGTATAAAATGTCAGGCAATGCCATGAACACTCAAGGATTCTCTGGTGCTCGAGAGGTGGTTCCTTTTACTGATGACATCTCCTTATCAATAAGAGATCACGACTTATCACTACCCCTACTTTACTCCAAGCACGCACCTGTAAACATACTGGGACACGACATAATGAGCAGACTGTTCATGACAATCTCCTTCACAGACAAGGGCATAATTTGCTCCACACCAGGCATTCATATGCTCACAGCCAGGCAAATGCTCCAGGCATACTTTGGGCAATGGGTACAGAGGGGGGAACCTGTTGACCCAGAGGTCTTCCAGTACGGAACAGATATTGCCCTTGCGTGGCTGTCTCAGATTGAAGGGCAGATCTGGAGGAGGCCTAGTGAGTACCTCTTCAGGCCAGAAACACCAGCTGATGAAAAGGAAGGTGTGTTTGCATCAATTGATATAGAAGGGATTGTGGCACGAGACAATTGGATGGCTGTACACGCGCTGGATGATGAAGGGAAAGCATGGAGGGCAATAATAGCGCTGGGAGAAGGGTGTCGGCTAACAGAAGTGTCAGACGAGGAGTTGTTTTCGCAGGCAAATGGAAGCAGCAAGATGATGTTAGGAATGAGCGTGTACGCCTGGGTACACATAACATACAAGGAGGTGGTTCAGAAAATGGCAATGGCCGTAAAAGCCCCACTTTCCTACTGCGAGGAGGATCTAGCAAAGGTACCCGAGACACTATGGACCACCATTCCGTACGACGTTGGGTTAAAAAAAAGCATAGGAGGAGTGCAGATAAAACTGAAAAGAGGAGCTATTCTGCCCAGAGCCTGGCAATACCACCTAACGCAGATGAAGACAATCAGTGCCCTTATAGAGGTATTTTGGTACCATCACAGTCTCCATACAACACTGCGGTGTACCCGGTTTGCAAGGCAAATGGGGGGTCATGGCATTTTATACAAGATATAAGGCCTCTTAACAGTATTGTAGAAGCAGAGTACACAGTAGCTGCCAAACCTGCCACAATCTTATGTGGCATCCCGGTCGAAGCCACATTTTTTACGGTTATCGACCTTAAAAATGCATTCTACTCAATACCCTTACACCCGGACTCACAAGATTTAACAAAGTTCATGTACCATTCATGTACCGCAACCAGAAATGGAAACACACAAGTCTACCACAAGGGTACTGTGAATCACCTTCCATTTTCAACAGAATAATACAGATGGACCTGGCCAACGTCCAAACGAAGGGCACAGTACTGCAGCATGTGGATGACATTCTCATCTGCAGTGTCACTGAGGAAGACTGTAGGAAAGACTCAATACACATGCTCACTGAACCTGCGGAAAAAGCATAGAAGGAGGACAAGGCCAAACTACAATGCTGCCAGAGGGAGGTGCTGTGGCTCAGCCAGGTGATTTTGCAACACGGGAAGCACATAGCGCCTAGCAGGACACAAACAATACTTGCCACACCCCTGCCGAAGGCAGTAAGGGAACTGCATCGATTTCGAGGATTATGCAACTTTTGCAGGGCATTGGTCTTCCATTACAGCACTTACATTTGGCCCTTCCTTGCAGCACTAAAGGAGGCACAGAGGAACAACAAACAGTTGTGTTAGACATAGGAAATGACAGAAGCATTCAGCTAGGTCAAACAAGCCATTTCCACAGCCCCCGTATTAGGGACACCAGATTATAAAAAGGAGTTCTTCCAATTCTCGCACTCAGATGGTAGGATCATGAAAACAGTACTGACACACAAAAAAAGCATGGGTCACAAACCAATAGCATACTACAGTGGCCAATTAGACACGGTGATGCTAGGGCATTTCCCGTTTGAACAACATTTGGCTGTTGCAGCATGTACAGTAGAAAAGGCATCACCAATAACTATGGGGTGCTCCACAACCCTTTATGTGGAGCATACCCTATTCGCAATACTGCCTAAGCCAAACAACACATTAACAACACAGAGAGCAACAGGGTATGAGATCATATTGTCACGGGCCGAATTAAAAATAGTACAATGCAAGAATGTGTAACGCTCACCTGATTCCCACAGAGGTGCCGGTCTTGACTGGGTGAATGCCGTATCTTCAAAGGTGATGTGTAACACACGGTTGGCTCTTTGGGCTGGACCTCTGTGCACTGTATGTCTGACTCGAAGAGTAAGATGTCTGCAGGTAGAAAATATGGGATTAATGAACTGGGGTTATTGGGTGCCTCTCTCCTCTTCCCTTTCTCTTCTCCTGTAGAACCCCAAAGGTTAACGCCCTCACCTTAGGTAAGTGAACGCCGAGCTCTCCATCTGCCTCGGGGCAGGGTGCCATAGCCAGTTTCTTCACTGGATAAGGGTGCAGGCCTCTTGACCTCAGAGGACTGCTGTCCGTCGTTAACTGCACGAACGGTAAATTCTGGGCACTTCAAATGTCTTAAAAGTCTTTTGTAATGATATCTCTTGTTTTGCAGGGTTCCGGCGATGGCAGATGGCGGGCTGATGAGAGTTGAGGATCGAACCCGCGTGAGAAATAGAAGCGCCTGGAAGCACGTAAGTAAGCGCTTGTAGCCTGCTTCACGATGCGCACTAACTGTCCCTTCTATCTTGCAGGTACAAGTTCGGAGCTTTAGAGAAGCTGAAGGGTGCTGGAATATCCACTGGATTCGGCGTGGGAAGGAGTAATGGCACGTGAGTAATAAAGTTGCCCAATGTCTTTAAACGCACCTTCTTTTGTCTTTCAGATGCGGGATGCAGCGCCGAAGGCCTCCGGAGCGTGCGAAGAGCTGGTAAGCTTTTGTCTTTCAGATGCCGGAATGCAGTGCGAAGACCTCCGGAGCATGCGAAGAGTAGGTAAGCCTTTGTCTTTCAGATGCCGGAATGCAGCGCGAGGCGTTGGTGACAGCCGATGGACCAGGTAAGAGATGCTCTGCCACTGAAGACCGTAGTGCTAACCTGTTCTTTCTTTGTCTTTACAGGTGCTGCTGAAGACTGGATTCCAGGATGGTAAGCCTTTGTTCCCTTAGGCCCAGGATCAGAAGCAGAACACACGATGAGCGTTCTGCTGCAGAGAATGCAGAATAATGCAAAGCAAGATTCATCCATCGGGTGTGGTTTAAATAGCTTCCTGTAGTGCTTAGGTGTCTCCTTCCACAGCCTCGCCTAGGTGAGAAAAGAGTTCCTGCTTTCCAGAAGAGTTCCAGTGTTCTGAACCTAGGGAGTGGCTCCTGCCCCACCCAACAGGAAAAGTAGTCCCAAACAGAAGAGGATCAGGGGCTCAACTGGCAGGTAAGTAAGCAGCATGGTCTGCTGCAGGTAAGTCCACCCAAGCATTATGAGCCCGGCGCTTCCAGCGCTGGGACTGGGCATCTTCATGAGCCTGGTGCCACTGGCGCCAGGACAGGGTCCAAAAGGTCCCAGTTGGGACTGGCTGGCACTTGGAACCGGGGTTATGGGTCTGCTTCCAAGGGAGTCGGGCAAGTCCTGATCTTTTGGAAGCAGAGATCATGACAGCACCCCCCCTCAAGGCCCCTCCCAAACCGGGCTTCTCCGGGGGTTTGGGCTTGAAATCTTTTGATTAGACGAGGGGCGTGGACATATTCTGCAGGTTCCCAGGATCTTTCTTGGGGACCGTAGCCTTTCCAGTCAATCAGGTAAAATAGTTTAGATTTGGAGATCTTGGAATCCAGGATGCTTTTGACTTCAAACTCGAGTTCTCCATCAACTAGAATTGGTTTTGGAGATTTAGTTAGTCGGGTTTGAGGTTGCACGGGTTTTAATAGAGAGACGTGGAAAACCGGATGTATCTTCATGTGAGGGGGCAAGTCCAACTTGACCGCTACTGGATTTACTATGGTAGTGATGGAATAGGGACCAAGGTATCTTGGGTTGAATGTGCGTGGTCCTATTAGAGGTAGATATTTGGTGGATAACCAGACTTGATCTCCTACTTGATATTGGGGGGCTTCCTTCCGATGTTGGTCTGCTCCTTTCTTGTATTGTTCTTTAGCCCTTTGAAGGTGAGAAACGGCTTCCTTAAAGGCTTGGGTGATTGTAGAATGCAGGTGATCTACTGCTGGTGTTCCAAGATCTTGGAGTGGATCCAACTCCGAGGTTCGAGGGTGACTACCGTATAAAAGAAAAAACGGGGTCTTCCCAGTTCCCGAGTGGACAGAGTTATTGTAGGCATATTCGGCTATCGAAAGGATATCTTTCCAAGTTTTTTCAGTTTGTTGTAGCATGCAGCGCAAATACTGTTCCAGAGTTTGATTGGTCCTCTCGGTTTGTCCGTCGGTTTGAGGGTGGTGGCTGGTCGAAAGTCTCACATCAATTTGAGCCGACCGACAGCAACTTCGCCAAAAATCAGAAATAAATTGACTACCTCGATCCGAAATGAGAACTGAAGGAAAACCGTGCAGTCGGACAATGTTTTCGAGAAATTCTCGGGCCAGAGTTGTTGCTGTTGGTAAGCCTTTGAGTGGAATGAAATGCGCCATCTTGGAGAATAGGTCCACGATTACTAGGATCGTATTGTATCCGGAGCATGGAGGTAGATCGGTGATGAAGTCCATAGAAAGCGTATGCCAAGGGCGAGGTGGGATGTCAATAGGGCGTAAGAGGCCGGCTGGTTTTTCCTTTTGACTCTTGTTTTGGGCGCATACTCCACAGGACATTATAAAGTCTCTGATATCTTTTTTCCAAGACGGCCACCAGAAGTAGCGCTTGATCTTTTCCGAGGTCTTGGTCATACCGGGATGTCCTTCCATTAAAGAATCGTGATAACAAGAGATTACCTTTTTCTGTAAATCTGTGCTGGGCAGGTATAACCGTTCTTGGAAATATAATAGGTTGTCCTTCACCGTAAAGTCCATTCCCTGCAGATGCCAATTCTGTATGTCTGCTGAAGTTACCAGTAGCCTGGCTTTATCCTTAACTTCCTCTATGGATTGTGTGGCGATTACACCTAGAATTCTTTGTTCGGGAATGATAGGTACAGGTTTAGGATTGATCAAATGTTCTTCCACTCCCATCCGAGAAAGGGCATCAGCTTTACTGTTTTTTGTACCAGGTCGATAGGTAATTATGAAGTCAAACTCGGCAAAGAATAGTGCCCAACGGAGTTGCCTAGAGGATTGAGCTTTTGCGGTTTTCAAATATTGCAGGTTTCGGTGATCTGTACTCACAGTAACGGTGTGTCGGGCCCCCAGAAGATAATGCCGCCAAGCCTTAAAGGCGGACTTGATAGCTAGAAGTTCCTTATCAGTAATAGTGTAATTGATTTCAGGAGGCGAGAATTTGCGGGACCAAAATGCCACAGGATGCAACTGATTGGTTACTGGGTCCTTTTGTGATAGAACTGCCCCCATGGCAAGGCTCGAAGCATCAGTTTCAACGATGTAGGGGAGTTCTGGGCGAGGATGTTTTAAGATCGGTGCCGAGATAAATCTAGTCTTCAAATTCTGGAAAGCTTGTTCCGCCTCGGTCGACCATTCAAAACGTTTGTTTTTCTTTAACAAGGCGGTGATGGGCTGGACTATTCGAGAGAATTCGGGGATAAACCTGCGGTAAAAGTTAGCGAAGCCTAACATGCTTTGAACACCTTTTACGGAGGATGGCGATGGCCATTTGAGAATTGCATCGACCTTCTTTGAATCCATACGCACTCCGCTAGGTGATAATATGAATCCCATAAGTCACGTTGAAAACACATTTTTCCAACTTAGCGAAAAGTTTGTGTTGACGCAATCTCTCGAGGACCATTTTCACATGTTTCCGATGTTCAGTTTCCGATGAAGAATAAACGAGGATGTCGTCAATGTAAACAACAACACACACATCTATGAGCTCTCTGAGGACATTGTTCATAAAATATTGAAAGGCGGCCGAGGCATTGCAAAGTCCGAAGGGCATGACCTGATATTCAAATAGCCCATACTTGGTGCGGAAGGCCGTCTTCCATTCATCGCCCTCTTTTACTCGTACCAAGTGGTAGGCTCCTCTAAGATCCAGCTTTGTATATATGCATGCTTTTCTGACTTGGTGCAGGGGTTCAGGGATCAAAGGTAACGGATATATATTCTTAACGGTGATCTGGTTCAGGGCGCGATAATCTATACAAGTTCTAAGGTCCCCTTCTTTTTTTGGAACGAAGAACAAAGCTGAGGAAGCAGGGGACTTGGAAGGACGAATAAACCCATTCGCTAGGTATTGATCCAGGTATTGTCAGAGGTGAAGATTCTCAGGCTCGGTGATGGCATAACTTCTACTACAAGGAGGAGTAGATCCAGGTATCAGGTCTATCTGGCAGTCATAAGACCTATGAGGAGGTAGAGAGTTAGCCTGATCCTTCCGGAAAACATCTTGGAATTCTAGGTATTCAGGAGGTAACTGGGGAGCCTCCGAGGAAATTGCTGCCAGTGCAACACCAGGTCGAGGGTGACAAGTAGAGACACATTCTGGAAACTGAACCGTTCTTGCTCGCCAATCGATCTGAGGATTGTGCTTCTCTAACCAAGGAATTCCTAGAATAATCTGGAACTGAGGGACCTTGATCACATCGAACACGATCTTCTCATGGTGTCCATCTTGACTTACTAGCGTCACTTCTTGGGTGGTATGCGTTACTGGTCCGGAGGCTATCTCCGTACCATCCACCGTAGTAATGATGTCCTTTACAGCCTTTGGACAAAGAGTCAGATTTATCCTCAAAACCATTTCATGATCCACATAATTGCCGATGGCACCGCTGTCGACGTAAGCTTCAATCGCATGTAATCGATCCGGATGTTCAGGGCTAATGAGGACCATAGGTATTACGAAATGCGAGGTCACGGAACTGGTTTTAACGCTCGGCAAGAGGACCTCTATTCTTGTCGGGCGAGGTTGTTTCCCTGCTCAGAGTTTGTGACCCTGGTAACTGCAGCTCCTACTGCCTTCTTGGCTGGTTTCACCGGACAGTCTCGAAGAAAGTGCCCCGAGTTTCCGCAATAGAGGTATAATTGCAGCTGTTTTCTCCTTTCCCGCTCCTTTTGTGTTAGTGGTCCTTTCAGGCCCCCTATTTGCATGGGTTCCCCGGAGTCTACTCCTTTGGTAGGAGTTGGTGGTTTGGAAAATACTCGAGCATCAAACTTGGAACGATCGGCCTTCCTGTTCTGCAGTCTGTGGTCAATTTGAACGACTAAGTCAATATAGTCCGAACAGTCTTGCGGGGGATTCACTACTTGGGCTAACACATCTTTGAGCTCTCCACATAGACCTCTATAAAACAGCGTAATCCTTTTGTCCTCTGGCCATCGAGTTTCCACTATCAGTCTGTTGAAAGACGCAATATAAGCCAAAAGGTCTTCATTGCCCTGTCGCAATGAAAGGAGCTCATTGTCCAAGGCCTGCCCCTGTGAATGTCTTGCAAACAGTTTTTCCATACTGAGCTGAAAAGCTTGAAAATCATGGAGAACCGGATCATCTTGATTAACTAGAGGGATCAACCAGTCTGCCGCATTGCCACTAAGGTACGAAAGCACGAAAGCTACCTTAGCTTGATCAGTTGGAAAGGCTGCTGGCCGGCATAAGAAGTGCAACCGGCACTGATTAATAAATACTGCAAACCTCTTTGGGTCACCAGAAAATCGTTCGGGCGGAGCCAGAGGTACATTCCCAGGTAGGTTGATCTGCACTGGGTTCGTAGAGGATGTTGAAGGAAGATTTGCCCCTGATGCGGGTAACAGAGTTTGTCCGGCTTGTGACTGTAGCAATTGTCTAGCGAGATTGTCTGTTCACTCCTTGGAAATAATCAGTTCCCTTCTTAGAGCATTCGTTTCCTGACGGGCTGCATGCACTTCTGCTCTTAGTTCCCCAAGTAACTGGGCTAGCTGGTCGGTATCCGAGGTTTCCATAGCGCCTGGGTGGGAGTTTTGCGGTTAGCTTTGCGTTCTGTAACGCTCACCTGATTCCCGCAGAGGCGCCGGTCTTGACTGGGTGAATGCCGTATCTTCAAAGGTGATGTGTAACACACGGTTGGCTCTTTGGGCTGGACCTCTGTGCACTGTATGTCTGACTCGAAGAGTAAGATGTCTGCAGATAGAAAACATGGGATTAATGAACTGGGGTTATTGGGTGCCTCTCTCCTCTTCCCTTTCTCTTCTCCTGTAGAACCCCAATGGTTAACGCCCTCACCTTAGGTAAGTGAACGCCAAGCTCTCCATCTGCCTCGGGGCAGGGTGCCGTAACCAGTTTCTTCACTGTATAAGGGTGCAGGCCTCTTGACCTCAGAGGACTGCTATCCATCGTTAACTGCACGAACGGTAAGTTCTGGGCACTTCAAATGTCTTAAAAGTCTTTTGTAATGATATCTCTTGTTTTGCAGGGTTCCGGCGATGGCGGATGGGGGGCTGATGAGAGTTGAGGATCGAACCCGCGTGAGGAATAGAAGCGCCTGGAAGCACGTAAGTAAGCGCTTGTAGCCTGCTTCACGATGCGCACTAACTGTCCCTTTTATCTTGCAGGTACAAGTTCGGAGCTTTAGAGAAGCTGAAGGGTGCTGGAATACCCACTGGATTCGGCGTGGGAAGGAGTAATGGTACGTGAGTAATAAAGTTGCCCAATGTCTTTAAACGCACCTTCTTTTGTCTTTCAGATGCGGGATGCAGCGCCGAAGGCCTCCAGAGCGTGCGAAGAGTAGGTAAGCCTTTGTCTTTCAGATGCCGGAATGCAGCGCGAGGCGTTGGTGACAGCCGATGGACCAGGTAAGAGATGTGCTGCCACTGAAGACCGTAGTGCTAACCTGTTCTTTCTTTGTCTTTACAGGTGCTGCTGAAGACTGGATTCCAGGATGGTAAGCCTTTGTTCCCTTAGGACCAGGATCAGAAGCAGAAGACACGATGAGCGTTCTGCTGCAGAGAATGCAGAATAACGCAAAGCAAGATTCATCCATCGGGTGTGGTTTAAATAGCTTCCTGTAGTGCTTAGGTGTCTCCTTCCACAGCCTCGCCTAGGTGAGAAAAGAGTTCCTGCTTTCCAGAAGAGTTCCAGTGTTCTGAACCTAGGGAGTGGCTCCTGCCCCACCCAACAGGAAAAGTAGTCCCAAACAGAAGAGGATCAGGGGCTCAACTGGCAGGTAAGTAAGCAGCATGGTCTGCTGCAGGTAAGTCCACCCAAGCATTATGAGCCCGGCGCTTCCAGCGCTGGGACTGGGCATCTTTATGAGCCTGGTGCCACTGGCGCCAGGACAGGGTCCAAAAGGTCCCAATCGGGACTGGCTGGCACTCGGAACCGGGGTTATGGGTCTGCTTCCAAGGGAGTCAGGCAAGTCCTGATCTTTTGGAAGCAGAGATCATGACAGAATGTGAACCCAGCACAGTCTCTGGCAGAAGAGTACGAAGAGGGAGAGCATAGTCATGATTGCACGCAGGCTATTGAAATATACACAGAAACACGGAAAGTGGAGGAAGACACACTTGAGGGGGGAGAGGTACTGTACATTGATGGATCATCAACGATTGAAAAAGGTGATGGTATACGGAGAACAGGCGCAGAAGTGGTAAGGCTGAGGGAAGACGGGACAAGCGAGGTGGTGAGAAGCTTTCAGCTCCCCTCTCGTTATTCAGCGCAGGCAGCAGAATTAGTGCCTCTCATACTGGCACTCAGGGAATGTGACCGGAAAAGGATCACCATGTATTTGGATAGTGCTTATGTCAGATCGATGGTACGCTTCGGACTGGCAGGATGGTTAAGACGGGATTTAGGAGGGTGCAACATGCGCTTCTCTTGGGAGAATTGATAGAGGCTGTCATATACCCAGCGGAATTGGCATTGGTAAAGTGTCAGGCTCATACTAACAGAGAGGACCCGATATCAAAGGGAAATGAGGCAGCTGATTATCACAAAAAGCATGCATCATATTTTGGAGAGATGTTAATGTTAATGTTAATGTTAATGTTAAAGGACATTTGTACTGCGCACTATCACCACCGAAGTGGTCCCCTGGTGCTCCGGCGGCTCTGAAAAAGTGGGGGGGATGGGTTAGTGGGAATAAGCTGGAAAAGTGCAAGAGAGCAGTGATGTGGTGTTGACAGCCTCAGTCCGGTGGGTCCGTTGGCTGGGCTTGGGGTGTTTTATGGTCCGTAGTTGTCGTGTGCTGTTGTGCAAGTCTATGTGTGGTTTGTTTTGTTGTTGCATTTGTTGTGGAGTTTGTGCAGATTGCTGCGTTTTAGGCTTGTGGTTGTGTTTGGTTATAGTTTGAGAGGTGTATGCAGAGGGATGGAATTGTTAGTTGGTTGGTTAGTTGCCATTGCAGTCCTTGCAATTGTGGGATTCCACCTGGGTGCGGTACATGCTAACAGTCACACTTCTATCTAGATGTCGCGCAAGCTAAAGTTCAGAATTCCATACTAGTGTGGCACATGCTAACAGTCACATCTCCGTCTAGATGCGATGCAAGCTAGGGTTCAGAGCCCTGAGTGTGGTGCATGGTAACAGTCATATTTCTATCTAGATTTGACGCAAGCTAGGTTCAGAATTCTAAGTGTGGTGCATGCTAAGAATCACATATGCTAACAGTCGCATTTCTGAAATTCCATCAAGTGTGCCACATGCTAACAATCATATTTGTATCTAGATGCAATGCGGGGAAAGCTTGAGAATTCCATCTAGGTGTGGCACATGCTAACAATCACATTTCTGTCTAGATTTGGCGCATACCAAACTTGAGAATGCATCTAGGTGTGGCATATGCTAACAATCAAATTTCTGTCTATATTTTGTGCAGACTAATCTTTGAGAATGCATCTAGGTGTGGCATATGCAACAGATGTGGGACATACCAGACAAACAAAAAGAGAGAGGAGGGGTGAGACAAATGTTAATGAAGGAAGGGTACAACCATTTACCTGAAAGCTAAATTATGTAATTACAGGCAGCAGCACCAATGGAACTCTGAAAAGGAACTCTGGGTAAGAAAAGGGTGTTCAATGTCCCCAACGGATGCCCTATGGTGCCAAAATAACACTGCAAAAGTAGTGATGCCATGTGCGCTACTGGAAATAGCTCTCACACAAATGCACCATCCCGTGCAGCAAGAGGTCATTGCAGCACGTATTGAGGAATCACGTTTCTGGCTAGATTTAAACATACATGTTTCCAATTTTATCAGTAATTGCTTGACAACCCAAAGTTCACTGCTGGACATACCTTAAGCACCACACACTGTGGGTAATAATAAGCAGTGCTCAGATGCCTGAGGGTTCGTAGCGCTATATAAATGCCAAATTATTATTATTATTATTATTATTATTATTATTATTATTATTATTATTATTATTATTATTATTATTATGGGTAATAACAGGAGTAATTCCCCGTCCTGAGGGCCCCTTTTTGTACCTCCACATTGATTATGTGGCTATGATCAGTGTTTGCCAAGGTTATCGATATATGATAGTGGTGGTCTGCCCATTCTCAAGATGGATCGAGGCAGGCCCATGCTCCCAAGCGGATTCTTTCAGTGCGGCTAAATTCCTGGTCCGAGAAGTGTTCCCTAGATGGGGGGTTTGTGAGGTCCTACGGTCTGATAATGGCCCCCACTTTGCTAACAAACTATTCCAGCATATAACCGCACTGTTAGGAATCAAACATAGGCTTTCATGTGCATAACATCCTCAAGCCAATGGCGTGTGTGAATGCCTCAACAGATTATTGAAGGGAAGCATAGCTAAAATCCAGCAGAGCACCAAGAGAAACTGGCTGCACTGCTTACCGCTGGCCCTATTTGAGTTGAGGAACAAGCCTGGTTCTGATCACAACCTCACACCCCAAAAGGTGGTGATGGGATGCTGCATGTGCCTCCCATTGTCCCCACCCACAAGGGCAGGAAAAGACTGTGAGGGGACGGCAGATGTTTTTGGTAAAGAAATGATTAATTATGTGAATTCACCCGTTTCTAGCACCTCTTTTATCTCTCGACAAATTCAACGGAGCCAAGGGAGAGCAGAAGATGGTCAAAACGAAGACGACAGCACTCAAGATTCAACAAAAGAGCCGCCTGTTAAGTTGGGGGACCGCGTCCTCCTTATTAACTTCGCTTCACGGGGCCTTACACCATAGAAGTAGTAGTAGAAAGAGCGATTAAGCTCGAAGACTTGTCATTTTGGTACCACTTGCAGGATATAAAATCCTACAAGGCACAAATTCCGCCCCAAACCGCTTCCAAAGAAACTAATAGTGCCAATGCCATGGAAACAGATAACGGCATAGATAGATGTGATGCCCCAACCTTGAGCCCCATAGATGCTGGTGATTCCCTGGCCAAGATGACACAGATCGCACCGGTCATCTAATGATCAGACGCTCACAAGCTCACAAGCCCCAGATATCCCCACTGCCGCTCTAGTCCAAATAGAAGAATAAACAAACATTATCCCCAGTAACAAGAATTTACGAATCAAAAACTGTACAATATCTTTCCATTTGTGTCGAGAACTCTTAATGGAAGTTATCTGATGCCAAGTAGAAATGACCATACAGCACAAACAATCTCGTCAGGAATACACTGTGTTAACACCTTGTACGATATTAGGTGCTGCCTCCTATTGACAACCCTGAAGCATTGTCACATAAATACAGTCATGCAATACCGAGAGCTCCCTACAATAGACCACGGCCTTCACAAGTATATTATTACGCATTCATTCAACCTACCCACAACTTCACCATTTTATACCAACCCTTAGACACTGAGCAGTACAGAAAATATGGGAAGAACAGTTTGCATGGGCATTAAATGACTACCTAGTGCGCAGAGCTGAAAACACTAACAACTATTAACCCAATAACGCCTTTTTATCACGATTTCCAGGTGGGCAACTGTATCATCTCATCAGCCACAAGACAAGCATGAGTGGTTATTGTTGTCCATGAGCATTCTAGCTGCTGTGCTTTGGAATAAGTACATGGCGTTGCATGTCTCAGCTGCATCAAATACTAACATTTCCCCAACCCAAGCGGCAAAGACAACTGTGTCATGGACATTATGACGACTCGATACTCGAAGCCAGAGCAGGCCTCGGGAGGAAACAGTAGGCCGCAGTGATTGCAGAGAAATCCGAAACTGTAAGGCACTGCGCTAGCAGAATACCCTACGGCGTAAGTGCAGACTGCCAAGGACATCATTTTGCAAAGCGACATTCCATATCCTGAGCCAAGGTGACTTTGGTGGCAGCAGCAGCAAGTATTCCCTGTAAAGTACACACTAATTCGGGGCACTTGAGTCTGCAACAGTGGTCTCTGGCCACGTGACCCGGCCAAGTTGTGAACAAGCCAAGACTCAGAGGCTGAGAACGAGTAGCGCCCCCACGGCTGGACAGCGACTCCCAACATAATTGTTACCTCCCAGAAACCATCTACGATGGGAATGGAGCGCTCTCATGGCATTAGTCGTCTTCACACTTTTGTTATAGGCAGACACATAGTTGCAATCGCTGCAACATAGTAGACATGCACTGAAAACAGGTGTCTCATGGGCTGGGAACAACGTTTGTCCCGGACATGCGGGCCCGCAGCCTGACCAATCAGGAGCATGGGTTTTGGGGGCAGATAGCAAGTGTTGCCAACCAATCACCAGGCGTCCTCACTATTACCTTTTCAGAGTAACATCTTTCGGGGATGATTCAAGTATACCACCTGACACAGAACTGTCCACTTATAATCCTTTGTATAGGGTACTATATTGGACCTACCAGTCAGGGGCCAATCCCAGGCTTCGATAGGTTTAGGAGGGAGTCTGCCAAGTGACTGAGGTTGTTACGTCACGAGAATACAAAACTGGCCGTGAGCCAGACTGTGGCGAGCTGTGCCTGGATTTTGTTCAGCATATGACCCCTGTATGTTTGTCTAATAAACCACAGTAAACCTTAGCTCCTTGTGTGGACCTTGACTTCTTGGGACCAGGGAGGGAGTTAGGGCCCTCTGTGAGCTGGGAGTCCGTAGATCCTTGGCACAGATCTGCCGGCCCCAGAAATTACCCTGACAGATACATATACACAGCATCTTTGCTTTTATTATTTTGTCACTAGATTAATGCAGCAACACAGAAACCTCAATAAGCAAGAGATCCTGAACAACGTTGCAGATGCTCATGTGCAATTAACCTTATGCAACTGCATGTGCCCCTATGGGACCTGTCCAGAGACGACAATTAGCTATTGTTCAAATCATAATAGCTTTCTGTTTATTGGACAAATGCATATATCATATGAAAAGTATATTTACAATGTTTATATTCATTGGTCAGCTCCACAAACCAACTGTAATACATCCCTTCACAAACCACTCATTCACAGCTCATTCATACAGTCATCATATTAACAAAAAATTAGAAACAGGTGATGTTCTGTTTGAATCACAGTAATAGGTCAGACAGTTCTTAAATTAAGCACTCAATTATTTCACAATGTGCCCCTCTGCTCGTATTCAGGGGGTTTAGAAAACCATTGTCAACATGTGTCGGTTGAGTTCTCTTAACGAGGATGAAACAGTCCCCTCGTGTCGTGACTTAATGCTCCAGGAAGTGGCACTTCACGTGATGTATGCCTGTGACACAGCAGCGACAGTTTAACCTGCTGCGTTAGTATTTATCAACAGCTTAAGCAAGGCAGCCACACGGCCCAGTGGGGATGTATTACAGTTGGTTTGTGGAGCTGACCAATGAATATAAACATTGTAAATATACTTTTCATATGATATATGCATTTGTACAATAAACAGAAAGCTATTATGATTTGAGCAATAGCTAATTGCCGTCTTTGGTCTAGTTGGCCCAATCTCTTTATTACATTATAGGGATAGCCTGGAGGGCCATAGACGTTAATCAGGCTCCCCTTTTCTTACTCCCCTATGAGACCTGACAGAGTCAAGTGTGACTAACATATGGAGAACATAGAATAGCATGGACACTGTAGGAACCGTAGAATGATTTAGGAAAATTACAGCAGGCCACAAGCCTCTCAGCAAGAGCTGTGCTGAGATGAATTTGGGCTGGACGAGAGCAAACGTGTGAGGCAGGACCGCTGCCAAGGCCACCAGATATGAACGAAATTCCATTCCCTGAATGACAGTATCACCAGCTGCAATAAATGCAAATAATTCCTCATAATTCAGAGCTTCAGTAGCTCCAAAACATGGTCTCTGAACATGTGATCCCAGCGACTCAGACAATGAATTGAAAACAGAGCTGGGAAAGGGAGTCAATCTCATGCCGCCAGACAGAAGCTTGCAACAAAGATGTTACAATGTGAGACAAGTATTGCACGAGATGAACAAGCACTCTCATAGTCTTAGGTGATGCACACAAGTTACAATGCAGACACAGAGTCATTCTTATTACATTGAGAAAGTACACCAAGAGCTGAGACCCATTGCGGATCCCAAGCCTGTGGAGATCAGCTCTAGCCAATCACAGTTCAGGCTCCTTTGGGTGGGCAACAACGGGCAAGAACCAATGGTAAGACCCTCAAACTGCAACATTGTTTAGAGTTAGTAATTTGGGGATGGACCAGGCCTTACCAGCCACCTGACATGCAAGAGCCAGTGGAATAATACATATAAGGGTTATTAGGCTCCTGACAGCCAATCCCAGATGGCGATAGGTTTACTGGAATAAGGGCCCAGGTTGTGACCTCACTATGATGCAATCAGGATACAAAACTGTCCTGTGAGCCAGGAGACGTTGAGATGTCTGTGAATTTCTTCTATCCTTGTACTGACCCCTGTTGGTTTTGGCTGTAATAAACCACAGTTTGAACTTGTTGTCTGGCTGGGTCTACATTCCCTTTGGGGGAAGGTGTTGGGCCTTCCTAGTAGCCGTTTGACCTACCTGGGAGTTTGTCCCAAACAAGTTGGTAGCCAGAGTATGGTTGGCTGTGCCAGCTCAGCACTAAGTCAACTCCTTCGCCGCTGAACCTGAGAGGCTGCGGGACCCTCGCATATTTCAAGAAAGATTGAAAACGCGTGCCCGTTTAAAGGTCATCAGGATCCCCTTTGGAAATCATCCTGCCCGAGAGTGGCAGACCAGGACGGGGAAGCGAGCACCTTGATGGTGAGCCGGCAGCCCAGCAGTGTTAGCACAGCACTGAACATAAGTATTGGTCCAGACCGACAGCAACTGTGGGTGTGAGGGAGGGTATTGAGTATTGTGTAGTATTGTTTAGTATTGTTAGGTTTTGGTGAAGTTTTGTTGAGTAGTGTCACAGTACCGTTTAGCTCTGTTGTAGTGAGTAGGGACAGGAGCGGAGGTAGAAGTCCCTTTTCTGTGTTTAGGGCACATTCGGTCTTCGAGCTAAAAGATTCTGGTGAACAATCTAGACTATTGACTTAAAGGCTTGAATGTCGAAAGTTATGTAAGTAAGGCGTTCCTGTGGGTTGGGTGTTTTAGCTCGGGTCAGAGATGATGGTATCCCTGTGAGGGTGAGCAGAGGAGCTAGCCTAGATTGCAGAAGGTGAGTCGGCTGGATAAGTCTCCTGGAGAGAGGTGTTTGACACATTAGGCGACACAACGGGTGCAGTTCGATCACAAGAGAATATTCGTATACTGTGCCTGGACAGCAGGAAGACAGGTGTGGGGTTTTGTGTGGGTTTGGGAGTAACAGGCTATTATTGTGTGTGCACATGCTATTTGCTTTACCTATATTGTGTTGGTAGCTTGGTGACGTCACCCTCAGGGTTGCACATAGGACACAGAGAGTTTGAGATGGTAAGGAGCTAGTGTTCAGAACTTGGATTGGCAGATGAGGTGAACCAGTGGCAGTGCACGGAAGGTGCATGCACAGGATCGTGGTTTTGTGCCTGAGGATGCAGCGATTGTGAAGGAGGGGATGGTGTGTGGAGCACACCTGATAAGTTGTAGAGCCAGAGAGGCTTGTAGAAACTGGAAAGAATTATCATTGCATTGGGACTTTTATCCCTTTCAGCAGATTATCGAAACCCTCGACTTGAGGTTGGTAAGAGGTATTGAAATGTATCAAGGTAACAGTGGGGGGATCACTCCCCTTCAGCATTTGTGTAAGACCCTTCTTCCTTTACAAGGAGACATTTTGCAAATATAGCATAGAATGGTCCAAAAGTACAGAAGGTAAATTAACAAAACCATGGCCACCTTGCGGAAGTTTCTCCAAAGACGTGCAACAATCACTATTGACACACATACAGGGTGCTTACAAGGGGAAGAAGTTGACCAAACGAATGGACATATTCAAGGTCTGGCACATGTTTCAGGAGGGAGAGGGGGACACTGTGTGGGGTCAGTGGATGCTAAACCCGCAGGAGGTGAAAGACCAAGGGACCCATTCCTCTGAACCTCCAAGTGTAGTATCTGATGATACAGACGATGAACAGGGAATGTATCCAATAAGGGAACTAAGGGCAGCATAGGGGTACTCAAATCCGACATATTTATTTATTTTTTATTTATTTGCATTTGTATAGCGCACTTGCAGCCAAAGGGCATCGAGGCGCTGTTACAAGAAGTTGTTGGACTTTGGATTCAGAGAATATACAGAAAGTATACAGTTGACCAAAGGTCTCTTGGTTACACAGATGCAGGCAAAGGATACACAAGAAGCATGTAATGAGTTATACAGATCCATAGTGATGTATGGTGAATTTCATACATACAAAACGGCTTAGTTTTGATGGCTTTGCGGAGGTCTTGGTAGGACTCAATCATTCTTACTTGAGGTGGGAGTGCATTCCAGTGCGTAAGTGCCTGGGTGGGAAAGCTGGAGCCACCGGCGCGCTCCTTGCGCTTTTTTGGCGTGACAATCGTGTTGGAATAGCACTTTCTTAAAGGTCTTGTGGGAGTGTGCTTGGTGATTCTTTGGGTCAGGTAGGGAGGAACAAGCTCATGGAGGCATATGTGGGTAAGGGAGAGTGTTTTAAAAACAATTCTTTCTTTGACAGGGAGCCAATGGGTCTGTCTTCTGATTTCAGAGATGTGATCTCTTCTTGCGGTGCCGTGGCTGCCCTAAGTGCATTATTTTGGACTAGCTGGAGTTTGGCAATGATACGATTATTGCCCAGGCAATGGTGAGGCAGTTCTGGCGCGACAGGAAGGGCCTGGCTGCGTTGAGGACTTTAGAGTAGTATGCTGAGGAGGCGGCGATGGCATTGACCTGTCTATCCATGGACAGATCGGAGTCCAGGTAGACTCTGAGTGTCTTCACGTGGTTGGAGACCTTGATGAGAATGTTGTCAATGGTGAAAGAGCGTACTGATCCCTGAGGTTACCCAAGGTGCAGGGTGACCCTATAAGGAGGAGTTCGGTTTTTTTCACTGTTGAGGCAGAGCCAGTTCTCTGCCATCCACGATTGGACAGTGGAATAGATGGTGATGAGGGTTTTCGTGCCCGCTAGGTAATCTCACGTGAGTGGGATGAGTACCTGTGTGTCCTCCGCATAGTTTGTATATGAGATGCCCAAGGAATCAAGGATGCTGAACAGAGGCCTCGTGAATAGGTTGTAGAGCTTGGCACAATGCATGATCCCTGTGGAACACCGCAAGTGATGTGGCTAGGAGTGGCAAAGGCTGTGTCAGAGAAGACTTTCATGTGCCCTTATTGGAGAAAGGAGGTGATTCATTTGCAGGCTTTGGGGGAGAAGTTGGCTCGGGTGGCTAGATGGTGGCACAGGGTGTTGTGGTCCACCAAGTCAAAGGCAGCGGATATATCCAGGAGCAATAGGAGAGCAGGTTTTCCTGCGTCTCTGAGATCGTCCATTTGGTTCTTTAAGTCCAGGAGAGCCGTTTCGGTGCCATGTCGTGGGCGGAAGCCAGATTGCCGCAGGCCGAGCAGACGGTTTTCTTCAAGGAACTTTTCGACTTGCAGGTAGGCTGCTTTGTCCAGAATTTTGAGTAGGAAAGGTACAGTGGTGATGGGCCTACAGTTCCCTGGCACCATTGGGTCCAGCGAGGGTTTTTTGAGGAGTGGACGTACCCAGGCCTCCTTGAGTCCAGTTGGAACATGGCCAGACTGCAAAGAAGAGTTGATAAATGCTGTTAGGAAGGGAGCTAGGGCTAGTGCCGATTCTTTGATGAAATTCGCTGGACAGACATCTCCCTTACAATTAGAGGGTTTGATGGAGTTGAGCAAGGTGATGACCTCTGGCTCAGTGATGTCTTTAAAGTCAAATGGTGGAGAGGAAATGGATTTGGTGGTCGTGGAGGATTCACAATGCAGGTTTGCTATGAGGCTGGAGAGGGCTTTTTGGTGGCCACGAATTTTTGTTTGAAGAGTGTTAAGCTTCTCTAGCATGGCAGATTGAATACTATTCCACCACTTGTCATCTTTGATGACGGAGGGGGAGGGGAGGATGGTTTTTCCAGTTCCCGCACAATGGTGAATATTTCCTTAGACCCAGATTTGGCATCATAAATTCTGGCGTTGAAGGAGGCAGCTTTGGCTAGGATGATGTTAGTTTTGTACGATTTGTAGATGGCTTTGAATAATGTTTTGGTGGCTTCCGGTGGGTTAGCTTTCCATGCGGAGAGGGCAAGCCTCTCTGCGCACGTTGGTCAAGAAGTTCTTTGGAGAACCATGAATTGGAGTGTTTGGCTTTCTTGGCTTTTTTGAGGGTCATTGGAGCGATGGCGTCCACTGCTGAGGTGATGACATCTTTGAAGGTGTTAGCTAAGGTTCCAGGGTTGTTGGAGAATGGGGCCTGCAGGGTCGGATTGAGGAGGTAGGGTGCTAAGTTCTCAACTGTGAGTTGGCGTGAGCTCCTAGCGAGAGTAGCCGGCACGGGGGGGCGGTGGGAGGGGCCCTCTATTGGTGCTAAGGTTGAATTGGATGTAGTGGTGGTCAGACCAGGGGATGGGGGTCTTGGTTGTGAGAAGCAGGGAGCAGTTATGGTGACTGATCCAGTTGAGGGTACGCCCTTTGAGGTGGGTAGGGTCAGAAATAGGTTGCGCGAAGCCCAGGGTGGATAGGGCATTCTTGAGGGATTTGGCATGGGAGTCCTTGGGGTGGTTGAGCCCTAGGTTAAGATCGCCCAAGAGTATGACCTGGAAGGTCTTTTTGATGTTATTGGACGATGCGAGGATGAGAGTGTCGTGGAAGTCAGTGCATGGACCCGGAGGTCTGTAGACAATGTGCATAGTTATTGTGCAGTTGGGGGAGGCATTAATCTTAAGAGGGAGGTAGTCAGTATTGTTGTCAAGTTGCCCTACTACTTCTCTGATGGCAAGAGTTTCCCTGGCGATGAGGGCCACGCCTCCACCCCTCTGAGAGGTGCAGTCTTTACTGAAGATGGAATACCCAGATGGAATAGCCAGAGATAGTGCCAGGCCCGAGCTTTTATTGAGCCAGGTTTCTGTAAGAATTAGGAGATTAAGGTTGTCATTGATGATCAAGTCGTTGATGTCAAGGGCTTTGGAGGGTACGGAGCGGGCGTTGAGCAGGGCACAGCTGAGCATATGAGCAGTTGGAGGTGTATCAGTGGATGGCCTCGTGGGTGTGGATGGTGGTTCAGGCATAGTGGCTAGTGTGGAATCAGCGGTTCATGGGGGCAACAGCATGAGCATTCAGCATGGACACAACACTGGGCATGGCAGGCAATGCAATATTAGCTTTGGTCAGGAGGGCCGCAGCATGAACATTCAGCATGGGAACACTAGGCATGGTAGGCAATACAGGTAGTACGATATCAACTTTGGTCAAAGGGGCCGCAGCATGAACATTCAGCATGGGAACACTAGGCATGGTAGGCAATACAGGTAATACAGTATCAACTTGGGTCAAAGAGGAAGCTGTATGAACATTCAGCATGGTAACACTAGGCATGGTAGGTAATACAGGTAATATGGTATCAACTTTGGTCAGGGAGGCAGCAGCATGAACATTCAGCATGGGAGCACTAGGCATGGTAGGCAATACAGGTAATACGATATCAACTTTGGTCAGGGAGGTAGCAGCATGAACATTCTGCATGGCAACAACACTAGGCCTGGGCATGGGTGATAGCGGCCGTGGAGGCTTGGTTGGTGGTGAAAGTATCAAAGAACTGAGGTGGCGTGGCTACATTATACCAGGCTGCCATTGGAGTAAAGTTGGCCCTGGTGGCGTAGCGTCTGAGTGTATATGATGGGCATCTGAGGCCTACCCTCAGGTTGCGGTATGCCGGATTAGGTGTGTAGGTGTTGGGGATAGTGGGGCGGGTGCGCGACCGAAGTTGTGCGTTCCTGTAAATGCATGGCGAGGTGCGCATGGGGGTGATCTGGGCTGCCCTGAAAGAGGGGTGGTACATGCTAGCAATGAGGCACGAGGCCTTACCTTGATTAAGGTTGCATAATGGCGCCTTCCGTGCCGTCAAGCAGCTGAGACCTGCAGAGAGGTTCTTAGGCCTTTTCCGATGGCCTTCGCCGAGTGGCGGCTTTGCCTGGCGGCTTTCTTCCTCTCCCTTTAAAGCGGGAGAGGAGGGGCTGCAGGCAGCGGCAGGCGAATCAGCTGACTCCGCTTCATCTGTTGTCATGGAGCTCAGACACGGCTCCCTGTGTTGTACACTAAAGAGGCCAGCCAGCTAGTAATGCAGGGGTGAGCAATGAGGTGCAGCAGCATGCGAAAGAAGAGTTTGAGTGCATAAGCACAAACTAATAGATAGCAGTGCAGGTACTATTAAAACTTCAAGGGAAGACAACTGAGAGGTAGAAGGGGCGACTGAGGTGATAGAAATCCTAAAAAGAGGCTGTGACAGAACAGACTGGGCAGAATTAATGGAAGAGGAGGATAGAAGGGAGAAGGACAGGGAAGTGAGGTTAGAGCGCAAAGACAGAGAGAGAAGGAGAGAGGAGAATCTGGAGCGGGAAGATCGGTAGCCATGAAGGCAAGAAAAGAGGGTTCATTTGGAAAGGGAGCGAGAAGAAAGGATACAGAGGGATCTCAAGGAAAGGAAGAGAGCGGAAAGGGAGATGATGGAGAAAAGGGAGAGAGAACTGGAGAAGGCAGAGAGAGATAGAAGAGCAAGAAAAACACAAGTTAGCAGAGAGGGAATGGAAGAAGTTGCAGCTGGATAGACTGACAAGAGAACGAGTGCGCAGGGAGGAAGACGAACAAGCAATAAGGGCAGTGATGACGCAGGCGGTGTTGGATAGGGAAAATAATAGGTGTGAGGAGGACAGACGAGCTGAGCCAGATAGCACAAATTCACAAGGAAGGAGTGCTACAGAAGAAAGTGGAGCAGGACTAGGGGCCTGGGCAGGAGGCAGCAAGTATGATTTAGTAGACATCGATCTTAGCATGAAATCTAACACAGACTTGACATTGAGGAGACTACGTTTTGCCGGTGGATTCTGTAGTAACATGGACACAGGATCCGACAATGACGACAAACACAGTGGGACGAGAGGGGGCAGCAAAGTCGTTCACAGTCCATGAGGACAGACACGTGTGCATCATGGGAGTTTAGGACTAACAAACAAGGAGGGGCCGATTTAGAAGACCAAGCACAGCAGACGCACGACATGTGCACCACACACAACACATATGTTAATAGAGTAAGCGATCTCCCAGAACATAGGATGGGGGTGACAGCAATAGCGTGTTCAAGAAGGTGATTGTCTAGAGTTTATGATGATAACAGAAGAGTACCCATATTGTAACCAGCAGATCCATGCACAGACTTTGAGGGCGAGAGTGAGCTTCGACAAATTAGACTGTACCGAAGGACACCGGAGGAGAGGGCAGCATATTCACCAATGCCTCTATTAGAGAGAGGAGGGGCGAGACCTCAGTATGTGCCATGGAAGCACACAGACCACGAGAATGTGAAGTGTAGGTTACCATCATTGTGTGCAGGAGCAGGGAAATGGAATTATGAGATGGAGAAGATGACAGCTGGTCACAGACTTGCAGTGAGTGACGTAAAGGGACTATTAGTATCAATACTATGAGAGGCAGCTGATGACGTATGGAAGAGGGCATGTTTCCCAGGGGTGACGACACAGAACACAGAGCATGATGGAGTGCCATTTACAAACAGCAGGGCAGCAGTATGGCAAGCATTAAGAACACAATACCCAGACACGTCAGACTATGGGGCGATTACGTCATGCAAAATGAAGGATGACAAAGACCCCGTACAGTACATTCAGTAGATTCAAGAGCTTTGGCGCCTCAAAACTCAGTGCCTTGGGACAAAACAATAGCAATATTTGATCATATTTCAGTGCAGGGACTACCAGAGCCAATATAGAAGAGTATGAAGAAATTGATGAGGTTGGAAGTGAAGGGATGGCCAGAAATACAGCTCATTGTAGTACACCATTGTAGATTGTGGCAGGACAAGGTTAAGCAAAAAGCTGAAGATAGGAAGGCAGACGAGGCCAAACTAGTGCAGCAGAAGCACAGCCACAGTATCAACAACCACAACAGTTTTCATCATCCATGGGAGAAGGTTACATGGGGCGGGGCAGCCCACAGCAGGGATTCCGAGGAAGGGGAGGTCTACAAATGGGGCATGGCTTTAGGCCACCGATGCATCACAACCAATGAAGATCTCTGGGATATGGGTAGCAGATGCAGCAGAACACAGGGTATTTTTGAGGGGGGTTTCCAGGACAGGGGAGGGAGCCACCACAGTGCTAGACTTGTGGCCAGCTAGGACACATTTCACAGGCGTGTTTATTTAGAGGGATCCAACAGAATTGGGGAGAGCAGGGCCAGCAGCATTATCAGGGGGACAAGAAGATTATTATGTACAGGATCAATGGCCATAAGGGCAGATGCAAGGCACATATCAGCAGATGCTACAACCACACACACCAGCACAGCCACAGGTACAGATGAAGATACCACAGATGGCAGCACCACGACCACAGTATTTACAAGCACCACAGATCAGGGGGAGCCCACAATGACTAGCACAAATACAAGACGATGACACACTAGCACACGTGGACACAGTGGCGACAGTACCAGTTCGACGACTGGGAGGAGTTACAATGGTGGGAACAACTCCTTTACAGGAAACGGACTATCCATGTACCCTCAATAGGACAGCCCACAGACGAACTTGATGTGTCACACCCTGTCGGTCACACCCAACCCTGCGGAGGAACCTCGCATAGGGGCAGCGATAGGAGACAAAACCTTTTCCTTTCTTGTTGACACGGGGGCAACTAGCCAATGCATTAGGGAAGGAACAATTAAGTTGTCAGGCGATGCCATGAACACCAAGGATTCTCTGGGAATCGGGAAGTGGTTCCTTTTACTGATAACATCTCACTATCTATAGGAGATGACTTATCACTACCTTTACTTTACTCTCGACAGACACCTGTAAACATATGGGATGAGACATCATGAGCAGACTCAACATGACCATCTCATTCACAGACAAAGGCATAGTGTGCTCAACACCAGGCATGCACATGTTAAATGTAAAGCAGATCATCCAAGCATATTGTGGATGCACGGTACAGAGGGGGGTGTCAGTGGACCCAGAGATGTTTCAATATGGGACTGAAATTGCCATTGGATGGATACCAGGCATTGCAGGGAAGGTGTGGCGAGTTCCAAACAAATACTTGTTCAGGCCAGAGACACCATTGGATGAGCTAAAAGGGACAATACTGTCCGTGGAAATAGAGGCAGTGTTGGCAAGAGAGGATTGGATTGCACTACATGCAACGGATGACAAAGGGAGGGCACGGAGAGCAATATTTGAAGGCTAATCACAGTGACAGATGAGGAGCTGTCCAAGGAGGAGAGGCCCGGACTGGAGGTGGTGTTTGAAATGAGTGTAACATTTTGGTTAAAGATCCATTAAAGAGAGGTGCCACAGAGAATGGTAATTTTGGGAGGAGGACATGGACAAAGTACCGGACCGTTTATGGACCACAAGTCCTTATGACGTGGGGTGCATGAGGAGCATAGGTGGGTGAAGATTAAACCAGGAGCAATTTTGTCAAGAGTAAAACAGTGCCCCCTAACCAAGGAGGCAGATGAGGGCATTCATGAGACAATTAACGCCCTCACTGAGAGAGGCATTCTGGTACCATCAGAATCTCTATGCAACACAGCAGTGTACCCCGTGCTCCAGGCCAACGGGGGGGTCATGGCATTTTATTCAGGATTTAAGACCTCTTAACCACATTGTAGAAGCAGAGTATCCTGTAGCAGCAAACCTCACAACAATTGTGTGTGGCATTCCAGCAGAAGCTACCTGTTTCACTGTCATTGATTTAAAGAATGCCTTATTTTCAGTGCCACTACGACATTTTGATTTTCAGCGAGACAGATCAGTGAAGAGAGTGCACATGCTGACAGTGTTAGCTGACATGGGGTACAAGGTGGACAAGGACAAACTACAGTATTGACAGAAGGAGGTGCTGTACATTGGGCAGATGATATCTATGGACAGCTTACAGATTGCCCCAAAGAGAGCAGAAATAATACGCAAAGGACCCCAGCCCACGACAGTGAGGGAAATGCAGCAGTTCTTGTGGTTGTGCAATTATTGCAGAGCATGGGTCTTTGACTACAGCACATACCCAAGGCCATTATTGGGTGCACTGAAAGAGGCACAAAGGGGAACAAAAACACTGACATGGACCACTGAGATGATTGATGTCTTTGAGGAACTGAAGGAAGCCATAAGTACAGCTGCAGTGTTAGGGACCTCAGACTACAAAAAGGAGTTTTTCTTGTTTGAAGGCGGTACTGACACAGAAGACATGCATGGGCCATAAACCAATAGCTTCTTACAGTGGACAACTTGACCCAGTGATGAGAGAACATTATCTGTGCGAACAATCATTGGCAGCTGCAGCCTTTGCAGTGGAAAAGGCATCAGCAGTGACAATGGGTTGCACCACCACTCTTTACGTGGAGCATGCCCTTTTTGTGATACTGCATAAGCCAACGAGCACACTGACCACACAAAGAGCATCAGGTTATGAAGTGATACTATCAAATGTAGGACTGAAGATAGTAAGTAAACCCAGCACTATTTTTGGCAGACATTCTCAAGGCAGGCGACTATGCACATGACTGCACAAAGAACATAGAGATGTTCAGTGAGACATGCAAAGTGGAGTAAGGCGCACTTGAATGGGGAGACCTGCTGTATATTGATGGTTTGTCGACAATTGATCAAACTGATGGGATCAGACGTACTGGGACTGCGGTGGTAAGACTGAAGGAGGACGGGATAAGCGAGGTGGTCGCAAGTGCGCAACTAGCATCCCATTACTCAGCACAGGCAGCAGAACTAGTGACTCTCATATTAGCACTGGAATACAACGTAGAGAAGTATGTGACAATTTATTCTGACTCAGCATACGTGATGTCAACAGTACACGCAGGACTGGCACGATGGCTCAGGAGGGGTTCAGAAGAGCAGATGGGACCCCAGTGCACCATGCACTATTATTATGCAAATTGATAGAAGTGATTGCATAGCTAAAACAGGTAGCACTAGTGAATAGCCAGGCCCACACAAAAGTTGGAAGACCCTATCTCAATAGGCAATAAAGCAGCAGATCATGTGGCCAAGTGTGCAGCATATTTTGGGCCACTGTGGGAGCTGGAGGAGAGTCCAAAGGCCCATGGAGGAGTGAGGAACATGGCGATGAGGGAAGGTTACAATGTGCTACTAGAGACACATATTATGGAACTGCAGGTAGCTATTCCCCAGGAGGAGAAGGAGCTATGGATAAAGAGAGGATGCCCCATGTCACCAACAGATGCTTTATGGCGACAGAACAACACTGGGAAAGTGGTCATGCCACTGGCATTGCTGAAGACAGCATTAGCACAATTGCATTATCCAACACACACAGGGAAGGCGGTCATTGCTACACGCATTGGAGAAACATGGTTTTGCCCAAATTTGAATGAACATGCAGCTGATTTCATTAGCCATTGCTTGACTTGCTACCAGTTTACAGCAGGGCATACTTTGAGAGTTTTGAGAAGAGCCATACCAAGACCTATAGGTCCATTTCTGCCTCTCCACGTGGACTATGTGGACATGGTTCACGTTTGCCAAGGTTACCGCTACACGTTAGTGGTTGTCTGCCCATTCTCTAGATGGATAGAGGCTGGGCCCAGTGCCCACGCTGATGCCCTTAGAATGGCTACGTTTCTGGTCAGGGAGGTTTTCCCCGAGATGGGGGCGTGTGTGAGGTCCTGCGGTCTGATAACGGTGCTCGCTTCGCCAATGAGCTGTTTCAGCACATCACAACCCTGTTAGGCATCAAGCATAAATTTACCTGTGCGTACCACCCGCAAGCAAACGGGATGAGTGAATGCCTGAATGGACTCCTAAAGGAGCGTATAGCCAAAACTCAGCAGAGCACCAAGAAAAACTGGCTTCATTGTTTACCATTGGCCTTGCTTGAATTGCGCAATAAGCCAGAGTTTGACCACCATTTAACGCCCCATGAGGTGGTGACAGGACGGTGCATGCATCTTCCCCTGGCTCCTCCCACAAGATCATTGAAGGATTGTGAGAACAGTGCAGATCTGTTAGGACAGGAGATGTTTGATTGCATCACTTGTCTGGTTTCAAGTGCTTTTTTTTATCTCTCGCCAAATACAGCAGAACCAGGCAGCCCCAGAAGACAACAAAGACATCGACAGCGACGAAACACCACAAGATAACAAACTAAAGCACTGTTTAAACATGGGAGATAGGGTTCTCCTGCATAACTTTGTCAGGCGCTTGAATGCACCTCGGTTCACCAGCCTTTATGCGGTTGAGGCCGTAGCTGACAGAGCTGTTAAATTAGTAGGGAAGACTGTTTGGAATCATCCTCAAGACGTCAAGCCCTACAAAGCAGCGGCCTCCCGTGGCAACAGAGTTTCAGTGACCGACATGACCAACGTTCAGGACCTTAATGAACTACAAGTGCAGGTGGATATTACCGAGTTAGGGAGACAAGGCCACACCATGATTAGACGATCTCAAGCAGCAGAAGTGGGCACAGGAACACTAGTGCTGATTGCTGAATGAAACACTATCTGTTTGTTATGTTTCTTTTCGCGAACACAGGTCTACGTGAATGCGGTGAGGGTTGTATAGGTTGTTGTCTCGAGGTTACCTCGCATCAGTCACCCCAAAAGTTTCTCTAAGCAGTTTGTGCACCATGAATGGAGACCCAGAAGGTTCAGAGCACGATCCCCTGAAGTATATTTCCTTGTTTATTGTAGAATACTTGTCCCAAGCATACCCACAACTTGAACACAGCGAACACCCAGTTCTGCCTACATTGAGAGACCCCTCAGTAAGAAAGGTTTGGGAGGAGGTCTTTGCCATTGCCATCAGTGACTATTTAGTTCATGGGGCTTGAGGGCACTGACAAATACTAATACAATAACGCCTTTCTTTGCAAATTTCAGGCGGGCAACTTTTATCAGCCAGCTGCAAGGACCAAGCAGCGTAAGTGGGTATGAAAGAAACAAATAAGAATATTATTATCATGGCATGTTTATTAATTCCCAGTGGCTTGATAGGATTTGTATTTTGGCAACTGTGTGTCGCTGTTAGTGTTACCACTGAACCCTCTACTAACATTACCCCAAGCAGGATCGACGACCATGTCAGGTGGACGAGAAGACACTGCTACGGTAAGGAGAGGTAAGTTCAATATTGACACAGACATGAAGGGAGTTGGCAACAACATGTGGTATAAACATATGACCAAAGTAGGTAAGGAAACCACTGGGGAGAGCTGTTATGTCTGCTTCTTAATCCCCTACTCCATGAGTACCTCCAGAACGTTCATAGCACATGAAATACCAGCAGCAAGAGCACAGTGACTGATGTATCTTGCAATGGTGCAAGCACGGGGGAGGGGAGAAGGGAGAACAGCAACATTGAGATGGCTGTCCAAAAGGACCTTCCCATATGAAGACAATTACATAAAGACATTAGACACGATGAACAATTACTGGTAGCTAGACAAAGGATTGCAGTACATAACTGACAAACCTGAGAAAGGAGAGACAAAGACTATCACACTGAAGGAATTGCCAAGTCCCTGGACAAGAGTAAAGGAGATAGGAGGAGAGCCAGGGTGCTGCAAAGGCCACAAATATTAGTGTAGGGGCGAGTGTACACTAACGAAGGATGGCAAGATGGAGTGGAGGGAAGCAAGGAACTGACATTAGCACAGTTGACAGTGAACAAGAAGCAGGAAGAAAATGACAAGTGCCTGAAGGAATGGGATGCGAGTGCAATGTTACCGACATGGGTGCAGAACAAAGCTGGACCGATGCCAATAATTTGGCTGAAGACGCCATCCCTGTGCTATCAGAACAATGTCGATGTCGAAGTTGGTGAGAACGTAGGATGCCAAACAATTGAACAATTTGCAGAAATGAGAGCGGGAATGGCAGTACTGATGTATCATTATTGGCCATTCAGATCAAAGGTGTATGAGCAGCTGCCACCTGAGTGGGGAGGAGTTTGCTCATTGGTACAGATCAATATGCCTTTGTTGGTTGTACCCAAGATGGATGTGATGCTCGATGACTTCCCAAAGATGAACAACCATAAGAGAAAGAAGAGGTCTGTCAAAGTGACATGAACAGCCCAGGTAGAGAAGATGGAGAATATAGCCAGATTGAGCAGAGTGAAAAGAGGGGTGGAATTACTTCTCAGAAGCATCTGAAATGGCACTGGATGAGATCCCAGCAGAACACAGACTGTTTAGCAGGACACAAATATTCTTTGCATCAATAATACCAGGAATACATGGTTACAGATCACTCGTTGGGAGCTGATGGTGACGGTGAACTCTACAGTGAATAGGTTCAACACCATTAAACAAGTGCTCATAGCAATAGGGTTGGTGGTGCTCCAGAATAGATATGTTTTGGATCTCCTCACGGCCATGGAAGGAGGAGTTTGTGCAAAGATAGGGAGTTCATGTTGCACGTTCACGCCAGCTAACAATGAAGATAACGGAACTCTCTCAGATGCAGTTGCACAGTTGGCACGGATGCATGCGAAGATGGAGGATGAAGAACGAGGAACAGGGAAGGACAAGAGCTGGTTGGCATACATATGGTCATGGATGCCATCATGGCTGTCAGATGGACTGAAGGTGATAGCAGGAGCACTTGTGCTGGGAGCAGCATCAGTGTGTGGGATCAAGATCTGCATGGCAAGGTGCAAGAAAACAGCAGATGAGGCTATTGAAATGCAGATCCTGATGGATGTTAACATAGGGGGAACAAAGGATGAGATTGTCGCAGAACGAGACAAATTGAGAGCAAAGATCGCACTTTTTCCAGCAGCAATTAACCTTATGGAACTGCAGGAGCACCTATTGGACCTGACAGTGCCAAGTGTGACTAACATATTGAGAACATAGAAAAGCATGTACACTGTAGGAATGGAATAATGCGTTAGGAATATTAAAGCAGGCCACAAGCCTCACAGCAAGAGCTGAGCTCAAGTGAATTTTGGCT
Organism: Ambystoma mexicanum; assembly: GCF_040938575.1. NCBI lineage: Eukaryota > Metazoa > Chordata > Amphibia > Caudata > Ambystomatidae > Ambystoma > Ambystoma mexicanum. Next base: position 304,934,481 of record NC_090923.1, on the reverse strand, counting down.
GGACGAGAGAAAACGTGTGAGGCAGGACCCGCTGCCAATGCCAGCAGATACGACAGGTGTTGCACAAGATGAATGAGCCCTCTCATAGTCTAAAGTGGTGCACACAAGTTACAATGCAGACACATAGTCATTCTTATTACCTTGAGAATGTACACCAAGAGCTTAGACTCATTGTAGATCCCAGGCCTGGGAGATCATCTTTAGCTAATCACAGTTCAGGCTCCTATGGGTGCGCAGCAACGGGCAAGAACCAACGATAAGACCCTCACACTGCAACATTGTCTAGAGTTAGTAATTTGGGGATGGACCAGGCCAGCCACCTGACATGTGGGATTCAGTGGAATAATTCATATCAGGGACTATATATGTTATTAGGCTTCTGACGGCCAATCCCAGGTGGCGATAGGTTTTCTGGAGTAGGGCCCAGGTTGTGACTTTACTATGATGCAACATAGGGGGAACAAAGGATGAGATTGTCGCAGAACGAGACAAATTGAGAGCAAAGATCACACTTTTTCCAGCAGGAACAATACAACTGGACAATCCACATGATCCAAAGTTCTAGGAAGGGATGTGGGTTTGGTGCAACCCCGAAGGAGTATGGGGTTACATGCACTATTAATTTGATGACCACACAAACTATTATGGACACCTCAGAGGATTAATGAAAATATGGCAGCCCAGAGCAAAATGACTGTCATACAAGGATGTGGTCGAAAAGTCAGAAAAAGGCCAAGAGATATTGTGATTGACCATACTATTTTGGACCAATTCCTAGTGCTCCAATAATCGATAAGTATGCCGAGAGGTATTCACTCACCCAGCCCTACAGACCAGGTGCAGTAAAAGCCTTACCCAGAGTAGACGAGGAGCCTCAGGCTGCAACCAAAGGGAGCTCAATTGACAGAATTGACTAAAGCGCTGAGAAGCCAAAGCCACTGACGTTGTTAGAGACACCATGACATAGCAGCATTAGACAGGAAGCACAGGTGCCATCTGCACATCGGGACACAAACACACACTCAAATAGACAAAGTGCGTGAGCATATAGTTAGAGGACAGATACATATCCACACTGTTATTGCTTTTATTACTTTGTCACTAGCTTAATGCAGCAACGCAATGCAGAAACCGCAAGAAGCAAGAGATCCTGAACAAACTTGCAGATGCTTATGTGCAATTAACCTTATGGAACTGCAGGAGCACCTATGGGACCTGACAGTGCCAAGTGTGACTAACATATTGAGAACATAGAAAAGCATGTACACTGTAGGAATGGCATAATGATCACATCACAGATTACATCATTGGTGACATCACTAAATACATCATCCATTACATAACTGATGGAATTACTGTTGATGTATAATAAAACTGCATCTGGGATGCCATCAGACATAATATCATTTATGGCTTAGCTAATGAAAGCTTTGATTAACTCAATAACCATTTAGGCCGTGGACACTGCATGGCCAAAGGCCATGGCTAGTGGCTGGTTAGTGTTTTCCAATATACAGTGGGCATGGCTTAAGGACATAGCCATTGGCCATGGCCAAAGGCCATAGATAGTGACCCCCTTAATGTGTTACAATAAACAGTGGGCACGGCCTAAGGCCATGGCTAGGGTTCTTTTAGTGTTTGAAAATATGCAGTGTATTATAATATACTGGGGAAGGCCAACGGGCCAACGGGCATGGCCACTGGCCATGGATGAAGGCCACAGCTAGTGGCCCCTTAATGATGTAAAATAAACATAGGGCATGGCCAAAGGCCATGGATAGTATCTGGTTACTGTTGTAAATTATACAGTGGGCGTAGCCAAAAGCTGTGGCCACTGGCCATGGCTAGTGGTCCCTTAAAGTGTTAAAATATACAATGGGCACAGACGAAGGCCGTGGCCACTAACCATGGCTGAAGGCCATGGCGAGTGGCCCCTTAATGTTTTAAACCATACAGTGGGCACGGCCAGAGGCCATGCACACTGACCATAGCCAGTTAGTTTAGTAATCCAATCAGAGATTCCATCAGCGATGTCATAGATGATGTAATTAGTGATGTCACCTGTGATTTCATCTGTGATGTGATCATTGTGGTCATAGGCTGCTCAACAGGGTGCATGACGTTAAGGTGGCTTTAGCTGAATTTCAGGGGGTTTGTTGCATTAATAATCACCTTAACGTCCCTGCAACTAAAGTCTTTTCCTTGACTATATATACATATCAAACAATACTGCAAAAAATCAAATAAGCATATTTACCTTAGTAGCCTTAGCACTCTGTTACCACTTCCGATATTTGGTTTTTCATATTTCACTCCCACAGATATATCTGAGATTGAGAGCTTGAGTGTACCAAGATGTAGAAATGTTAGTCTTGAGGGTGTATTGTTTTACCTGGACATATCAGTTGATGTTTATTTTATTGTTTATAGCATGGAACTAGTTTGTGAGCAACAGAGCGCTGTACAGTGGGTGGGTAGCCAGCATTTAGACTGGCATCTTTTTTTAATTTTAATTTTTTTAAATATTGTATTCAGATCCAAGCTACTACAAACATATCAAGCATACATATGATAATCAATATACTGTAAAACATGTTTCAAATGATAATGTATTATCATGGATATTTGTAAACAATATTTTTTAAATCGTTTACAAAACAAGAACAATGTAGAATTTAGCACGAGAACAACGCATCTTAAGTTAAGTTAAAAGGCATTATCAAGTCAAACGTAACATATGGATCGATATTAACACAGTATAAATCTATAATTAATAAAATACATAAGACATAGGGGTAGAAGATAATAACAAATGACAAATAGTGGGAAGAAATGCAAAATACAGGAAAAAAATACATAGATTAAAGCATATATCATTTGGTATACATATATATATTGACTGAAAAAACTTTGGTAAAGGAACATTATGGTTACGTTGCACTAATAAAAACCTATGAAATTCAATGAAAAAAACTTTGTTAAAGGGATGTTATGGCTACAAGTAAAAACGAAAAACGTCAGAAATTCCCCAATCATGGTAAACTAAGCAACCATAACTCACTCCACCACCGTGCACCAATGTTCCCTCTAATTATTTTTCCCTAAGTGCGGAAATGCTTAGCTTTCGTGCGCAACTTATTTTCCATGTGCGCAATTAAATTACGAGGTAAGCTACTTTGTGTGCATGCGTAGTTGGTGAGCTACCATCTCCAAAGAGTTTGAATCTGAATTTCTCCTTCCCAACCACTGTAACTCTTTACGAGTCAGTGTAAAAGGTGAATATTGAAATACTTTTTCCAATCATGTAAGCTTAAAAAATCCAAATATGTTATGTGGTTATAAGGAGAGCTCATCAGCCAGTTAAAGACTTCAAGATATGCCATAGTTCCTTACCAAAAAATGTGTATGCACAAAAAAGCTTTGCATGGTCGGGATAAACAATCGGTTTAGTTGTGGCTATTCGTTTGTCGACACTGTTTAGAGACCATGCAGAAAGTGTGTAAAACCATTTGAAACCAATACTCATGTTTATTACAAAAAAGCAAATATCACTTATCACTGATGTGGCTGTCAAACTATTTCAGAAAGGTTAACCTTTTTGCAAATGAAATAATGGCAACTAAAAGCAATGTGTCAGAAAACCTGCAAATACGAATTCATGTGCCCCTTTAAAGAAGTAATTCAAGGGCCAGGAGAACATGCCCCAAAATGTGTGTAAGGACGATAATTGCATTTGAATAACTGCTCCACAGAAACTAATGATCAGAATTCCCAGGCCTCTGCTTGCTAGCCACATTACGTGGTCCTGTGAGTTGTGACATTTGCTCAAAACCAGCCTTACAGCTAAGAGGCATATACACAATCCATTGTTACTCCCTGAAAACAGGAAAATGTGCCCAACAAAAACAGGAAACCATGATCATATAGGAACCTACCCACTGCTTCTACCCACAAAGTTCCACTGATATATATATATTTTAAATCAGTGACCCGCAGAGCAGTGGCATTGGTAGAAACTCAAATAATACTACTGCCCAATCTGAACTGGAATTTTAAGGGGAAAGAACATATTTTAATAAACAAGAAATATCCCTACTGGCAAAGATAATTACTTTCTTACTCCCTGGAAAATCATTTGATTCGGAGTAGGGAGTAACAGCATATCAGAGCACTCCCTATAACCCTGACATAGGAAGTGATATGACAGGATAAATAATACAGCTTGCAGTTTGGCCCACTCTTTCTCACCACAGCCTAGACACAATTCCACTAGAGTCTTACTGAGGTTTTGTCTGGAGCACCGTTGAAGGAAATCACAAATTTGCCTTTTAAGTCAGTAGCAGCAATGTTCATAGGTGCAGCAGATAGAGTGCTTTCTTCTTTAACTATGGTCCCCCCTCTTATGAAATTTGCTGTTATCAGTTGGACAAGATACATGGGGATGCTAGAGGCAATAAACACAAACAGATTATCATATTGAAAAGCCTTCAGCAGCTGAGCAGAGAAAGAAACCAATGGCACAGTTTCCTAGACTGTTCCTAGAGTATCCTATCCTTCGGAAAACAAATATTTCCTTCACTGTACTGCTCGCCAAAACGTCTGATTTGGTTGTTGAACGTTGCTGATTTGTTTTTCACCCAAAATAAATGTTCTCCTGTGCCCTTCCATCTGTACCCCACCCCGGCTCCTGTGCTAGCCTCCAATACCTGTTGAGGGGGCTCTGTAAAAAGTGAGGGATTGTAGCACTAAAACACTAACTGGAATATTTGCATACCCATAATACTTTGTAATGCAAAACATATTTAAAACCTCACCATGTTGGGCAGTTTAAGAAAATGCCATGAATCTGAGAGTTAAATTGTTTTGTAGGATAAAAAAATGCTCAGTGAGCAGCAAGTTAGCATATAATTTCTTAAGGTCTATCGCCCATGGAACTTTGAAAACCTGGAAAGGTGGCAGATTGTGTGAAAAGCATTCTAGGAATCTGTATATCCGTTGCCCTAATACTATATATGAATAATGGCCAGCATAGTCCATACCCATTATCCCTTGCAGGCCAGGAAGATGATATTGCAAGCTCTCTGCTTATAAAGTAGACATGACATTTGCCTACAAAAATTCCTTAGAAGGCAAATTAATATTTGAGTTTTAGAATGCATTAACTTGCCAGGGGGGCTGCTTCAAGTGCTTGTGTGACATATGTACAAAGAATAGGAATCATGGGATGAGGTTACACATTCAAGTAGCTTGGTTACTTGCACTCAGTATCTGATATTTGAGATGACCGTTGAGCTACATAGTCTGGATGACGTTTTTTCTAAGGCGCCATGAGTAACAGAAATTCTTGTGCTTAAACGTCATTCATATTAGAAACATAAAACAAGTGGATGTAGGTACAAGTCTGGGAACCTTTTGTAGAGCCACGGTAGACTGAGTCAATGTTGTCTGGTAATATATCTGAATGAGGCCTGGGGCGGAAGTTCGAGTCATAAGGTATAAGTGTGGTAGAGTCAAGTATAGGAGTCATGGGTAGGGAGGGGAGATAATTTAGTTAATGCGTGCACACATCTCTTAATTATATCTTCTGTTCATGTAACGTTTTCATAGTAGTTTTTAACCTATTGTGGATGTATTCTACTTTTAGGGTTTGGGGGCTTTTTTTAAGGTCAATCGTGCATAGTAGGGCAATGAAAATAAGCTATACCAGAATATCGATACTAGTTCATATAATTTAGCTTCATTTTCAGAGAAAGCAAATATTAGGTACCTACTGTGCCTTGTGCATAATTAAATAATTTTTAATAGGTGGGAATTGTCTGTGTGCGCTGCTGAAATTCTTCTGAGCGGCTTCCAAAAGGAAGCTGGGCAAGTGCTCATGCGCACAGTTTAGAGTGAACATTGCCGTGCAATGCTATGACTAACACCCCGAACATGAAAGATGACATCACATATCTGGACCACTTCTTTTGGTTTATTGACCTGATTAGGCTAGTTGAGAATTTCCAAAATTCAAAAGGTGCTATATATCTACACATGATAAACACTGCACTCTACCTTAGATGTAACACACGTGCAACATCTTCCCCTGTCCACATGCCAATCTATATTAGTGCCTTTCAGGAACCACCTTTCACAGTTAAAAAAGAGAACTAAAAACTCCATCTACTTTACATTTCTCAGTAATGTACATAGACTCAGTAAGATTTTCCAACATGTCCATTAGCATTTTTGTATTCTGCTAAAGGGAATAATGTGGAATTCATCCCCCATTCCAGAGACTGGAATGGGGGATAAGGGCCCGCCAGCCCAAGTCATCGCCCAAGGGAAACAGGGGTGAATAACTAGGGCTCCGCTGTAGGAAGGAAAATCCTTTTCCAAGATGCCACCATGGAAAGGGAAGACGGGGCTCCGTACAGATCTCCTCTTCCCTTTCCATGGCGGCCAGTAGAAGGCAAAGAGAGAACCCTATGACCATATGACTATATTACCACAAGCACATTTTTTTCCCTTTCAAACCTATCCCAATTTTGAAAAACCTGAACACATAGCCAGTCCCTGGTGGACATGGCCACTTTATCCCCATTGGTCGTTCCTCGTGGTCATGGCCAGTAGCCAGATTGTCCATGTCATGACCTTATGCCATGATCCGGACAATCTGGGCACTGCCCATGGCCACATGATATGCCTCAGTCACCAAAGGTATATCACTATTTTTTGTACCTACATTATGAAACTTATCAAAAAATAAAACACAGACACATTTGCAAAACCATGCTTTCAATTCCCTGCCAATGCTCCTTACTTAATTGTAAAGGCTTGTAAATGTGGTGCCATTTGATGAATCTGCACAAAAGTTTGCAAAATGATATAAATGCTATTGCAAAGTTTGGTGGCGTTTTGTCAAGAGGGGGCTAAATTAGAGGGGGGTCTCAACATTTTTAGATGGCGTATGACTTTGTTGCCATTTGACGAATATGGATAGCAAGATTACAGCCCCAACCCTAAATGCTTTTTTAAAGTCTGAATGGATTCTGTGAAGTGGGGGCTAAGTTATAGGAATTTTGTATGTACTTACATTTTGACACCTATGAAAAAATAAAACATGGGTGGCTTTCCAGCAAACTCGTGTAAGGAGCATTGGCAAGAACCTGAAAGCATGGTTTTGCAAATGTGTCCGTGGCCATGGGCAGTGGCCAGATTGTCCGGATCATGGCATAAGGTCATGACCCTGACAATCTGGCTACTGACCATGACCACACGGGACGACTAATGGGGATAAAGATAAAGTGGGCATGTCCACCAGGGACCTGCTATGTGAAAATGTTTTTCGAAATTGGGATAAATTTGTAAGGGAAATAAATGTTCTTGTGGTAATATGGTCATAGGGTTCTCTCTTCGCCATCTGCAGGCTGTCATGGAAAGGAAAGAGGGGCTCTTTAAAGAGCCCCTCTTTCCTTTCCATGGTGGCCATCTTTGAAAAGGATTTTCCTTCCTACAGTCGAAAAATCCTTTTTTTAGCACCCTGCATTACCGCTTTGGCAACCCAGGGATCTAATGCCCTTCATCCCAATTGCAGGGGCTGGAACAGGGGAATACGGTCCGTAGCCCTGGTTATCCGCCCTCGCTTTGCTTGGGCCAATAACTTGGGCTGGCGGGCCGTTATCCCCCATTCTAGTCCCTAGAACATGGGATGAACGCCACAATATTCCCATTAGCATAACACAAAATGCTAATGGAAATGTTGGAAAATGTATTGAGTCTATGTACTTTACTGAGACATGTAAAGTAGATGGCATCTATAAGATTTTTTTTCTTCTATTTTTTAACTGTGAAAGGTGGTTCCTACAGGAACCTTTTTTTGGATTTTTTTTTTTTTTTTGCAGGAGAGTTTAGAACGTAAGGTGGGGAGGGAAATGAGGGAAGGGGCACCAAGTACTAATATGGAGGGGCAGGTGGACAGGGGAAGATGTTGCTCGTGTGTTACATCTAAGGTATGGGGCAGTGTATTTCATGCTCCTTGATTACAGCTTCAAAAACACTTCTATATTGCTCCCCCCTGCAGAGTGGTGTGTTGCAGTATATACAGAGGACTGTTGTCTTTGAAAGATATGGACCAACAGCCTCTCTTATTGCTTTCAAGGTAGCTGGTGGGATTTTGTGTCCCACAGAAGTAGGCTGTGTGGTTACAGTATTGGTTGAGAAAGATGAGGTAGAGGAAGAAAGCCTACTACTTGCTAAGAAAGGAACAGCCTTTCAGAGGACATTGCAGTGGTTGGATTGGGTATGACAGCACATGGAGGTGGTCCCATAGGAGTCCTGACCAGGTAGTCTGCGACTCAGTCCAATGTTGCACTCAGTGATTTCACTTTGGTAGCTTTAGCCTTTGGTACATTCCCAACAGTGGTAAAGAACTGCCACACCCATGTTTCTCTTTTGGTGCTAGAGGTAGGCACTTCCTCTACCTCTTCTTCTTAGTCCTCTTCATTGTCTATGGAAGTACTGCACTTTTTGTTGTTGTGATGGTCCTCCACCCATTGATGGTGGTGGCGGTGGCTCTTGGGGGGGAGGAATGGCAATAGCTGATGCCATATTTAAGATAAATAGCAGTTTTGCTAATATTCTTCCCAAGTATGTACTCTGTAGTAGATTGTTAATGGATACTGAGTAAGAATAGGTGTAAGAGCTGTGCAAGGGGAACATTTTGAGATTGAAAGTCCCTAGATCAGTAAAAAGAGCACTCCCGAACTGTCAGAAAAATGCGGACACGTCCGTGAACACGTCAATATGCTGCGTGCATGTGTTGTGTCACATGACACTGTCCGAAAAGTCAGCGACGAGGTCAGCCATTCACGAACGTCGATGGACACAAAAACAGTGGAAAAAGTTGCAGAAAATGTATAGGAGTGTTAAAAATGATGCAAGAAGGTGGGAAATGGCAGAGGTTTGAGGTCAAACTTTGTAAATTGGACAGAAAAAGTTACTATATTAGAGTAATTATGATATTAGTAAGTTGTAGGAAATTAGCATGCACTGTTAAAAACCCATGAAATTCACTGAAAAAACATTGTTAAAGGGACGCTATGGTTAAATTGCACTAATAACAACATATTAAATTCACTGAAAAAACATTGTTAAAGGGACGTTATTGTTACAAGTAAAATTGGAAAACCTCCGAAATTCACCCGTTACAGTAAGCTAAGCAACCATAACCCGCACCACCACCATGCATTGCTAAGACTAACACCCAGGACATCAAAGATGACATCACAAATGTAATTTATGAAGTCACTTATGAAATTAATTCTGGTGAAACGTCCCTACAAGAGGTTGTGCTTTTAATGTTGGTAACAAGATGTCAGTGGTGGTCAGAGATCTATCATGAACTACTTAATCTATTAAAGAATATACTTATCTAAACAAAACATTATATTGGAATGTTTTTGTTAATAGAGGAACCTAATCATACATAAACATAGGCAATGGCTGCAGCATACACCAAAGAAGTACAATATTTATATTCTTATAATTTTGGATAGTAAAATAATTAATGCTACTTTATCAGAGTTTTGAGTAATGTTAAACCTGAGTAATATTAAACATGTAAGAACTAGCTAACAATTCAAGAATTACTACACACGTGTGCTAGTACAAACAATACACATGAAGACCCACAATGCATACAAATCAGAGGCACATACAGGGAAACTAAAGTAAGGAAGAAAGAAACAGCATCACCAGAAAATGTTAATAACATTAAAGTAAATTTTCATCCACACAAATTAATTTTGGGTTTGAGGACTGCTTATTGCCCCATGTATGTGCACCATGAGCTGAGACCAAACCCTAAGGAAAGTACTTTAAAAACGTATGAAAAGGTTAATACCTAGATATATAGCACCTTGTGAATTTTAATATTCTGACTGTCAGTGAACAAAATCACCTGACCTATATATGTCAGTGAAAAAAACAAGTGTCCCAGATATGTGATGTCATCAGTGACATTTGTGATGTCATCTTTGATGTCCTGGGTGCTAGTCTCAGCAGTGCATGGTAGTGGCATAAGTAATGGTTGCTTAGCGTACCATAACTGGCACATTTCTAAAGTTTTTCTGTTTTACTTGGAACCATAATGTCCCTTTAACAAAGTGTTTTCATTGAATAAATATATAGATTCAAAATTTGTATAGACATTTAACTGCATTCACTTTGATGAATATTGACTACATTCAACCTATTAAGACTATACTTTGAATTAGTTAAGGGTTGATGTCATTGATGTCATTCAAATAATTAGTAAAGAGATGCTATTTTTTGTGATGCTTAATATCGAGAGTAGGTGTATTGGCATTACATTTCTCCATTCTATGAATATCACAGATATTGTTCCACCATCCTTTTATGGAAACCTTTCTAAAGTCTTGCCAATCAGACATTATCAAATGAATTGCATTAAGAATGAACAAATCAAAGATAATAAAGGATGGCTTAATTTTCCCTGCGTTAATGGCTAGACTTCCTAATCAGACAAAGCTAAAGGGATGGATCCTTTGAAAATATGCTGAGGAAATGTCCATATCTGGGTACCAACACTTTTCCAATATGGAACACTCATAAAACATGTGTCTAAAAGAGCCAATTTCCTACTGACAAGACTAACACAAGCCATCCTTAAAGAGTTTGGAATTTAATAATTTCAAAGGAGTTAGAAAGGCTCTATGAGTAAAATAATAAAGAGTTTGCGTTTGGTTTGCTGAGACTGAAACCTTCTTAATTCTGGACCAAAATCATGAACCACATCTCCTCATCAAACTGTATCCAACAATCCTCCTCACAAAGTAATTCTGACACCCACTAAACATGTGAGGGTCTTCTTTCAGAATTTTGAGAAATTAGAAGCTCTGAATAAATAAAGGAATTCTATGTATCGAAATCGAACTGGGTCCATATGCTGTTTACTTATATAATTCTCATCCATGCAATCCAAGCAAGCATTCATTAAATTGAGATATTGAATCGTTGTGAAGCCAGGAATAGAGAATTTAATTTAAAACTCCTCTGAGGTAAGGATCTTAGTTCCAGTTAGAATTTGATTAGTGAATCTTACTCCTTTATTTAAACATGTTTTCCATATAAATGGCTATTGTTTATAGTTATATTGTATTTAGGCTACTGGCATAATTTCTATATTTAATACAATATTTCCACCTAATAGTGTTCAGGCTTACACAGTCCACAAAAGGTGCCTCATGGTTTCGAGCACTTGCTCTCCACATATGCATTTATTTTCATTAAGTGGTATTCCACTCAGGGACCACTAATTTTATAAGATAGTATTGTATTAAAATTGAATGAACATGTATTGCCTCACAATGTCACAATCAGGATAAGCGCATAAGCACTTTGGTTTCATCTTTCGTCCTTTCAGTTGTTCAAGGAAGTCTCTACTGTTAATTTGAGTTGCCACATTGACCAGAAATTGTTCAAAGTTTTCTTTATCATATTTATAAACCTGGATATCGTAGGTTGAGTGTTGGACAATCCCAAGGTATTAGACCAAAACTTAAAAATCCTATAAACTCATTCCATACACCTATTTCTCATTGGGATAGTTATATTTTTATTACATCATATGAAACGAGACAATGATTTTGATGGTTTATCTATTGTATGGAAAAGGAAATCCCTTAAGTAGGATATTGTGAGTTATATTGTTTTGAAAAATCTGCTTTCAATTTATCGAAACTATATATCATATTTTTTATATCAAAGGGTACAACTAGATCCTTTTCTGTCATCAGCCAGGATGCATGTTATTGTCGGTTTGGAAGAAAACAATGTTGTGCCTGCTTAAGGATAAAGGCCCTGTGACAGCACCTGAAATCTGGAAAGACCTCACCATCACCATTGCATGTATTTTTTTACTTACTCAACAGAATTTGTTCCTTTTTCTTATAATCCATAAGAGGTCTATACGGATTTTACTGATAGATTTTAAAAAAAAAGAAGCTGGTAAAGGAATGTGAAGCATTTGTAGGTAATATAGAACTACTGCGTAAACATCATTTTGATGTCTCCCAAGCTTCCCCACCATGATAAAAACAGCGGGAACCATGTTACGCTCAGCTGGTATCCACGGGGATGCCACTCGGCCCTGGTTGGATGGCCTGCTGCGACTCCGTTTTGACAAGGTAGGTTTGCTGCTTTACAGTCTTGGTATTGAGTTCTTTATTTAAATAATAATGTCTTTCTTCTTCCCTTTAGGTATGGAAAGATATTTCGGCTTTGTCGTGCAGATTGGTGATGAGCCGGTCAGTGAATGTGCGGTGCGCGTCGCTGTTTGGTCCTTTTATTTTGCTAACCTGCGTCTTTTACCTTTCATTGCAAGCCGCTGTGTACTTCGCCGAGCACTGTCATGTCCAGAAACAATGCTGACGAAAAGACGACTAACCAGGTAAGAATCTGTGGCTTTCGTTGTTCGGGAGAAAATGTGAGTAAGCACTCACTAATGTATTCCAGAAGGTATGTGGCGCCGGGACGGTGGAGTTCACTGACTCAAGTATCTTCATGTAAGCGAAATCTGCTGCTGGCGATGAGTTGAAGACAGGATGCTGGTCACAGGTAAGGTTGAGTTAACAATGTTCTGTTTCTCTTCAGTCAGGTTCGTGGAGTCAGGTGAAGCAGCATCAAGGAACACTGGAGACCCAATCTGGACACAGTGAGCGTTACGCTGCAAACAGCAAAATAACGCGAAGCGTGCTCTGCTGTTTGGGTGTGGTTTAAATAGTCTCAGGTAAAGTAGTCCAGGTAAAGTAGTCCCAAGCCCAGCCACACCCTAAACACTATACCGCATCGCTCAGTTCTTTGTTCTTGAGCTATGTGAGTGCCTCCATGTTAGCTGAAGTCTCCAAATAAAGTAGTCCCATGTAAATAGTCCCATCCTAATGTTGGTCTCCGTAATGATTATGAGCCTGGCACCAAAGGCCCAGGACTGACTCCAAGAGAGTCTTGGATGAGGTGCTAAGGGCCTTAAGCCCTCAATAGAGGCCCGGAACCTGGCCCTAGCTGTGGAGCTGACTTGCCAGTGAGGGTTAGGGGCAAAGGTCATGACAGATCATGAAGCAACAGATTCATGTAGTTTCAACAACAGGGTTGGCATAGTTATCTTTATGATTTCAGCACACGAGGGAGCAATTGCAATCCCCAAATATTTAATGGAAGCTGGACACTGCTTCAGACTAGAATTGACAAAATTTTGTTTAACACATAGCGCATTAAGTAGGAGCATCTCTGATTTACCCTTATTTAATTTATACCTTGAGAAATTTGAAAATGTTTTAATTGTTTCTGATAGGTTGGGAAGTGCTACACTTGGATTCTTTAAAAAGATCAATATGTTGTTATATCTGGGATATCATTGTTTATATGTATTAGCTCCAACAATGGTTGCAAAACTAAAACAAATAGAATTGGTGATATGGTACAAACCTAGAGTGAGAAAAGGGGAGAGAAGTGACCATTCATGGAAATGGAGGTCTTTTGGTCAGAATATAGAAGTTTAACTAATTGAGTAAAACCGTTTCCAATACCAAGCCATTTCGGCACCTCAAGAAGATAATCTCTATTGCCATATAACTATCTGTTGATAGATTTTTATATATAATGTGAAGCAAATTCATAAACAATCATGCATTGGAGGAAATATGAATTCCCTTAACAAACCCAACCTGATCTGGCTTGATCAATTTGTGAGTCAATGATTCTATTCTATTGGCTAGAATGTTTGCCAACATTTTGCAATATGAATTAAGAATATTGGGGAAATCCATTTCCTTGACATGTTTAGGGAACAGCATCAAAAGAGCTTGATTAAAGTACTGTATGCTCTGCCAATTTCAAAGAATCATCTATATTTGGAATCCAATTATGGCACAAGGGTGCAAGTGTGCAAAGATGTCCATAGAAAAGTCCAAAGAACAGGGTGCTTTGCCTTTCTTAAGATCTTTTATGGCCGTGGATTTTTCGTTTACATGTATAGAATTATTTAAACTGTTTAAATCCATATCCACAGGATAGTTTCTTTTTAAATCACCAAAGAGATTATTAAAATCAATGTGTTCTGAGGCATATCATTTCTTGTAAACCTTGGTAAATACATTTAAAAATATTATCAGACGATGCCACCATTCCCAAACATTTTTGATACTTGAGATTTTAGATAGTTTCTTTCTGATTTTGAAATATGAAGCAAAAGCTTTACCTGCTTTACTGGACATTTGCTAGATTTTAGATTTATATTTTAGTACAACTCCAACAGCTTGTTTCGAGAGTTTCTTTATTGAAATTGAAGCGTAGAGAAAGAATCTCCCTCTAGTTCCCACAGATGACTATAGATATTATCTAATTCTTAACTTCCTTTTTCTTTTTGGCTTCAAATAATATAATATGTCCATGTAAAGCAGATTTATGTGCATCCCGATTGTTTACCAAAGATGTATCTTCATCATCTTTGGTGATTTGAAAGAAAAACTGATGGACTTGAGAAATGATTCTTGAAATGTTTAATCATCCAATAATGAATTGTTGAGTGTCCATCTATTAGCACCTTTCCAAACATTGTTCCGTTCCAAATTTGTGATTACAGCGGCATGATCTGATATTACCTGACTTCCTATATTGGAAACTATTACTGATCCAGCCAAGGACTTGGAAAAGTATATCGAATCAATACGAGATTATGTATTATGAGAGAGGGAGTAAATGAAAATGAAATCATTGTCTGTAGGGTTTGCGAGTCTCCAGGAAACAACCAAACCTATTTCGGATAAACATCCTATGCATTCCGCATGATTTTACTTTTTCTAAACGGACTTGTTGATCTTCTATCCAACAATGGATCTTTAATGTTATTAAAGTCTCCACAAAGTGCTAAATTGGGTAGATGAGATTGTATCACTTTTTGTTTCAAGTCAACCCAAAAGATAGCGTCTGGGTTAGTGGGCACAAAAATATTAACAATAGAGAATATCTGAGAGTTTACTAGAAGTTTAACTATGGTCCATCTTCCTTTAGTGTCTGTTTTTTCGTGCAAAATGTTGTAGTTCATAACCTTCTGTATCAAAATTGCAACATAATTTTGTTTACCATCTGCTTGATTAGCAACCACATCTCCAACCCGAACCTTTTCAATTTTGTAGATTCTTGTGGAGACAAGTGTGTTTCTTGTAAACATGTGATAAGCCGTTTAAATCGGTGAAGATGGGTCAGGACCTTTTGTCTCTTTATTGGATTATTTAGGACTTAAACATTCCATGTAAGACATCTAAATGTCCTAATCTATCGAAAGAATGGAGAGTGATCTTGTCATTAGAAAATACCTGACATCCTGCATCCAAACAGAGTAACATATATACCCGTTAATTCAAATGCACCAAAAACGTATATACCTTGTAATTCAAATATACCAAAAACGTTCTAATTCCTACTAATTTGATTATCTTTCGATAAAACAAACAAAGACATAAAAGGAAAGATCAAGGGAAAGGGGGGGAGAAATTGAAAAACTTGACACAAGGGTGTTGACAATCTAATACCTTTTCACTTACTATAGCTAAAAACCACCCATGACATATAGGAAGGAGAAAAATAAACAGAAAATCTCAAGTCAAGAATGCAAAACAACATTTGAATGTGGAGGGTGGGTGCATCGCAAACACAGGCGAAATAGTAGGCACTACCAGACCCATGCCCGCTCCTTATTCTTTGAGTATAACGCATTACCAGAGAGGCTGCTGGGCCTGATTATTCATACGCTTTTAAGTATAATCAGAAGGTTGTTGATCTTGGTTATGATTTGAAGTGTCAATTTCTTCCATCTCGCATAGTCTTAGGACGTGTTTAAGATCTGCCGGATCATCAAATGAGAATATCTTGCCTGTAATAGTTACATTGAAAGTACATGCATGTACCAGACCGTATCGGGCATTCAATTGCTTGAGCGCAGGTCGATAAGAAAGTAGTTCTTTCCTTCGTTGACCTGTTGCTCTGGACGCATCCTGCGATATCGTATCTTGCAATAGGAACATTCTGTGGCTGTTCCAAAGAAGATACTCTATTTCTTTTGCCTTCTTCATGATCAGGTGGAGCTGTGTGCATTGTGAAGGAATCATGAAGCAAGACACAGACAACAGATTAAAAGTTCAAATAAAAAGTCTTAAATGTCAGGATGGTGTAAGGCCTAACTTGCCCTCTACTAAAGTGGGATTTCCTTATCTAAATAAACATAGGATAGTCCAAGTCAATAAGTTCAACTTCTTTCTGTGTCCAATACCTAGACTTGCCCTCACAAGTAAAGCTAAACAATGTGTAGGGCTGTCAGCAACCAAAGTAACAGTGTTCAAATGAAAGTTCTGTTCATCGGATCCATTTAGCAGTATTCAAACTCATTACTTGCTTGGCACTTTATTTGCTATTCAATAATTCACGTTTCGGTCTCTAGACTCCTTTATCGAATATTCTTGCTTGTTCGGCATTCGCTGCAATCCACACCAGGCCCCAGGAGCGCCCCGTTCTGAGTGAACCTTCCCTGTCACTCAGCAGTGTGCGGCCGCTCCCCAGGGTTCTCTGGTCTCGCTTCTGGGTTCTCGCTCACTCCTCTCTCACTCCTGAGGAGCTCCCGCGAGCAGTGCTCGCCGCCACTAATTCTTCCTCCAGCGATTGGAGCATCTTTGTGTTCCCCACTCCCAACGGGGAACACAAGAACACAAGGCAAAGGGTTTTGCACAGCTCCAGACGCTCTTGAGGCCCACAGTGACCTCAGTGTCTTCCTGTCTTCTCTGCTGTTGGCGTCCTTTTCACCACCCCACACTCTGCCCGTTCGACATCAGATGGCCACGTGGTCCAGCCCCACTGGTCCTCCTCTCTTCTGCCTCTGACACTTTTTATAACAGGTTGCAGGTGTGAACACATAGTTTCACTTGCCTGACCATAGTTATTGGGACATGCCTGACCCTTACAGCAGTCCTCAGGCCTCCTTCCTGTCTCAGTACCAGAATGGTGAAATGACCTGTTAGTGTTTACTACTCTTAGTCCCCTTTACCTTGTCCCAGTACTATAAAGTTCTGAATGATGATAAATAAGGGGAGATGTTTTACAACAACCTATAAACGCAATGGGGAGAGTGAGGTTGGTTCTCACTAGAAAAGGGGGGATACCATGTCTCAACTGCGGATATCCTCTCCCCGGTCCTCAAGGACCCTCTACCCATGTGATCCTCCCTTTCATCTCAACCCCCAGAGTCAGGATTCAAAAGCAATTACCTTTACCCTGGCCACCTGAGAAGAGGATCCAAGGGGAGTAGGTTTGAGGATACCCTCAGGTTTCTCACAGTATTCAAGGAGCAAACACATTATTGTGTCCTTGGGCTACCTTTCTTACGAGGCTCTGACTTTTTAAACCCAATTCTGTGTGCCCTTTGTATATTTAGGGAAGGAGAGGGATGTAATTTAAGAGCATTGGGCAGAATGTTTGTAAGAAAAAGAGTAGCATCATCTCGTTCAACTCCTCAAGAACAGAAATGCGTAGATTATTTCCATGATTCCTATTCTCGATATCTTCATTTTGTTTTTGAAGGGCAAGTATCGATTTTTCCAGATGAACAACTCGGGAAGTAACATCTTCAGTTTCACCAACTCTTCTTTACACCTCCTCTATTCTAGGTTTAGAATTTTACCACTGGTCATCCAACTGATGGAGCTTATTGTTTGTAGTTTCCATGATGCTCTTTTTTCCTGATAAAATGGCCTCCATATTAGCCTCCATCAAGATTTGGGCAGGAGTGGAGTATCATTTTTTGGCCTCTTGAAATAAGATATTACCAAGCAGAGGATTATTTGTTCCCAGAACCCTTTTGAGAGGCCATTCTATATAATAATTACATTTTTAATGAATACATCCACTTCCTCTCTGTTAGCCACTCCACACAATCTTTGACTGCATTGTAGTAAATACCATTTCTTTATACCTTGCAGTTAGTGGCTGTTATATAGCCTTTATCAAGGCAGATCACATACACATAAATAGATTTGAGGGGTTCTCCTTCCTTCAGCTCACCCATCACATACCCATGACAAAAGAAAACCTTGTGGCGTCAGTGTTAGTTCCAAATATGTCAACGAGCAATTGAAAGTACAGTTTATTACTTTTTTCCTGTCCTCTGCAACCTTTATGATAATAATGCAGCCTGTGTTGTGTAAAAAGCGGACCTCTGTGTAGGAGTCTCCGCTGTGCACTATGCGTGCCAACTGTAAGGAAGGCATGGTATCAAAGTAAGACAGACAAGTGATCACAGTTCAAGGGCGTTTATTAAACTGTAAAAAATGGATGGGAGATAAACGCTTGATCTAACCTAAATCTAAGATGGAAGACAAGCTACGACCATCAACTTATAACAATAATGCCGTCCTAGTGGAGTCTAGTCAAATAAAAGGGCCTATACTAAAAAAAACTATTGCCAATCCTTACCGCTACGCTACAAAATAGTGTGAGAAAATGAAAAAAGTGACACAAAATGATAAGTCAGGAGATTATGGCCGGGGTCTCCCTTCCCCACCTTATCTTTTTATTTTTTATTTTGCATGAGCTCTTGAGCACAGCACACTCCTGGGCTTCTCCATCAGGAGGTTACAGTTCCTTTTCCAGTATCAGGGCATTCTGTGCTTAAGTCTCTTCTCATGCAAAGTCTCTTGCTTCAGAGGGCCTGATACACCAAAACAACAAAATAAAAATTTTCCTTCTGGCAATCTTCACGTTGGGCGATTGCTCTTCGCCCATGGTCTCCGATCCTTCAACAAATAGCTTCCATCAGTTGGCTTTAGACAAACCATCCACTGTGGACATCCCTCAGTCGGGGTTCATGCTTGTCGACAGAATGCTCATAGGTGTTTTAACACTATGTGGGATTCACTTCCTTTGGTTGTCTAGCCCCCAGTCAGGCTTTCCCTTAAGCCCCCAGTCAGGCTATCTCTTAGCCCCCAGTCAGGTTTCACATAGTTCTCTCATCACTATGACTTCGCAGTCAGGCATCCCTCGGTCGGGTTCACATTTTTCCCAGTAACACAGTGCCTTTGCTTAGCTTTTCCTTTCCCGTACAATAATTGTAAGTCTTAATGTCTTTTTAAACAGTAGCCCAATGTTCAGATAAGGTCCCCCTTGTCCGGCTCAGACCTTGATAGTACTTTGCCAACTTTAAACAGACTTCCGAAGGGCGATCACATCTCGCCGGGTCACTTTGTTAGCCTATGGCAAGCGCACGCTTCCTATCATCACAGTACGCAGAGCGTTTCCCGCAGCCGGGCGAAAAACGCCAGTTTTGAACTAACAAAACTTCTGCAATGTGTCAAGGATTTTCGATTTACAAGGGATTTGTCTTGACCCTTATATGACCAAATTAACACCTTATACCGGCCTTCCGTCTCGCTTCTTGCCACATGTAGTTTTCTTTACTCGTAATGTTCAACACAGTCTCTTTGTTTAGACATGTGGCACTAGCCAGAGACCTTCGACTGAGCAACCACTTGGCACTGGACCACTCTTACACTGGTACCCAGTTTGTTTGTAAACAACCTTTTGTCTATTATCTTCTCTCTTGATGTAAAATGTTGCCACTGCAACCTTGAGTCTAATATGGTCCGGTCCACTATCAGTTCCTTTCGACTCACTGGCTGTGCTGAACTTGTTGACTTTTCTTCTACCGCTGGAGTCAAGGACGATACCTCGATGGCCAACACGCCTCCCCAGCATGACAATCAGTTTGGAAGGATGCCATGTTCTGCTGACATCCATCGCACCATCTGCCAGTTGCGAGTCCCAGTCTTACATATCTTTCATGAGAGGCTTTGCGGCACTGGTTTGAAAAGGTCAAGGGCAAATCCCTCCTTGATGTCCTTTCAGGTCCCACAGCCTTTCTCCTCAGTTTGAACTGCTTCCCCGTGCCTTCGGCCTTGTTCAAAGTGTGTTCTCTTGCTCCACCTTTTATCCTTGTGGGGAAGGGAAAGGGCAGTTAGGTGTGTGTAGTTATCGGCAATTGCCCGACTCTGCCTGACCCCTGTGTTGGGACATGTCAGGTAAACGGCTCTAGTGTTAGTCTGTTTTTGCTCATGTAGTGAGAAAGTGTTTGTGTCGGAAAAGGGGCGTGGCTAGAGTTTCTATATATCCTACTGGCAGGATGGGGAAAATGTGTCATAAGGAAGGGGATACCGCTTCTCATCTTTTGGTGTCCCTCTTCCACTCCCCAAAGACCCCTCATCCAGGTGATCCTCCCTCACTAGTCCACCCCCGGAAACTGGATCCAATAGCGATGGCTGTGTCCTGGATGACAGATCCCCAGGGACTAGTAACTGAGACACTTTCAGGTATCTCCCACAATGTTGCTGACTGGAGATGGGCCCGCACAGTCACAGGGCACCACTGCATCAGGCCTTAGCTGCCGTCCTCATAGAAAATGTGGAGATGAAGTCCTTTAACCTCGGCCATCATTTTGGACCACTCTGATGTAGCAGATATGCTGAGAAATACAAAAATACTTCAAAACCACCTCTCCAGATTTTTATATTAAAGGATATAGAGTGGGAGCGCAGGGATAACCCGCCATTTCGTACAGCACCAGACCATGCCCCCCAGGCAGGCATCTTTTAACAGTAGCACATAACTGTGAGTTGCAGGCTATGTGTCAGTCTATGCATGCAACCAGAATAGTCAATGGTCAGGTGTTGCAAACATCACATTTTGAGACATTTACAACATTGGATAATTGTGCGGGCATTCCAAGCCAACACCAGGGTCAAGTTTCAGAGGTTGGGTGCATGACAAGAGAAGCATTGTTTGCGGGTCCTCACTTTGCAAATTAGTTATGATTCGAGCTGGTTGGTCGATTTGCTGCATGAGGAGCATGTGCCATCAGATATGTGGAGCTTAGTCACAGGGTATAATGGTTTGCTACTTGTTACTGCTTTGTAGTTGATACATGTAGTCATGAACAGTTTCTTGGCCTGGAGAGGGTGCCAATGTAGTTTACGTAGGGTGGGAGTGATTCAGTCAATTTTCTATGTGAATGTAATAAAATGTGCTGCAGCGTGGTGTACTGCTTTAAGGGGAGCCAATTGAGAGGCTAGGAGCCCTGTCTGGAGGGCCTTTCCCCCATCCAAATGCAAAACCACAAGTTCCTGCACAGTGGTCTCGAAGTCCTGCTGCAGGTTGAAAGATTTTATTTTGTGAAGGGTGGGATTTCAAGCCAGGCTGTTTGGGTCTTCTTGGTTATATGTTTCTGTAAGGACAGGCTGATGCAAATGGTGAAGCCTGAGGATTTTTCTGAACTTGAGAGTTGCGGAGCAAATCCTTGTAGGTACATATCCTTGAGCCAAATTGGACAAGTTATTTCATGTATGATGGATGAGTAAGTTTTGAGGTAGGCAGTCAAAATCCAGGACTGGATAATGGCTAGGTAATCGAGAAGATGACTAATGTCCTGTGGGCTTTTTACTCTCATTTACAACTGAGCATTGTCCACGCATTGATGGATGGCTATATCTGGATCTTTGAGGATTGTGTCCAGAGTCTTCATGTAAAGTTTAAAAAGAATCAGTGAGACGATGGAGCTTTGTGGGACTCAGCAGGAGACTTAGTCTGCAACTTGTTCATCTAGACGGCCTGGTGTCTGCCTGAGAGGTAGGAGTTTAACCAATTCAGGACAATCTCATCCTGTTAGCGAGAAGTGAGATGAGGGTGTGGTGGTCGATAGTGTCGAAAGCAGCTGAGAAATCAAGGAGGATAAAGAGGCATGGATTTGGAGGGCATTATCCTGACCTCGATGCTACACTTGGGGTGGACCTCCAGCTGATAATCGTTTAGGAGGTGTAGTTGCTTGATTCTGGCGAGTAGTTGTGTAGTGACTGCTTTTTTCAAGATTTTGCCAACACATTAGAGATTTGTAATGGACCAGTAATTGGCCAGGTTGTCTGTGCCTAGTGTTGGCTTTTTCAAAAGAGGTTATATGAGACCAGTGTGTCTGGGAATTACCTTTCTGTGAGGGAGGCATTATTGATGCTGTGGAGTACAATGAGCGCCGGGCCCATCGATTGTTTAATGATGGAGTATGGAATGATATCATCAGAGTAGGAAGTAGGTGTGAGGGGGGCAATTGATTTTAGGAGTATGGCAGGAGAAAGGGAGATAATTTGGTCCAGGGGGGTAGTGTGCATGCTGGAGTGCGGTGGGGGCCAATACTGTGGGAGGTTAATTCAATGATCTGTTGGATTATTTCTGAGTTGCTGTCACCTCTGCGTTTGTTTAGAAAAATGCTTTACTACTTCAAAGAGGGCTTTGCTCCTTTTATAGGCTGCCACAAAGGCAGTGGAATAGTGAGTATCTTTGGACTTGGTAATCAGATTCCTACAGTTGGCACAGAGAGATTTGAGGTTGTTGAGATATCTAGGGTTATGGTTTGTATGCCACTGTGTATTTAGGACTCTGGTTTAGAATTTGTTGGGGGTGAGCTTGGGCGTGTACCAAGGGCAGATGGATTGGTCTTAGCACATCTATTTTTTAGGGTGGCATGAGTGCACACCAGTTTTGTAGCAGACATGTTGAACAATTCTAGGCAGACCGAGGCATTCCCTATAGTGAGGAGGTCTGTGAAGTTTGCTTCTAGCTCATTGACTGGAAAGGTTTTGAATGAGTGGTGCTGAGTGAGGCAGTATGTTGCCTTACTTTTGTGGGTCATTGTCAAATGGGTGATCAACAGCGTGAGAGCCGAAAGGTCAGATCAGTGAGTGGGATAGGGTATGTGCAGGTGATGAGGGGGGTCATTTAAAGACTATAGGAACTCATTACGGGTCTGACGGTAAGCCTGCCGGTGATACCGGTGGATTGCCGCCAGACCTGACTAGAATTACTGGTGCCTGAATTCCCCATAACACAGGGGTATTACAACCCCGGTGGCTGGGAAGTCAGGCGCCAGTAATTGGGTAAGTCCCCATTCCCATGGAGTCCATGGAAGTAATGGCACCATTAATAACTGTGAAACTCTACAGGCATGTTCCATTCTGCCTGCCAGGTCTGACTCTGGCAGGTGGGATGGCACCTGCCTGTAGAGTCGTAGTGTGCCGGTCTGGAAACAACAGTGCTGGTAGGCTTTCCAGTACCATTGTTTCTGGACCGGCACACTCATAATGAGGCCCAATTTCTAGGGTGTTATCTTTGTTGTGCATGGGGGTGGAAAACTTGCTTAGGTCCATGGATCCACTCAGTCGGAAAAGGGTTCAACATGTGCGGTTCACAGCATAAAACACGAACTGTGACACTTAGTGTGTAATACATTGGCAGAGAAGCAAAAGTTGGAGATGTCGGCCATTAAATAGTTTCTTCTGTGAGGTTGTTTATAGATGAGGTGTAAGGTGATGAATTCCTTGTGAGATAAAGAGAACCGGCAGATGAGTGATTCTGTCAAGCTTGCTTTGGGAGATGGGTGATGGCAGATGACTGATCGCTCCTGTGGATGATTGCCACTCTGCCTCCTGCCCTTCCCTGCCAGCGGCATGTTGGATGCAGTAGCCTAGTGGTAGAAAGCCATCAAAAACAATGGGGGAAGATGGGGTAACCCATGTTTCAATGATGAAGATGGCGTCAAGGTTGCTGTAGGAAATGAGGTCAGAGATCTCTGGGCTCTGAGCGAATGCTGAGCAGGCATTAATCAGCATGAGGGTGTATGTGCATGTGTGGTCTGTGGGCGTTGGGTGGGGAAGGGATATGTTGAAGAGCCATTTAAATTCTAGCGAGGGTAGGAATAGGCTGTGGAGAGAGGAGACACATGGTGATGCCTTTTAGCAGCTGGTAGTAGTAGCAACTACTGTAGGTCAAATGCAGGATAGCAGGTCTGACCCTATCAGGCTCTAACAGGCACAAATAGGTGAGGTCCTTGTCTTCATTCGTCCTTTGCTGGTGGATGGAGCAGCTGAGTGGCAGCCTCACCAATGCTGTCCTCAATGTTGGTTTTGAGGATGGTGTTGAATTCCTGGTTCATCTGAGGTAGGTTGGCCAATGTGAAGTTGAAGTTTGGCAGAGGTACTGTAAAGGAAAATGCAGCATAGTTTTTGTAAAGTGTTTCTGAAAGAGCAAGAGAAGCGCTATTCACAAAATTATGCTTTCTGTTGGATTTCCCCACTTACTCGCTGCCATGATGGTAAGGGTGCACCTGTGAGATGCAGATAATTTTGTGCGGGCCATATTTCAACTAACTAAAAGAGAATTCCACAAATTACAACCATTTCTTAGGACCTTTTAAAATACATGAATTCCAGAGACTGGTTTGTTGATGCGATTGACATGCACAGAAATGCATATGAAAGTTGAAACTTTGCTACTTTAAAAGGATAAGGTCCAGACAATGGAGTGTGTTTAGCAGCAAAAGAATTCAGCAGGCCTCGGAAAAAGTGTTGGAGCTTTAGAACATACATCAACAATTCAATGATTTCATCATAGTGGTATGTTCCTAATATTGTTGGTAGAAAGTGCACTTGTTATTTCTAGTTGAAAATAACCTTTTATTATTATTTCAATCACTGTATCTTGTCATATACTTCATTTAATGTTAGCTAAAACAACGTGTTCTATCCAACTTGGAATGGGACATCCCTATATGACTAACTAGATTCCGCTTGGAGCAGCCACCCCCTAACCTAAATATTTTGTCATCAGATCCAGATCGCCGGGGAAATGACTGTCACATGCCAAGAAAGGCCTGGGCAAAATGGTTTTTCCAGGTCCTGCGCAAAATACTACGTTTACTTCCGATTCAAAATCATACTTTGAGCTTTCCGTGTTAGTAAAATAGAAAAGAGACAATTTCCGATTCATCACCAGTGACATCTGCAGGCTAAAATCAGCATTTATTTAACATCGAATTCTTGTCATGCTAAAGAAAAAACCTACATTTTGCATTTTAACCCAAAAAATATAAATCAATTCAACATTGTAACTTTAGAGAGGAAGGACCGAGAAACTTGAAACAAATTGTAATTTGTAGATAAAAATATTTCTCCTAACCAACACAAAACCCTCCTGGTTTATAATGATAAAAAATGTAAAAAATATGTCTCTGTTAGTATACATTTCACAGGGGCACGTAGTATCTTGGTGTGGTATATTTTATTGATCTATATTTTATTAAACTAGTGCATGAACATTAAAATGTACAGCAATTAAAAGAAATGCCTATCCATAAGATTAGGAGTGACATACCATCCCACCTTTTCAGTCATATGACTCACAAGGAAGAGTCGCTCCATTCAAGTCATAAGACTATGGGTGGATAATGGCAGTCACAAGATTGCGGTAGGTATTTTATAATATAAAATATAAAGCACACAGACAAATATACATTTCTGGGTATTATTGGTAGGGGATGACTGGTTAAAGGCAGACTGGGGAAAGGGGCCATTTCTGAGATAGAGGAGCAGCCCATATATTGCACATTGGTTTCCAGGCAGGTAGCTGAAAAAGGACGTTGCTGCAGCAGCAACTCCAGAATGAGAGGGTCCCTGCTGATTTCCTCAAAATGAGAAGCCACCTTTAAACTGTAACTGGAAAATGTGGTGTTGTACACAACAGAGACTTAGCACAAATTGTGGGGGCCCTCTAGCGAGCCATGTTGAGCACCTCCCCAAGCTCCTCAACAAATCAGGGGCCGTGCCAAACTGCAGGCCGGCCTGGACCACCATGCATATGCAATGCCCATGATGATCATGCTACTGCAGGGGCAAGGGATGCACTGCAATAGGTGAAAGATGTAAGTATGCTCTTTGATCAAAGCTTACATCTTTTTCTTAGCATAGAAAAAAGGTGGCAGTGCCTGTCCCCTGGCACCAAAATGTACAAGCCAAAATGTACAAGGATGCTGATTTTTACAATTGGAGCAGTATGCATTTTTGCCACAAATATGCAAGAGTGACTGAGCATAGAAAGGTAGTGTGAACCATCAAAGTGGGTCTTCAGAGGGGTTCTCCCCCAAGAATTGTTTTGGGAATAATAGGTTAAAATTATGCATTTTAGAGCAAATTTTTGTAAAATGCCAAACTGAAAGGGTAACTTATGAAAAGATCGATAGACGAAAGTCACCAACAGTGCACACCAGCATTTACCCATGTATTTTCATGATGCCTTTGACGACAATATATGCCAGTATAAAAAATATTTTAATGCTGGCTGGACCAATATATACCATTACCCCCTGTGGCGAGTCAGAAGAAGGACACGGACTCACTGAGGACATGGTGTCAAATGTTTTATTAAAAGAAAAGGATGATGCCTGTCTTTCCCTATCACTATGGGTGGTCCCTGCTTATGTAAAAGGAATAAGTGAGCTGTCCAAAACTACAATTTTCTGACCCTGTCATTATACAAACTAACTGAGGGCATGAAAATGCCTCCCTTCTTCTTGGGGTACTTCTAGTACTAGTCTTTGTAGTACATAATCTGTAAATATTGACTGTCTCTTTTTCATGTGCCTCAGTGTGATCACCTCGCCTGACCCAGCAGCTCTGTAGAGCATGTTTGCAGCGGGTAAGCAGCTGTTTGCTTTATTGCAAGCCCTCACTGTTCCCAGTGCCATTGTTGCTACCTCTGCCTCCTACTCCATCTTTTTCCTTCCCATGCCATCTTCCGCACCACTCCCGCCCACCCCTTCCCTGATTGGGCCATCCAATCTTCAGGAAGAAGCTGTATTGAATGCTGCATGGGGGCTCACTCTCTTTTCTATGTATACGCACCGTGATCATTGCAATTGGCCCAGTAGCCATGTAGAGCATTTTTGCAGTGGGTAAGAGGTTTGTTTTACTGCAAGCCCTCACCATTGCCGGTGCCATCGTTGCTCCCTCTTTCTCCACCTACATCCTTTTGATTGCCCTGCCCTCCTCCCGCCCTCCTCTTCCTTGATTGGGCCATCCAATCTTCAGGAAGCAGCTGTATTGAACGCTGCATGGGAGTTCCCTCCCTTTGCCATGTGTGCTCACCATGATCACCTCGCCTGACCCATCAGTTCCGTAGAACGTTTTTGCAATGGGCAAGCAGCTGTTTGCTTTACTGCAAGCTCTCACTGGTCCCGGCACCATTGTGCTCCCTCTGCCTCCTCCCCCATCATTTTCCTTCTCATGCCCTCTCCCCACCCCACTCCCACCCATCCCTTTCCTGATTGGGCCATCCAATCTTCAGGAAGCAGCTTTATTGAACTGCTGTACAGGAGTTCACTATCTTTGCTGTTGTCATGACCCTTGCCCCTGGCCCTCACTGGCAAGTCAGCCTTCCAGTTAGGGCCAGGTGAAAGGCCTTAAAACCTCATCCAAGACTCTCTTGGAGTCAGACCTGGCGCCTTTGGCGCCTGGCTCATAACCATCATGAAGACCAACATTAGAATGGGACTATTTACTTGGGACTATTTAACTTGGTGGGGTTCAGCCAACATGGAGGAACACACATAGCTCAGTTACAAGGAACTGAGCTAGGCGGTCTAGTCTTTTGGGTGTGGCAGGCCTGGGACCACTTTAGCAGGACTACTTTGGGTGTGGCAGGCCTGGGACTATTTTACCTGGACTAATTTACCTGAGACTATTTAAACCGCACCCAAACAGCAAAACATACTTTGCGTTATTCTGCTGTGGGCAGCGTAACACTCACCGTGTCCAGTTCTTTGATGCCAGCTTACCTGAAACCAAGGACCTGCAGACAGTGAAAGAACACTACGAAACTTCCCTGGAACAGTATCCTGTCTTCAATTCATGGCTGACTTCAGTTCCACTCACCTGAAGGTACGAACTCCATCACCCGGCACCGCATGCATCCTGCAATACCATAACCTGGAAGGAGGAGAAAGAAAGACAGCTTAAGTAAGCGTTAACTCACGTTTCCTCCCGAATGAAGAAAGCCACACAATTCTTACCTGGGTAGTCATCTCCTGGTCAGTATCATAGCTGGAACATTACAGCGCTCAGCCTGCAAGGAGAGAAAAGACACAGGTTAGTAATATAAAAGGCGAAACAGTGCCGTGCCTCTCAAATTATTCACCGGACAGCATCGCTCACACCGCGCTTTCGCCTACCGGCCCATGCTCATCTTCAAACTGCATGACAACACAAAAATACCTTTCCATACCTAAAAGGAAAGAAGCAAGACATTATTATTCGAACTAAGAGAAACATAAGAACTGCATATAAAGACTGTAAAGCAGCAAACCTACGGAGTTGCAGCAGGTCTGGATTCCCACAGGGGGGATTACACCAGTGAAGTAACTTGGTCGCTGCTCGCCTCCCACATCTATGTGCCCCTGCCACGAGGAGCAGGATGGAGAATCCACCCTTTACAATATTAAGACCCATCTTTAACCAGAGGCCTTACCAAGGGACCGGGAGAGGGTTTCAGGGTGCAAATCATCCAACCAGGGCTGGGTGGCATCCCCGTGGATACCAGGTGAGCGTAACAGCTGTGTGCGCTCACTGTGATCACCTCACCTGGCCCAGAAGCTCTGTAGAGCATTTTTGCAACAGGCAAGCAGCTGCTTGCTTTACTACAAGCCCTTGCTGTTCCGAGTCCCAGCTGCTCCCTTGGCCTCTCCCATCCTTTTCCTTCCCCTGCCCTCTCCCTGTGCCACTCCCGCCCACCCCTTCTCCGATTTGGTCATCCAATCTCAGGAAGCAGATATATTGAAAGCTGTATGTTAGTTTGCTTTCTTTGCCATGTTCGCTCACCATGATCACCTCAACTGACCCAGCAGCTCCGTAGAGTATTTTTGCAGCGGGTAAGCAGCTGTTTGCTTTACTGCAAGCCCCTGCTGTTCCTAGTGCCACTGTTGCTCCCTCTGCCTCCTCCTCCACCTCCATCTTTCCTCCTTTCCCAGCCCTCTCCCAGCCCAACTCCCACCCTTCCCTGAATGGGCCATCCAATCCTCAGGAAGTACTTGTAGGAGCAAGCCCCAGGGCAGCATTGCCTGGGCAGCCGGCCAAGGGCCAAAAGCAAACGGCAGTTCCCTATGGCATCTCCCTTACCTGTTTTCCCCTGTTCGCCCGGGGAGCACAAGCCAGGACTTTAAAAGCTGCCTGCAACAACATTAAGCTGAGTGTTGTCCATTTGTCTGCATACCCCCCTTTGTAGTTTGTGACTCCTGCATTGAGTTTCCCCACTAACGGTTTGTAGTCGGGTGCATTGTGAGCACAGGCTTCATACTGTATTCATCTGTATCCCTGAGCATAGCCTCTACGTTTCACTTCAGCTGCCCCCTGACCTCGACTATATCACTGTAGTACAACCCTATGCTGATCCCAACTTCAGTTTAAGCTCTAAGTCTGAGCTAGACTCAAATTAGCAACTGAGTAGCCCTTCATTGTTCTAGCAGCTCGTCCACTTTCTAACTCCTCAATTTTGTCCCTTCCAGTGTGAAGCCTCTATATTCTAAAATGTGTATTTTGATGAGTATAGCCCTCTACTGCATTTAGCTGAATATTTTAATATAGCCCTGTATTGCATTTAGAAGAATCATTTGAGTATAACCCTATATTGCATCTAGCTGACTATGTGAGTAAAGCCCTGTATTGCATCCAGCTGACTATGTGAGTATTGCCCTGTATTGCATCCAGCTAACTATGTGAGTATAGCCCTGTATTGCATTTAGCTGAATATTTACATGTAGCCTTCTACTGTGTTTAGCTGAATATCTGAATTTAGCTCTGTATTTCATCCCTGTACTGCATTTGGCTGAATATTTGAATATATTCCTGTGCTGGATTTAGCTGAATAACTGAGTGTAGCCCTCCATTGCATTTAGATGAATATGTGAGTTTAGCCCTTGATTGCATTTATCTGAATATTTGAAAATATCCCTCTATTGCATCCAGCTGAAAATGTGAGTATAGCCTTTGAGATTAGCTATTTGAGTATAGCCACCTAGCAGAGAATTTCAGCACAGCCCCTGTATAAATCCCATATTCGATTTAAAATTTTGAACTGCAGTCTAGGCTATAGCCTATGTTGAGAATTCACTGCTTTTTAATGGTAGCTGCCTATTTGAGTTAGCTAAATTCAGCTAGATTTGTGAGTTAACCACTGTTTCAAACTTAGCTGCCTATTTCAGTTAGCCACTGCCTTCTAATTTTAGTTGAATGTTTGAGTTAGCCACTGTTTTTCAAATTCAGCGAGACACTTGAGTTAGCCACTGCTATTAATTTTAGTTAAACAGATGCAGTAGTTCTTCATATCATGCTGACTAAGTCACAGACCAGAGGGTCACTCTGGGGCACCAGAAGACCAGCTGACCGCCCTGCCCACCTCCCCCTGCTCTCATCACATATCCTGCCCCCTGGGGAATACTCTCTACCACACCGATCGCTTTCAAACCACCACCCCTCAACCTCTCCACACTACCCCCCACCCTCATGTCCTCCAGACCCCCTTCCACCTCAGCCTTCCCATCTTAAGTGTGACCAGGGATCCTCTTGCCAACACCCCTCCTCGGCAGACCCGCCTACATTCTCACACACACCACAGGCATGCAAGAATCCCTTAAAACACAGAATCTGCAAAACCCATACCATCTCATCTCTGCACGCCTGTTCTTAGCTGCCCCACTAGCTGTGCAGAAACAATCAGCCTCCCACAAACAAACACTCCCTCTCTCCCTCCCCTCCTTCTTCCCCCACTCCTCCTACTTTTACATTTACTGACCACAGCCTCATCCAGCTCCTCCCCACCTATACACTCCACACCCCCCACAAGGCCTCTGATGGGGGATCCCCTCCACTACCTTCCCAATCAAACCCTCCAAGCCGCCTCCCAACCCCCCGCTTGCATCCCCATGGGCCAACTATCCTCACCCTTCCTTATGACTCTCATGCATTCTCATCATTGCCAGATCTTTTGCCAAAAACAGACACAACATATACACCTTCACATCCTCTGGAAGCCCAGACATCCTGTTCATCATAGAACCTGGTTCTACGACTTCTGACCCATCGCACATGAGGCATTCCCTCCTGACTACACACGCATCACTTAACAGAGCCAACAGAGCAGAGAAGGCCTGATTGCCATCCTCTATAAACTTCACCTATCTATCTCACATTGCGAGTCACAGGCATGGAAAGCAAATAGCTCCTTGTGAAATTTCTCATCAAACCCTCGCACACTTACAGCGTCTTGCTCATTTACAAACCCCCCAGCTACAACAGACACTTTGCCAATGCCCTAAGTGACTCCTTAGTGGTCATCCTGATCAACCACCCCTCCCTCACCCTTCTAGGTGACCTCAACATATGTTTTTGTTTTTAAACCATATTTTGTATTGATTTTGTAGTATAGCATGGTTACAAACATTTTGTTGAACTCTCCCCAACTCCCTGGACCCTCCCCCCTCACTCCCTCAGTGGTGTTGGTTGATTCTTCTGCCGTGATGTGGAAGGTTTTACAGAATATCCAGAATTCCGATGTTGTGCAGGCACCATTGTAGCATATAGTCACTTTGCAAAAAAGCTAGGATATGACCCAAGTCTTTCCCAAAGGCTTCAGGTGATCCTTAAACTTTATATGTCATCCATTCGAGCGACACAAATCACCACACTTTTTGCAGCCAGTCATAGATCGTTGGCAGTATTTTTTGTTTCCAGTGTTGGGCAATCGTCAGCCATACTGTAATCTCCATGATCATCACTCCCCTCCGTTGTATTTTCATGTGGGACCCATTACCTGGTTCCCACATTCCCGCCATCCATACCCTATCCCATAGTTGTTCTGTTCCCTGCACCATTCCGCCTACTTGGGTTTTCACCTCCCCCTTGAACTGCTGAAGGTTCGGGCAGCTCCACCATATGTGCCTCCAGTCCCCTTTTGTGGAGCATTCTCGCCAGCATGTGTCACTGGTGGACAGGTACATTGTGTGGGGTCTATCAGGGGTGTAGTGCCACTGCAGTATAACTTTCTGCCACATTTCTCTCACCTGTATCGAGCGCGTTAGTTTGGGGACTATGCTCCATACGTGTTCCCATTGTTTCCCAGTGATGGGTTTGCCCAGTGTTTTTTCCAGAGTTTCATATAATTCCACCTTATTTCTTCCCCTTGATCGTTTAGGAACTTGTAGAGATTAGAGACTATCTTTTTTGAACCTGTGTCAGTTGTCATGTAGGACTCAAACAGAGTCAGCTATCTTGTGGCTGCCTCTCTAATGGGGGTGAGGGGCGATCCAGTGCTTTGTTCGGGTGTATTTAAATTCTTCCCTGGACATTAACCCCAGATTCTGCTTTCATTCCCGATATGTCATTATGGTTTGATCCCTATACATATCTCTAACCTTGCAGCAACCTGCCTGCACCCAGTTTTAGTATATGTTTCTGGTCGATCCCCGGTTGGAAGTCCGGATTCCCGAACATCGGGGTGAACAGTGATGGGAATGTCGTTAGGGCCCCTCTTTTAACTGCAGTGTCCCAAGCCTTGATCCCAACTCTCACGACTTCATTTATCTTGGTTTAACAATGTCTATAACATTTGTTTAGCCATAGTAGGTTGGAGAGAGGGGAGCCCGCCACTGCCATGTCTTGTCTAGCCCAGATGTGTTGGGGGGAGTGCACCACCCATTCACTTATTACCCTCAATTGTGCTGCCTCATAGTATCTACGAAAGTGGGGGAGAGCTAGTCCGCCTTGTCGCCTCACCGTTAGTGTCGACATCGATATCGTGGGGGGCTTGTGTTTTCATATGAAGGTGTTTACTAATTTATTCAGTGACCTAAAGAACGTTCTCAGGATTTTTACTGCCAGCGTTTGGAAGTAGTAGAGTCATTTCGGTAATACTGTCATTTTTATAGCAATCAGTCTCGCCCACCATGAGATGTTGAGGGGATTCGGCTTTGTTAGGCCTGCTTTTAGATTTGCCAGGAGTTTCAGATAGTTGGAGTTAACGCAGGGTCTTCAGTTAAGTTTAATATTTCGGACTTTTGTTTGTTAATTTTTGAACCAGATATGGAGCCAAATTGGTCTAAATCATTTATCAGCTCCGGGGGAGTATTCTGGGGTCGTCAATGCTATTAGCATGTCGTCCGCGAAGCCCATAATTTTATGCTCGCCGCCTCCCACCCATTGCTATCCCCTTCACCAGTTTGGATTCCTGAATCCGAATCAGAAGAGGTTCTAAGAATATGGCGTGTAATAAGGGTGAAAGTGGGTATCCCTGTTTGGTGCCTCTACGCATAGACACTGGTCTTGCCAGGGTTCCATTCAGGGCTATCCGCAACGAATGAGTGTTTGTAATTGGCTTTGATCATTTGCAGATAGTTTGACCCAAATCCCATGTATTCCATGGTGTGGAAGAGTTGGGTCCACTCTACCCCGTCAAAAACTTACTCCGCATCTAGGGACACAAGGACAGCTTGGGTGTGGGTCCTCTCTGCTTTTTCGATCAGGTGGTTCACCCTGCAAATGTTGTCTGAGGTTTGTCTTGTGGGTATGAAACCCGATTGTTCTGGGCCTATGAGTGTCAGGAGCAGTCGTGTGAGCTTCTCTGCCAGAATTTTTGTGTTTAGTTTTGCGTCCAGATTAATTAGGCCTTTTGGACGGTATGAACCTGGGATTGATGGACCCTTTCTCTGTTCAAGGAATACTACCAGTTTGGCTTCATTCATTGAGCTGGTTATGTTTCCTTTCACCTTGAAGCTGAACTGGTTGGTTAGTTTTGGGCCAAGTTTGTCTTGATATTTCGTATAGAAAGTATCCGGGTACCCGTCGGGGCCCGGTGCTCTATTACTCAGGAGTTTATTTTTAATGCACTTAGGACTTCCTCAACCTGTATGTCCCTGTCTAGAATCATCTTGTCTGAATCTGAGATCTGGGGGAGAGTGAGTTTCGCTAGGTATTCCTTCTATCTATCTTCCCATGGTGCATCTGACTTATATAGGCTCTGGTAGAAGTCCCTCAGTATTTCCCCCATTTCCTCATTAGATGTCCTGATTTGGTGTTGTTTGTCTTTTAATTTCACTATTGTTATCCTCCGCCACTTTTCACGTAACTGCTTTGCCAATAGTTTATCCGCCTTGCTGGCGTTGATGTAGTAGTTGTGTTTTAGGTGTCGGAGTAATATTTCTGCTTTTATTTCTTTGTATCATTCCCAGTTGGCCTTGTACGTGTTTCAGGGCTGGTTTCTCTTTCCTACTGGGCTTGTTTGTTACCTAATTTTGTAGCCCTTTCAGTTTAAATCGGGCCTGTACGACGTCAGCCATACAGGAACTGCGGACCACCCGTAAATAGCAACCTGCAGTGAAGGTAACTGCCACAGGTGCACACAATCACCACAGGTGGAGTCAATGGAGCCTGTCTCAGTATAAAAGGAGTACACCCACACACCACACCTCTTCCCACACAAAAATGGTACCACTAGCTGTTGCAATCATGGGGCTGGAGGACATGCCTGTACTGCTACAACTACAGCAACAACAGCAACTACAACAACAACTACAGAAACAACAACAGGCAGCACAGAGGAGACGCAGGAGGAGAAAGAGGGTGAGACAGGGCCAGCAATTACCAGCAGTGCAACCAGTAGTACCTCGTAGGCAGCCACCAATCCCTCGCATCAGACCCAGTCTATTCAATCTAACCCCTGAGCAGATCCACACCCTGTACCGGTTGGACCGGGACACCATCACCACCATTGTGGACATGATACATGACAACATCGTCAGCCTCATTGAAATACACACTGCCATCCCCCGCTACAAAAGGTGGTGTCTGTGCTCCACTTCCTGGCCACAGGCACCTTCCAGCACACAGTGGTCCAGCTGCATGGTATATCACAACCACTCTTTTCACGCATGCTGACCGAAGTGCTGGATGCCCTCCTGAAGCACGCTAGCACCCACATATCCCTACATCGGACTGCCCAGGAGATTGCCGACACCAAAGTAGGCTTCCACG
Source organism: Ambystoma mexicanum (assembly GCF_040938575.1). Classification (NCBI taxonomy): domain Eukaryota; kingdom Metazoa; phylum Chordata; class Amphibia; order Caudata; family Ambystomatidae; genus Ambystoma; species Ambystoma mexicanum. Next base: position 304,899,493 of record NC_090923.1, on the reverse strand, counting down.
CACTGGCAGGCATGCCCAAATGCGTTGGTGCCCTCGACTGCACCCATGTCGAATTGGTAGTCCCTCATGCCATAGAGGTTGTGTACCGCAATCGCAAGCAATACCACTCCATCAATGTACAGATGGTATGTGACTCCAGCAAGATCATCACACATTGTTGTCCCCGATATCCCGGATCGACACATGATGCCATGGTGCTGCGTAACTCCACGCTACCCCATCACATGGAGCGACATGCTGGACGACGTGCCTGGCTGCTTGGTGAGTTGCCTGACTGGCCCATGGCAGTGCATTGGGGTTGTGATGTGGGGGGATGCATACTCCACCTGGGTGGGAATGGGCGGTGAGTGGACAATGCACTCAGAGCTAAATACTTCTGACCTGAACCTCCCACCCCGAACACGACTCATCACTGCCACACATTGGACCAATGCCGTACATCAATGACAACATGTAAGACGCACAACCAGGCCACCATGGGTGTGTCAATCGATGCATGACTAAACATGATTAAAACTGTGCCAATGTCGCTAGAGTGATTAGGCACAGAGTAGCATACACTGCAATTATGGGAGGCAAGACATTGTTCCGCATCCACAGTACATCCGCATCAGCATGCAAGTGAACACCCTGCATCATCTGTACAACGCCATCCAGACTAGCAGACCATGTTGCAGTACACAATGCATCCAAATAATCTTTTTGCATACGTACAGGGACATGTGCATGTCAACAGCAAATAGCTGCGGCCATGTCTGTGAATCCTGAAGGTGGCAGCTCAGAATGACTCACTCAGACCTCTTTGTACTCCCATGCAGGTGATGGAGGATATCCCCTGAAGCCATGGCTACTTACCCCTGTGCAGAACCCGCGGAACAGGCATGAAGAGGAGTACAATTTGGTTCATACCCGCACCCGTGTCGTGATTGAGCAGACCTTTGGCCTGTTGAAGGCACGGTTCGGCTGCCTAAGCAGGTCTGGTGGAGCACTCCTTCATAGGCCTGAGAAGGTGGAAAAGATCACCATGACCTGTCTCATGCTGCACAACATGTGCATCCGGAGAAATGTACCACTGCCACCTGACATTGACATGCATGCACCGGTTGAGGATGATGAGGTTGAAGATGGAGGAGAAGCAGCATACCTGCCAGTACGTGAGGCACAAGATGGCCGTGCTGTACGCCAATCACTGATTGACAAATACTTCTGAACCACAGGGACGCTGATGGATATGTGTCAGTGCAACACTGAGCACTGGGTCCATGTGGACATGCACACAGGGTATGTGGGGAGTTGGGCACTGTGCACTGTCATGAATAAAATGAATACACACGAAATGAACAATGTCCAGGCATTAAATTATTTTTTACACAACAGGTGTATTAATGAAAACTACAGAAAAGTGCCTCACCCCTCCACCACTCACATGCCCTTCCCCCACCCCCCAACACACCAAAACTCCCCATTCCCCAATGAACTCCCCATTCCCCCAATGAACTCCCCATTCCCCCAAATGAACACTCCCTTATTCCCCTATACACCACCAACACCACCTCCCCCACTCCCATTGTTGTCCCACACTATTTGTGTGACTTATTTGTGTCCGGGGGCAGCATTTCAGACTGCCTCACACTCCTCCTTGTCAGTCGCACAGGGCTGGAGGGTGCAGAGGATGCGGGTGTGGAGGATGGGGTGGATGCCGTAGGGATTGGCACAGCTAGCACAGGTTATTGTTGCTGCATGTGTTGCAGTATGCCGGTCAGGACCTTCGTGACTGCCCCCAAACTGTCAGGATCATCGCAGCACAGGCATTGATTGCGGCAGTGTTTCCTGCAATGGTCTGACGGATCTCCCGCCTTGTCTCTGCCCCGTCAGCCACATATTGGCACACTATGTCAATCATGCTCTCCTGCCTTGCCTCCACCCTGGACAGCCGTGCCTCCAAGTCAGTGGGAGCAGCAGAGGTTGATGGTGCTGCGGCAGGGTGTGGCATTGCAGGGCTGGCCTCTGGAGTGGTACTGAGTTCGGAGTGTGCAGCAGAACTGCAGATTCCAGCATGGGGCTGGAGAGTGAGGCCTGAGTGTCATGTTGGGGGGTTGTACGGGGGGCTCGGAGTGTCTGGACATGCCACATGGATTGCGCCTTCTTGGTCCATGTACTCCTCCGCTCCGATGTCAACGTCACTCAGTGGGGCTGTGGCTGCTGCCTCACCCACTGAACTTGTTGCAGCAGAATGGGTGCCACTGGCCTCCCCTTCCACTGTTGTTGGCAGCTCTGTGCTTGCAGTCTCATCCGCAGCTGTGGGGCCCTCATGTGCCGGCATGGCCTGTGCACTGGCCATGGATTGTACTGTGGGCCGCGATGCTGCCCCGTAGGTGGTTTTGCCAGTGCCTGGTGGTTTGGCCTGGAACATGGATGGCCTTGTGGCTGGGTCTTGACTGCCATCTTCTCCATCGGTGCCTGGGGGGGGAAGAAGAGATGCAGGGCATCAGTGATGGTGTTACATGCAAAATGCATGAGATGGTGCTGTGGAGTTTTTCATTTCTCATGCATTACAGGTGTGTCACACAGGGTAGTTTGAAGGGGGGGCATTTTGGCATTAGCCGTGACGTCTCAATTCGGCAATGCTGCATGCCGTTGTATTGGGGTTTGTGTGATGTATGACATGGAAATGGTCCCTGTGTGTTGGCTGTCTGTTGGTAATGGGATTGGCACTCAGCATGCATTTCAGTGTGGCAGGGTTTGGGCCTCCATCTGGACATGGATATGTTAATGTGAGTGTGATGGGATATGCATTGCCTTGCCTAGGCTGTATTCTACATCACTTGTGCTACGTCATGGTTTGCCCTACTGGGGTTTGCAGGGTCACTCACCTCCATCTCCAGATGTTGCGGCACCCGTCTCCATCTCCCTGAAGCCCTCGATCGACTCTATCTGGATGGTAGCGCTGCATGTCTCCTCCCAGCGCATTAGTTTGACCGGGGAGTGGGCACCCCTGCCTGTGGCCATGGCCTCCCGATGATTGCTGGCCAGGATGTTGTGGACCCTGAGGCGGAGGTCATCCCACCTTTTCTTGCAGTCTTTGACTGTGCGTGGGGTGGTGCCGACTGCAGACACCTTGCGGGCTACCTCCTCCCATATCTCCTTCCTCCTCCTCCGCGCCTCCCTTGATTGTGTTTTTAAAGATGGTGAAAGCTGGGTTGTGGAAAACTGGTATCAATAGTGAGGGGTGAGTGGTAAGCCAAAACCTGTGAATCGCCATATCCCAATAGGTCAGGCTAATCAGAGTGGAGGGCAATAGGGTGTGCCTCAGAGGCCGGCAAGATGATGTCAACCAAGGTAGAGAAGCCAAAGCAGCTGCCGGGGATGCCTGCTCAAATAGCATCCAGCGCTTATTAAGATATGTATCCCAGAAGTTGAGTATCATTGCCATCTGAGCTGTGCAGGACATACTCTTGATGCAATTTACAGCTCCATCAACCTTCTCTCCACACTCACCAACGACCGCTCATATGGATTAACCACGCAGCCATCCCTTTCTCGATTCTGTCACCCACGCATGACTAACACTGGACCATCTACTCGTGTCCCTCTATGGAACAAAGTCATAGTAACCCCAGACCTGGCTGACTCCCTGCTCACCTCCCTCTCCAACCTACCAGTTGAAGCAGGACTACCTCCTATCAGCCACATTGACACATGGCTCTCAAATTACCTCCTACTTCTTACCCCCTCAAGATCAACCCCCAACAGGCAAGGCCCATCGCCCAGATGATCACCGCCCTCCTCAAATCCCTTAAAACACTCAACCATTTCCTGGAAAGCAGACAGCAGACCAACCCATCTCCCCAAAACAGAACAGACTGTGTCCAATAGACCCATGTCTAGCTAGCTGAAATCCGGAAGGCCCAAAAACCTTTTATGGAAACAGAACCTATAACACCCATAATAGTAACAAATAACTTCACAAGATCATCACAGAATTAATAGCCCCCTTACACTTCCTCCCCTCGCACATCTCCCAATCTCTCTAGGGCACCCTCTTGGTCCATTTCTACAACATGGTGCTAGAAAGAACCTGTAACATTGGCACGTAACTAGCTGCACTCCCACCCCCACCGCCTTCTCCCTGCATGAACCCTCTAATCCACCCCCCTCCCTCCAAATCCTCTCCTCGTTCTCTCTTATCTCTAGACCCGAATTACTTAAGCTACTGGCCGACAGCTGTCCATCGGGATCCCTGAGAGACCGTGCCCTCTTACCATCCTCTAAGAAATCTTCACCTCAACCTTTGCAGGCAGCATCGCAAGATCCATCCTTAACTTCTCCCTCACCACCGGAATTTTCCCAGCAACATTCAAAACATCACACGTCAAACCCCTCCTTAAAAAAAACCTCACTTGACCCCCTCCTTCCTGCCAACTACAGACCAATTTCTACACCTGTTTCTTAGCCAAACTTACTGACTGAACGGCCTACTCCCAGCTATGTACTTTCAGGGAAGCCAATCACCTTCTCAACCCCACACAGTCTGGCTTCAGACCCATTCATGACCTCAAAACCACTGCAGACACAGAGGGCTGCGCCGCACTCCTACTCCTTGACCTCTTGGCTGCCTTCGATACAATCGACCACAGCATACTTAATGACAGACTCCACTCTCGGCATAAATGACACAGCAGTAAGGTGGATCTCTTCATTAATTGTCAACAGATGCCAAGTCACCCACCTCCCTCCCTTCACCTTGACCGCCTGCCCCATCAATAATGGGGTCCCACAAGGAGCTTGCCTATCACCTCTTCTCTTCAACCTCACATGAGCCCTCTCCCTTCACTTATCTGCTCACACAACCTCACCTGCTACAATAACATCTGTCTCCACCCCTCACCTTGACCTCACATCCTGCCTCACTGACATTGATTATTGGATGACAGTCAAACTCAATCCCAGAAAAACAAAAATCATGCTCTGACGAAAGATCGCTCTCTTCCCCCTAACCACCCCCTGGCATCTTACCTAGCCTTCCGAACCCCCATGCTGCATCCACTGCAGTTAAAAACCTGGGTTGCACCTTGAATACTGGCCTGACACCATATTAACACTGTGTCTAATTCCTGCTACCTACACCTTTGCATTCTCAGACACATCTTCCCTTACCTCTCACACCCCCACAAAGTCACTGCAAACTTGTCCATTGGTCTCTTCTGCCTAGATTATGCCAACTCCCTCTACCTGTGCGTCCCTGCTTATCAATTTAGAAAACTCCAAAGGGTCCACAACTCCGCAGCTAGGCTCCCCCTTGCTCTCGGATCCAGAAAGCACAGCACCCCCACCCTCTGTGTCCTCCACTGGCTCCCGGTTGGATGACGGGCCACTTCCAAAGCCATGTGCATCACTCACCGTGCCCTTCACAAAACAGGCCCAGAATATCTTCAACAGAAAATCACCTTCTAACAACCCAGCAGAAACCTGCATTCAGGCACTGCGCTCCTCTTAGTGATCCCTTCCTTCAAATCACCCAGAATAAGAGGCTCCCCCTTCTCCATCCAGACCCCACTATCTGGAATTGAATGCAGTTTAACATCCGACGCATAGAGGACCACTCATCATTTGGGAGGGCCGTGAATATATGGCTATTCCCCTTTGCACCTGGACAAACCATGCCGAATGATGCTACGAATAATCTAATAATCCCCAGCAGAACACAGGAGAGAGTCCCTGCTGCATTTACCAAACCAAGAAGCCAGCAAAAGCATACGGGTACATATCACACTCCATGCTTATGGAAGATAGCTGTAGGCAAGGCCACTCAACCGCCCACATCTGCAACCATACTCCATTCCCAAGGCATATTGCCCAACAACTCTGCCATGAGAAAACAGCTGTCCCCCATGACAGAAATTCAGTCTAGCTGGACACATAATGAATCTACTACTCTCACACTCTCCCTTGTCAACTTCAAAGCACCCATCCACTTGCCAACTCGATATGTTAGTAGGGACCTGGCCACCCCTACCCAACTTCCATCTGGCTAAAAGGCACACACGCATTCTAAACGAGTGACAAATTTCCAATACCTGCACTTTGGTCCCCCGAGGGCCTGCAACCTACAGTGTGTTGGGACCATACCAATTGTTAAAGGTGCTATACAAATGGAAATTACTACTACTACTTCTTAGATCAATCTCTTCAGTCCTTAATTGGATTATTGGGCGTTCTCTTTTATTTCTGTGTCTCTCTTGCAATTCTGTTATTAGTTCTCCTTTGTTGACTGTGATTCTCAGCTTATCCTTGAAATGTGCTGTGCTTTGTTGGACTTTACTTGACATGTGGTTCAACTGTATACTTTCTCTAAACTATTTTCCATATCTTGCTTCCTCTCTAGGCTTTGTATAGGATGTCAAGTTACGTTCCCCTTTTCCCAGAGTCATTTTATCCATTCTTCTCTATTCTCATTGTTCAACTGTTCAAAAGTTCTTTCTCTAAAGTTAAAACAATTACACGTCCTTTGTTTCACGTTTAACTCCATTTCTGATTTCCTACTTGCGATAGGATAACATTTCTGGGAGCCCTCTCCAGCTGGGACCCTTTTTATTCACTGAGCATTGACACCTCTTCTTCTTTGGCATCCCCCCCTTGCGGTTTCCGGCCTCTTAACGGTGTCCCGGCCCTTCATTGCGTGACCGTACACCCTGCAGCCTTCTAGTGCCAGTAGTATCGCCGATGTTGCCTGGACCTACTGTGTACCTTGGGTTCCTGTCTGAGGTCCCACCACTACCTTCTCCTGGGCTCCTGCCACTCCATTCTCTTGTGCTTTGGTCTCACTGTAGCTATGGCATGCCGTATTCCAAAGTTAAGGGAGTTTGATACTCGCAGGCTTCCTGGTTTCCTTCACCATCACGGTTGATGTAGCTTGGGAGCTTCCCCAGCTGACATATGTGATTCTCTCTCTCTCTCTCTCTCTCTCTCTCCTTCTCGTTCATCTCTCTCTGGATGCATATTTATCCACATACTCGCCTCAGTGGGTGGGGCATCCCTATTTAAAGGGATTAGATCTTTCCTTTGAAGATAACAGTGTCTATTAGAAGTTTCTTCGCCCATTTTTGATACTTCACTGTTTTAGACATTCGGGGTCATTCCGAGGTTGGTGTTAAGGGAACAACGATGCCAGTAAAGGAATACCGGCATCGATTATCGCTACGGGCCATTCTGACCAGCCTGACCGCTATTAGCGGCATCGTAAAGTATAGTGCCATGAATAGCGGTGTGGGCGTGGGCATGCAACCCACCATGCCGGCAATAGGGGCATGCCGTAAACTGGAGGAGATCACAAGCGAAGCGGACATGCAAATAACAGCCTCATGAAGGCGGAAAAAGTGCTTACTGGCATGCCGTAAATAACGACATCGCCGACCTACCGTAAAATGCCTTAAGCAGTGTTCCCAACTGCCACAGGTGCACACAATCAGCACAGGTGGAGGCAATGGAGTTTGGGCCAGTACAAAAGGAGCACACCCTCACATAACACCCCCTCCCACACCAAGATGATTCCAACAGTATTAGCATTACTGGAGCTGGAGAACATGCTTGCATTGCCACAACATCAACAACAACAACAACAGCTAGCACCACAGAGGAGACGCAGGAGGAGAAGGAGGGTGAGACAGGCCCAGCATACCCCACCAGTGCAGCCACTGTTACCACGCCGGCAGCCCCCAATCCCTCGAATCAAAGCCAGTCCTTTCAACCTAACCCCTGAGCAGATCCACACCCTGTACCGTCTGGACCGGGACACCATCACCACCATAGTGGATCTGATACACAACGACATAGTCAGCCTCATTGAAATACTCACCACCATCCCCCTTCCACTGAAGGTAGTGTCTCTGCTCCACTTCCTTGCCACAGGCACCAACCAGCACACAGTGGAGCACATGCATGGCATATCACAACCCTTATTTTCTCGCATTCTGAACCAAGTGCTGGATGCCCTCCTCAAGCACACTAGGGACAACATGTCCCTACCACCGACTCCCCAGGAGATATTTGATAGAAAAGTCGCCTTCCATGCACTGGCAGGCATGCCAAATTGTGTAGGTGCCCTCGACTGCACCCACGTGGAGTTGGTGGTCCCGCATGCCATGGAGGTGGTGTACCGCAAGCAATACCACTCAATCAATGTGCAGATGGTATGTGACGCCAGGAAGCTCATCACACATTATTGTGCCCGATATCGGATCAACTCATGACTCTATGGTCCTGCGGAACTCCATGTTACCACACTTCATCGAGCAACATGCTGGACGACGTGCCTGGCTGCTTGGTAAGTTGCATGACCAGCACATGGCATTGAAATGGGGGGAGAGATGCACACACCACCCTGGTGTCATTGGTGTGGTGACTGTACGATGTGCACATCAACGAACACTGTGCCCCAAAGCATCACAAACGGTACATGACACTCAAATCCCATAGGAATGAAGTAAGGTTGACACCTATCACTACATGACTAACAGGAAACCACCCCACATCCCACAACATGTACACCACTCATCTGCAGCCCTCACCCTCCGTAACGCCATCCTGCACCATGCAGTGCATATGCACTATGTTGCTGTCTACAACATATCATCACACAGGACAAGTATCCCTGTGAGTGCCTCAAACTGAACCAACTAGGGTAGCCACTGTCTGGGCCAGGGCCGGCACACCCACAGGAGTGCTGCATGTCACCATGGGAATGATCAGCTCTGATTGCCCAATATTGCACAGACTACTGCCAACGCACCCTCCAAGTAAATCTCACCGAACACAACACATCACAATTCTGTCACAAACACAGCTGCATGCGTACAGGATGCATGTGCAACAAGAAGTCAGTGCACACCATGACCTTCTTGAAGATGCAACCCACACCATTAGTCCATGTCACAGGACACATTGAGGGGCTGGAGATGGCATAATACATCCATGAACATGTGCATGTGGGAAACGATAAACTGAAGGCATGTGTGACTAGTGCAGCTGTCCATCATGGATTGACTAACATTTACCTTTTATTGCCTCTCATGCAGGTGATAGTGGCTATCCATTGAAGCCGCGGCTCCTCACCCCTGTCCGAAACCCACAAAACAGGCACGAGGAGGACTACAATCGTTCCCATACCCGTACCCGTGTGGTCATCGAGCAGACCTTTGGCCTGTTGAAGGCACGATTTCGCTGCCTCAGCCGGTCGGGTGGGGCACGCCTCTATAGGCATGAGAAGGTGGCCAAGATCATCATGGCATGTGTCATGCTGCACAACATGTGCATCCGCCGGAACGTGCCCCTGCCCCCTGACATAGAACTGCTACCACCTGGTGATGATGAAGGGGAAGAAGAAGATGTGGGTGGACATCACTGCGGTGCCGATGCACAGGAGGGACGTGCTGTGCGCCAGTCAGTGATTGCACAATATTTCTTACACACATGGCAGCAGAGGGTGACGTGATGGTTGGACAGAGGGCACTGGGTGTGGGGATACATGTACACTATGCACTGTAAAAGAATAAATGACACATGCGCAATGTCCACTCAGCTCTTGTTTTCTACACAACGGGTGTATTAACTATAACTATGTAATTGTACGTGCAAAATCCCTCTACCACCCCTCCCCCCACAACTCCCCCACACACCCTCACCCCACTCCCCTCCCCCCACAACCTCCCCACACACCCTCACCCCTCTCCCCCTCCCCCCACAACTCCCTCACACACCCTCACCCCCCCTTCCCCCACAACTCCCACACACCCTCACCCCCCTTCCTCTCCCCCAGCTCCCCCACACACCCTCAACCCCCTGCCCCTCCCCCCACAACTCCTCCACACAAGTCCCATTGAGTCCCCAAAGCCTACATGAGGCTGACCTGACAATTAATCGGCACTCCCTGGACCAGGTGGCGGCACGTCTTGCACGTATGGGCCGATCTGCGGAGCCGGCTTGTTTGCGTAGAACTGGAGGAAGACGGTATGGCCGCCTGCTGTGGTTGTGTAGCGGGATGCATGGCATCCGCTATGCGGCCTAACACCTGCCGGAGAGCTGAGACCTCAACACAGAGGCGGCTGGTGTTGTCAGAGAATGATCTCACCATGGAGGCAGTGTTGTCCATGATGGACCTGCCTAGTGTGGCTAAATCTTGACCCCACTCCTCTCTGGCCAGCCTGTTGTCCTGGACAAACTCACGCATTAGGGCAGTTAGCAGATCAGACTGCTGCAGCCCTGCGGGTGCACCTGTGGAGGTAGTTGGCCCCTGGCTGTCCTGCCCAGCCTGCTCAGTCTCCCTAGCCCTGAAAATTGGACTGAAGTGTCCCTCTGTCTGCTCATAACCAGACTGCTCCGTGTTGGTGGCGTGCTCTGTATCGAGCAACGATACTTGGGGGGATGCCGGTGGAGTTGGGGTATGGACCACCTCCAAAACATTGTCCTCCATGGGGACCCAGATGTCCTCCTGTGTGTCCTCCACAGTCAGAGGTGCCGTGGCTGCCACCTCCCCAGCCAAACCCGACTCCTCCGATTGTGGTGCCTCGCATGTATCATCAGACTGGCCAATGGGTGGTGGTGGTGCTTAGCCCTCCACGGGCCTGGTGGCACCGGTGCAATGGGTACCTTGGGTGGCTTGCATGTTGGTACACGGCTCCCCCTGGGTTGTCCCCTCGAGGTTGAAGGCCGGTTGCTGTCATCCCGGGACCTCTTCCGGGGTGTGGCCTGTGCAGGGGTTGTGTCCTGCCCATCACTGTCATGGTCAGTGCCTGTGGGGGTTGAAGAGAGGGACGGCATGAGTGACGTTTTGATAGGCATCATATATACATTAGGACAATTGCTCATCCACACAATTGGGGGTAATAGGCATTTGTGTTTGGATGAGCACGTTCTTTGATACATGGGTGGTTAATGCAGGCATACGTCGGCGTCACTCATGTTGCCCAGGAGTAGTGCTATCTGACATGCATAGTATTTTGGCCATGTACGCTGTGTGACTCGTGGCACTTCCAACTTTGTGTGGTATGTGTCATGTACCATATTCCCTTGCACCAGGCATCTGCATGTGTCTGTAATGCATCAGCCTACTTTGGGGGAAGTGTGTGTGTGTGTGGGCGACCATGGCTTGACTCTTTGAACTGACATATTGGTTGACTTTCATCAGAATTGGCATAGCAATGTTTACTTGGACACTCACCTCCATCACCAGATGTTGTGGCGCCACACTCGATCTCGCCAACACTTTCAATGCCTTCCATCCCTATCATGCTTCCGCAGATGTCCTCCTATGGTGTGAGCTTGTTCGGGGAACTGGGACCTCCTCCTGTTTCCATGGCCTGGCTGTGGTTCACAGAGAGGATGTTTCGTACCCTTAGTCACAGGTCGTCCCAGCGCTTGCAGCATTCTTTAATTGTGTGTAGTGTGTTCCCCACAGCACTGACCTTCTGGTCAACAAGTGCCCAGATCTCTTTCTTCTTTAGCACTGTCTCTCTCTTCATGTTGTTAGAGAATACAATGGCAGCATACTCCTGCAGTGTGTCCACCAGCATCTGCAGCTCATCCTCATTGAACCGTTCTTTCCGCAGGCGGGCAGCTCCCTTCTTCAGGGCCTTAGGCATAGTGGTGTTGGAGGTGGATGTTTTTCAAAAATAAACAGAGTCCCAGGGGTCCTGTGTGGTGAGGAGGGCAATGGATTGTATTTTTAAAGATGGCCGCCGTGCTCCTTCCCATTCCTGTACGATGACGCTACTTCCGATTCCGCTTATTAGCGGTGACTGTACATAGCGGCAACTGCTAATAACGGTCACCGCTGTTTACGGTCACCGCTAATGCCACTTTGAACTATGTTGGTAGTGTTAGCTGCGCTATGCTTGATGCCGCTAAGAGCATTTTGGGTGCCTTTAACGGCATGGCGCAAAATACCTTACCGGCATAGCGTAAAGCTCGTGGCCGCGAAGTCGTGATAGTCCTCTATTAGCAGACTGGTCACAGCCCGGACACGATATTTACGCCATGCCGGTAAGGAATGTTACTTACCTCCAAACTCGGAATGAGGGCCATTGTTGTTTCTTCACCCCAGTCTTGGTATTTCAAAGACTTTGGTAGTATAGTTTCTTCACCCCAGTCTTGGTATTATTTCATAGGGTCTTGTATTGTAGAGCAGCCCCTGTAGGCCATTGTATGCACCACTTAAGGGAGTTCCTAATGGAAACAGAAGTCCTTGTGCCATAAGGGGGATCCTTTCCCAGTGATGTCCCACTTTCCGCTACCCCTACTGAGGGAATTACTGAGTGGTGTGAGGGTGTCAGAAATGTGAGGTGGACACGTAGATAGAGTTTTCTCACAAGTCACCATTTTATTAAAATAATAAAGGGTGAGATGACGCCTATCTTTCCCTACCCTGATAAGAATTTCCCTATCTAACAAACCAAGGATAAATAACTGTCCCTCACACTAATACGCATAACAAAAACATATAGGAATCACTTGGCGATTGAAACTTCACAAAATAACATATACATTCAAACACTAAAGTTATAATAAGGAATTCTTGTGGCCAGGATCAGTTCAGGAATTTTCAAACCAACTGTCAAGTTTGGGAAAGTTCTTTTCACGAGCCAAGTTCCACTCGAGGTAGAATAAAAAGTTCCAATATGTCTTTCACAAAGTGACTAATTCAGTTCTACAAGGGTTCTTCACTCTTCTACCTTCATACGTCAAGTCAAAATCAATGTAAACGTCCTTTCCTCTGAACACCCATCACTTATTACATTGCATTTTGTCTTAATAAGCAATACTTTTGTCACAATGGTTATACAACAGTTCATAAAAAACATCTCCTTCTTCTTCAACACTTTTATCTGGATGGATATAAAAGAGTATTCAAAAACTTCTTCTTAACACTTTTTTCAGGATGGATATACATTAGTTAATCAAAGCACAGTAGTGGAATTGCAACTTCCTTTCCACCACAACCTTCTACCAGATTGCAGTATTTAAAATCATCTTCTTCCTGGTTCACTTACCTGCCAGGACTAACCACTATTTGTCCCTTTCTTGATGTACTCACCTGCCAGAATAAAACTCCTCCGACTACTTGTACTCTGTGGTGAGGTTTGTTCCCCACTTTCCACACTTAACTCTTCAATGGGCAAAGTTGAATCAACAACTGCCTCTTGATTCAGTCTCCTGATTTTCAACACCATTGGCTCATAACTTCTTCTGCATGTATATTGTACACAAAGACAATGGGCCTCATTACGAGTCAGGCGTTAAGGGGTTAACGGCGCCGTAAACGGCGCCGACCCTTAACGCCTGATTACAAGGTCCCTTAGCGCCATGGTGAGTTTAACGCCTGCTTTTTGCAGGCGTTAAAATCCATGGCGCTAAGGGACCATGGTGCTAATTACGCCACCGTAATTTACGGTGGTGTAATTAGCGCCTTCCCCACTCCCATTATGCCCTATGGGGCAAAAATGGGAATGGGGAAGGGTAAAATGGGAAATGGGGATTTACCGCCCCACTCACCTTGGAATGGGGCGGTAAATCCACCAACCACCATGGCGTAAACATAGTTTACGCCATGGCGGTAAAGGTACGACCCAGGCGGTAACTTGGGCCTCATTACTGGTTCGGGCGGTCTGGAAATAACAGTGGTGGTAAACCCGCCGCCACTGTTAATTCCAGACCGCCCATCTCGAGTCCTGCAGGTGGGAGGTGGCGTATAGAACTCAATGGGAATGGGGATTTACCGAATTCCGCCTCCGGAATTCCCGGGACACCAGGGTCGTAATGCCTTGGTCATTCTGGGAGTCACAGAGGTGGAATGGTAATACGAGTCTAGCGGTAACCGAGCCGGAAGAACCGGCTGGTTGCCGCCGGACTCGTAATGAGGCCCAATGCTTCTTATATTGATCTGTTTGCCATAGGCAATGCAGGCTACACTTCCCTCCCCCTTCATACTTTCTATAAGGAAGGCCTTTCTCCTGCAGTCTCTGATCTCTTTCTACACAACCTATTGCTGCGGGCAATGCAGTTTACAACTTTCTCCCACAACTATCTGTTTCTTGGACTTACATTCAAATGTTCTTGATTTCACTCTTAATTTTCTTTGACTTTGGCAATGCTGGTTATAAGACCCCCTGGTAAGATATCCCTCTTTAGGCAAGTTGTATCCCTGTTGCTTCATTATTGCCTCCATTCGGCTGTGGCAATGCATTTTCCAATGTTCTCTTATTCAACCTCTCCCTTTTGGGATATTGCAATCACTCTGCCTAATGGCTGCCCCCTTTAGGCTTTGGAAATGTGGGTTATAATGTTCTCTTATTTTGCCTCTCCCATTTGGGAAGGCATATTCACTTTGTTTAATTGTTGCCCCCTCTTAGCTTTGGCAATGCATGTCACAATATTCTCCCACTCAACCTTTCTTAATAGGAGAGTTGTGCACAACTTGCTTCAATTCAGAAGTTCGGTGTTCAAAATATGCATTGTGTTACAGCAGTCTACTTCAGAGCGCCCCGGGGTCACCTATTTCAGGGCAACTCACTGGTCTTTCCTGGTGTCTCCTTCGGACTCCCTGCTTCTGCTTCTCATGCTTCGTGTCTTCCCTGGCATGTGGCAGCTGGGGTCAACCTTCTGCTGCTCATCCAGTCTGTCAACTGACTTTCCACTGCTCCATACGTGCTCCAGTGAAAATCTCACAATGGGGTGAATTGCCAGATACAGAGATCTTCTCCCTCCCTCAGGACAGCTGGGCTCAGCACTGCTTCCCACTGTGTGTTCTCTGCATTGCCCAGGAACCTCGACCTCTGCCATGTCCTCTGCACAGCATACAGCAGCGGCTCCCACTTCTGCTTTATCCTGCTGCTCCTACTTCTTTCTACTGACCTGTACCTAAAAGGCCTTTAAAGGCACGTTTTGCAAGAGTGGTTGCTGAGTGGGCTGTCTTGCTGTCCTCACGCTGCTCCAAACCAATCACAGTGGATATTGGACTTTCCATTTGGACTGTGTCTTTTGCAATTGATCCACATCATTGTGGACCTTTGGGCCAAGTTGACTACACTCTGCCCGCCCACCTTCCCAGCAGCCCCACATAATCATCACTTCTGCGTGTTTAGTGCGCACGTTTTGCAAGAGAGGTTGCTGAGTGGGCTGTCTTGCTGTCCTCACGCTGCACCAAATGAATCACAGTGGATATTGGACTTTCCATTTGGACTGGTACAACTTCACAACCATCTGAAGATTGCCTTGGATCTGATATTCATTGACTAAGCTAATTAGTGTTTTATTTTTATTTTCTATTTTCTTCTAGTTTCTTTTGCAATTGATCCACATCATTGTGGACCTTTGGGCCAAGTTGACTGCACTCTGCCCGCCCACCTTCCCAGCAGCCCCACATAATCATCACTTCTGCGCGTTTAGCGCGCACGTTTTGCAAGAGTGCTTGCTGAGTGGGCTGTCTTGCTGACTCGCATACGAGCGGACAACTTCTGCCAAACCGCTTAGTATTACCGGGAGTTTACATCCTTGACATAAACCCGGTGTTATATTTAATTTCACACATTATGGTCAGTAAAAGATATACCTTAACATCGTGTATGTCAGCCTTTAATCCTGGGCAGCTTTTCACGCTAGATCATCTCAAAATGGCTGCAACGGGAACATCCCGCCGATCTAATCGCAGGAGTCATAACATGCAGAGTTCAATGTTGCTCACATCCGACATACGCACATGCTATGTGCAGGACACGATGTCTAGTGATGACAATGTTCCACAACCTGGCATATCTCCTTCTCCCAGGCTTATATCACCTGACGTACTAGTTGTCCCTGAGATCTCACCCCCATTGGAACAACTAACTGGTCAGATGCCGATTCCTCTGAGCAATGCCAGTGCCACTGGTAAGGAGGATGTCTTGTTAGACCCTCCCATACCAGTGATTTCGAGATCATCCGATGAGGTCACTGACACGACTATGGAATCGGCCTATGTCGCGGGAGAACTGTCCTCTTGTTCCAAGATGTTGTCTTCTGTCGATGTAAATCCACAGGGAGTGTTGGAGCCTAACCGATGCACAGTGGCTGCTCAGCATAGATTGAGAGCGGCGCACAACCTACTCAAGCTTGCAGGAGAGATCGATGAAGAGGCGATGAACTTCATGAATATTTCAAGTAAGTCCATCTACCCTTCACCTGATGTTCTCTATATATGCTCCAATACTGTTGATTTTATCTAGTTATACCCAGATAACACTCTAAGCAATACATCGACTCAAATCAATACATTCTTGGAACCGGACCCTGCCCCAGAGATGAACCACACAAGCCCCCATGAATCACTGGAAACCCATCTTGGGCCCAACTCCCATTGTATAGATGAATCACCCTCCTTCATTGCCCCAACTCGCGAACAAGATTTGAGGATCCCATTCAGGAGTCTGTATTCTTTATAAATAAAAACTGTTCTAAGCGCTTCTCATTCCCAGAAGCCCCAGCCCTCAACAATACCTTAAGCGCCATGAATACTGTGCTCTTAGCTCTAGCAAAGCTATATGAAGTGCTTGATGGCAAAATGAATCAGCAGACATCACTTATAGAACAACATTTTAGTGGCATGGTAACTTTGACGAAAGTCTCCATACCCAATTCAGATCACCTCTCGCCCAATTCTGGTCATGACTCCAATGTTCATAATATCCAGGCTGCCTCAAACCCCACCCCTTACTCATATGATGAAAGTGAGGTGGGTCCTATTCAAGATTCAAGACCCTTAATGTGTGTTCCACAAGTCCCACCGCACAATCTTACCCACCCATTAGCACCTTAGAAAGCCTGACTCATGAATCGAACAATCCCGAAATGTTGCATAATGTAAACAACTTGCAAACGCTCCCAGTGAGCCTCTGCCCAACACTCAGTGAAATGCAAACAGCACACGATGGACAACAAAAACCCAATTTACCAGAGGCAAGTCACTATTGGCTGATGCCTACGTGCTGCTTCCCTACTCCACCAATGTTCCTGGTGTCGCCTCTGTAACCTCGGTGGCGCCGAACATTTTCGAACTATTTGCTTCAGTTCCAGATAACCTAGAGAGCAGCAAGTCAATGGCTACAGTCCCCCAGCCTGATCCGATCAATCTTAGAAGACAAACCAAGTTGGGGCACCGCCCCCAATCTAGAGCAAAAGGGCGGAAGTTTATTAAAGTAGTAGCCATGGCGGTAAAGGTACGACCCAGGCGGTAACTTACGGCCTGGGTCGTAATGAGGCCCAATGGGCCTCATTACGGGTTCGGGCGGTCCGGAAATAACAGTGGTGGTAAACCCGCCGCCACTGTTAATTCCAGACCGCCCATCTCGAGTCCTGCAGGCGGGAGGTGGCGTATAGAACTCAATGGGAATGGGGATTTACCGAATTCCGCCTCCGGAATTCCCGGGACACCAGGGTCCTAATGCCCTGGTCATTCTGGGAGTCACAGAGGTGGAATGGTAATACGAGTCTAGCGGTAACCGAGCCGGAAAAACTGTCTGGTTGCCGCCGGACTCGTAATGAGGCCCAATGCTTCTTATATTGATCTGTTTGCCATAGGCAATGCAGGCTACACTTCCCTCCCCCTTCATACTTTCTATAAGGAAGGCCTTTCTCCTGCAGTCTCTGATCTCTTTCTACACAACCTATTGCTGCGGGCAATGCAGTTTACAACTTTCTCCCACAACTATCTGTTTCTTGGACTTACATTCAAATGTTCTTGATTTCACTCTTAATTTTCTTTGACTTTGGCAATGCTGGTTATAAGACCCCCTGGTAAGATATCCCTCTTTAGGCAAGTTGTATCCCTGTTGCTTCATTATTGCCTCCATTCGGCTGTGGCAATACATTTTCCAATGTTCTCTTATTCAACCTCTCCCTTTTGGGATATTGCAATCACTCTGCCTAATGGCTGCCCCTTTAGGCTTTGGAAATGTGGGTTATAATGTTCTCTTATTTTGCCTCTCCCATTTGGGAAGGCATATTCACTTTGTTTAATTGTTGCCCCCTCTTAGCTTTGGCAATGCATGTCACAATATTCTCCCACTCAACCTTTCTTAATAGGAGAGTTGTGCACAACTTGCTTCAATTCAGAAGTTCGGTGTTCAAAATATGCATTGTGTGACAGCAGTCTACTTCAGAGCGCCCCGGGGTCACCTATTTCAGGCCAACTCACTGGTCTTTCCTGGTGTCTCCTTCGGACTCCCTGCTTCTGCTTCCTCATGCTTCGTGTCTTCCCTGACATGTGGCAGCTGCGGTCAACCTTCTGCTGCTCGTCCAGTCTGTCAACTGACTTTCCACTGCTCCATACGTGCTCCAGTGAAAATCTCACAATGGGGTGAATTGCCAGATACAGAGATCTTCTCCCTCCCTCAGGACAGCTGGGCTCAGCACCGCTTCGCACTGTGTGTTCTCTGCATTGCCCAGGAACCTCGACCTCTGCCATGTCCTCTGCACAGCATACAGCAGCGGCTCCCACTTCTGCTTTCTCCTGCTGCTCCTACTTCTTTCTACTGACCTGCACCTAAAAGGCCTTTAAAGGCACGTTTTGCAAGAGTGGTTGCTGAGTGGGCTGTCTTGCTGTCCTCACGCTGCTCCAAACCAATCACAGTGGATATTGGACTTTCCATTTGGACTGTGTCTTTTGCAATTGATCCACATCATTGTGGACCTTTGGGCCAAGTTGACTACACTCTGCCCGCCCACCTTCCCAGCAGCCCCACATAATCATCACTTCTGCATGTTTAGTGCGCACGTTTTGCAAGAGAGGTTGCTGAGTGGGCTGTCTTGCTGTCCTCACGCTGCACCAAATGAATCACAGTGGATATTGGACTTTCCATTTGGACTGGTACAACTTCACAACCATCTGAAGATTGCCTTGGATCTGATATTCATTGACTAAGCTAATTAGTGTTTTATTTTTATTTTCTATTTTCTTCTAGTTTCTTTTGCAATTGATCCACATCATTGTGGACCTTTGAGCCAAGTTGACTGCACTCTGCCCGCCCACCTTCCCAGCAGCCCCACATAATCATCACTTCTGCGCGTTTAGCGCGCAAGTTTTGCAAGAGTGCTTGCTGAGTGGGCTGTCTTGCTGACTCGCATACGATCGGACAACTTCTGCCAAACCTCTTACTATTACCGGGAGTTTACATCCTTGACATAAACCCGGTGTTATATTTAATTTCACACATTATGGTCAGTAAAAGATATACCTTAACATCGTGTATGTCAGCCTTTAATCCTGGGCAGCTTTTCACGCTAGATCATCTCAAAATGGCTGCAACGGGAACCTCCCGCCGATCTAATCGCAGGAGTCGTAACATGCAGAGTTCAATGTTGCTCACATCCGACATACGCACATGCTATGTGCAGGACACGATGTCTAGTGATGACAATGTTCCACAACCTGGCATATCTCCTTCTCCCAGGCTTATATCACCTGACGTACTAGTTGTCCCTGAGATCTCACCCCCATTGGAACAACTAACTGGTCAGATGCCGATTCCTCTGAGCAATGCCAGTGCCACTGGTAAGGAGGATGTCTTGTTCGACCCTCCCATACCAGTGATTTCGAGATCATCCGATGAGGTCACTGACACGACTATGGAATCGGCCTATGTCGCGGGAGAACTGTCCTCTTGTTCCAAGATGTTGTCTTCTGTCGATGTAAATCCACAGGGAGTGTTGGAGCCTAACCGATGCACAGTGGCTGCTCAGCATAGATTGAGAGCGGCGCACAACCTACTCAAGCTTGCAGGAGAGATCGATGAAGAGGCGATGAACTTCATGAATATTTCAAGTAAGTCCATCTACCCTTCACCTGATGTTCTCTATATATGCTCCAATACTGGTGATTTTATCCAGTTATACCCAGATAACACTCTAAGCAATACATCGACTCAAATCAATACATTCTTGGAACCGGACCCTGCCCCAGAGATGAACCAAACAAGTCCCCATGAATCACTAGAAACCCATCTTGGGCCCAACTCCCATTGTATAGATGAATCACCCTCCTTCATTGCCCCAACTCGCGAACAAGATTTGAGGATCCCATTCAGGAGTCTGTATTCTTTATAAATAAAAACTGTTCTAAGCGCTTCTCATTCCCAGAAGCCCCAGCCCTCAACAATACCTTAAGCGCCATGAATACTGTGCTCTTAGCTCTAGCAAAGCTATATGAAGTTCTTGATGGCAAAATGAATCACCAGACATCACTTATAGAACAACATTTTAGTGGCATGGTAACTTTGACGAAAGTCTCCATACCCAATTCAGATCACCTCTCGCCCAATTCTGGTCATGACTCCAATGTTCATAATATCCAGGCTGCCTCCAACCCCACCCCTTACTCATATGATGAAAGTGAGGTGGGTCCTATTCAAGATTCAAGACCCTTAATGTGTGTTCCACAAGTCCCACCTGCACAATCTTACCCACCCATTAGCACCTTAGAAAGCCTGACTCATGAATCGAACAATCCCGAAATGTTGCATAATGTAAACAACTTGCAAACGCTCCCAGTGAGCCTCTGCCCAACACTCAGTGAAATGCAAACAGCACACGATGGACAACAAAAACCCAATTTACCAGAGGCAAGTCACTATCGGCTGATGCCTACGTGCTACTTCCCTATTCCACCAATGTTCCTGGTGTCGCCTCTGTAACCTCGGTGGCGCCGAACATTTTCGAACTGTTTGCTTCAGTTCCTGTTAACCTAGAGAGCAGCAAGTCAATGGCTACAGTCCCCCAGCCTGATCCGATCAATCTTAGAAGACAAACCAAGTTGGGGCACCGCCCCCAATCTAGAGCAAAAGGGCGGAAGTTTATTAAAGTAGTAGCCATGGCGGTAAAGGTACGACCCAGGCGGTAACTTAACGCCTGGGTCGTAATGAGGCCCAATGGGCCTCATTACGGGTTCGGGCGGTCCGGAAATAACAGTGGTGCTAAACCCGCCGCCACTGTTAATTCCAGACCGCCCATCTCGAGTCCTGCAGGCGGGAGGTGGCGTATAGAACTCAATGGGAATGGGGATTTACCGAATTCCGCCTCCGGAATTCCCGGGACACCAGGGTCGTAATGTCCTGGTCATTCTGGGAGTCACAGAGGTGGAATGGTAATACAAGTCTAGCGGTAACCGAGCCAGAAAAACCGGCTGGTTGCTGCCGGACTCGTAATGAGGCCAATGCTTCTTATATTGATCTGTTTGCCATAGGCAATGCAGGCTACACTTCCCTCCCCCTTCATACTTTCTATAAGGAAGGCCTTTCTCCTGCAGTCTCTGATCTCTTTCTACACAACCTATTGCTGCGGGCAATGCAGTTTACAACTTTCTCCCAGAACTATCTGTTTCTTGGACTTACATTCAAATGTTCTTGATTTCACTCTTAATTTTCTTTGACTTTGGCAATGCTGGTTATAAGACCCCCTGGTAAGATATCCCTCTTTAGGCAAGTTGTATCCCTGTTGCTTCATTATTGCCTCCATTCGGCTGTGGCAATGCATTTTCCAATGTTCTCTTATTCAACCTCTCCCTTTTGGGATATTGCAATCACTCTGCCTAATGGCTGCCCCTTTAGGCTTTGGAAATGTGGGTTATAATGTTCTCTTATTTTGCCTCTCCCATTTGGGAAGGCATATTCACTTTGTTTAATTGTTGCCCCCTCTTAGCTTTGGCAATGCATGTCACAATATTCTCCCACTCAACCTTTCTTAATAGGAGAGTTGTGCACAACTTTCTTCAATTCAGAAGTTCGGTGTTCAAAATATGCATTGTGTTACAGCAGTCTACTTCAGAGCGCCCCGGGGTCACCTATTTCAGGCCAACTCACTGGTCTTTCCTGGTGTCTCCTTCGGACTCCCTGCTTCTGCTTCCTCATGCTTCGTGTCTTCCCTGGCATGTGGCAGCTGCGGTCAACCTTCTGCTGCTCGTCCAGTCTGTCAACTGACTTTCCACTGCTCCATACGTGCTCCAGTGAAAATCTCACAATGGGGTGAATTGCCAGATACAGAGATCTTCTCCCTCCCTCAGGACAGCTGGGCTCAGCACCGCTTCCCACTGTGTGTTCTCTGCATTGCCCAGGAACCTCGACCTCTGCCATGTCCTCTGCACAGCATACAGCAGCGGCTCCCACTTCTGCTTTCTCCTGCTGCTCCTACTTCTTTCTACTGACCTGCACCTAAAAGGCCTTTAAAGGCACGTTTTGCAAGAGTGGTTGATGAGTGAGCTGTCTTGCTGTCCTCACGCTGCTCCAAACCAATCACAGTGGATATTGGACTTTCCATTTGGACTGTGTCTTTTGCAATTGATCCACATCATTGTGGACCTTTGGGCCAAGTTGACTACACTCTGCCCGCCCACCTTCCCAGCAGCCCCACATAATCATCACTTCTGCGTGTTTAGTGCGCACGTTTTGCAAGAGAGGTTGCTGAGTGGGCTGTCTTGCTGTCCTCATGCTGCACCAAATGAATCACAGTGGATATTGGACTTTCCATTTGGACTGGTACAACTTCACAACCATCTGAAGATTGCCTTGGATCTGATATTCATTGACTAAGCTAATTAGTGTTTTATTTTTATTTTCTATTTTCTTCTAGTTTCTTTTGCAATTGATCCACATCATTGTGGACCTTTGGACCAAGTTGACTGCACTCTGCCCGTCCACCTTCCCAGCAGCCCCACATAATCATCACTTCTGCGCGTTTAGCGCGCACGTTTTGCAAGAGTGCTTGCTGAGTGGGCTGTCTTGCTGACTCGCATACGAGCGGACAACTTCTGCCAAACCTCTTAGTATTACCGGGAGTTTACATCCTTGACATAAACCCGGTGTTATATTTAATTTCACACATTATGGTCAGTAAAAGATATACCTTAACATCGTGTATGTCAGCCTTTAATCCTGGGCAGCTTTTCACGCTAGATCATCTCAAAATGGCTGCAACGGGAACCTCCCACTGATCTAATCGCAGGAGTCATAACATGCAGAGTTCAATGTTGCTCACATCCGACATACGCACATGCTATGTGCAGGACACGATGTCTAGTGATGACAATGTTCCACAACCTGGCATATCTCCTTCTCCCAGGCTTATATCACCTGACGTACTAGTTGTCCCTGAGATCTCACCCCCATTGGAACAACTAACTGGTCAGATGCTGATTCCTCTGAGCAATGCCAGTGCCACTGTTAAGGAGGATGTCTTGTTAGACCCTCCCATACCAGTGATTTCGAGATCATCCGATGAGGTCACTGACACGACTATGGAATCGGCCTATGTCGCGGGAGAACTGTCCTCTTGTTCCAAGATGTTGTCTTCTGTCGATGTAAATCCACAGGGAGTGTTGGAGCCTAACCGATGCACAGTGGCTGCTCAGCATAGATTGAGAGCGGCGCACAACCTACTCAAGCTTGCAGGAGAGATCGATGAAGAGGCGATGAATTTCATGAATATTTCAAGTAAGTCCATCTACCCTTTATCCAGTTATACCCAGATAACACTCTAAGCAATACATCGACTCAAATCAATACATTCTTGGAACCGGACCCTGCCCCAGAGATGAACCACACAAGTCCCCATGAATCACTGGAAACCCATCTTGGGCCCAACTCCCATTGTATAGATGAATCACCCTCCTTCATTGCCCCAACTCGCGAACAAGATTTGAGGATCCCATTCAGGAGTCTGTATTCTTTATAAATAAAAACTGTTCTAAGCGCTTCTCATTCCCAGAAGCCCCAGACCTCAACAATACCTTAAGCGCCATGAATACTGTGCTCTTAGCTCTAGCAAAGCTATATGAAGTTCTTGATGGCAAAATGAATCACCAGACATCACTTATAGAACAACATTTTAGTGGCATGGTAACTTTGACGAAAGTCTCCATACCCAATTCAGATCACCTCTCGCCCAATTCTGGTCATGACTCCAATGTTCATAATATCCAGGCTGCCTCGAACCCCACCCCTTACTCATATGATGAAAGTGAGGTGGGTCCTATTCAAGATTCAAGACCCTTAATGTGTGTTCCACAAGTCCCACCTGCACAATCTTACCCACCCATTAGCACCTTAGAAAGCCTGACTCATGAATCGAACAATCCCGAAATGTTGCATAATGTAAACAACTTGCAAACGCTCCCAGTGAGCCGCTGCCCAACACTCAGTGAAAAGCAAACAGCACACGATGGACAACAAAAACCCAATTTACCAGAGGCAAGTCACTATCGGCTGATGCCTACGTGCTACTTCCCTACTCCACCAATGTTCCTGGTGTCGCCTCTGTAACCTCAGTGGCGCCGAACATTTTCGAACTGTTTGCTTCAGTTCCTGTTAACCTAGAGAGCAGCAAGTCAATGGCTACAGTCCCCCAGCCTGATCCGATCAATCTTAGAAGACAAACCAAGTTGGGGCACCGCCCCCAATCTAGAGCAAAAGGGCGGAAGTTTATTAAAGTATTAGCCAGGCGTAAAAAAACGAATAATGTTAAAGTAGTCGAGTTGGTGTCATCCGGCAATAAGCTTGCAACACAGACCTTCATGCCATATAGACCACTTGATTAGCTAGCGGCTCTCACTGCTAGTCAGAACATACCAGGTGATGTGCAAGTTAATATCCCTCAGAATACTACATTATCTTCCTTTATTAACCCAATCAATTCAGATGTCAGCCTAAACACTTGCAAATTGGATGACAAAAATGTATGGACTGCTTCCTCCTTTGGAACCAATAAAGCCTAATCAGTCCAACCGAGTCTTGCTGAGCTGAGAGAGGAGATGAGAACTTCCACAAATGCCTACATGTCCCAAGCTCCATGTGTGAAATCTTTACCACCGATTGTTCAAATACCATTTGTTTCGCAGGCCCCCGGTCTCACATCTGAAGGCCTTGTATCAAACAAAGTGGGCACTGCGATTCTTGGTCAAATCAATACACAATCATTACATACATTTAATTCACCCACTGACCAAATGTCTAAAGCCGTATCATGTGAATCACACTTGAATGCAGTTATACCCTCCCTTTTTCAGAATAATACAAAACTTGCAACCACTCATTCACCCTCAGAGACGAATTCTGCCCATTTGATGTCCCCGATGCACAATTTGAGAGACATCAGAAAAACCTCCATTGATGCATATATCACAGAGCTCAACGAGCGCTCCCAAGGCACCAAAAACATCCGACATGAAGGATTCCCCGATGTGAGTGCACTACTAAAGGGGGAGACCATGACAGCCAACACGAGTGCACAATATGATGGCACCCGTACTGGAGCCAATCTCTCCTCTCTGATACAACCCACTCAAGAGAAACATTCACTCAATTCTAGTCGCCTGCAAGGTGGTAAACCATTAACTCAACCCAAGTCTCATAGTTTAGTGCTTGGATGTTGAGATGATCCTTATCCTAAGTATGCATTGAATAGAGCGAGTATCCTGAACATATGCAGTGAAATTCCTAGCCTGTTAGCACTATCGTCAATGGATATCAACTTGGTGGAATTCACCAACATAAATGAGCTATCTGAGGCCAGAATTTATGTTCACTCCACCATTTTGATGAATCTCTTGTGGCAGGCTAAATCAGCGTTATATGAGCTGGGCTTTATTCTATTCCGAGAACCAAACATCGGAGCATCGGAGCTAATCCCATATTACCATCGTGACTCCTGCTATTCAGAACGCTAAGGGCCGGCCCAGTTGTGGACTCCTATTAGCTATTAACAAAGCCTCTGGGTTTATGGGTGAGAAACTTCCATCACCCTCTTCGTATTTCCAAATTGTAAAGCTGAACAGAAATATGCGAACTATGGTCATCATTAACATCTATTGGAGCAGAATTACTATATCATCAGACTCCTTCTTTGTGCAGTTGCGCTGGCTTCTCAATTTCTTGACATAGGACCAGAGTATACATTGACGATAATAGTAGGTGATTTAAACCTGCATCTGATCCCACAAGGAGACATAGGGTTGGTGGCTGAGGAATTAATCTGGTCCACCATTATGAAGGAAAGAGGCTTTTTTATGCTGAATGGCGCGGTCCCTGGAGATGTTCCCTCCCAATTTACTTGGAGTAGGGGGCCTCAGTGAGCACATTGGACTTTATTCATGTCCATACAAATTTCATAGCGCATGTGCAATCTATGCAGGTTGTGAAAACGGATCACAGTGATCATAACAAGCTCGTTATGCGCTACTTCATACCTCAAGCAGTAGTTCCGCGTCTGAGAAATGATCATGCACACCATATTCTTGTTAATAACAGTGGCGCGCGCGTGCAATGGAATCCTAATAAACTTCAGCATACCACCAAGCACTCTGTCAGTCCTTCAGCCATCCAGGTGATGATCATCCAAATTGCTATGTCAAGGTGATGCAGATTTTCAAGCAAATCAAAATGCCGGATTTGAGCATCAAGCATAAACATTGTCACCCATATGATCCTGTACTCCAGCATAAGAAAGCAGACCTTCGTAGGGCCATCCGCAATCTGAAGTTTTTTCCAGAAGCTGATCGGTTTTCAGCTAAAAAACTGCTAAAAGCCACTTATAGATTGTGGCTAAAGGGCCAGTGTCTGCTCCACTACCATCATAATGGGGAGAAAATGATGCACCAAATTCTCATGAAATCAACGAGCGGCATCTGGGAGTGCTTGAATGAGGCCACGTATAAAACCCAAGAATCGGTTCAGATCAATGCTATTCCAAATGAAGTCTGGCAAAGTTATATTCCTCACCATTTCCAGATTTAAATCCAAATACAGGAGACTCATGTATGTCACACCATTTTACAATTTCAATTGACGACATTTAGCATTGCATTATAAATTTGAGTCGCTCAGGGGCAATGGGCCCAGATGGCCTTCATAATGGCATGCTAAAAGATCATCCTTATGAATGGGCAAATATACTCCACCAGATATATAGACACACTCTTGCAACAGGAGTCATCTCAGATTCCTGGAAGAAGTCCATAATATTACCTATTTTTAAAAAAGGTAATAGAGCCGACCCTGCATCCTATCGACCGATTGCGTTATTGGACTGCCCGGGAAAAATATTTGCAAGACTAATTTTGAATAAATGTAACATATGTTTGGATGCGAACAAATTCTGAGAGCCATTCCAAACAGGCTTCCTTCCAGGCATCTGGGCAGCTGTCAATATCATTACTTTAAATAGCGTTATTCAGAAAGCGCAACAACAACAGCAGCCACTCTATACTGCCTTTATAGATTTTAGAATGGCTTTCAACGCTGTCCCGCAAGAGCATCTTTACAAGAAACGGATGGACAGAAGATGTCCATGGTCCATTGTAAAATGGCTCATCGATCTACATACAGACACCACAATCCGGATCAAATTGTCCAGTGAGGGTCTGTTGTCTGATCCGATTCAGACCACGTGTGGGTTAAAACAAGGTTGTCTGTTGGCCTCTACAATGTTTACCTTTTTAATCTTAGATGTGGGTCTAGGTTTTGAGGAAATTGTTGCAGATCCTCCGAAAATTAATGGCGTCTATGTAAAATACCTGCTTTACGCTGATGACATGGTTCTCTTCTCAAAAACCCCAAAAGGGTTACGTGCTCTTGTGGGTGCCCTTGATGGCTACACCAAGAAAAATTGTATTTCATTCAATTTAACAAAAACAAAAATTATACAATTTGGTAAACAAAAGCAACGTAATGCCACCTACAGATGGCCCTTGCAAGACATCAATTTAACCTCAGTCATCTCATACATTTACTTGGGCACATATATAACCAATTTCCCAAATCAACATGCCAATCATCAGCATATCAAGCAGAAATTAATGACTGCCATTTCTCAAACCCTATTAATCAAGGGAAATATTGTACATTTTCGATAACCCCTTTGATAGTGTATTATAAACAAAAGTTTATTCCAGTAATTATATATGGCACAGAGGCTTTCCCAGGCAAATCCTATCAATATTGGTCAATCGTAGAAGGGTGTTATTGGAAGCGTGCCCTGAACCTCCCACTGTCTGAACCCATATGTATCCTCAGACATGAGCTTGGACTTTTGTCCCTTTATGCAATCTACAAATGGAAATTATGCTCATTGTATTGCAAATGTGTGCTGAGTGTGGACCAACCTGGTCTCCTGGGCATTATATCGGCCCATCTCCTAAGATCTGAAGACACATTTGCAGTAATGTGGCGAGACATGGCCCAAAAGATTATTACCAATACAGGCTTCTCCCTTGCCTTGCTGATAGAAAACTCAGATAAGGCCAAAAAACGCGTGTGGGAAGACGACTGGATTAAAACCAGATCGGTATGTCTTTTATATCAGAAATTTCAGAATAACCCATTTGCGCTAAAACGATATTGGGAAACAGAGAGCTATTCCCTTTGCAATTTCGCCTCAATGTTTGGCCTACTAAGGAAGTCCTGTGTGCCCGTAGAATTATACCAAACACTGAGATACATTGTCGCTTTTGTCAATTTGCACCAGAAACAATGATGCATTTATGTGTTGAATGTCCGATGTTATTATCACAACAAACCATACATTTTGCCCACTTGTTCATTGGATACATGACTGTAACAAACATCTGATGTTGGATTTTGCTTTTTCATACCAATTTGAGAATTATCAGTTATGCCATACTTAATTATCTATATAGTTTGGGCCTATTAAAAAAACCAACTACTATGAGTCATTTGTAATGGGCAGAACAAGTGCCTGGCTAAAAGAGGAAACTGTATATCTTATAAGTTGTTCTTTCTCTTTTCTTTTTTATTATTTATGTCATGTTTGTACATATTTACACTAAAAATAACTAATTGTATATATTTTTAAAAATGTTTTCATTTTTGTAAATAAATCGTTGTTTATGTTGAAAAATCAAGTTTCTTGATTAAACCAACTTCTAAATAAAAAAAAAGGCCTTTAAATGTTTAAACGTGCCACCTAGGTGCAGGTCACTAGAACAACTAGACCGCTCACTACGGTTTAGTAAATCTGTGCCCCTCTTCTTGTATCAGTACTAAGGGCATTGACTTGAAGTCCATAATGTTCTTAGTTGTTTTTACATCATTCAATTCACTTACAGGATGCATTTTTAAGGTAAGATTTTAAAGGTCATGGATTTCTTTTAGGTTTATCCAACCCAATGTAGAATCATAACTACTAAAAGTCGCTATGTTAACTCCCTGTTCCCTATATACACTGTGTTCATATTTACAAAAAGGGATCTCATACTTGCCAGCTTGGGTAAGTCTGGGAGGAGAAACCCTACTAGGACAACAGCCCATTAGATATTTAGGCATTAGGGAAACTTCAACCTCAGCTTGGTATCAGCTCTCCCTCCTGTGAAAAGTCAAGCCCTTCCTCCCTCTGGCCGGGTTTAGATACATCGTTCAAGCACTGGCCATATCCCACTTGAATGGGTGCAATACACTCCTCAAAGGCCTCCTGTCATCCTCCCTTGTGCCCCTGAGAAGTGACCTACATGCGCCTGCACACCTCATCAAAGGTCTCCGCACATATGGCCACATCACTCCGGCCCTCATAGACCTTTACTGGCTACCACTGCACTCAAAAATCACCTTCAAGTCTTGCTGCACCCTCTATAAAGCAGTCGCCCTCAAGTCACCCAGTAACCTTGTGGGGAAACTCTGCATTTCCGGCAGACAGCCCACCACCAGAAGCCAGGACACGTGTAGACTTGAAATTTGCTGCTGCAAAAAGGAAAGGACCAGAAAAAAAGCTTTCTCTGCCTACATCCAAGACTATGGAATCTCCCTGTCGGCATTAGGCTCACCATTGCACTCCTAAAGTTCAGAAAAGAGCTCAAGACCCACCTCTTCAAGGAGTGTCTCCTCCTCAACACCTAGGCCATCATGTCACCACTTGTGCCACCTGAGCCACTAGACGCCGGCCTGCCCATCTCCTCCTGTTCATCTCCTCTGTCTCCCTCTGTATCCTACCCCCAGCTGTATATCTGTTCTGTTGTTGCTACTGAAAAGCGCTCTGTTATGCATCTATAATGTTCTACACCTATGTAAATCACTCCGTTATGTGTCTATCTTGGCTAGGTCTGCCCTCAATAAATACCATAGTAGTAATAATAATAATACTAATAATACTACTACTACTACTACTACTACTACTACTAATAATAATAATAATAATAATAATAATAATAATAATAATAATAATAATACAAGAAGGGGATGAATAGCACGTCCCTCCTGACGGAGTCACCAAATTCCCTTAATGGCCTTCTCCTCACATGTGATCCACCCATCTAACACCACCTCCAGGGTTAGGATCAGGTGGCAGCTGGCAGCTACTGTCCCCTGGCGACATGGGAGGAGACTTTAGGTTGGAATTCTATGATGGCTTCGCAGGATTCATCACAGTGGGCTCACCTCCCTAGCCTCACAGGAGGGGCGGGACCGCTTGGGGAGAAGAGATTCGAATTCCCTCGATTCGTCACACCCCAACTAAGAACATACTCCTGTTGGCTTTGCAATTGAAAATGCAATGCCACAAAAGGAAAACACATCCAGAATGGCTGCATCAATTCAGCTAGTTTAATTAATTCATATTTTATAACGCACTTACCACCGAAGACCAGTCTCTAAGCACGGGTCCGGTTTTGAACATGCGTTGCTCTGCATTGTCTTGCTTTCCAGACAATCGTGTTGCCCCTGAGCTATACTCCTGGGCCTAGACACTTAATAGCACTTATCATGCTTGCTTTATCATAGATTCCAATTAAGAAAATGACATGCCACAGTAAGATATTAGAGCTAGAATGGCTCCATCAAAATGCCTATCTAGCAAATAATTAACACTTACCATTCTTTCTTCGTAGAGTGACCATCCCGCGAGTGGGCCCTCTGTCCCCCTGTCCTGAGAGTTTTGGGAAAGGGAGGGTAGTGTAATGAATCCAATGAAGCCATCATTGATCCTTTGGCGGTATCCTCCTTCCATGTGGCTAGTGAACGGCAGCCGCTACCTGATCCTGACCCTGTGGGTGCCTACAAGAGGGAGGATCACATGGGAGGAGAGGTCATGGCTTTATTGGATGAGGCATGGTATTCCCAATTTGCCCATGACGAAGACCCCTTGATACCCCATAGCCTAATGACCTATTGACATGCATTTAAACCCCCCTTTAGGGAAAATGAAGACACCTTTTCCCAAAAACTGTTAGGCCAAACCTCCATCCCTGGTCTAAAAAGTGAAAACTACAACACTACTATTTCCAATTCTAACAATCCACCATATAGAACTGACTCATCACTTGGAACCATTGAAAGTGATTTCCCAAGTAATATGCACCAGTTAATAAATATCAATGGACTTTATTTCCCACAACCACCCAAGTACTGGGATGAGTAGGAAGAAAAGAACCATGCAGAGCAGAAGGAGCCACACGCTCAATGAGCTTTCTAGCTGCTTTCGGAATGCACCTCTGTGTGGGACCTTTAAAGATGGAAAATAAACTGCAAGAGGCTGCTATTGCTGTTTGGGAGAAGTCGTCACAACTCTCCGCGAGGCTGCAGAACTTGGAAGCACAAACCATTGTGGTGGAAGCAGGAGGCTCGCCATCAAGAAAGCAGAGGAACGCCACATGAGCTGGACGTGCCGTGGACACACCAGGAGCCAAGGGAAAACTCCAGGGCATTCAGCAACCGAAGAAAGAAACGTTTCAACTACCCGGACCTGAAAGAGGAGTGGCGTGCTGAAGCGAAGCAGTGAGAGAAACTGGAACAACGAGAAAGCTATCCAGAGTGGGATGCAGGTGGCATTGTTTTGCCGTGCAAGCGAGAATGGGACTGAAGATGCCAAACAAAGCTGATGAGTCAACCCAAGCAAAGTGGGGACCCCTGGGTGTTTCGTCAACCACACCAAATACAAACAGAGACATTAAAAAGACTGAATGCAATGCAAGAAGAAACTTTTGACATATTGAAGTTAAAGACCCCAGACATATATGAGTATATGGAATGCAGATACGCGCGAAACCAAGAGCGAATGGTGAATCAACCAGAAATCTAATACCAAAGGATATATATGCAATTGTGAAAGTAAAAGAGGAAACGCTTACTGTGAATATAAGAAGTCTTGGCAGGCAAGTAAACCAGGCAATTAAAAGTGCATAAGAAGTCCTGACAGGGGAGTATACCAGGCAGTTGCAAACCACACAGAAAGTCCCAAGAAAGGATGTAACAGTGTATTTGCTGAATAAGAAGGAACTTTTGATAGAAGGAACTACAAGGCTAAGTGACTTTGTAGCCAACAGGATTGTTGTGGGCCAAGAAAGACACAAAGAACTGTTAGACCAAGAATATGTGACAAAGAAGAAGAATCCAGGGGAAGGGAAGCACCCTCC
Organism: Ambystoma mexicanum; assembly: GCF_040938575.1. Classification (NCBI taxonomy): domain Eukaryota; kingdom Metazoa; phylum Chordata; class Amphibia; order Caudata; family Ambystomatidae; genus Ambystoma; species Ambystoma mexicanum. The sequence goes on along the minus strand of NC_090923.1, from coordinate 304,867,068 downwards.
GGAACCAGGTAATTTTACCTTGGAGAACTTTTATGTTGGAGCTGTTCTATTTTTCCTTCATTAACTCTTTTTGCAATCACCAGATTAAAGGCATTTCCCTTTTCTCCGTACAGCTTGATTTGTAGTGTGAGGGTCAGGATAGAGCGTTTGGACACAGGGATAGTTTTGATTTTGACATCTTGATACGGACAGAGCCTTAGTGTTTGGCTTTAGGTAGGGAAATTCCTCTAAGAGCAGAATCAGAGAGGCATTTTCCCAATCCATTTGTTTTAATCAAAGTCTTTAACCAAAACCATGGCAACCTTGTGTCTGACTTTCTTTTCTGACTCTTCACAGTGGCTTCTGCAGAAATGCAACAATTCAAGCTGTCATTTATACATAATAAACAGTTTAGCAGTTCTTCAGCTTCCCATTATCACCTTTGTCCGACACCCCACGGTAGCCTCGAACCTCCAACCTTTTTGTTCATAGGCATTTGCTGATTGCGCCACGGAGCCTTGTTAAGACATGAGGGTAGCAAAGCCTGTAACAACAATCAAAGCAAAAGTTCCTCAGAGCTAGTGACATTTAAAATTGCAACCCTGCAGTTTATATATATGACACGTGCTAGAAATATTTATTTTAATGCATATTCCCATGGGGTGGTGTGACAGAACATTCGGGCGAGGTAGTGATGGGCACGGGTAGCAAGTCCTACTTCAATGTTTTTTTTCTGTCCTGATTTTTTATTTTCAAAATCTGGTCACCCTATTTCTTTGTTATAGATGCCCAGTAAGAAATGTCATGCCACAGTAAGGAATGGCTAGATTGGCAGCACCACAAGTCAATTTTAGCCACGTAATAACACTTACCATGCTTGCGTTATCATAAATGCCCAGTAACAAAAATACCATTCCTGTCCCCTAGGTCCCTCAATGCCCCACACGCACATATAATCACATTCATTATGAGAGCCTATGCAAGGTGCTGGGGGGCCGGGAAAAGGCAGGCATGACATTTATTACTGGGTATCTATGATAGATGCCTTGTAAAACAATTCCATGCAGGCAGGCATGGCATTTTTTTACTGAGCTGTGATTGATGCCTAGTAAACAATGCCATGCCAATCCCATGAGCCCTCTAGCATCTCTCACTCATACACAGCCAGAGTCATTATGAATATGACGATGCATGCGTGTGAGGTTCAGGGGTCAGGCAGGCATGGCATTTTCTACTGGGCTATAGAAGATGCCCAGTTAAAATGTCATGCTTGCCCCCCTGCGCCCCCAGCACCTTGTAACCACACATAATCACACTCATGATAAATCTGATTATCTGTACATGCAAAGTGCTGGAGGGCCCAGAGGGCAGGCAGACATGACATTTTTGTCTGGGCATCTATGATGATCCAGGCACACATATATATATATATAGATGTATAAATACACAATCACACCCGACACTCACACACATACGCAGATATACACGCTTTCAAAAACAAAATACTTTTTTACCTGCTGCTCCCGAACTCCGTCTATTTTCCAGTTCTCTGGCTCTTCACCGCTTTCCATGTACACTGCAACCAGGAAGCAGGTGCAGGGCTGGGCCTACTGCGACTGGCAAGAGCCTAGAAGATGCTGTTTCACCTCCCAGCTGTGTTCCATGGAGTCAGGAAGCAGGTGCTTCCTGGTTCCTGACTGCATGGAACATGGCCGGGAGGTGAAGCCTGCCTTCTGCGCTTCAGCCAGCTGCAGTAGGCCCAGCCCAGTCCTGCCCTAACCTAGACTTCGGTCATGATGAGGGCTGCGGTATGGCCCTGTGGCTGTGTGAGGCGATGAGGACACCCACACTGCGCGAGCTGTGGCAGCCCACGCTATGCCATTGGTCCACAGTAAAAACCTAGGAATAAAACCACTTGGAGTAAAAGGGGGGTGGTAATTTGACAGGGGCATAGGCACACTTTTAAATAAAATGCCCTGTGCCATCCATTTAAATTTTGTACAAAGTGAGATTCCATGTTCAACAAAATAAAATGCATTTTGTAAAATGTTGATGCAAAACTGACATTATTTGGTGCGATTTAAATACAGTTTATGCTTGGTAAAATTAAGCACCATTTAAAATAGAATCGGTGGATCCTGCTGTCATAGAATCACATTGGCCATAATATTGTCATGAAATATTATTGTTTGATGATATTATTGATCATTTGTCGCTGGTTAGAGACCTAGTTATAAAAGGTTGTGTGGGTGAGTGGTAGTAAATAAATTCATTATATTCAACGAAACCCATGCAGGCTGTAAAACCCATGCGATTACGTATAGTGCAATGCACAGGTAGGCCTATGTGAAATGCAAAAAGGGCAAGGGTGCTGTAAAGTTGTAGAAGAAGGCAACTGACCAGGAGGGGTCATTGGGGTTGGTATAGACTTTTATTGTACTCAAGAAACTGTCTATCGCTACTATAAGAGGGGGTGCACTGCCAGAGTGTCCGTCAACTGAATATCACTGTCCTAAGTCCAAAAACCTACTTCTGTCCTTTACACTACAACTCAAAGTTTTAAACAAAAGGAAGGTTCTCCCACTAGGAGAATGACTCCCTTCTCCTGGTGTCTTAAAATGAAAGTCTCCTCAGATGCCAGAGTAAAGGACTCCCTTCCCCTGGTGTTCGTGATTATATGACTTCAAAACCATGCCCGTAGGAATGCCCCTTCCTCTGGCTTCTTCTTGCAATGTTCATTCCGGTTCCAGGGGGAATGATGCCCTTCCCCTGCATACTGGTTATCACACAGTTCCCAAAACAAGGTCAGGGGGAATGCCTCTTTCCCCCTGACTTATCTTACAGTGTTCAATCTGGTTCCAGGGGGAATAAATCCCTTCCCCTTGATACTGGCTATCACACAGCTCCCAAAACAAGTCCAAGAGGAATTCCTCCCTTCCTCTTACTTTTCTTAGTGTCCAGTCTGGTTCCACAGGCAATGACTCCCTTCCATGGATACTGTTTTCATCAAACTTCAATATCCTAGTTATTGCCAGGGGGAATGACTCCCTTCCTCTGATGTTATATTATCTCCAGTCTGTCCCTTCCCTACCAGGAGAATGACTCCCTTCTCCTGGTATCTGTGATTCTCTCACAATGTCTGCAAGATATGGACCAGTGGGAATGACTCCCTTTCCCCTGGTTCCCTGTATAGTAAATATCCTTCTCTTACTTCTTTGTAATGCAGTAGTCTATCTGGTTCTTCTTAACAGATATTTACAGTGTCCCATATAATCATGGGTTCAGTGGCCCTCCTCTGGTCACTTAAATGAGGAGCTTCTCCTAGACAGTTTGTTTCTCTTTGGTAGGGTCCCAGACCCCTCTTGGTTCTCTTCCTTTACTTTGGCGACTTGGTTTTCTCTCCTGCCAAGTGGCACTCTTGGGGGGATTACCCCTGCTGCACAACAGTTCTTTTTCAGCTCTTCAATTATCAGGGAGATGACTCCTACACAACTCTTGACTTCTTTACCGCCAGTGGCTTTTGGCTTGTCGCTGGAGCGAGGAAGATGACTCTAATTGCAACTCTAGTCTTCAAGACTCCGAGTGGCCTTTGGCTTGCCACTGGTACGAGGGAGATCACTCCTGATGCAACTATGGTTTTCCAACCCACTGCCATGTCTACTGTGGGCCCCTTACTGTCTCCAGTGAGGTCCCACATCACTGGTTCTTCCTGAGCGTCGGATGCAGCCAGTTGCTCCAGCCGATGTGCCTCTTCGCTTCCTTTCCCACAGCTCTAAGCTGGCTCTGCAAGACTTGACGTTTTCCACATTTGGTGTCTTTCCAGGTCTGCTCTGCATTGGCTCTCAGAGCTGCCTTCTCCTGCAACCTCCTTCTGGACCCTTCTCGTTTTGGCACTTTCACTGACGAGGACCTTGTCGGGAAAGAACTCTTACTGTTCTTTCTTCAGTGAACCTGCTGCAGCAGCTACATTTCACTCTCCGAGGTTTGTGTTAAGACAGTCTGGGAATTTCCAAAATTACACAGAGGTTCTGCAGCCAGATCAAACAGGACTCAATAATAGAAATAGACAAAGTGCAAGGAATAACCCATCTTTATTGACATCAGAATTAAGCAGCGATAGCATACAAGCATCAAATGTCACCACTCTCAGCGTGCTTATCAAAGCCAACACATTTTGTATTCATTATACGTCATCACTGACATCATACTGTAATTTATTTATTTTATTTATTTGAATTCTTATATATCGTGCCACATGCCTGCAGGTCTCAGGGCGCACACGAAACAATACAAGACAAAACAGGTGGCGAGAAAAACAGAGGTAGAAAATCTTGGTCAAATGAATCAGTGGAGTCAAGCAGTGGAAGCAGGGGGTTTAGTCGGGAGGGTGATTCAATAGCATTGTTTTCAGTCCTTTTTTAAAATCAACAATTGTGACAGTTCGAAGAGTCAGTGGCAGAGAATTCCAGGCAGTCGGGCCATGCACATCAAAGCTATGTCCACCTGCTTTGGCCAGTCTGAAACGAGGCTGCACAAGTCTAAATTGGTTCTTAGATCTTAAGGTGCGCAATGGGTTATAGTGCTTAAGTCGAGCAGAGAGGTATTTAGGTGCTGTGTCAAGAATACACTTGGGTGTCAGAGTGAGAATCTTATGAGTCACTCTGTGCTTGACAGGAAGCCAATGGAAGTCCCATCTTGCCCGTATAACATGTGCGCGTTTGGATATGCCGGTAATAGCTTGAACTTCGCTATTCTGGATTACTTGGGGAGAGGCCAGAATAGTCTGAGAGCAGCCACTCAAGAGACTGTTACAGTAATCTAGGCACGAGTTTATGAGGGCAGTGGCAAGGATGGCAGCGTTTTCATGGGACACAAAAGGTCGGATGTTACCAAGCAGCTTGTTAACAAGCCCACAAGAGCTCCGGCTCTGCACCGCATGTTGCTTCACGGTAAGCGCAGAGTCAAGGATTTTCACCTTATTTGCCACAGGAATGGCAGCATTAAGAATGGTAAAACTTGCGTATTCTGGGGATAGCGTTCTGAGCTTTGGTGCAGTGGCCACAATAAGGAGCTCAGTTTTTTTTTTATTTAATGCCAACAAGTTGATAGCCATCCATTCATGGATGTCAGTATACATCTTATTGAGGTTAACTAGGTCCATGGCATATTGTCCTGAGAGTTCCATGACAACCTGAGTGTCATCAGCATAATTAGTATACTGGACACCCATGTCATCCAGCAATGTCAAGATGGGAATAATGTACACATTAAAGAGAGACAGTGAAATGCAAGACCCCTGGGGCACCCCACAAGTGTTAGGAGTAGACCCGGAGTTGGCATCCCCACTGACAACTCTGGTGAGTCGTGGCCCCAAAAAGGAAGAAATCCATGAGGATGCCAGACTGGAACAGCCAGCTAAAGCTTGTAGTTGTACCACCAGTATAGCATGGTCGACAAGATCAAAGGCCGAAGAGAGATCTAAAAGCATTATGATTGCAGGTTGGCCTTAAGCACAATGTTAAGCAAATTAGCTTTGAGATCGAGTAGGGCCATCTCCGTACCATGACGGGCTCTAAAACCGGACTGATGAGTCGCCAAAATGTTATTTTGCTCCAGAAAACACTGGAATTGTGTGTAGGCTGCCTTATCCAGGATCTTAAGGAGAAATTGAACATTTGTGATGGGGCGATAACTATCTGTCACAAAAGGGTTGAAATTGTCCTTCTTCAGGAGGGGAGAAATCCAAGCCTCCTTAAGAAGAGATGGGACAGAGCCTTCTAAAAAAGAAAGGTTGACAAATTTGGTGACCCAGGTACAGGGTACATCAACGCACTTAATGAAAAGGTTGGATGGACACAAAGTGGGTTTCATGTGTGAAACCATCTGAGAAATGGAGGTCTCAGTACAAGGGGAGAATGCAAAGATGGGCGACTCAGGGATGACAAGAGGAGCTGGTTCACTGAGGACCACAGGCCGCTCTTTGATTATAAATAGATTGACACCAGTCATCGTTTTTAACTGGGCTGGGAACTAGACAAGGTTTACTCTTAAAATCATTAAGAATGGGAAAAAGTTCTTTGGGACTGGACTTGGCCTGTAGTATCCTACAATGGCTACTTTATATTGCTTGATTAAAAGTTTATAAGTTGCCAGAGTAGATGAGGAGGGTTAGCACGCCAACCGCGTTCGGCAGACCGTTTCTCCTGCCTGAGATGGCGAATGTTGTAATTACACCAATTTTTGTTCACGGTTTCACTCTTCAGCTGCCGGGTTCTGATAGGGGCTAAGGTCTTAATAGCACCTTCCAATGAGGCGATGAGATGGTTGGCTAATTCGTCAGCCCTCTCTAAGTGATCTAATGAGCCCAGACGAGCGCTGAGCAAACAAGAAAGTTTTTTTGGAGAGGCATTCTTCCAATTCCAAGACTGAATAGATAGTCTAGGATTGGTATCCAGCCTACCAGGAGGCATAGGGATATTAACATAAAAAGAAATCAAATGCTGATCGAACCAAAAACAAGAAGATACCGTGAGATTAACAACAGTAAGGAGGTCGGAAACACCCAGTCTAGGGTATGGCCAGCAGAGTGTGCAGGGCCGGAGGAGCATTGGTGAAGCCTATAGCCCCAAGTACACCCAAGAGTGAAGCCTAGGGTGTATCTGCAGGAGCCTCGGCCCAGTAATTGAAATCGCCTAAAACCAGGACCGGCGTGTTGCTCCTATGGATTTTGTTTAAAGTAAAAATGAACTGTGCTTCAAAAAGGGGAAGTGCCGTAGAGGGGGGAATCAATGACGACGATGGTGATGGAGGTGTTATCAGAGACATTTAATTTCATCTTAGTTACCAAAACCTATGGGGTACAGAGATTGGATAATAGTGCCATTACATATACATTCTATAAGGGTTAGAGTTCTGATTGGGTTATGCTTCTCTGATGGCTCCTCCTGATACCACTTCTAAATCAATAACAGTAAAAAAACATCACCTCTACAATTAACTGTTGGTTGGCATAAGACTCACTAGCGGCATAGCATCAGAGTTTTTCATTGGTTGGCTTCATACTAACCAACCTTGGACAACTGACAGGTGGCCAAGACATGAACCAAACAGGAGTAGGGGGCGAGAGGTCCGCGGACCGCTTTCCTTTCAATTAAAGAAGATACCATCCCTCATTTCTAGGCCATGAGCCAGGGTATTTCCCTTTGTATTTGGCCTTGTACTAGAGAGACCCCCGACCGGCCCATAGAGTTTTCTCTGTAGTACTTTAAGACGAGATAGCAGCACCTTGAGGTGGATGGGGGTGTAGGATTCCTTATTCCAACACCAATCAATAAGGACAACTCAATGGTTTGGCAAAGGGGAGTCCGTTTAATGACAAGTCCAAAAAACGGGGAAATGTGGAAATCAACAGTGATGCGATTGCCCGTCTCGCTTCAACTACCAGCAACTTAATGCAAACAATAACAGTTATACCCAAAATTCGTCATCATTGACGTGTAACACTCAAAAGTTATCATGCAATTCTATTGGTTGGAAAAGGTAACTTAAATATAGGTGCTATATCTGTATATATGGTAACGGCGTGTGAGGATTAGATAAACATTATCAGGTGGGCGTCTAAGCCCTTCCTTCAAAAATGACTACGGTGGACATCATTAAAAGTACAACATCCCATTGGTTCTGCTATCTATAGGACCCCAAGCTTATTTGGTCCTTCGTGATTGGGTTGGCTTCGACCCCATGCATAAATCTCCACTTTAATTAGCAGCGCGCAGAATGGTCAACCTGGTGCAGGATGCCCGAAGATTCACCCGGCCTCCCTTCCATCCATCAGTACTTTAGTGGCTATGTGTCAATTAGTTGGCTGTGGTCGGCCCTGAAACTGTAGCTTCTTCTCAGAAAAAGTTATGGTATCTTCTGTTTGGGAGACAGCCAGGCGTAGGTGCCTCTTCTACCTCGGCTGGTCACTTGCTAGCACACTGTGAATCTACTTAATTTTCCTTCTATTTGTGCATTTTATTCTTATTCAGCTCGCCACCTGCCTGGGTCTCCTTATCTCGGCCTTCCTGGGGCAGGCTGTTCTGTTCTTAAGTTTCGATTCCGCGAAGCTACTGTTCGCCTCCCTCTCTTGGTCTGACCTCGACTTCCCAGGAATGAGCAGCTCTTGCTGAGTTTCGATTCAGCCGTCGCTTCTCGTTTTAGCTGGAATACGAATCCTGTTCTGTTTGACCCCTAGTAACCTGAGTTAATTCTGCTTTTGTGTAAAGTGGAATGGCACTTATATAGTGTGCTTCGTTGAGGTAGATATATATATAGGTGGCGCTTGCCGCTCTATTTTTCAGCTAAGCATAGCAAGCCGCACTGTTTTCTTAGATTCTTGCGGTTGCAAGCATATGTACAGGCATTAGCTGGTTGAATATTTTCATCCGGCTTACGGGTTAAGTTTCTTTATATTTCAACATCGTCTCTCCTTTTAGGTTCACGGTATCCTTACTCATGGCATTTCGTCTCTGTGTGTCATCCTTTGTTTGTCGTTTCTTTCATCTGTGAGTCTGTCCGGGCACTCTTTTCGTCACCATTCGTCTTCAGTTAAGGCCTTTTGAGTTTCTTCTGGGACAGTGTTTAAGCAATCTTCATTTCGTGTCATTTGCTGGTAGGGTTGTCTCAATGGATACCTTACTGTCCTTGGTTGTCTGGTTATTGGTACTTCAATAGGTATTGTTCTTCTGATAGGCACTGGGCAGAGCGCCACTGCGGCTCTCTGCTGGTTTATTTGCTCATCATCATCATACATCACATATCTCGGTGTGAATGTTTCCGGTACTTCAAAATGGGCAACTGGAGTGCAGGTTATAATTGGGACCTCCTCTACACTCCCCTCTCTGGTCGGTTCATCAACCACTTCCGCTTCCTCTTGTGGATTCATCTTACTTGGTTCTTCTGTATCCATTTCTTCTTCATCTTCTGGGTTTGTACGTGATGGTTTGAAGGAGTGCCTCTTTGGAGTCCATATTTGTATCACTCCTTTCAAGCTTCCTGCTGTTTTTACTTGTTCATCTTTGTTCCATGTCATTAGCTGACATTGTCCATTTGGGCTGCAATAGATCCATTTCCGTTCATAATTTCTGCGTTTCCTGGGATACAGAAACCGTCTGGCGCATGTTCGCTGGCCTTTACAAAGTCTCTTATTTCATCGTCATTTAGATCTCTGTGCTTCCATCCTGGTTTGACATCAATCATGATCTTCATTCGTATGGCTTTCTTCGCAGTTTTCTGGCATTGCGAGATTATTATCTTGATAACACAAAACCCTAGTAATATCATTACTAGCAGGGCTCCTAGGAATTTAAATGCATCCACCATCCATTGCGGAACCCATGAAAACAGCGATCCAAACCAGCTGTCATCATCAACTTCGTTGGTTTCATTAATCATCTGGTTCTGTAGGTTTGTCAGCATACCTATGATCTCTGTTAAAGTTCCATTTTCTTCATTGTGAGAAGGTATAAATGTGCAACATGATTCTCCAATTTTTGCACAAACACCTCCATCCATAGCTGTGATCATGTAAAGTACATATCTGTTCTGGAGAGTCATCAGTCGGATGGCTCTTAACTCTTCCTTGATCGCATTGAATCCTTTTATTGTCGAGTTGATGGTTTGCAGTAACTCCCATCTGGTTATCTGCAACCATGTAGTATTTGCTCCAACTTGGAATCTTGGCATGAAGATTGTCGCGAACACTGATGAGGTGAGGCTGAACAGCCTGTGTTCATATGGGATTGCATGAAATGCTTCTTATGATTTGGCAGAGAAATCATTTTCTCTCTTCACTCGAGTTGTCAGTTCCACGGATCTCCTCTTCCTCAGGTGAGCATCTGCTTTCGGGAAAATATCAATATTCAGGTCATCTTTCGGGATCATGAGTGCTGCAACGTGGACATTCACTATTGTGCATATGCCTCCCCAGTTTTTCGGCAATCTGATGTATGCTTTTGATCCACATGCCCAATAATGAGGCATTCCTGGAGCCTCATAAATGTGTCCGCAGTTCTGATTCTCTCCCATCTTCCTTGTGCCATTGTTCCTGAAGCACAATTTCAGGCTTTCTAGTGGCACTATCTGCAAGGGTCCACCTCTGTCTTTGACCCATGTTAGTAATTTTGTAAGCCTTGGCCATAGTGGTTTGCACAGTCTCTGTGAGTTCTCTATTGCTTCCTTGCAGGCTCCAAGGACCATCCATGCTCGGCAGATCACTACTCCTTCTTCCCATCCGTTTGGGAAAAATTCCCCAAATCTGCATGTGGCCTCTGTTTTTCCAAATTTGAGCCTCTTCTGGAGTTTTTCCTTGGACGTTCAGTCTCGGGTTTATTTCCCATCTTTTTCCTGTTCCTTTTACTTCAGGTTTCTCGTACCTGATCACGTGATTCCTAGTATGGGCTTGCTCTGGTTATGTGCGGGAACAGAAACTTTATTAATATTTGTGTCCTTGCGTAAAGTTTTTGCTGAGGCCACTTCCGTGTTCTTGAGGGCTTCTGATATGACTGTTTCTGTTGGTCTTTCTCTTAATTCTTCTTGTTTTCTCCCACTATCTCCTGTGAAGGGTTTTTTAGTAGGCAGTCTCATCTTTTCTGCTGCTTTCGTTTGAGGTTATGTGGTCATTGACACTTGGCCTGGTTCGTGTGCATTCAGTGTGTGTGTGCGTGTTTCACCCATGTGATTTCACCGGCCCGAAGCTCAGCAACGTTTCAGGGATCTCCAGCAGGGTCCCTGACCTTTCCCATAGGGAGAAGCTGTAATGCAGGCCAGCCATAGGTCCAGGTTGTTAGGGGGTGATATTCCTGGCCTGGGGGCGGGTGACTACCATTTGAGTTGAACGTCTCCATGCCCAGCGTTGGTTCGTCACGGATCTCGTCTGCACGTGCTGTGGTTCTTCCCCGTTGTCTGTAGTCTCCTCATGGTGGGGTGCAGGCAGGGGGGTTCCTCCGATGATTGGCTTGATATCACCCAGGAAGATCCAAGCTCTTCTTCTTTGCAGCTTGACTGCGGATGGAGTAACGTCTTCAACTGTGAACGGTCCGTTGAACCTTGGCCCATCCCACTTTTTCCTTGTGTGATTCCTCACCAAGACGGTGTCTCCTGGGAAGACGAGTGGAACACGTAGACCCTGAGCTGAGTCTGATGTAGTGTCTACTTCTGTGTTCTGTGCTGCACTGCACCCTTTTCGTCATCGCTGCAGCTTGTCTGAAATTACAGTAAGGCAAGATGTCATACAGTTCAGATAAATTTGCATTTCAGATCCTAGAACCTCTCCTGTCGACTGGGCATCACATCTAGCTCTATCTCGGGGGGTGAGGGGAGTTCTCATTCTTCTTCCTGTGGCTATCTCGTGTGGCGTTAGATGATGGTCGGAGCCAGGTTGGTTCCGAAGAGCATACAGTGCCAGTGGAAGGCAGTGAAACCATCCACTCTTCAGAGAAAGCTTCAACTTGGCTATCCTTTCCTTTAACAAGCCGTTGAGCCTCTCACAGATCCCATTACCTTCTGGATGCTACGCCGACGAGAACTTGTGCTTTATACCAAGAAGCAAGCTAATCTGCTCAAAGATTGCATTTACAAAATGAGCCCCATTATCTGATCTCATGACTTCACACACCGACACACCCGGGGAACACTTCCCTCACTAAAAATGTGGCCGAACAGTTAGTGTTTGGGTGTGTACATGGACCTGCTTCTATCAATCTAGAGAATGGACACACCACGACAATTAAATATCTGTACCCGTTGCATACTTGAATCATGTCGACGTAATCGACATGCAAGTGCTGAAAAGGCCCATTTGGCCTGGGGATGACTCCTCTCACTACTTTTAATGTGTGCCCAGCGGTGAATTGTTGGCAGATTATGCAATTCACCATAGAAAATGCAACATGCTCAGCTAAATTCAGTATGAACCAGTCCTCCGCGGGTGTTGCTGCTAGATTCTCTTTTGTCATATGCGCCGGGTAATGTAACTGCTCCAGCACTATTTTTAGTAGGGCTACAGGCATTACTGGTTTGCCAGTGCTGTCTTGTCACCACAAGCTGTCAGAGTGGTTTAAAGAACACCCTCGACGTTTCCACAAGTTTTTCTCTTCCTGTGGTGCCTCCCCTTTCCATTAGCTGCATTTGGCCAAGATCGGTATAGGCTTCCGGTGTGGTTCCTACAACCATCATTCTTTCATGGGTGCACGCCACTTCCACTTCCATAACGTCTCACTTTTGGATGCCATACGCTTGGCTTCCATGTCTGCTGCGTGATTTCCGTGTGAGACAAAATCTGTCCCTTTCATGTGGCCGGCGCATTTCACTACCGCAAAGGCCACTGGGAACTGTAGTGCCTTTATCAGCCTGTCCAATAAGGCTGCGTGCTGCACTGGCGTGCCGTCTGCTCGGAGGTATCCCCTCCTTTTCCAGTACGCTAAGCCTGCATGCACCGTTGACGTCACATAGGCGGAGTCACTATATAGCGTTAATTCCTGGTCTGCGTGATTCTCAATGGCGAGTATCAACGCCAATAATTCTGCAGCCAGTGCTGAATAGTGAGATGGTATTTGCGCACTAACAAGTACTCGAAATTCTCCATTTGCTATGTGTTTTATCACAGCGACGCCTGTGTATCTTTGCCCATCACTTTGGTCGATCCTCGAAGACCTGTCAAATAAAGACGATCTCTCCTCCTGCCAAGGCATTTTCTTTCACCCTGGGGATTTCATCATAGAATTCTTCATAATTTGTGCAGTCATGTATGAGCCCTCCTTCAGTGACAGATTCTGCTGTAAACATAGCTGGGTGCACTATCATACATCGGACTATTTTAATTGATGGGTTTGATATGATCACTTCATAGGCAGAAGCTCTCTGAGATGTCAATGTGCCCTTTGGTTTCTCTAAAATGGCAAATAATGAGTGCTCAACGTATAACGTCATGGAACATCCCATTACAATGGTTGTCACTTTCTCTGTGGCGAACGCTGTGGCAGCTAAACTTTGTTCACATGGGAAGTGGCCTCTCATTACTGGGTCCAGATTCCCACTGTAGTATGGTAGGGGCTTGTACCCCAATGAGGTTCTTTAAGTGAGCACTGCCGTCATAACGCTGCCATCTGTATGTGAAAACAGGTAAAATTCCTCTGCATAATTGGGAATTCCAAGAACTGGCAATGTACAAATCGCTCTCTTGAGTTCAGTAAACCCTTTCTCCATTGTCTCAGACCATTCAATCTTTTCTTGTGTCACTTGGGCTTTCTTTAGGGCCTGAAGTAAAGGCTTAGTATAAGAGATGAAATCGAAAACCCATGCCCTAAAATAGTTGCACAGGCCTAGAAAGCTCTGCATCTGCTTTATCGTGTGTGGCTTAGACGTGTTCAATATGGCTTCATCCCTTTCTGGGGTCACCTTCTTGCCTTCATGTGAGATTAGCTGGCCTATGTACAGCACTTCCTGTTGACAATATTGTAACTTTTCTTTGTCAACCTTATAACCCTTCTCAGCCAGTATAGTCAGTAGCTGAACAGAATTGTGCCAGCATTGCTCTTCTGTGGTGCTGCAGATTACGATGTCATCCACATAATGCAAGACGATACTTTCTAATGCAATATAGCTCAAGTCCATCTGCAGGACTCTGTTGAAAATAGACAGAGACTCACAGTACCCCTGTGGCAGCCTCATGCTCTTCAGACGCATTTGTCTGAACGTGAATTACGTCAGATCTTGTGAGTCATGATGCAGCGGGATTGAGAAAAAGGCATTTTCCCAGTCAATCACTGTGAAATATTTTGCCTCAACAGGTATATTCCATAGAATTGTAGATGGGTTAGGGACTAGAGGGAACTCGGCCTCAACATTATCAATTATTGGTCGTAAATCCTGAATTAAACGTCAAGACCCCCCTTTGATTTCTTGACAGGATAAACTGACGTATTACATGGTGACTCTGATGTGCTAAGATGCCCTGGTCCATCATGGCAGAAATTGTCTTAGAAATCCCTTCATCTGCCTCTCAGGACATGGGATATTGTTGGGCTCTTGGTAAAATTGCTCCTGGTTTCAGTTTAATCTTTACTTCTCCAACCCCCTTCAAGAGGCCTATGTCATAGGGTCCTGTAATCCACACTGAGACAGGCACTTTAGCTATATCATCATCAAAATATTCAGGACATTTTAGTGCCAACAACATTCTCTGTGGTACTTCTCTTTTAATCATCTTTACCCAAAAGGTGAGACTTACTTCCACCATTGTCTCTCCCGTGTCTGCTTGTTCTTCAAACAGATCGTCATCGGTGACGTCAGTCACTCGATATCCTTCTTCGATGGCCATGATCGTGCACCATTGTCTGCCTTCATCATCGTAGCCATCAACCAATACTACTTTCCCTCGCACTGCTGCTGTGTGCATCATCAAGGGAAATACTTGTCCCTCCTCCTCATGCATAGGTATCCGTGGTCTAAATAAAAACTCATCAGGAGTTCTCATGATTCTGTCTGCAAGGCCTGGCAAGCCCACCATAAGTGCACGCATGCCATATGCGAAAACATCTGGCTCCAATGGTATGACCCTCATGGCTATGTGTCCTGAGTATGTTCTAATCCTTTCACATACATTTGAAAAGTTCATTCCTGGAGTGGAGCATACTATGCCCTCCTCGGTGAACGAAATTGTCATGTTCAACTTTGTCATTAAGTCTCGACCTAAAATGTTTACTGGAGTCTGACGCGAATACAATAAAGGTACATTCATTTCACACCCTCCTATGGAGACTGGGAGTGCATTTGTAAAGGGAACTCGACTGTGATCTCCTGTAAAACTCTGAGTATCTATGGCCTCGCCGGACAAGGAAAACTTGCCTTCACGTATACACGAGCATGTTGCACCTGTGTCCAGTAGGAAGGAATATTCTTTACCCCCTATAACGACATCCACCCTAGGTTCCCTATGAGGGTCTGGTGTCACTGATAGGATAGAGCACATCAGGGTTCCCGTTGAGCGGTCCTAGTTCATATATAAGTTTGGCCCACTGTGCACTTGCAGATTTTCCCCATTCCTAGTGTTGCTTCCCCTTCCAGTGTTCTAGGTCTGTGGTAGTAGCGACAGTGCCTGTTGGGATTGTCCTTGTGGAACATTTCCCATGCTTTGTGGTTGCGCCCCTTGTTGCGCTCCTGGCGTTTGTTGCTGCACCGTGTGATTCTGTGCAACGCCCTGTTGTAAAAGTGCAGGTGGATTCGCCGTGCCTGCTCCCATTCCTTGGCCGTTCTGCATCATGCCTTGAGTTCTGCATGTGTGCGCCAAATGTCCAGTCATTCCACACAGCCAACATACTGGCAGTGGTCACATTATTAGTCCATTTGACATATCCGGGTTACCATTGTGCATGTTTTGAAAGCCTCCTTGATTATTTTGGAAACCTCCCTGATTGCTCTGCCATCCTCTTCCCCTAAATCCTCTTCTCTGTGGGTAAAACCCTAAGTTACCCTGATTATTCTGTTGTGGACTAGCCATGTGCTGCATGCTTTGTTCAGCAGCATTAGTTAGCATGGCTCCTTCAAGAGCATACTTTGATAATTTCTTTTGCACCAGCTCCGCTTCCTCACCCTTTTCGAGTTGCCTCCTTTTTGTGATTCTTTTCTTGCAGCAGTCTACAGTAATGTGCGATAGTCAACTGTATTTCAGCCCAAGGCTTAGCCTCAACTCCTACCAATTTCTTGAGTTTTTGCACCGGTTCTGGCAACCCTTGGCACAATATATGGTAAAACACAGGTATTGATTTCATCCAAGATTCATGCGTTTCGAGCACCCACGCGCCTTGGAAATTCTGTATATAAATTAACGGATCCTCCTATATCAGAAGTGTCTGGGTAAAGCACTCATAGTGCTTTCCATACTGCTGCTCTGCAATTGTTAAATGGCGCTCCATCATGCGCAGTGATAATTGTGGTTACACCAGGGTAGACTGCCCGTGTCCACACATCGTCTGCTCTCTCACCAAGTTTGCCGATCAGGAGACCTTTAATGTCCCCTATAGCTAGCATGTTTCCTCCTGTCATTTTTTCTAACACATGGATCCATTTTCCGGCTCCCGATGTCATTATTGGAAGATTGTTTTTCAAGTTTTCTCGATCCATTTGTGGCCATGGAATATATTGTGGTCTTGCTCCCCCCTTTTCTAGTAGCGGAAATTGGAATCGCAGCCTTCTTTCTCTTCTCTCATAGTTCTCTTGTCTATTGTAGGAGTAATATTCCTGCATCACCGTCTACCTGGCAATGTCCTCAGTCTGTCTACATAGGGTGGTGACGACACCACCCTCTGACCATGAGGTACTCCTTCTTGTTGGTCAGACTGTGCGGCTGACTCTGATGCCCTCGGTGCAGACTCACTAGTGTCTGACCATTGTATCCCTCTTTCCCTTGGGAGTCGTCTTTCACGCCATCTCCCTTCCTCATTTTCCTCAAGCTCCTCCCTTTCGGAGTCGGACATTGTTTGTCCCCAATTCACGCAACTTCTTGTGTCTTCATTGTTTCTACTGATTTCTAATCTATCCAGGGACAGTTTCCTATCCCCACTACTTCGGGTGACATCCTCAGTGTCATACAGCTGAGTGCTTTCCAAGCGCTCGTCCTCGTCCTCTCCTTGGGGTATTTGTTCTAGACCCATTTCATCATATACTCTATCGATCGTTTCCCCGATGCTTCTGGTGTCAAAGTCATCTTCAATATTTGCCCTTGATGTGCTTGGTACTGAATCGTACGCAGGAAAGAATTCTTCAATGTCTTCCCAGTCTACAACTGGATCGGTTTTTTTAACTTCCCTCTCCAAATGTTCGAGATCTTGTGCCCTCTGTCTTCGTTTACGTTCAATATCATCCTCAAATTCTTTGCGCTTCCTCGCCTCTTCTCGGACCATATCTTCTTCCCTTCTCTTTTCATTTCTACGTTCATCTGCCCTTCGAATATCCTCATCTCTTTGTCTCCTTATCCTTTTTTCACGTACCCTTTGCTCTTCTTCTAACCTTTGCTGTTTCTGTCTGTCTTGATCATAGGCTGCTCTTGGGTTGCGATTGAGCTGTTTTTCTTGCTCCTCGCGATATAGCTGTTCTCGTCTTAGTCTATCTTTCCTTCTTACCCTTTTGTCTCTTAACTCCTTCTCTTTCTCCTTTCTCTGTGCCTCATCTAACCTCTCCTTTGGTCTCATGTCATCACTGCCTTTCCCATCGAGTTTCAATAAGATTTGTCCTCCCATCCATTCGTCTTTTGCAAATGCTATCTCATCAGTTCTGTTTTTGCTCCCTTTCCATTTCTTTCCCTCTCTCTCCTTGTCGAGAGATGCACTTGTCTGTGCCTGATCCTTTCTTTTGTTATCGCGCCTTCCCTTGTTCCTTGGGACTGCGGAGGTAAGATTCTTGTCCTTATCCTTCCCTTGATTTTCATCACTACTATATGTAGGTGACTCATATGTGGGGTTGCTATACCCCGTGGCTGCCTTAAGTTCTCTCAACGGGTATAATCCCTCGTTCTTACTTCCTTCACTTGCCGTTTCAGGCGGGGCAGGTGGCGCGGTAGGCGTCTCACCCCCCTCAGTGCATACATTAAGTATCCAATCTGTAGGCGGATACTTTGTTCTAGAACAGCGTGGCGTTTTTCCTAGCTTCTTGCCTGTGTATGTGGCGTGCAAATATGTCGTCATATGTTGTAAGACGACTTTAGATAAAGACCTATTTTGTGGCCATGGCATAAACATCTTGTGGGCCATACCTTTAACCCACTCGGTGCTACACTTCTTTAGCTTGGGTGCATGTTTTGGCAATTGCTTGCATAAGTGTGCTAATGGAGTTATGTCTACCACAATTGTGTTCACCATGCACTCCTATTGATGATGTTTGTGTATTTGGATAAATGTTAAATAGCACAATAGTGCTTTTAGGACAATTTAAGGTGCTTTTAGGACAATAACAGTCAACCCTGGCATATGGGTTGTAAAATATACGAAAACAAAGTAAGTTCCTAATAGAGGAACTCCCGTCCCCTGCACACTTTCACTAGCTCAAATAGAGCCCAATTATTAATATGACTTAGATACACCAAATATGTGTGTACATACTTTGCAATACTTATTATTTAGTTTAAAGCACAAAAAAACATTTTAGTATTCAATGAAGAACCTCCACACATAAATTGTAGGTATTTCCAGTTTCTTTAATTTTCAATAATTCATAGTTGGCCCAACGCGTTTCGAGAAGTTCATCTCTTCTTCAGGGGCATATTGAACAAAATGTATCACATCTAAGGGAAATTTCAACAAAACATGTAATTATCTATATGATAATATATATTCAAAGTCAATCATAATTCAATATATTGTATTCACATGCATTCTCATCCGGAAAGAACCCAATGTACTGCTGGCTTAGGTAAATATCATTAAAGTAAACATATTCACTCAGTTATTCAACTATAAAGTTGTTCGGTCTATTCTATCCTAGACAATCAGGTGTGTCCAACAATCAATATACCAAATTCAAAGTTTCAAGTAGTAGATATTCTATATATTTTAAAAAAAAAAAGGCATTCAAGGGTCTGACCGCCAAATGGCGTTGTAATAGAGGCATTCAAGTGGGAGATATCATTGTCATTGTCGGTAGTTGACAAGAGAAAGAGCGGTTCATTCATAAATGGAGGGCTATTAATCAATGATTATTCATGTTGAGAGATATGAGGCGGGCTGTATCTTTACAAAAGAGTATTAGTCTCAAAAGGTTTTTATGCTTACCCTTATGGTAAGGAAAGTAGTCACCGTGAAGGTAGAATGGCAACAATCTCAACCCGGAGGATCCGGCAGAACACGAGATACTGTGACTTCTCAGTCGTCTGGGTCGTACTCTAATGTTTAAAATGTGTAGAAAAAGGCGTTAGAGCCCGATCGTGTAGTTTAAGGAAGCAAGGTAGTGCAGAGGAGGATCTGCTTACCTTCTCAGTCCGGCAAGAACGGAGAAATGGCGTGTCCGTTCCCGTGCTCGTAGTTAGAGTACCGGGCGGCACACTGAAGTAATGGTGCTTGACTATGACGTCACCGCGCAGTGGCCTCAGGTGACGTCACTATTGTAAACAAAAAATCGGGAAGAGTAGTGTACGTTAGTGGCGAGTGCAACAAAACATACGAAGGTAGAAAATGTATTAGGAATGTATGGAAGTGATCAAGTTCTGAAAGGTAGGTAAGACGTCAGAGCGGATGGACGTCTTGGGATAGAAAGATCCCTTAGAAACATAAGAGCAGAGTTGGAATAGTTCTCGAGTGGTAATAGTGTTCATGGGTGTTCCTAAGAGTAGGTCTCAAATGGCATTACAGTAAGGTAGATGTCAAACAACAGTAAAAAAAACATACTAGTGGTTCTGGGAAATGTGGTTGTGTAGGTACAAATGTTTCACCTGTACAAAAGTTTAGAAAAAACATACTTGTAGTCCTTTGCAACGGTACTGCTTAAAGCAGGTGTATTCCTTTAAAAGTCCATTCGGGCTCACACTTTCTGATTCAACTCGCCTGTTGTTTTGAGGCTTACAGTCTACATCACCCTGATATTTCATGGAAACCTTTGTATATATGTACAATATGCATGGGTACATATGTCATTACATACAATGTTCTACATTGAACGTCTGTCTCAATGATGGGAGACTTACACTCTAATGAGTAACCAGTTCACCTTTGTTACATTGGAAACTTTGTATCATTCGGTTTTTTTGAAGTAACTTACATAAGTGTATATTGGACTAAATTTGGTTAGTACATTGGGTATTTCACAAGAATGGACCTAAGTAAAAGTCTTTGTTTAAGCCTAATGGAGTCATGGCATCCAATTTATGGATCCAGAATAATTCTCTTTGTGCCAATCGTTTGGCTAAGTCTCCCCCTCTTGGAGCTGTTCGAAGCACCTCTCAATTGAGATATATTATGTCCATTTTCTTTGAAGTGTCTGGCAACTGGGGATTTAATGTTGCCCGTTCGTATATTGGATTTATGTTCCGTCCATCTCTCACATGCTTTGCGGGTGGTCTTGCCCACGTAATATTTTCCACATGGACACTTTAATCCGTAGATCACATTTTTACTTTCACAAGTGGCAAAGTCCTTTAGCATTATTTTTTTTATCGCTATTAGGGTGTCTTATGTGGTCCCCCTTGATGAGGTTGGAGCAGTGTTGGCAGTTGAGGCAGGCATGTGTTCCCATCTTCTGTTTTCTGAATGTGGTTTGGGTTGGTTTCTTCATTCTTTCTGCCCTAATTAGACTATCTTTAAAGTTTTTGCCCCTCTTATTCTCAGATTCAGTCTGATCCTTGTTTTCTCCACCAACCCCCTCCTCACCTGAAGTCTTTATGGCTGAGGTACCGTCTGAATCAGAGTCCCAGGATTCATCCGTTGGTATCTCCTTTCTTCTCTGTCTCCAAAAGTCGCTGGGCTTCTTGTGCGTCCTTACCCCTGGTTTGGTGCGATGGGTATGGGCTCCACTAGAGGCCACTTTGCCTGAGATGCAATTTGCCTGGCAGTGGGGACCCCAGGGAGCCCACCCCAGACCAGGGAAAAAGCCTTGCCGAAAAAACCCTGGTAGGTTGTGATATCTTGCTGGGACTACTGATCCCAGAATGCACTTCTGAAACTGAAGGAGTAGGCAAAGTACACAATAGCTCCAAATAAATACTCAAGAGAGCAGCAGCAGGATGCAGGGAGTCCGGAGGGGCTAGGTTGCAGAAGAGTAGCAGGTACCTCGCAAGAACTGCGAGCAAGGGAAGAGGGAGTTTCCAAGAAGGTAAGCAGTAGACAACATACAGAGGAACAGCCGTCCGAGAACGGCAGAAACGGAAAGGGGAAGCCGTTCGGAAAGCGGCCAGGAGAAAACAAGGTAAATTATACGCGAGCGCTGGGAAACACTTTCCAAAGTACTGGAAGTTGCAACGCGAGTGCGTGAGCAACTTCCGGGAATATAAAGTCAAAAGACTAGAATGCGCACCGCGAGTCCAGGGAAGGAGTCCTTCTTCTACCTCCTTTTCAGTCTCCATCTTAGGTATAGTCTCCACGGCCGGCGAGTTGTGACAGTATGACTCCTTCTCAGGCCTCCACCCCCTGGTTTTCCGGGATGAAGGCGATGGAATCTCCGTAGTAGACGAGGAGCTGAAATGTTCTTAACAGGTTCCCATGTGCATTCTGACTTTGGGTATCCCTTCCAAAAAACCAGATATTGCAGTACACCTCTTTTGTATCTGGAATCCATGACAACGGAAACTTCGGATTCCTCAGTGGTCTTTGTGGTCTTTTGAGGGGCTCTTTTTGTCTTTCGGGAATGAGGGTCCTCGGTATATGGTTTAAGGAGTGAGGTATGAAAGACAGGATGAATTCTTTTGAGAATCGGGGGAAGGTCCAGTCTATAAGCCACAGGATTGATCTTGGCTGAGATACGAAAGGGCCCAAGATACCTGGGTGCAAACTTTCCTGGATGAACCCATCTGGGTAAATACTTGGTGGATAACCACACCTGCCTTCCTACTTCCCACTGAGGATTTGGGCTTCTTTTTTGATCTGCCCATCTTTTACAGTCTTGTCGAGCTTTTGCGAGATTGGATTCTGATACTCGGTGCATCCTCTGTATGGTATCCAGTAGATGATCCACTGAAGGTGTGTTTGTAGGAGGGATACCAGAGAGAGGTATATGCTTTGGGTCATAACCATAGGTGCACTTGAAAGGACTCATACCTAGGGAGGTATGTCTTGTGTTGTTATAAGAGAACTCGGCCATGGGCAGAAGATGGAACCAGTCGTCTTGTTCTTGGTTACAAAAACACCATATGTACTGTTCGAGAGTGGCGTTCAAACGTTCAGTTTGCCCATTGCTTTCCGGGTGGAACCCTGAGGAAAGAGATCTCCTGATTCCTAATGTTCTGCAGAGAACTGTCCAGAATTTGGACGTGAATTGAGCGCCTCTATCTGAGACTATATTGGTGGGAATCCCATGAAGCCTGACTATGTCCTGCAGAAAGACTTCTGCAGTCATGCTGGCAGTAGGCAGTCCTTTAAGAGGAGAAAAGTGAGCCAGCTTGCTAAATGAATCGATTGTGACCATTATGGCGGTGTGTCCACAGGACTCGGGCAGCTCCACTATGAAATCCGTGGATATCTGTTGCCAAGGTCCTTCGGGCTGTTTTTCTTGTTGTAGAAGTCCTAGGGGTTTGTGGTAATCGTACTTGTTTTGAGCACACACAGGGCAGGCCTTTACATACTCCTTCACATCCTTAGCCAGGGAAGGCCACCAAAATTGACGGGATGTTAACTCTAGTGTGGCTCTTTGGCCCTTGTGTCCAGCAGAGGGAATATCGTGACACCAAGACATTGCTTGTACTTGGAGTTCTCGGGTTGGTATATACAAAGCTTCCTTTCTAAAGAGAAAGTTACCCTTCCCTTTCAAATCCATTTCTGAGCTCCTATTGTTCTGTTGTTCCGCCTTTACCCGTCGCAAAAATGTGTTTATGGTGGCGATGAATGTCTTTCCTGCTTCTGTAGTAATGCTGCCCCGATAGCACCGAGGGAAGCATCAGTTTCCACTATGAACGGGCGTGTTTGATCTGGTTGTCTGAGGATCGGAGCTGTTACAAAGGATCTTTTCAAAGTTTGGAAGGCTTGTTCAGTGTCGGAATCCCAGAGGAATTTCACCCCCTTTTTCAGAAGATAGGTGATAGGAAGAATAATCTCAGAGAAATTGGGGATAAACTTTCTATAGAAGTTCGCTAGTCCTAAGAATCGTTGGATTCCTTTGACATTAGAGGGTACAGGCCAATTTGTAATGGCATCCTTCTTGGCTGGATCCATCTGTATGTTATCTGCAGATAATATAAAACCCAAATATGGTACTGTGGATGTCTCAAATATGCATTTTTCGGGTTTAGCTAGTAGACTGTTTCTCCTTAAACCTTGTAAGACTTCTGTTACCAAGACACGATGTTCAGCCAGAGTGGCAGAAAAGACAAGAATGTCGTCTAGGTAAACGACCACTGAGGAATAGAGCATATCTGAAAACACATTGTCCATGAATCGTTGGAATTGTGCCGGTGCATTGACCAGTCCAAAAGGCATTACTCTATATTCGTAATGTCCTAGAGGTGTCCGGAAAGCTGTCTTCCACCCCTTCGCGGAGTCTTAAAAGGTGATAAGCTCCTCTCAAATCCAGCTTGGTGAAGACCCGGGCACCCTGGACGGCTTCAATGATGTCCTTCATTAATGGCATAGGGTATCTATCTCGCACTGTAAAACTATTCAGACCTCTGTAATCTATACAGGGACGTAGTTCTGTTGTTCCTTTTTTGGGAATAAAAAAGAGAGAAGCCCCTGCTGAGGAAGATGACTCTCTAATAAGGCCGTTCTCTAGGTTGGTGGCAAGGTACTCTTTCAGAGCTTCCTTTTCAGGTAGTGACAATGGAAACATTCTCCCGAAAGGCACAACTGCTTCCGGTGTCAGATCGATCTTGCAATCTTCTCTGCGATGTGGTGGTAGAAGACGGGGCTGGGTGTCTGTGAATACATCTATGAATTCCTGATATGGAGCTGGTATCATGTTGACACTGAAGGAAGGATGCAATGTTGCTTGAATGACCGGGGTGATTTCTGTAGTTAAGCAATGTTGATCGCAGTACTGTGATTTGAAGTCTACTGTGTTCAAACTCCAATCAATGTGGGGATTGTGCTTTCTCAACCAGGAAATTCCCAGTATTACCGGAAAATGTGCCGCCCTGATCAGATCGAATGAGAGGTATTCCTGATGATTAGCCATCTTTATCTTCAACTCCTGTGTTTTGTGACTAATGGGGCCTGATGTTAGTGGGGTACCATCGACTCCTTCCACCGGTATTGATCTGATCTTCGGTCGTCTGGGTAAGAGATGTTCCTTGGCCCACTTGTCGTCCACAAAATTGCCAGCCGCCCCACAGTCTAACATGGCTATGCACTCCACGGACCCTGTCGGTTCCCATTCTATTAGTATCTTGATCACCATTAGACTGCAACAGTCCAAAGCCGAAGGCTGTGCTAAGTGACAGGGATTGATGGTGTTCACCCCTTCCCTTTCCCTGTTTAAGGTTGGGGTCCTTCGTTTCCCTGTCTTCTGGGGGGTACTTCAGGGCAATCTCTTAATAGATGGCTGTTTGACCCACAATACATACACAAGCCGAGGTCCCTTCTTCTCTTGCGTTCGCCAGTAGATAGAGGTCCTCGTGTGGTTCCAATTTGCATAGGTTCTTCCGTGGATCTCTTTTCAGGTATCGAAGAGGGGTTTGGTCCTGATACAAAATTGCGTGGTCTTCTTCTTTCTGCCTTCCTTTCGGCCATACGGAACTCTACTTGTAAGACTAAGGAGACCAGGTCTTGGAAAGAATTAGGTCTGGCAACTCTCGCCAGTTCGTCCTTAATGTCTTCGTGGAGTCCTCTTCGGAATATAGTCTGTTGGGCAGTTTCGGGCCATCCTGCGTCTGCAGCTATCCTTTGAAATCTCACAAGGTACGTTTGGACATCCGATGACCCTTGTCGTATGTCGAGTAGATTTTCAAAGGCGGAATACAAGACCTCCGGTCTCTCAAACCTTTCTTTTAGTCGTTGTGTGAATAGGCAGTAATCAATGAGAACCGGATCTGAAGTAGTAACAAAAGGCGTAGCCCATGCCAGAGCGTTGCCTGTCAGATTGGATATTAAGAACCCAACCTTAGTTCTGTCTAACTCGTAGGTTCTGGGGCGAAAGGTGAATTGGATTGTGCAGGCATCCAAGAATTCTTTTAATTTCTTTGGGTCCCCATCATATTTCCCACACGACAAGGGAAGAGGAGGTAGTTCTCCTCTGTTATCATCCCGTTGAGGTGCCTGTTGTCCCAACTGTTGAACCTGTTGCTGTAATGCTGTATTGTCAGCTCTTAGGGACTGTACTTCAGCCGTCAGGGCCTGGATGGCATTTACCATTTCTTGGTATTGTTCTAGGGAGGCCATTATCTCTAGGCGTTGCAATCTCTCAGATTCAGTCTGATCCTTGTTTTCTCCACCAACCCCCTCCTCACCTGAAGTCTTTATGGCTGAGGTACCGTCTGAATCAGAGTCCCAGGATTCATCCGTTGGTATCTCCTTTCTTCTCTGTCTCCAAAAGTCGCTGGGCTTCTTGTGCGTCCTTACCCCTGGTTTGGTGCGATGGGTATGGGCTCCACTAGAGGCCACTTTGCCTGAGATGCAATTTGCCTGGCAGGGGGGACTCCAGGGAGCCCACCCCAGACCAGGGAAAAAGCCTTGCCGAAAAAACCCTGGTAGGTTGTGATATCTTGCTGGGACTACTGATCCCAGAATGCACTTCTGAAACTGAAGGAGTAGGCAAAGTACACAATAGCTCCAAATAAATACTCAAGAGAGCAGCAGCAGGATGCAGGGAGTCCGGAGGGGCTAGGTTGCAGAAGAGTAGCAGGTACCTCGCAAGAACTGCGAGCAAGGGAAGAGGGAGTTTCCAAGAAGGTAAGCAGTAGACAGCATACAGAGGAACAGCCGTCCGAGAACGGCAGAAACGGAAAGGGGAAGCCGTTCGGAAAGCGGCCAGGAGAAAACAAGGTAAATTATACGCGAGCGCTGGGAAACACTTTCCAAAGTACTGGAAGTTGCAACGCGAGTGCGTGAGCAACTTCCGGGAATATAAAGTCAAAAGACTAGAATGCGCACCGCGAGTCCAGGGAAGGAGTCCTTCTTCTACCTCCTTTTCAGTCTCCATCTTAGGTATAGTACCACGGCCGGCGAGTTGTGACACTTATAGTCTAACATGGGCGGGTCGGGGAATAATCTGTTCAGATTTGGATCTGATTTTATCAGATCCCACTTTTTGTTGATTATTCTCTTGATTTGGAAACTTTGGCTGGAGTATTTTAAGGTGTGAATGAGTCTCATTGTGTTTTTCTTGGGTTTTTCCTGAAGTAAATCTTCTCTGGTTATAGCGTTAGTTCGTACTAATGGTTTGTCAATTATTTCCGTTGGAAATCCTCTTTTCTTGAATCTGTCTTTCATGATTTCTTGTTCTGTTAGTAATTCTGTAGGATCTGATGTGATTTTTTTCAACCAAAGAAATTGAGAAAAGGGTAGATTGTCTTTCAGATAGAGTGCGTGAAAGCTACCAAAGTGTAGGACACTATTGACGTCTGTTGGTTTTCTGTAAATTCTCGTGTAAAATTCTGTGTCTCTTCTTTCAACTTGTACTCCAGGTGTTCCAATTTCTAATGTAAAGGTGATGTTCTCATGGCAGTTGTTTATGTAAGAGAGAAACTCTTTTAATTCATCGGCGGTCCCTTGCCAGATGCCGAAGATGTCGTCTATGAAACGTTTCCAGAATTTGATTTTGCTTTTCCAAGGTTCTTT
Source organism: Ambystoma mexicanum (assembly GCF_040938575.1). Taxonomy (NCBI): domain Eukaryota; kingdom Metazoa; phylum Chordata; class Amphibia; order Caudata; family Ambystomatidae; genus Ambystoma; species Ambystoma mexicanum. The sequence continues at coordinate 304,840,645 of NC_090923.1, read as the reverse complement.
TTTCAAAATGTGATGGTGTTCAAAATGAAACATGAAGATATTTGCATTGGATGGGGCTACCGAAGAACCCATTGATGTACCAGATATTTGAAGATAATATTTGCTGTCAAATCTGAAGTAATTGTTATACAGGATGATCCTAATCAGTTCTATTGCAAAGACCTTGTTGATGAGTGTAGTATTATGCCTGAGGAGAAACCATTACAGGGCCTCTATTCCTGCTTGGTGGGGTATTGATGTATATAAGCTATTCACATCCAGTGTGAATAGTATTAGATCCGTTTCATCAGTTCTTATTTCCCTTAGTAACCGTAAGAAATGTGCAGTATCTTTTAAGTAGGTAGTGGTTTTTTGTACCAATGGTTGAAGAGCCTTATCTAAATAGATGGCAAGTGGATGAAAAATACTTTCGGTACCAGCTACTATTGGTCGAAAGGGCAGCTGTCTGAGATTTGTATGCACCTTAGGAAGTGCGTAGAAAACCGGCGTAATAGGAAATCTTTTAATGAGAAAATCTCTTGTGGACTCAGTAATCCAATCTTCGTCATGAGCTTTGTCTATTGTTTCTTTAATCATGGTGCTGATAGACATGATGGGGTCATTATCCAGGACGATGTAGGTATGTTGATCTTGTAGAAGATCTTTGTAAAAGTTTGTGTCCATCAGGACTAAAGCTCCACCTTTGTCCGCTGGTTTAAGTGTGACCGTGATATCCTCTGATAATTCCTTAATGAGTTTTAATTGATGACTCCTTATTTCATTTTCTTAGTTTCTATACTGGGATTTAGGATAAATGGGTGCTTGTGAAATCTATATGCCACCCCACCGAAGGGTAAGTATATGAAAACCACAATTGTGTTCACCATGCACTCCTATTGATGATGTTTGTGTATTTGGATACATGTTAAATAGCACAATAGTGCTTTTAGGACAATTCAAGGTGCTGGGGAGATAACAGTCAACCTTGGCATATGGGTTGTAAAATATACGAAAACAAAGTAAGTTCCTAATAGAGGAACTCCCGTCCCCTGCACACTTTCACTAGCTCAAATAGAGCCCAATTATTAATATGACTTAGATACACCAAATATGTGTGTACATACTTTGCAATACTTATTATTTAGTTTAAAGCACAAAAAAACATTTTAGTATTCAATGGAGTTATGTCTTCCATGTTTAAATCTGCTCCCTTTCTTCTTATATAACACTTGTTAATGCTTTCGTGTGGTTCAAACACCTTTGACAATATGAGCGAGCACCAAACACCGCAAGCTCCAATCCAAATTTTCCACAAAAAATGTGTTATATTACCAATTTGCTCAACCAACATCAATTAATGTGCGATTCTGTCTAAGCTATCGAATCGCGCAAAAATGTTAATCAGTTCCCTTAACAAATATTTCACATATGACGTCACAACACAACATGTAAGACAGACACTTGACAGACTAGACGGACACCAGCTGGACACAGATATCTCTGCCTCTAATCATTACCCCTTCATGGAGTGTAAATGAACCCCTTTCTCAACGTCTTTAAACGTGGTGGTAGTCTAATCGTTCCCCATTATGTGGGACTCTGGGTACACGTTTCTTCTGGCCGCTATATTTAAAGCGCAGGAATAAGGCAAATCCTCTCACTTCTCAGGTGTCCGCCCTGGTAGCCTCTCTCTTCTCGGGTGTCCACCCCGGTAACCTCTATTTATTCAATTATTCTCAAGTCGATATCCCCTTATATATATATGCAGCCTTCTCTACTTCTAACTATATTTTGTTTTTTCCTCCTCCCTCCGTTACCTTTTCCCTTTACTTGTTTCTAAAGCATTCACTTTTGCCAGAACATTAGTCTTTTTCACTCACTGTTCGCATTGTTCCTCTCTGTACCCTCGGAATCACCGCCTTCGTTACCGCCTTCTTCAGATTTCGCCCGATCGGTTACCCGTAGGAATGGGAAGGGATGTGTTGGGAAAACGGGTCCCTTCAGGCCCCGACTGCAGTCTTACTTTATACTACCATTGTCTATTGGGGAGCTTCACGGTCTACTCAGCCGAATGGCAAAGGACTTGTGATATTGTCGAAGACCTAGAGATACTTTATATCGACGGTCAATAGGTGTCTTATTTTAATCAATAATCGATGGTCACCAACCAACCTCTGCTACCAAGTGTACTAGAGAGACCCCCGACCGGTCCATAGAGTCAGAGTTTTCTCTGTAGTACTTTAAGACGAGATAGCAGCACCTTGAGGTGGATGGGGGTGTAGGATTTCTTACTTCAACACCAATCAATAAGGACAACTCAATGGTTTGGCAAAGGGGAGTCCATTTAATGACAAGTACAAAAAACGGGGAAACATGGAAATCAACAGTGATGCGATAGCCCGTCTCGCTTCAACTCCCAACAACTTCATGCAAACAGTAACAGTTATACCCAAAATTCGTCATCATTGACGTGTAACATTCAAAAGTTATCATGCAATTCTATTGGTTGGAAAAGGTAACTTAATTATAGGTGCTATATCTGTATATGGTAACAGAGTGTGAGGATTGGATAAACATTATCAGACGGGCGCCTAAGCCCTTCCTTCAAAAATGACTATGGTGGACGTCACTAAAAGTACTACGTCCTATTGGTTCTACTATCTATAGGACCCCAAGATTATTTGGTCCATCGTGATTGGGTTGGCTTCGACCCCATGCATAAATTTCCACTTTAATTAGCAGCGCGCAGAACGGTCAACCAGGTGCATGATGCCCCAAGATTCACCTGGCTTCCCTTCCATCAATCAGTACTTTAGTGGCTATGTGTCAATTAGTTGGCTGTGGTCGGTCTCGAAAACTGTAGCTTCTTGTCAGAAAAAGTTATGGTATCTTCTGTTTGGGAGACAGCCAGGCGTAGATGCCTCTTCTCGCTCGGGTGGTCACGTGCTAGCACACCGTGAATCTACTTAGTTTTCCTTCTATTTGCGCATTTAATTCTTATTCGGCTTGCCACCTGCCTGGGCCTCCTTATCTCAGCCTTCCTGGGGCAGGCTGTGCTGTTCTTATGTTTCAATTCCGCTAAGCTACTGTTTGCCTCCCTCTCTTGGTCTGACCTCGACTTCCCAGGCATGAGCTGCTCTTGCTGAGTTTCGATTCAGCCGTCTCTTCTCGTTTTAGCTGGAATACGAATCCTGTCCTGTTTGACCCCTAGTAACCAGAGTTAATTCTGCTTTTGTGTAAAGTGGACTCGCACTTACATAGTGTGCTTCATTGAGGTAGATATATACATAGGCGGCGCTTTCCGCTTTATTTTTCTACTAAGCATAGCAAGCAGCACTGTTTTCTTAGCTTCTTGCGGTTACAAGCATATGTACAGGCGTTACTTGAATATCTTCATCCTGCTTACGGCTTAAGTTTCTTTATATTTCCACATCGTCTCTCCTTCTAGGTTCACGATATCCATACTCATGGCGTTTCGTCTCTGTGTGTCATCCTTTGGTTGTCGTTTCTTTCATCTGTGAGTCTGTCCGTGCCTTCGTGTCGTCACTATTCATCTTCAACTAATGCTTTTTGAGTTTGTTCTGGGACTGTGTTTAAGCAATCTTCATTTCGTGTCATTTGCTGGTAGGGTTGTCTCAATAGATACCTTACTGTCCTTGGTTGTCTGGTTATTGGTACTTCAATAGGTATTGTTCTTCTGATAGGCACTGGGCAGAGCGCCACTGCGGCTCTCTGTTGGTTTATTTGCTCATCATACGTCACATATCTCGGTGTGAACGTTACCGATACTTCAAAATGGGCAACTGGAGTCTTGTGTCTGGGGATACGACTAGGGAGTAAGGCAGGTGTCTTATCTGTGTTCATTGCTAATGAATAGACAGTGTTCTTCAATTTTGAGTCACATGTGATAGGACTGTGTTTGGAATTATTTCACCCCGTATTTATTAGGGTTTTATTGCTAATACTGGCGTGAGTGTTATGGTTTCTTTTACCACTGGGGACATTTTTGAGCTATTCCCCATGGAGTCTTTAGACTTATAATTGTCCTGCACCTGGCTTACAAAGACTAGTTGTTCTCTTATAAACCTTTAATTAACTGGGGAGTATCCTTCTTGCGTTCTTGGAATTGCTATCTCATGCTTTCAATGCAACGTTCTGACCCTCCCTTAATTTGAGTTAACTTTAGCTTTGGTTGTCAGCTCCTGTCTGAGCTCTGCACAGATCTATATTTTTTCAGCAGTTTAAGTTCTCATGAAGTCTTGAGTCCTTTCATTTACTTAGAAGTGTGTTGCAGCTTCCATTTTGGGAAAGATGGCTGCCCATTACTTTTGTGTTTCTATGTTAGTAAGTTAAATTTGCATATCGTTCATGTTGCATTCAGCTTACATTGCTTATGTTAGTATTCTTCATGTCTTGTGGATGCTATGTATATATTTTAAATTTACAAATGCATGTGTTACCTAGTGTTCGTGTTCTTCATGTTTAGTGCGTATTTGCCTTGTGTCTAATGCATGCACATGTATTGTCACAACGTTGGTTTGGTTTATTCGTGCCATCTTTAGCAACATGGTTGTCTTAGTGAGTAACGTTTCTCACCTCTGTGGTATTGGGCTGAGGGAGGGGGAGTTGCTATGGGTGATGTAATCATCTGCCTCTCAAAATTTGGGATTATTGGGTTCGCCCACAATCACGCCGGCTTCTCCTTCCCTATAAGGTTAGTCTGTCTTTGCTTTTATTGTATCCGAATTGACCAGTCATCTACGGAAGACTAGAAGGCTGCTTGTGGTTCCATGGAACCTTCTTCACGCCTCCACTGATCCTCCTCGTGTCAGTACCTGAGCAAGGGCCCTCTCTCTGTTTTCTATCATCTTCATCGTCTCTACTCAGTATAGGCAAACATATTCATAAATATAATACATTATTTTTTAGGTGTTATATTGTAGTAGGACCCATGGGCCTACTGAATAAATAATTTACTTTATATTCCTTGTGTGCCTTACAATCGATTTGTTCATGAGTAAAAACAATGGCCAGGCCTGAATAAAGGTTGGGCCGCATAGAATCACACATTTTAGTGGTTAATTTAGAGGACTCCCCTTTTGTGTTAGTAATTTACAGCCTTTCACCCTAGGTCGTTGTCCTTTTCCCCAAGGAGGGCGTTCCTCCCCATTATGTGCTCCCACATTAAACCACCCCAAGGGAGACGATCAGGTAGCAGCTTCACCTAGCCTCATGGGAAGGGTCTCCCCCTTGGGGAGAAGTGACGACACCCAGTGACTCATCACAGTGCTTTAGCTCTGTAATCTTTTTAATAGGGAATATTCTTTCCAGCCAAAAATCTGTATATAGGAAGGCAAATGAATAACAGTTGATTGAAATCTACACAAACATTAATTGGAAGTTGTATGCACACAAATTCATTGAAGCTGCATACACATGCATATAGGTTGAAAGCTGTATAAACACATATTCCTTAAAGATGGCTGGCACACAAGTACAGAGAGTATCACGTTCCTTCATCGATATGTGTTTTGTCGAAGTAATTCTTAACAAAACAATTATTACGAAAACACTAATTGAAATAATTGAGGGAGTAAGGGGTTAAAAAAAGGTGGCGAGGGGGTGGAGAACGGATAATAGCATCACGAAGGGGGGATTGGGGTAGACTTAGTTAGATTTTTCGCAGTAATGTCTTTGTTAAAAATAACTTCGAAAAAAAACCTGTTGTCGATGCAGGGACATGGAACAGTTCAGAGAAGATTATAAACGTATGTAAGAATGCCCAGCAACACATTTACTGTATACATGATACTTTCAATCTATAAATGACGGGTGTAATGGGGACAATCAAGACTGTATTTCGATGTATTTAAAAAGCAATTTTATGCCACATGTTAAAATGTTTTGGTGAATTTAAGGATTTTTAGAGATATTTATTGACAAGAAATGAGAAACATTCAGGCCGATTCATGGAATAATTAGCGCGGCGCAAGTGGGCAAAAACGTGCGAATCGCAGTGGAATAGCGAAAATCGCAGTGCAAGTGCGAAAATCACACGAAAAGCAGCGCACATCGATTCATGGAAGTCCGTGCGCGAGAAAACCAGCGGATGTGCGATAAAAAAGTGCGCGGCGCACGTTGGCGCACAGGCCATCTAACAGCGTGCGCCAGGTCACAGCGAAAATCGCACAGGCCACAGCGAAATTCGCACATAGCGCGGCGCACGCAACAAAAGTAGGCGGAACACGGGCGTAACACTCGGAATGGGGAACAACTTGCCAAAACGTGGGCGTCACAGGGGAAGTACAGGGCACAAGTGCGCGGAACGCCCACACGCTCGCCTACAATACGTATTCATGGAATAGAATAGGTCAAAAAAGCGCACGCTCAAACCAGCGCACAGGCACAAACACGACCGCCACAAGAAAGCAGGCGGTAGCGTCTCTGCGGCTGTAAGAAATGTGCGCCAAAAGGTGCGCCAACAAATAGCACCTATATACTGCCATGATGAATGTCCTATACTGTGGCCCTCCAGGACAAATGACGTGCAAAGGGGTACCCACAAACACGGACACCCGCTGACAAAAAATACGTGTGCGTGTATACCGGGGTGCGCGGGAAGTCTCACACGCGATTTCATCAGGGTACGTGTATTTCAGGGGTGCGCGGGAATTTCCACACGCGATTTCAGCAGGGTACGTGTATTTCAGGGGTGCGCGGGAAGTTCCAGACGCGATTTCATCAGGGTACGTGTATTTCAGGGGTGCGCGGGAAGTTCCACACGCGATTTCATCAGGGTACGTGTATTTCAGGGGTGCGCAGGAAGTGCCACACGCGATTGGCCCAGTGCGAGCATGGTACGTGTATTTCAGGGGTGCGCGGGAATTTCCACACGCAATTTCAGCAGGGTACGTGTATTTCAGGGGTGCGCGGGAAGTTCCACACGCGATTTCAGCAGGGTACGTGTATTTCAGGGGTGCGCGGGAAGTTCCACACGCGATTTCATCAGGGTACGTGTATTTCAGGGGTGCGCGGGAAGTTCCACACGCGATTGGCCCAGTGCGAGCAGGGTACGTGTATTTCAGGGGTGCGCGGGAATTTCCAGATGCGATTTCATCAGGGTACGTGTATTTCAGGGGTGCGCGGGAAGTTCCACACGCGATTTCATCAGGGTACGTGTATTTCAGGGGTGCGCGGGAAGTTCCACACGCGATTTCATCAGGGTACGTGTATTTCAGGGGTGCGCGGGAAGTTCCACACGCGATTGGCCCAGTGCGAGCAGGGTACGTGTATTTCAGGGGTGCGCGGGAATTTCCACACGCGATTTCAGCAAGGTATGTGTATTTCAGGGGTGCGCGGGAAGTTCCACACGCGATTTCAGCAGGGTACGTGTATTTCAGGGGTGCACGGGAAGTTCCACACGCGATTGGCCCAGTGCGAGCAAGGTATGTGTATTTCAGGGGTGCGCGGGAAGTTCCACACGCGATTTCATCAGGGTACGTGTATTGCAGGGGTGCACGGGAAGTTCCACACGCGATTGGCCCAGTGCGAGCAGGGTACGTGTATTTCAGGGGTGCGCGTGAAGTTCCACACGCGATTTCATCAGGGTACGTGTATTGCAGGGGTGCGCGGGAAGTTCCACACGCGATTGGCCCAGTGCGAGCAGGGTACGTGTATTTCAGGGGTGCGCGTGAAGTTCCACACGCGATTTAAGCAAGGCATGTGTATTTCAGGGGTGCGCGGGAAGTTCCACACGCGATTTCAGCAGGGTACGTGTATTTCAGGGGTTCTGGGGAGCACCACACGTGAATTGGCCGTGTGGGCCCTCCCAGGTGTACGCTCCACAACCTCCATGGACCCTGCAGGCAGCCCACACCACGGGGGACTACCCTGCACCCATGGTCATGTCCCGCAGGCAGCCCATCCACCATGGGCATGCCCCCCAGCCAACCCACATGTCACCTTGCACTACTGATCAACAATGCATGTCTCCCACCACCCCCACCCCCCTGCCACCATGGGCAGCCTCCACCAGGCCCCCACTCATGTCTCCCACCACCCCCACCACCCAGCAGTGCAGGGGCAGCCTCCACCAGGCCCCCACTCATGTCTCCCACCACCCCCACCCCCCAGCAGTGCAGGGGCAGCAGGCAGTCAGGCAGCAGCAGATGGCAGGTGGGAGCGTGCTCGGGGCTCTGGGGGGCAGTAGTTCGGCCTTCTGGGCAGGAGCGTGGTCTTCCGTGTGCTTACGCGTGGCCAGCTTGGTACGGAGTGATTTGGCACGTGAAAATCCTGCACGTCAGCGTGAAAACCGAGGAAAGGCCCTTAGCGCGTAAGCGCGTCAGCACGCATACGCGAATCTATTGGACCAAAGGCCCTCAGCGCGTAAGCGCGTCTGTGACGTGACCCGCACGGGTGTTTCCCACACAGCACGTGATGACAGAGCACACGTGGAAAGACTGCACGTCAGAGTGTCATCGCGTGTAATTGGACAGCACGTCAGAGTCTCATCGCGTGTAATTGGACAGCACGGCAGAGTCTCATCGCGTGTAATTGGACAGCACGTCAGGGTGTCATCGCGTGTAATTGGACAAAAGTGCGCGTACACGCGATTGGCCTATGTACGTGTATATCAGGTGTGCGCGGACACTTACACACGCAAGTACGTCAGCGCACCTGTATCCCGGTGTGCGCGGGAATTTCCACATGCTATTGGACTGGGTACTGGATTTCAGGGGTGCGCGGGTCACACGCTCGCCTACAACACGCGCAACGCATTAATTTGCGCGCTAAAAAAATAACAAGCTCAGACCCAGGATGAACATACCGTTCCAAGCAGCAGTGGGCGTGGCCTACCAAAGGAGGAGGAGGAGGATAGTCAGGGCCAGAATATTCACACCCAGAACCAGCCTTTTCGGGATGCCTGATGACCAGGTGCATGGGAGGTACAGGTTTCCACCACACATCATACTGGACCTGGTGAGTGAGTGGGAGGATGACCTCACATCACCCACCCTGTGCTCCCAAGCACTCAGCCCCCTGGAGAAGGTCCTCAATGTACTGCACTTCTTAGCCACTGGATCATTTCAGCGGACAAGTGCCATTGTGGGTGGTGTATCACAGGCCACCCAGTCACGCTGCCTACACCAGGTCTTGAACATCATCACTGCACGCCCATCAGTCCGCAGGCACATATACCTGCCCAGAACCCCTGCAGAAAGGCATGCTGCCGCCCTGGATTTCTACGCTGTGGCACGATTCCCCAAAGTGCTAGGTGCCATCGACTGCACCCATGTGGCTCTACGTCCCCCCAGGGCATCTGAGCACATCTATAGGAACCGCAAGCACTGGCATTCCATCAACGTGCAGGTAGTATGTAATGCCAAGGGAATCATCACCTCAGTATATGCCAACTATCCCGGATCAACCCACGACAGCTTCATTTACCGAATGTCCACCCTAAGCCGGGACCTAGAAGCTGGGCGGCATGGCGATACATGGCTGCTTGGTGAGTATGAATGCCACTGCACATGCATGCATGTCAGATACTGAGCAAGGTCACAACCCCACCAATGATACCAATCACCACCTCCACAGGGGACAGTGCCTACCCTCTCAGCCCCCACATGTTGACGCCAATTCGGAACCCCACCACGCCACCCCAGGTAAGATATAACGCAGCCCACATTACAACCCGGGGCATAGTGGAGCGCACATTCGGAGTGCTGAAGTCACGCTTTCGCTCCCTTGACCGTTCTGGCGGGCAGCTGTTGTACGCTCCCCCAGTAGTGTGCAGGATCATAGTGGCAGCATGTGTCCTGCACAACGTTGCAACACGCCGGGGCCTGGCCGTGGACATGGTGGTGCCCCCCCATCCCCAACCACATGCACAGCCGCTGCGCATGGGAGGGGAAAGGGCACGGGGGAGGCAGCCCGTACATAGCTAGTGGCTAATTACTTCACATAGAAATCACACCCCTGTGGAGTGCACACTGCCCTGGCACATTCCATCTGACAATCAATGATGACTCAACCTGACACTGATCCTGAATGTCTGGAGAAAGAACTGTGAAAACCATATCAGCCTGAGATTGTTCACCTGGAAGTGTCACAATGTGTGCATCCCTACCCACACAGACACCACCAATGCAGTTTTGTGAAGTTACACATTCAAGCAGCTAAAATGAATACCCACTTGCAAAATGCAACAAGAGGACAGTGCCATGTCAGCCAACCCAACCCCAGCACCGCCACACCACACACCGTGCCATGTCATGCTATTTGCAGGTAAACAAAGTAATCCCCACAACATGACACTAGTGTCACAAAGTACAGTGTCCCTATTAGAAACTTGCAACACCTGAAATGCTCACAGTAATGCCGGACCAACAACAAACTTGAGCAGGCACTACCATTAACATGACATCACTAATGTTAAATATTAGTAGTCTCACCACCTGGAAATGCCTGCACTCCCACCACTACCAACTGTGCAGTGTTGGCGCCATGTAGAGTTGTAGGTGCACTGCTGCCAACATGGACCACATCTCCAGACTAGAGGTCCTTGTGTAGACATGAGGAAGGGACCTGCAAATTGGGAGGTAGACACAGAAGATGAGTTACACATCAATGCAACATGCAGTGTACAACACAACAGCAATATGCACTAGGAATGTATACACAGTATTGACTACAGACTGCCCACACAGCTCATGGGAGTCCAACGTCACTGTGTAATTCACTGTCACTTGGGCACACCCTTTGCAAGCCCATGGAAACGGGAAGCAGGAGGGGTGTGTGTGACTCAAACCCAAGCATCTGAACCAAATACATTACAAGCCTGCATGTGCCCAGCCACAATGCAGCGTATGCCCACAGGAACCACGGAAGCCAACAAATCGTCCCAAAAAAATTGGGAATAAAATAAATAAAAATAAAAATAAAAATAAAATTAAAAAAAAATCAAAAATGGCCATTTAAGGGCCCGGGGAGGTTGGGGAGGCCACCCAGGAGGTCCGAGGACAGGATGCACACCAGAACCCACCTGCGTGGATCCTGGGAAAAAAAACCACCTCCATGGGCTCATGGCCCACACGGCTACCCTATTGTGGGAGTATCACTGCTGTCGCTATTATCACCCTGTGCAGCTGCATCCGGAGGTGGTTGCACTATGGGAGGCAGCCCACGCAAGGCCCTAGTCTGCTCCTCCATGGCTGCAAGCATGCGGGTGTGGTAGGTCTGGTTCTGGAGGATGAGTGTGCGGAGGTCCCCATGCAACAACTCACGGGATGCCCGGACCTCCGCCCTCGTTGCCTGCATCTCAGCTGAGAGCGTACGGGTGAGACGCTCCAGCTGCTGTTCTGTCCTTTGGTGTGTTGAAGCCTCAAGCTCAACAAGAGTCGTCCTGAGGTGAAGGAGCTCCTGCCTCAGGGCTTCCCTGTGGCCCTGGGACTCAATGGAGATGGCCTCCTGCAGAGTCGCCAGTGCCGCCCGCCTGTCCCTGTTGGACCCCAACATGTCCTCCCTGTGTGACTGGCAGATGGAGTCGGTTGCCTGCTCTAGTCACTCCATCAGCCTTTCAGGGGGGACAATGGAAGTGGCCACCCTATCCATGGCCTGAGCCATCATCTCGGATGATGCTGCCTGTTGGGTTGCCATACCGTAAATGGATTGCTCCCATGCGGTATTGCCAGGTGGCGTACGGCCACCACGTCGGCGGGCACCACACCTGTCTGGGGCAAGGCAAACTGCGCCTTGCTGTGCCGGCACTGCCTGAGGCTGCAGGACTGCATTCCCCCTCTGATCTGCTGGCCCAGGAACAGGATCAGATGTCGCGGAGTGTAACCCTGCATCCGTAACCACCAAAGGCGTAGCTGCCAACACTGACATCCCCATTGAGGGTTCTGACCCTGGTGCAGGTGGGTGAGACAGAACAGAATCCCTCCCTGGAACACTCACCTGCGACGGCACGTAGGTCTCATCCGAATCAACACCTGAGTACAGCTCGGGGGAGGTGCAGCCAGAGACACCCCTTGAGAGCACGACCTGCAGCACTTGTGGGTTCTCACCCACCACCACACCACGTCCCTCACTGGTGGTTGGTCGGCCCTCGGACCCCTCCTGGGTCTGCACCATCTCCACAACCCTAGCAGTATCAGGTGCGTCTTCCCCTGCAAAGACATAAAAACAAAGAAATGGAAACAGGCATTAGCACCATGGCACACAATGAGGGCTGAGAAGCAAGAGAACCAGTACTTGTTTGACACATGTCCCACATGACTAAAACCCTCCCATGCATGCACCCTCACTGCGTATGAAGGGCAGGCAAATGACACCAAGATGGAAGATGAACACATTTTCTGCATGCTGCCTGGCAGTGGCATCACACATTGGCCTGTGATTGGCAGGTGAAACACACATGCCATCACACAGATGGCATGTACCATTGCTATTGAGTGAAGATGGAGAGGAGGGCAGCACCTATTCATTCAGTCCAGTTCCCGCATGTAATAGCTTTTCTAATTCAAACAGGTCAGATTCTTCACCTGGAGCTGCCAGTCCGAAATGGTGCAATTGCACAGGGACATGTTTGAACAAATGATATCCAGGTAACAAAGTCACTCCACTTTTCCATAGCCATGTCAGACATGTGACTAGAGGACTGCGACATGCCTAGTAAAAGTGGTGGAATGCAAACAATCTGACTAAATGAACAGTGAAAAATCAAGCAACAATGTTGTGGCAAGGTGACACTTCAAGGGCAACTGGCGTGCAGATGGGCTAGATGTCTACTGTTGGCAGAAGGGATACTGCTATGGCCAAATGCAGCTGCGCAGGATGTATTGCATGAAGCACATGGCTGACCCATATGACTCAGGCGCACACACTCTCACCTGTCACACAAACAGAAGCCCTCACACACACCATGCACATGGATGACACACACATGCATGTGCACTCACCGGACAATGCCTCGTAATCAGCCAAATCTCCCACGCCTTGGATCTGTTCCTCCGTGACGTAGGTCCCAGCGACTGACTCATGTGGAGTGAGTTCCATGTCTACTACTGGAGACCCACCTCCAGTCACTAGAGTTGCGGCATGACTTGAGGCCAGCTTACTCTTTGCCCTGCGCTTTAGGTCATTCCAGCGCTTAAAGCAATCATTGGCTGTGCGCCTCACGATTCCAAGGGCACTTACGATGTCCGCAACGGTCTGCCAGTGTGCCTGGCGTTGTGCAGGTGTGGTCTTGGATCCTGCAACAATGACCATCTCGTTGTCATGTGCGGACACATACTCGACAAGTGCATTCAGTTCGTCATCCGTGAAGCTGGGCTTCCTGGATGGGCCGGACTGTGTAGCCGTGTCTGGGGCATCAGCCTGTGCCGGACGAGCACTCTTCCTCTTCCGCTTGGAAGGTGGTGGTGATCCTGAGTGTCCTGCGCCGCTCTGGACACTAGGGGCAGGAGCCCTGGTGGACTCTGTATCAGGAGTGTGGGATTGCACACTCAGCATGGGAGTTGTTGCAGGCATTGGCTCTAGTGTGATGGTGTCAGGGGGAATGTCAGCAGCATGGACTAGGACCGACACTGTCCGGGCTGGGTGTGTGAGGGCTGGGGTGGATGGAGCCGCAGCTGCCCCTGCAGCCTCTCCGCCCTGCCTACTTGGTGCAGCAGATGACCTTGCTGCCCCAGATGCACATGGCATGGTGACATCAACGTGCACCAGCGCACGTGTCATAGGCCTGCTGACCTGGAAGTCAGCCATGGAGTCAGCCAGGTCTGGTGCCACAATGGGCTGGTCCAACAAGGGCTGAGCATGGATGGTGTCAGCCACATCAGCCTCAACGGGAGGGGGGGGGGATTATGGGTGCCCTTGACTGGTCCTCCACACATGGGGGGACAGGCTCACCCTGCAAGTAACGACCACGTCCCCTACCGGATCCACCATGGCCACCACTTGTGGCTCTTCCACCTTTGCCACCCTTACGGGATCCTCGCCTCCCAGCCATGGCACTGATGTTAATGTGCGTATGGGAGTGGCTGTAAAATATTGTCCTGGGCAATTGGGGGTCAAAGGGGTTGGGTACCAGATGGTAATTGTACCCTAGTGCTCTTGCAAGGCTGATTGTAACCCCTGGGGAAAGATGACGGGTCACGCTACGCACAGGAGCCCCAAAAAAGGGAGATGACGTGCACGCAACCCCTCCTAGACCACGTGTGCAGAAAGAAAAACCTGCACTACGCTGTGGCACCCAGTAACACAAGAATGAACGTATGCGTGTCACACGCAGCCTAGAATGACCTCTGAAGGGGTAGGCTACACACGGGGCAAGCACAGATGTTAGATACGTGCGTGACTCACCGTCTGCCAGGTAAAAGAGCGTGAAAAAGGAGCGCGTTTGGTTGGCAACACCCCCGCCAAAAGAAGATTTGTACGCTGTCTGAGGAGACAGGACAACAGTAGAAGGGAACACTGTTTGAGGGAACAGGCCCAGGTAAACCAGTAAAAAAGAAAAAAGAGAAAAAGCTGTCAGAGGTAACAGGGAATACGAACTTGAAACGCCGTGAAGTAAATCGCGTGTGAAACGACAAGAAGTACAGAATTCACCTACTCGCTCTCCACGAAAAGCACGTACAAGGAAATGGTGTTCTACGCGTACCTTTTATACAGGCCCACACGTCCAGCGTCACTTACGTGGCGTGTACGCGCTAGGGCCATTTCCACCAATTACACGCTTTGTCACTTCTGCGTGTAGGGCCATTTCCACCAATCACACGCGATGACACTCTGACGTGCAGTCTTTCCACGTGTGCTCTGTCATCACGTGCTGTGTGGGAAACACCCGTGCGGGTCACGTCACAGACGCGCTGAGGGCCTTTGGTCCAATAGAATCGCGTATGCGTGCTGACGCGCTTACGCGCTAAGGGCCTTTCCTCGGTTTTCACGCTGACGTGCAGGATTTTCACGTGCCAAATCACTCCGTACCAAGCTGGCCACGCATAAGCACACGGAAGACCACACTCCTGCCCAGAAGGCCGAACTACTGCCCCCCAGAGCCCCGAGCACGCTCCCACCTGCCATCTGCTGCTGCCTGACTGCCTGCTGCCCCTGCACTGCTGGGGGGTTGGGGTGGTGGGAGACATGCATTGTTGATCAGTAGTGCAAGGTGACATGTGGGTTGGCTGGGGGGCATGCCCATGGTGGATGGGCTGCCTGCGGGACATGAGCAGGGGTGCAGGGTAGTCCCCCGTGGTGTGGGCTGCCTGCAGGGGCCGTGGAGGTTGTGGAGCGTACACCTGGGAGGACCCACACGGCCAATTCACGTGTAGTACTCCCCAGAACCCCTGAAATACACATTCCCTGCTGGTATCGCGTGTGCAACTTCCCGCGCACCCCTGAAATACACGTACCCTGATGAAATCGCGTGTGGAACTTCCCGCGCACCCATGGAATACACGTACCATGCTCGCACTGGCCCATTCGCGTGTGGAACTTCCCGCGCACCCCTGAAATGCACGTACCCTGCTGAAATCGCGTGTGAACCTTCCCGCGCACCCCTGAAATACACGTACCCTGCTCGCACTGGGACTATCGCGTGTGGAACTTCCCGCGCACCCCTGAAATACACGTACCCTGCTCGCACTGGGCCAATCGCGTGTGGAACTTCCCGCGCACCCCTGAAATACACGTACCCTGATGAAATCGCGTGTGGAACTTCCCACGCACCCATGGAATACACGTACCATGCTCGCACTGGCCCATTCGCGTGTGGAACTTCCCGCGCACCCCTGAAATGCACGTACCCTGCAGAAATCGCGTGTGGAACTTGCTGCGCACCCCTGAAATACACGTACCCTGCTGAAATCGCATGTGCAACTTCCCGCGCACCCCTGAAATACACGTACCCTGCTCGCACTGGGACTATCGCGTGTGGAACTTCCCGCGCACCCCTGAAATACACGTACCCTGCTCGCACTGGGCCAATCGCGTGTGGAACTTCCCGCGCACCCCTGAAATACACGTACCCTGATGAAATCGCGTGTGGAACTTCCCGCGCACCCATGGAATACACGTACCATGCTCGCACTGCCCCATTCGCGTGTGGAACTTCCCGCGCACCCCTGAAATGCACGTACCCTGCAGAAATCGCGTGTGGAACTTGCCGCGCACCCCTGAAATACACGTACCCTGCTGAAATCGCGTGTGCAACTTCCCGCGCACCCCTGAAATACACGTACCCTGCTCGCACTGGGACTATCGCGTGTGGAACTTCCCGCGCACCCCTGAAATACACGTA
Organism: Ambystoma mexicanum; assembly: GCF_040938575.1. NCBI lineage: Eukaryota > Metazoa > Chordata > Amphibia > Caudata > Ambystomatidae > Ambystoma > Ambystoma mexicanum. The sequence continues at coordinate 304,824,366 of NC_090923.1, read as the reverse complement.
CCCTGCTCGCACTGGGCCAATCACGTGTGGAACTTCCCGCGCACCCCTGAAATACACGTACCCTGATGAAATTGCGTGTGGAACTTCCCGCGCACCCATGGAATACACGTACCATGCTCGCACTGGCCCATTCCCGTGAGGAACTTCCCGTGCACCCCCGAAATGCACGTACCCTGCAGAAATCGCGTGTGGAACTTGCTGCGCACCCCTGAAATATACGTACCCTGCTGAAATCGCGTGTGCAACTTCCCGCGCACCACTGAAATACACGTACCCTGCTCGCACTGGGACTATCGCGTGTGGAACTTCCCGCGCACCCCTGAAATACACGTACCCTGCTCGCACTGGGCCAATCGCGTGTGGAACTTCCCGCGCACCCCTGAAATACACGTACCCTGCAGAAATCGCGTGTGGAACTTGCCGCGCACCCCCTGAAATACACGTACCCTGCTGAAATCGCGTGTGCAACTTCCCGCGCACCCCTGAAATTCACGTACCCTGCTTGCACGGGGCCAGTCGCGTGTGGAACTTCCCGCGCACCCCTGCAATACACGTTCCCCGCTTGGCGTTTGCTGTTTGCCAGCCCGGTGAACTGGTCCAGGGTTAGCGCAGCCCTTTGCGATGATTTAGCGATTTTGATGGCTTTTCCTTGCGCAAGGGCGTTCTTGGGGGCGTTACTGGCGCTGCTGCAGGGTCGCTGCGATTCTCTGCGCCACGGCTGGTTTGGGAGCCTGAAATCCATGAATACGCTGTGCGCGGAAATCGGTTTTAGCGCACGTGCCTGGCGCAGTCAATCGCACGCGGACACTCTGCGCCAGCCGCTTGCGACACTTTTCTGCGAAATTCTATGAATTACCCTCTTTATCTTTTAGAGTATAATATATGCATATCTTTTTAAACATTATTTAAGCTTTATACATTGTGTTATTCTCAAAACCTGATTGTAATATTGATTACAGAAATGAATTCTAGTGTGTAAAATAGAGAGATTCATGTAGGCAGGTAACATTTTGTTTTGCAAACGAATTGTTTTTGTGCGTATCACATTGTGTTGATTTCCTTTGTATAAAGCTGCAGACCACCTTTGTTTGAATTTTACTTTATTTCTATTATATACATTCGAGTTTTCTTAATAACTGCCTGTTGCTTGTCCACAATTGTGGGGTGGGGCTGTATGAGTGGGGACATGAGATTAGATGTGAAACTCTGAGAGTTTATAATCTAAATGTACAATATAGACATATCTTTACAGTACTCGATGGGGTGCTGTATACATGGTAAAACATGTTGATGGCCTGTAGGAGAGGTTTTTCAGCATGTGTTATGTGCATCCCTTTCTTCAGTGAGCATACAGCTTTGTTTTAGACATTTTCTTGTCATCAATATAGAGTGATTTTACAGGAGGGAAGGCACAGATGTAGAAAGAGGTTCAATTGCCCCACGAGTTGCATGAATTGGACAGCAAAGATATTAAGCAAACCAGAAATGCCATTTTGGAGTTGTGGTAATGGGTATTATTAGACTGGTTGAGAATCTCGGTATATGCACGATTTTCTATAAAGTAATACTGTCGCCCAAGGTAAGGTATCCTGGTGCTGATCTGTATTATTCATATTGATGCAGCATATAGATGAGTTCCGGAAAATATGATTTCAGTACATAAGCAATGCACAAGGCAACCCACAGCAGTAAAGGTTGGTAGGTAAACGATGGGCCCTAGTCTAGTGGTGTGGATGAATGGTGTCACTAATTGTACTTGGGTGGATAACCTGGGATGCACCATCAGAGAAATGATGTGTCAGAAGCTATCCAATGGATCTTGGTAGTAGGGAGTCAGCGCAGGAGAGGAGCCATGCAAACAACCATGACATCTAACACATTTCGTTGGCCAGGATGGCGAATCTGGTGGGGAGAGAGCACTTGGCAGTAGGCAAGTGGGCATTCATGCGGTCTCCCTTCAGGGCTGAAGAATCCATTGAGTTTGGTGGAAGGGGCGGGCGGGGGGAGCAATCTCCTTTGCAATCTCTCTTATGCCAACCATAAGCATAGGCAATATTTTAGATGGCATGTTTTTCATCTGTGTATTTCCGTTGGACGTTTTGTTGTACAGATTCAACCTCCCCTGCTTTAAATCATCTAACCAAATGAAAAACAAACTATATAGTAAAAGAGGGCAAGAAAGAAGTACATGAAAAGACAAAGGGGGTGTATGCAGGTAACCCTAGAAGGTCAAGGGGAGATAAAGAGAGATATCTGGGGGTCACTGCGGAAGTACATGGTAGGAAAAAGTAGGTGTATGGGGGGGGGTCACCCATTTTAGGATTAAAAACAATCCCAGTGTACAACAGAAAAAAGGAGCACCAACAAACAAATGAAAGCACATAAAAGAAAGAATGTTTTACAAACACATGTTTTCGGATTGGACAAGATTACAATTATTCTAGTTGGAAATTTTAAGGATTATGAGTGAGATATTTGGGTATCATATTGCGCCAAATAACAGTATGGCAATGTTATTGATAAGTAAGAAAGGTGGGAGGAGGCGAATAACAAGCAATCGTTCACTTTTAAGCACTTTAATGCCAAGTCTTTTATAACTTTAAAGACGAGTTCCCCACAAGCACAAGTATTGCAGAGTGCAGAATTACATGCAGAAAATAATGACTTTTTTATGACTCTGCTTAGCGAGATCTGGAGTGAGTTTATGCTGTATTTTGAAAATCGCGAAACTGCACTTCATGACGATGCGGCAAAGGCTTTTTGAGTGGGTTTTGATAAGTGGCCACGAAATGAAGAGGCATCCGAGGTTGAGTGCCACTGTGGAATCAGTTTATAATGTTAACCTTTACGTGGTCTGTATTGTGTCTTCCTGGTGAGAATTAAGGTGAGAAATATATAATAACTCACCTCGAGCGAATGATATGTTAAATATAAATGTATGTTTAATTTTCCTATAAAAACGTAATTACTGGGATTGTTATCGTCATAAAATGCGAGAGGCAGCACTGGGTGTGGACGGATTACTTCTAAAATGGAAGATGCACAACCAGGGGACCTTCAGTGAGTTTTTTGTACCCCACTTTGTGATGAATTAATTAGAAAATCCTATGGCAAACATATGGCACTCTGGTCAAGGTGAAGAACTGTATATTATATGAAGATGTCTTTCATTGGATGGCTGATGCACAGGAGTGGGGTCTCCTATTTTGAAGGTAACATTTGATGATGGGTTCCATTTGAAGGGTGTGGCACTTCCTGCAGTGTTTTGCTTAGTCCTTTATTCGTGTGTGTGCGTGCGTGCGCGCGCGCGTTTGTGTGTGTGTGTCACGAATCAACTTCTGGGGCACCAGTGGTCCATGAATGAATTTCGGTTTCTAAACCATCAATCAAGCCCACACCTCTAGTACACCAGAAGGGATCTGAACAGATTGGAATACAAGTGAATTATAAGACCTCCCTGATCAATTTGGATAACGTGCGTGGACGTAAGGGCAGGCTTATCTCTGCAAGGTCGTGGATCGTTGGTTAGATGCAACATAGCGAAAATACAATTATTACCCGATGATAAAAGGGACTGTCCAGTCAAGGTTGTGTACAAATATCTACTTTATTATTACTACAACAGACAGTTCTAGCACACTACAAATATGACCATCCTGTAAAGGAACACAGAGGACAGACAGTTTCACAAAGGAAAAGGGATGCACTCTGGATACTGACAGGAGGGTAGTTGGTAAAGTAAACAGTCTTACTGTTCAAGATTATTTGGTTTTACCACCAAGGGGGCAAAGAGTCGTAACTGTCTCTAGGGGCCTTTGGAGAAGGTCCAGGGGGGCAGAACCACAATGTACCTGGTGCTGAAAAATGTCTTAGTGCTCGACAGCATCGAGGCAGTTTCAGGGGACTTTGCAGCCCTTGAGACAGAGTAAGGGGCAGGTGACAGCTGCAGGTACCATGTGGCAGGCAGTTCGGCAAGCGAGGCTGGACGGACGTCTGCAGGCTGTCCGGTGTGGTGGCTCGGGGCCAAGAATTGTTGTTCCTGTGCTTGTTGGCGGATCTGGAATGCTAGTTGAGGCATCTCTAACAGCTCTGGTGACTGCGGCGTGACAACAGACTCGACTGTCTCAGAAATGTCATTAAAAGATGGACACTGGATGATGCTTCTGTAACACTCCTCCTATCTTCTACGCAGGGCTCGTGTCCTTTCAAGGCGGACGGCCCAAAGTTCAGGAGAGTGATTGCAGGCAACAGCCTTGTCCTTAGTTCAGATACTCTCCGGCGCTTCCCACTTAGGAAGCTGGCTGGCAGAACCTAGCAGGGCACGCTGTGTGCTGGCTGGGTACTGGTTCTGGAGCTGCTGGGTGGGTCCTATGAGTCCGGTATCTCCCTCTGTTTCCCGGGAGATGTTTAGGGAAAGGACCATACATCCCTCTTGGAACTCCTGGCCTTTCTTCACTGGCGGAAGATGTAAGATAGACTGTACTTTCAGCTCTGGTCCAAAGGAGTCCTTCTTCTTACTCCTTTCAAAGGTTTCAGATGATCTGCTAAGGGGTTCAGCCCTCTTTTAAAGCCAAATGGGCCCCAGTGTTTGCTGCAGTTGAAGCCCATTTTAATGGACCAATCCTGGTCCCCACCAACAATCTTCTGTTATGCATGAGGTCAGAACAAGAGTGCTCTGCAGCAGAACAGACAAGAGAGTGACAACATATACTTAAGTCCCTCCCATCTCCCAGTCTGTTGTATATCAAGTGTCTCTCTGGTTAACTGAGCTCTCTGTCACTCTTGATTAAAGCGCAGGGTTCCCTTGAAGTTTGTGTTGGGAGCAGACTTTGCGTCTCCCCCAAACCACTTAGTTCTCCCCTCTGAAAGGGGTCCGCTCTGCACGGGTTTGCCTATGGTAAATTGTGGACCGAGACATGCATTTCACTGCCTTTCATACAGAGGGGTGGGAACTAGTTTCAAGTTGACATTCCAGCCTCAACATGTGCACCACCACCCTATGGAGGGTCTGGTTCATCATCAAGGTCGAAAGTACCGGCCAAGGCCATCTGCATTTCCATGCTGGGAGCCTGGCTTGTGCTGGATGTCCATATCTAATCCCTGTAGGGATATGGCCCACCGCAAAAGCTTAGGGTTCTCCCCTTGCATTGCCATTAACCATTGCAGAGCCCTGTGGTCCGTCTGGAATGTAAAGTGAGACCCAAAGCTGTAGGTTATCAGCTCCTTTATGGCCCAAACGACCACATATTCCTCTTTTTCTATGACAGCAAAGTTCCTTTCCCGTTTTGTGAACCGCATGCTAATGTAGGCGACAGGTTGCTCTATCCTTCAGAGTTAAGCTCCGCTAATACTGCTCCAATCCCAAAATCACAGGCGCCTGTCTGGATAATGAATTCCTGACCATATGGCACTTTAAGAACCCGGGCCTTTCACAATCCATCCTTTAAATCCCGAAAGGAGGTTTGACAGGCGGGGACCAAGTTACCTTCTTTGGCATCTTTTTGAATGTTACATCATTCAGGGATATGGCAAAAGTCCCATACCCTCTGATGAAAGACTGGTAGTACCCGGTGAGACCTAAAAAGGCTCTCACCTGAGTCTGTGTGGTGGGGATGTCCCACTCCTTGTCAGCCTGTACCTTTGCTTCGAGAGGTTCGTTTCTTACCTCCACTGACCAGGTGGCCTAGGTAAGTCACTGTGCCCTGCGCTAACTGTCACTTCATGGCCTTGATAGTCAGACCTGCATTCTGCAGCGCTTGAAGCACTTGTTTCAGGTGGGATATGTGATCCTCCCAGGTGTGAATGAACACAGCAATGTAATCTAAATAGGTGACACTGCAGTTTTCCAGTCCAGACAAAACCTGGTTAACCATCCTTTGAAAAGTGGCAGGGGCATTCTTTAATCCGAAGGGCATCACAGTGAACTGATAATGCCCTTCTGTGGTTGAGAATGCCGACCTCTCTTTCGCTCCATCTGTCAAGCCGGCATGCCAATACCCCACTGTGAGGTCAAAAGTACTCATGTACTTGTCAGCGCCAAGCTTGTCAATGAGCTCATCTGCCGAGGAATGGGGTGAGCATATGTCTTCATGACAGAATTGCACCCCCTGTAGTCCACACAAAAGCGAACTTCAGTTTTCTCACTACTGGCCTTTTTAGGGACCATTACCACTGGGCTAGCCCAGTGGCTGTGGGATGGCTCTATCACTCCTAGTGACAACATCTTGGAAACTTCCTCCTTGATGGTGTCCCTGAGCTTATCGGACATCCTGTGTATCCTACTCTTCACCAGCTTACTGTCTCCAGTGTCCACATCATGGTTGCACCAGTGGTTTCAGTGTGCAGGACATCTGGGAGGGTATCGGTCTCCTCCTCAGTCTCTAACGCCATGACCAAGTCATCCCTGCTATTATGGGGTATTAGCCGGTTGACATGAAAGACCCTGCAGATCTGTTTAGGTCCTTTCCCGTTTATTAGATAATTCACCTCACTGACCTTTTCCAGCACACAGTAACGCCCGGTCCACTTGTCCTGAAGGGCACTGGGTTTGACAAGTTCCATAATCCACACCCACTGGCTTGGAGAACAGACTGTCACTGTGGCCTTCTGGTCGTCCCAGTGCTTCATCAGCTTCTGACTGGCCTTCAGATTCTTTGTTGACTGTTCCATGTACTTTGCCATTCTAGAACAAAGGCCGAGTACATAGTCCACCATATCTCATGACTGGATGAGGGTTTGCTTTCCCATCCCTCGTTCACTAGACTGATGGGACCTCCTACAGGGTGTGCAAATAGAAGCTCAAAGGGGCTAAACCCTACTCCGTTCTATAGCACCTCCCTGAAGACGTACAGAAGGCATGGCAGGAGAATATCCCATTTTCTCCTCAGGTGCTCTTCCAAGCCACCTATCATGCCTTTCAGGGTCTTGTTGAACCACTCAACAAGCCCATTGGTTTGTGGATGGAAGGAGGTAGAGAACTGGTAGGTGACTCCACACTCTTCCCACATAGCCTTCATATATGCCCATATGAAGTTTGATCCCCTAACAGAAACTACTTTTTAGGGGAATCCAACATGGGAGAATATCCCAATCACAGCTTTCGCAACCACAGTGGCTTTGATGCTCCTCAGAGGGACAGCCTCAGTGTATCTCGTGGCCTGGTCCACCACCACCAAGATATATCTGATCCCTGAGCTGGTTTGAGGATCCAAAGGAACCACATTATCCATGCCTATTCTTTCTAAAGGCCACCCAAGCACGGGTAGTGGAATTAAGGGGGCCTTTGTGGCACCACCTGATTCACATCCCAAGTGACCCGCTAAAGGAATTTGGTGAGCCAAATACAAAAAGGAACTTTCTGTGGCATTGAGGAACCACCAACCTTCTGGTTTCCTTGCCCTCAGAATCCTTTGGTTCACTGTACAGGAGTCTATCCTTCCAGTATGCTTTGTACAGTCCAGGGGCCTCACCCTTAGCCTACGCCTCTGCCTGCTTCCGCAGACCCACCAGAGTGTGAAACTCTTTGTGGGCTGTGTAGAAGTCAGTCTGATATGGGCCCTCAGCTCATGCAAACTCAACCAGCTTGGGCAGACTCTTCAGATATGCGCCCACCTGGTCCTCCACCTCAGGTTCCTGTACTGCAACTCAGTAGTCTGTGGAACTGGACTAGGGGCTTCCGACCACGCCCGTCTTTCCAACACGCCCTCTGGAAGCACTCCAGGCCCTAAGGCTCAGAGAGCGTTCAATCTGGCAATCTCTTTGGCCCTCGATCGTGTAGCCGATGTGACTATTTCGGGATCAGGAACATCATTACCCAACAGACATGGGACAGGGATGTAGTTTTTCACCACAACACAGTGCAGGGTCGTTTTACCTCACCAGCTGAACTATACTACCACCAAGGGGCACTTACTCTTACCATCAAATCCACTTAAGCATAAATCAGGCCCAGCAATATACTTGCCTGGCTGTACCCACTGCCAGATGACAGTGGTGACACTAGCCGCAGTATCTCAGACCGCAGGAGTTTTGTGTCCATTGATGTACACATGCTTTAGATAGAGTTCAGTATTATTGGGAATCGGGGTCTCTTCTGGAGATCTGGTACTGTTCCCACTCAGTATAACCAATCCACATTCAGGCCTAGTGGGAAATCCTCCTCTGAGAGGCTCACGCTAATCATGGTTTCTTCCACAAGTCCAACATTCATTATGGCTTGCTTGGGTAACCCCTTGCAAGCAGGATCCCCTTTCCTATTGGCCCAGCTCAAATTGTACATCCCTTTAAATGTGTCAACTTTGTCACCAGTCACCCACCTGCTCAGATATATTTTTTTTTTTACATTTTTTTATATGGAACGCTTCACAAATTTGCGTGTCATCCTTGCGCAGGGGCCATGCTAATCCTCTCTGTATTGTTCCAATTTTGGTATATCTGCTGCCGAAGCGAGCACCTGCTCAGATATTTCAACAAGTGTGTGAACGCTTGTTAGGGAGAATTTTCAGTTTAGTGCTAAATTCATCCAACCTTAGAGACCCCCAGCTCTTTTTCTGAACTTTGGGACTTCGTACTTTTGAATGTGATTTGAACACTGTGTTTCATTTGGTTGTGTAGTCTGACAAACTCCATAGGCATCATCTTTTACATTGTGTCACACAGCACCTTCAGTGCAGTGGCACAGGGAAGTATTTCAGATTCCCCCAAGGTTTAAATACCTTCTCTTGGATAAGCTACTGTTCCCAAGAGCAGTAAAGTTGACTTTACTTACATTTGTAACTTTCTAGACCCAGCACACACTATCTTACAATATGGTGCTGGAGGGGTTACTTAGTATCCCCTTTGTCTAGCTTCTCATGTAACATTTTTATGTTACCCCTTCCTTGATTAATGGCTGGTTGCAGTGGTTTATTTTTAACTACCGTGGTGTGCATTTACCGCGAGCTGCGTTCACAGCTGCAGGTAAGCACCCAAGGGTGCCATTTTTGTCAAAATGGCCCGAACTTCTTTTTTCACCATTTCTTTGTGGAAAGGTCCTTCTTCAGATTTACTCTGCACGCCAAACCAGGTTTGGCCCCTTTGTTCATTTTGTCTTTGGTGGGATTCACAAGTGAAGCCCGCCTCTGGCTCCAGGGTGTCTGTCGGGGGCAGGAAGCGAGGGAGGTGCCTAAAACTCCCTGTGCTTAATCTCTTAGGAGACAGGAATGCACTCTTAGGTGATTGGCTGGCTGGCGGTCCGGCAAGGACGGCCACTCTGTTGGGTGACTGACAGCTAGGCTTGAATGAATGGGAGAAACCTGCATAAAAGGCAAGGCTTTTTGGCCTGGAAGGCAACGTCGACCACTGGATGAAGGAATCCGAAGTAGAACTTGAAGAGGATGCCTGCTGCAACTCCTGGACCGTTGGTTTGCCTGCTGAAGCCCTGCTGCTGTGCTGAAACTCCAAATTCATATCGATAGAGAAGCCTTGCAAGGACGACTTGTCCCTTTGAGTTGGTGGGACCAATCAACTCCAAAGTAAGCCACCTGGACATTCTCTCAGAGCTGGTTGAATTTCCACTGCAGTTGCTGCTGGAACCGAATAACCAGGGAGAGGAACACCAGATCATGTGCATTGCTTTTAAGCGGGCAAGAGCTCCAGGAAGATCCTCCGGACTCCCAGGAAGCAGGACTGACCGAACCTGAGCCCCCTCAACAGAATGCGGGACTCAGATGCAAGGAAAGTCCATCTCAACAACCAGGAACCGCGGTGTTGCTATTTGTGGTAGACGTGAGGAGCTGAAACACTGAAGTGCCACTTGTTTGAAGATTGTCGGTTGCGGTCAGTGACTGTCCCATTGCAGTGCAGGAGTCCCCAGAAGTCCTCCCTCTTGTCCCCACAACTGAGGCCCAGGAACAACAGGATCTGCAGAGTTGCACAGGAACAGGAGCCAACAGCTGCACTTTTCTTCAACCTAAAGGTACTGTAAAGTCTGAGAGAACTTAACTCTTGTTGTGCCACCTTGCTTGTCCTCGTTGAAGACTTGTCTAGGTTGTATCTGTAGAGTTGCTGACAGCTACTTTACCTGACAAACCTAATCAGCTCGTGGCCCTAATTTGATTTCTTCTATTCTACAAAGACTTTTTAAACATTGTGAAAGACCTTCTAATTACCTGCAAGAAGTGCTTCAGCTCACCTTGACTTTTACTAACTTAACATTGGCTGGCCTGACTCCCTGAATGACTCTTCTCTCCTCTGCTTAGGTGTTGTGTCTTCCTTCCAGGAAGGGGTTAACTGACTTTGCATTAGGGGTGTTACTTTGAAAGTACTTATCTGCTTAAGAATCATTGTGTGAATACTTGCTCTGTTCTGAAACCGTTTTTCTTTGACACATCTGTAAAGTTTCTAAATGCAACAGTGATATATTAATGTCCCCAGCATCCTAACTATCGAAGTCTGTATTTTGGAGTGTATTTGTGTATTACTATTATATTGCCCCCTTCTGAAGAAGGCTTTCTCGAACTGACTGTTAAATAAATGAATAATTGTTTAATCAAGAAACCTTGTGTGTTAGAGTTTATTTGAACACTTGTCACTGTGAATCTCTGTGTAACTCACCTTCAGCTCACATTGACCCCCCTTTTGAGATAAGCCTGGCTACTCGACCACACTACCAACCTGTGTAGTACTACTTTTACCAAAGGTTGGGTTCCTATTGCCAGGAGATCAGGGTTGTTGGTTGTTTGTTTTGTTTGTTTTATTTGCTTATATAGCACACCAAACCCAGAGGTATCTGGGCGCTTATCTTAGTATACAACAGTTGTTACAATGGTACAGAAATATAAACAGTCAAAAATACAGTAATATACAGAAATATATATACAGTGCAGTACAGTAGAAATACAGAACATACAAAATATATACAAAATGGTAGAGTATTCAAAGTATACAGGGTCATGACACGGCTCAAGGGCAGACTATACAAGAGGCAGGAGACGATTAACTAGTAGGTGCTCTTGGGCCATGGGCAAAGTCTCTAAATTAGTTCATAGAGTTGCAAAGGGGCAGGCAGTAGTTAGTTAGTTTGCTCGAACAACCAGGTTTTTACTTTGTTCCGTAAAGAGAGGAATATTGGGTCCGTTCTTAGTGCAGGTGGTAGTTTATTCCAGTACTTAGCTGCCAACACCGGTAAACTGGAGCCTCCAGCTTTGCTGAGTTTGAAATTAGGTATGTTGAGGCAGTGGGCAAAGTTGGCTCTTGTAGGTCTAGAGGACTCTTTCCTGGAGAATCTATCTGTCAGATACTTAGGGGCAGAGTTGTTTAAGCATTTGTGGGTGGTCGTGAGCATTCTGAAGATGATCCTGTCTTGGATTGGGAGCCACTTATGTTCCTTCGAATTTGTGAGATGTGACTAGAGCGAGGTATGTTTAAGGCAGTTATGAGTGTGTTATTTTGCAGGACTTTTTGTGGAAGTTCCTCTGACTAGTGCCAAGGTATATTGTGTTACAATAGTCCAGTTTGGACAGAATGAGGGCTCTTGCGAGGGTAAAACAGCTGTTTGTGGACAGGAAACAGCCACAGGCGTTTATGAGTTTAGCTGTGTATGCTGTTGAGGGTGAGGTGGCCTTAATCTGTCCTTGTAAGGTTAGGGCGGAATCTATATAGAAGCCTAAGGTTTTGGCTTCCTTGTCCACTTTAATGAGGTTGCAGTCAATATTGAAGGTAGAGTATTTGGGACCTAGCTTATTGAGTCTTAGCTTGGATCCAATGAGTAGAAGCTCTGGTTTATCGTCGTTGAGACATAAACCGTGCTTGGCCATCCAGACCTGGATTTTGCTGTTGATGTAATTTAGGAGTGATGCATCTAGTTTGTAGTTGCCAGTGAGGGTGATGAGTATTTGCGTATCATCCGCGTAATTCGTGTATGATATGCCTAGATTATCAAGGTGATCAAATAAGAGCTTTGTAAATATGTTGTAGAGGGTAGGGGAAACACATGAGCCTTGAGGGGCTCCACATGTGATGAGGGAGGGATCGGCTGATGCAGTGGGGGAAAAGACCCTCATTTATCTGTCGGAAAGGAAGGAGTTGACCCAGGCCGCAGCTTTCGTGGAGAATGAGGCAGCTGACGTGATATGGTTGGTTAAGATGTTATGATCGACTAAATCGAGCGCTGCCGATAAGTCTAGTAGGAGGAGTAATGCAGGCTTTCCAGAGTCCCTGGCCTCGTCCATTTGGATTTTCAGATCCAAGAGGGATGTCTAAGTCCTGTGTCATGGTCTGAAACCAGATTGTCTGAGGCCTAAGAGGTTATTGGACTCGATATGATTTTGGATCTGGATGTTAAACCGGATATGATATTGTACCTCCTTTATTGTATATATTGGCCTAAGCCCAGTCACTCTGCGAAGAAATCCGCGTTGCAAAGTTCTGATCTTAGATCGACTTAGCCGCCATTTTAGGTCCATCCGCCATTTTGATTTCCACTCCAAAGTAATTCTGTGTTCTAAAATGGTGGACAGTGTTTCCCACTTGTAACTGAGCCATTCTGACCTTTGTACACAAGTTAATGCCTAAACTGTCCGTTGGCCGAATGTTTAAAGAGACCTTGTCCCATGCCTGATTTTTAGACAGAGGATTATGTGCGCCAACAAGTCCGATCTACGGACATACATCAACTACAATGCTGTCTAAATACTGAACGTGGACACTTGCTGAGCTACATTGTATAGGACGTTTGTTAAGGCTTAATACTAGATCCGAGAATACACTGTTGCCATTGTGACTTGTTGAACATGTAAACTGAAAATGATCCATATGCATATAGTTGGACAAACTAGAAGTGAACTCGGCACGAACCCTAGACCGAGTATCATTAACCTGTAGGGGGGCTGGACATTATGATCAGAAATGTATAAAAAGCATAAATGTTTAGACGTCCAGTAGCTCTCACTTCTCACACCGAAAGGGCTGGTATTTGCTGTGATGTACTGAGGGCCAGATAGCTATCTGATACTTTGTTTCTTTGTAAACTGTACAGTTATAGAATAAAGATCTGTGAATCTTTATAAGCCCGTGTTTGGTGTATTTCCTTTTGGGGGTACTTAGCCTCGATATTTCCTTTTGCTTTTACAGATGGCGCCCCAATAAGGACCCTCAAGATTGATGCCAGCTCGTTGAAGGTTGATGCGGCTATCGGACCTGGATCAGAAGGTGTAAAAGGGGCCCCTTTCTTGGATGAGAAGCGACACCTCAGCAGTGCTGCACGACCCGATCCCTGGACGGTGAGCCCGCGGTCCGAGTCGGCATCTTGACGAGGGTCCATATATTAAGGCGGGCAGATTTGCCGAAATCATCAACCACGTGGGACCTTAGTTAGAACTTTGAAATACGATCGGACCTCCTTAGGATTTGATCAGGTGAGTCGTAACCCGATTCTTAAGTATCCTGATAATTTGTTTTGGCGTATTACACTCGCGAGTGCAATTATTGACCAGGTAACACCAGTATTCTGACATGCCTGGGAAATGGTCTGCCTGCTTCAGGCCATTATTCTGCAGCGATAGACAATCTTTGGAATTTGGCCGGCCGGCACCAATGGAGGGGTCACCGGCGTGTACTATGTACTGTAAGCATGGCATTGGTAGTATAGTGTTTAATGATATTTGGCACAAACTAGACATGCTTCCGAACTTCAGTGGCCAATCAATGGTAGTTTTGAAATTCCTCGTATTGAATATTTAGAATCCATATTATTAAAGAAAAAGGCCAGACCTGCAGCATTCGATGTACTACTGAATTGGAAGAAAGAAGCTATGTGTGGTGTCGTCACTGCACCCATGTCATGTGGGGAGTACCAGGGAAGGGGAGGAGCCAGGGAAGGGCAAGTCGCCAGTTCCTGGCGGCCACTGATGGAATAAAGAAGTGTTGCACCCCAGCTCTGTGTCGGCCTATTCTTTGTGTGAATGCTGTTAGGCCGAGCACGACTGTAGCGTGAGGCGGTCCCCTTCCCAGATACTACATTGGCGAACGAGGCCGATTTTGAGCCCCACCTGGCCCGCCACTTCGATCGTCGCCTCTGGAGAGGCCGCGCAGCTGACCCCGTGCACCACGTAAGCACAGTAGCGGGTGGGAGCGAAAGACTCCCTGCCGGCACCACACGTTGTGCCTTGACTGTCTGCGCACTCACGGCCATCCACGGGTGGAGGCATGACTCCCCGCGTGCGCAAACTCTGGGCGGTCGAGACTCTCCCGCCGACGGCAACGGCACGGGTCCAGGCAGGACCCACATCGGCGGGTGGAGCTGCTGCTCCCCGCACACACAACTCCGGGCGGTAGAAAGGAATGGTTCTCCCACCGACGGCAACTGCACGGGTCCAGGCAGGACCTCGTGCACATCTAACATCAGCGGGTGGAGCAACGTCTCCCTGCCTACATCACTCCAGGCGGTTGAGGCACTTGATTCCCGCCAACGGCAAATAAGGAAGGAAGAAAGAAGGAGAAGCTCCTGGAGTGGTGGAGGAGTGGCCCTCCCGCTCCGAACACAAGCATGGGTAAGAGCACAGCATGCTCGATTCACCCACAACGCATCTCCCACAGCCATAGCCCAGAACAGGCCCACCACTGCACCACGCAGCGCCCGTGTGGGCCAGACCTCACGGACACTAGTACTCTTGGATCGAGATGGAAAAGGTGGCTAAGGGACTTCGATGTGTTTAAAAGCGGCAGCACCATTGGAAGATGAACAAAAACATAGCCTGTTACACCATGCAGTGGGGTCAAATGTGCAGGGCATTCTAGACGAGATACCAGAAAGCACCATAGACACCTATACCAACCGGAAGTCAGTTCTCATGGACTACTTCACGCCCCACACAAATGTGGACTACGAAAGACACATTTTCCACACCACAAAACAAATCAAAGGTCGAAACCATTGATGCCTTTGTCATGAGACTCAGGCTGAGAATGAAGCTCTGCGATTTTAACAACTACTCTAATGAGGAAGCCCTCAGATCACAAATCATAGTAGGGTGCGAAAGCGCTGACTTCCGAAAGAGGCTTCTGCAACAGCCCCGTACCCTAGAAGAAATATTGAGCCTAGCGCGCTCGGACGCCACACTTGCCACACAATTAGAGGGCTTAGAGGACATAAAAATCACACAAGGCAAGCATGAGAATCTCAACAAACTAGAAAGCGCCTCAAGAAACAACAGCGACCCATTCTGCTACAGGTGTGGCCATGAATACCCGCACGAAGGTCATTGCCCCGCCGCGGGCCAAACATGTACCGCGTGCGGAGGAGAAGACCATTACAAAGCTGTGTGTCTCATCTTCCGCAGCAAGATAAAAGGTATGGGGAGAAACGGAAAATTCACATCGGAACAGGAGCAAGGTCAGCCAACCACACACCGAGCGACACGTCACAGACACCATGAAGAACAACCCAAAAGAAGACAAGAAAGAAGGGTATTCAGTAAAGCCACGCCATCCAAACCGAGAAGGAGACCCAGGAGGTACGTCAGGTGCCTCGTAGAACAATCGCTATCCAACAGCGCATCAAGTGCATCCTCAGAAGAGAATGCCCGCAGGCAGGAGAGACGCCAAGAAGAACCAAGGAAAAAGGGCTATTTATACGCACTGGGAAACAACAAGGCAAAAGAACACACTCATGATACAAATCAACCAAACAGCAGCAGAATTCCTCATAGACACGGGGGCGACTGTAAATGTAATCAGCGAAGAGGTATACAAACGTATACCAAACGCCCCCCGTCTACAACCCGCAAGGGCCCTCATCTTCCCCAACGGCTCAAAGGTACCCCTAGCCTGCAAAGGATACTTCGTGGCGTCATGCCGATACAAGGACCATGCAAAAAACATTCCCATGCATATCCTAGAAGCCGCCACGGACAGCGGATGCATTTTAAGCTACCAAGCAGCCATAGAAATGGGACTAATACACATACTATATCGGCTCATGGTACATAAATATCTTGATCCTGCTGCCAGCATCGAGCAGGTCTTCCCCTCACTATTCAAAGGGCTGGGAAAACTAAAAAATAAACAAATCGAACTTCACATCAACACCAACGTCACACCAGTAGCCCAACACTATAGGGGAATCCCCATCAACATTCACGAACTGACTAAACTACTGGAGGCAGACATCATAGAGCCTGCGGAAGGTCCCTCGCTATGGGTCTCCCCCATAGTACAAGTGCCCAAAAGAGACTCACCTGACATGGGAATATGCGTAGACATGAGGAGACCAAACAAAGCCATCATGAGGGAACGTCACCAAGCCCCTCGAATAACAGATATGGTACATCTTCTAAATGGAGCAATTGTTTTCTCCAAACTGGACCTAAACAAAGGATACCACCAGCTCGAGCTGAGTAAGAACTCTCGCTACATAACAACCTTTGTCACGCACCTTGGGCTATTTCGATACAAGCGACTAAGTTTTGGTGTATCTTCGGCAGCTGAAATCTTTCAGGCAGAAATCCATAACGTTATCAAGCACGTGCCCAACTGCCTGAACTACAGCGACGACATCTTAGTCTTTGAGCAAACACAGGAACAACATGACGATACATTGATGAGAGTATGCATGGCACTAGAAGAAGCCCAACTGACCCTGAACAAGGAGAAGTGTGAATTTCGGAAGAAAACACTTTGATTCTTTGGACACATATTCTCAGAGAAGGGCATGATACCAGACCCAGAGAAGGTCAGCGCGCTCAGAGACGCTGAGCCACCCACCACGACAACCGATCCCAGATCATTTCTAGGGCTTGCGAGCTACTGCACGAGATACATCAAATACTTTGCATCCGTCAGCGAGCCCCTCAGGGCCCTCTCAAAACTCAACACTGAGTTTGTATGGTCACAACGGTGCCAGGAAGCCTTCCAATCCATCAAGGACTGCATCTCGGACGCCAAAAGCATGGCGTACTTCGATCCACGAAAAACCACGGAGCTCATTGTGGATGCGAGCTCGGTAGGACTTGGAGCTATCCTCATGCAACTAGATGGAAAAGAAGGACAAGAAGAGCACATCGTGTCATTTGCCAGCCGAAGTCTCTCCAAGACCGAACAAGCATATTCTCATGCTGAGAAGGAAGGGCTAGCAGTGGTCTGGGCCTGCGAACATTTCCATCTATTCCTATACGGGAAACCTTTTGTCGTAGTCACGGATCACCAGGCACTAATATTCATATATGGCAACCCACAAGCCAAGATGCCCCCCAGAATAGCAAGATGGGCACTTCGCCTCCAGGACTACCAATTCACGATCACACACAGACCTGGAAAAGAACAGAACCCTGCCGACTATCTCTCACGCCACCCTTGTGAAAAATGCGAACAAGAGAAGTCCATTGCGGACCAATACATAAGATATGTCATCCAGAACAACACTCCTCAGGGTCTAGACGTGGAGCAGATAGCTCGGGAGTCCAACATTGATTCAGGAATACAAATAATACTGAGGTGCCTAGAAACAGGGCGATGGAAACATGCAAAACAAATGAGAGAAACCGCTGAGGAGGACACAAAACAAGACATTGCGTGTTTCTTAGCAGTAAAAGAGGAACTCGCAAAGTCAGAAGGGGGCTTGTTACTAAAAGGTACCAAGCTCGTAATACCACGCACTTTGCGACAGAAAGTTCTGGAACTGGCCCATGAAGGACACCGGGGCATAGTGTCCATGAAAAGAATGTTACGACAAAAACTGTGGTTCCCACAGCTCGACACACTAGTGGAGGAACTACTCAAGAACTGCCCAACATGCGCTGTAATAAGGCCGCACACCGCGCCAGAACCGCTGTGCATGACAGCTTCACCCGAAGGCACATGGGAGGAAATAGCCGTCGACCATTTTAGACCCATAGAAGGAGGGGAACACATCTTAGTGGTAGTCGACGAATACTCAAGGTACCCGGACTTACAGATAGTGCCCTCCACGTCGGCGCATCACACCATTCCGGCACTTGACAGGATGTTTGCCACATACGGCGTCCCAAAGGTGGTGAAATCAGATAACGGACCCTCTTTCACTGGACAAGAATTCAAGACATTTGCGGAGTATATGGGTTTCTGTCACCGGAAAATAACACTGCTGTGGCCACAGGCCAATGGTACAGTAGAAAGATTTATGAGCAATGTAAAGCGCACAACACAAAGTGCACGACACACAGGAGAACCAGTAGAAAAACTCCTAAACCAGCTTATGCGAGACTACCGCAACACACCACATAGCACCACTGGAAAAACGCCATCAGAGGTAATGTTTGGACGCAACATCAGGACACGTTTGCCACAAGTAACAGCTAAGGAAGACCAATATGAAGACGTCTGGGGAATGAGAAGGAAGGACACCATAATGAAAGAAGGCATGAAAAGGTCTGCCGACGTATTGCGAAGGGACAAAGGAAATGATCTTTCACCAGGAGACATTGTGGTAGTCAGACAACCACAAAACCGCAAGAACATGTCCCCATTCAATGAAGAACCCCTCACCATCATTGAGAAAAAGGGATCACTCATCACGGCAGAAGGAGAACGCAGATCCACCACGAGAAACTCATCCCACTTCAGAAGGATGCCGGGGATCATACCCCCTGCCAGCAGGAGTCCAGAAGATACCCACTTCATCCGGGACGCGCCATATGAAGGAGACAGGGAAGATTCAGAGAACGAGATGCCACATGAGGCCACCCCAAGTCATTCTGCAAGAATGGACACCCGACCTCAAAGAGCCCGCAAGAAACCCCACCACCTCATTGAAGAAATAAATTAGAGAAGAACTTCGTATTTAGTAACGAGGGGGTGTGGTGTTGTCACTGCACCCATGTCACGTGGGGAGTACCAGGGGACGGAGGGAAGGGGAGGAGCCAGGGAAGGGCAAGGCGCCAGTTCCTTGCGGCCACTGATGGAATAAAGAAGTGTTGCACCCCAGCTCCGTGTCGGCCTATTCTTTGTGTGAATGCTGTTAGGCTGTGCACGACTGTAGCGTGAGGCGGTCCCCTTCCCAGATACCACACTATGCAGCAGCTTAAGAGTAGAGAAAAGCATGCGCGCCGTCATATGACGAATGCCGAAAAAGCGTTGTTATATGACCAGAATAAACAGTCTGAGTCAGTTAGGAATATGGATAGGGCTTTTTCACTTGGTATCCAGAAAATGTATCCTTCTAAAGACTTTCATGTATCTGATGAGCTCATTGACAAACATTTAAATGAACGAAGGACTGGTGCCACTGCGCCACCTCCGTATGTTCCTCTTCCTGCTGTTTTGCCTCTTCCTGCTGTTATTCCTCCTCCTGTAGTTCCTCTTGCTCTTCCTATTGCTCCTCTTAATGTTCCTCTTCCTCCGCTTGTTGTTCCTCCTCTTGTCGTCGCTCCTCCACTTGCTCCTCCACCTTTGCCTGCTGTTATGGGTCCGGTGGGTTTGCCTGCTGCGCCAGTGATAGCACCTCTGTTTCCGAATGAACTGAATTTGCCTACTCTCCCTCTTCCAAGTTGTTCTACATTGCTTGTAGTAGATCGGGGAGAGAAAGCATGAATTGACTGCATGGGCTAAACATTGCGTGGAGAGGGATAAACAATCTGATGTTCTTGCCACACTCTGTAATTTAGACAATTTTCCTGAGAAAAACGTTTTTATTGAAGGATTAGGAATTCATTTATGTGTAATGTGGAACAGGCTAAATGATATAGGGCCTCATTACGACCCAGGCGGTAAGTTACCGCCTGGGCCGTGACTTTACCACCATGGCGTAAACTATGTTTACGCCATGGTGGTTGGCGGACTTACCGCCCCATTCCGACCTAGGCGGGGCGGTAAGTCCCCAATCCCCATTTACCCTTCCCCATTCCCATTTTTGCCCCATAGGGCATAATGGGAGTGGGGAAGGCGTTAATTACGCCACCGTAAATTACGGTGGCGTAATTAACTCCATGGTCCCTTAGCGCCATGGATTTTAACACCTGCTAAAAGCAGGTGTTAAAAGCACCATGGCGCTAGGGGACCTCGTAATCAGGTGGTAAGGGTCGGCGCTGTTAACGCTGCCGTAAACCCCTTACCGCCTGAGTTGTAATGAGGCCCATAGATCTCCCACAAGGCTTAAGGGATCCGAATACTTTAGCATTTTCTAGAGATACTGCAGAGAAAGTACAAGAGCATGTTGAGAGGGTTTTTGTGTATATAAGGGAGTTGGAAAGGTTAAGGAATGAAGATGTAGATGGTGATAGTTTGGACACTATATTTGTACAGAAATGGTTCTTTCCTTGTCGTAAATCGATAAGTGAGGAAACACGAATTTGTACAAAAGATGCGATTAGGTGGATCTCAGACACGTCGATACCTCCCATTGAAGTATATGACACGTATAGTCAGTATACGCCAGAAATGCAGAGGAAAGTGATACAGGTAATGGTAGAGTACCTACAGGATGAATGTGTAAAAAGAAAGATTTGTTGTCCCGCAGAATTATTGAGTATTTATAAGAGGGCTTTTTCGTTTGACACTTCTTCGGTTGCTTTAGTGCTCGATCTAGCTCTGTTGCTTAGTAAGCGTTCAGAGTTGCCTACTTCTCAGTTGCCTATAAGAGAGGTTCCTCCGATATTTGTCCCAAAAGTAGAGATTCCCGCTAATGTTGCAACAGGTGCACCTGCCCAAGATATTCCTGCACATTATGTGTCACAGTTCGTTCACGTCTCGTTCTCGAGACAGGAAGTGAACACCATTAAACAATCCATTCTTGATATTAGGAAGAATCTGACAGGGTTCTACAAAGAAATAGAGTCTGTCTTGCAATCATCAGTATTCACCTTAAGTGATATTGACTTGTTATTTCCCGTACTCCTGCCAATTGACTTGTTGAAGCAGATTAGGACTGTAGATGATGTACCTGGGTTGGGAAATACATGGGATAATATGGCTAGACTCGATAGAGAAAGGCCAGCTGGTGAGAGACCACCACAGGTAATTCTAATTTTGCCTGATAGAATAGTCACGCAATTGAAAGCTATAATTCCTGAAAGAAGGATTATTTGGGACAAGCTTACTTCCTGTGACCAAGGAAAGTCTGAGAGTTCTACCGAGTTCTTTAATCGGTTCGAACAGGTATTTTCAGATTTCAGTGGGCAAGACTTAAGCACGGAGTCTGGGAAACGACTATTCGTGGACAAATTTGTGCGTGGATTGCTGCCTGACATCCAGTCACAGATTATGTCGGTCAAATGGCACAGCGAGTAGAGTGCTCGCTTTAACATCCGTGCAGAGCCTGCTAGCGCAGGTTCGAATCCTGGCGGTGCCAAACTCAGCCTTTCATCCTTCTGAGGTTGATAAATGAGCACCACACACCGTGGGTAATAATAAGCAGCGCTCAGATACCTGAGGGTTCGTAGCGCTATATAAGTGCCAAATTATTATTATTATTATGTCCTCTGAGAGCGCTTGGCAAGTGAAGTCTCAGTCAGATGTATTGCACATGGCTCAGTACTATGAGAATCATGTCAATAACGAAAAGGAAAGCGTTGAAAAGAGAAAAGGTGATTTAAAAACAAAAGTATTATTGCAGAAAATTGTTAAGGGCCCTGGAGGGGGTAATTCGCAATTTAGGGGTCAGTATATTCCACAGGGAAATGCGCCATTGGGTCCTGCAAACATAAACCAGTGTGCTTATTGTAGACAGGAGGGTCATTGGTGTGCACAATGTCCGATCCTCCAACAGAGGTCGAATAACGCATTTGGGAATATGGGTAGACGATCCAGAGGCTGCCCAGGGGGTCCTGGTAGAAGTCCGTTTTCACAGGAGTCACAGCAACCTTTTTCACAGGACAATCAGGCACCAAGTGTGGATAATAGAAACATTTTTGATCATCCTTCTGCTGCTTACCTCTCCGAAGAACTTCCTTTCAACGACATTCTGTTTTGCTAGCATTGCCCAAAAGAGGGTTTGGAACCAAAGCCTATTCCCGTTAATCAGAAAGGTCCCTACGTTGAGATGATAGTGGGAAATAGGAAACATCTATTATTGACATATACAGGGGCACAGAAGTGTTCCCTTGACCATTCGTGGGTTCCAAACATTCCACTGTCAGGGAAAACCAATGTTTCTGTAGGGTTTTCTGGCACACCAGTTGTCTGTCCGGTTTCTTCGCCGGTACCTATTACTTTGGGTCCATTTACAGACCACTGTCCATTCCTTTTGACTATGAATTGCAGAGAGAATTTGTTGGGGTTGAATCTGTTGAAGGAATTAAATGCGGTAATTCATTGTTCTTCTGATGGAGTGCGTTTGACGATATCACCACAGCAACTTTCTGTCTCTCAATTCTTGACCAGACCTTTGCCGCCGGAATTTAGTGATGTTCCGGAGTGTTTGTGGGCAATTGACGACAATGATGTCGGTGTTTTGCAAATTAAGCCCGTTAAGATTATTCTGAAACATGGAGTGAAGTTGCCACGTATTCCCCAGTATAAGATCTCGGTCGATGGTGAGCAAGATTTGAAATGCATCGTCTCTGATTTTGTGCACCGTGGGGTGATTGAGGAAATTGCAGGTAGATTGTGCAATAGTCCGATTTTGCCCATGTACAAAAAAGGCGATAATGCAATTCCCTTCTGTTTCATTATTAATTTACGTGCTATCAATAAGATTGTTGCTCCACAATTTCCCATTGTGCCTGATGTGACGACAATATTAACCATGATTCTGGCTTCAGCTACTCACTTTAGTGTGGTGGATCTAAAGAACGCCTTCTTTAGTATCCCTATACATAAAGACAGTAGATACTTGTTCACGTTTACCTTAGGGGGACGCTTGTTTACCTTTACCCGTGCGCCACAAGGTTACACAGAAAGTCCTTGCATCTAAAGTAGGGCTTTGAAAGAGCAGCTCGACACACTCGAGTTGCCCACTACTTGTACACTGCTTCAATAGGTCGATGACCTACTCTTAGCCGCTGACTCATAGAGCGCTTGTAAGGAGGGCACTGTGTTGTTGCTTATCCACCTAGCACAACATGGACACAAAGCTTCGCTTAAAAAATTTCAATATTGTCGACAGGAGGTCGCCTATTTAGGATATCTCCTGTCAAAGGAGGGAAGAAGGTTGATGCCTGAACGGATAAAAATCATTTCTAGCATGTCTGTCCCAAATACACAGAAGGAAGTTAGAGCCTTGATGTGAATGGCTTCTTACTGTAGACAGTGGATCCCAAACTTCTCCTTAGTGATTAAACCAATGTTGGCTCTGACGAAGAAGGGCATTTCTTCGCCATTGCCGTGGAACTTGGAACACCAGCAAGCATTTGATCTGCTCAAGACTGCATTGTGCTCGGCACCAGTTTTGGGCACACCAAACTATGAAAAGGCCTTTGTGTTGTATGTGCCTGAATGTGATGGATGTGCTTTGGCTGTATTAACGCAGGAACATGGAGGGAAGAATAGGCTGTGTGGCTATTTTTCTTCCACCCTTGATTCTGTAGTATGCGCTTTGCCAAGATGTTTGGCAGCTGTCGCTGCTGCTGCAGCGTCCGTAAAACAGAGCGAGGGAATGGTCCTAGGCCATGCTTTAACCCTGATGGTACCTCACTCTGTAGATGTTCTATTAAACAGAACACAAACGCAACACCTCTCCTCCGCACAATTAACGAGATACGAATTGATCTTGTTTGCACCACACATCCAAATAAAGAGGTGTTGTGTCCTTAATCCGGCTGAACTTTTACCTTTCCCGCAAGGTACTGCTTGCATTGACGAAGAGTCACATGACTGCCTTTACACTACAGAGCAAGAGACCAAAGGCAGAATCGATCTAAGAGACATTCCTTTGAACAATCCGCAAGGGGAGCTGTTTTGTGATGGCTCCTGTTTCAAACTCCCGTAGGTACATCCACAGCTGCTTATGCAATCACCACATTGAGCACGGTCGTGGAAACCAAAAGAATCACGCATAACTCCACGCAGGCCGCAGAGATTATAGCATTGACCCGAGCTTGTGAACTTTCCGAAGGGCTTACCGTAAACATATATACTGACAGTCAGTATGCCTTTGGGGGGGGTCACAACTTTGGCAGACTTTGGGCAGAGAGAGATTTTTTGACCTCACTTGGCACTAAAATCCAGCATGGCTCCTTGATAGTACGGTTTCTCTCAGCGCTTGTACTCCCTATTCAGCTAGCAATTATAAAATGCGCAGCACATGAGAAGATTGTAGATAATGTAGGAAAAGGGAACACTTTCGCTGACCAGATAGCCAAACAGACTGCCACTGATCTCTCTTCAGAAATGTATACTTCAAGGGAAGCCACAAATGCCTGTACTTTGGATGAGGGTAATGAATCTGTAAAGAATATTTAAGTCGATGCCACGTTATAGGAATCTAAGAAATGGGCTAAGGGTTTGGCGAAATTGGATGATGACGGGTGTTGGGTGGACAAAGTTGAAGGGAAATGGTTACTGCCTGACACGTATATTATGATGATGGTTGTTATGGCTCATGGTCCCATCCATATTTGTGCTTGTAAGGTCACCAAAATGTTGCAAAACGTGTGGGTAAATGATAAAATCCCTAAGGTAGCTGAGCGCTTCGTTCAAGGGTGTATGATTTGTTTGCAGCATAATGTGGGAAAGGCCACATCGACTCTTAGGGGTAGTTTTGGCCCACCTTCTGTCCCCTTTGAAGTAATCCATTTCGACTTCATTGAAATGGAGCGTTGTAATTACTTCAAATACGTACTAGTTGTTATATGTACCTTTAGCAAATGGGTCAAAGCTTTTCCCGTCAAAGATGCCACCGCTATGACCACGGCGAAGACCATGCTGAAGGAATATTTTCCTAGATTTGGTCTGCCGAGAGTCATCTGGTCGGACAATGGTCCACATTTTATCGCTGCTGTAATTCTGCAGATATGCGTGGGATTACAGATCGCTAAACGGTTCCATTCGGCCAGACACACACAGAGGGCTGGACTAGTAGAAAGACAACAACGGCATCATCAAGAACAAGCTCGCTAAGATGTGTGCCGGCACCAAACTAAAATGACCAGACGCCTTACCGATCGTGTTATTATCCATGAGGACGATCCCTCAAACTAAGACTGGGCTCTCTCTCTCTTTGAGGTTGTCATGGGTAGGCCAGCTAACATTTGGAACATGCCGAACATTTTGGAACAGGTCGAAAATGTACTTCTTTCTGATTACTGTGGCCAGTTAACTAAAAATCTGTATCTGACTTATCACCAGGTGCGAGAGGCTTTGCCAGTTAAATACGAGGGCCCCGGTCACAGCATACGGCGGGGAGACTGGGTCCTCACAAAGTCGTTTGAGTGATCTTCTTGCCTCGCACCTCGTTGGCGGGGCCCCTATCAGGTCCTCCTGGTCACACAGACCGCCGTGAGAGTGGAGGGAAGGTGGCATTGGATCCGCGCGTCTCATACCAAGAGGATTCCTCATCCATTGCCACACGCTACAGAAGATACAGAACCCCTCACTAATGCTGTAACCAAGGATCACGAAGCAGCAACCAGCATCGAGAGTGCGTCGGAGACTCTCCATGAGTCCGTGGGGCCTGGGGAAACAGCCACTTCGTCTCCACACTCTCCAACAGTTCCATTTTCAAAAATTGCTCCGAATCTTGTGTCCGATCTTGCTTTGCATTCGCCGCTTCCATCAGGGAGTGACGACACGTTGTTCACAGATCATTCAGTACCAGGGATCACAGGGTACGATCTGTGTCCGAGGAAGTAGACTTACTGCACGGTTCGGCTGTGCTATCAAAGAAGAATCATCGAAGGGCTTGTCTTTTTGGCCCGATCATTTGTGCATAAGGAGATTCTGTTGGCTATCGTTTGTGAAAGGACTAACAAGACGCTCGGTCTGGAGATCGCCAGCAAATAACATTGGTGCAATTGCTTGAAGAAACAATGCCTGCGCCCGCTCCCACTCATACGGAACAGATAAGAGACTGTGTGACCAGCCGCGAAAATGAACAATCGAATGTGTGGGCCCCGAAAACGTATTGTTGTCTCGTGATAATGTTAACTGGTTTCACAATAGTCATTGCCTTAGGATTCTGGTATCTGGAAGAAGTACATCCGCTTGAAAATGTATTACCCACTGAAAATGTACCCACTGTTTCTACTCCTTTCATGAATCTGCACACTCTATCTCCTAGAGACTCTCAGCACAGACAGAGTTACCACAACAACACTCTATTACTCATTATGAATGCTAAACATGCCATTTGGAACAAGTGCAATTGCTGGGTCTGTTCGCATTTACCGCAACACGGGGATAAGGGGCTGGGTTGGCATATTCATCCTTTACCTTTGACAACTGCCTGCTGCCTGCTATGCTTCTCTAAGAGCACTTTTCTTTGGTTGATGGAACGATAGCGTCTCAGGGAACTTTGATGGGACTAACTTGAATGATTTAGAAAAACGTGTTGTAGCGCCCCTGGGATGCTCACTCTTTGCGAATAGGAGCAACCCTAATGTTGCTTCTATTAGGCCTTCTGACAGACTGCCCGTCCTTTTCAATCTTTGATCTCTTTCAAGATGGCTCCTATAGGCAATAGGGATGCCATGCCATCTTCTTATACTGTCAACCACAGCCCCGATTCAGTTTCTTTCTGCATACAGAGGATTGGTACTCAGTCAATGGATGATTTCAAGGGTTGCGCCAACGTTGCGAATGTGACTAGTGAGGACAGACCTTTGTATGTAGGCGAACCTGTCTACTTTGTTTGCGATAAAAGAGCATTTCCATGGTTACCCAGGGATTGGCAGGGAACCTGTTATTTAGGGATTCTGTTACCCGGGATATTCATTGCTAGCACAGTAGAAATTTCAAAGACTCGTCCACGACGGGATGAGAATGGCGATACTTCAGCACAAGTTCTGGCCAATGTAGCTAAATCCTTTGTGCCATTTTGGGGACAAATATTGAACTCTGAAGATATCAGAAGACTAGCGAGAGTACTGGAGAGGACCAACAACCGGACCACTGACATACTCTACAATATGACGTTAGAACAGAAAGAAATAAGGTTAGTGGCACTTCAGAACCGGATGGCATGAGATGTCATCCTGGCTGAACGTGGTGGGGTATGTAAATAAGTGGGGTCCGCTTGCTGTGTTTTTGTGCCAGATTCCTCCCCAACTATCTTTAGGGCGATTCAAAATCTGCATGTTCTGAGTTCAGAAGTGCATGATCCCGAGGGAAACTGGGATCTTAGTGCTTGGTTCTGGGACTTCCTACGATCTTGGGGATGGAAGCTACTTTCAGTCCTGCTGATCATTTTAGGTATTCTAGTGTTTTTCTGCTGTTGTATACAATGTCTTCCTGGTATGTGTTCGATGTTAGGAGGATGTTGCGCACAAGCGAAGGGTACATTAGGACACAAGGTATATGCCCCAGAGAAAATATCCAATGAATTTGTGCTGAAGGAAATCTCAGTATCTGACCTCATGGCAATTGATATCTCTGATAGTGATTCAGGATGTATGGACATTGAGACGTGGAGTTACTCGTAAAGTGACTAGAAGTAGTTTAGCGCTTGGCTTAGGCCAAAAGGAGGGTTTGTTAAACAGGATATGACATTGTGCCTCCTTTATTGTATATATTGGCCTAAGCCCAGTCGCTCTGCGAAGAAATCCGCGTTGCAAATTTCCGATCTTAGATCGACTAAGCCGCCATTTTAGGTCCATCTGCCATTTTGATTTCCACTCCAAAGTAATTCTGTGTTCTAAAATGGTGGACAGTGTTTCCCACTTGTAACTGAGCCATCCTGACCTTTGTACACAAGTTAATGTCTAAACTGTCAGTTGGCTGAATGTTTGGGTCGAGTAAAGAGACCTTGTCCCATGCCTGACTTATAGACAGAGGATTATGTGCGCCAACAAGTCCGATCCGCGGACATACATCAACTACAATGCTGTCTAAATACTGAACGGGGACACTTGCTGAGCTACATTGTATAGGACGTTTGTTAAGGCTTAATGTTAGATCCGAGAATACACTGTTGCCATTGTGACTTGTTGAACATGTAAACTGAAAATGATCCATATGCATATAGTTGGACAAACTAGAAGTGAATTCGGCACGAACCCTAGACCGAGTATCATTAACCTGTAGTGGGGCTGGACATTATGATCAGAAATGTATAAAAAGTGTAAATGTTTAGACGTCCAGTACCTCTAACTTCTCACACCGAAAGGGCTGGTATTCGCTGTGATGTACTGAGGGCCAGATAGCTATCTGATACTTTGTTTCTTTGTAAAGTGTGCAGTTATAGAATAAAGATCTGTGAATCTTCATAAGCCTGTGTTTGGTGTATTTCCTTTAGGGGGTATTCAGCCTCGATATTTCCTTCTGCTTTTACATGGACATAAGCTGCCTTATCTAGAATTTCAAAAAGAAAAGGCACTGTGGTGATTGGTCTGAAGTAAGTAGGTATATTGGGGTCAAGGTTTGGTTTTTTGATAAGGGGCATAACCCAAGCATCTTTCAGGTTTTTGGGAACCGTGCAGGAGGCAAAAGAGGAATTTATGAAGGATGTGATAAAAGGGGCAAATTCTTTGCCACCTTCTTTAATGATTGAAGCTGAGCAGATGTCTCCTTGGCATCTGGATGGCTTAAGGCTTTTGATGATGTCGTCTACCTCTGATGTAGTGACAGGGGTAAATTCAAAGTCTTTTATTTGCTTTGAAGGCATAACATGTTGGGGAATAGGGATAGGTCGTGTATTGTCAGTGATTTGAGAGTTGCCAGTGGTCGCCACGCTATCTCTTTTTACTTCAATTGTAGCTTGAAGTAGTGCCATTTTGATAAGTAGTGCTTTTTGGATGTTTGAACACCAAAGAGCATCCTTATTGCAAGAATCTGGGGGTGAAATGGGAGTTTCCAGTTCTTTAAGGATGTTGAACAGCTCCTTAGTACTAGATTTGGCATTGGTGATTCTATTATTATAGTTTTCACTTTTGGTCGTAAAATGGCAGTTTTGTAAGCCATAGAGGCAGCAGTAAACTTGTCTTTGTTCTGTAAGGATGGGTTTTTATCCAAGACACCTCAGCATCTCTTTTGGCTTTGCGAAGAATTTTCAATTCAGCAGAGAACCATTTGTTGAGGTGTGCCAATGGTTTGGCTTTCCTAAGTTTGAGTGGCGCTAGATGAACTACGGCAGAGATTGTATTAAAGGAGACAAGTGAGTGCATAGGGATTTTCTGGTGCTGCTAGCGTTGAGGAGCATTGCTTGAGAGCGGTAACTAGTTGAGGTGTGGGAACCAAGTGTGTTGTTCCTATGGGCGGTGGAACAAGGCCGGGATTTGGGAATGTGTGCAGTAGCAAACATACTAGGGTCGGGGTGTAAAGACAGGATAGTTGAAGTGCGAGAGCCAAGGGTGTTGTTCCTGTAGGCGGTGGAGCAAGGCAGATATTAGGGAATGTGTGCAGTAGCAGACATACTAGGGTCAAGGGGTTTGGACAGGTTGGAGTTAGGTTTGAGTAGCAATATGCTAGGATCCTGATGATCTATGACTGTTGTGTGCGTATAAAGGCCTAAAATACCTAACGTAGCTGGGAGGTGAGATAGGACTAATGACGAGGTGTGAAGTACACACCACCAGGTGTAGAGTACACTCCACCAGGTCGCCATAGAGGAATGATGGCACTTATTGATAGCTGAAATCTAAAGGTCAGGCATTCAAGTACATGCTAAGGCACAGTGGGGTTGGAGCAGGAGATGGCGAGACTAGAGGTAAGTGACGCTATGTTAAAGCAGGTCTGATTTGCACAGGGCGATCAGTTATGTGCAGCAGTGGGAAGATACAAATGGAATCCTCACCAGATCTGTTTACGAGGAATCATAGAGTAGATGCAACCGCTTCAGCGGATCATGTGACAGGCTAATTACAGTAGCATAAATTGATCAGCTATATGCCGCAGTGGGGAGATACAGATATTATTCTGTAATACAACTGTTATCCTCACAACATAAATGTCATAATTACCAAAAAGACATAATGTAAATGCAAGCCCCTCAAAAAAATCAAGTGTCAAGCTAAATATCACAGTAGACAAATACACATGATAACAACTGGTGGGATGTTTGCATAAAATCGCATAAAGAAAGCAACATTCTAAGCAGAGATTGTGACAGGTTATATACGGCCTGGACAGTCATATAGGGTGACGTCTCATGATGAGTACAGTAGCTGGTGGCGAGCTTTTTGGACAGGTATTGGCGATAGGAGACAAATAAAGAGAGTAAAGTAGGCGGTACTAGATGAACGCTGTGGCCTGGACAAGTTAGGCAGATAACGGAGGTCCAAGGACCTTTATGTGAAGGTACATGAGTCAATATAATTATGTGTGTACTGTCTGCCGACGGGAATTCTAGCAAGGCAGATGCTGCGTTCTCGTGTGAGGATCAATGCAGGTGACGGAGTATGCTTACTTTATAGTTCGCTGCATCTGCGGGAATAACGAGTCCCGAGGCTAGGAAGGTGGAATGGTATAGTGGTTCAAAGGACAGCCTGAGTGGCATAGGCAAGGACAGTGGGTTAGCAGCTAGGATGGGCTAGCAGCCCAGTTTACAAGGCTATGGCTTGGTACTTACAAGGAGGATGCGGGTCGTAGGTGCATGGTCTCGGCCGACGGTCCGGACGGAAATGGAGAGGCTTGGGACAGGCAAGAGCCTTAGATATGGAGCATTCGAGAGGTGAGCCGGCTTGCACCTGCCAGTGCAGGATTGGAGCACAAGAGGCACTGACCAGCCAATCAGAGGTCTAGGTGCAGGACATGGAGCTCGTTAGGCTGAAGGTGACGCTTCGAAGTCAGGGGCGGCCATATTTGCCTATTTCACTCCTTGTGGTAAGCAATGGTAGATGGATGTGCTACAGTGCTGTAGTGCACCCAAAGGGTACTGCATACAATCATGCGTAACAATGCTTCAAATGTCTGCCCATTTTTTCTTTACAAGCTCTCTGAAGCTCTTTAGATGCTGTTATGGGGTTTTACAGAACTTACTGAATATGGCTGCCTTCATGCTCTCATAAACAGGCCTTTCCTCAGGAGTTAACTGAAGAATTACATCAGTCCTTGGTGTTGTTAAGCGACTCATTAGGGCTGCATCCCACAGTACCTCATCCACCTCCTGCAGCTGGAATGCCAGCTCGAGTGCTTTAAATCAGTCAAAAATATCCTTCCCCACTTCATAAGCCTATATTAAATCTTTGGGGATCCGCGGTCGGGGCTTATCCTGGGCACTCTGGTTTGAGCCACTACTGCTGTTCTCGCTAGAGGCGGACTTGTTCGCCTCTTCCTGCTCTTCAAGCGCCAACTTGCGCAACTCTATGGTGACCTTGTCCCGCTGTTTCTGTTCCTTTAGCGCTAGTCTCCTCTCCTTGAGCAGGAGCTTTCTAGCCGCTACCTCATTAATAGCCGGAACAATTACTGGGCCACTTATAGACTGTGCTGAGGCCTAGGACCGACTGTGCTGAGGCCTGGGACCTGTGGGATGCCGCACTAGCCCCTATCCTCACTGACACTCTTGTGTGTTGAGAAACCACACTTGGTCCCCAGTGGGAGGATTGGCGAGAAACACTGCTCATGCGGTCAAACTCATCACTTACCCACTCCGGAAGGTCTTGTCTCTTTGGGTACACGGGACCTGACCTATCCCCTGGGGTCTTCTACCCAACCACCCTCGCTTCTACCCAAGCTTGGAGGCTCGTCAGCACCTCAGGTTTATTAACCTTAGTGCTGTGTGAAAGTCCCCTCTCTTGACATAAAACGCGCAGGACATCCTTGGTCATGCCTTTTATAGTCTCCATGTCAAGCTCTATGACTATTACTATTACCTAGCCGTGACTAAACGTTGCTTGCAACAGTACTTTTATTGCTGGGTGACAAAGCTGTGCGCAAAGCTCCAAATGATCCGACCGCTTGCCATCAATGTGACGAATCAACTTCCGGGGCAGCAGTGGTCCAGAGATGAATATCGGTTTCTAAACCATCAATCAACCCCATACCTACAGTACACCAGAAGGGATCCGACCATATTGGAATAGAAGTGAATTATAAGACATCCTTGTCCAATTTTGGTAACGTGGACAGAACAGCAGGCTTATCTCCGCAAGGTCGTGGATCGTTGGTTAGTTGCAACACAGCAAAAATACAATTATTACATAATGATAAAAGGGACTGTCCAGTCAAGGTTGTATACAAATATCTACTTTATTATTACTACAACAGACAGTTCTAGCACACTACAAATACGACCACCCTGTAAAGGAATACAGAGAACAGACAGTGTCACGAAGGAAAAGGGATGCACTCTGGATACTGACAGAAGGGTAGTTGGTAAAGTAATGAGTCTTACTGTTCAAGATTATTTGGTCTCAGCACCAAGGGCGAAAAGGGTCATAACTGTCTCTAGGGGCCTTTGGAGAAGGACCAGGAGGGCAGAATCACAATGTACCTAGTGCTGAAGAAGTTCTTGGTGCTCGATAGCATCGAGGAAGTTTCAGGAGACTTTTGAAGCCCTTGAGACAGAGTAAGTGGCAGGAGACAGCTGCAGGTACCAGGCGGCAGGCAGTTCGGCAAGCAAGGTCAAGAATCATCTCTGTGCTGGTTGGTGGATCTGGAATGCTGGTCATGGTGTCTCGGACGGCTCTGGTGACTGCGGTGTGACAACAGTCAGAGGTGCAGACGGATGCGGTTCAAGGACTCGAATGTCTCGAAAAAAGGTCTTTAAAAGATGGAAGCTGGATGATGCTTGTGTGGCACTCCTCCTAGCTTCTTTGCAGGGCTTGTGTCCTTTCAAGACGGAAAGCCCAAAGCTCAGGAGAGTGATTGCAGGCAACGGCCTTATCCTTAGTTCAGATACTCTCTGGTACTGCCCACCTAGGAAGCTTGCTGGCAGAACCTAGCAGGGCACGCTGTGTTCTGGCTGGGTACTGGTACTGGAGCTACTGGATGGGTCCTCTGAGTCCGGTATCTCCCTCTGTTCCCTGGGAGATGGTTAGGGGAGGGATCTTGTTTCCCACTTGGAACTCCTGGCCTTCCTTCACTGTCAGAAGATGTAAGATAGACTGTACCTTGAGCTTGGGTCCTAATGAGTCCTTCTTAATCCTTTCAAAGTCTTCAGATGATCTGCTAAGTGAGGGGTTCAGCCCTCTTTTAAAGCCATTTGGGCCCCATTGATTGGTGCAGGCTAAATCCACCATAATGAACCAATCCTGCAGACTGGGCACTAGCACCAACTGCCATCAGGCCCATCTGAGGCGTCATGCTGAGCTTGTCCCCGCATCACTGCACTCAACTGCCTGTATCCTCCTCATAGAGATCATTTAACGTGGCTGAAGAATCGAAAGATGAGGACCTCACTCAAAACAGTATGGCGGGTGCCTCATGAGGAGGAAAGCACAGCTCAGAGGCATCGTAATGCAGCCTTGTCCCCTTCGGCAGACGATAAATTGGCTGAGCACGCTCATATTTTACCTGAATGTCCCCAAATGGTGGCTAGGTGCAAATGTGAAAGAAAGGCACGGGGAAAGGAAAAGTTATGAATGAGACCAATTGAAATTTAGAGGGGCAGGCTTGAGTTACAAGTGGTATGGGGCACACCCAAAATAAGATAGTTCATATTCTGTACCTATTTGTACAGGCGTGAGAGGTGTGTGTGAAGCCAGTGGATTGGGGATTTTCGGTAAAGGTATATATGTAAAGATAAGCGAAAAGGGAATGGACCTGCTAACAATCGTCATTTGTATACGTAATTTTATGTTCATGATTTGCTATGCTAGGAACAGGCTGAGGGCCTCTAACTGGAAGCAGAAGAAGGACGGCTTCCTTCTTGCCTGGGACCGCCCATGCTCCAAGGACCGCGTGTTCCTGATAAGAAGGAAAAGCCGGATGTGCTGACCCTCAGGCATCCTGGCAAGCTATTGGTGACAGTAGAGAAATGGGTATTATTAGAGACGGCAAGGCCTCTGGAAGGCTGATAACTCGCAAGCAAGTCGCCTTTGTTTTCTGATACTGAACACACGAGAGAGTAGGCGAACTGCCAACGTGCTGGGAGTATGGAGGGGGCGTGGGGCCATATAGCTCGAGGTAGGATACAAAATGGAAATAACAGAGTATATACAGCGTGTGAGGGCAGGCACCGATTGACAGATGCATAGCCAGCTACTGCTATGTGCACACTAACCGACTTTATTTTATTAGTCTTCGAGGTTCAGTGTCCTTGCAAGGCATTGCTGAGGGTGGAGGGGTGAGTGAGAGAGGCTGTAGCTGCAGCCATGTGTCGGGCAATGGGGACATCAGAGCTAGTATGGAGTGTTGGTTATGTGGTATAAGATGGCAGCTGCATTTACGTGCATTAGGAAGGTGGCATAATCACATACAGGGTACAATAGTGAAGAGGGGTGCGGGCATGTACC
Source organism: Ambystoma mexicanum (assembly GCF_040938575.1). NCBI lineage: Eukaryota > Metazoa > Chordata > Amphibia > Caudata > Ambystomatidae > Ambystoma > Ambystoma mexicanum. The sequence goes on along the minus strand of NC_090923.1, from coordinate 304,789,933 downwards.
AAGCCTTGGCAGTCCAGTTGGCTGGCATGTCAGTGGGGGAAAGTATCAATTTTAGGGATTGTATCTGTGTGGGAGTCACACGTGTGGTAACAATCTGTGAAGACATACGGTGAGGACTGTGACAAATTACCTCTGCTGGGCAGGAGTAGAAAGGTGAATAATGGCTAAAGCGCCTTTTCTGCCCTGACACTGCTGCAGAACAAGAGTGATCCCAATCATTAAGGTAAAACAGGCGAAGTTAAGAGACATATTTCCTTTTACCTTTTGTGGTAACGTTGGCTGAGAGGAGGCTACAGTCTCAAGAGGGGTGTGAATGTGATTCAGCAGCAACCCACACAGCAAGGCATAACGATCCAAAATAAAAACGAATGTCCAATCAAGGTTCTAAATATACAAACTTTATTGAAACACACCATCTGCAAAAACAACTAAATAGAAAAATACTACAAACAAACTAACCCCAGAGGAAAGAAAACAGAATAAAAACATATGGCAGCATGCAGCACTCTAGGGAGTGAATCGGGGATGAAAGCCAAGTATAAACTACAATTATCTTAAAAAGGATATGTTCTTGAGTGCAAAAGGAATTGAAGTGACCTAACCACTCTCTATTGCTGGCAAGCCGAACGAGCCATATTTGGGTGCAGCGGATTGTGTAAGCGCAAGTAGAGAGCGGACGTTAAGCTGGTTCCAAATGATTGCTCAGAGCAGTTCAAGTGCAGCGTTCGAGTGATGCAGTTCAGATGGCTCACCGGGGTCAGTTTGAAGATTGGATCCAGTCTGTGCCATGGTAAATTCTAGTTAGAGTCGGTGCATGATACCCCAGGGGTTCGAATCGAGACCCAGTGATTGTTCGAAGCGGTGATCCTGATGGTCTGACGTGCGGTTCACCAAGGCAGCAACTCGATGTTGAGCAGGTTTGAGCCATTTGGAACTCCTCAATGTGTGATGTGATGCTTCCAGGAGTTCCAGATGAGGTCGATCAATGAGTGGTTGGTTCAAGCCAAACAGGTGACAGGCTCTCCTGGAGATATAACGGCATCAATCTGAATTACTCTGTGGTTATAAGAGGTAATCAGCGAAGTGCAGATCGTGAGGGCCACCAGGGTCAGTTTGACAGTTGGTTCTTTGGTCAAGATGCTGGTCACTGGGTGCCAAGTTTGAGTCAGGCGGTTCAATGTGGCAGTTGAAGGTCACAGTTTGATGAAGCTCCCTAGAATCTGGTCACCTGTCGATGAAGATTGGCAATGACGATGCTAGCGGTTCAAAGGAGTGGTTTCTACAGTGCAGGAGAAGTGATGGCTTCTTGTTTGAGCCTAGGCAACGACACATTCAGAGGCTGTGGTGCGGCGCAGCAGCTGTTTCGAAAGATGCCACACAGCAGTTTGTAGAGCAGGCGAGTGCCAAAGAAAGCTGGCATACGCCTGCAGGGGTCCCCCAAAGTACCCTTAGGGAGCAGAGCTTGCCCCTCCCTTGGCCACTCTGTTGTAACCTCCAGCAAAGGACTTTGGACAGTCAACTCTCTTAATAGAGAGAGGTCCAGCGAATTCTTCCTTATGTGTTTATTCCAAAATGAATCAAAGAAAGAGTGGGAGTCCTCTTCTTTTAAAGGCAAAAGTCCACAGGTGATTGGAATGATTCAAACCTGCTTTAAGGGGTTCTATCCCTGTGCCTAAGACACATGCACTTTGCCTTCTGGCATTACACCCCAAGTGCTTTGTGCTAAAGGGAGTTGAGAGGGCAGGATGGCTAGAGATTGAGAGAAAAAAGATGGTGGACTATCCCTCCAGCTGTTCTCAGCTCCCCCTATGCACACTAACTCTGCACACTTCCCCTACAAATAGCATCAGTGGCCCTTTTGGTATACAGCCCCCTGATGTGAGGATAGTCCTTTTGGAATGGGTGGGCCCTTTGGTTCCTGTTTCTCAGGCCAGCTCCTGTCGGGAGGCTGGCTCACTGGATAGAGGTATTACCCTACTTCACAATAGATCAAAGAGAGGCAACCCTGAAGGCTACAGTCTTGTTGGGTGCAGCAGAGAAAACTTGTCTGGTGGGAATACAAATAGCTCTTCCGCAGCTGAGCTGGACTCATACGGAAGACAAATGTGTGATATTAATTTGATGTGGCTCGGATAATTATGAGAGATACTAGCCACCATACCTTAGACTACAGTATGGCTTATATTTAAAGTTTACAACCGCCACTCGAATTGTAAATCTCAGAGTTATGTGGTTTAGGGAACAGGGGTGAATGTTGCTATTAGCTCTAAGCTCACTGAAATGAGGGCATCTGGCTACATCATAAGGGAGATAAAAAAGAAAGGCTGTTGATGGGTGTTGCTGCAAAAGGTGTTATTTGTTGCTTTCTCAGGGGTCTTCGGAATTTCCATGGGTTTTCGTTTATAAGAGATGTCTCACAGGAACTCTGGAATCTGTTGTACCCTACTTCCTTTCCCAATATTATAGGGGTCATTGAGATGTTACTGTGTTCCCCACAGAGCTGCCGACATGCAGAATCCCACCATGACGTCCTCAAGGAGGCATATTAGGTCCCGGCCAGATCAACTCATTTTCTAGCAATTTGCTTCCTGCATGGTTTAGCATAGGGAACTCACAGAATTCATCAGACTCGACTTGTCTATGTTGCAGGCCCTTTCTGATTTTTCTAAGGAGAATGGTGCCACAAAATCTTGGAGTCAAATTTTTTGGAATGTTTTTCTCCTCTGGTTGTTCTGGGGTCTGGAAACCGTATTTGTCCACTGATCGAAATTCGGGAGACTTGCACCTAGGACAAGGTCCACTGGGAGGTTGGTATCATGGTGGCCGTAAATTTAGATAATGGTCCGTGATCTCGATCAGAACATTAGTGGTGGCATACCTTTTCCAGTGTCCATGTTTGTAGGTCTTCCTTCAGTCCATTTATCTTACACGAGGTACGAGTCCTGGGCAAATGGCATGGTCTTTACTGACAGAGCCCATGTAGGTCCTGCACAGTTTGGTGGTTGACATATACCAGCAGGCGGACTCTTCTCCTGGTGAGGATGGAAGAGGAGAAGAGACAGCTTTCCATTGTTGCTATTTTCCTTCTCAAGGTTGTTCTTTCTTCTAGGGTGCTTCTGGAGTTCTGATGATGAGGTCTTTGCCCTAGCTGGGACTCTGCAAACAAATGTCCTCCATCGACTTCCCTCATCAGTTGAGTGGACAGTATCTGGTAGCTTGAGCAATAAGACAACAGGAGTAGCAGGGTGCAGGTGATGGGCTACTGATTCCATTTGTGTTCTCATTCAGGCGAAGGGGTTTCCCCACACAATTAGTGATTGGACTCCAGGTAAAAAACATCTGTTCTAAATATTCAGCCAGTATATAACTCCAGCTTCCTGTGTGACATCCACAGGTTACCGCAGCATCAGTATGGAGAGTTCTCTGGTCGCCAGTGATGACCTGAAACCTCTAATACCTGCCGCATATCCCTTGTGGTGCCTGAGAATTACAGCAAACTCCTCTGAGGTGGGGTATTTTACATTTTCTTGTATGCCTTGTGATGAGGTGGCCCGTCACAAATAACCACGCTGACTCTTGAATAAAAGTTCAAGGGTGTTTATTAAAATAAATTGTCAGAATGGCGCTTCTGTTTGCTTAATTCTCTGGGGTCTTGAATCTGGGGATGATTGGGGCTAGGGCCGTCCCTCTCCTCTGTCGACTAACCCAGGCCCGGAATTCACCTCACAGCCCCAGACGTTCCTACCGGGCTGTTAGTCATCTATCGATCGGTAACCCCTTTCTGTCTCTCTTCTTACTATGACTATTGGTGTTCTCCCTAAGTCGTTGGCTATTTGACTCCCTAGGGAACTTCTAACTTTCCCTCTCCTATCGTTGGTTAGTTGCTGGGAAATAGGGAATAGTGCCTTCTTTCACCCAGCATCACATACACTCCTTTCACAACCTCTTACTCCCGGCCCTTCACTAAACTAACCTCGTAAAATGATCTTCTCCCACCATGTCACTGTCCCTTCCAATCTCTCACTCTACCTTTCCTCCTCCACCCTTTGATCTTACTTCCTTTACCACTCTTGTTCTTATTAATGCTTCTACTCACAACTATCCTTCTACTTCCATTATTCCTTTTCACTCCTTCCTCTCAGGCTACTTCTTCGCCTCCCACTGTTCTTCTAAACCATAACTCCTCTTCAATTGTGTACCTATAGCTACTTCTATTCTCCCACTCACTGTCGCTCTTCATGCTACTACCTTGAATACTGATCCCACCCCACTACTAACACTACCTATCTCAACCACCTTCCAGATTACTCATGGATATGGTGCCCTGCTCACATTCTGTACCATTACAAACCCCTAGGGATATGGTGCACTGCTCACCTTCTTTATTAGCCCCTGTTTGACCCTCAGGTACTCCGAGGGATATGGTGGCCTACCCACCCAGGGATACGGTGCCCTGCTCACCCTTCCCCTACTAACACCCACTCTACCACTAGTGTCCTTTGCTCGCTACTCCCACCACTTACTAACACAACACCCAACCACTACTACCTCTGCCACTACTACCCCACTCTACTACTCCTACTCTTACCTCTACTGCTCACACTCCTCTCTCAAACACTCCACAGACCCCCTCCTTAACAATATCCTCTGCACCCCAAAACACTCTCGCCTTCACTGGTCTCTCGGACGTCCTCCACCTTCTCCTGTCCTCACCCAACTATCCCACACTAGCACACACCTCCTCAAATACCCCACCCCCTCCCAGGATTGGCCACTCACCCTTCCAAACACTTATCTGTCTCAACAAGGAGTGGCAGGGGGATTTTTTAGGAAGGCTTCAAGAAGGGATTGTAAGTCTTGCCCACATTTCTAGAAGCATCTCTGGTAAGGAGAGTGGAAGAGTTCCTGAGGAACTGAAGTCCCTGTTCCATAAGGCCTTCTAATAGGTCTTTTTTTAGGTCTTAATATGTCTGTTGATCTGGTGAAAGCCTCATTAATAAGGCCTATTTTCCTGAATGGTGTTTAGATTTCTGGAGGCTTTTCTATACCGTGTGGCCGGTGTTAGGCTGTGTGCTGTGAGGAAGTGCGAACTGCTGCTGCATGGTGGAATCCCTCTGCTTCCTCCCATTGCGGTTTTACTCAGTCAGTGTTGTAGAGAAGGAGCCACACCTCAACCACATCGCCCATATTGCCTATATGTTGGGAACCAGAGTTTGAGACACAAGCAAAACCATTGAAGATCCAGATACCAAGGCGAATCCTGGAAGCAAGGTTCCCATTGAGAAAACAATACCTGCATACGAGACAGTATGACAGCCATTTCAATGAAATCCCAGGAGAAACAGTCCAGCTGAATGGAAGAGCAGAATGGTGACATCACATGAAGCAAGACTGATGTACATAGAAGAGATGCAGAGACAGATGCAGAGACAAGGGAATGCAGATATTCTATAAGGCATCAAAAAAGTATCAAGGATAAGTGACATCTTGGGATCAATATATTTGTACAGAAACGGTTCTTTCCTTGTCGTAAATCGATAAGTGAGGAAACACGAATTTGTACAAAAGATGCGATTAGGTGGATCTCAGACACGTCGATACCTCCCATTGAAGTATATGACACGTATAGTCAGTATACGCCAGAAATGCAGAGGAAAGTGATACAGGTAATGGTAGAGTACCTACAGGATGAATGTGTAAAAAGAAAGATTTGTTGTCCCGCAGAATTATTGAGTATTTATAAGAGGGCTTTTTCGTTTGACACTTCTTCGGCTGCTTTAGTGCTCGATCTAGCTCTGTTGCTTAGTAAGCGTTCGGAGTTGCCTACTTCTCAGTTGCCTATAAGAGAGGTTCCTCCGATATTTGTCCCAAAAGTAGAGATTCCCGCTAATGTTGCAACAGGTGCACCTGCCCAAGATATTCCTGCACATTATGTGTCACAGTTCGTTCACGTCCCGTTCTCGAGACAGGAAGTGAACACCATTAAACAATCCATTCCTGATATTAGGAAGAATCTGACAGGGTTCTACAAAGAAATAGAGTCTGTCTTGCAATCATCAGTATTCACCTTAAGTGATATTGATTTGTTATTTCCTGTACTCCTGCCAATTGACTTGTTGAAGCAGATTAGGACTGTAGATGATGTACCCGGGTTGGGAAATACATGGGATAATATGGCTAGACTCGATAGAGAAAGGCCAGCTGGTGAGAGACCACCACAGGTAATTCTAATTTTGCCTGATAGAATAGTCACACAATTGAAAGCTATAATTCCTGAAAGAAGGATTATTTGGGACAAGCTTACTTCCTGTGACCAAGGAAAGTCTGAGAGTTCTACCGAGTTCTTTAATCGGTTCGAACAGGTATTTTCAGATTTCAGTGGGCAAGACTTAAGCACAGAGTCTGGGAAACGACTATTCGTGGACAAATTTGTGCGTGGATTGCTGCCTGACATCCAGTCACAGATTATGTCGGTCAAATGCCACAGCGAGTAGAGTGCTCGCTTTTTTATCCGTGCAGAGCCTGCTAGCGCAGGTTCGAATCCCGGCGGGGCCAAACTCAGCCTTTCATCCTTCTGAGGTTGATAAATGAGCACCACACACCGTGGGTAATAATAAGCAGCACTCAGATACCTGAGGGTTCGTAGCGCTATATAAGTGCCAATTTATTATTGTTATTATGTCCTCTGAGAGCGCTTGGCAAGTGAAGTCTCAGTCAGATGTATTGCACATGGCTCAGTACTATGAGAATCATGTCAATAACGAAAAGGAAAGCGTTGAAAAGAGAAAAGGTGATTTAAAAACGAAAGTATTATTGCAGAAAATTGTTAAGGGCCCTAGAGGGGGTAATTCGCAATTTAGGGGTCAGTATATTCCACAGGGAAATGCACCATTGGGTCCTGCAAACATAAACCAGTTTGCTTATTGTAGACAGGAGGGTCATTGGTGTGCACAATGTCCGATCCTCCAACAGAGGTCGAATAACGCATTTGGGAATATGGGTAGACGATCCAGAGGCTGCCCAGGGGGTCCTGGTAGAAGTCCGTTTTCACACGATTCACAGCAACCTTTTTCACAGGACAATCAGGCACCAAGTGTGGATAATAGAAACATTTTTGATCATCCTTCTGCTGCTTACCTCTCCGAAGAACTTCCTTTCAACGACATTCTGTTTTACTAGCATTGCCCAAAGCAGGGTTTGGAACCAAAGCCTATTCCCGTTAATCAGAAAGGTCCCTACGTTGAGATTATAGTGGGAAATAGGAAACATCTATTATTGATATATACAGGGGCACAGAAGTGTTCCCTTGACCATTCGTGGGTTCCAAACATTCCACTGTCAGGGAAAACCAATGTTTCTGTAGGGTTTTCTGGCACACCAGTTGTCTGTCCGGTTTCTTCGCCGGTACCTATTACTTTGGGTCCATTTACAGACCACTGTCCATTCCTTTTGACTATGAATTGCAGAGAGAATTTGTTGGGGTTGAATCTGTTGAAGGAATTAAATGTGGTAATTCATTGTTCTTCTGATGGAGTGCGTTTGACAATATCACCACAGCAACTTTCTGTCTCTCAATTCTTGACCAGACCTTTGCCGCCGGAATTTAGTGATGTTCCGGAGTGTTTGTGGGCAATTGACGACAATGATGTCAGTGTTTTGCAAATTAAGCCCGTTAAGATTATTCTGAAACATGGAGTGAAGTTGCCACGTATTCCCCAGTATAAGATCTCGGTCGATGGTGAGCAAGCTTTGAAATGCATCGTCTCTGATTTTGTGCACCGTGGGGTGATTGAGGAAATTGCAGGTAGATTGTGCAATAGTCCGATTTTGCCCATGTACAAAAAAGGCGATAATGCAATTCCCTTCTGTTTCATTATTGATTTACGTGCTATCAATAAGATTGTTGCTCCACAATTTCCCATTGTGCCTGATGTGACGACAATATTAACCATGATTCTGGCTTCAGCTACTCACTTTAGTGTGGTGGATCTAAAGAACGCCTTCTTTAGTATGCATATACATAAAGACAGTAGATACTTGTTCACGTTTACCTTAGGGGGACGCTTGTTTACCTTTACCCGTGCGCCACAAGGTTACACAGAAAGTCCTTGCATCTAAAGTAGGGCTTTGAAAGAGCAGCTCGACACACTCGAGTTGCCCACTACTTGTACACTGCTTCAATATGTCGATGACCTACTCTTAGCCGCTGACTCATAGAGCGCTTGTAAGGAGGGCACTGTGTTGTTTCTTATCCACCTAGCACAACATGGACACAAAGCTTCGCTTAATAAATTTCAATATTGTCGACAGGAGGTCGCCTATTTAGGATATCTCCTGTCAAAGGAGGGAAGAAGGTTGATGCCTGAACGGATAAAAATCATTTCTAGCATGTCTGTCCCAAATACACAGAAGGAAGTTAGAGCCTTGATGTGAATGGCTTCTTACTGTAGACAGTGGATCCCAAACTTCTCTTTAGTGATTAAACCAATGTTGGCTCTGACGAAGAAGGGCATTTCTTCGCCATTGCCGTGGAACTTGGAACACCAGCAAGCATTTGATCTGCTCAAGACTGCATTGTGCTCGGCACCAGTTTTGGGCACACCAAACTATGAAAAGGCCTTTGTGTTGTATGTGCCTGAATGTGATGGATGTGCTTTGGCTGTATTAACGCAAGAACATGGAGGGAAGAATAGGCTGTGTGGCTATTTTTCTTCCACCCTTGATTCTGTAGTATGCGCTTTGCCAAGATGTTTGGCAGCTGTCGCTGCTGCTGCAGCGTCCGTAAAACAGAGCGAGGGAATGGTCCTAGGCCATGCTTTAACCCTGATGGTACCTCACTCTGTAGATGTTCTATTAAACAGAACACAAACGCAACACCTCTCCTCCGCACAATTAACGAAATACAAATTGATCTTGTTTGCACCACACATCCAAATAAAGAGGTGTTGTGTCCTTAATCCGGCTGAACTTTTACCTTTCCCGCAAGGTACTGCTTGCATTGACGAAGAGTCACATGACTGTCTTTACACTACAGAGCAAGAGACCAAAGGCAGAATCGATCTAAGAGACATTCCTTTGAACAATCCGCAAGGGGAGCTGTTTTGTGATGGCTCCTGTTTCAAACTCCCGTAGGTACACCCACAGCTGCTTATGCAATCACCACATTGAGCACGGTCGTGGAAACCAAAAGAATCACGCATAACTCCACGCAGGCCGCAGAGATTATAGCATTGACCCGAGCTTGTGAACTTTCCGAAGGGCTTACCGTAAACATATATACTGACAGTCAGTATGCCTTTGGGGGGGTTCACAACTTCGGCAGACTTTGGGCAGAGAGAGATTTTTTTACCTCACTTGGCACTTAAATCCAGCATGGCTCCTTGATAGTACGGTTTCTCTCAGCGCTTGTACTCCCTATTCAGCTAGCAATTATAAAATGCGCAGCACATGAGAAGATTGTAGATAATGTAGGAAAAGGGAACACTTTCGCTGACCAGATAGCCAAACAGACTGCCACTGATCTCTCTTCAGAAATGTATACTTCAAGGGAAGCCACAAATGCCTGTACTTTGGATGAGGGTAATGAATCTGTAAAGAATATTCAAGTCGATGCCACGTTATAGGAATCTAAGAAATGGGCTGAGGGTTTGGCGAAATTGGATGATGACGGGTGTTGGGTGGACAAAGTTGAAGGGAAATGGTTACTGCCTGACACGTATATTATGATGATGGTTGTTATGGCTCATGGTCCCATCCATATTTGTGCTTGTAAGGTCACCAAAATGTTGCAAAACGTGTGGGTAAATGATAAAATCCCTAAGGTAGCTGAGCGCTTCGTTCAAGGGTGTATGATTTGTTTGCAGCATAATGTGGGAAAGGGCACATCGACTCCTAGGGGTAGTTTTGGCCTACCTTCTGTCCCCTTTGAAGTAATCCATTTCGACTTCATTGAAATGGAGCGTTGTAATTACTTCAAATATGTACTAGTTGTTATCTGTACCTTTAGCAAATGGGTCGAAGCTTTTCCCGTCAAAGATGCCACCGCTATGACCACGGCGAAGACCATGCTGAAGGAATATTTTCCTAGATTTGGTCTGCCGAGAGTCATCTGGTCGGACAATGGTCCACATTTTATCGCTGCTGTAATTCTGCAGATATGCGTGGGATTACAGATCGGTAAACGGTTCCATTCGGCCAGACACACACAGAGGGCTGGACTAGTAGAAAGACACAACGGCATCATCAAGAACAAGCTCGCTAAGACGTGTGCCGGCACCAAACTAAAATGACCAGATGCCTTACAGATCGTGTTATTATCCATGAGGACGATCCCTCAAACTAAGACTGGGCTCTCTCTCTCTTTGAGGTTGTCATGGGTAGGCCAGCTAACATTTGGAACATGCCGAACATTTTGGAACAGGTCGAAAATGTACTTCTTTCTGATTACTGTGGCCAGTTAACTAAAAATCTGTATCTGACTTATCACCAGGTGCGAGAGGCTTTGCCGGTTAAATATGAGGGCCCCGGTCACAGCATACGGCAGGGAGACTGGGTCCTCACAAAGTCGTTTGAGTGATCTTCTTGCCTCGCACCTCGTTGGCGGGGCCCCTATCAGGTCCTCCTGGTCACACAGACCGCCGTGAGAGTGGAGGGAAGGTGGCATTGGATCCACGCGTCTCATACCAAGAGGATTCCTCATCCATTGCCACACGCTACAGAAGATATAGAACCCCTCACTAATGCTGTAACCAAGGATCACGAAGCAGCAACCAGCATCGAGAGTACGTCGGAGACTCTCCATGAGTCCGTGGGGCCTGGGGAAACAGCCACTTCATCTCCACACTCTCCAACAGTTCCTTTTTCAAAAATTGCTCCGAATCTTGTGTCCGATCTTGCTTTGCATTCGCCGCTTCCATCAGGGAGTGACGACACGTTGTTCACAGATCATTCAGTACCAGGGATCACAGGGTACCATCTGTGTCCGAGGAAGTAGACTTACTGCACGGTTCGGCTGTGCTATCAAAGAAGAATCATCGAAGGGCTTGTCTTTTTGGCCCGATCATTTGTGCATAAGGAGATTCTGTTGGCTATCGTTTGTGAAAGGACTAACAAGACGCTCGGTCTGGAGATCGCCAGCAAATAACATTGGTGCAATTGCTTGAAGAAACAATGCCTGCAACCGCTCCCACTCATACGGAACAGATAAGAGACTGTGTGACCAGCCGCGAAAATGAACAATCGAATGTGTGGGCCCCGAAAACATATTGTTGTCTCGTGATAATGTTAACTGGTTTCACAATAGTCATTGCCTTAGGATTCTGGTATCTGGAAGAAGTACATCCGCTTGAAAATGTATTACCCACTGAAAATGTACCCACTGTTTCTACTCCTTTCGTGCATCTGCACACTCTATCTCCTAGAGACTCTCAGCACAGACAGAGTTACCACAACAACACTCTATTACTCATTATGAATGCTACACATGCCATTTGGAACAAGTGCAATTGCTGGGTCTGTTCGCATTTACCGCAACACGGGGATAAGGGGCTGGGTTGGCATATTCATCCTTTACCTTTGACAACTGCCTGCTATGCTTCTCTAAGAGCACTATTCTTTGGTTGATGGAACAATAGCATCTCAGGGAACTTGGATGGGACTAACTTGAATGATTTAGAAAAACGTGTTGTAGCGCCCCTGGGATTCTCACTCTTTGCGAATAGGAGCAAGCCTAATGTTGCTTCTATTAGGCCTTCTGACAGACTGCCCGTCCTTTTCAATCTTTGATCTCTTTCAAGATGGCTCCTATAGGAAATAGGGATGCCATGCCATCTTCTTATACTGTCAACCACAGCCCCGATTCAGTTTCTTTCTGCATACAGAGGATTGGTACTCAGTCAATGGATGATTTCAAGGGTTGCGCCAACGTTGCAAATGTGACTAGTGAGGACAGACCTTTGTATGTAGGCGAACCTGTCTACTTTGTTTGCGATAAAATAGCATTTCCATGATTACCCAGGGATTGGCAGGGAACCTGTTATTTAGGGATTCTGTTACCCGGGGTATTCATTGCTAGCACAGTAGAAATTTCAAAGACTCGTCCACGGCGGGATGAGAATGGCGATACTTCAGCACAAGTTCTGGCCGATGTAACTAAATCCTTTGTGCCATTTTGGGGACAAATATTGAACTCTGAAGATATCAGAAGACTAGCGAGAGTACTGGAGAGGACCAACAACCGGACCACTGACATACTCTACAACAGGGGTCTTCAAACTGTGGGGCGCGCCCCCCCTGGGGGGCGCGGCCGCATCCCAGGCGGGCGCCAGAGTCCAGCATGAAATGTAAAAAAAAAATAAATAATAATATATATATATTTTTTTTTTTTAGATTGGAGGAAACGGGAAGGGGCAACTCACATAGTCAGCATAAAACGGTCTTAGGCACCAATGAAAAAATGGCCAGCAGTTGCAAATGGATATTCAGTGTTTAGTCACAGGCTGTTTGAATAGTACCCAAGGGGTTGTTTTTTGTTCAAATGTAAACAAATGGTGATATTTAAAGAATACTTATTCAGCAACAATGGTCAAAACTACTAGCTGCATAGTGAAGTAACTTCTCAAACTGGCCCACATTGGCCAAAAAAGTGGCCCATTTTTATTGGCCTACACTAGCATTTTGCATTTTTGGTATAGGCCAGTCCAAGCTGGCCTGCCGGCTCATCCATAATGGGTGAGGGGGTGTCCAACCACTGGCCACCTCACCCATTATGGAGGAGCCGAGGAGCCAGCCCAGTGAAACACTGAGCACTCCCTCAGCTGCTTTTTCCAGCTGAGGGAGTGCTCCTGGGCTGGCTGAACTGTCATTTCCCCCGCCGCACATGATCACTGAGCCATGCAACGCTGGGGGTATTTTGCTTCGCCAGCCTTGCATAGCTCATTGGAAATGCTGGCTGGGCCACTGCATGTATGTATGTGCAAGGGGGTGCTCCTGCGCCTCCTCGCACATACGGTCAGAGCAACCTGGAGCGGGGCATTTTAGCAACCACGCAAGGTATGTTTATGGCGATTTATTTTTTATTTTAATGTGTATGGATGTGTGTATGCTTGTGTTATGGGACGGTGGTGGGAGCAGGAAGGGCATCAGCACTGGGATAGTGGTGGGAGTAGGGTGGGGAGAGCCCAGGGTCTGTACTGGGAGTATGGTGCGGTGACGGCACGCAAAAATTCATAGCAATTTCTACATACTGTCCATCTGGCACTTTTGGGGGTGCCCGGCCTGCCCAAACTTTGTTCAGGGGGGGGGCCCAGGCCACAAAAGTTTGAAGACCACTGCTCTACAATATGATGTTAGAACAGAAAGAAATAAGGTTAGTGGCACTTCAGAACCGGATGGCTGAACGTGGTGGGGTATGTAAATAAGTGGGGTCCGTTTGCTGTGTTTTTGTGCAAGATTCCTCCCCAACTATCTTTAGGGCGATTCAAAATCTGCATGTTCTGAGTTCAGAAGTGCATGTTCCCGAGGGAAACTGGGATCTTAGTGCTTGGTTCTGGGACTTCCTACGATCTTGGGGATGGAAGCTACTTTCAGTCCTGCTGATCATTTTAGGTATTCTGGTGTTTTTCTGCTGTTGTATACAATGTCTTCCTGGTATGTGTTCGATGTTAGGAGGATGTTGCGCACAAGCGAAGGGTACATTAGGACACAAGGTATATGCTCCAGAGAAAATATCCAATGAATTTGTGCTGAAGGAAATCTCAGTATCTGACCTCATGGCAATTGATATCTCTGATAGTGATTCAGGATGTATGGACATTGAGATGTGGAGTTACTCGTAAAGTGACTAGAAGTAGTTTAGCGCTTGCCTTAGACCAAAAGGAGGGTTTGTTAAACGGGATATGACATTGTGCCTCCTTTATTGTATATATTGGCCTAAGCCCAGTCGCTCTGCGAAGAAATCCGCGTTGCAAATTTCCGATCTTAGATCGACTTAGCCGCCATTTTAGGTCCATCTGCCATTTTGATTTCCACTCCAAAGTAATTCTGTGTTCTAAAATGGTGGACAGTGTTTCCCGCTTGTAACTGAGCCATCCTGACCTTTGTACACAAGTTAATGCCTAAACTGTCCGTTGGCTGAATGTTTGGGTCGAGTAAAGAGACCTTGTCCCATGCCTGACTTATAGACAGAGGATTATGTGCGCCAACAAGTCCGATCCGCGGACATACATCAACTACAATGCTGTCTAAATACTGAACGTGGACACTTGCTGAGCTACATTGTATAGGACGCTTGTTAAGGGTTAATGTTAGATCCAAGAATACACTGTTGCCATTGTGACTTGTTGAACATGTAAACTGAAAATGATCCATATGCATATAGTTGGACAAACTAGAAGTGAATTCGGCACAAACCCTAGACCGAGTATCATTAACCTGTAGTGGGGCTGGACATTATGATCAGAAATGTATAAAAAGTGTAAATGTTTAGACGTCCAGTACCTCTAACTTCTCACACCGAAAGGGCTGGTATTCGCTGTGATGTACTGAGGGCCAGATAGCTATCTGATACTTTGTTTCTTTGTAAAGTGTGCAGTTATAGAATAAAGATCTGTGAATCTTCATAAGCCTGTGTTTGGTGTATTTCCTTTTGGGGGTACTCAGCCTCGATATTTCCTTCTGCTTTTACATGGACATAAGCTGCCTTATCTAGAATTTCAAAAAGAAAAGGCACTGTGGTGATTGGTCTGAAGTTAGTAGGTATATTGGGGTCAAGGTTTGGTTTTTTGATAAGGGGCATAACCCAAGCATCTTTCAGGTTTTTGGGAACCGTGCAGGAGGCAAAAGAGGAATTTATGAAGGATGTGATAAAAGGGGCACATTCTTTGCCACCTTCTTTAATGATTGAAGCTGAGCAGATGTCTCCTTGGCATCTGGATGGCTTAAGGCTTTTGATGATGTCGTCTACCTCTGATGTAGTGACAGGGGTAAATTCAAAGTCTTTTATTTGCTTAGAAGGCATAACATGTTGGGGAATAGGGATAGGCCGTGTATTGTCAGTGATTTGAGAGTTGCCAGTGGTCGCCACGCTATCTCTTTTTACTTCAATTTTAGCTTGAAGTAGTGCCATTTTGATAAGTAGTGCTTTTTGGATGTTTGAACACCAAAGAGCATCCTTATTGCAAGAATCTGGGGGTGAAATGGGAGTTTCCAGTTCTTTAAGGATGTTGAACAGCTCCTTAGTACTAGATTTGGCATTGGTGATTCTATTATTATAGTTTTCACTTTTGGTCGTAAAATGGCAGTTTTGTAAGCCATAGAGGCAGTAGTAAACTTGTCTTTGTTCTGTAAGGATGGGTTTTTATCCAAGACACCTCAGCATCTCTTTTGGCTTTGCGAAGAATTTTCAATTCAGCAGAGAACCATTTGTTGAGGTGTGCCAATGGTTTGGCTTTCCTAAGTTTCAGTGGCGCTAGATGAACTACGGCAGAGATTGTATTAAAGGAGACAAGTGAGTGCATAGGGATTTTCTGGTGCTGCTAGCGCTGAGGAGCATTGCTTGAGAGCGGTAACTAGTTGAGGTGTGGGAACCAAGTGTGTTGTTCCTATGGGCGGTGGAACAAGGCCGGGATTTGGGAATGTGTGCAGTAGCAAACATACTAGGGTCGGGGTGTAAAGACAGGATAGTTGAAGTAGGAGAGCCAAGGGTGTTGTTCCTGTAGGCGGTGGAGCAAGGCAGATATTTGGGAATGTGTGCAGTAGCAGACATACTAGGGTCAAGGGGTTTGGACAGGTTAGAGTTAGGTTTGAGTAGCAATATGCTAGGATCCTGATGATCTATGACTGTTGTGTGCATATAAAGGCCTAAAATACCTAACGTAGCTGGGAGGTGAGATAGGACTAATGACGAGGTGTGAAGTACACACCACCAGGTGTAGAGTACACTCCACCAGGTCGCCATAGAGGAATGATGGCACTTATTGATAGCTGAAATCTAAAGGTCAGGCATTCAAGTACATGCTAAGGCACAGTGGGGTTGGAGCAGGAGATGGCGAGACTAGAGGTAAGTGACGCTATATTAAAGCAGGTCTGATTTGCACAGGGCGATCAGTTATGTGCAGCAGTGGGAAGATACAAATGGAATCCTCACCAGATCTGTTTACGAGGAATCATAGAGTAGATGCAACCGCTTCAGCGGATCATGTGACAGGCTAATTACAGTAGCATAAATTGATCAGCTATATGCCGCAGATATTATTCTGTAATACAACTGTTATCCTCACAACATAAATGTCATAATTACCAAAAAGACATAATGTAAATGCAAGCCCCTTAAAAAATCAAGTGTCAAGCTAAATATCACAGTAGACAAATACACATGATAACAACTGGTGGGATGTTTGCATAAAATCGCATAAAGAAAGCAACATTCTAAGCAGATATTGTGACAGGTTATATACGGCCTGGACAGTCATATAGGGTGACGTCTCATGATGAGTACAGTAGCTGGTGGCGAGCTTTTTGGACAGGTATTGGCGATAGGAGACAAATAAAGAGAGTAAAGTAGGCGGTACTAGATGAACGCTGTGGCCTGGACAAGTTAGGCAGATAACGGAGGTCCAAGGACCTTTATGTGAAGGTACATGAGTCAATATAATTATGTGTGTACTGTCTGCCGGCGGGAATTCTAGCAAGGCAGATGCTGCGTTCTCGTGTGAGGATCAATGCAGGTGACGGAGTATGCTTACTTTATAGTTCGCTGCATCTGCGGGAATAACGAGTCCCGAGGCTAGGAAGGTGGAATGGTATAGTGGTTCAAAGGACAGCCTGAGTGGCATAGGCAAGGACAGTGGGTTAGCAGCTAGGATGGGCTAGCAGGCCAGTTTACAAGGCTATGGCTTGGTACTTACAAGGAGGATGCGGGTCGTAGGTGCATGGTCTCGGCCGACGGTCCGGACGGAAATGGAGAGGCTTGGGACAGGCAAGAGCCTTAGATATGGAGCATTCGAAAGGTGAGCCGGCTTGCGCCTGCCAGTGCAGGATTGGAGCACAAGAGGCACTGACCAGCCAATCAGAGGTCTAGGTGCAGGACATGGAGCTCGTTAGGCTGAAGGTGACGCTTCGAAGTCAGGGGCGGCCATATTTGCCTATTTCACTCCTTGTGGTAAGCAATGGTAGATGGATGTGCTACAGTGCTGTAGTGCACCCAAAGGGTACTGCATACAATCATGCCTAACAATGCTTCAAATGTCTGCCCATTTTTTCTTTACAAGCTCTCTGAAGCTCTTTAGATGCTGTTATGGGGTTTTACAGAACTTACTGAATATGGCTGCCTTCATGCTCTCATAAACAGGCCTTTCCTCAGGAGTTAACTGAAGAATTACATCAGTCCTTGGTGTTGTTAAGCGACTCATTAGGGCTGCATCCCACAGTACCTCATCCACCCCCTGCAGCTGGAATGCCAGCTCGAGTGCTTTAAATCAGTCAAAAATATCCTTCCCCACTTCATAAGCCTATATTAAATCTTTGGGGATCTGCGGTCAGGGCTTATCCTGGGCACTCTGGTTTGAGCCACTACTGCTGTTCTCGCTAGAGGCGGACTTGTTCGCCTCTTTCTGCTCTTCAAGCGCCAACATGCGCAACTCTATGGTGACCTTGTCCCGCTGTTTCTGTTCCTCTAGCGCTAGTCTCCTCTCCTTGAGCAGGAGCTTTCTAGCCGCTACCTCATTAATAGCCGGAACAATTACTGGGCCACTTATAGACTGTGCTGAGGCCTAGGACCGACTGTGCTGAGGCCTGGGACCTGTGGGATGCCGCAATAGCCCCTATCCTCACTGACACTCTTGTGTGTTGAGAAACCACACGGTCCCCAGTGGGAGGATTGGCGAGAAACACTGCTCATGCGGTCAAACTCATCACTTACCCACTCCGGAAGGTCTTGTCTCTTTGGGTACACGGGACCTGACCTATCCCCTGGGGTCTTCTCCCCAACCACCCTCGCTTCTACCCAAGCTTGGAGGCTCGTCAGCACCTCAGGTTTATTAACCTTAGTGCTGTGTGAAAGTCCCCTCTCTTGACATAAAACGCGCGGGACATCCTTGGTCATGCCTTTTATAGTCTCCATGTCAAGCTCTATGACTATTACTATTACCTAGCCGTGACTAAACGTTGCTTGCAACAGTACTTTTATTGCTGGGTGACAAAGCTGTACGCAAAGCTCCAAATGATCCGACCGCTTGCCATCAATGTGACGAATCAACTTCCGGGGCAGCAGTGGTCCAGAGATGAATATCGGTTTCTAAACCATCAATCAACCCCATACCTACAGTACACCAGAAGGGATCCGACCATATTGGAATAGAAGTGAATTATAAGACATCCTTGTCCAATTTTGGTAACGTGGACAGAACAGCAGGCTTATCTCCGCAAGGTCGTGGATCATTGGTTAGTTGCAACACAGCAAAAATACAATTATTACTTAATGATAAAAGGGACTGTCCAGTCAAGGTTGTATACAAATATCTACTTTATTATTACTACAACAGACAGTTCTAGCACACTACAAATACGACCACCCTGTAAAGGAATACAGAGAACAGACAGTGTCACGAAGGAAAAGGGATGCACTCTGGATACTGACAGAAGGGTAGTTGGTAAAGTAGTGAGTCTTACTGTTATTTGGTCTCAGCACCAAGGGCGAAAAGGGTCATAACTGTCTCTAGGGGCCTTTGGAGAAGGACCAGGAGGGCAGAACCACAATGTACCTAGTGCTGAAGAAGTTCTTGGTGCTCGATAGCATCGAGGAAGTTTCAGGAGACTTTTGAAGCCCTTGAGACAGAGTAAGTGGCAGGAGACAGCTGCAGGTACCAGGCGGCAGGCAGTTCGGAAAGCGAGGTCAAGAATCATCTCTGTGCTGGTTGGTGGATCTGGAATGCTGGTCATGGTGTCTCGGACGGCTCTGGTGACTGCGGTGTGACAACAGTCAGAGGTGCAGACGGATGCGGTTCAAGGACTCGAATGTCTCGAAAAAAGGTCTTTAAAAGATGGAAGCTGGATGATGCTTGTGTGGCACTCCTCCTAGCTTCTTTGCAGGGCTTGTGTCCTTTCAAGACGGAAAGCCCAAAGCTCAGGAGAGTGATTGCAGGCAACGGCCTTATCCTTAGTTCAGATACTCTCTGGTACTGCCCACCTAGGAAGTTTGCTGGAAGAACCTAGCAGGGCACGCTGTGTTCTGGCTGGGTACTGGTACTGGAGCTACTGGATGGGTCCTCTGAGTCCGGTATCTCCCTCTGTTCCCTGGGAGATGGTTAGGGGAGGGATCTTGATTCCCACTTGGAACTCCTGGCCTTCCTTCACTGTCAGAAGATGTAAGATAGACTGTACCTTGAGCTTGGGTCCTAATGAGTCCTTCTTAATCCTTTCAAAGTCTTCAGATGATCTGCTAAGTGAGGGGTTCAGCCCTCTTTTAAAGCCATTTGGGCCCCAGTGATTGGTGCAGGCTAAGTCCACCATAATGAACCAATCCTGCAGACTGGGCACTAGCACCAACTGCCATCAGGCCCATCTGAGGCGTCATGCTGAGCTTGTCCCCGCATCACTGCACTCAACTGCCTGTATCCTCCTCATAGAGATCATTTAACGTGGCTGAAGAATCGAAAGATGAGGACCTCACTCAAAACAGTATGGCGGGTGCCTCATGAGGAGGAAAGCACAGCTCAGAGGCATCGTAATGCAGCCTTGTCCCCTTCGGCAGACGATAAATTGGCTGAGCACGCTCATATTTTACCTGAATGTCCCCAAATGGTGGCTAGGTGCAAATGTGAAAGAGAGGCACAGGCAAAGGAAAAGTTATGAATGAGACCAATTGAAATTTAGAGGGGCAGGCTTGAGTTACAAGTGGTATGGGGCACACCCAAAATAAGATAGTTCATATTCTGTACCTATTTGTACAGGCGTGAGAGGTGTGTGTGAAGCCAGTGGATTGGGGATTTTCGGTAAAGGTATATGTGTAAAGATAAGCGAAAAGGGAATGGACCTGCTAACAATCGTCATTTGTATATGTAATTTTATGTTCATGATTTGCTATGCTAGGAACAGGCTCAGGGCCTCTAACTGGAAGCAGAAGAAGGACGGCTTCCTTCTTGCCTGGGACCGCCCATGCTCCAAGGACCGCGTGTTCCTGATAAGAAGGAAAAGCCGGATGTGCTGACCCTCAGGCATCCTGGCAAGCTATTGGTGACAGTAGAGAAATGGGTATTATTAGAGACGGCAAGGCCTCTGGAAGGCTGATAACTCGCAAGCAAGTCTCCTTTGTTTTCTGATACTGAACACACGAGAGAGTAGGCGAACTGCCAACGTGCTGGGAGTATGGAGGGGGCGTGGGGCCATATAGCTCGAGGTAGGATACAAAATGGAAATAACAGAGTATATACAGCGTGTGAGGGCAGGCACCGATTGACAGATGCATAGCCAGCTACTGCTATGTGCACACTAACCGACTTTATTTTATTAGTCTTCGAGGTTCAGTGTCCTTGCAAGGCATTGCTGAGGGTGGAGGGGTGAGTGAGAGAGGCTGTAGCTGCAGCCATGTG
Organism: Ambystoma mexicanum; assembly: GCF_040938575.1. Taxonomy (NCBI): domain Eukaryota; kingdom Metazoa; phylum Chordata; class Amphibia; order Caudata; family Ambystomatidae; genus Ambystoma; species Ambystoma mexicanum. The sequence goes on along the minus strand of NC_090923.1, from coordinate 304,769,348 downwards.
TCGGGCAATGGGGACATCAGGGCTAGTACGGAGTGTTGGTTATGTGGTATAAAATGGCAGCTGCATTTACGTGCATTAGGAAAGTGGCATGATCACATACAGGGTACAATAGTGAAGAGGGGTGCGGGCATGTACCAAGCCTGGGCAGTCCAGTTGGCTGGCATGTCAGTGGCGGAAAGTATCAATTTTAGGGATTGTATCTGTGTGGGAGTCACACGTGTGGTAACAATCTGTGAAGACATAAGGTGAGGACTGTGACAAATTACCTCTGCTGGGCAGGAGTAGAAAGGTGAATAATGGCTAAAGCGCCTTTTCTGCCCTGACGCTGCTGCAGAACAAGAGTGATCCCAATCATTAAGGTAAAACAGGCGAAGTTAAGAGACATATTTCCTTTTGCCTTTTGTGGTAACGTTGGCTGAGAGGAGGCTACAGTCTCAAGAGGGGTGTGAATGTGATTCAGCAGCAACCCACACAGCAAGGCATAACGATCCAAAATAAAAACGAATGTCCAATCAAGGTTCTAAATATACAAACTTTATTGAAACACACCATCTGCAAAAACAACTAAATAGAAAAATACTACAAACAAACTAACCCCAGAGGAAAGAAAACAGAATAAAAACATATGGCAGCATGCAGCACTCTAGGGAGTGAATCGGGGATGAAAGCCAAGTATAAACTACAATTATCTTAAAAAGGATATGTTCTTGAGTGCAAAAGGAATTGAAGTGACCTAACCACTCTCTATTGCTGGCAAGCCGAACGAGCCATATTTGGGTGCAGCGGATTGTGTAAGCCCAAGTAGAGAGCGGACGTTAAGCTGGTTCCAAATGATTGCTCAGAGCAGTTCAAGTGCAGCGTTCGAGTGATGCAGTTCAGATGGCTCACCGGGGTCAGTTTGAAGATTGGATCCAGTCTGTGCCATGGTAAATTCTAGTTAGAGTCGGTGCATGATACCCCAGGGGTTCGAATCGAGACCCAGTGATTGTTCGAAGCTGTGATCCTGATGGTCTGACGTGCGGTTCACCAAGGCAGCAACTCGATGTTGAGCAGGTTTGAGCCATTTGGAACTCCTCAATGTGTGATGTGATGCTTCCAGGAGTTCGAGATGAGGTCCATCAATGAGTGGTTGGTTCAAGCCAAACAGGTGACAGGCTCTCCTGGAGATATAACGGCATCAATCTGAATTACTCTCTGGTTCGAAGAGGTAATCAGCGAAGTGCAGATCGTGAGGGCCACCAGGGTCAGTTTGACAGTTGGTTCGTTGGTCAAGATGCTGGTCACTGGGTGCCAAGTTTGAGTCAGGCGGTTCAATGTGGCAGTTGAAGGTCACAGTTTGATGAAGCTCCCTAGGATCTGGTCACCTGTCGATGAAGATTTGCAATGACGATGCTAACGGTTCAAAGAAGTGGTTTCTACAGTGCAGGAGAAGTGATGGCTTCTTGTTTGAGCCTAGGCAACGACACATTCAGAGGCTGTGGTGCGGCGCAGCAGCTGTTTCGAAAGATGCCATGCAGCAGTTTGTAGAGCAGGCGAGTGCCAAAGAAAGCTGGCATACGCCTGCAGGGGTCCCCCAAAGTACCCTTAGGGAGCAGAGCTTGCCCCTCCCTTGGCCACTCTGTTGTCACTTCCAGCAAAGGACTTTGGACAGTCAACTCTCTTAATAGAGAGAGGTCCAGCGAATTCTTCCTTATGTGTTTATTCCAAAATGAATCAAAGAAAGAGTGGGAGTCCTCTTCTTTTAAAGGCAAAAGTCCACAGGTGATTGGAATGATTCAAACCTGCTTTAAGGGGTTCTATCCCTGTACCTAAGACACGTGCACTTTGCCTTCTGGCATTACACCCAAAGTGCTTTGTGCTAAAGGGAGTTGAGAGGGCAGGATGGCTAGAGATTGAGAGAAAAAAGATGGTGGACTATCCCTCCAGTTGTTCTCAGCTCCCCCTATGTACACTAACTCTGCACACTTCCCCTACAAATAGCATCAGTGGCCCTTTTGGTATACAGCCCCCTGATGTGAGGATAGTCCTTTTGGAATGGGTGGGCCCTTTGGTTCCTGTTTCTCAGGCCAGCTCCTGTCGGGAGGCCGGCTCACTGGATAGAGGTATTACCCTACTTCACAATAGATCAAAGAGAGGCAACCCTGAAGGCTACAGTCTTGTTGGGTGCAGCAGAGAAAACTTGTTTGGTGGGAATACACATAGCTCTTCCGCAGCTGAGCTGGACTCATACGGAAGACAAATGTGTGATATTAATTTGATGTGGCTCGGATAATTATGAGAGATACTAGCCACCATACCTTAGACTACAGTATGGCTTATATTTAAAGTTTACAACCGCCACTCGAATTGTAAATCTCAGAGTTATGTAGTTTAGGGAACAGGGGTGAATGTTGCTATTAGCTCTAAGCTCACTGAAATGAGGGCATCTGGCTACATCATAAGAGAGATAAAAAAGAAAGGCTGTTGATGGGTGTTGCTGCAAAAGGTGTTATTTTTTGCTTTCTCAGGGGTCTTCGGAATTTCCATGGGTTTTCGTTTATAAGAGATGTCTCACAGGAATTCTGGTATCTGTTGTACCCTACTTCCTTTCCCAATATTATAGGGGTCATTGAGATGTTACTGTGTTCCCCGCAGAGCTGCCGACATACAGAATCCCACCATGACGTCCTCAAGGAGACATATTAGGTCCCGGCCAGATCAACTCGTTTTCTAGCAATTTGCTTCCTGCATGGTTTAGCATAGGGAACTCACAGAATTCATCAGACTCGACTTGTCTATGTTGCAGATCCCTTTCTGATTTTTCTAAGGAGAATGGTGCCACAAAATCTTGAAGTCAAATTTTTTGGAATGTTTTTCTCCTCTGGTTGTTCTGGGGTCTGGAAGCCGTATTTGTCCACTGATCGAAATTCGGAAGACTTGCACCTAGGACAAGGCCCACTGGGAGGTTGGTATCATGGTGGCCGTAAATTTAGATAATGGTCCGTGATCTCGATCAGAACATTAGTGGTGGCATGCCTTTTCCAGTGTCCATGTTTGTAGGTCTTCCTTCAGTCCATTTATCTTACACGAGGTACGAGTCCTGGGCAAATGGCATGGTCTTTACTGACAGAGCCCATGTAGGTCCTGCACAGTTTGGTGGTTGACATATACCAGCAGGCTGACTCTTCTTCTGGTGAGGATGGAAGAGGAGAAGAGACAGGTGAACACATGTTTTCCATTGTTGCTATTTTCCTTCTCAAGGTTGTTCTTTCTTCTAGGGTGCTTCTGGAGTTCTGATGATGAGGTCTTTGCCCTAGCTGGGACTCTGCAAACAAATGTCCTCCATCGACTTCCCTCATCAGTTGAGTGGACAGTATCTGGTAGCTTGAGCAATAAGACAACAGGAGTAGCAGGGTGCAGGTGATGGGCTACTGATTCCGTTTGTGTTCTCATTCAGGCGAAGGGGTTTCCCCACACAATCAGTGATTGGACTCCAGGTAAAAAACATCTGTTCTAAATATTCAGCCAGTATATAACTCCAGCTTCCTGTGTGACATCCACAGGTTACCGCAGCATCAGTATGGAGAGTTCTCTGGTCGCCACTGATGACCTGAAACCTCTAATACCTGCCGCATAACCCTTGTGGTGCCTGAGAATTACAGCAAACTCCTCTGAGGTGGGGTATTTTACATTTTCTTGTATGCCTTGTGATGAGGTGGCCCGTCACAAATAACCACGCTGACTCTTGAATAAAAGTTCAAGGGTGTTTATTAAAATAAATTGTCAGAATGGCGCTTCTGTTTCCTTAATTCTCTGGGGTCTATGAATCTGGGGATGATTGGGGCTAGGGCCGTCCCTCTCCTCTGTCGACTAACCCAGGCCCAGAATTCACCTCACAGCCCCAGACGTTCCTACCGGGCTGTTAGTCATCTATCGATCGGTAACCCCTTTCTGTCTCTCTTCTTACTACGACTATTGGTGTTCTCCCTAAGTCGTTGGCTATATGACTCCCTAGGGAACTTCTACCTTTCCCTCTCCTATCGTTGGTTAGTTGCTGGGAAATAGGGAATAGTGCCTTCTTTCACCCAGCATCACATACACTCCTTCCACAACCTCTCACTCCCGGCCCTTCACTAAACTAACCTCGTAAAATGATCTCCTCCCACCATGTCACTGTCCCTTCCAATCTCTCACTCTACCTTTCCTCCTCCACCCTTTGATCTTACTTCCTTTACCACTATTGTTCTTATTAATGCTTCTACTCACAACTATCCTTCTACTTCCATTATTCCTTTTCACTCCTTCCTCTCAGGCTACTTCTTTGCCTCCCAGTGTTCTTCTAATCCTAACTCCTCTTCAATTGTGTACCTATAGCTACTTCTATTCTCCAACTCACTGTCGCTCTTCATGCTACTACCTTGAATACTGATCCCACCCCACTACTAACACTACCTATCTGAACCACCTTCCAGATTACTCATGGATATGGTGCCCTGCTCACATTCTGTACCATTACAAACCCCTAGGGATATGGTGCACTGCTCACCTTCTTTATTAGCCCCTGTTTGACCCACAGGTACTCCGAGGGATATGGTGGCATACCCACCCAGGGATACGGTGCCCTGCTCACCCTTCCCCTACTAACACCCACTCTACCACTAGTGTCCTTTGCTCGCTACTCCCACCAGTTACTAACACAACACCCAACCACTACTACCTCTGCCACTACTACCCCACTCTACTACTCCTACTCTTACCTCTACTGCTCACACTCCTCTCTCAAACACTCCACAGACCCCCTCCTTAACAATATCCTCTGCACTCCAAAAAACTCTCGCCTTCACTGGTCTCTCGGACGTCCTCCACCTTCTCCTGTCCTCACCCAACTATCCCACACTAGCACACACCTCCTCAAATACCCCACCCCCTCCCAGGATTGGCCACTCACCCTTCCAAACACTTAACTGTCTCAACAAGGAGTGGCAGGGGGATTTTTTAGGAAGGCTTCAAAAAGGGATTGTAAGTCTTGCCCACATTTCTGGAAGCATCTCTGGTAAGGAGAGTGGAAGAGTTCCTGAGGAACTGAAGTCCCTGTTCCATAAGGCCTTCTAATAGGTCTTTTTTTAGGTCTTAATATGTCTGTTGATCTGGTGAAAGCCTCATTAATAAGGCCTATTTTCCTGAATGGTGTTTAGATTTCTGGAGGCTTTTCTATACCGTGTGGCCGGTGTTAGGCTGTGTGCTGTGAGGAAGTGCGAACTGCTGCTGCATGGTGGCATCCCTCTGCTTCCTCCCATTGCGGTTTTACTCAGTCAGTGTTGTAGAGAAGGAGCCACACCTCAACCACATCGCCCATATTGCCTATATGTTGGGAACCAGAGTTTGAGACACAAGCAAAACCATTGAAGATCCAGATACCAAGGCGAATCCTGGAAGCAAGGTTCCCATTGAGAAAACAATACCTGCATACGAGACAGTATGACAGCCATTTCAATGAAATCCCAGGAGAAACAGGACAGCTGAATGGAAGAGAAGAATGGTGACATCACATGAAGCAAGACTGAGGTACATAGAAGAGATGCAGAGACAGATGCAGAGACAAGGGAATGCAGATATTCTATAAGGCATCAAGAAAGTATCAAGGATAAGTGACATCTTGGGATCAAGATGAAGAAACCTTTGCTACAGAACTGATGAAGTTATCAAGTCATTTTACACGTGTACGTATGCAAAGAAACGCAAGCAGGCGAAGTATTCTTGAGGCTAGCTTTATAGTGAATAGATTACGGCATGCGCCAAAGTATATATATTCAATGAAAAACGTTGTTAAAGGGACGTTATGGTTAAGTTGCGCTACTAAAAACCTATCAAATTTAGTGAAAAAACCCTCTCGCCCTCACTGGTCTCTCGGACGTCCTCCACCTCCTCCTGACCTCACCCAACTATCCCACACTAGCACACACCTCCTCAAATACCCCACGCCCTCCCAGGATTGGCCGCTCACCCTTCCAAACACTTACCTGTCTCAACAAGGAGTGGCAGGGGGATTTTTTAGGAAGGCTTCAAAAAGGGATTGTAAGCCTTGCCCACATTTCTGGAAGCATCTCTGGTAAGGAGAGTCGAAGAGTTCCTGAGGAACTGAAGTCCCTGTTCCATAAGGCCTTCTAATAGGTCTTTTTTTTAGGTCTTAATATGTTTGTTGATCTGGTGGGAGCCTCATTAATAAGGCCTATTTTCCTGATGGTGTTTAGATTTCTGGAGGCTTTTCTATACCGTGTGGCCGGTGTTAGGCTGTCTGCTGTGAGGAAGTGCAAACTGCTGCTGCATGGTGGAATCCCTCTGCTTCCTCCCATTGCGGTTTTACTCAGTCAGTGTTGTAGAGAAGGAGCCAAGTGCCCCCACCTCAACCACATCGCCCATATTGCCTATATGTTGGGAACCAGAGTTTGAGACACAAGCAAAACCATTGAAGATACAGATACCAAGGCGAATCCTGGAAGCAAGGTTCCCATTGAGAAAACCATACCTGCATACAAGACAGTATGACAGCCATTTCAATGAAATCCCAGGAGAAACAGTCCAGCTGAATGGAAGAGCAGAATGGTGACATCACATGAAGCAAGACTGATGTACATAGAAGAGATGCAGAGACAGATGCAGAGACAAGGGAATGCAGATATTCTATAAGGCATCAAGAAAGTATCAAGGATAAGTGACATCTTGGGATCAAGATGAAGAAACTTTTGCTACAGAACTGATGAAGTTATCAAGTCATTTTATACGTGTACGTATGCAAAGAAACGCAACCAGGCTAAGTATTCTTGAGGCTAGCTTTATAGTGAATAGATTACAGCATGCGCCAACGTATATATATTCAATGAAAAAACGTTGTTAAAGGGACATTATGGTTAAGTTGCGCTACTAAAAAGCTATCAAATTTAGTGAAAGAAACCTTGTTAAAAGGATGTTATGGTTGCAAGTAAAACCGAAAACCCCCTGAAATTCGCCAGTTACGGTAAACTAAGCAACCATAACTCACGCCACCACTGTGCACTGCTAAGAATAATACCCATGACATCAAAGATGACATCACAAATATGATTTATGACATCACTGATGCCATCACATGTGCATTTAATTTGTATAGGAAGTCCCTACAAGGGGTTCTGAATGTAATGTGTGCAAAAACGTGTCAGGGGTCATCTGGAGATGTGTGATGAACTACATACTTGATTATACAATGTATTGCTCCAAAGAACATTCCATTGCAGTGTTTCTAGAACAGGGACCATAGCCATTGGCTGCAGCATACACCATAGAGATGTATTATTTCGAATTTTCCCATGTTGGATAGTAAAATGGTGTATGCTTCTGTATCACACTTTGGCATACTTTGAAACATATACTAAGTAGGTAATAATGCATCACTTACTACATGTTTGCACTACTACACACAAAACAGAGACCACAATGTATACAAATATGGGGCTTATACAGGGAGAGTAAAGTAAGTAAACAAGAGGCAGTATCATGAGCCACTGTGTATAACCAACATGATTTTCTTTACGCATAGAAATGATTACTGTGTTTCAGGCCTGCTTCTTCCCCTATGTATGTGCATCATAAGAAGCGATTGAATTCTAAGGAAAGTATTGTAAGAACATGTGAGAATAGCAACGTCTACAAATGTAATACCTTTTGAATTTAAAGTTTTTGACTGTCAGTGAATAAACTCACCTGGCCTAGATATGTCAATGAACAAAAAAAGAAGGAGCTAGACATGTAATGTCATCAGTGATGTCATCAATCATATTTGATATGTCATGGGTATTATTCTTAGCAGTGCACAGTGGTGGCGCGAATTATGGTTGCTTAGCTTACCATAACTGGCGAATTTCAGGGGTTTATCGGTTTTACTTGCAACCATAACGTCCCTTTAACAAAGTTTTTTCACTGAATTTGATAGGTTTTTAGTAGTGCAACTTAACCATAACGTCCCTTTAACAAAGTTTTTTCATTGAATTTCATAGGTTTTTATTAGTGCAACTTAACAATAACGTCCCTTTAACAACGTTTTTTCATTGAATTTCATAGGTTTTTATTAGTCCAACTGAACCATAAGGCCCCTTTAACAAAGTTTTACAGTGAATTTCATTGGTTTTTACCAGTGGATGCTATTTTCCTCCAACTTACTAATATCATACTTACCCAATATAGCAACATTTGTGTCCCATTTACAAAGTGTCACCTTAAAACCCTGCCATTTCCCACCTTCTGGAATCATTTTTAACCCTTCTATACACTTTTTGCAACTAATTCAACTAGTTTTGCATCCGTACCTGTCTATGGAACATCTGACTTCATAGCGGACCTTCCGGACAGTGCCACATGTCCATACGCTGGCGCTCGGCATGATGACGTGTCCAATAACCCGTGCACACTTCACAATAAGATCTGTGCTTTCAACTTCAAAATTTCCCTTGCACAGCTCCAACACCTATTCCTACTCATCCATTAACAATCTAGTACACAGTACATACTTTTAGCAAAACTGCTATTTATCTTAAAATGGCATCAGCTAAAGCCATCCCTCCTCCCCAAGAGACACCACCACTGCTGTAATCAAGGAGCATGAGAAACACTGCCCGCTACCTTAGAAATAACACACACGCAACATTTTCCCCAGTCCACCTACCCCATCATATTAGTGTTTGGTGCCTCGTCCCTCATTTCCCTCCGCACCTTTCGTTCTTACCTCTCCTGCCAAAAAAAAATACATCCAAAAACAACCAAAGAAATGTTCCTTTAGGAACCACCTTTCACAGTTAAAAAATTGAACTAAAAAAAAACTACTTTATATTTTTTTAGTAAAGTACATAGACTCAATAAGATTTTCCAACATATCCATTTGCATTTTGTGTTATACTAATGGCAATATTGGGGCGTTCATCCTCCGTTCTAGGGACTGGATACCGACCTAGCAGCCCAAGTTATCAGCCCAAGTGAAGCGAGAGTGGATAATGAGGTCTCTGGACCATTATCCCCCATTCCAGCCCCTGAAATGGGGGATGAAGGCCATTAGCACCGTAGGTTCCCATAACGGAAACCCCAGGTGCTAGAAAGGAGGATTTTCCTTGCTACACCGCGATGCCTATGGCGTCCCGGTGTAGGAAGGAAAATCCTATTCCAACATGGCCACCATGGAAAGAGAAGGCGAGAGTTCGATACAGGGCCCTCTTCGCTTTCCATGGCAGCCTGCAGAAGGCAAAAAGAGACCATATTACCACCAACACATTTTTCTTCCCTTTCAGATCTATCCTAATTTCGAATAACATCACCACAAAGCCAGTCCCAAGTGGACATGGCCACTTTAATCCCATGATTTGTCCCTTGTGGTCATGGCCTGTGGCCAGATTGTCCGGATCATGACCTTATTCCATGAACCGGACAATCTGGCCACTGCCCATGGCTACATGCTACCCCTCAGTCACTAAACTTATACCACTATTTTTTATAACTACAATATGACACTTGTTAAATAATAAAACACTGGCACATTTGCAAAACCATACTTGTAGATCCTTCCAATGCGCCTTACGCAAGTTTGCTGGAAATCCACCTACGTTTTATTGTTCCAAAAGTGTCAAATGAATGCACATACAATCGTCATATAACCGTCACAAAATCCATTCAAACTTTACGAAAACATTTATATCTAGATCTATAATCTTTTTGCAAACCTTTGTGTAGATTTGTCAAGTGGCACCACATTTATAAGCCTTTACATTAATTTGGCACCCCCTCTAATTTTGCCCCCTCTTGACAAAATCCTACCAAACTTCATAAAAACATTTATATCTAGATCTATTATCAGTTTGCCAAGTTAAGTGTAGATTTGTCAAATGGCAACTCATTTATAAGCCATTACATTATTTTGGGACCCCCCGATCTAATTTTGCCCCCTCTGCACAAAATCCCACCAAACTTTTTAAACTCATTTGGAATCAGATCAGAAATATCCCATCCCATTCTCATCACCCCTCACCTCCCCAGAGATTATTTCATAAGTTTGACCAGTGCAATGCTCAGAAAATATTATTGTCCAGAGGGTTTGGCCATGTATTTTTATACATACGTTGATCTATCGCAAAAAATGTCCAATGCACATTACCTCACTTTTCCTCTTTTATAAACATGCAAAATCTGGCAGCAGGGTGCGTTCATCTTGTGCTATTCTTATCCATTGCTGCACCGGCCTAAGGTAAACTGCCCTGATGTCACTAAATCATATGCCCCGCCCCTGAGCCTCACATAACCAAACCTAGTGATATTCTCCACCTTTCTCGGTGAAGTTCCTCGTCAGCGTAGCCAAACGTGCCCATAATCCCCTACGTGGCATGACGCAGAACCCGAAAATCAACACACATGGACTCACAACACAGCACGTCACAATTCGGAATATTAAACCATACTTTAAAAGAAAACAACACCACTGTACAATTTGTAAAGTACTTTTATTTCACAATAAACGCTCCGAGAACATCTGACTACTGCCATATTCAAACAAATTGCAAATTTTTTTTTTTCTTTTATTTTTAAAAACTTTATTTGTTTTTAGTCAAAAATGTAGACCTTACAAATAATTTGAGATTCTTTCAGACAATACAAAATTGTTAAAATCAAACAACATAAGATATTGTGATATGAACACAATCGATGTAACGTGAACATAAAATGTCAAATTCATAAATTAAAATCTGTACAAGAGTACACTAGATTTGAGCACCATCAATTCTCAACATTCATTAGGTCTCTAAATTCGAGACGCATTTTCCAATTCCTTCTCGATAATATTTACAAAGTTCGTTGTTTTTACTACAGAAGTGTCCGTTGATCCCCACATACATTTAGTCCAGATCCACTCTCTAGCTAGAAACGTATTAGCTTGCACAAAGGACTTTATAAGAATGCATCGTATATTTTCAAAATAACAGCAATATAAAAACAGATGTTTTAAGGTCTCCAGAGCTTGATTACAAAAACAACATACCTCGTTAGTGTGAGCCAATGTATCTTTAGACCAGTATTTCGTTCTAGATCGAGTGTGAATTAAATCTAGCCTGAAGCGCATAAATGTGCGACGGACCTTAGAGCAGGGACAAAGTATCAAGTAAGACATACGTGGTTTCTGCTTGTGAATAAATTTGCGATATTCTGCACAAGAAGGGTAGATTTCCATTTTCGAACAGGTATCGCCCCAATCCTGTAGCAATAGCTTTTTCTTGATTTTCTCTTGAAAAAGTTCCAAGTCTTCCATTGGGAGATTGATCTTATCCAGTAAAGTTAGCATGCGTTCTTTAAATTGCACCATAGAGGGAGGGTTGTTATCAGCTAGCATTCTGTTTAGCCCTATGTAGAGCGAGTTTCTAATAGGAAATGATATTTTAGCAAAATTATTTAGCATGCGCCAATTGTATCTGGAGGAGAGGGAGTTAATCCCCAACTCGTGTCTTATCACAACATTAGGCATTGATAAAGGTAAGCCTAATACATCTTTCCAAATATGCCCTTGAAGTTGGTCCAATATTGGCCCTAAGTCATGTAAGGTAAGTTCAGCTCCATATAATAAAATGGCTTCAACTTTTTTTGAATAAAATTCCAAAAGTGGCACTAGAGAAAATGTGCAGATTTTCTTTAGTAGGATTTTCATTTGGCATTTTAATGGAGAAATTTTTGCATTCAATTGTTCCTTCATGAATTTATAGGAGGTATTCTTTGAGAGAATCAATCCTAAGTACGGTAAAGTGGGGCTGATTGTAATTGGAGAAATTGGAGAAACACCAATTTTCCATACAAATTTACGTACTTTTTTCTTATTTGAGAAATAATAAATAATGTTAGATTTTTGAGGATTGACTACCAAATTATTAGAGCTACAATATTGCATAAAACAATCAAGTTTAGCTTGAAGACCTGACTGAGTCCGATCGAAAAATAAGATCGAAAAATAAGATGTCGTCAGCGTAGACTAACCAAGACAAGGTAAAGGCGCCAATGCGAATTGCAAACGACTTCTTAGCATTCCATAGATCTTAATTGCAATTTTTTTTTTTCGCTCGCGATCCAAAATGTTTATCGTGAGCACACGTTGTTCTTTTTGCGTACACAAGGTGTTCATTTTCGGTAAAAGAAGCGCTTGGGTCGCACAGTGAATTCCAGTTCTTCTCCATCAACTTGGGCCTAGACCACCATAAAGGATGTTATGTTCCTCCTAATCGCTAGTACAGCGTATGGACATATGGGCCCATGGCGATCATCCCAAAATATAGTCACTGTGACCCAGTTATTTACAACGATCTGTAGCTGCCGATTAAAAAAGCCATCAGTTGGCAGCTGGAATCAATGACAATCACAGAATGGCAGAATATATCTGTTTCGAAAACATAACAGAAAATGTGTCTCACTACCCGAACTTGATTACAATTTATCTATTGACTTATTAATTCAGCATAGAGTATAAACTAACGATTGTACTTGCGTTTCATTGCAATAAGCCACACAGAACAGACAAATAGAATGTAACCCAAAAATAATCTTCAGATAATAATAAGTGAATGCTTGTTCCGGTATACAATCGTCGAAAATCAAACTTACATTATATTCACCATTTCCATTCTCTTGGCGTAACTCAGACCGTACCATGCACTGCGTTCACACCAACGAATCTTCATAAACTGAATTTACATGTTCCTTACACACTTTTGGAATGCATAACCTTCTCATATCTTCATTATTACAAACCCCCTTTCATTGAATTACTGTCGGAATGGTCCCTTTCTCTCAAAGTCAAAAAACAATTGAACCTTTTACTGTGTGTCCAATGCGTTGGCTTCCTTAGCTCGCAACCAAACATTAAAAGCTGCTGACCTTCACTCAGAATCAAAATACATTCCTACTTTGCAACAACTTGCCTAACCGCATCCATGAGAAGTGTTATTCTCATCCACGGCCATCAGGCACTGCAGGTGGCTGCCTGATGTACCAGGCTCTAGGGGGCGCCAGTCTGGCTCAATTATTATTTTAATTACATTTTAAGACAGACACATTAGCCCTTTATTTGCCGCGCTCTGGGTATTCCACCATCACATCAATTTATAAACATCAAGCGTTTTAATTAAGAGTGTAAAATAACCCGAAATTGCTTCTATTTAATATTAATAAATATTGGGCAACCAATATAAACAATATAGAGGAACGGGCATTGGGAATGTAGTATTGGGGATTGCAGACTGCAGAAGCAACAATCTATATTTACAAGTCCACAATTCCATGATTATACATCTCCATCCCTTGAATGCCAAAATGCAATGTCTTTTGCCTGTACTTTACGCACATATTGTGGAACACCTCCAAATGTACCGTGTGACTTTCGCGACAACAAAACACCCGTTTTTTGCTTCTTGCAGCCATATCCCATCCCATCCTCATCACCCCTCACCTCCCCAGAAATTATTTGTTAAGTTTGACAAGTGCAATGTTGTGTTTTTTAATATGTTTTACCGCTATGTCCGTGGACACCAAACACGGATCCAAGATGTCAGGCACATCGGAACAATCTGACGCACTTCACGCTCTTCACCATCCAATCAGCGAATGTGTCACATGTCCGCGGACATGACGCAAGCCGATTAGTCAATCAGTGTCCTGCCCGAACAGGGAAGTGTGTCCACGGAGCGGACATAGATATCACTAATTTTTTTAGACCTACTTTTTGATCATTTAAAAAAAAAACTACTGGACGGATTATCACCAAATTTATAAAAGCACACTTTCGGGACCAAGCCGCTGCTCCTGCCGCAAATTTGGTGAAAATCCGTCCAGCGTTTTGGCCTGGACGTCTATGGGAAAAAAAAAAATTTTGGGACCCTCCCTATAACGTCCCCCCGCCCCCGGACCAAACCTCACCAAACTTTAGAAAAGAAATTCAAAGTGAGCCATATACTGTTTTCGTGAAGTTTGGTGAGGATTCGTCCAGGGGGAGCGAAGTTATAAGCCGCCCAAAAAGTGCTCTTCCTATGGGATTAGCAACTTAACCATAACTACACAGCCACTACCGGTATCAATGACATTTATGAAGTCATCTTTGATGTCCTGGGTGTTAGTGTTAGCAGTGCACAGTGGTGGCACGAGTTATGGTTGCTAAGCTTACCATAACTGGCGAATTTCAGGGGTTTTTCGGTTTTACTTGGAACCATAACAACCCGTTAACAACATTTTTTTACTGAATTTCACAGGTTTTTAGTAGGGCAACTTAAGCATAATGTCCCATTTACAAAGTTATTTTACTGAATATACACATTCATCATGTGAAATTAGGAGATAATTACTAGGATTCCCTTATTTTGTGTACATGTAACGTATAACATACTGAACCTCCTTTGCTAATGATATTGAAGGGCATGGACTGAGCGTCTGTCCACAGACGGGTGCGGACGAGAGCAACACTACCCAAACAGTCAGGGGGTATTTGAAATCGTTCTATCATGCCATAGAAAAACTGCACAATGTTAAAAAGCAGCACATAAACACATTGTAAGTAGTAATAAATAACCATTGGATCCTACACGTCTCACACATAACCCAGCCATATAAATACCATGTGTAATTAAATTGATTATACCATACCAAAAAAAAAGATGCCTCCAACGTAATTACCTCACAGGAACTGTACAGCTAGGAGCGACAGTAGACGAACACAACACAACAAATACAAATTACAAGAAAGTAGTAAGTGAACTTCATTTTTCGTGTATCTTGGAATACAAAATCACCATTTCACATGTTCCATACAATAGTCCTAGCTTTCCACATATTGTTTGGAACTTTTTCAACATTTTTGAGTGATCGATATGGTCACGAGGCGCACCACTCCAACCCATAAAAGGCCACACCCCCCAGCTTATCTTCATTGTACTTCTGGCGATTGTAGATTGAGTTTTGCTGCCTTTAGTGCTCTAGTGAGATTATCTCACCAACCCTAATGGCATCCATGGCTGCTGTTGCTACATCAGCCTCAGCACCACCCCAAACACTCCACCGCCACCACCTCCTCAAGGGCCTGCAGAGGGAAAAAGAGAGCGAGGAAGAAGAGGATGAAGAGAATGAGGTGGGGGAACTCCCTACTACCACCACTCGCCGGGACTCGTGGGTGTGGCGTTTGTTAACCATTTTTGATAACATCCCAAAAGCATGTGTGAACCTGGTCACCTGTAAAAAGTGCAATTTGGTGCTGAATCGTGGGAGACCTGGTGCGTACAGCTTTGGTACGACAACCATGAAGCGACACTTAACTTCGTTCCACGGTGCGGACATTCGCAAAGTGGAACCATGTAAAGAACGTAGTAGGTTGAGTTCCTCCGCAGCATCCTCCATGTCCGATCCTCTCTCCACAAGAGACACTCTTGTGGGAGAGTGCATCCCTCCAGCTGTCTCACAGGCCATTCGCGATGCTGTTGACATTTACCTTTCAAAGGTCACAATATTGTGTATGTACTGCGATGCAGTACTCTGCAGGGGGGAGAGTCTTCAAAGTGCTTTCGAAACTTCGGTCTCGGAGCACCAGAAGACCTGCTACCAACCTAAATAAGGGCCACCCTAAATCTTTAGCTCGCCACCTGCCCTTTCTTATCCCCGTGTTTGGTGTCCCTTCCTTACCTTTCTTTTCCCTCCTCTCCTAGTGTTTCGTGTGTAAAAAATCCCCCAAAAAAGATAAAACAACAATAAATTAAACAAAAGGCTCTTTTCAGAGCCGCCTTTCTCAGTTTAAAAAAGGAACTATCAAGTAAACGGTGTAGGCCTCCGTGCTTTTTTAAAAAAGTCTGCGGACAGTCCTAGGACAGACAAAACTTTAGGGTGCAACTGTAGCAAAATCAATGCACTTTTCTCTGGCAGTAAGTGGTTGCTCTGAAAAGAGCCTTTTGGTGGTGTTGTGTGTGTTTGAAAAACTTGGATTCCTCAACATGAAATGCAAAATAGGTAACTATAACGGCAAAAATGGTCACAATGCATTTTGTACATTTTGAAGAAAAATCTGTTGCCAGCATATGTAAGATGGACTCCATCTCTGCGAAAAATGAATGTGCTACGAAACATAATATTTTTATTGTGGAAAGAGGACATACCAACATCTCTTAGAAAGGCACACACAGCCTTATTTACATTGCGCCCGCTTTCTCCATTTGTGGACCATATAAAGAAGAATGCATCCACATTTGTCTTTGTGCAATACGTGAAAACATTACTTGACAATTTGGAAACATGTCCATGACCTTCTCAAGTCCCTCCTTCATTGCAAATTGCAAAGAAATTCCTGACAAATGCCCTAAACTGTTTCCTCCACAATAAATGATAATTATATCAGGATGACGCTCTGTCTGTTAAGTAGCACAGAGAGGTACCAAGTCTAGCCACTTCATTCCACGCACCCCGTGCCAGTGCACTTCCACACAAGATCTGCAGATATACTGCGACGTTCTGCATGCACCTTCAACCAATGTATCCATGAGTCTCCCAAAATCCAGATAATCTGTTTTCGCGCACACACAGCCATAGCTGTCTGTTCTCCTCTCAGGGAAAAGACGTTCTCACTAAATCTCTCCGTTCACAACCCACCCACTGAACTTTACTGACCAAGGCCTAGCTCTGCTCATCCTCATTTGCATGCCTCTTCACCCCAGAATCCCCATATGTAGTATGCGCTGCCTGCAGACTACCGCCATGTCCGTGGACATGTAGAGGATATGAGCGTGACTACTGTACATTTAAATAGTGTTCCCCTTTTCCCCTTTAAGCTTTAAGGTGGACTCTGAAAAGAGCTGTTTTTTGGTTTTTTTTGCAGATGCTTGACAGACACCTGTTATTTTGTATTTTTTTGGGGGGTTTTTCCTATGAGTTTACTCCTACAATCATTACATAACCTTCTCCAAAGCAAGTCTTACATTCCAAAAGAACATGGTATTTCCCAAAAAAGATAAAGAAACACCATCTGCTTTAAAATAAATCGCATTACTGGAATAAATGTTCTCGTGGCTGCAGAAAAACATACGAGCTCTTAACATGAAAGCATGCATGCCGCGATTGATTGCAAACCTACCAATACTTTGATCATTTTGCTCTAGGGAGTAAACCAGAAAAAATTACTTTTGCATTTGGAAAGATGGGGATGACTGCTTGAACCAACTGTTCCAAATCTCCCAACAAAGTAGGGGAACTCACGTAGCCCAAATGGCAAGCATCATTGCAAAACTACCACATGGGGACTGTTCATTGTATGCATATCTCTGCAAACTTGGAGAATTGCCTCTACATTGCAATCCGTTGCAGCGCTCCACACCACCTCCACTCCTCTCAGATCGAAATTCTTTGCCACATGCCTACATTCAGAATAGTGCTGTAAAACATGGACAAAAATGTCTCCGAGCACCAACACTCTGACTGTCTCCACCTTTGCCATCTTCACTGCACACACTCTCTTTCTACACAAATCAACAATGTCAACATCTGATTGGCTGATGCCTACAGTACCCTTTCCTTGCTGGATTTGCTGTAAAACACTGTGGCCCTCATTACGACCCTGGCGGAAATCGTGGCGCAATATGCACCATGGAGCACGGCGGAAAGCTGCCGATAGCGCCATGGGGGTTGGCGGATTTACCGCCCCATTCCGACCTTGGCGGGGCGGTAAATCCCCATTCCCCATTTTACCCTTCCCCATTCCCATTTTTGCCCCATAGGGTATAATGGGAGTGGGGAAGGCGTTAATTGCGCCACCGTAAAATACGGTGGCGTAATTAACAACAAGGTCCCGTAGCGCCATGGATTTCTCCGCCCGGAAAAACCAGGCGGAAAACGCTCCATGGCGCTACGGGAACTCGTAGTAGGGTGGACGGGTCCGCCGCGAATAACGCTGGCGTAAACCCACTCCGCCAGGGTCGTAATGAGGCCCTGTATGTGGCACGCCATACCCGCGCACAAGCACAGTGTCCGTGCGGCATGTAACTCTTAGCCAGTCCTTCTACCTTTTCCACATCACTCACAAATCCATTCCCTCATTGGACACAGCTAAGCACTCACACAACCATCCACCAATCACATCCAAGACCTCTACATCTAACTCCGCCATCAAAGTTCCGTACTTCAAATGTACTGTTGATCACTCTGAATACAAGTCCCATATCATTGCAAAGCACCTACTACAAAAACTACTGTGCAAGTGTCGCGGATTTCTACTTACAGCTCCATGCATACCCACATACATTATTACAAAGTACAGGTATGCATATTTTATTCAGAGTACATGTGCAACTATTATGATTCCATCTAAACAAATGAATGTCACTGAATCTGCATAGTCAATACATACATACCAACGCTCCCACTTTAAGCGTGAGACTTCCAATTTTTGATTGAAATATCGCACTACTTCTTACTATCTGCGGCATAAACTATACATACATACCAACCCTCCCAATTTAGGCGCAAAACTCCATTTTCCATTAAAGAAGGTCACAATTTGTTACTGTCTTCTGTCTAAATTAATGCTACTTCCAATGCGATCGTATATGATTTTTCACATTCCTACTTATAATATCAAAGTGCACACATATTTCCAATCTACTACAATGACCTACCACTTCCAAACCTCTCTGCTATGTACAACACAGCTGAAAAAAAACAAGGGAATTTCATGAACTGAAAATTGTACTCATTTACGAAGCAACTTCAACTAACATACTGCAAATAACATAAAGGCTGCGCATAGTGAAATGAAATGCATGCATACACTGTGTTGAGATATCAAACGAGAATACTCCCACGAAGGCTGAAAAATTAACGTGTACATTAACATCAATGCTTTAAACACACAAAATTACTAACTTCTTCCTTTTACAATTGCAGTGAAGACCACTCTCCTGAAAATCAACAGCATCTACACTGCAAACAACATACTTGAAGAAACCTGGTCATCCACAAAAAGAAATATGTACAGTACTACCTTTATATTCTTACTCTTTCTCAAAGAGACTGTGTGGGTTATTTATGTAATTTGCGCACCAAATAAACATCGATTTCGGAACCATTCTGCCCACAAATCCCCATTAACAGGCAGAATGGCACACACATCCCTGTGTTTTTGGAACACAAATAACATACACAAGCCTTAGAATGTTAGTACTACAAAAGAAATAGCTGTTTTAATTCTATACTATTACGTTTACTATTAATGCTTCTCCTCACCACTAGCTCACTTGCTACTCTCATCTGAAGCACAGTGCAGTAATATACAAATAGAAAAATAGCCATCCCAACTCATTGTAACTGCCCAATGCACATTCACACACCACCACAAAAATCTTCCCCATCAAACTCATACACACAGGCACACAGCACACATACATTGTAAAACAGACCAACCCATACCTTTTTTTTCAACAGACCCCAAAGAATGCCTACCAAAAAGCAAGTCTGTAGAAAAGAACGCAGAAATAGAGCAAATGAACATAGAAGTGTCCAAAGTAAGGATCCATCTCTAGCAGAGTTTGTACAAAACGTTGAAACAAAACAGCTAATACAGTCATTTAGCGAAACAAAAGAACCTTCAACTACACAAACTTTGCCTCCTCGATCAAAATGTGGCACAAAACAGAAAATGCTTTAGAAGAATTTGGCTACCACTACTGCTAACAATGCTCCTATAAATCCTGAGATACTAGCAAGAACCCATAGGAAGAAAAGTATTTTAGCAAAAATGGTCCGCCACAGAGTCCTTCAGAATCTAATAAGAAGAGGAGCGAAATCATCCTCAACCCTTAAAACCTACCGTAGAAAGTTAATCCTACAAGCTCTCGTAGACAGTGCAATCCTTCTCAAAAGGAAGTTATTTATTTTAGTGTTAAATAGGATGAAACCACTAACAAAACTAAGTACCAAACTACAAAAGAAACTTCTCAATAAACGGAATGTCAACAAAAATAACTTCTTAAATATTTGTGGAGGAGAATGGAGTCACACAACGACCACAGAACCACATTTTAATGAAGAAGCATACAAACAAAATCAAACAAACACAATTGCCATCCATAGCATTGGACGAGGACATGAAAAAATCAATAATACCATCATGGAACAAGAAACACTGCTTACAAAAGTATCCCCAGAAAACTCAGAATTACCTCTCCATTCGACTGAACCAGACCGTCCAGTATACAAATAGCCGTGTACGTCAATGTGTAACATTCCTAACAAATCTTTCAAATCTTTACGCCAGCTCCTCAATCAGTACGTGAAAGGTAAAGACAAAATCAAAATGAAAGTGCTGCAAAATATTGATAGCTGTCCAGTGTGCAAATACACAGGACTACAAGGACATTCATTAGCCTGCATTTCAGGACCTAATTGCAAGGGCACCATCCATGATATCAAAATGATATCAACACAGCATTCAAATGTAAGAAATCTAGTGTATAAACTGTACAATGCTAAAAGTCCAGCTTTAGAATTAGCCAATTTAAATAACACTCTTCTGCATGGTACACCCAAATACCTACAAGAAGAAATTGACCGTATCCAGAAAAAATATTTTAGAAGTGAAAGCGACTTACACCATGCAATGGTTTTAGAACAGGCTAGCACCAATTCTGCACAAAGCACATAGCAACCTTCTATTACACATATACAAAAAAGAAATACAAAAATTTAAAGGTACATCCGCTGAAGTACCAAACCATGTGTGTGTGTGTTGCCGCAGAACCTTTTACAAAACTAACACAAAAACTATAGACGTAACATACAAAATAGAAGACAATGAAGATTCCAAATGGTTTGAATTAGCTCTCTATCTTTTAGCAGAAAACAAATATGAAGTAAGTGAACCCTTAATACTTTGCAGTTACTGCTCTACAAAACTTAACAGCAACCAAATTCCTTCACTTGCTACCACAAATGACTTGGAAATATTCCCACTACCAAAACCCCTGCAATAACTCAATTTGTATGAGCGCATCATAATTCAAACAGTTCACCCATTTCAAGCAATAATACGCCTTCAACCAAAAACAGCAAAATTGCCTACCTCTGAGTTGGTGAAAGGCATTTGTGGCAAAGTAGTTTATTTGCCATTAGATCTGACACAAAATGTGCACACTCGCATTCTTTAATTGTCTTAGTAAATGGTGTACCAACAAAAGACAAAAAAACTTGGCAACAACTTGTGGACTTACATAAAGTTAGACAAGCCTTGCAATATCTGAAAGACAATAATGCATACTACAAACAAATAAATATTGAAGAAAGCTTAAGGGAAACAACGGAAATAATTGAAGAGTCATCAGAAACTGGTCAATTTGAACTTCTGGATCCTGCTGCAGTATCCACTCTTTTGGACCATTATACAATTCATCCATTGCACTCTAATGAGAGCATAGATGATGCACTAGAAACTTACCAAATGTGACAAACCAAAGGACATACGGGAAAAAAATATAGAAGCATGTGCTTTTTCACTGCTATTTCCTACTGGCAAAGGAGGAAGATATGATGATAGACCCACTCAGATAACAGCATCAGAATAGCACTCATTACGATTGTATTCTGAAGATCCCAGATTTAGACAAAATGTGTAATACATATTCCACCTACTCTTTGAAAGTGAACTAGCAACCCTATGTTACGGAGTTGCACACATATTGAAATCTGGAACCCACTTTCAAAATATGTCAGCTACGCAATTAATACAAAAAGTGCAAGAAAAAGATGAGGTTTTACAATCAAGTATAACAAATCTGTTTGCAAACATGCGTGCTACAAAAGAATACTGGTTCCGACAGCATGGAGATGTACGTTGTATGATCAGAAATCTTGGACCGCCCACTTGGTTTGTTACATTAAGTTGTGCAGAATATGCATGGGAAGATTTACATGGTTTCCTATGCATATCAAACAACAACAAAACCAACATAGATATACTATCATCTGGAGAACTTTGCTCTCTGGATCCTGTTAATGTTTCAAGATATTTCCACCATCGTTTCATTTCTATGCTACACTTTATTTGTAATAAAACTGTTCCTCCCCTCAGAGAAGTGCAACACTTCTTTTGGAGAAAAGAATACCAAGCTAGAGTAGCACCATATAGCCACATGCTTTTATGGATTAAAGATGCACCTAAATTTTGTGAGGACAGTGATGCCACTGTTTTGAAGTTCATCCAAAAATATGTCACTTGTGAAATCCCTTCACGAAGGGCACATAGGGCCTCATTACGAGGTGGGCGGTAAGTGATTACCGGCACGGGTAAGGGCACCGGTGCCGGTACTCCCTTACCGCCCTACTACGAGTTCCCTTTGCAGGTCCTCCCTTAACGCCTGGTTTTTCCAGGCGTTAAGGACGGGACCCTCAAAAGGGACTCGTGGAGCTAATAACGGTACTGCAATTTGCTGTACCGGTATTAGCGCCTTCCCCATTCCCATTGAGTCCTATGGGGGCTCAAATGGGAATAGGGTATGGCCCTGGTGAATGGGGAATTACCGGTCCCGCCAACCTTGGAATGGACCGGTAATTGCTCCATTCACCAGGGAGGAGTAGGTACGAGTTTGGAGGCAGCCATGGCACTAACAGCGCCATGGCTATCACCAACCTCGTAATGAGGCCCATAGTGACCTTCATGGCCAGATTGTACAACTTCAAAGACACAAATGTGGCAAATATTGTCATCGCAAATACAAAAGCAAAGGGAAATACTACACCAAATGCCGCTTTGGTTTCCCTAGACCAGTTACAGAAACAGGTGAAGTGAACAACTTCATGTCTTCAGTTCGACATAGGGCCTCATTACACGTTGTGCAGTAACCATGGCGCTATTAGCGCCATGGTTGCCGCTGGTATTTTAACGTGTCCGCCTTGGTGGATGGCGGAATTACCGGCCTACTCCAAGGTGAGCCGGGCCGGTAATTCCCCATTCACCAAGGCCCTTCCCCATTCCCATTTTTGCCCCCATAGGGCATAATGGGAATGGGGAAGGTGGTAATTACGGTACCGCAAATTGCGGTACCGTAATTAGCACTGCGGTCCCTTTGGGCACCCTACTTTAACGGCTGGTAAAACCAGCCGTTAAGGTCAGGTCCCGCAAAGGGAACTCGTAGTAAGGCGGTAAGGGTTTACTGGTACCGGTGCCCTTACCGGTACCGGTAAACCCTTACCGCCTACCGTGTAATGAGGCCCATAGTGTTCAAGGTAAATCACCTAAGAACACGTATTACATAAAAAGAACAGAAGAATCAAAGTATATCAATGATTACAATGCAGTCATTGCCCTCTAATGGAATGCAAACATAGATGTGCAGTACATTGCAGACAATTCCACTGCAGTTGCACAATATGTTACAGCCTACTTAACGAAAGCAGAAAAAACAGCTTCAAGACCTCTGTAATGACCTATCATCAGACAAAACACTATCTCAGAAATTGTACAGCCTAGGCATAAAAATGCTCTCTCATAGAGAATGTGGCACCTATGAAGCTGCAGATCGTTTAACCGGTACTGCTTTGTATGGAAAATCAGAAAATATAGTATGGCTAAGTCTTGGTCCTGCTAAATCTAGAAAAAGAGTTCTCAAATCATATGAGGACATAGACACAATTGCCAAAAATGATCCCAACAGCCAAGACATTTTAAAAAACTATTTACTGGACACATACTACCCGAACAGGAGTACCACTTTGGAAAGCATGTGTCTATACCACATAGCACAAAACTTTGCATACAAAAATAATATAAAACCCGAAGAAAGCAAAGGTAGATATAGAGTGACAGATTGCGAAGGCAGTTTCGTGAAACTTACCAAACGAAGCTTAATTAATCATGTCAAATTGTCATTGTCAACAGAAAGAACTATATTACATGTCCCTGCTACAACTTTTTAAACCATGGAGAAAAGACGAAGAGATACTAGATAACTATGACTGCTATGAAGACGCTTTCAAAGCAAATGAAAGCGCTATCACCGATGTGAACTTTACGCAGTACAAAACAAAGTTACACAATGAACAGCAACACTAAGAAGAACTCCAGGTCCAACTAGATAAGGACACATCCGACAGTAGTCAACCTTCTGCAACAGGAAGTCAAGAACCACTAGGACAACCACTAATAGCAAATGAAGCAGAATTAGCTATGACAGAAGTGGAAGACACCATGTGTCACTATGAACAAGATATAGAAGACTTAACTACACTACAATCAAAACTTAACAAAGATCAGCGCACCATTTTTGAAGAAGTAACAAAAGAAATTGCACATAGTGTACAACACGAAAATAAAGAATGTACCTGCCAAAATTACAAACCTATACTGCTGTACATCAGTGGTGAAGCTGGTTCAGGAAAAACATTCTTAATCTAATTCATCAGCAAGTTCCTTCAACAATTGACAAACAACAAACTGTCAGCTGTTGTAACTGCCCCCACAGGTTTAGCTGCCTACAATATAGGCGGTGTCACTTTACACCGATTACTACTCCTTCCAATAGAACACCAAAACAAATTAGACTATTACAAACTTCCTACAGAAATTGCAATGGAATTACACAGAGTGTAAAAACAAATGAAAATGCTACTAATAGATGAAGTGAGCATGGTCTCCAACCTAATGTTGGCCTTGATTCACCTCAGATTGCAAGAAGTACTTAAAACAAACTACAAAGAACTCTTTGCAGGAAAACACATTTTCTGGTTTTCCGAGATCTTCTACAATTGACACCACTGAAAGGTGAACCTATTTCTAAAACCTTAGGACACAAACTCTGCCGTAAAATTGTTGGCAGCATAGGAAATGTCAACCTGTGGCAACATTTCCAATACAGAGAATTAACAGAAAACATGCGTCAATTTGCAGACCTCACTGACGGCAACATTTTAAAAAGTATTAGCATTGGTATACTATCTCAAGAAGCACAAGCAATATTGAAAAACTGGCACATCCATGCATTTTATGGTGATAACGCATGTGCTACTGATGTTATGGAACAATTAGCACAGAAAAATGTCAATTGTATGGCCTTAATGCCAACTCTTGCAAGCTGTTTCAAATTCAATGAAACAATGTTAAAAAAAGAAATGCAACCAATAATTAAAATTTGCTCCACAGACAAACTGGACATGCATTGTATGTCACTACCCATGTGTCAGCAACAAGACTAAGGGCCTCATTACGACCCTGGCGGAAGACCATGGTGCTATTAGCACCATGGTCCATGCCGGTAAGTTACCGACTCCGCCATGGAGAAAGGGGGAATTACCACCCCATTACAAGGTTGGCGGGGCTGTAATTCCCCCTTCCTCCATGGCCCTTCCCCATTCCCATTTTTCCCCCATAGGGCTCAATGGGAATGGGGAAGGCGCTAAGTACGATACTGCAAATTGCGGCACCGTAATTAGCACCGAGGTCCCTTTGCGGGTCCCTACTTTAATGGCTGGTCTACACCAGCCGTTAAGGTCGGGTCCCGCAAAGGGACCTCGTAATTAGGCGCTAATAGGTTAACAGCGCTGCAGCCTTTTACGGCGCCGTTAACCCATTAGCGCCTGGGTCGTAATGAGGCCCTAAATACCTTAGAAAATTCAATCTCCAACACAGCTGGGTTGGAGAAAATATTTAAATTATCCTTAAATTGTAGAGTAATGCCTAAACGTAACCTTGACGTGGAGCAAGGACTAGTTAATGGGGCACTGGGTACAGTTGTTGGTTTTCAAACATACCCACGTGACAACAACATTCAGTTTGTCAATATTCTCTTTGACAAACTTTCAGAAGTAAAAAGGATGGAGCGCTCAACAACTCGATTCCTTCTCTTCAGACATGTATGTACGTAGAGAACAATTTTAACTAACTCTTGCATATACAGTCACCATTCATAAATCCCAAGGTCTTACCCAAGACAAAGCTTTGATAGATATAGGAAACACAGTCTTTAAAGAAGGCATGAGCTACGTAGCACTATCACGCTTACGTACACTTGACGGTCTATTTCTAATCAACTTTGATGAAAGTAAAGAGAACGCTGATATTCCTTGCATTTTAGAATACAATTGACTGTCTTCACTGTACACCCCCCATCTGAAATCATATCCTTTTCCAGAGAAAAGAAAACGTTGTAAAAGAAAACTAAGTCTAATAGAAATTCAACAGGATCTGACTGCAAATCCTTCAAAGAAAACAAAAGAAGCTAATACTTCATCAATTACCACAAGGAAAGAAGAACCTATTAGGGAAAGTAAATCAGATACTTCTTCAAAGAAGAAAAAATCCTAAAAAATCACTCGGAGACAGAACTATCTGGTCCATTCAAATTTTCAAATGAAACTGGTGTAAGTTGCTACGCAAATGTAGCAATGAATATTCTATTTCAATTGCCACCAATTGTTAACAACATTTACTTACACAGTACAGACCAATTGTGCTTGCAAATGTTAGTCCTTCATAGAAACGCAACAAACAATCCTGACAACACATATAGTGTTCATGGAATAAGACAAGAATTGAACTACTGTGCTGGAATGGTGAGATTCACTATAAACTCACAAGAAGATCCACAAGAATTTCTTACTACAAGTGCTCGAAAACAAAAACATACCTATAAATGAAATCTTCCAGATTTCATACATGTGGAAACATACATACACTCTCTGTAACAATGTGACACAGGAACAAATCCCTAATGATCGATTTGTGTATGTATCCATACCTAATTGTGAATCCATTCCATTTCAGCAACTTCTACAAAATGCAAACCATGGCAGATTATGCAATTCAGATAATCGCTCCACCTTACTAATACAAACACAAAGTAACTACATAATACTAATGCTTCTACATTACAATGCAGATGGTACCAAAAACAACTGCAAGCTGACTGGATTTAAACATGGTCAAGTGTCACTTGGTAAGAAAACTTTCACAACAATAGGTATAATCTACCACGCAGGAGCCACAACCAATGCAGGTCACTACACTGCATATATTAAAAAGAAATGTGGATGGTTCGAATGTAATGATAGTAGCATTACTCTAAAGCAGAGATTACCAGCAAATCTTACAAACGCGTACTTAATCTTCTTAAAGCCAAAATTTAATAACTAAAGTGTACTTCAACATTAACAAAAATTCAAGTAAAAGACTATAAACAGTTAGAATACGCCAACAGGTATCTAACTGCTCAAGATTGTGTAACAACCACACAGATAAATGAGTACCACAGATTCATAACAAAACATACAGAGTTAGAATATGCCAACAGGTATCTAACTGTTTAAAAAATCTGCAACATGCCAACATACAGAACATTAATCAGAAACAAAAATTGAACACTCAAAGGAAACAAAGAAATAGTTTGTAGCATAGCAAAGAAAGGTTTTTTTTTAATCTGGCAAGGATTTCTTTCCCCCTGGACCCAATGATTTCTAAAACAAACACAGAAATGAGCAAAATGCACAGTACACTGGTTTGTAAAGTCAATATGAGGGTCAAAAAATAGCTAAAATGTCTATTATACAATGTAATAAGTCTTTATAAAATCCAAACACTAACATGTTCTTTTCTTTTATCACAGAAATTGGAAAAGCATATTTCCCCCAAGTACTAAAGTCATGTAAGAAATATATTGAATCTCAACAAATTAAACAGTAGGTATAATTTCACACATTTCATACATATTTGAATCTATACGTCTGATCTATGGCAGTAATATGGTGCAGTGGCTGTAGGCAGGGCCTAGAGTCTTGGATGTATAACCTACGACCTACACCCTACGGCCATGCAACCAAGACTGTAGGTCCAACCCACAACCATCGCAGCACATCAAAACCATGGAGGCTTATAACTTCACTTCTTATAACTTTGGTCTTGGGTGCATGGCCTGTGGCCATGCACCTGCTACTCTAGGTTGTGCACACAACTACTGCACCACATCACACCCATGCTGACTTATAACTTCAGTGCTTATAACTTCAGTCTTGCGTGCATGGCCTTTGACCATGCACCCAAGACTCTAGGTCCTAGCCACAACCACCACAGCATATCACACCCATTCTGGCTTATAACTGGACTACGTATACATTTGGTGTTGGGTGCATGCCTTTGGCCATGCACCCAAGACTCTAGGCCCTCCCCACAACCACCTGATCCATGTTAGATACGACGTGTGTATCTATAGCTGTGATATGCTGCGGTGGTTGTAGCCAGGGCCTAGAGTCTTAGGTGTATAGCCATAGATAATTGAATCTATAGGCTTGCAGTATATGAAACCCATGTTGGCTTATAACTTCAGTGCTAATAACTTTGTTCTTCGGTGCATGGCCTATGGCCATGCCCCCAAGACTCTAGGCCCTGGCCACAACCACCGCAGCATATCACACCCCTTGTGGCTTATAAATCATTAGCACACCCATACAATGAAACATCTTAACTGCAACATATGCTCAATTTGCACCCAGGACTCTAGGCCCTCCCCACACCTACCAGATAGATATTCCATTGTATGGGTGTGATGTATGAATGTGATATGCTGCAGTGGTTCTGGGCAGGGCCTAGAGTCTTGGGTGTATGGCCTACAGCCTGCAGCCATGCACCCAAAACTCTAGGCCCTCCCCACAACCACCTGATTGATATGCGATACTACGGATGTATCTATTGCTGTGATATGCTGCAGTGGTTGTGGCCAGGGCCTAGAGTCTTGGGAGTTTGGCCTCCGGCCTATGGCCATGCACCCAAGACTCTAGGCCCTGGCCACAA
Organism: Ambystoma mexicanum; assembly: GCF_040938575.1. Taxonomy (NCBI): domain Eukaryota; kingdom Metazoa; phylum Chordata; class Amphibia; order Caudata; family Ambystomatidae; genus Ambystoma; species Ambystoma mexicanum. The sequence goes on along the minus strand of NC_090923.1, from coordinate 304,740,529 downwards.
CCACTGCAGCATGTACTCAATTTTAACGTTCGCTAACACCACACGTGTCCTTAGAACAGTTGGAACTTGCCTGCGCACAGCACGGACGGAAGTACTATCCTTATGACACCCCTCATCTGCAGTAATTACAAACATCCCGGACAGCGCGGGCATGGCGAATACATCATTAGCACCTGCCGCCTAAACAAATACAGTATTTCACCCATCTCCTACTCTGTGAACGTGCCCAAGCACTGTGACACACCAAAAAAAAAAATAAACAGCATTTCGCCCCTGGTCGGCGCCGCGCTGTTGGCGGATCCAAGATGTCGGCCGCATCCAAACAATCTGACGCACATCACGCCTCACTCCAGCCAATCGGAGGGCACGTCGCGTGTCCGCGGTCATGACGCAAGCCCCATAGCCAATCGGTATCTTGTCCGCGGAGCGAACAGGGAACTGTGACCGCGGAGCGGACATAGATATTGCTAATTTTTTTAGACCTACTTTTTGGTCGTTTTAAAAAAGAAATACTGGATGGATTGGCACCAAATTTACAAAAGCATGCTTTCAGCAACAAGGTCCTCCTCCTGGTGAAAATCCGTCCAGCGGTTTGAGCTGTAGGCGTGCGCAAAGTTTTTCCCCCATTCAGTCTACGGGGAAAAAAGACATTTTGGGACCCCCCTGTAACTTTCCCCCCCTGCACCAAACATCACCAAACTTTGCAAACAAATTCAGAGTGGCCCATATACTTCCTTTGCACAGTTTGGTAAGGATTCGTCCAGAGGGAGAGGAGTTATAAGCCACCCAAAAACTGTTCGTCCTATGGAAACAGCAACTTAACCATGGCCGTGTAATATGAGTGAGTAAAGAATTGATGTTTCCACTACGTATTATAGCAGAGCTGGTCTAAAAAAGGAAGTCCTCTTTTCCAGTGTGTCGCAGTTAAAAACAAGTGAATTAACAGGAGAGAAACTCAGAAAAGCGAGGCTGAATGAGCCCAAGAAGCCAATGTCGTATCAAGCTGGGATGAGCATACATTGGATACAAATCGTCTGAAAGAACGAAACTCCTGTTCAGAAGACATGGGCAAAAATAAGGAAGACATCAGAGGTCTATTAGAAAATAGTATTTTAAATAAACTAGAGCTCAATTTTGTGGTCTTCATTCACGTGAAAGGATGAAGTTGGATGAACATGATGACCACACCTACGCATGAAGGTAGAGCGTGCCTTCACTCCCCTGAATTCTTCAGGGCAAGGAACATTTTCAAGTCCGAGTTCAAAGCCTTAATTGACAGCAGACCACTGAGGTGATGATAGATGATATGCTAATTGGTGGGAAGCTATACTTAAGACTAGCTCACCAGCACCTGAAAGCCTAGCGTGCGTGCTGCTAATATAGGTGGAAAAGAACTGACGGAGGTTAGAGTGCCAACCAATGGTAAGGGGCTGTATAGTTTGTGTAACCAATGGGATGTCGTGTATTTAGTGACGTTCATAGTGCCCTGTTTGAGGGGAGGGCTAAGTTGCCTCACCTGATGTTAAGGAGCCTATCACTTTCTCAGACTAGTATGGAACGTATACTTAGATGTTCTCTTAGACCCAATCACTTTCTCCAATAGGTTTTTGTAGTTTGCCACGTAGAATAACGTTAGTAAATACGTGGGTTGAAGTCATCAATGATGATTTTTTGTTATAAAAGTATGCTTTTTTTTAAGATGCATTGAGTATCTATGCACTGAGACGTCCGTTGATGTCCGTTGTACTCCCTGTTTTAGATAATTGATATTAAACAGGTATCTTTTTGCCAACAACCTGAGCCGTTTCAATTATTGATGTTTGAGTAACTTCTGCATCCCCATTCATCTCAAGGGTATTGCTACCTTGTCTTAAAGGGCTGGGCAGAATGCCCAGTTCACTTGGTAGCAGAGATGATGCTTAAAAATTCATTGAGCTTTGGGGTCCCGGAAATATCGCACAACCTCTGCCATTCAGCTGAAAGGACGTGAAGGTCCCTGTAGATAGCAGAACCATTTTTAATTATCAGGCTTGCAAGCGCAGATGAGACAGGTCCCTGGTTTCCACAAAATCCCCTCCTGGCATCTACAGGAAGCTGAACGAACGGAAGGTTGAAGCGGCTGATAAAGAGGCGGACGATCCAGAGAGTCGGAAGTCGAAAAGGCGAATGGTGAGTAAAACTGAGTGAGGTAGCAAAATTGTGAATGGGTAATGAGTGGAGAAAGTGATAAGGGAAAAAACAGTAACAGAGGGAGGTTGGGGTAAAGTAACTTGAGAATGATGAGCATTGAATATTAGGTAATTGACTTGAGGAGAGGCCAAGCAATTAAGAGGTATTGTGAGGAAAGGAGCCACGATAAAGAGTACGCCAAGTTTCCGGCGTCGTAAAGACATAACAGAAGGAACCGTTTCTAGAGCCCTATTTATGGGTGACGTAGGCAAAGAACTTGGATAAAGGCAAGTTTAAATAGAACGGTTGACATCCCAATCGGGGTATTTTTAGGGGTAGGATAAGTCTTGAGGAGAAGACTTAGATATATGTGGCCAGTCGAGTATGTCCATTTGTCTGTTTGTTTTATGTGACTGTATACGGTGAAAAAACAATAGAGGAAATGATAGACTTGAAAAGGAAAACATGAGATTTAAGAATTATTTATTTATTGGAATTGAATTGATGGTGTTTACTGAAAAAATAGATTAAAGTAAAAAACGTGATATAAAGGGTTTGGAGCCTGCGTTGATTGGTGCACGTTCATATTGTTTTGTTTTTCTGAAACTTATTTTTGAAATTTGCAAAGAGTAAAGGTGAGTATTGACTGTCAGGTGTGACGAGTCAAAATGGAGGATATTACTCCACTTATACATCTCTGGAAACAGTTTCGGAAACATGCACCCAAACTCAAGCAGTACAGTGCAGAATGGGTGTTAGGGAGAATTCTCCTTCTAGGGCTAATTTCCCTCACCTAGCGAGCCCCCCAGCAGCTTTGCTGGATTTCTGGAGTTTATTTTTCCACCTGGTAAGAGTGTACATCCTTTTTCCACTCTTACATGTGTTTTGGCCTATGGGTTTTTACTCATTGTGTGATCGTGGGCACTGGCGCACACCACTCCAAGTGCCCCTGTTCTTGTATGGGTTACACAGCACCTTCAGTGTAGTAACCCAGGGTTGTCTTTTAGACTTCCCTCTGACTCCATTTCGCTGGGGCTGACTACTGTCCCCCAGAGAAAGTTAAAGTTGCCATTCACTTTACATAGTCATTCTTACCACAGACCCAGTACACCCCATCTGACATGGAGTACTGGAAAGGGCTAATCTGTACCCCTTTTCTGTCTGTACCTCCCTGAGCATTGTTTCGCTCTTTTAACAATTAGACTTGGCTGGTGGCAGTGGTATCTACCCTAACTTTTCCACCGTGATTATATTAGATAAACGTGGAACTGTTCTTGGCTATTATATTAGCCTCGAACATAAACCCGCTTGACCAAATCGTCTTTGTTATGGCTCAGGTTGGGTTCATTCGCCATTTCTTTTTGGTAAAGTCCTTCTTGTGTTTTACTTTGCGCGGCAAACTAGGTTTGCCTTCTTTGTTCACCGTCTTTTGGCAGGCTTCTGCAGAGAAGCCCTCCTCTTGGCGCCTGGGTGTCTAGGTAGACTGAATGTGGGGAAGGGGTGCAGTCACCCCCTGCACAGGGTATCCTAGGAAACCCAAGTCGCACTTTTCCATGATTGGCTGAGGTGGTTGTTCGAGCCGGACAACCCCCTCTGCTGTGTGATTGACAGCCAGGCTGTGTGAATGGGGGTTTTGTGCATAAAAGGCAGGTCTCTTGGGCTAGAAGTCAGAGTCGCCTCTGGAACTACAAGGAACCGAAGAGAAGCGGAAAGAAAGACAGCTGCTGCAACTACCCCGTCCCGGTGAAGCCCTGCTGCAGTCCTGAGCTATCTTCCCTTCAACGACTAACAGGAGATCCAGTCAGGATTCTTCTTCCCTTGAGCCTGGTGGGGATAACCAGCTCATCTTCTTCAGCCAGAGACCTCTACCGTGTTCGAAATCGCTGCACACTGCTGTAGTGGTCCGGATAGCCACCTACAGAGCCTCTCCTGTTTTCAGGAGCACACCTTTTCATTGTTGCTGCTGCTGGCTTCATCCCTGTGTGGTGCAGACCCCCTTCAGACGTCCTCCTTCACAACGAAGCTCCAGGAATCGTGGGTCTGTGGGAAACCAACAGGAACAACTGCCAGGGCACCAGCTGCATCGTTGGAGTAAGGTACTGTGTTCTACTCGAGGAAACTGGGTGAACCCCTTTTCTTCATCTTCAAGGCTCGACCTTGTCTTCCCTCCTTCGTATAACTTTTGCTTCCAAACATTTGACAATATCCAAGTACTCTTTGGCTACACTGAATCATGAACTGTCTAACGGTGTGATCTTCGGCACAGGTCTCCGGTGTCACCTAAACCTGGCTCCGACCCTTTGACTTTTGAACTCCTGTTTCTGAGTGTTTCTCGATCCTGTCTGCCTAACCTAAATATTGCCTGTGATTTTTGCCTCCAACTCCCTCTGGGTATCTCAGGTGCTAAGTGTGTTTTTGCCCCGGTAGCATTTCATGTCACGGATACGCGTTTATTTAGTAGACCGAACTGTCAAAAAGTGATCGCAAACGTATCCGCGATATCGCGTTTTGTGCATAACACCGGTTCATTCAAACACAGGGTACTTACCTTGAGACTTACTATACAAAGTGAATTGGTTAGTGTATAATATTTAACGTGTGGTTTTGTTTACAGTTTAATAGAGGTGTTGTGTTTATAACTGATGGTTTAAAAATAAATGTATTTATATTTTTTACCTGAAACCTTGAGTCAGTGTTTGCTTGGGTCAGAGTAATTGTGGTCCCTTTGTGTAATCTCTGCTACTGCTCATATACTCTTGAGATAAGCCTGGCTGCTCTGCTACTGCTACCACTATAACTTAGTAGTACGGGCTTGTACCAAAGGTAAAACTTGTACTGCCACCTGTAGTCTTAATCAGGTGTAGTGGTCCCTAAGGGCACTGCACAGGAGTCTGCCTAACACTGGTGTACAGCGGTGAAGATTTGGGAGTAGAGTGATTACACCTAGGGTGCTGCTGTTGCTTGGGTTCAACTAACCACAAGGCTAACACCACTAAATCTATTTAACTGAGAAATCATGTCAAGTATGGAAAACTACACTGAAGAGAGTCTTTTACTCTATACTGCTGAGGTTCTTAGAACCATATGTAAAGATAAGAAACTCTCTGGTAAAGGAAAGAAATCTGAACTGGTTGCAAAGTTAATGGGAAAAAGTCTGGAAAGTGGGTCAGAAGGGCCTACCACTCCAGCCAATGTGGATTTTGATGTTTCTGATTCTGAGAGTGTTAATTTAGAAGAAGTAGATGAGTCCTTGCTACGAAACCCTACAACTCTTTTGCCTGCTCATCAGAATGCACAACCTCTGTCCACAGGGACCCCCACAGGTCCTATACTTACTCCTGAATTTATTGCACTTGAGAAAATGAGACTTGAATTAGAAGTGAAACGTATTGATGCACAAACTGCCATGAAACATCAAGAGTTAAGGCTCAGAGAAATGGAGCTGAATCATGAACTAGAAATGAAGAAACTGTCTCTAGAAAATGCTTCTCTCCCAGAGTCTTCTAGGTCTTCCAGCCCTAACAGACCCTGTATGCCAAAGGAAATTATTGGTATGTATGAGACTAAACTTGATGTTTTGGATTGGTTAGCACTGTTTGAGTACAATCATGGGATTCAAGGTATCTCAGGGAATCAGTTGATTCCCTGGCTTTTATCTAGGCTTCCCCCTGTTGCAAGTGATGCTGTAATGGAGTTGGGGGAGGAGGATAAGCAGGATTATGAGTGTGTGAAACTAGCATTAATAGCTAGGTTTGGGAAGACCCCTTCCCAGTATCTTAAAAGGTTTAGAACCCTCAAAAAGCATGATGGTACACCTTGGGCTACCTTAGTGTGTGACTGTTTGAAAAACTTAGATGGTTTGGTTTAGGGTTACAAAGTGAACACTTATCAAGGTTTGAGGAATCTTGTAATGTTGGAGTCTATCTTTGATGCCTGCTCTCCCGAGCTTAGACAGCACTTGGCTGATTCAAAGGAGATAGATCCTAAGAAGTTAGCTAAGGCTGCTGATTTGTGGGTTGCCAACAGGGCTACTCACAAGGATTCTGGGGCAACTCAGAAGAAGGAAGAGGGAAAGCAGTCCAAGAAAGACAACCAGGAGAATTCCAATAATTCCAATCCAAAAGAGGGCCACAAACATAACCAGGGTAAGCCACAAGGTAAACCGAATCAGGCTAGTGTACCACCTGGTTCCACACCAGATGGAGGTCAGAGCAAGCCCTTATTCCAGAGAGCATTTGGGAAATGCTTTGTTTGTGGATTGCCTGGCCATGTGAAAGGAGATCCCAAGTGTAAGGGTAAACCTTCAGGGATCAGCACTGTCTCCTTAGCCTTCTCCCAGGTGGATGAAGTACCTATGACAAGTGGAAACTTTCAGCTACTAGTTGATGAGCCCATGCGAGTCTCAGCTAGTGTTTCTTTAGTGTCCTTGGGTCTTTGGGAACAACAGAACTTAGATGTCTACAACTCAATCCCAGATAATACTAAAGAGTATTACAAAGATAGTGTTCTTGTGAATGATCAGGAGACCCCTGCCATCAGAGACACAGGAGCCAGCATTGCTGTGGTTGATGAATGTTTTTTCAAGATGGAGGATGTTGCTAAGGCACCCAAACACCTAACCAAGTTAGCTGGATGCCCTGTGCAAATGGTTCCCCAGTTACCAGCTCTCATCCAGTGTAATGACATGATTGTCAGGATACCTGTAAGTGTGCAAAATAACGTACCTGGGAGGGTCCTGTTGGGTAATGACCTTAGCAGAAGGAAGCAGAAGCTCACAAGGTCTGTAAGGGAGAGAACCTTAAGAGGCTCTCCTGGGGACATGATAGAGGAAGCTATCACCCCACGTCCACAGGACTTACTTACTGCCATTGCAGGGCAAGAAAAGACAAAAGGGAAACCTAAGTCTGCCAGCAAGAAACTAGCAAGCACTCCTGTGCCCAGAAGGACATCTCCTAGACTGTCCAAAGTCACACCTCTGACTCCCACACCAGCTGAGGCTGAGTGTGAGGTTCAACCCTGTATGGTTAAGCTAGATACTGAGGAATCAGATCTAGAAGAGGATCTTACCTTGGTATGAGATCTTGACCCTGTTGACCATCCTGAGCTGCAGACTTTACTGGCAGAAGGTGGACCGAACAGGGAGGATTTCAGCAAGGGACAAAGAGAGTGTCCTACCTTGGAAGGTCTTCGCCAACAGGCCACTTCTCAGCTCAATGGGACTGAGCCTGGGAAGTAGAGGTTGCACTGGGAAGATGGCCTCTTCTACAGTGAACCAACTGAGTCAACCCCTGGAGACTACAAAAGACTTGTAGTACCTCTAGTGAACCGACTCCAGTTTCTGCAGTTAGCCCATGAGGTACCTTTGGCTGGTCACTTACGTTTTAAGAAGACCAAAGAAAGGCTATCTCTGCACTTCTACTGGCCTAACATGGGTACAGAAGTAGACAAATTCTGCAGAAGCTGCCACACTTTCCAAACCTCTGACAAGAGTGGGTCCAAGAATGTGGCACCCTTAGTGCCTCTCCCAGTGGTGGGTATTCCTTTTGAGAGGGTAGGGATTGACATTGTTGGTCCTCTTGACCCTCCCACATCTTCAGGCAACAGGTTTATCCTGGTTGTAGTGGACCATGCCACTAGATTTTCTGAAGCCATACCTATGAGGACTGTTACGGCTCTGGCCGTGGCTAAGGCCCTACTTGGTATTTTTACCAGAGTAGGCTTTCCTAAGGAGGTGATATCTGACAGGGGATCAAATTTTATGTCCCACTACATGCAAACCATGTGGAAAACCTGTGGAGTTACCTACAAGTTCTCAACTGCCTATAACTGCCTATCACCCCCAAACCAATGGACTGGTAGAGAGGTTTAACAGAACTATGAAGACCACGGTAGGTGCTTTAGAAGAAACCCTTAGAAGAAAGTGGGACCTTCTACTGCCATGCCTTCTCTTTGCTCATAGAGAAGTCCCTCAGGAGGGATTAGGATTTAGTCCCTTTGAACTTTTCTATGGCCATCCAGTTAGAGGTCCATTGGCCCTGATTAAGGAGGGGTTGGAGAGTGCTCCTTCCCCTAAGCCAGTCAGAGGGACTGACTATGTGATAGGCCTCCGAAGGAGAATGTCACACATGATGGCAGAAGCAAGTGATAACTTGAGGGCTGGTCAAGCTCTGGTCAATTAGCAAACAATGGGGCAATTTCTATAAGTTGACAGGGTATTGCCCTTAGATAGATATTATTAAGACAAAAAGTTGGGCAACACACAACTGTGTAAAAGCTACTGGCAACCACATGAAAACCCAAGAGTAGGTCCAGATCATAGAACCAAACCCTAAGAAAAGGTTTTATTTATTTTACTTATTTTACTGTGGGGTGGACTCAAATCTATTCAAAGAAGAATATAACAAGGTTGTGGCTGAAGACAGGAGGATAGAGCGAAACAAGGGTGCTATCCCTGCCTAAAGTGTGCTCTTGACTAGGTTGCGGTGTTACAACGCCTGTCTATTAGTGACAGAATAAGAGTAAAATTGCCACTTCTATAGTATGTAATACATTCAACCGTGAGAGTCACAGCCCACTCTCTTCTCGATTGGCTTAAATCGGAAGAGACTACCAATAAAACCAGGGAAAGGAAAGGAGAGTCAGCCCAGGAAAGTGAAGAGAGTCAATTTGTCTCTTCAAACTAAACCATGTGGCATCTAATGGGATTGACAATTTTTAATAGCCCATTGATTGTCACACTGCTCCTGGGGTACTCAAATGTAAAAATGACACAACTTCGGGAAATAGGATAAATTCCCAATCCCACAAACACACACAAAGACAATACAATCACCGCTTCCCATGTGGAATCAACTTTTTGCTCATGGAGAGAGGGACAATGTAAAAAGGTTTGCGCAAAACTAAAATGGGGGCAAGTTGGAGCCCTTTTAGATGATACAAACACTGTCGACCGGTTTCAGTGGCTTAGATTTAGTGAAGCCACATTCTTCAAGACAGTCTAAGCTCCTCACGAGTTGGTGCATTTTATTGTACAACAACCAGTTTAATGAGGAAAATGGTTAAAACCAGTAGATGGCACGGTACATTACCACCCTGCAGTAGGTGTCATGGAACTGGAACAATCTGGGAAGGAACCTGTGGGATCAACAAAATGAACCACAGTTACTAGGAAGCTGCTAAATTCCACCTATTGGATTTAGGATGGCATAACACTGGTTTGCCAACCACAACAAACACAGCACCATGGCTATCACATAACACCACCTCAATTCCCAATCTCAATATCAAGGTCTCATCTCTTGGTGTCAAAGAGTGCCACCTAAATTTATTAGCCACAATGTTATTTGAGAAAAGTAACCACAACATATGTGATAATTCTAACAATGGTATGGAATGCTCTTAAAAAAACTCCTGGAAACGTATTAACAACAGAGGAATCTCAACTCACCCTTGGTATTCACTCCCTTTTGTTCTAAACACTGGTATGTCACAGATTAGTGCCCAACTTTTACTGTCCAGTCCATGTGTAATACATCTGTGAATAATTACAAGGTTTATAATGATATTCAAACAGACTGGATGTCAGAAGCTCTCAATTTAGAGCGACCACAATTTATATCACATGGGCAATTATTTTAGAGCAAAGATATAAGGGGGAACAGAGAATCATATGGTCCCGGCCAACAACGGCAGGCTTGCTTTTTATTGGTAAGATCTACAGTCAAGGGTAAGGGAATAAATACAGCTACAGAATTATCCCAAGGGCAAGATAGAGCATTGAAACATCCCTGCAGTCAAGAGTCTTCACATGTACTTACATGAAAAATGCATAACACGGGCGCCTTTTTGAACAAAAAAGCTCTGCATCGGCACGTCTATCCCCTATAGCTCAAATCTCTGTGTGTTAAGTAGGAGACAATGAGGCGGTGGCCTTTCCTTCGTATGTCACATGACTCGCATTCGCATGTCACGTGTTCGTGCCTCTGCCTCCGTATTGGCCAATTCGTGTACATTAATATGTCACGTGACATCCACGTGTCACACGCACACGCGCCCCCCTCCTTAATGGCCGGCCCGTTGTCACGGAAACACCAATGACGCGCATCAACGCATCATTGGTTTCCATTAATATATCACGTGACATCCACGTGTCACGTGCACATGCGCGTGCCTCCGTAGCGGCCGGTCCGTTCTCATGGAAGCACCAATGAAGTACATCAGCGCGCGACAGACACGGCAGCCTCCAAAGGTTTTTGTACATAATTTAATTCCATTCTAAGCCCCACTCAGGGCTGGCAAAACCCCCTGCAATGCACGCGCAAATCTTCGCTCACCAAGGTCAGGCGGAAGCCCTACCAGGCATCTCACACACGGCTGGGAAGACGCCCCCTCCAATGCACGCGCCACTCCGCATGCGCTACAAGTAGGAGGGGGGTGCCCGGACCCAGTCAGGCACCACATATTGGACCCTAGCACAGGGTCACTCGCGTGCTCACGCTGCGTGCAGTCACAGTCAACCCCAAAGAAAGCCTCCTCCCTGAAGTACCACCTCAGGGGAAGGGGGAAATGTACATGTATAGAGAACACACAGTCTTTTCTACCGCGATTAAACCCGCTTGACCAAATCGTCTTTCTTTTGGCTCCGGTTGGGTTTACTCGCCATTTCTTTTTGTTAAAGTCCTTCTTGTGTTTTACTTTGCGTGGCAAACTAGGTTTGCCTTCTTTGTTCACCGTCTTTTGGCGGGCTTCTGCAGAGAAGCCCTCCTCTTGGCGCCTGGGTGTCTAGGTAGACTGAATGTGGGGAAGGGGTATAGTCACCCCCTGCACAGGGTATCCTAGGAAACCCAAATCGCACTTTGCCATGATTGGCTGAGGTGGTTGTCCGAGCCGGACAACCCCCCTGCTGTGTGATTGACAGCCAGGCTGTGTGAATGGGGGTTTTGCGTATAAAAGGCAGGTCTCTTGGGCTAGAAGTCAGAGTCAACTCTGGAACTACAAGGAACCGAAGAGAAGCGGAAAGAACGAAGGCTGCTGCAACTACGCCGTCCCGGTGAAGCCCTGCTGCAGTCCTGAGATATCTTCCCTTCAACGACTAAGAAGAGATCCAGTCCGGAGTCCTCTTCCCTTGAGCCCGGTGGGGATAACCAGCTCATCTTCTTCAGCCAGAGACCTCTGCCGTGTTCGAAATCGCTGCACACTGCTGTAGTGGTCCGGATAGCCACCTACGGAGCCTCTCCTGTTTTTAGGAGCACACCTTTTCATTGTTGCTGCTGCTGGCTTCATCCCTGTGTTGTGCAGACCCCCTTCAGACGTCCTCCTTCACAACGAAGCTCCAGGAATCCTGGGTCTGCGGGAAACCAACAGGAACAACTGCCAGGGCACCAGCTGCATCGTTGGAATAAGGTACTGTGTTCTACTCTTCATCTTCAAGGCTCGACCTTGTCTTCCCTCCTTCTTATAACTTTTGCTTCCGAACATTTGACAATATCCAAGTACTCTGTGGCTACACTGAATCATGAACTGTATAACGGTGTGATCTTCGGCACAGGTCTCGGTGTCACCTAAAACTGGCTCCGACCCTTTGACTTTTGAACTCCTGTTTCTGAGTGTTTCTCGATCCTGTCTGCCTAACCTAAATATTGCCTGTGATTTTTGCCTCCAACCCCCTCTGGGTATCTCAGGTGCTAAGTGTGTTTTTGCCCCGGTAGCATTACATGTCACGGATACGCGTTTATTTAGTAGACCGAACTGTCAAAAAGTGATCGCAAACGTATCCGCGGTATTGCGTTTTGTGCATAACACCAGTTAATTCAAACACAGGGTACGTACCTTGAGACTTACTGTACAAAGTGAATTGGTTAGTGTATACTATTTAACATGTGGTTTTGTTTACAGTTTAATAGAGGTGTTGTGTTTATAACTGATGGTTTGAAAATAAATGTTCTTATATTTTTTACCTGAAACCTTGAGTCAGTGTTTGCTTGGGTCAGAGTAATTGTGGTCCCTTTGTGTAATCTCTGCTACTGCTCATATACTCTTGAGATAAGCCTGGCTGCTCTGCTACTGCTAACACTATAACTTAGTAGTACAGGCTTTTACCAAAGGTAAAACTTGTACTGCTACCTGTAGTCTTAATCAGGTGTAGTGGTCCCTAAGGGCACTGAACAGGATTCTGCCTAACAATGGGTTAAGGGCAAGCAGATTAAATGTTCAAGCCATGGCCACAAGGCGGATCACTATCAAAGGCAGTTTTGCAGCATATGAGAACATACTTGCATGCAGCATTTACAGGAAAAAAGTCAGATAAGAGATGCGCGAGCTTAGAGCTCTGGAAAATGTACCAGGAGGAAAGAGTTGAGCCACTTGGATATTGAATATATGCAAAGAGGGGGGTGAGGAGCCTTATGATCCCCCACGGCACCTGAAGCAGACAGCGATAGTAAGAAAGATGACGGGTTGTACCCATTAAGAGAGCTTAAAGCAGCGACAGGGTACAGCAATCCGGCATATGAGTCGCATGCGCAAAGCAGCGACAAGGGCCCATAGAAAATTCCTGAAAGCGATGTAATCTCTAAGGTCCCAAGGGACAAGGGGCGATACAATAAAGAGAGAAGTGATCAACCAAGTAAATGCTTAGATATAGTACAGGAAATAAAGAGATGGAAAGTAGAAAAAGATAAGAATGATGAGTTAGCACTTATACAGAACGAGTGGATGGGTGGTAGAGATTTTGATCAAACTCGATGGTAAGAGCATCGAGGACGTAAGGCAAAGGGAAGATAGAGACAAACAGGACAAAAAGGATAGAGAGAGAAAGGAAAGAGTGAAAGAAGATGGAGTGAAAAGTAAGGATGGACAAAGACGGGAACAGTTGTATCAAGATGAGCAACTGAAAAAGCAGGAAAGTTCTGAGGAGCAAAGAAAATATGAAAATAGGCAGAGGGCTATTGAAGAACGAGAACAGCTAGAATAGAAAGAAAGAGGAAGAGGAGGAACATAAATGAAGGGATAAAAGAATACAAAGATGAAAAAAAGACGAAGGGATACGAAGGGCAAATGAGAGGAGAGATTTGAAAAGAAAAGAGGAAGAAAGGGTAAGAGAGGAAGAAAGGAAGCAAAGAGAATATGATGATGAACTAGAACGAAAGAGGAGACAGAGAACATGCAATTTTGAGCATGGAGAAAAAGAATTAATGGAGCCTAGTCCAGTAGTGGCATGGGAAGACATAGAAGCGTTCTTTCCAGCACATGAGCCAGTACCAGGTCCGTCTAGAGCAAATCTAGACAATGAATTTGACTCTAGAAGCATTGGGGATGCAATCAGTAGTCTATCATGAGATGAGGTCTAAGAAAGAATTGAAAGGGAAGGGTAAAAACGATTGACTCAAGAGTACACAGCTGTACGACAAAGAGTAAGCCTTGTGTAGTGTTGAGCCTAAAGAGTTGTCTCTAGATTGGCTGATTCTGAATAGGGATGAAGAAGAGAGAAGTCACACAAGTTGGGGATAGGATATGTCAGGCGAGTATGGAGAAACCTTCCGTGGGAGGAGGGAGATAAAGCATGTGGCCCTGAAGGGTGTTTTTCGATGGATAAGGAAGTAAGATGGTCGGATCTAGACCTACCCATATCTCGGACTTCAGAATCATTGATGTGGCTAGATCCACCTACAGGGCGATCCTATGATGAGAGGGGGTCTAACCACCTTATGGGAGCAGGTTAAGGTCACTGCCAGGAAGAAAGCAGTGCAGAGCCATTGTCCCTGTTATGAATAGACAGACAATGGGAGATGAATGCAAGTTTGGGATTTCACTGTTTCCTTTGTTAGAGAAAGGGGGAGCCAGGCCACAGTATATACCTTGGCCAGAGATGGATTAGGATGTAAACTCCTGAGTTTAACGTCTTGCACTGGGAAATGGATAAATGAGTTAGAGAAAATAACAGGAGGAAACACATTGGCAATAGGGGACATTAAAGATCTCCTAATTGCTATCTTTGGGGAAAGGGCTGATGACACTAGAATACTAGTGTTACTACGGTAAACAATGCTCATGATGGAGCACCATTTAATAACTGTAGGGCGGCAGTCTGGAAAGCGCTTAGAGTTCTGTATCCGGGCACTTAAGATATGGGAGCTATATTGGCGAAAGAGATGCAGGAAGGGGATGATCCTCTTGTTTACATTCAGACTTTCCAAGAGCAGTGGGCGTTGGAGACACGCGAGGCTTGGGGGAAATCAATACCTGTATTTTATCATATATTGTGCCAAGGGCTGCCAGAGTCAGCACAAAAGCAGCTCAAGAAATTGGTGGGCATAGAAGCAAAGCCATGGTCAGAAATTCAGCTTACCATTGCGCATTATTGCAGGCTATTGCAAGAGAAGAATCGGAAGAAAGATGATGTTAGGAAAGGTGAAGAGGCAAAGTAAGTGCAGAAAAAACTCTCAAAGTACGCCATTGAAGGGGCAATGTAGACTAGTGGAGACGGGTCAGGTTCACAGCAAGCAGCAGCATGCCACAGGTGAATAACGAAACGCATTTTGATCAAGGTAATAATGGAGTTGCAGCACATGGAAGGGGAGGCTTTCGAGGTAGAGGCTTCCAGAATAATCAGGGAAACTTCCAGAACAATCGAAGTGGGTTTCAAAACACGCAGAGCAATAGTCAAGGTATGCAGGGGGGTTAAATTAGGAGTCCTCCTCCTATATGCTGGACATGTGGTATGTCAGGGTGCTTTGCTCTCACATGCAGAAGTCAAGGATTCGTGCAGATGGCCAATTCTCAAGAGGGGGGCTACAAACCTGCCTGCATATTCACAGCAGAATGGAGATGATTTTGCTCAAAATCCAAAAGTGCATCAAACACAAGCTTAGAAAATGCAACAAGACTTACAAGCACAGCAGCCAACAATGACAGTTACAGCAGTCACCCATGCAGATGCAGCAAAGCACAAACACAGGTCAGTTGATGACTCCTAGAATAGTGGGTGTTACTGTTGATGGAGGGAATCCTTTCACAGGTACAGGGATGAGAATGTATCCACAATAGGACAGCTCACTGGGAGACTTGATGTGTTCGATACTATCAGTGACGCTCAATCCTCAAGAGGAACCAAGGGTTGATGTTAATATAGGAGGCACATCTTTTTATTTTTTAGTAGACACGGGTGGAACACACTTATGTATACGAGAGGGGAGATTTTCAATGTCTGGAAATGCCATGAATACTCAAGGTTTCACAGGAGCTACAAGTAAAGTTCCTTTTACTGAAGATTTGCCAGACACCTATCAATATATTAGGTCAAGATTTAATGACCAAATTGTACATGACAATTTTGTTTACTGATGAAGACATAGGGCCTCATTACGGCGGCATGGCTGCCGCCGAAATTGGGTCCGGGTTCCCAGAATGGGGAATTACCGGGCCATTCTGAGTTTGGAGGGCCCGGTAATTCCTCCCTCCAGGAACCCGGGCCCGGACCTTCCCTGTTCCCATCTGAGCGCCCATAGGGCTCAATGGGAATGGGAGAGGGTGCAAACAAAGGGCCGATTACGAGCGGCCCGTTGTTTGCTCCCTCTTTCCCTCGCGGGACCCGGTAAGGATGCCTGGTTTGACCAGGCGTTACTTACCGGGTCCCGCGAGGGGAGCTTGTAATGAGGTGGAACAGGCTTAACAGGTCCGTCTCCTTTAGCGGAGCCCGTTAACCCGTTCCACCTCACTCGTAATGAGGGCCATAGTGTGTTCAACACCAGGAATGCATTATTTAAATGTGAGTGAATTTATTATGGCATTTGCAGCACAAGTGGCCATTCAAGGAGTTCCGTTAGAACCAAATATTTTTCATTTGGGGTGCACATTCTGTTAACATGGTTGCCAGGTTTAGTGTGATTGGCTTGAAAAATGTGTTTTTATCAATCCCATTGCATAAAGACTTACAGGATCTGACGTCATTTACGTTCAGACAAACTTGTCTGAAAAGTACTCGCCTACCCCACAGGCATTGTGAGTCTCCATCGATTTTTAATAGAGTTTTACAGATGGAAATAAGCAATATTGATTTTGAAAGTGTTGTGGTACAGTACATGGATGACATATTGGTCTGTAGCACCTCAGAGGAAGAGTGCCGACATGATTCATTTCAGCTAATGATTATTCTTGCAGACAAAGGATATAAAGTAGACAAAGACAAATTGCAGTATTGTCAAGAAGAAGTGTTGTACGTAGGCCAGTTAATTTTGCATGAAGGAAAGAAAGTTACTCCTGAGAGGGCTGAGGCTATTTTGAAAACAGCAAAGCCACACACAATAAAGCACATGCAAAGATTTTTGGGACTGTGTAATTATGTAAGAGCATGGATCTTTGATTAAAGTTCATACATAAGGCCCAGTTGATTTTGCATGAAGGAAAGAAAGTTACTCCCGAGAGAGCTGAGGCTATTTTGGTAACAGCAAAGCCAAACAAGATAAGGAACATGCAAAGATTTTTGGGACTGTGTAATTATGTAAGAGCATGGGTCTTTGATGTCACGACCCACATCCAAAAACCCCTCTGGCAAGCCCATGGTCCAGGAGAGGTCTTGGCTCGGGTCTCCAATAAACCTTGGCATCCACTGCCTAGGCCCTCTTGGAGCCAGTCCTGGCACCTATGGCGCCAGGCTCATACACAGTGAAGACATGTGTTTGGGGAACTACTTTATTTTGAAGCTGCCAGCCAAAATGGAGGAATCCACATAGCTTGGCTCCTAGGAACCAAGCTATGCGGTATAGTATTTTGGGTGTGGTAGCCTAGGAACTACTTTACCTGGACTACTTTCTTGGAACTATTTAAACCACACCCGACTTGGATAACACGCTTTGCGTTACTTTGCAATTCTGCAAAGTGACGTTCACTGTGTCCAGCTATACCCGCGAACCTCAGAGAAACAGTAAGGAGACAAAAGGAACATTGTTAGCAGTAGCATCTTACCTGCAATTTTCATCTTTAACTGCCCACAGCTCCTGCAAACAGCTTCCTAAGATCAGTACGTCTCCCGGACCGACGGATCTGCAAAAAGGAAAGAAACAAGGTATTAGAGACATTACAAAATAACGAACTGTGCCGAAAAGCTTACCTAGCAGGTTGCCCCTCGACCAGCATCACCTCTGAATTCCACACCCTGGGTGAAAACCGCGATCTATGGGAAAAGAAAAGAAAACAGGCTAGCAAAGGCAAGGCATCACTGCGCTGCGCATAGCGCCTACTTACCGCATCATAGCGCTCATTACACGACATCATTTACTGGCGAGACCCAATTCAGCCAATGCACCACACTGGACTTCCGCACATCTAAGTAAGAGAAAGAGACATTATTAAACCAAGAAAGGCATGCAGGAATAACAACAATATACAACAGCAATAAGACTTACCTGAAAGACTTCAAACGGGCGGGCATCAGTGAAGTAACTAGATCGCATCCAAGAAGGCAGGATGGAGAGCACACCTGAATCAACAATAAGGTGAGGAGAGGCCCCAGAGGGGCTGAAGGCATACGGGGTGGTGGGAGGCAAATTACCCCAGTTGACCAGTCTTGAACATAGCCCTCCTGTATTACAGGCAGAACCTCCCCCACTGGCCACATCTGGGAACCGCAGAGAAAGATACCAGTGTCCATACGGCTGGGTGGCGTACCCGTGGATACCAGGTGAGGGTAACATTTGATTACAGTTCATACATAAGGCCCTTGTTGCAAGCTTTGAAGAAGACACAGGCAAATCAGAAAAAAATAGTTTAAACTGAGGAAATGGAAGAAGGGTTTAATGAATTGAAAAAGGCAATTTGCACAGCTCCAGTTTTAGGGAATCCCAATTATGCTGAGGAATTATTTTTGTTTTCGCACACAAATGGCACTGTTATGACAGCTGTACTCACACAGAAAACCACGTTGGGGTACAAGCACCTTACATATTACAGTGGGATTCTAGACCCAGTTATGAGGAGTCATTTTCCTTGTGAACAATCTTTGGCAGCCGCTTCGTTCGCCATTGAGAAGGCTGCCAGCATAGTAATGAGATGTCCCATGATGTTATTTGTTGAACATGCTTTGTATGCCATTTTAAGAAAACCTAAAGGTACGTTTACATCTCAAAGAGGTTCTGCCTATGAGGTGGTCATATCGAATCCGGGGATCAAAATAGTTCGATGCACAATAGTGAATCCTGCCATGTTTGTAGCAGAACCACTGGCAGAAGACAAGCATGCACATGATTGTTCGAACTATGAGGAATTCTATGATGAACTCTTGAGGGTGAAGGGAAATGCTTTGGCAGCTGGGGAGATTCTCTTTATTGACAGTTCTTCTAGAATTGATGAAAATGACAGCCAAATATATACAGGAGCCGCTGTGGTGAAGCACATGGCCAATGGAGAGGTTGAAGTATTGATAAGTGCGGGACTACCGTCTCACTTTTCAGCACACGCTGCAGAATTAGTGGTGCTGATTGTCACGCTCAAGAATCACGCAGACCAGGAAGTAACCGTGTTTCAGTGACTCCACCTATGTGAATTCAACCGTGCACGCAGGGCTAGCACGTTGGGAAAGGAGGGGCTACCGCTGAGCAGACGGTACTCCAGTGCAGCACACAGCCCTATTGGATAG
The DNA here is from genome assembly GCF_040938575.1 of Ambystoma mexicanum. NCBI lineage: Eukaryota > Metazoa > Chordata > Amphibia > Caudata > Ambystomatidae > Ambystoma > Ambystoma mexicanum. Next base: position 304,721,730 of record NC_090923.1, on the reverse strand, counting down.
ACTCATTAAAGCACTACAACTTCCAGTAGCCATCGCAGTCATTAAATGCGCAGCACACACTAAAAGAGCAGACTTTATCTTATGCGGAAAACAACAGGCCGATGTTAATGTTAATGTTAAAGGATATTTGTACCGCAAACTATCACCACTGGAGTGGTCCCCTGGTGCTCTGGCGGCACTGAAAAAGGGAAGGCGGGTGAGTTAGTGGGAATAAGCTGTAAAAGTGCAGAGAGCAGTGATGGGCTCTTGGCAGCCTCAGCCCGGTGGGTCCGTTGGCTGGGCTTGGGGTGTTTTACGGTCGGTAGTCATTGTGTGCTGTTGTGTGAGTCTATGTGTGGTTTGTTTTGTTGTTGCAGTGTAGTGAAGTTTGTGCAGATTTTTGTGTTGTAGGCTTGTGGTTGTGTTTGGTTAGAGTTTGAGAGGTGTATGCAGAGGGATGAAATTGTTAGTGAACTGAAACTGTTTTTTCTTTTACCAAGGATTCCCAGCCTCGTGGCAGGGAATATTCATGAGCATGTGAATCCATGCCAGGCCCCATGCTGGAGAAACATTGTATCCCCCAGCACCCAACATAAGGTGGGTGTGTTGGTTCAATTACACAAAATGTAAAGGGGATGAAAATCCCTCTTTACTACTTGGGAACAGTAGTTCACCCAGTACATGAAAGAGAAATTAACAGTGGAGCCCAAAGGGGGAACCAAGCCTAAGCCCAACAGTTTTAGGAAACTATAAGTCCAACCATACAGTATGGAGAGACATAAAAAGGTCAGCCATGAAAAGAATAAAATACTAGGTGAGAGAAGAAAAAGATTCCCACTCACCAAGGGACAAGGAAAAATAATCCCCAAGTCCATTCAAAAGGTTCTGGGTTTGACACAGGTCAATAAGATATATCCCAATATGAAAATCTTACTGAACAGCCTGCAGCAGGTAAAGGCGGGGGGAGAAAGGGGAGGTGCATCTCTGTGTGCACTTCATTGAGAGGTACTTCCAAACTGCGAGATGATACCCTGCTTGAACGGTTTGGTTGTGGTAAATTGATTGCCACAAAATAATATAGATAGGGAGTCTGCAGGGTAGACAACGGGGGTGGGAGGCATTATAGGAAAGCAGAACATGATTGCATGTCAACGTTGAAATTGCCAGGACCAACCAATTCACTTTAATAATTGTGCAAATGAGGAAGCAAAACCTGTTGCATGTTCAGAAGACATTATGGAGTTTAACACACCTAATTTGAATGAAAGCATGGTGTTGATGATGAGTGTGCCTGATTGTTATAATGAACTGTCTAGGTCTCAGCTAGAATAGATTCAAGGGGAAGCACCTCAGGATGAGAAAGACCTGTGGACATGGAGGGGATGCTCTTTAAACCCTTCCGAAGCATTGTGGCGACAAGACAGTACTGGTAAGCCGGTGATGCCTGTAGCCTCATTGAGGGTGGCATTAGAACAGCTACACTATCCTGCGCACGTCACTAGAGAGAGACTGGCCGCAACAATTACGGAGGAAATGTTCATTCCGTATTTGGTAGAACACATTGGCCCTCATTACGACCCTGGCGGAATTCGCGGTGCTAAATGCACCGCGGAGCACGGCGGAAAGCTGCCGATAGCGCCATGGGGGTTGGCGGATTTTCCACCCCATGCCGACCTTGGCGGAGCGGTAAATCCCCAATCCCCATTTTGCCCTTCCCCATTCCCATTCTTGCCCCATAGGGTATAATGGGAGTGGGGAAGGCGTTAATTACGCCACCGTAAAGTACGGTGGCGTAATTAACAACGAGGTCCCTTAGCGCCATGGATTTCTCCGCCCGGTAAAACCAGGCGGAGAAAGGCTCCATGGCGCTACGGGAACTCGTAGTAGGGCGGACGGGTCCGCCACGATTACCACTGGCGGTAACCCACTCCGCCAGGGTCGTAATGAGGGCCATTGCATTTTATGTAGTAAACTGCATCGTATGTCAAAGGTGTACCGCTGGGCACACATTGCGCATAGTTAGGGGAGTTATTCTGATACCTAATGGTCCCTTTCAGCATTTGCACATGGACTATGTCGACATGCTGCAAGTATGCAATGGATACAGATATATGATTGTAGTGGTATGTCCCTTTTTGAGGTGGATTGAGGCTGGTCCATGTACACACCCAGACTCCACCTGTGCATCAAAAGCTTTAGTACGAGAAGTGTTTCCTGTGTGGGGAATATATATGAAGTATTAAGATCAGATAATGGCTGTCATTTTGTTAAAGAAGTCTTCGAACAGATATTGATATTGATATTGATATTTTATTTCTATCACTCTCGTACATAAGTGTTTCAGAGTGTGACAAGACAAGGGAGGGGGACAGGGGAGAACAAAACAGCAATCTTACTAGGCCCAGTGACATTGAGAACGCGCAAGTGCATGGGAGAGGGGGAGGGGAAAAGTGCATCGAAGGGGGGAGAAGTGGAAAGTGCAAAGCAGAGGAGAAACAGAAAAATAATAACAAACAAATAAATAAATAATAAAGGCAACAAACAGTGGTAGTGCAGCCAGCAATTTGCAAGTGCTAGGTTTAAAGCAGCAGACAGGGTAGGTCTGATAAATGCAGGAAGAAAAAGGGGGGCTGTATGGGTACAGATACAGACCCCAGTGCAAGGTATGGCCCGGAGGCAGTGCAGGAGGGTGGCAGGGTAAGCAGGTACCTGGGCCCGGGGGACAGAGGGTGGCCAGGTGCACAGTGCCAAGAGAGAACAGATCAGCAGGGGAGAGGGAGAGCGAAGGCAGAAGAAAAGAGGAAGGTCTTGAGGTTCTCCTCAAGTTTTAGAGTGGCAGGGAGGCTGTTCCAGAGGGAGGCCCCATCCGAAGACAGAGATCTACCCCCAGCTCGTTTACTTGAAAAACGACTAACCGGAGGGAGTTAGAGGTAGAGGAGTGAAGAGCTTGAGAGGGGAGGTTTTTGCGGAGGTATAGCTGAAGGTATTTTGGACCCAGGCCCCAGAAAGCCTTATGGACAATGCAGAAGGTTTTGAATTTAATCCTTGCATCCACTGGGAGCCAATGGAGAGATTTCACAGCTGGAGAGATACGATCCCAGGGCTTGAGGCCAAGGACAAGTCTCGCAGTCCTGTTCTGGATTAGTTGCAGAGGGCGGAGAGTAGAGGCAGGTAGATTTCGAAAGAGGCTGTTACAATAGTCCAACCTAGAGAGAACCAGAGCTTGGGATACCATAAGCTTCTGGGGGAAGGAGAGGAAAGGCAGAGTACATCTGAGTAGGTGCAGTAGGAAGTTTGCCTTTTTAGAGACCTCTGAGGTTCTTAGCCTCGCAGGTGGGGATAGGAGGAGGGCCAAGGGAAGCCAGCCAGAGAGTGAGGGGAAACGATGGTGAAGGTGTGCCGATGAGGAGGATCTCAGTCTTGCTGGCATTCAGACTAAGATCATTGGTGGCACACCATTCTTGAATGGCAGTTAGGCAATCAGAGATGAGAGAGGGAAAGGAGGTGGTCGAGGGCAGCCTGATAAATGAGTTGAGTGTCATCAGCGTAGCACTGCAAATTTGAGCAGAAAATGGCAATGCAGTGGGCGAGAGTTGCCAGGTATTGGTTGAAAAGCCAGGGCAAGAGGTTAGTCCCCTGGGGAACACCACAGGTAGAGTGGAAGATAGATGATAGGAAGGACCCAAGTTGGACCTGGGATGGTCGATCAGAGAGGAAAGAGGTCAGCAAGGCCAGAGCCTGATCAGTGATACCCAGGATTTCACGGAGACGGTTGAGCAGGATGGTATGGTTGGCCGTGTCAAAGGCAGAAGAGAGATCGAGGAGGATGAGGACAGATGGAATGTTAGAATCAAGGTTGGATAGCAGATCTTCACGGATGTTCAGGAGAGCAGTTTCCATGCTTCTGGCAGCTCTGAAGACAGACTGGTGGTCATGGAGACAGCCAACAAAATTGGAATGAAGGTTAAGCTGAGAGATGGCCAACTTTTCCAGGAGTTTGCCCAGAAAGGGAGTAATGGAAATTGGGTGATAGCTGGACAAGAAGGATCAGCTGTGGGTTTCTTGAGAAGAGGATGCACAAGGGAGTGCTTCAGAGGGGAGGGGAAGGATCCTGAGGCAAAGGAGTGGTTGCAGAAATCAGCAAGGGCCACAGCGAGGGTGTCAATGTGGACTTTGATGGTTTTAGCGGAAAAAGGAATTAACCTGTTTTGACGAGGCTTTCACAGATCAGACTTGTCTAGCAACCTCATCAGGGGAGAAAAGAGGAAAGGAAGAGAAGGATGGTGGGGGTGGCTAAATGAAGGTCAGCAAGCACAGATGTAGAGGGGAGAGGAGGGGTTGGGTGGAGAGGGTGGACAGGGTGTCCTGGGTTTCTTAAATGAAGTGAGAGGCAAGGGCATTGCAAAGAGCCTGGGAGGCAACAGGAGGGGTAGAGACTGCAGCAGGGTTGGCCAGCTCCTTGCAGATTTTAAAGAGTTCAGCTGAGTTTTTAGATGTTACAGAGACACGAGCTTGAATGTGGACTCTCTTCTTGGTGAGGACAGAGAGTCGGTATTGCATTTATAGCAGGTGACATGCCAGTTTGTCAGAGGATGAACGGGAAGCTTGTTGCTTAGCATAAAGCACAAGTTTTCATCGGCTTATCACCTGCAAGCAAATAGATTCTGTTAAAGACTCAATGGTTTGCTTAAAAAAGGAATAGCCAAATTGAAGCTTACCTTGAAGAAAGGATGGTTGCATTGCCTACCAGTGGCATTGTATGCGTTGAGAAATCAACCAGGCTCCGAACACCATCTTATGCCCCATGAAATAGTGACAGGGAGGCAAATGAGGACACCTCTCACAGCTCCGTCTGGAACTACAAGTGATACCCAGACAACAGCAGAATTGTTCGGAAAGGAGTTACGTGATTATCTTACATGTAAGGGGTGTTGGGCACGGAACACAGAAGGAGATGCTGCAACAACCGGAGTTAAAGAACTATGTCTTCCCTAACTTTTCCCTGGTGATCAGATCTTGATCAGGAACTTTACAAGGAGATGGCACGAACCACGTTTTAACAGACCATTCATCGTGGAAGAGGTGACACTGTCAGCAGGCAAAGTGCAACGCAGACACGCTTGGATTTTCCTTGCACATGCAGACTAGATCTATGATGAGGAAGAAGGACGCAGAAGCTCTCGAATAAACAGATAAAGAGTATATTGGACTGTGGCTTATTTCGGGACACTCTTTTCAGTCACTAAAAAAGGAGTTAAGGGAAGCTATTTGTTCTTGAGCCACAGGAGTTTGTTGACATTGGACTGAGACATATTTAAGTCTTGATCGAGAAGGAAAGCATGCCAGATTTGCAGTTCCTTTTTGATGACTGGAAGAGGGAACAGTTCCCGATTCCTTTCTCACTGAATTTCTTTTCGGGGGTGCCCATGGTGGTGCCCAATGACAACGTTCATCTGATCATCCTTGCTGTTTTTATCTACATTCTTCGTTCCTGCTCTGCGTTGGTGGGGACAACTTTTAACGTTCGTAATTTCCTCTAAGATCCTAAGTCTGGAGCGATAATGAGGAGATTGCTCGCAGCTATAATAGAGCAAGTTCTTCAGCTTTCTGAATACAGTGGGGAAAACACAAATGCCCCTATTGGCTTATAATGCACATAGACTGGTTGGCTTTGTGTTCTATTATCTGATTGAGGAATGGCCACATCTCATTGGGAGACAAGCTGATGTCCGCACCTTCCTGAGAGATCCGAGGAATAATTCAGCACTTAATGAAATACTGAGAGACATAATAACACAGGTGAACCTTTACTCTGAGAGAACATTGAGAACTGAATGAGACTTTCGAGGGAGATGATCCAAAAGTCTACTGGTTAAAGTACTTTGTTTCATGCTGGAGGAGAGTCTTCATGTCGTCTGATGAAAGGACGATTCGTTATCTTCATTGAGAACTTTTGTTTATTGTACAGTAGCAGCCAGCTAGTCGAGGAACTTGTGGAGCAGACTCAGCAGCTTCCAGAGTATTGCATGATATTGCCGGTTAAGAAACAGTTTTTCCTTCCTTAAAAAAGAGTACGAATGGGCAGCGTCAATAGCAACAACATAATGGCCGACAACGTGAGGGGTCCACAATGTGCAAGAAGCTATTGCTTTAAAAACTATGCTTACTTGTATGTGATTTACACTTGCATTTTGTTCATAGTGATACTGCATACTATTTGCAGTCAAATGGAGCAAGGATTCCTGTGTATCCTCAAATGAAGAAGGAGGGTACTGATGTGGCAACTACTAAGCAACCAAGACCCTATGTAATCATCCCTATTCCAGTAGGCAGTGTAAAATTGCATGGTTCTGTGACAAATGTCACTAGACATCTTTCCTTGGAAAAAAGTTTTATAGAGATTGTTCTTATGCATGAGCAACAGGCTCGAAATGAGAGACAAAGGAAGAGATATTTTGTGAGTAAATCTACACAGGGTGCACATGTAAAATCACCCAGCACACTGACAAATGTTTCTATGATTGGTCCAGTGAGGAGGAATTATGCTAACATACTTCATGAGATCATTATAGAAGTACATAAGAAAAAAATGAGAGCTAACAGAAGTACTAGGGAGGATGACCATGAGTTAAATGATTATCTGGACAGTACAGCACACTTGGGGAATAACATATGGTACCTAGAATTCTGTCGTACAGGAGGCCAGCTCATGGGTCAAACAGCCCATCTCAAATGGGCAACTGAATGCAAACATTCAGATGAAGACGACTATGCCCAAGATACAAAGACAAGGCTAAGAGATCATGCTAAGAATCACGAAAATCTGCAGAAGACATTCGTAGGTGGAAAAACAGAGGCCAGATGCAGATTTGGAGATCAGTGTTATCACCAGATGGTTGAGAAGAAGGTGTGGTGATCTGCAGAGACTGCGTGATAATGGGTCACTACCAGCTAACTATTGAGAATGCACAAATGCTGTGTAAACCTCTATGGTCGAAACTTGCTAAGCTACTGACCTGGGTCGAAGATAGAGGAGGACACTTGCAGATAGTGCCTTTGGGGAGTGCAAAGTTGTCCTTCAGAAATAATGGCACAATAAAAGTTGGAGAGAACCAGAACTGTGGTTGAATCTTTGAGACACAAGGAATGAACATTGGGACAACAGTGATAATGGATCATACTGGGCTTGTGGATCCAGAGCATATATGACATTACCCAAAGATTGGGGAGGACTATGCTCACTAGTGAATGTCCATGTTCCAGCGTTGGTGATTCCTAAAAGTGACTTAAGTCTTGACAGTTTCCTGAAAGCAGATGCTCACCTGAGGAAGAAGAGATCTGTGGAGCTGATAAGTAGAATGAAGAGAGAGAACTATTTTTCAGCTAAACCAATCAAAGCTTTTGATTCCATCCCATATGAACACAGACTGTTCAATAAGACTTTGTTTATATTCATGTTTATCTTCATGCCGAGAATACAGGTTGGAGCAAATACCAAATGGCTGCAGATTACCAGATGGGAATTGCTGCAGACAATCAACACTACCATAAATGGATTCAATGCTATCAGAGAAGAGATGAGAGCCAAATGACTGATGACTCTTCAGAATAGACCCGTCCTGGACATGATCACAGCTATGGATGGAGGTGTTTGTGCAAAAATCGGATAATCATGTTGCACGTTCATACCTTCTCATGATGACGAGAATGGCACCTTGACAGAGGACAGAGAGATGCTGACAAAGCTACACGTCCAGATGATAGACTAAGTAGAAGACATTGCTGATGATAGCTGGTTTGGATCGATCTTTTCTTGGGTTCCACAATGGATGACAGATATGTTCAAGTTCCTTGGAGCCCTGATCGTGTTGGTGTTACTTGGATTTTGTGTGATCAGAGTAATAATCCCACAATGCAAGAAGACAGCAAAGAAAGCCATAGAAATGAAAATCATGATCGATGTTGAATCAGGATGGAAGGCGAGAGACTTGACAGCTGAAGAAATCAGATACTTTGGTGAAGGCCAGCATCCATGCACCTGAGAGAACGAAGTTCTGGTATCCGAAGAACCATACGAAGTTTGTGGGAAAGTGGATCTATTGCAGCCCAAGTGGACAGTACATGCCCATGACTTGGAATAAGGATGAGCATGTGAAATCAGCTGGATGCCTGAAGGGAGTCATAAAGATATGGATCCCAAAGAAGCATTTCTTCAGAAGAGGATGTCTAGATATGAAGGATGATGGGAGAGTGGTCTATGAATCGACCAGAGGGGGGAGTGTAGAGAAGGAGCCAAGTACCCCCACCTCAACCACCTCACCCATATTGCCTATATGTTGGGAACCAGAGTGTGAGACACAAGCAAAACCATTGAAGATACAGATACCAAGGAGAATCCTGGAAGCAAGGTTCCCATTGAGAAAACCACACCTGCATACGAGACGGTATGACGGCCATTTGAATGAAATCCTAGGAGAAACAGGACAGCTGAATGGAAGAGAAGAATGGTGACGTCACATGAAGCAAGACTGACATACATAGAAGAGATGCAGAGACAAGGGAATTCAGATATTCAATAAGGCATCAAGAAAGTATCAAAGATAAGTGACATCTTGGGATCAAGATGAAGAAGCTTTTGCTATAGAACTGATGAAGATATCAAGTCATTTTACACGTGTACATATGCAAAGAAACGCAAGCAGACAAAGTCTTCTTGAGGCTACCTTTATAGTGAATAGATTACGGCATGCGCCAACGTATATATATATATAGGAGTGAGTAAAGAATGGATGTTTCCACTACATATTAGAGCATAGTTGTACGTAAAAAGGAAGGCCTCTTTTCCAGTGTGTCACAGTTAAAAACAATTGGATTAACAGTAGTGAAACTCAGAAAGGCGAGGATGAATGAGTCGAAGAAGCCAAGGTCATATCAGGCTGGGATGAGCAGACATTGGATACAAATAGTGTGAAAGAATGAACTCCTGTTCAGAAGACAATGGCAAAAATAAGGAAGACGTCAGAGGTCTATTAGGAAATAGTATTTTAAATAGACTAGAGCTCAATTATGTGGTCTTCAGTCACGTGGAAGGATGAAGTTGGACAAACATGACAACCACACCTACGCATGAAGGCAAAGCGTGCCTTCACTCCCCTTAATTCTCCAGGGCAAGGAACATTTTCAAGGCCAAGTTCAAAGCCTTAATTGACAGCAGACCACTGAGGTGATGATAGATAATATGCTAATTGGTGGTAAGCTATGGTTAAGACTAGCTCACCAGCACCTGGAAGCCCAGCCTGCGTGCTGCTAACATAGGTGTAAAAGTACTGACAGAGGTTACAGTGCCTACCAATGGTAGGGGGCTGTGTAATTAATGGCCCATAGTTTGTGTAGCCAATGGGACATCGTGTATTTAATGACGTTCATAGTGACCTGTTTGAGAGGAGGGCTAAGTTGCGTCACCTGATGTTAAGGAGCCTATCACTTTTTCAGACTAGTATGGAACGTAAACGTAGATGTTCCCTTAGACTCAATCACTTTCTCCAATAGGTTTTTGTAGTTTGCCATTTAGGATAACATTAGTAAATGCGTGGGTTGACGTCATCAATGATGATTTTATGTTATAAAAGTACGCTATTTTTTAAGATGCATTGAAAAACTATGCGCTGAGACGTCCGTTGATGTCCGTTATACTCCCTGTTTTAGATTATTGATATTAAAACAGTTATCTTTTTTGGCAACTACCTGAGTTGTTTCGCTTATGTATGTTTGGGTAACTTCTGCAGCCCCATTCCTCTCAGGGGTATTGCTACCTCATCTTAAAGGGCTGGGCGGAACCCCCAGTTCACTATTCACCATCATTGGTAAGGTGGGGATGGGAGCGGGTCTGTACACTATTGTGTGAGCACCAACGAATGTTTGGGGTGGACTCCCTCCCTTCCCTGACACGCCCTGTAAGCAGGCCTTGTCACAGTCTCTAAATGTCTGTACTGGATCCAGAATTTGGGACTCTTCCTACACAGTCAGGGGCATCATGGGTACATTTTACAGCTCTAGGTTGAATTCGTCAGCCTTTGTGCTATGGCCAGTGGCGTTTTTTCCAGTATAATTGTGCAATAGCACCTGGAGCATTCCAAGTGCTGAATGGGATTACCAAACAAATGATCTCTGGCCCAAATAACTAGACGGACTCAAAAAATATGGCAAAATACCACTTTATCAATTCAATAAAGTAGGGAAACTTGATGAACAAACAGATTGCAGCTCACACACTCTCAACGCATTTCAATTACACAAAAGGCTTCATACGATGTCATCCTGCATGGCAAACTGTAACAGAGGGATTGGTTAAAGGAACATATATACCTATAATTCATATAAGTTTTAGTATCATCATTGGCTGCCCCATAACTGGTAGGCACGCCTTGACCAACCTCTTACTATGTAAAATACAGATAATAGCATAACAACAGCAGCAGACTGGCTTCTGCACCAATGTATAGTGCACCATTACATAGGCCCTTATGATTGGTTGGCTCTATCTTACCAACGTTGGACATTCGGCTCATTAGCAGCACATAAACAAAGAAATGCAGGTGCGACGGAACAATTTAAGACAACTGCCTTACCTAGCTAATTAGCCTATCATCTCTCATCAGGCCATAAACCAAGGCTTCTTCTTTGTAGTTGACCTTGCTGACTGTTATCTTCTTCGGAACTTTATAGGGAGTAAGGTACATTGCTATCTTCATCTGGAGCTTTATGAATAGACATTGTCTTCTGGTCTTAGACCACGTGTGAGGAGACCATGATTTTGGCCATTCTGTACTTTCATTTAGTGCTATTTAATTCAATTATATTGGGTGCTATTAATCTCCTTGGCCTCTGGAGACTTGGTTGCTCCGTCTTGCATCTGCTTTCTTCATCTTTGATTGTATAATACTTGGCACTCACAATTATTCACTCCTTTGCTTAATCTAATAGAAATATGTCTTGTGTAGGTAGTTTATCCTCTTCGACTCCCTTTGTGGCTTATAGTTGCTTCTTGCTGCGGCATCCTTGAACCTGAGCCAAGCAAATATTGTTTGTTCTGTCCAAATCTGTATTTCAGCGCCTGTCAGCTATGCAGCCTTGGTCTTTATCGTTTAGGCTTCTCGCTTACTATTATGCAATGCCAACGTCCATTTTCTCAACATGGCTGCTTTACTCACATTATAGTTCCTACTTTAGCAAGCTTCTACATTGTCTTATCTACCTTACGTTTCTGCATATATACATCTACTGCATCTCTTGTTACTTATCTTCTAAGAATACATGTTTTTTCTTCATCTTTGCATATGTTTACTTCATCCCTTTAGTCACATCTTCATTATCCAGATATTCACACATCCAGTTTAGTGCATCCACGTGTCTTCTCTTCTTCATGACATCACTTCACACCTGTCAGACTTAACTTATAGTCCTTCTATGTCCACTGTGTCTGCAGGCTCATGACTATCGCATCAGTTTGAGGGTACATTCAGTACAGTTGTATCTGTGCATAACATCTCTCATACATTAGATGTGGTATTGGGATGATACAAGGTGTCATGCACAGTGTTTTCTTGCAGTTCTTCCAGTATGACACAGGTGAGGGGGTGAGCTCTATAAATTACAAATACATATGCTTCTCCACATTACATTCATAAACTCTTTCCTGAAAGCCATAAGGAATGGAGCCAGTCCCTTTAGCTCCTCAGCTATTTATTCACTGGTTTGTAGATTTGAAAGGATTCCCCATTCCCCCTATTTGCTGGTACCAGTGGTGATCTTCTGGTATCGAGGGATCCTCTGCAGCAAACCAATTGCCTTTTCAGAGATGTTCTGAAAAGGGTGTACTTTGTTGGGGTATGGACTGTCTGTTACCTTTTGCCAATTTTCTTTTGTTTTAGTTCTTCACCCAGGGTCGAACTGGCTAGTCTGTGGTCCTCCTCCTTTTTAATGGTTTTCCCTTATGTCTGGTCTTGGTTGGATCTCAGTATCAAAGGTCAGGTGTTGGGAATTTCTCAGCGGTCAATATGAGGTTGTAATATTAGTGGAAGTGAGTCACTGCAGATCCCTTTGGAACTATTTGACGGGCAGAGGAAAATGTTAGATGAGTATGGCCAAGTTGCTATAGGGTGGTGTGACAAGAGATGTGTCTGAAGAAACTTACACCTGCAGGAAATTGCCCCCGTGGTTGCAGATGCACAGACATTGGAGGGTAACTCAATGAGTGAGTCTGTTTCTATCAAGCTCCCTCTCTTCCTGTCATGGGCACTGTAGATCACATAACAGTTTCTCCAATACTACCTATTGATGGGGGATGTACACATCCGTCCACAGTAGAAAAATGTCAGGCCTGTTGTTGTGGACCATTCTTCCTTCCCTTTGTTTCTCACATCTTTTTAACGGTGGAATAGGGATATGTTTACTGCATTTTTGAGCAGAGACATGCTTGAGATGATACTCCGTGACTTGGATGGTGTATCCTGTCCTCAAATCCCCCTTTATGTGGGAAGTATAAGACAATGCTACAGTTTGTACTTTTTATTTGTGGGATCGGGGGTCCTACTAGGCCTTATGACATATGGATCATGCAAGTGCATTAACAGGAAGTGCAGGGAGAGGGAAGAGGGAGAATTACAGGGAGTGTGGGGGGCCAAAGGTCTGGGTAAGTGCTAAAGGAGACCCAGGAGGGCAGGTGCGCATGAAAAAAGGGATGAGGGCCAACTAGTGCAAGGGAGTGTGGTGGACCAGACTCAGTAGACTAGTCGGGGAAGGGTGCCCGAGGGCAAGTGCTGGTAGAAGGGGTGAGGGGCAGGGGAGACTGGTCATAGGCATGCCTGGCCCCAGTAAGGCTCATGCGGGATACAGGCAACCAGACATTGAGGCACTAGGAGCTAGCGGGGAAGGGAGCGGGAATGAGGAGGAGAAAAGGAAGATTTTAAGAAACTTTCAGAATTTGAGGAGATCCGGCTCAAGACGGAGAGGGGTAGGAAGGCCATTCCAGAGGGAGGCTCAAGCTGAAGAAAAAGATCTACCCCCCACTCTCTGCTTAGAGAAGCATCTGACTTGCAGAGCATTAGAGCTAGAAGGAAGGAATTTAGGGAGAGAGAGTTGGATGTATTGTGGTCCCAGGCCCCAGAAATCCTTGTGGATTGAGAATAGACCTAGCTTTAGGGAACAATTGGGTGCTTTAGAAGTCGTAGAGGGCAATAGACAGAGTGGGATGCAGATCGCAGTGGATCAATAAAATGGAGCGGGATGCTAACGCAGAGGACGGGGAGGGATAGTTAATTAGGCAGCAAGAGATCTACAAGCAACCAGGGGAGGAAATAGGCAGGAGCATATTGTTACGCTCACCTGACTCCCACGGAGGCGCTGGCCTGGTTCGCGCTGCTGTGACCTCTTCTAAGGTGATGCGCAGGGTTCAGAAGACAGACTGGACCGGGCCCCCAAGTCTGGCTTGTCTGGCTCGCAGAAGTATCCTTCTGTAGGCGAAAATAGGGGATTAACTGTCTGCGGGGTAATGCAATCGGCCTCCCACTTTCCCCTCTCACCCTCCTTGAAACCCTTCTGTAATTTCTCGTAGCGTCTCACCTTAGGGTCTGGAAGGACGAGCTCTCCATCCTGCTTCTGATGCAGGGGCGCGTTGGTATACAGTTACTTCACTGGATTTTCGGATTGGTGAGAACCGAACTTGCTTGGCTTCCAGGTAAGTTTTTTTGATAAGAGGTTCCCCTTGTGTCCATGCATTAATGTACTAATGCTAGTGTCTTTTTCCCCATAGGGGCCGGGGTACGGAATGCCGGGGAACAGGCACCGACCCGAGACGAGAGGTGAAATCCTTGTAGAAATCTGGTAAGTCTTTAATGAGCGTTTTTTTGGTAATGTCTTTTCATTCGCTCATTAACGCTGATGTCTCTTTTTCCCCTTAGGGGTCGGGGTCCGGAAATGCCAGGATGCGGCGCGGACCCGAAATGAAAAGGGAATGAATCAACAGGTAAGTCTTAACATGGAGATTTAGCTTTCCTTATTCCCTTCTCTCTCTCACCTTTTGTTCTGGTCTTTTGCTCCCTAGGCGCTGGGGCGTGACTGCGTATCCGGATGATCGCTGCTGAACATGGAGGCGCCCTGTAAAGGTCAGTGGAATGCGGCGCTGCAGCGATCGACGCGATGAGCTTTTAAATTAAAGTCTTCCTTTTCAGGATTGTCGGCGAGATGTCTCCGGGATGCGGATTTAGCAGGTAAGGACTTTTCCTTCTTCTGTTCTCTTCTTCTCTTCCTTTGCAGGTGATCCAGGATGCTGGCAGGCGTGGCAGAAGTCAGGATGCAGGAGCAGAAACAGTGAGCTTCCAGCTGCTAGATGCAGAACAACGCGAAGCACGTGTGGCTGTTCGGGTGGGGTTTAAATAGCCTTGGAAGAAGTTCCAGGTATGTATCCTTCCTCCAATCAGGCATGTATCCTTCCCCGACCATGCCCGGATGGTAAATTAGTCCCACAGGTAAAGTAGTTCCTTTCAGGCCTCAAGGAGGCCGGGATCCTGCAGCATGGTCTGCATCAGGTAAGTGCACCCAAGCATTCCCATGATGAACCTGGCGCCGATGGTGCCAGGACTGATATCTTTTATGAGCCTGGTGCCATAGGCGCCAGGACACTGTCCAAAGGGCCCCTATATGGGGTTGCTGGGTCCTTCCTTGGGGACTGGATGTCCGCTTTCAGGGACGCTGGCCTTGAACCGGCTCCTCGGGAGCGGGCATCATGACACATATTCCCTCAATCTCAGGTTAGGTGGGAAGTGGAGATGGTGTATACCTAGGCTCTCATCAGTTCTTTCCCCAAACCTTGTGTTTTAAGATTCTTGGCGGGTAGTTTCCCAGACCTTGTGTTTCAAGTTCCTCATCAGTTAATTTTCCAGACCTTATATTGTGGGATAAATTGACCCACTCAGCAGAATTCCCATCCATAACCAAGCTGCACTTCAGCAGGGAACAGCAAAATGGCTGCGCTGGCTCCTTTGAGCATGACTGCCTTGCATCAAAACTGTGTTTTGCAGCTACAAAAGGATGGCTGCATTGTTTTGCCAAGCACCTCTTGGCAGGATGGAACAAGGGGGCACACTGAGAAAGCATGTCAGTGTATTTCTGACATGCACGCAAGAAGAAAATGGAAAAGCAGCACTGCTTCGCTGCTAGCTCTACATTTCCTCTTGAAAAAGGGAAATAATTTACATTTAAAATGATGCCGCTTTGATGCTCTTTTCATCTGTTCTACGTGACTCTGCTTTTATCAGTGAGGCCCTGCCATGCCCACCCATATTCAGATTGTGCTCCAGCAGAAGAGAGCCTTATTCCTGAATAGCAGGCGGTGTCAGACTAGTCTGTGAAATCAACAGAAGCTTTACTTTCAACCACACAGGAAAACGCTTGAGTTTTGGGCTACAAAATGTCAAAAATCACTGCTTCAAAAGAACCCATAGGTCTAAGGGCATATGTCAATTTCAGTGGACCTGTGTCTTAAACAGATTGCTGCATAAGTCAAATTGACTAGGGCTGCAAAACAATGTTGGGAAGTCAGAAGGAAGAGAAAACCTTTTCAAATGGTCAGCCCAGCAGACTTCACCATGTGTTAAAATGCGCTTTTGCAAATAAGGAAAAATGCCTGTTTTAAAAGTGTAATGTTGAAAGAAGGCCCTGTCTTGGCCTAGCAATGTAAAGGGGGTTTTGCTGGGAAATATATATGGGAGGTTTTATTTCAACAGGCTTGCTGCTGATTCAAAACAAAATAAAATAAAATAAAATAAAGAAATACATGTTTTTGGCTGTACTGGGAAATCAGCTGAAACAGGTTTCTGCCATGGCCCAAGGAACATTTGGGTGCTAATAACAGCAGTGCGCTATCCCCAAGAGAAGCCACAAGGGAGATCTGCGACACCTACTTATTAACTGCTGCCCTTGAATACTTTGACTGGACCAAGAGAAAGAAATATCACACGCTCGTCAGACTTCTGTCTGGGCTTCCCCTTGAGACAATAGATCTGGGACACCTAAGTGCGACTTCTGGAAGTGAAAACCACCAGTCACTCAAGCTGGGGAAACCCCAGGGCAGCCCTGGGTTGAACTGACATTTGGTCTTAGCCTGAAGAAAAAAATGGTCCCAGTGGAGGACAAAGGCCACCCATTTTGGTTCTAAAGAATAGTTTATTAATAAAACTTTGAGACTTTTATCTCTGCAATTGGACAACGCAGAAATGCGAAAGTTTCACAATCTAGATGCAATTGTGATGGCTGTAATTCAAGACGTGGTAGCCTTCAGTGGCATAATAGGGACATAAATGGCAGAGAATTTAATATTCTGAGGAAAGCCTTTATGGTGCCACTTTGAAATTCACAATTAACCTGCCTTATGATAATATGTACACATGTATAAAGTTATAGAAATTTAGGTATGACATTTCTCACTGAAAAGGACAAAAAACTATTAGATGGATGAAACAAAGTCCTACAATCGTGAGAATTGGACTGCCACACTCTGCATCAAATATGTAACCTGCCTATGTAATTTGTTAAAGGGCCAAAACTGTACAAATGTTAAATTTATGTTAAGATTGATTTTTGCCAAAAAAGGCTTGCACCTCATAAAAACACAAACCCATAAATTGAGTCACCTCCCATAGGAGGAAACCAACATTGGCTGACCTATCTGGTTCTTGGGAGTAGGTCTTGCTCAGTTCTGCCCAACAATTAATCTGGTGATGTTACCCGCTTTTATATAAAGGGTGGGAGCTCACAGGGACAGACTCTCTCCTGAATTTCCAGCGC
Organism: Ambystoma mexicanum; assembly: GCF_040938575.1. Classification (NCBI taxonomy): domain Eukaryota; kingdom Metazoa; phylum Chordata; class Amphibia; order Caudata; family Ambystomatidae; genus Ambystoma; species Ambystoma mexicanum. The sequence goes on along the minus strand of NC_090923.1, from coordinate 304,704,909 downwards.
CAGCGTATCCAGACATTCCAGATCCATCTTTGCAAGATTCTAGACTCTACTGCTAGGCCAAAGATTAATGGAACCTATCCAAGCATGGCCAATTATCCAGAAAACCCCACAAACATCCCAAATAGCAAAGGGGAAAAGCAGTGGTACCTTGGGGAGCATCCTGTGACCAGACTGGCCTTTTTACTCACTACCTGCATGCCCGCTGTACCCTTGCCATCCAGTGACCAGACTTGCCCAGCTCCTTGCTGTTAGAAGTGTCTGCCCCTATCCTGTTACCAGAGCTTTTGAATCCAGAACCGGTTGACTGTCCAAATCCCCAAACTCAAGTGTGGATTGTGAGTATTTCCCCATCCCATAGCAACACACCTACCCCATCTTGATCCTTTGTCTATGTTCCACTCTTTAAATAATCCTATCCATACTCTGATTCCTTGTTTAAAACTCTCGGTGCATCTTGTCATTGATCTCCAAGCGGTAGTGCCACTTTTCTATTTATCTCTGTCTTGCATCAATCATAAGTCCTTAGTCACATTTGGAATAATCAAATTAATTCCCACATATAGTTGAACGTGGGGTGGAAAGGTTGATGTTGCAAATAAATCTTGGAACGTACTGTGTCTTTCTTTAACCATATGGTCTAGATAATTTAGTTTAAGTAAAACTTGCCTTTCCATTTTAAAACCGATGTTCTCTTCTTAACTGCCTTATTTTACCTAAACTGAACCTCATTTAACCTTGAAAATCTCATCCAATTCTTCAGCTACAGTCACTCTTTCACTTCCATAGTGTCCTTGTGATGTGCATCTATCACCCAGCCTAAAAAACGCATTTTGATTCTGTGTATTTCACCCGTTTTTAAAAAAAAACATTTTGACATTTTAAACTGCAAATGTGTAAATTGCAACTTTTCAACATGTGAATTTGGCTGCACTGTGTTTTCATTTCAAGTTGCTTTTTGAACTGTACACCTTTTGTGAAACCTTACCTTATAGTTCCTAGTGATATGATATCCCTGATACTGTGATAAAACATATATATATATATATCATTATTTAACCACACATATAATTAATTATTTGTCAAATTCCGAGTGTCAATTTATGCCATTGCAAAGGGTTTTAAAATCCTGCCTCTTATTTTGTGAGGGAAGGTCGGATTTTGATTCTGTGATATCTGTGACTCCCTGCTGCATCTTCCTATCCAATCAGAATTCGATTAATTAGGGTTTGAGGGATCATTGCAGGGGGAAACCTTAACTCAGGTGCTATCTATCCTAATTGAAAAAGTGCTCCTATTCGTTTGTGCTTTGGATATGTTCTTGTAGAAGGTTACCCAAGTGTATCTCCATGGTTTTCATTGTAATTATCACCCCATTGGTGATTGCTGCCCAATATAAAAGTTGTGTGATTCGCTTTGAATTTAAAATAAAGAAATATTGTGTTACCACCCACCGGCCTGGTTCATGGTTCATTGTGACCCGGGGTATTTGTAAAAGGGGGTGTGACACAGGCCGGGTATCGGCTCAATTTGAATTCACAGAAAATAAAGAAAAAGCATTCTTATTGCGTGCTACATCTAAAGCTAAGGGTGAAGGTCCTGGTCCGGTGTGACGCCCGATTATAATCCTTCTCATTGTTCAAGCATCTGGGCAGCTCATTTCTCAGACTGTGTGATTCAAGGATTTCACAACAGGCAACTATCATAGGCTATGGGTCACCGGATTCAGTGCAGGCCTCTCTCATAAGTGTTGGGTTCCAGCATCCCTTGCAAACGTCTCCGATAAGCCTTGAGTTTCAGTATTCACAGTAGGCCTCTGAAAGGTGTTGGCCTTCCAAGATTAAAAGCAGGCCTCTCAAATTCCTTAAATATCAGGATACACACCAGGCCTCTGTCATAGTACTAGGGTCTCGAGATCTCCCCATATGTCTTCTTTCAGACTCCAGCTTTCGGAATTAATGAGTATTAGCATCCAGCGGGGGGAGTCAGCCAATCAGGTAGCTAGGAACACAGTCTTGAACCCCGGTGTAAGCCTGCGTTCCAAGCTGCCTGACGGCCAGCTCCCTCTATCCCATCTTCCCACCACCCCCCACCTGTCCCCTTTTTAGTCCCTCTCGCCCCCAAACGTACCTTATTTCGGCTGCGACAGCACTCGCCACTGCAGCCGCACCTTTCCCTCTGTTCAGAACGGCGGCCAGGAAAAGGGAAGAGGGCTCGCCTCCTCGTTCCATGGCGGCCATGATGGTACATGTTTTTCCTTCCTGCAACGGGACACTGCGTGCATCCCTTTGTAGGAATGAAAACTATTTTTTAGCACCCCTGGTTTCCACTTTAGTAACCCGGGGTGCTAATGGCCTTAACATCCGATCTGGCCCGGATCGTGTGTTAACGCCACATTATTCCCCTCTTATTCAAGATCCTTGCATATAGCTGGAATTCTCTTGTAGTCCTGCCACAGGCCTCAGTCTTTCCCTATGGTTGCTTGTAGAAAGCTTTCGCTTTGGCTTTTCAAATCCATCAATGGCTTGAGAAGGACTGTTGGATCTTTCTGGTAAGCATTCCTCCTCCAGGGTTTCAAAGGCTCAGTAGCTCTCCACCACTCTAGCAATCCTTTCACCCTCCTTCTCTCCAGCACACTCCCTTTGCTGCAAGTGATAGCTAGTGACTTGACCCTACCCCTTTTATGCCCATGGTACTCTGGTGTGATTTCCAAAATGGTCACTGATTGGTTATTTTCTAAAGTTCTTTGTTTCCCCCCTTTTGGTTGGTTATACTCGGTGGTGATCTCATTTCATTGCTTCTCATTGTTGTCCAATGCTTGGACTGACTTATTTCAATCTGACTCTCCAATTTATTATTGCTTTATCAGCCCCCTTTAAGTATTAGTTACCTATCTGATGAGAATGATTACCTGAATAGGTGTCTACAAGGGGTTAAAGTTAGCTCCGTGATCAGTGCCATCTTGAATTTCGTGTGGCAGGGTATGTGAGGGTATGTGAGACTGCACGGTCTCACATCCCTGTGGTCTTGCCATGCCTGATGTCTTTCCAGGGCTGCTGCAGGCATGCTCTATATACTGACTTCAATGACCCGGCTATGACTCCAATAAGTATTGCAAGTCCTCATGCAAACATTCTGGTTCAAGTTCTCGACTGTAACGCTTTCTTTTGCATCCCGTATTCACAGGAAAGACCAAACGTTTTCAATATATCAGACAGCCTTCCCAGAGGTGTTTCAATGTATTTATTTATTTATTATTTATTTATTACATTTGATTATACGCCCAAACCCTTGGGTATCACAGCGTAGGTTACATATATCTTCGTTTTCATGTCATGGTTACATACTTTTTGTTTTGCAGAAACGGTAGTCATATATACAGCTTGGTTATCATTTGACTTTGTAGTTAACTTGTGATGCTGAGAGGGGTGATCAACTCAGCTGAAGAGCTGGTGCAGGAGTTTTAGTATTTATTGAATAGCCATGTTTTGAGCTGTTTTCTAAACTTAGGTAAACCTTATATAATATAACTGACAGCTTCCCATGCTAACCAGAGGATTTTCTGACTTTAGATTCACTCTCTGGGAGAGCAGTGAGACCCACACAATGCATTTGAAGATCTTTGAGAGAGAATTGCCTGGATGAGTACTAATAGTTAATGGGATCAAGGTCATAATAGAGCTATGGATTATTTTCTTGAGGAAAGTGGTGTTGCTCGTAAGAAATCCCCTGTTTCTCACCCAGTGTACAATGGATCCATGCAGATGGTTAACTGGAATGTGATGGAGGCAATTCACATGGCTAGTGCTTCTGGGGTCGATTGCAAATCAGTAATTTGTGGCAAGATAAAGGCTGTGTGGGGTTCACTGCATGGTGTGATGGCGATTTCTCGGTTTGAAGTGCTTAGAAGAAAGGGACACAACAAGGTTTATCCTCCTTGACTTGAGAGGAATGGGCCGGTGCATGGAGATGCGCAACCCGTTAAGCAGCAGAGCATGAAAGACAAGTTGGGCCTCATTATAAGTTTGGCGGGGTAAAACCGGCAGGCTGCCGCCAAACGTTCGAAAAAATCCGGCACCTGCGAATGGGCAATTACCGGGTCATTGTGGCCCTGCCAGACCCGGTAATTGCCCATTTGCGGGCGCCGGAATGGAATGCTCCACATAGAGCCCTAGAGGGCTCAATGGGAATGGGAAGGTCGGATGCATCAGCACCATTCAGAATGGTGCTGGTGAATCTGACATGCTCTGCTCATGGGTGCCGGTAGGGCCACCAGGTCAGACCTGGCAGCCGTAATGGCACCCGAGAGCAGAACTTGCAGTTTGCCGGTCTGGAAACTACGGTACCGGCAAGCTTACCGGTACTGTAGTTCCCGGACCGGCAAACTTTTAAGGTCCGTCCAAGTCAGTCTATGATAGTTTGTGTGGCTGACTTGCTCTGGGAGCCTGGAAATGTAGCCAAAGGAGATTCATTTTTAGTTTGGGCTATTAGGGGGCAATTTAGCGCCACCTATAAGCAAAATACTATTGCAATAGAGTACAGATAGGGAAGAATGGCATATGGGATGGAACACATAGCTATGGGTGGGTTATCTGCCCACCCATTGACTGCCCATGGCCATGCTAATCCCTATGGCCATTTCCACCTCGTTCCTATCCCTTCCCGCCCATATCAACTCCTCATGGGAACGCTGAACTCACTTTAAACAAACCTTACCATAAAACTTTGCACTCAAAGGGCCTGCAAGTCTTTTTTTCAAAGCAGTCTTCTGAGAGTTAATTACTTAACTGGAGTTGCAAACGCACAACTGGTGTAATATAAATGTCTTAACCAGGAATGCCTTCAGCCACTCTATTTATACTCACTATGCGTGTCCTTCACTGAAGTCCTGTTAAATACAAGCATTGACAACGCCAATAGTTTTAGCTCATGTATTTTGAGAGATGTCTATGACATTTCATTCTATTCAGTGTGCACATTCTTGAATTAATAAAGACGAATTCTGTGACTTAGGTAAGTATTCAAAATACAATACAGGGCCTGATTAGAAGCTAATTGGGCTGCTTCTGAACAAATGTTAGGACTTCCAACTTAAAAAATACCATTACAATTCTTAAGATGATTAACTTTTTCATTTGTGTCTCGTTTGAGTGGCAGCAATTTGATGTGAAGGATACATAGAACAAAATGTAGGATAATTGAAAAGACATGAACCGTACAACCCACAACCCATAACCCATAGCACTAATAGAAGGGGAACATGTTGCTGTTATGAAGTGATACCTAGAGGCAGCACGCATGTTCTTAAGAAGTTCCTTTATAGGATTACAGGATGCATCAGGTCACAAACACTACAGGTACATTTAAGGATTGGCGGGTACAGGACAGGAGTTCTTTGGCTCCCACCACCAAGACTCTCAGCTCCAACTGCCTGGATGGGGAACCTCTTTCACATCTAAACATTCTCTGCACTCACACAATATTCTTACAGTGACATCACAGCTCAGGCAACCAGGAAGGACAAGACACTACCCTCCTCACTTCCTTCAACGAACACAACAAAGGGAACACGCAACACACCCACAGCCTCTCCACAGCGCAGGTTGAGATCTGCATACTATGAGGAATCAGTACTGATTCCCCCAAAAAACCTGGCCTGAGACATTCCTCATGTGGCCAGGGGAAGGCAGACACTTCTTGATCCCGACTCTGGGTGTGATGTTCTGCGGGAGGATCACATGGTGGAGGAAACAGGGAAGGCGGAAGGGGAAATTCCTCTGTTTAACTTTCCCCGAAACCATAGTCTTTTGATGGCTTTTTGCAAAGTAAAAACCGCTACGGAAACAAACTTTGTGGTATGGTACTTCAAGTCCCAGAATTCCCTTAGTACTGGGATGAGGAAGAGGAATTCAGAGGTACAAAACTGTAGTAAGCGGTTATTTAGTGGCGACTGTCCACACCTGGGGGAGACTGGGTGGTTTAAATGGACCCCTCAGGTGTAGACTAGAGAGAGAGAGAGAGAGAGAGAAGCTGGACAAGCCAGAGACGCTGAAGCCAGAGAAGCCAAGGCAGAGGAAGCAGTGTAGGCTGTTCAGGCTGTGTCTGCAGGTGGAGGTGGAATTAACAGAGCGAGAAGAGGCCGGGACCACTGAGGGTCCTGAGAGGGTTGGTGCCTCTCTGTATCCCCCCTGTGGAGGTTGTGCAGCTGAAAGTCAGCATAGTGGAAAACACAGAGAGATCTCCAGTGACTGGGCTGCGTAGGAGACTCGTAGGAGAGCGAATCCCAAGAAAATGTTCACCAAGTCCAGGAGAGGCACAGAAGCGAACAGCCAGTGAGCACTGAACTAGAGCGACTTACCCAGTGAGTTTCCCACTTGCCAGTGGTAAAGGAGTGTTCAGGTGCTGCTCGCATACACCAGGTCAGCCATGTTGTCCGCGTGTGAGTGACAGATGCGATACTATTGAATATCGAATTATCAGAAAACCACTGAGGTGGCAGTTAAAGAAACAAGTAGCTGTGAAACTCCTTTTGTGAGTTTGTGGAGATCCCAAAAACCCAATAGGAAAATAATATTAAGAACTATGCAAGCATTGTCAAAGCCAAGAGAACGCTAAACCTGGGCAATTTGAGATCAAGTATTGCCAAAGGCCAGTGGGAAATAATACAAATCCCAAGGGTTGTAGGAAGCGCTGCTAATATGTTAAGAAGAATGTGCCTAATCTAAACTCACATTGTCAAAGCCAGGGTAGCCACAGGAAAACACTAAATCCTAGCTACTGTGTAATTGTTGAAGCAGAAAGTAAACAAGCTGCCCTTCTAGAAATGAGCAATCTAGCGGGAGATGAGCAAAGTTTGCAGCAGAGCTGCAAACCGCAGTAGCCGCATGGAAAGAAAGGTGGCCAACAGGATGCCCTACTGGAATGAGCAATCTAGAAGGAGATGAGCCAACTATGAAGAACAGTCATTACGTTGATTAATGTGAATGTTCTATTCCTTGAAAGCTGCACACATTTATAAACTAAAGAAGACTAATGAATTTGTTGTTTTAAATTAAAATTGAAGCACTTTTCTGTTCTGGTGGTTGAAGAAGTAGATGGCGAGGCGAGTATACCCGTAGGGCCAGAAGTGATTGCCCAGAAGAAACCTGGGGCAAAGGATAAACCAGGTAGTAGAAGGCGCAAGTGCTAAAGAGTGGTACTAATAGAAAACAACTTGTTGAATTGTGACAGTTGCTGAAGAGTTGCTGAAAAGCAGAATGAGGAAAAGTACAATTCTATCTGCAGCTAAAGTTGTGGTGAACCACCCCGACCAAATTAATTGTTTTTGCCACAAGTGTGAGACAATTCTTATTCCAGGAGGATTAATAGTTTGACTTTCTCAAGAGTTGGGGTGAACCATTCTGACCAAACTTCTTGTTGCCATTACAAATGTGAGACAGTTCTTATTCCAGGAGGAGTACGAGTTTATGACTTTCTCAAGAGTTGTGGTGAAAGATCTTGACCAAACTATTGGTTGTTGCCACAGATGCAAGGCAGATCTTATTCCAGGAGGAGTGAGAGCTTATGTCTTTTTTCAAGGTGCTTTGTTGAAGCAATGGAACTTTGTAAATTTGAGCAAAAGAATTTAAGAACTGTTTTGAATTTGAATTATGGAGAAGAACCTGGTTTGAATCTGGGGTAGGGAAGTTCACCCAGACCACGATAAGAGGCATTGATCACATTGTGAACGAGGTTATATGTTACATATTGGTGTTGAATTGAATTGCCATATATTTTCTTTTTACTTTGAATGCTGTATAAGTGAGAGGATTAAATATCCTTTGGTTATAGTGTTTCCTTTAATTAATTTTAGGCAGGAAAATCCTTGCTAGGGTAGGGATACTGAGGCGTTTTATTCAACATGTTACTTAATAAAATGGCAAAAGTTGAAAACTCTTTACCAAGTTGTCCTCTTCACATTTCTGACCCCTCAGAACACACAATTTCTAATCACACCATCCACAGCACACCCAAATCTCTTGAACAACGTTCACAATCAACAATAGAAAACACAGCTCCTTATACTCAAAGCTACCACCCTTTAGTCCTAGGCCTGCCATGCCCAAACACTACCCGCCCGACTGTGAGCAACATATCCTAAACAACACTGAAACCTTCCACCTGCACTGGCACCCCAGGTCTCAAGCCTGCCACACTCAAGCACTAACTGCAAAATTCAGAGACACAACTCCGACAACGGACCATACCCCACAGACTTACATCTGACCACCTAAAAAGATATAGCAACCAGCGGGGATGAACCACTTGCACAGAAAATCTTATCACAACCACACCGAACATCACACTCAAATCACACTCATACAGCACACACCATCTCACTCCTCTCCCTTCTCACTAAGATGAAAAATAGAGAGAACAACCAAGAATGCAGAAACAGGCAATAGGTGAGATGGAAACATCCAAGCCATGCCAGAAAAAAAATAACTAAATCAGCTTCCCCATCCTAAACTCCTAGCAATGTTTAGAATCCCGCAAAGACAATGCAACAAACTTGCACAGCAAAGGTTCACCATACGTACATGCCTTCACCTGTGTCAAATAGGTTGGGAAAACACCTATCTAATCCTAAATCTAAAGGTGGGAGCAAGCTCTGACCATCAAATAATAATAAAGCAGTCCTTGTGGAGTCTGTCAAAATAAAAGGGCCTATACCAATAAACCTATTGCCAATCTTTACCTCTAAATACAAATAGTGTGGGAAACAATGCTATGCAAAAGAAAAGTGTTCAAGAAATGATATGTCAGGATTTTTGAACCATTGACTCCCTTTCCCTCGTTTGCAGCACGGGACAAGGCAGCACACTCAGGTTTAGCACACACTCTGGCTTCTCTGACATGATGATGCACTTCAAAACCTCAACATCAGTGCCTTCTGTGCCAAATTATCTTTGCCATTCAAAGTCTCTTATTTCAGAGTGCCTGATGCGCCAAACAAGCACCAAAGTTCCTTTCTTCTCAGAATTTCAAATGCACAATTTCTCTGGTGATTTACTGTTCACCCCAGGTTCCCCCGTCTGCCGGGCTCAGATCCACCTTAACACAATATTCTTAATTGATCTCCCTCAAATGGGTTCGGACCATTTGATCTAATTTTCAATCTTTCCTTTTCTATATCAAAAATCAAAGTCTTTTGATTTTGCACAGGATTTTGCTTGACCCGCTGCAGGACCACTTGGATTCACAAATTCTTTCTCTTTACAATTCTTTACTTTCACTTCTGTCACCTTTCGACTGGATATCTTACAGTGACCTTCGATTGAGCACGTACGTGGTGCCGGACCACTCTGTCAACAATATTGTATCCTTTCAAAGTTCAAACATTCATCAGCAGTTCAACTTCATTCACGTCTTTCATCACTCGTATTTTAACAATGTTAATTCCAGTGATCGGTATAAAATGTTGCTGCTGCAACCTTGGGTTCAACACAGACTGGTCTTGTATCGGTCTCCCCAACTCACCAGCTTTGTGGATTTCTCTCTCGTTACTTTGTTCTTGGAGCCAAGGACATTACCACAGCAGCTGCTGCCTCTCCCCTACTCAACTAGTCATGTAGGAGGAGCGTGGGTACCTAGGACACAGAATGCAGGATTCTTCAGACTCTGGGCCTTAAGCTGTCCAATCCTGGGATCTCGAGAACATAACGGTTTCCTTCCAGAAAGGTCTAGGGAATTTCCCTCCTTGCAAACCCCTTATAGTTCACCGTCTTTCATCCCTCATTCAGCTGCCATCTTAAAACTGCTGTTTCCTCATGTGCATTGCTTCGCTCAGAGTGTACTTTCGTGCTCCACCTTTTATCCATGTGGGGAAGCTTAATGGAAGTCAGGTGTGAGTGTCGGTCAGTAATTGCCTGACCATTATATTGTGACACATCAGGTTTACTGCTTGGCTGTTAGTCTGTTTTCTACCAGAGCAGGCTTCTCTGTGTGAATGTGTTAATGTAGGAAAGGGGTGGGGGCAGAGTTCCTGGTAAGATGGGTTAAAGGTGTTACAGGGAAAGGGTTACTGTGTCTCGCCATCCGATGTCCCACTTCGACTCACCGAAGACCCCATCTGATGCTCCCGCACTGGTCCACTCCCAGTAACAGGATACAAAAGCAATGGCCTTGTCCTGGCCACTTGAATGACAGATCCCAGGGGACTAGTGGGAGAGGCACCTTCTGGTTTATCACACCGGACTTCTCAGATCTAAATTCAGCATGCACCTCCAAGTGTTCTATTCTAAAAAGCTGAGAGAAGAACAGAAAGAAGAAAAATCTTTTTATAACACTAACTGGGCCTAGTCAAAATAAACCATTCATCAGAAAGTTATCATGAAGCCCAGTCTACAATGACCAACACTAAAACCAACCGCCACAATGTGCACTGATTATGTTTTTGAAGTTGGTTATCAAAATATTCTGTGGAAATACATGGATATTGTGCAGCAATGCTCAGATTTTAATCGAGGCTAGTCCCTCATCAGGTGTGATTCTGCATGTTGCCCCAGATTTTATTATCACAGAACATAGACTTGCACACTACAATGTGTACAAGGGTGTGGACACGCCTGTGCTTGTTTAAAGGCATTACTGTGGTTTGGGCATAGCATCCTCAGTGATCAGTGAGTGGCATCATGAGAAAATAAAGAGATCTCAGGCCACAATAAAGGAGATTCTATGTGTGTTTGTTTGTTTGTTTATTGATTTGATAATGCGCTCCAAAACCTTAGGTAGCTGGGCGCAACAGTACAAGAAGTCTCGAAGCTTAGTTACAGTGCCTGTCGCAGGCAGGTACATACATGTGAATACAGCATATAATACAGTATATAATACAGGATATAGCTGATCATAGGTACATGTCAAGGACCAGGCTTAACGTTGCATATACTTAGGGGAGCGCCTGCAGCTATGGGCTACAGGCTCCAGTGTATTAGTTGCAGTAGTGGTGTTAAATGCGATGGTTGTCATGGTTATGTCAGGAAGGTAGAGCGGCAGTAAGGGGAAGAAGTGTATTATAGGTCATTAGTGAGGAGCCAATTGAGAGCATTGGGCCTCATTACGCGGTAGGAGGTAGCCATGGTGCTATTAGCACCATGGCTACCCCCTTACCGCATTCCGGGTCCGATTTCCCAAAATAGGGACTTACCGGGTCATTCCAACCTTGGAGGACCCAGTAAGTCCCCATTCTGGGAACCATTCCCCATACCCATTCGAGCCCCCATAGGGCTCAATGGGAATGGGGATGGAGCTAATAACGGTACTGCAATTTGCGGTACCGTTATTAGCTATGAATTCCCTTAAAGGGTCCCATCCATAACGCCTGGTAAAACCAGGCGTTGAGGAAGGGACCCGCTAAGGGACCTCAGAATAGGGTGGTAAGGGATTACCGGCACCAGTGACTTTACCGGTGCCGGTAATCCCTTACCACCTACCACGTAATGAGGCCCATTTTGTCTAAATCTGGCATAGGGTAGTGGCCGTCAAAGGTCAATTGGGAGTGTATTCCATGATTGCGCAGCTTTGACTGGGAAACTGGTTCCTCCAGCCGTGGTCAGTTTAAATCTAGGGATTCAAGCATAAATGAGTTGGCAGATCTCGTGGGTCAGGTCGTCGTTCTCCTGGAGATTTGTTCCGCTAAGTACGGAGGTGCTAGATTGTTTAGGCATTTGGATGTGATAGAGATAGTTTTAAGGAAGATTCTAGCCTTTATTTTTAGCCATTGGGTCTCTTTCCTGAATTTAGTGATGTGCTCTCTAAATGGGAAGTTCAGCGCTGCTCTTAAGGCATTATTTTGCCTTACAGTACAGGGCATTGCAATAGTCTAGTCTAGACATGATAAGAGCATTGGCCAGGGTGACACAGCTGGCGCTGGAGAGGAATGGTCTGGCAGCACGGATTAATTTGCAAGTGGAGGCTGTTGTGGAGGCAAGCGAGTTGACTTGCTTCTTAAGGGTGAGGGAGGAGTCCAGATAGAATCTTAGGGTTTTTACCACAGGCATAACCTTGATGATCTTGTTATCAATGTTAAAGGATGCGTAGTTTGGGGTTCGTTTTTTTAGGTTGGAGTCAGATCCGAGGAGCAGTATCTCAGTTTTATCGTCATTCAGGCAGAGGACATGGGTCGCTATCTGTTAGGATTGGCAAATGCCATAATGGCTGTGTAACAGTCAGTGCATAATAACATCTATAAGCATTTCTAATGATTGTATGTTTTAAATGCATCGTATCAGTTAAGTGAGGTCTGTGCTCCATTGTTACCTCAAATGTTCTATGTTCGAGTGTTTATGTATGTAAAGTGTTCTAGAGTGAGAGTCTGGCAGTTGGTGCCTGCTGTGTTGAGCAGAGCCTGCTGTCGCATTTGCTCTGACTTAATAAAACCTAAAAACTCACTTATATCTCGTGGCTTATTCTTCACATTGGCAACGATGATGGGAACAACTTTAGAGTGTGTTACATTCCGGGGAAGGAAAACGTAGTGGCAGACTGTCTGTCCAGGTTACCTGTAGGGAGTGATGAGGTTAGTGGAATTTTGGATAATCAAGATTTCAGCATTTCGGAAATTGAATATGATGCTATAGATAAGAGTAAATGGCAGAGTGCTGATGAAAATGATATTGTGCTGCAGCAAGTCAAGATGTGGACTAAGGAAGGATGGCCACATAAGAATGAGGTTGGAAGAGAGTTTGAGAGATACTGTGGTGTAAAGGATGAGTTAAACTTGTCAGAAGATGGGAGCAAACTCAGGAAAGTAAGCAGGGCAGTACCTCCCAGTGGAGTCAGGTCTCATTTTGTGAATGTAGCTCACCAGGGGCACGTAAGTATGGGTGGTACGAAGAGATATTTACGACAATCATTCTGGTGGCCTGGAATTGATAGCGATGCTGAGAGGTGTGTAAGGAATTGCAGAGAGTGTGTAGAAAGTGATAAGACTAAAGTGACCAGAGAAGTGCCATTAGTTCCAGTCAAAGTACCCAGTGAACCCTGGCAAAAAGTGGCCGTTGATTTAATTGGCCCATTACAGGATCTGGGTGATGATTATAAATATATTGTGGTTTTAGTGGATTACCACTCTAAGTGGATTGAATGGAAGGCAATTTGTGAGGCCACAACTGCAGAAATGGTATTGTTTTTTGAGGAAGTATTACACAGGGAAGGGTTTCCTGCAGAGCTGGTCACCGACAACGGTGTACATTCTGTTCTGACAGAATGTTGAGTTTCTTGAACATTTTTTGTATAAGACACATCAGGACGGCCTTGTATCACCCCAGGGCCAATGGCCTAGTTTAAAGAGCCAATAGATTTGTATAAAGCGGAATTCAACTGGCGATGGCTTCGGGGTTAAAATGGTCATGTACCTTGAGAGAGATGATATGGAACTATTGCACTACACCGCACTCAGTTACAAAAAATTCTCCATTTATGTCTGTCAAGGGAGGGCAACCTGGCACGAAGCTGTGTGCCGGCTGGTTGGACATGGCGAAAAGTGCCAACATAGACCGTGGAAATATTATGAGACTTATTAAAGAAGCACAGGATGAATATAAAGAGAGGTTTGATGAGGACAAGAAGACCAAAATGGTTAAGTGGGGAAAAAGGGGATTTAGTCCTCATAAGGAATCCCAGGCTAACTCCTAAATGTGTAGGAAGCAGATTTATTGGTCCTAAGAGAATTTCTGTTGTAAGGGGGAATGTGTTTATTATGGAAGGAGGGGAATGCTGGTCTATGTCCAAATTAGTGAAGTGTCCATCTGGTGTTGAGGAGAATGACTCGGAGTCCAATGAAACAAATGATAATCAAACTTTTCAGTGCAATATGGGAAGTGAACATTCTCCTAAAGAGAAACTTGATGAGTACTCTCCAGCCAATATGGGAACGGAACTGAGATTGGAAAGAGCAAAGAATAAGCCGTCTTGGCTTAAAGACTTTCATGTAGAATAATCGGTTCAAAGTTGTGAGGGAGGAGATGTGTTAGGATTGACAAATATCATAATGGCTGTGTAACAGTCAGTGCATAATAACATCTATAAGCATTTCTAATGATTGTATGTTTTAAATGCATCGTATTAGTTAAGTGAGGTCTGTGCTCCATTGTTACATCAAATGTTCTATATTGGAGTGTTTATGTATGTAAAGTGTTATAGAGTGAGGGTCTGGCAGTTGGTGCCTGCTGTGTTGAGCAGAGTCTGCTGTCGCATTTGCTCTGACTTAATAAACCCTAAAAACTCACTTATATCTTGTGGGTTATTCTTCACACCATCCATGCCTGAATGAGGATGTATATCTTATTCACCAAGGCCGAGTCCACTTCATCGTTGGTCGAAAGGGCATGAGTATCTGGGTGTCATCTGCATAGTTAGTGTAGGTGACGCCCAGTCTGTCCAACTTGTCAAACAGTGGCTTGGTGAAAATGTTATACATAGTCGGTGAGACACAGGATCCCTGTGGGACTCTGCATGTTATTTAGATGGGATCAGCGCAGGTTGAGGTGGAGAAAACTCTCATAGTTCGGTTAGCTAGAAAGGATTGGACCCATGCTATAGCTTCCCCTGTGAAGTGTGCAGCAAGCCTAAGGTGGCTGCATAAAACTGTGTGATCCACCAGGTCGAAGGCTGCTGACAAGTCCAGTAGAAGTAGAAATGCTGTTTTTCCACTATCCTTTAACTCCTCGATTTTTGTCTTGAGGTCTAGCAAGGCTGGTTTGGTACCATGGAGGAGGCGGAAGCCTGATTGCAGAGAGCCTAGCAGGTGGTTGGCTTCTTGGTAGTCCTGAATTTGTAAGTAGGCTACTCTGTCAATTATTTTGAGCAGGAATGGCACAGTGGTGATAGGTATGTAGTTGGTTGGGTTGGATAGATCAAGGGTTTGTTTTTTGAGTAAGGGGAGGACCCAGGATTCTTTCAGGTTGGTGGGTACTGTATTTGATTTAAAGGAGGAATTTATAAGCTTTGAGATAAAAGGGGCTAAATCCCTAGCTGCATCCTTTATTATTTGCGCTGGGCAACTGTCGCCCTTGTAGTTGGAAGGTTTCAGGAAGAGAATGGCCTTTTCAGTGTCAATGATTGAAATAGTTTTGAAGCTGAAGGGCGGGATAGTATTGGGCTCGGTGGGCAGTGGTATTTGTTGATCAGAGAGGGGCAGAGAGTCCTTTTTTTAGTTATTTTGAGTTGGAGGGTGGACATTTTATTAGATAGGGCATTTTGTATGTTGGTAGACCATATCTTGTCCTTGGGGACAGTGCCAACCAGTTGTAGGGGGGATTCCATTTCCCGGAGGATGGAAAAGAGTTCCTTGGTGTTTGATTTGGCTTTTGTGATTCTTTTGTCGAATAGATTTTTTTTTTTGTGTTGATAATTTCTTTCTTATAAAGTTTGGATAGTTGGGCTAATTTGACTTTGTTGTTGTCGGTAGGTGAGTTGCGCCATATAGCTTGAAGCTTTCTTTTCTGTTTTCTTAGATCCTTGAGTTGAGGTGTGAACCAAGCATTCAAGTGCGCTTCCTGCTTGCCTTTGTGCAGTTTGGTTGGTGCGATAGTGTCTAGTGCAGTGGTCATAGCTTTGTTGAAGGTGTCCACTGAAGTGTCTGGGACGGTGTCATTTTCCAGGCCATTAATAGCGGGGAGGAGAAGAGGGATGAGTTTTTCAGCAGTGATATCTTTTTTTACTTCTGGTAGGGAGAGGGTATCATATTGATAGATTCAGGGCTGAGAAGATTAAGTGTGGCGGTTAGGTTTATTAAGTAGTGGTCCGTCCAGAGTTGTGGGGCGATGTCGGTGATGGCAATGTTAAAGTTGAGATCGGATACCCAGTCGAGGGTCCTACCTTTGTGTGGGTAGGGAGAGGACTTTTTGGGTGAGCCATGATCATTAATTAGGGCTGCTATTGAGTGGGCTTGTTTGTTGTCTGGGTCGTTGAGGCCAATATTGAAATCGCCCATCAGCAAGGTTTGGGAATGGTTTTGGGTGTTATTCGCTACGAGGCTTGTGAGGTCATCTTCGAAGGTTCCTAGTGGTCCTGGGGGCCTGTAAATCAAATGGATGTTCAAAGTGTGGTTATTGGATAACAACAGTTTAGCTGTGAGTATTTCACAGGATGAGCACGGAGGAGAGGTGACAAGCCTAATGGGCAGGGTGGTTTTGGAGATGATGCAAGGCCACCGCCTTTGGCGTTGGGTCTATCTACTCTGAGGATCTGGTGGCTGCAGGTATAGCTATCATCAGGGTAGATCCTGCTGCCTCATGGAGCCAGGTCTCTGTTATGGCGAGTAAGTCCAGACTGCCATTGCTTAGGATGTCCGCAATTTCGGTGGCATGGGCTACCATGTATCTAGCGTTGATGAGCGACCCGATTAATGTCAAGGTAGTCTTAGGATTGGGGTTATGAGAAGGTTTAATTGTGTGTCTATTTTGGCTTGAGTGCTTCTTCGTGTAAGAGTGGGCAGGCACAGAGTTTAGGGTGTCTGTTTTAGTTACCTATGCTCACTTGGCCAGGTGGTCATGGGTGGAGAGGAGTCCAGTGGTATTACTTATTTTGTTTCTTTTGGGTTCATAAATGTAAGGTAATCTTGATCTAAGTCTCATGTTTCTGTCTATGGGTGGGCTTGTGCTAGAAGTAACAGAGGCCATGATTGTGAGGAGACCAATCGTAATGTGCAGGTGGGTGGGTGCTGTTTCAGCAGTGGGGGTTCACCTAAATTCGAAAATCACAGTATAAACTAAAGATGAATTAGGCATGTGGCTAGTTTCAACATTTGGGGTTCTCCTAAATTCGAAAATCACAGTATAGGGTAAAAATGCAGTAAGCAGGTGGCTAGTTTCAACAGTAGGGGTTCACCTAAATTTGTAAATCACAGTATAGGCTAGAAATGCAGTAAGCAGGTGGCTAGTTTCAACAGTAGGGGTTCACCTAAATTTGAAAGTCACAGTATAAGCTAAAAATGCAGTATGCAGGTGGCTATTTTCAACAGTGGGGGTTCACCTAAATTTGACAATCACAGTATAGTCTAAAAATGCAGTATGCAGGTGGCTAATTTCAACAGTGGGGATTCACCTAAATTCGAGAATCACAGTATAAACTAAAAATGCACTAAGCAGGTGGCTAGTTTCAACAGTGGGGGTTCACCTAAATTCGACAATCACAATATAGTCTAAAAATGCAGTAAGCAGGTGGCTAGTTTCAACAATGGGGGTTCACCTAAATTTGAGAATCACAGTATAAACTAAAAATGCACTAAGCAGGTGGCTAGTTTCAACAGTGGGGGTTCACCTAAATTCGACAATCACGGTATAGTCTAAAAATGCAGTAAGCAGGTGGCTAGTTTCAACAGTGGGGGTTTACCTAAATTCGACAATCACAGTATAGTCTAAAAATGCAGTAAGCAGGTCGCTAGTTTCAACAGTGGGGGTTCACCTAAATTCGACAATCACCGTCTAAGCTAGGGTGCAATAATCCGATAACTAAGTACAATGTCAGAGGTAGGAGTTGGGTATACCTGGGTATACCTGGTTCAGCTTCATGGTATAGGCTACGGTGCTAAATGTAAGCAGTTATGTATATGTACCGGTAAGGTGAATGTCCTGCCCATTATTTGCCTGTATACACTATCACAATGAATGCAGATCGTTGTTTGATGGACATGGTAGTGTTAACATGGCACAACAAGCAATTTACTGGCATTGACAACCACAGGCATTCTATCAGGCTAGAGCGCTGGGCACTTCACACAGTACAGTGAGAGGCGTGGAGAGAGTCTTAGGTGAGTCTGTGGTTTGGTGGAGGGCATAGCGCCACAGGCTCTTTGGGGACATGAAAGGTGAAATTGGGGATGACTGAGACGTCGATGCGAAATGTTTGGATTAGCAGTGTTAATCAGAGATGCTTGCATACTCACATAGTGAGGGGCTGTTCAGGCAGCGTGTCTGGCCGACGGTCCGGACGGCTCAGAACAGGCACAGTGTGGGCTCCAGCTCCACGGGCAGGCTTCTGCTGTAAACAAGGCTCGGACAGGTAGTTAGCCTTAGTTGCATGCCTTCGTTGCAGGGCCAGCTTCGCCTTCCGGCAATTTGCAATTGGCTTCTTGTGCCACGGTGAAGCCAATCAGCTGATTGGGGCGGGCTTCTTGGCAGGCAGTAGAAGGACTTGTTTGGGCAAAACGAAGGCGGCGACTATCTTGGAAAGATAAAACCATCGTGGTTCTTAATGGCGCTGTGTAGGTTCCAAAGCTTTTTTGTTAAGAAACTGCTTCTTATTCAAATTGTATGGGTTGGTAGTAGATCTAGGCGACAAGTGCAAGCAAATTACACTTTCAGATCCAGTCGCGCTTGG
Organism: Ambystoma mexicanum; assembly: GCF_040938575.1. NCBI lineage: Eukaryota > Metazoa > Chordata > Amphibia > Caudata > Ambystomatidae > Ambystoma > Ambystoma mexicanum. The sequence goes on along the minus strand of NC_090923.1, from coordinate 304,686,552 downwards.
TGCGCAGATGTTGCCTGTGAAATGGACAAATGAATGGTGGGGACCCTTTGGCTTACCTGCTATGCAGAGCAGGGTGTTGGTGGTGCTGCTCCTGCAGCACGGTGCGGGCTCCAGATCCACAAGCAGACTTCTGCAATTTGCAATTGGCTTCTTGTGCCACGGTGAAGCCAATCAGCTGATTGGGGCGGGCTTCTTGGCAGGCAGTAGAAGGACTTGTTTGGGCAAAACGAAGGCGGCGACTATCTTGGAAAGATAAAACCATCGTGGTTCTTAATGGCGCTGTGTAGGTTCCAAAGCTTTTTTGTTAAGAAACTGCTTCTTATTCAAATTGTATGGGTTGGTAGTAGATCTAGGCGACAAGTGCAAGCAAATTACACTTTCAGATCCAGTCGCGCTTGGTGCGCAGATGTTGCCTGTGAAATGGACAAATGGATGGTGGGGACCCTTGGGCTTACCTGCTATGCAGAGCAGGGTGTTGGTGGTGCTGCTCCTGCAGCATGGTGCGGGCTCCAGATCCACAAGCAGACTTCTGCAATTTGCAATTGGCTTCTTGTGCCACGGTGAAGCCAATCAGCTGATTTGGGCGGGCTTCTTGGCAGGCAGTAGAAGGACTTGTTTGGGCAAAACGATGGCGGCGACCATCTTGGAAAGATAGAACCATTGTGGTTCTTAATGGCGCTGTGTAGGTTCCAAAGCTTTTTTGTTAAGAAACTGCTTCTTATTCAAATTGTATGGGTTGGTAGTAGATCTAGGCAACAAGTGCAAGTAAATTACACTTTTAGATCCTGTCGCGCTCGGTGCGCAGATGATGCCTGTGAAATGGACAAATGGATGGTGGGGACCCTTGGGCTTACCTGCTATGCAGAGCAGGGTGTAGGTGGTGCTGCTCCTACAGCACGGTGTGGGCTCTAGATCCACAGGCAGGGTTCTGCTGTAACCAAGGCTCAGACAGGTAGTTAGCCTTAGTTGCGTACCTTCGTTGCAGGGCCGGCTTTGCCTTCTGGCGATTTGCAATTGGCTTCTTGTGCCACGGTGAAGCCAATCAGCTGATTGTGGCGGGCTTCTTGGCAGGCAGTAGAAGGACTTGTTTGGGCAAAACGAAGGCGGCAACCATCTTGGAAAGATAGAACCTCGTGGTTCTTAATGGCGCTGTGTAGGTTCCAAAGCTTTTTTGTTAAGAAACTGCTTCTTATTCAAATTGTATGGATTGGTAGAAGACCTAGGCGACAAGTGCAGGCAAATTATACTTTTAGATCCAGTCGCGCTGGGTGCGCAGATGATGCCCGTGAAATGGACAAATGGATGGTGGGGACCCTTGGGCTTACCTGCTATGCAGGGCAGGGTGTAGATGGTGCTGCTCCTGCAGCACAGTGTGGGCTACAGCTCCACGGGCAGGCTTCTGCTGTAACCAAGGCTCGGACAGGTAGTTAGCCTTAGTTGCGTGCCTTCGTTGCAGGGCCAGCTTCGCCTTCCGGCAATTTGCAATTGGCTCCTTGTGTCGCAGTGAAGCCAATCAGCTGATTGGGGCGGGCTTCTTGGCAGGCAGTAGAAGGACTTGTTTGGGCAAAACGAAGGCGGGGACCATCTTGGAAAGATAGAACCATCGTGGTTCTTAATGGCGCTGTGTAGGTTCCAAAGCTTTTTTGTTAAGAAACTGCTTCTTATTCAAATTGTATGGGTTGGTAGTAGATCTAGGCGACAAGTGCAAGCAAATTACACTTTTAGATCCAGTCGCGCTCGGTGCGCAGATGATGCCTGTGAAATGGACAAATGGATGGTCGGGACCCTTGGGCTTACCTGCTATGCAGAGCAGGGTGTTGGTGGTGCTGCTCCTGCAGCACAGTGTGGGCTCCAGCTCCACAGGCAGGCTTCTGCTGTAACCAAGGCTCGGACAGGTAGTTAGCCTTAGTTGCGTGCCTTTGTTGCAGGACCGGCTTTGCCTTCTGGCAATTTGCAATTGGCTTCTTGTGCCACGGTGAAGCAAATCAGCTGATTGGGGCGGGCTTCTTGGCAGGCAGTAGAAGAACTTGTTTGGGCAAAACGAAGGCGGCGACCATATTGGAAAGATAGAACCCTCGTGGTTCTTAATGGCGCTGTGTATGTTCCAAAGCTTTTTTGTTAAGAAACTGCTTCTTATTCAAATCTATCCCAGATGTAAATCCCCAAATCCGATGTACCTATGAGAAGGGAATGTAGACAAGCAGGATTTCTAGTGGCTGTCATGATACTTAAAATTATCAGACAGTTATTGAAACAGCTGTGGCTGTTGCCAACATAATATCAATTGGAACATTGGATAAACAAGTGTGTGCCCTCAGTCAGTATCTGAGGCTTTAACATTACAAACAACTGGACATGAGTAGAGTAGATTAAAAGGATATCTAGCAGGGTTCAAAATAGCTGGGAGCTTTGTAGCTTCTGGTTATAGCCTAGGAGAGGCTGGTTGGCTTGACACCAACATCTACCAGGAGCTACCTTTGACTCCTATGTACTCATACACGCATACCTATGTGACATTACTACTTTGTGTTTGGAAATGTGTAACATTACTAACATAATGGCTCATATGTAGTCAACATACAATTATATTTGCATCTTATCAGGAAGTTAGACTTGCAGCATGCTAGGTACTGGTTCCTCGTTCCCCTGGTGTCCTGAATACCCAGAGATACTTTTAGCACCTGCTAATCAAATCCTTCAATCCTTTGTGAAGGCATCACGAAGCAAGACACAGACAACAGATTCAAAGTTAAAAGAAATGGCTTTATTAACTTAAATGAGTTCTATGTTCTTTCATTGACAGATGAAATAAAAAGAATTTTATTTTGATGGTTCCCACCAAACCCCCACCCCTATTGTTTTTTATGTGTTCCCGACCACCCCCACCCCTTATTTGAACTTCCCTGCACCCCCATACTTTTCGATGAGACCGTCCGTCGATGAAAGAAGGTCTATTTTGCCCTATGCCAAGGTGGTATCTCCCTACCTAAAGAAACTAAGGATAATCTGAGTCAGTAAGTTTAACATAAAGGTCTGTCTGTGTCCAAAACCTATACTTGCCCTCACAGCTCAAGGTAAACAATGTGTACAACAAAAGAAATACAAAAGAAATAGTGTTCTAAATTAAAGGTCTGAGCTTCTTCCACCTCTGGTATTGCTTTCCAGCTCCCTTAACCCAAATTCAAGACAGTTCCACAAAGTCTCAAGGTTTCCTTCCCGAGTTCAAGACAGTTCCACAAAGTCTCAGGGTTTCTTTTCCCAAGAAAACAACACAGTTCCACATGGGTCTCACGGTTTCTCTCCCCAAGACGTTTGCTTGGTCAACTTCCAATCTCTTAATATTTAAAACCAATTCCAGTGCAACCTTACACTCCTTCTGATTCTTTGCCAGTCTATACAAATAGATTTCTTCTGCTTGACTTCAGCAATCTCTCTTACACATGTGGATTGGTTCTCGGCATACTTCATTGACTTTCACAGATAGGGTATCCCTGGTCTAGGCACAGTGTTGGACCACACAGTCCACCCACTTCAGGACACACAACCGGTAACCTTATGCTTTCTTGCTCACACAGGCTTTCTTGCCACTGGACCTCTGTGCTGATTCACATTCACTTGGCTTTCTCCTCACCAGCAACATAGCTTTGGCACAATGTGTTTTCTACTTTGCCAGTCTGTTGACTTTGACACAATGTGTTATTACATACAGTTCATTCCGTGGTGCTTTCCTTTCGCCACCACAATGCTTCCCCACTCTTTCGTGATATCTATTACTGGGTTTTCATTGTATTTTATATGATTCATTCTTTGGTTTTCAATACATATTTTATGTGCTTCAGACAAGCTTGCTTTTCATTCATAGGCTTTCGCAAAAGCTTTCCTTTAGTTTGGTATTCAATATTTCTCAGTTCGTATTGTTTTAATTCACAGTTCGTCTTTTCTGCATAGTTCAACACAACTTTTTTATCACAGTTCGCTCATACAGCAATTACCTTTTGCCCCGGCACAAGTGTTCCCTTTTGTGCACTCACTGGTCTCTGGCGGCTCCTCCAATTGGTTGCTTTCCTCTTCTTCTGCTCCGCATACACATCTTCATGTTATTGCGAGCCCCACTCACACTCAGGTCTGCTTTCTGTGGGTTGTCGGCAACTCTGCTGACTTCCCACTGATGTTGCCGGTAGCTTACAGCAACTGGATTTCTTCTGTGCCTTCCAGCTCCTGTTGCGAGCACCCGACCTGGGAGGCTCCCACCACTGTGCCCCTCTCACCGCCTGCCTGTGCCTCGGAGCCACAGTCTCTTCAGGGAGCTTGCCGGTGTCCTGGTTTCCTGACAGGAACCTCCTTGGCAGCTCTGTTTTAGCAGGGTGTCTCTCCCTTTAGTCCTGTAATTCTCGACCCGGCTTCTCCCCGGATGGTCTCTTTCCTGGTCTCTCTTTTGGCTCCACCTTACCTACAACCATTTAACAGGTTGCAGGTGTGTGTCTACAATCCCAATTGCCTGACCATAACTAGTGGAGTTTTCTGGACATGCCTGACCTTTCCAACAGTCTGCAGGCCTCTTCTTCATCTTAGTGCTAGAGTGGTGAAATGACAGGTTAGTGTGCACCACTCCTAGTTGCTTCTTCCTTGTCTCAGTACTATAATGGTATGAATGAGGGGAAGTGAAGGGGACTGAGTGAAAACAGCCTATAAAGGCAGGAGGAGGGTAAGGTTGATTACTTCCAGGAAAAGGGGGATACCGGGCCTCATTACAGGTCTAGCTGTAACAGTATGGTGTTACCGTGATGACGGTCCTACCGTTTCCGCCACCGCGTTGTGGTGGAAACAAGATAGGATTACACTTACCACCGTGCGCATCACTAAGGCACGGAACCGGTGCCACGGCCATCACAGAAATAACGGCGGAGACAGATGTACCACCACAAATGGTGGTGCATCCGCCTCCACTGCGTGCATGCTGGACATAGCGGCACCGCATATGCAGAGCCGGAACCACCTGAACCGGAAATACTGTGATCGCCGGAACCGGAAAGAGACCAGCGGCCATTAAAAAAATCACAATTCACTGCAATCCCCCTCTACCAGAAGCCATCCAACATCAGTGAGTGGGCCAACACACAGAGGGACATGGCTACACGGATACCACAAAACCACGTGCGCACGCCCCGCTTCAGTGAAGCAGAACTCACCATGCTGGTTGACCATATTGTGGAAAATGCAGGGGGAACTGTTCTCTGCTGACCAGCGGCGCAGCCCGCAGCTGACACACAAGGCCATATGGGCTGAGGCTGCACAGAAGGTGACAGCTGTGTGTGTCACAGCCTGTAGCGTCAAGGACTGCCACAAGCGATGGGATGACCTCCGCCTAAGGGTGCAGAACCTTCTGGCAGCCCACAGGCATCGATGCACTGCAACAGGTGCCGCACCGCACTCACCTCTAAAGCTGCTCCCATGGGAGGACAAGTACAGCAGTGTTCTGCATCTCGAGGGCATCGAGGGAATTGGTGCAGCAGAGGCAGGAGCCGGGACACCTGGCGAGGCTGGTGAGTACAGAAAGTGCACAAATAAGAAGCTGAACCAAGTTAATCCTGCCCCCCATCAATGCACAGAAATGCCCATATCACAGTCCACATCACCACGACCACACCCAGTATTCCCATGCCCCCCTCACAGAATACAGTGCAAATGCAGTCAGATGCCCTGCCCCCAAGCATGACCCATACACACCCACATGACAATGCAGCACACATCAATGCGTGTAACCACAATGCGATCTAGCTCTATGACTGTGTTGCATCTAATTGTACTATACTCATCCTGTCAGTCCACTAAAAGCATGCCTTTCATTCACCCACAGGAACATCATCTGAGACCGATGGCAGACAACCATGGACGTCGAGGGGAACGGGAGGTGCACATTGCACAGCACACCATCCGTCAGCATCTGCTGCAGGCACCTTGACCATCTGGGAAGTAACAACTGCCCATGTACACCACGCCGAGGAGACCGACACCCCTGCTGCAAGCACCTCAACCCAACATCCCTGCTGCCCATGGGACACAGCAAGCACCTCATCCCAACATCCCTATTGCCCCTGGGACACAGCAAGCCCCTCAGCCCAACATCCATTCTGCACCTGGGACACAGCTAGCACGTCAGCCCAACATCCCTGACGCATGTGCAATCCCATAGGGACGTGCACCACCACCACCCCACCAGGCCGAGTCCCATAGCACGGACAGCAGTGAGGAGGAAGTGGCTGTTGAGGCAGCCAGAATCGGCAACGAGGAGAACCCGAATACCCCTGAAGCGCTGGGCACATTCGTCCCCTTGTACCCCAGGAGTCCCATGCGCCCGACCCCATCTTTGCAGGAAATCAGCAGCCATATCCAACGGATGGAGGAATGGCAGGGCATGCTGGCCACACTGGTTCAGCGGCACCTCGAGGAGTCTAGGCTACAACGTGAAAGCAACCAGACCATTGGGCGCCGGGTTGCACGTGCCATTGGGCGTTGTGCCTCAGCAAATATGCAGGTGTCACAGAGGGTCTGTGAGGGCAACAGTGTCCAGTCGAACATAGCAGAAACAATGGCACTGGCCCTACAGGCCATCATGACGTGCCTACCGCTGCATAACCCCACAATGCCCTCCACTAGCACCACACCAACTTACCCCCAGGCAGACAGCCCCACACGGCTGTTTGTGGCATCTCTGAGGGACAAACATGCGGCCACGCGTGACAGGAAGTAGTGTTGATTGACGGACACTTGTTGCACTTGTTGCCATTTTTAGTCTGTGGCCTGGGTGGTGGGCGGTTATGTTTGGGAGGTGGAGGGGGAGGTCCATAGTTGGGATAGGTCGTTGGGGACTGGGAGCCTGGTGGATACGTTTGGGAGGTGGAGGGGTGGTCCATAGTTGGGATAGGTAGTTGGGGCATGGGAGCTGGGTGGGTACGTTTGGGCGGGTATTGTTGTAGCAAAGGGGAAAAGTAGGTGCACACCAAATTTGAGAAATGGTTTAAGGTGATATGCTTAGGAGTAACACCAACTGGGTGTTAACATTATCCGTTTCTCGGGAGGTGCAGGGGAGGAAAGGAAGGTTCTGGCACAAAAACCCTATCGTATACAAGAACAAAGGAAGAGGACCCAAGATTGGAGTCCTCCCGTCCCCTGCAAACTCTGTGGATACGCAGCAAGGCGTAATTATTTAGGGATTATGGTGTTCTATCAATGAGTTTTGTGAGGAAATACATTAAATATTGATGTACCTTGTAAAGAACAAGGACAGTTGGTAGTGGTAATATAAAAGGAGAGACAGCTCTCTCATGTATTAATAAACAAATAGTGGAAGCGAAAGCAAATCAAAACAGCAAAACATTGTCTACATTAGCATGATTGACAGAGATTCCACTTTGATAGGCTTGACGCGTTTCGAGGGGATTCCTCTTCTTCAGAAGCCTTTGTGGATCTGATGGTAAAAAAAGAATCAGACAATAAGGTAATGTTAGACATAGCTCCAAACGGCTCGTTAACCAATCATTGTGAAATCGCATATCTCGTGTTCCTTTCCAGTCTGAAGGGATACATCCATTTTGAAAAAAAGGAGCAGTACAGACACTATACAATTCAAGACCCAACACATCATATTACGTACTCAAAAAGGATCAACAATATAACGTAACATATTTAAAGTGTGAAGGTGGATTTCTCATGATCTCATGTGGAGAAGTGAAACAGGCAGTCTAAGATGTCACAAACAGTTCAAATTAGGAGTGGGTATTGATCAAGTAAAAAGTAAAACGTGTGTGGGTATTGTTGTAGCACCTGTTTCATTTTATCATCATAATACACTGGGTTGTTAATCTGAATAACGAATGGACAATCTTCTTCTGTGTGTGTATGAATTATTGAATGTGAGTATTACAAATTACGTGTGGGATAATGTGCTCCAAATGCTTGTGATGATTGTTCAGAAAAAATTGTGAATAAGTGCTTCCCGTGCATGTTGTCCATCAATGGCACCCCTCCCTGGTTGCACACCCATACCATCATCATCATCGTCCTATTCCTCATCCTCCTCATCTGCTCGGTGCAAGTCCGGAGGCAGTGCAATGTTCCGGTGTATACACATATTGTGCAGAATGGCACATGCCAGCACAATTTTGCCAACCTTTACACCGGCTATGCATCAATGCCTCGCCGGATCTGCTGAGGCAGTCCAAAAGTCCACTCTATGATGCCATGTGTACGTAAGGCCTCCTCATGCCTATTCTGTGATCATCTGACAGGTGTCATGAGTCATGACGTCAGGGAGTTTCCGGCATCACCTGCATGGGAGTGACAGAAAGGTGATAGGATCTTTATGGTGGGAATTTGGTGTTGGCGATAATTGCATGTGCACAGTCTCAGTATTTTGTTAGCACACAGCATAGTACATGCCACAGATTTCAGAATGCATTCTGCGAAATTGTCTTGGCTCAACTTTTCTATGTTACACTCGGCTCACTCATTCCTACTGAGACTGGTTGGCCTGCTCAATGTCTGCAATTCATGATATGGCCTTCTAGACAACTACATGTCTTATTCCTTTCAATTTACACAATGGTGTGTTTCTATGTAATAGGTGCTTCATGTATTGTAAGGTGCCTACAAAATCAGCGTCATACACCCGCAGCACATAGGAGTGAAGACACTGATGTGCGGAGTAGGAGAAATTGGCATTGTGCACATGGGGGCACCTGCTACTTTCTCACCGGTGCCAATACTCCCATTCACTTGTCACCATTGCATGGTGTGCCACTCCATGGTTAGGGGGTATGTCCATTAGCCATTATATGGATTCCCGTGACCATGTAACCATGTACCTATTGCAGTGGTACGCTGGGTGAGCTCTGGTGAGTGTCTATTTGCCCCCCCTACACTGAGGCCCTGTATTGGTCATTCTACTCACCAATCAGCCAGGAGCACTCTGCTGAGTGTCTATTTGCGCCCATACACAGAGGTCCTGCATTGGTCATTCTACTCACCCAACAGCCGGGAGCACTCTGGTGAGTGTCTATTTGCCCACACGCCGCGACACAGAGGTCCTGCATTTGTCATTCTACTCACCCAACAGCCAGGTGCTCTCTCCGATGTAACGTGCCATGTACCCTGGCAACGTGGAGTTCCACAAAACCATTGAGTCATGTGTCGATCCCGGGAAACGTGAACAGCAATGGATGATGAGTTGTTCTGCATCACGGACCATCTGCACGTTGAGGGAGTGGAATTGTGTCTGATTTCTATACACCGCCTCAATGGCATGTCTGGCAGCTACTCCACATGCTTGTAATCTAATGCACCAATGCAATTGGGAATGCCGGCAAAGTAATGGAAGGCCACTTTGGTGGCATTGACCTGTGCAGGGGTTAGTGGTAGGGCAATGTGGTCTGACACATGGTGCAGCAGCGCATCCAGTACAAAGAACATTATCCTTGATAAATAGGGTTGTGGCATCCCATGCAGCTCACCGACGGTGTGATGGTATGTGCCGAGTGCAAGGAAGTGCACTACCGACACTACCTTCAACAAGGGTGGAATTGCAGTCCGGATGTTTATGATGCTGCAGATGTCGTCATTGATAAGGGTGACTATTGATATAATGGTGTCCCTGTCAAGCCACTTTAAGGTGTGGAATTGGGTTAGGGTCACGTTCCAGGGAGAGGCCCTGATGCTGGGTATTGGTGGCTGTCTGCGGGGTGGTACCTGCTGCACAATGATGTTTGGGATGGCCACCTGGTTCCTGATTTGCCTTCTGCACCAATGCCTCCTCCTCTGCCTCAGTGCTGCTCTGCCTCAATAGCTGCTTGCAGGTTCCCCAGCCCAATTGCTGCTAAACCAACTGCCAGCATGGTTGTGTTGTATTTGTATTTGTATTTGTATTTATTACATTTTATATATCGCTTTAACCCAAAACGCTTCACATAAAACAACAGAATACATTAGAAGCAGTAAGTACAAGTCATGAGACAAAACAATGAGAACAGTAAGTAGAATAATTTGCTGAAATCATTACTTTAAGAACCTGGGAAGAGGAAAGCAGAGAGGAAGTAGTAAGGACTTGTCAGGAGGGAGGATGAAGTAGGTGGGTTTTTAGGGAAGAGCGAAAGGAAGAATATAAAGAGATGGAGCGGATAGGGAGAGGTAAAGAGTTCCCATGGACAGGGGCAAGGAGCTGGAAAGAACGGAAGTGGGAAGCGACACAAGTGGGGGAGGGACAGTGAGTCGGACGTGGTCAGCTGAACGGAGGGGTCGAGAGGGAGAATAGAAAGAGAGGAGTGAGGAGAGGTAGGGAGTGGCAAGATCGTGAAGACATTTAAAGACGAGACAGAGGAAGTTGAATTTGAGTTGGGAATGAAAGGAGAGCCAGCCAAGAGAGGAAAGGCAAGAGGAGATGGAATAATGAGGAGAAAGGGAGCAAAGAGTACGGATTGCAGGGTAGTAGAGGGATTTGAGAGGGGCCAGAAGAGAGGTGGGGAGGCCAAAGAGGAGAGCTGAGTAGTAGAAGAGGCGGGAAAAGATACAGGAAGATATTAAGAGTTTGGTAGTGTGGAAGGTGAGGGAGGAGCAGGTTTTACGAACATTATAGAGATGGAAGCGACAAGAAAGGGAGGTGAGAGAAATGTGGTGAGAGAAGGAGAGGTTGGAGTCGAAGTGGAGGCCTACGTTGTGGGCAGAAGGGGAGATGAACAGGAGGAAAGAGGATGTGAGGAGGGGGGGAAACGGGAGGAAGGATGTTGGCGGGAAGGAAAAGACTTCTGTCTTGTCCGTATTGAGGGTGTGAAAGTGGGAAGACATCCAGTTTTTGATAGCGGTGAGACAGGAGAAAAGTTTGAAGTGGATGTCAGGAGTGAAAGAAGAGAAGGAGAGAAAAAGTTGGGTGTCATCTGCGTAGAAATTGTAAGAGATACCAAACGAGAAGATGATAGGAGCAAGAAAGGAGCTATAGAGTGAGAAAAGGAAGGGGCCAAGCACAGAGCCTTGGGGAACACCAAAGTCAAGGGAGTGGGTGGGGGAGGAGTGGCCGCCCAGGAGACATCGAAGGAGCAGTTGGAAAGATAGGAGGAAAACCAGTTGAGGACAGAGCCTTTGAGACCAAAGGAAGAGAGAGTGTTGATGAGTAAGGGGTGGTCGACGGTGTAAAAGGCAGCAGAGAAAACAAGGAGAATAAGAATGGAAGAGTGTTTGGAGTAACGAGCAGTGAGGAGGGAGTTGAGGAAAGGGATAAGAGCAGTATCAGTGGAATGTTTGGGGCGGAATCCAGTTTGGGTAGGGGGAGGAGAGAGAGATTGGAGACAAATGCAGCGAGTTGAGAGTACACTAGACATTCCAGGAGCTTGGAAAGGAATGGTAGAAGAGAGATGGGGCGAAAGTTGGAAGCCAGAAGGGGGTTAGCCGAGGATTTTTTGAGGATAGGAATGATAGTAGCGTGTTCAAAGGCTGAGGGGAAGGTAGCAGTGGAGAGACAGATGTTGGAAGAGAAAGAGGAGAATAAAGTGGATGAGGCTTCGTTGGCTGAGAGAGAAGAAAAGTGAGGGAGTGGAGGGAGGGAAGAGGTACAGGTGTCATAGAAGTGAGAGGGGTTAAAGTTGCAGAGATCCTGCCGAGAGAAAGAGTTGGAGGAAGAGGGAGGAGGGGGCAGAGAGACAGGGGGAATGAGGGAGAATGTGAGTAAAGCATGGTCAGAGAGATAGTTAGGGAGGGTGGAGACAGGGGAGGGGAGAAGGAAGAGACAAAGATGAGATCAAGAGTGGAGCCGGAAGAATGTTTGGGAGGAGTAGGCAGCGGGGTGAGAAGATAGGAGACAAGGATGGAGAAAAGTGGGGAAGAATGGTGGGGGGAGGAGAGATGAAGGTTAAAGTCACCAAGGACAGTTAGGGGTGAGGGGGTGGGAGAGATGAGGGAGAGGAGGTGGTCAAGGTCATCGTAGAAGGAAGAGAGGGGACCGGGTGGGCGATAAATAATTAGAAAGGATATAGCATGGGGGGAGGTGAAGGATTTTTATAAGTATTCAAATGAGGATACAGGGAGGGAGGTAGGACAGGAGGTAGACAGACATTTAGGATGGAAGAGAAGACTGATACCGCCACCACGGCCCGTGGGACGGGAGACATGGGTAAAGGAGGAGAAGGAAGAAGTGAGAGAAGCAGGCACAGCAGAGTTGAAGGGGGGATCCAGGTTTCAGTGATACATAGGAATTGAAGATTTAGCCATAGAAACAAGTCCAGTAAAGCAACAGCTTTGTTGCAGAGATCTTACATTCCAGAGGGCGATGCTGATTATGCTGGAGGGTTCAATGATGGGGGGTAGATGAGGATGGGGTGGTGAGATAGGGTGGATGGAGGTTGAATGAGGAGATGGTCAGCATGATGAGGCAGAGGAATTTAAGAAAGGGTGGGGAGGTAGAATGGGAAAGGGGTTAGCGAGGGGAGGATTAGAGAGTGGAGAAGGGTGGTGAATGGGATCTCGCATGCCTAGGGAAGCAATGAAGCAGGTGGAAGGCGTAAGTAAAGAGTTAGTATAAAATAGGTTAATGATCAAGAATGGTGTATAAGGTACCGTGAGAGAGCTCAGAGATGGAAGTTTTCGGAATAGTACAGGCTCAACCACAGTTGGAGGTGGTCAATTGCTGTCGGTGGAAGCAGTACTCAGGGAGGGAATTGTAGGTGTGGTACAGGCTCAGTGGGCGCTGGGGGAACCAGAGAGAAATGTGGTGAGGGAGGAGGAGAGGGTAAGGGCTAGGAGTGAGTTGAAGAGGGGGATAGCACAGATTGTGCACAGTTCTTGCAGAGATATTGCGTACAAGAAGGACAGGGTAAGAGATAATAACAGGGAAGGTCAAAGGGTTGCACCAGGGGAGTGTGGGAGGAGAAGTCCAGGGAGTGTCAAAGCTCAGAGCAGGGTTAGAGAAGAACAGATACGGACAGTGGAGGACCATGGATTGGCAGGGAGTAGGGTCGTGTGGATGATGCTAGTCGCAATGGAGAGCACAACAGGTCTGGGGTGCTGCGCCGAGGGAGGGGGGGGTAAAGCTTCAGCCGGGGTTGGGAACCAGGGAAGGGGTAAAGCTTCAGCCAGAGGTGGGCCAAGGATGGCTGAGGGGAGGATAGAGGAGCACAGCAGTGCGGAACAAGATAAGTCGCAAGAGAGTGGGGTGCCGGTGCCCTTGATAGCATCGGATGTACAGAGTTGCGGGAGGTCAGCAGTCAATGTGGGAGAACCACAGTGATGAACTGGTAGAGCTTGAGTGGTGCAGGATGAAAAGGGCAGGAACATGCAGGGTGTCAGCCACTGTGGCACATAGCTTAGAGTCACGCTGTGAGAAATAGTGCAAGCAGAGAATGGACTCCCTGGAGGTAAGGAGCACGGAAGGTAGTTAGGAGCAGGTGGGACCCAACAACTCAGACCAGTTGAAAGGACCTTGGGATCGGTGACGGCACAGGCACATAGCCAAATGTAGCACTGTCGGAGTCAGTGGGGCAGATTGTGAGCCCCCAGGAGATGGGGAGAGCAGGTGCAGTCCATAGTGATGGTTATGAGGAGCTGGAGGGATCCGGGGGCCCAGGTCGAAGTGGGGCAGAGGGCAGTTGATAGAATCTTGAGTCCGGCAGAGACCTGCAGGGTTAATGCATGGATCTGGTGTCAGACCCTCTAGAGATGTGGATCACAGAGACACACTTGACAGTGGATAAAAGGAGCCGGGGGTCTGTAAGGGATTTCAATCAGGCACTCACCCAGGTCTCGCCTAGCATGTAGCGTGATTAAACCCTTATTTATTTTTGTCTAGAAGTTCAATATTCTGAATGATATACCACTCATATCACACCCTTCTCAAAATACCCCCCCAGGTCACACTGAACCATGAATCAGGCTAGTTTGTAAAGGTAAATATTTATTTATTTATTTAATATTCAAATCACAGATAAGTTATATATATATATAGATGGGACAGCAATAACCAAAGGGTGACAATACACTTCAGAAAATAAGCAAAGCAATTGAATTCACTGATAATGATGAAAAATAGAAAACACAGGAAAAAAACAGTTTTGTTTTGTGCACAGATAGCGTTTAGGTTAAGATTTCCCATGCAAAGTTTTGTTTAAATACAAATGAGCAATCCTACACTAATATAAGTAATCAGCAGGATTCAGGAATGAACAGCAAAGGTCTAGAGTTAATTGTAATCTTCCCTCCCCAAACAAGAGAGAAAACCGTTTTGTAAAATGACACTTTTAAACTGACAGATGAAAATGGCTTTGTAAAACACTGCAAAAGGGTGCAAAAATGCTTAAATGGAGATGAATTCTAAGGAAAGCACAAGTCCTAACACGCATGAGCTATCATATAAACAATACACACTTGAGATCAGAATGGGATGGAAGAAGTACTTTTGAAATGGGCAAAAGACACATGTAACTTTGAACTTTGCAAATTCGCGGCAAACTTTTATTATGCAAACATTATGCATTATAAAAATGTTGTGGATGTAGCTAAGGGTCTTAGTTATCAGTGAGAGTTGAAATTGTGTTTCTATCTTTAAAGTTGAAGAAGTTATAGAGGTTTTAGTGAGAGGCGTTTTGCGAAAATGAAAACAGAATTTCGATTTTAAAAATGACAGATAGGTTTCCTTATACTATATTAATGACTATGAAAAAGAAGAGACCACACATGAATCTTCACGGCTACGTGGCCAGAGCAACCATTCACGTGATGGATCCTCAATTTCTTCTTGGATTTACTTTAGTTAATTCAAATCACTAAGGAGTTATGGTTTTGTAACACAGATGAAAAAATCAGCGCAAGAAGGATTCTAACAATACTATGGTTCTGTATTAAAGATGGGTTGGGTTGAGATTGGGATAATACAATACAGATATGCTATGGGTTACTGTTATTCCTGTTATACCTACAGTCCAGTATAATTAAATTGGACCGTCAGCTGTGGTCATTGGGTGGATCAGGTCTACCGGCAGCAGGGCACCTCTGGAGAGATTTGGATCAGCGGCGTGGGCCCCGTCAATTTTGGACTGCGTCTCAAGCTGGATTAGGATTGGCCCTTCTGGTTACTGGACACGGTAGATAGCAGGATGCAAGTGTCATGACCCTTAACCCTGGCCCTCACTGGCAATTCAGCCTTCCAGGTTTGCACAGGTCAAAGGCCTTACAACCTTATCCAAGACTCTCTTGGAGTCAGTCCTGGCGCCTTTGGCCCCAGGCTCATAACCATCATGAAGACCAACATTAGAATGGGACTATTTACTTGGGATTATTTCACATGGGGGGCACACACATAGCTCAGTTACAAGGAACTGAGCTATGCAGTCTAGTCTTTTGGGTGTGGCAGGCCTGGGACTACTTTTTACCTGGACTACTTTACCTAAGACTATTTAAACCACACCCAAACAGCAGAACATGCTTCGTCTTATTCTGTTGTGGGCATCGTAACGCTCACCGTGTCCAGTTCTTTGATGCCAGTTTACCTGAAACCAAGGACCTGCAGAGAGAGAAAGAACACTACGAAACTTACCTAGAATAGTATCCTGTCTTCAATCCATTGCCGACTTCAGTTCCACTCACCTGAAGGTACGAACTCCATCATCCGGGCACCTCATGCATCCTGGATTACCATAACCTGGAAAGAGGAGGAAGAAAGAAAACATTAATAAGTGTTTACTCACGTTTCCTCCCGAACGAAGAAAGCCACACAATTCTTACCTGGGTAGTCATCTCCTGGTCAGTTTCATTGCTGGAACATCATGGCGCTTGGCAAGGAACATCTCAACCTGCAAGCAGAGAAAAGACACAGGTTAGCAATATAAAATGCGAAACAGCACCGCTCATTGCGCATTACTCACCAGATAGCATCGCGCACACCTCGCTTTCGCCTACTGCCCATGCTCATCTTGAAACTACATGACAACACCAAAATACCTTTCCATACCTAAAAGGAAAGAAGCAAGACATTATTATTTGAACTAAGAGGAACATAAGAACTGCATATAAAGACTGTAAAGCAGCAAACCTACAGAGTCGCAGCAGGCCTGGATTCCCACAGGGGGCTTGCACCAGTGAAGTAACTTGGTCGCTGCTCGCCCCCACATCTACGCACCCCTGCCACGAGGAGCAGGATGGAGAATACACCTTTTACAATATTAAGGTGAGGAGAAGGCCCAAGGGGGAGGAAGGAGTTGAGGCCAAGGGAGGTGGGAAAACATAAAGACAATCTGGTATTGAATCCACATCTTATATTGCAGATCCATCTTTAACCAGAGGCCTTACCAAGGGACCGGGAGAGGGTTCGAGAGTGCAAATCATCCAACCAGGGCTTGGTGGCGTCCCTGTGGATACCAGGTGAGCGTAACAGCAAGTTTCAGCAGGCAAGCTGTCTACTTATTTTGGCTGCATTTCCATTCAAAATCCAGGCCCGGTTTGACGAATGTCTGAAGCTCTCTTTCTTTTCTTTATGCGGGAACCATTAAGCAGCCATTAAGCCTTCCTGTAGCAACTGAGTGTCAAGCCGAAATGTGAATCTTCCCAGGCTGGGCTGTCAGATCAGAATTTAGCAGTTGATTAGCTCCAGACTGGTTTACTTTACATTAGAGTCTTTTCATTTCACATATAAAATACGAGCACAGTTTATAAGGGAGTTGGACATTTTAAAAGAATTAGCCCTTCACAAACTTGCTTTAAATAGGTGAATTTGGCCATTTTAATCAGGAAACAGAAACACGGTTAAACTGGGTTTGACAGCTAGTTTTCTGAAGCAGCTGTCAGTCAGTGAGGCTTGGATCCGTGTGACTGCACTGGAGAGTCCATGATTTCAGCCCACTTTCCTTTCAATAATTCACTGGGGAAAATGACTGAATTTAGCACCAAAACAGCACTTTGAAGGTTGCCATTGATTAGGAAGCTGTATTTAATGGCATTTTCATATTTTAGCCCACTTGTGTGGCATTGATTCATGTGACAGTTGACAGATGACAGGTGACAGCAGTGATTCTTGTTTTTACACCAACATTGCCTGTGTATGTGACAGGGGGTGCAGCTCTTTTGTGGTTTGTGAACCATGCACAGTTTTGCAGATTTGGCGCGCAAGGCGGTATTTCCTCAATTTTTGTCAATTTTCTTTCCCCGTTGGCAAAGGGGTGCATTAAAATATTCCACAGAACCCCCGACTCCAGCATGATGTCCAGTTTTGGGCGAGTTGGGCAAGTGGGTTTCGGTCCATCTGAAGAAATCCAGTTGTTTCTTTCATCAGCGATGGATGCGACACACTCTCCTTGCCGGTTCTGGTTGGAAGCGTGGAGCGACACTCCGGGCTCTTTTTTCCGGTCCCCGAGGAGTCCTCCTTGGTGATTAGGTGGTTCTTAGTTCCAGTGCTAGAAAACAGAACATAGCACGGTTATGGAAATTTCCCCACTACTGTATCCCTGAGGGTTGTAGTGGGGCAGATGCATGCATTGTATACAATTTACAATATTCCTCAACTATATTTAATAATGGTCTTAACCCTCTTTCTTTGTGCCTACTCAATAAACATTTAATAATTCTTTTTATGTCTCCGGATTTACCCCTTCTGGGTTTCCAGTCGGCTCCTCTATTTGCTGAAAGGTATGCCTGGGATGGCAACTCTTTAGCTGGTTTATGTGGCGCCCTTTGTCTACCCCTCTGTCAAATTGCCCTTGGGGATGCAGATTCTGTAGGCGACTGGTGAGATTCTGTCCACAATTTCAAAAGGACCCCGCCAACTTGGGAGGAATTTGCGCTCTTTGGCTTGGTTGCTTCGGAAAGTGTACAAGTAGACCCGGTCTCCTACTTGATATCCTTTTTAGTTGTCTTAAGGTCATAGTGGGTCTTCATACTGTCTGTAGATCTCTCTAGATTCCGCTGAGCATACGCAAAAGCACGTTGAAGGTGTTTTCTCAAATTCTCAACATAACTTAGCACCATCCTTCGTCCAGTCATCAACTCAAATGTAGATATTTTTGTTGCAGAAGAGGGGGTAGATTTCATGGCCATCAGGAAAAGGGGTAATTGAATGTTCCAACTTGGCCCAGAGTCTGCCAAAAACTTTTTTAATTTGCACACAATAGTTTTATTGTACCTCTCAACTCAACCACTAGAGGACTGGGGGATGCAATGTGTAATTTCCTTTTTACCCCAAGTATCTCCCACATCTTTGTCATCACTTCGCTAGTGAAGTGACTACCTCGGTCTGACTCAATCCTTTGGGGTAGTCCAACACGCGAGAAGATGTGATTGATCATCAGGGCAGCTGCTGTTTCTGCCTTGCAATTTGGGACCGGGAGTCATTCCACCCATTTAGTAAACAAGCATTAAAATGTACTTGTTCCCCCTAGAGGAGCAAATCACAGGCCCGATGAAATCAACTTGCAAATCTGACCAAGGCAGCGTCATCCCCCTCTTTTGGAGGGGAGCACGGTGTGTGAGTGATGTTGGCTGAAATTGTGCACACACAAGACACCCCTTCAAGTATTGGTCGAGTTCCTGCCCCATGTGTGGCCAGTATGCAAACTCTTGTAAGATTTCTAATGTCATATGAAACCCCCAATGCCTGGCTGTGGCCGCATCATGGGCGTGACTTAGCATCAGGCTTCGGAATGAGGTAGGGTCCACTCACTGGTCATGGCCAGATATGGGTCTCCTCACCAACAAACTATCTTGGAACATTTTTGGACATTTCATCAACACTCTGAGGTCCTCTTTCCAAATGCAATAGGTATCTTTCAGGGGAAAGTTCTCAGGGTCCTCAATGTGTTGCTAAAACTTACCAACTATTGGATCCCCTTTTTGAGCCGTAATCAAATCAGCATCTGGGGTCTCCTTACTCCACTGGGCAGTTGAGAGTTCTTTGTGAGCATTTGTCTGGGACCTAGTGTTAGCAGTGACCTGGATTTCCCCCAACAGGGACTCGATCTCAAGTAGATCCCCTTAGATGGCTCCGGTTTTGACCAGCTGATCAGCTAGGTCATTTCCAGTTTTGTCTGGTCCCTCTACTTTAGAATGACCCTTGATCTTTTTCCAGTAGATGGTCATTCCATTAGAGGTGACCAGATCATCAATATTCTGTATTAAATTTCCATGTTTTAGTGGTTTATTGTTAGCACATAGCATGCCTCTGGTTTTCCAATTAACCAGGTGCTCCACAAACCTGTTACGTACATAATCTGAATCAGTGATTGTGACCAGTTTGTGGAGTTGGTGTTGGACAGCAGTAAGGATGGCTTGATGCGCAGCCATCAACTCTGCCACTTGACTACTACAGGGACTGATTTTGTAACCAGCGGAGGGTTCTGGGGCATCATTCACACATGCATTCCCCACACTGGCCACCAGTTCCTTTTCCCCGTTTTTGTCAATATGGTAAGAACAACCATCCACATAGACGGTGGGCATTCCCTCACACTTGTCTTATTCATAGACTTTGGGCCTCATTGCGACCCTGGCGGAAAGTGACTGACCGGACCGCAACAGCGTAAATAGCGTTTCCGCCATTGCACGAAGGAGCAAAGTGCGGCCAATCACGACCCATCGGGCACGAGCATTACGCCATGGCGGAATCCGAAAGGCTGCGATGGCGGAAATGACCCCAAAACGGCCCTTACCGCCGCCGTACGCTGCACCAGGTGCAATACCGCCACCCATCTTAGCGGTCACCGTAATGAGCGGTCACCGTAACGAGCGTGCACCGCAAATTACGGCCACCGTAAATATACGGAAACGGAAGTAAAAGCATGTGGCCGGAACGGGAAACAGCACGCCGCACAACTATAAAATCCGAATCCCAACACAACCATAAAAAATCCGACCCTGACACACATCCCAACCCGTTAGCAACCCCAGTTAAAAAAATAAATATGGGAAAGGTAGCCAAGAAAGCGTGTGACCGCAAGCGGCAGGTACACTTCTCCCGAGAGGAACTGACCGTGCTCACCGAGACCCTCCAGGAAAATTCCGCCGTCGTCTTCTCCAGTCAAATGACCAGGACGGCCCTTGCCAACAAGAAGGCCATATGGGCCCTGGTGGCACAGCGCGTAAGTGCGGTGGGGACAACACCCCGCACGCCACAGCAATGTCGCAAGCGGTGGGACGACCTGCGGATCCGCGTACGCAGCATACTTTCTGCGAACAGGAACATCGCCACAGCTACCGGGGGGGGTTCAGAGTCGCCCATCAAGTTGACCCCCTGGGAGGAAATCTGCGCCTCCACCATAGGAATGGAGAGCATAGAGGGAGTCGGAGGGATGGAGAAAGGAGTGCCGACATCCGGAGAATCAGGTAGGTTGGCCAAGAGAAACAATGCGAAATCCACAAACCACGAACATGTGCAGTACCATGTGACTCCATAGTGCAATACATACTTTGCCCTGACAGCGCCCTCTAAAAGTCAGAATGAACAAACAAATCAATCAAGAAGCCATAAACAACCCCTACATGTGCAGCATGCACCCCCTAACTGCAGGCAGCCAAATGAATGCATCCTCAATCCACACGAAAATGAGACCACCTCCAAGGCCCAGTCCCAAATCAGCCTCATGTACCACCCCAATGCATTTGATACGTTGCCATTCCAAATCCGACAGACCCATAACTAACGCTCGCCCCTCTTTACTCCACCACAGGGTCCGATACCAACGACGAGCTGCAGGACACCCCTACCAGCACGCCTGCAAAGAGGGCCAGGACCAACGTCCCAAGAGCCTCCACCTCAGGTGCAAGGATCAAGACACGGCAGCAGCAGGAATCAAGTGGCAGCACACTGGAGGGGACTACAACAGGCACCCCAGCAGCCAGCAAGTCCACAACCCCAGCACCACAGGTCCCCCCAAAGAACGTATCTGATGGCACTGCCTCTGGTGGTAGCAGCACCATAGGTGACACAGCTGTCATGCCAGCATGCTCCGACACGGAAAACAGTGCTGGCGACGTAGGTACCATCCATGACCTTTCCCAATCCCCCTGCATGTTCCATCCCCTACACCATGACGAAACCACGCAGGGGCACCCTGAAGACGACGACTGGCCAACCCCCACAAGTCCTGTGCCAAGGCAACATGTGTTGAGCAGCCCCCCTGTCACACCACCGCAAATGTCCATGGCCCAGCAGAGGCAACAGTCCCTCGACCTGCTGATCGAGCAACAGCAGGAAGCGTCCACGCTACTCAAGGACCATGCAAATGAATGCGGGGGTTCCAGGGCAGCCATGGAAACATCCACCGAGACACTCAGGGCACAAATAGAGAAAAGTAGTGAGAGCCTCAGGGGAGAAATGGAGAGAAGCACCGAGAGCCTGAGAGCACAAATGGAGAAAAGCACCGAGAGCCTGAGGGGGGAACTGCATGCGACGTCCAAAGACGTTTGTGCTGAACTTGCTGCTGTGCGCCGTGTGCTCTCGGAGCTCTCACAAACCCTCAGAGACATGCATGGACGCGAGCAGGCAGAGACATCATCCGTGGCAAGTTCCGTCCAGGGCAGCCCCCAACGCAGATCTGGCAGGAACCTGCGCTCCACGGGCAGGGGTGCCCCTGATACCCGTAGAGGGGGCTTGCAATAGCGTCTACCCACGGACAGCATGCATATTTGGACACTGGTGTTGGGGGGGGAGGTAGTAGGGTGGAGGGGGTGTGTTGGGCTTCACTGGGTGGCGGGTCCATAGGGTGTATAAATCAAATCACATTAACAATACAGCACCTCATTATCATCCAATGACATGTGTGGACATTGATATTTGCGTACGAGGCCTTCATAGGCGTACAGTCCACAATGTGCCTGTACTACACACACACAGTGCCACAGGTCCCCTTTCCGTGTAATAGGCACCATGCGTGGTTGCTAGAAGCATGCATCTATGATGCTCTGTCGGATTGCACGTACATCCTGTGCCTCATGGACTCCTTGAGGTGCCTCCACATCCCCACCCTCATCATCATCATCATCTTCAGGTGCATGCAGTACAGCGTCAGGGGGCATGGGCACATTCCTACGTATGCACATGTTGTGCAGCATGACACATGCCATGACCATCTTAGAAACCTTCTCATGGCTGTACATGAGTGCCCCGCCAGACCTGCTGAGGCTGCGGAAACGAGCCTTCAGTAGGCCGAATGCCTGTTCAATGACCACACGGGTACGTGAGTGGGCATGGTTGTAGTCCTCCTCATGCTCGTTCTGTGGGTTCCGGACTGGTGTGAGGAGCCATCTCTTCAGTGGATACCCGGCATCACCTGTATGAGACGAATAAAGGGTGTCAGTGGAATGATAGTGCTAAGTAGCCCCCCCCCCCCTGCAAGGTCATTGACGCATCAAATGGGCCACGATGTCATGCATGGAATGAGACTCACCGAGTAGCCAGGATCTGTGCCCTGCGTGTCTCTCCATGTAGCGTGGTATTCTTGTGTTCCTCAGGACCATAGAATCATGGGTAGATCCTGGAAATCTGGCACAACAATGCGTAAATATCTTGTTGGAGTCACACACCATTTGCACATTGATTGAATGAAATTGTTTCCGGTTGCGGTACTGGACCTCCATGGCATGTGGGACAACCAATTCAACATGGGTGCAGTCGATGGCACCAATGCAACCCGGGATGCCGCCAAGTGCATGGAATCCCACTTTAGCGTTGGTAATCTCCTGGTACGTGCGTGGTAGTGTGATGTGGTCGTCGGCGTGCTTCAGGAGGGCATCGTGCACTTGGAAGAGTGTCCGTGAGAACAGTGGCTGTGAAATGCCATGCAACTGTCCCACTGTGTGCTGGTAGGTGCCTGTGGCCAGGAAGTGGAGTGCAGACACCACCTTCAGTAGGGGTGGGATGGCGGTTGGGCTATCTATCATGCTCACGAGGTCAGCATGTGTCATGTCCACAATGGCGATTATGGTGTCCCGGTCCAAACGGTAGAGGGTGTGGATCTGCTCAGCAGTGAGGTTGAACGGATCGGCTCGGAGGCGTGGGATTGCGGGCCGCCTGCGTGGTGGTAGTGGCAGTGCTTGTGGGCCTTGCTGACCCTGCCTTGCCCTCCTCCTCCTCCTTCTCCTCCGTCTCCCCTGTGCGCCCGGTTGTTGCACCTGTTGTTGTTCGTCGTCTTCTTGTAGTTGTAGCACTTGCAGTGCTATCTGGTACCCCAGGCCCAACATCGCTAGTCCTGCCGGTAGCATTTTGGAGTGGGAGTGGTTGTGGGAGGGGTTTGGGTCTGCAATATATGTGCTGTCGGCCTGTATGGCCTCCACCTGTGCTGATTGAATGAATCTGTGGCAGATGCAATCCCTTCTGGCCGAGCACGTCCCGCACGTAAGGCTGCATTTGGCCGCATGGCATCTTGGGATTTGAATCATGTATCAAATCCCGATGGCAGTGTGATGTACTTTGACTGATCTTCATGCTATGCTCCCATTGTTACACATGCTATGATTGCAGCCGCTTACATACCTGTGAAGAGTCAGTGGTATGTAGGGCTCGATCGATGGCCGACCCTCATGCAGCACAGTAACGTACTTCACCGACGGGCGTGGCGTGCCATTTGTGATTGCAGCCAGTTAGCATCATGACACACAGCCGCACTACATTGATGTAATTGTGAATGCAAGCGTTCACAGAAGCCTTTTCGACGTAATGTTGCAAGTGAGGAATTCGAAGGCCAGCATTTTGGGTTTTGAAGTAGCGGCGAGGATACGCCCACAGGTCTGGCTGGAAATGTAACGTTCTATTGTAGAATGTCCTTGGGACATGGCCCATAACGAGCAGGCAATGAATGATATGAATTGAATGGGATGCGCAACAGCGTAGTGGACGATAAGGCAGGACGTTCCCAAATCCATCTTGCTTCACAACACTACAGATCCGGCCAGGGGCACAGTGGTTTTTGCGGACTGCATTACGCACAGACGCGATGGAAGTTTCACATATTATGTGAGTGAATATTCATGCGTTTTCATTGCGGTATGAGGGAATGATGTGTGGATGCATGGACTGATGATTCCGTTTAGGGTCTGCCATGTACATGGGTTTTTTGATTCTCTCCCCTTCCCCTGCGTTATGTGATGCAAGGCTGCCATAGTGGGACATACGTCTATCTGCCCTTGTCGGATCCTCCCTGTCTCGACGCGCCTTCATACACTTGTGTCTAGGCACGTTACTAATCCCATGTCATGGGTTCTATCTTGACGGACGCATGCACAGTAACCGACGTTGACAATGGTGTATTTAGCTCGATTGGTTTCGTTATGATTCGATACTGATTTAGGGGTGTGTATATTCCTTTGGAGTGGGCTAGCATGCATATGGGTGTGGATTTGGTGTGTTGAATGAAGATTGTAATGCATCATGAGTCCCGTAATGCAATCGGTTGATTTGTGTTTCTTTTGGGTGACAGGTATCTCCTGCCCTATTGCAGATGCCATCTCTACGCCACTCCTCCAGATGGTTTTTACTCTCGACTCCTGCAGCTTCGGGTGAATCAGTGGAGCACCATTTCGATCATATGGGACGATCGCCAATGGGCCACATGCCCTTACGCTGTACTGGTGGCTAGGTGCAACATTTCGGCCTTTCAGCTCGACTAGCGCCTGCCTCATGGGACGGACCTGCGGTTCTTGCCGCTTCCATGTGGCCTTTTGGAACGTTGATGTAGGCCCTGTGTGCCATGATGGTACAGGGCGTCACACAAGTGGAAGCCGGTCAATTATTGCAGATGCAGCCCTCGGTGATGATGGTTGTTTTGGTGGTATTTTGCAAATTGCTGTGGGGCCTTTGTCATTTGGATGTGCATTTAAATTGTATTCCGATATTTGTCGTGTTGCGTTGTTCTTTGCAGGTGATGTGGCGATTTTCGCTTTGTGGCGGTATGTATTGCGTGATGATCTGCATTGTGTTCCGGCTTCTGAGTTGAGTTGTGTGGTACAGTACTGGCCGCGTTTGCCTACGTAGCACAGTATGGTCACGGATAGGGGCTGCCATTGTGACTGTTTACATGATGTGCTGTTCAGGGGCGGGGGATTGGCTTTTGGCCGACTGGTGCCTGTCAGCCAGGTCGATTGGTGGAATGATGGGTTGTTCAGAATGTGGCTGGTCACAGGTGACTGTGTTTGCGTGCGTTTGTTGGAGGGGGACTGGGGTCATGTCCATTGGAATAGCTTCTGTATTGATGCCATCTGTGCCCTGCAGCTCCCATCGGCCCCTCTTGGGATGAGCCTGGCTGCTCAGTCACTCTGCCGACTTGTGTGGTACATGCTTCTGCTGATGGTTGGTTTGTTTACTGGCATGAGTACAGGGCTGGTGCAATCCCCCTCAGGATGCTGTTTTGGATGTTGCCTTGCGCTGGTGGCAAGCGATGGGGGACTACTGTTGTTTTGTGTCATGTGTTCTTGATTTTCATTTTGATGTTTTGTAGCTTCACATGCCTGTGCTGCGTCAGTACGGCTATGGTGACATGCCGTACATGGATGCCCACTCACGGGGCGCTTTGAGCCCCTGCATGCTTTTCTACGTTGGCATGCATGGGTGAATTGTGGATTTCACTGGTTGCATAGTGTGAGTACATTGCGCCTGCCAGGAGTTGTGCAATGAGGCCAGGGAGTGGAGTACAGGCACTCAGTGGGCCATTTACGGTTGGTTCGCGTTGCCGTATTTCTCGCCATGGCGGAATGGTACTTTACGACGTGCTTGATGGCGTTCAGTACATGTCCGCTAGGGTCAGAATTCGCGTACCGTTGCGCCATGGCGGTGATTCCGGTTTTGCAAGGCGCGCGTGCGCGTACTTGGTGCAGTTAGCGTTGCCGTTCACTGCGGTGTCGCTAATGGCATCGTACTTTACGGTGACGGGTCATGATCGCAACGAGCGGTGTTCGATGGCGGTATTGCATTTCCGCCATCATTTTTCCATTTCCGCAAGGGTCGTAATGAGGCCCTTTGTGTGGGGAATTAAGGTACGCCTACATGTTGTCATTGATTTTAAGACTTTCGTCCTCAAGACAGTTTTCTCTGGCACAATCATGCAAGTCAGCCAGACCTGACGCGAGGGGACTCTTCTTGTTTGGCCATATCTGACCTCCACAGGAAAGCCTTGCATTGACAGAATCCAGGAAGTAATTTGGGAATTACTCACATTTCCGGGCCAGATTCTGTCACTTTGAAGATATTGCAGAGGCTGGTGTGGAGTCTCCACTATGATGTGTTCCTCCTGGATGAACGGGCGGTAATTCATCAATGCCCACACCGTTGCCATGAGTGCCTTCTCACAGTTGTTGAATTTTTTTTTCCACAGAGGATAAAGTCTTACTCACATAGGAGATTACTTTATTGACCTTGTCATGCTTTTGGTATAATACTGCAGTCAAGCATGTATTTGAGAACCCTATCTCCAAGAAGAACTCCTAGTTTTTGACAGGGTAAGCTAGGCAAGGCGCTTGTGAGATGCTTCTTTTGAGTTGTCTTACTGCCTCGGCTTGTTCTGGACCCCACTCCCACTTGACCACCCCCCTTCAACAGATGGATCAGGGGTCTTGTGATCTCTGCGTAATCCTCAATGAACTTTCTGCTGTAGTCAGTCCAAGGAGGCTCCTTAGCTCCCCCAGAGTTGAGGGGTCTTTTCATTCCTGGAGTGCACAGGTCGCCTCTTCCTTACCATAAGGGCAGGAAGAGTACACCAGGAAATTCCCCTCATGCCTGGTGAAGATCCTGTCTGGTGTTGTGTCATTGTCGCTATCGCTGTCAAGACAGTCATTGGGGATTGGTCATATCAGTTCATTACCTAAATCTATGGAAAAATGTTGGTCATCAACCACCATTACAATAATGGTGCCTGCGCCCAGAGTGATACTCCTATGGTCGCTGTTATCCACCACTATTGTAATGGTGTTGTGTTCTGTATTGACTAGTGGTGTTGGGTTTAACCCCAACCCTTGCTGTTGGAAATTGACCTTGAGGTGAATGCATGCATCAGGATTTTGCAATTTCTGTCCTCTTTTAATTTTTACTTCAAGTGTGAATTGCCGGGTCCGTTCTGGGATGGTGACTTCCTCTCCAATCTGAACTTCAACTACATATGGCAGCAATTGAGCTGACCAAAATGCTTTCTCTGGATCATCAAAGTCAAAGGGATTACCCACTAATCAGGACCAAGCTTTGAAGTTTATTAGGCCCAAACTAATGGCAAAGCGATTGAGAATGTAGCTGCCTAAATAAAATACAGCAGGGACATCTCGCATGACCCAACAATTATGGACTATGCTCTTGTTGCCTATGGATATTTTGAACATACACCTGCTAGGCAGGAGATGTTTGGAATTGGGTGTTTCCAGGTCCATTTCCCATTTGTCTATCAATTTAAAGGTGGGAATGGCTGGATCTTTTGGGAGTTTTTGGAACATGGCCTCGCTGGTGAAGCTCTTACCGTTGTTCACGCACCCCCGGGCAAGAACAGAGTCCTTCCCCCATTTAACTAAATAGGGATGAACAACTGTTCTCCAATTTTCTGAATGTCAGGCAAGTTGTGAGCTGGTTTCTCATCATTTTGGACTAGAGAAGTGGGATTTTCTGATTGTGAATTGGTATAGAATTTCAGAGTATTTCCTTCCAGTGTGGAATGCCACTTGAGACTGGAAGGAAGGTTGATTTCAGAAATAGAGAGGACTTGCCAACACCAGATTGTTGTCCTACTGCAATTACTGTCACGTCAGGTATTTGGTTGTTTTTCGTTCAACCACATGGCATGTGCCATTTAAACTAACATGGTTGACACTATGTTTTAATTTCATTGGTCGGTTAGTCTGGGTCCAGAGGACCTTGTTTACACAATCTATTAGGGGAGACAATCTACGCAGGATGTCATTCCCTAGTAAACATGGTGTACCCTCTGGAGTCACAACTATGACCGGGTGTTTCACCTTGTGTCACCCAATTTTGATGTCTAAATCCGCAGTCCCCTCGACAGGAATTTCATTCCCATCGAAGTTCTGAAGTTGTCCAGGAAGAGGGGTGAGAGGGATCTGGTATCTCTCCCCCTTCCTGAATTCAGCTGATCCAAAGCCCTTTTTGACAGAAGGGTGGTTTGGGATCCAGTGTCCAGCAGTGCCAAAAATGTACATTGCCCCTGTATTTGGACCGGGGCATAAAATATTCCCTCCTTTTCCTCAAGGGGGCAAATATAATACGCATTTTGGGCCAATTGGTGGGTTAATTTCTTTACTCTTGATTCTGACAGAGGGGTAGTTTGGGCAGGATTCTGTTTGGGAGCTTAGAAATCTGTAAGAAAAAGGTGACAGTTGGATATTGGGGAAGTTTTGGGCTCCCCTGGTTCTGATTCCGGGGTGCCCCACCTCTCCCTTTTTGGAGGCAGCCACCAGAATTGGGTTGGTCAAGGTGATTTTCTGGCTTGTCATTCTGGGGTTCAATGATGGGCGGTCGTAACTTAGTCCCCACATTTACCCAGTCTGGATTAGGATCTTTCGGGACCCATTTTTCTTTGGGAGGAGTTCCCCTATCCCTGAAGGAGAAGATACTTTTCCCAGAGTCCTCTGAGGACCCCTCTCCTTCAAATTGGAAGACTCTAACCTCCTCCACAAAATGGGTCTTTTTGGGCCTTTATTTCTCCTACCCACCCTCTGTTCCTTAGGTTGCAGACTCTCGGAGGCAGGAGATTCTGGTTCCGGTTCCTGTGTTTCCAGGGGCTTTTCACAAGTGGGGAAGGAAGCTTCCTCTAAGGCTTTACACCCCCCTTTCCCCCTATGCCTCCTCCTTTGGAACCGGTGGGTTGTCAGGGTTCTCTCCCCGTCATTGCTCTGGAGTACCAGACCCTTGATTTGAGGGGTTCTGGGCTGCCATGCTCATCTGAGGGTTCTGCTGAGCCCCCAACATGTGACCCAGATCCTGCGACAAGTTCTGGACCTGGTGCTCCAGTTGGGACACCTGAACTGGCTCCTTATGTATAAGTCTGTATTTTTCACTTGTCTTCCTGGGTGGATCACGTGAAGGGTAACTGTCCCTCCTCCCATAAAACCCTTGATTGGGATAGTTCTGGTAACCTCCCCTCTCCCGGATTGGGCTGTCTGGGCTCAGGAAAGTGGGGAAAGAATGAAGGGTTGTTTTGGGGGTTGAAGTTTGGCGGGTACCGGGGAAAGAAGCTCAACCCGGCATGTGGGGGATTCCTCCCTCCTGGGGAAAGTTATGAGGGAAGTTTCCTGGGTTGACAGCTACCTCGTTGAACCTCCTCCCCTTGGGCTGGGGGAGTCCACACATAGCGCAGGATGCGTCTGTTGCCCTTGTAATGGGGCTTATATAATCAGGGGAGTTAGGGGTCCCATTTGTGGGATTACCTCCCTGACTACCTGTTTGGGATTGGCCCGAGGGCCTTCAGGGTCTTTGGTTAGGAGGATTTTGCACAGGAATATTTATAGGCCCCCCATCTCTAGATCTAAAATGCGGGCAACCTTCACCTCCGCCACCTTAGCAGCAGTAGGGGTGTTGGCTGGTTTGGGGTTATTATTGGTATTTTTATTCTCTACCGGTTTCTGCACTTCATAAATGTGTGTCGCCTGTTCAATGACCCAGTCTAGTGATCTCTTCTCGTGAAAGTCCCTCACTAGCTGGGTCATGATGTATTTAGGGAGTGCATGAAAGAAAGTATTAATGAACTCCCTACTGTCTGTGCGCACCCTCCTGGTGGTCTGCGCAAAGGCACATTTTATATTCTTGTACAAATTCTTGTGGGGCCTGGTCTTCCCCACATTGCAGATTGTAGACTGCCTTGTGGGCCTCTTGGGGGTTCCGATGTACAGACAAATGTTTTAAGATGGCCGCCATATAGGTGGACCATCTTGAGTGGTTCTGATCCTCCAGCCCTGCATAGAAGCTGGAGTATTCAGGGGAAAATGTCCATTTGACATATTGAATGCAACTCTGGCTATCTTTCAAATGAAAAGTATCTATCATTTGCTCGTATAACTCGAGGTGCTCCCAAACTGAATACTTGGCATTTTTATGATAGGGAGTTATGACGCTCCTAATGGCCTTGATTTGTTTCAGGGTATCTTTCAGTAGGGCTCTCTTAATTTTGTTGGCCTTTTTAGTCTTAGTCACCCGTGTCCACTCATCCTCTGACTCGGAGGCACTGCTACAGAAGGTGGCTATCTGATCCTCTAGGCTCTCCCTGATTCTGAGAGCTTGGGAATCACCTGCAGAATGTGGGGGGCTAGTTTCTTGAAACCTGTGGCGCTCAGAAGAGTCTTCTGACTCTCCCTTATTCTTAGGATTGGCTGAGGACCCCCCCTGCTCCCACTGCCCTAGCTGGCAAGAGGTTTTTAAGATACCCTTTGTGGGCCTAGTTTCATGGAGTTCCCCAACAAATTTTACAGACTAATCCTTTGGTAGGCGGTATTTTTGGGGATCCAGTTCCATGATTCTCCCCTCACTGGAGTCTTCCTGATCAGAGAGGCTAGCCCTAACATTTGGGAATCTGTACAGAGATGCCCGCCCATCCATTTCTGGGAGGCGCTGATCTATCAGTGCCATGTTTCCCATTCTGCTGAAGTCTACCATCCCCGTGGCCCTTGGTTCATATGAGCCAGTGGACATGAGAGCGGCAGAGTCCATGGTACTGAAGGGGTTAAAGTACCTGATGACAGGGGTCCTGATGTTATGCTCAGAGGTTTCTCTGTCCCTTCCTACTCATCTCTTTCAGCCCCTATTCCCTGGTGACATGCTAAAATTTGGCTCTTTTGCTCCTCTATTAAGGCCTTACTGGTCTCAATGATTTGCTCTTGCATGGTTATCTGTTTGTGGAGCCTATCATTCTTTTCACAGAGAGCCTCATTGTCTCTCTGTGCTTGCTTCCTGCCTGGTTTGGAAATACTGGACCAAATTTTGCTGTAGGAGACTCACCTCCTGAGTTTTGTCATTATTGGTTTGAGTGTTCTTTGCCAGAGCATCCTCCACCCGCCTGATGTGTTCTAGTAGCTTCACATATTCAGTTTTAACTTCACTAAACTCCTGAAGAGCCAGCTTTCTTTTCCTCTAACATAGTTTTTAATTGGCTGACTTCCTGGCCTAAGGCGTCCCGCTCCTGATTTAGAGTGCCCCTCTGCTCAGCCAGGTCATCCCTCTGTTTTTTAAGTGCACTAGATTTCTGGCGGTCCTCATCAAATTCCTCTTGAGAGTGGATGTCTTTAATAATTAATTTATCGTTTTCCTCTTTTATTTTGTCTATGCGGTCTTGTAGGACAACTAACTGTTCTGCGAAGACTCTGTTAAAAGTTAATTGCTGCTCCAGGTTTTGTTGACTCTGTTGTAAAGAGTCAACCCTTTCCTGACATTCTTTTTGCAGTGTCTGTACCTGGGTATCTTGCTCTGCATTCTTTTTGCTGTGAGAAAGCCAGATCTTCCTTCAGTTTGGTGATATACTGCCTACCCTCTGTTTCTGATTCTTGGCTTTCCTGGAGCCTTTGCTCTGTCCAGATTAGTCTGGATTTTCTGCAGTGTTTCCCCTTGCTTCTTTGCCAGAACGATATTGTCTGCATGCTTATCCTGTATTATCCCTATGTGGAGGTACAGGTAGGCCGCTATTGTGGCAATTTTAAACTGCTCCTCTTTTATTTTTGGGGCCATGTACAGTTCGATAAGCACTTGATGTAATGGACCCTTGTCCTGCCATGTATCTAGGTCTATTGCAGTGACTTTTTGTTTTATTTCCTGTAACCATACCTGTTCATCCTGTTCTGGCCGCTCACCCATGACAAACAGATTGTGCAGGATGTGTTCCCTAGCAATATTAATTTCTACTGGGGTCGCCATTTCAGACATATCAATTTCCTTCTGACTTATTTCAGGGTTAATTTACTTTTGCAAACAGGCCCATTCTTTTTTGAAGTATTTCTTTTGAGGAGTGCTTGTACAGTGTAGCACAGTACGCCAACCCAGCAAGGTGTCTGTACCCTACAGGCTAGTATGCTGTGCTACACTGTCACGGGTGGTATTTCAATTCAGAATTACGGCACAAGCCCCCAAGCTGTAAGGGATTTCAATCAGTCACTCACCCAGGTCTCGCCTAGCATGTAGCGTGCAATGAAACCCTTATTTATTTTTGTCTATAAGTTCAATATTCTGAATGATATACCACTCATATCACACCCTTCTCAAAATACCCCCAGGTCATACTGAACCAGGAATCAGGCTAGTTTGTAAAGGTGAATATTTATTTATTTACTTAACATTCAAATCACACATAAGTTTAATATATATATATATATACATATAGATTGGACAGCAATCACCAAGGGGTGACAATACACTTCAGAAAATAAGCAAAGCAATTGAATTCACTGATAATGGGGGGAGGTGAAGGATTTGTATAAGTATTCAAATGGGGGGGATAAAGGGAGGGAGTTAGGATAGGAGGTAGACAAACATTTAGGATGGAAGAGTAGACTGATATCGCCACCACGGCCCGTGGGATGGGAGGCATGAGTAAAGGAGGAGGAGGAGGAAGTGAGAGAAGCAGGTACAGTAGAGTTGAAGGGGGTGTCCAGGTTTCGGTGATAAATAGGAATTGAAGATTTAGCCGTAGAAACAAGTCCAGTACAGCAACAGCATTGTTCCAGAGAGATCTTACATTCCAGAGGGCGATGCTGATTATGCTGGAGGGTTCAATGATGGGGGGCTAGATGAGGTTGGGGTGGTGAGATAGGGTGGATGGGAGATGGGACGAGGGGTGGTGAGAGAAGGGAGCGAGGTTGAATGAGGAGATGTTCAGCATGATGAGGCAGAGGAATTTAAGAAAGGGTGGGGAGGTAGAATGGGGGAAGGGGTGAGCGTGGGGAGGATTAGAGAGTAGAGGGGGATGGTGAATGGGATATTGCATGCCTAGGGAAGCAATGAAGCAGGTGGAAGGCGTATATAAAGAGTTAGTATAAAATAGGTTAGTGATCAAGAATGGTGGATAAGGTGCTGTGAGAGAGCTCAGAGATGGAAGTTTTCGGAATAGTACAGGCTCAACCACAGTTGGAGGTGGTTAATTCCTGTCGGTGGGAGCAGTGCTCAGGGAGGGAAGTGTAGGTGTGGTACAGGCTCAGTGGGCGCTGAGGGAACCAGAGAGCACGTGGTGAGGGAGGAGGAGAGGGTAAGGGCTAGGAGTGAGTGGGGAGGGGGATAGCACGGTTTGTGCGCAGTTCTTGCACAGATCTTGCGTACAAGAAGGACAGGGTGGGAGATAATAACAGGGACGGTCAAAAGGTAGCTCCAGGGGAGTGTGGGAGGAGAAGTCTAGGGAGAGTCAAAGCTCAGAGCAAGGGTAGAGAAGATCAGATACGGACAGTGGAGAGCCATGGATTGGCAGGGAGTAGTGTCAGGTGGATGATGCTAGTTGCAATGGAGAGCACAACAGGTCTGGGGTGCAGCGCTGAGGGAGGGGGGTAAAGCTTCAGCTGGGGATGGGACCAGGGAGGGGGTAAATCTTCAGCCAGAGGTGGGCCAAGAGTGGCTGAGAGGAGGATAGATGAGCACAGCAGTGCAGACCAAGATAAGTCGCAAGAGAGTGGGTTGCCGGTGCCCTTGATAGCATCGGATGTACTGAGCAGTGGGTCAGCAGTCAAGGTGGGAGAGCCACAGTGATGAACTAGTAGAGCTTGAGCAGTGCAGGATGAAAAAGGCGGGAACATGCAGGGTGTCAGCAGCTGCGGCACGTAGCTTAGAGACGTGCTGTGAGAAATAGCGCATGCAGAGAATGGACTCCCTGGAGGTAAGGAGCACGGAAGGTAGTTAGGAGCAGGTGGGACCCAACAACTCAGACCAGTTGAAAGGATCTTGGGATCGGTGCCAGCACAGGCACATAGCCAAAGGTAGCGCTGTTGGAGTCAGTGGGGAAGATTGTGAGCCCCTAGGAGATGGGGAGCACAGGTGCAGTTCATAGTGACGGTTATGAGGAGCTGGAGAGATCTGGGGGCCAAGGTCGAAGTGGGGCAGGGGGTAGTTGATAGAATCTTGAGTGCGGTGCTGGCACAGGCATGTAGCTGAGTGCACTTTGACAGAGCCTGTTGCGGGCAGATGGTGAGTCCCCTGGAGATGAGTGACTCGAGGGAGCAGGGGGGCTAAGTAGAACAAACCATTACGTTGCGGAGACCGGCTGATGTAGACTTGAGAGAGGGGCAGGCTCAGGGAGTCAAGGGCCTGTTGGGAGCCAAGCGCTGCAGACATAATGCGGACACCATGCAATTAGTCCTGAGCGGACCTGGAGTCAAACCCCAAGAGAATTTAGATGCAGAAACACTAACTGCGGCGGATGACAGGAACAGAAGGCCCGGCAGCCCAGGCCAACTCACCGATCTTGTGCTGGCTTGGGGGGAACTAACAAGAGCAAAGGAAAGCTGATGAGCTCACTGCGATGGTGCCGGTGTGGGCGGGGGGTCGTTAAAGCGCGAATCCGGCAGAGACCCGTTCATGGACCTGGGGTCAGAACCTCTAGAGATGTGGATCACTGAGACACTCTCTGCAGTGGATGAAAGGAGCCGGGGGCCTGTAAGGGATTTCAATCAGGCACTCACCCAGGTCTCGCCTAGCATGTAGCGCAATGAAACCCTTATTTATTTTTGTCTATAAGTTCAATATTCTGAATGATATACCACTCATATCACACCCTTCTCAAAATACCCCCCAGGTCACAATGAACCAGGAATCAGGCTAGTTTGTAAAGGTAAATATCTATTTATTTATTTAATATTCAAATCACACCTAAGTTTAATATATATATATATATATATATATATATATATATATATATATAGATGGGACAGCAATCACCAAGGGGTGACAATACACTTCAGAAAATAAGCAAAGCATATGAATTCACTGATAATGATGAAAAATAGAAAACACAGGAAAGAAAAACAGTTTTGTTTTGTGCACAGATAGCGTTTAGGTTAAGATTTCCCCTGCAAAGTTTTGTTTAAATACAAATGAGCAATCCTACACCAATGTAAGTAATCGGCAGGATTCAGGAATGAATGGCAAAGGTCTAGAGTTAATTGTAATCTTCCCTCCCAAACAAGAGATAAAACCGTTTTGTAAAATGACACTTTAAACTGACAGATGAAAATGGCTTTGTAAAATACTGCAAAAGGGTTCAAAATTGCTTGAATGGAGAGAAATTGTAAGGAAAGCAACTCTAAACAAGTCCTAACACACATGAGCTATGATATAAACAACAATACACACTTGTGATCAGAATGGGATGGAAGAAACACTTTTGAAATGGGCAAAAGGTACATGTAACTTTGAACTTCGCAAATTTGCGGCAAACTTTTATTATGCGATATTGGTCAAAAACGGGTCAAATTCACTGTTCTGTGATGCGGTCTAGTTAGTTGTGGATGTAGCTAAGGGTCTTAGTTATTAGTGAGAGTTGAAATTTCGTTTCTATCTTTAAAATCGAAGAAGTTATAGAGGTTTTAGTGAGATGCTTTTTTGCAAAATAGGTGTGAAAATGAAAACAGAAATTTGATTTAAAATGACAGATAGGTTTTCTTATACTATATTAATGACTATGAAAAAGAAGAGACCACACATGAATC
This sequence comes from Ambystoma mexicanum, assembly GCF_040938575.1. Lineage (NCBI taxonomy): Eukaryota > Metazoa > Chordata > Amphibia > Caudata > Ambystomatidae > Ambystoma > Ambystoma mexicanum. The sequence continues at coordinate 304,650,939 of NC_090923.1, read as the reverse complement.
TTCATGGCTACGTGGTCATCGCAACCATTCACGTGATGGATCCTCAATTTCTTCTGGGATTTACTTTAGTTACTTCAAATCACTAAGGAGTTATGGTTTTGTAACACAGATGAGAAAATCAGCGCAAGAAGGATTCTAACAATGCTATGGTTCTGAATAAAAAATGGGTTGGGTTGAGAATGGGATAATACAATACAGATATGCTATGGGTTACTGTTCTTCCTGTTATACTTACAGTCCTTTATAATTAAATTGGACCATCAGCTCTGGTCATTGGGTGGATCAGGTCTACCGGCTGCAGGGCACCTCTGGAGAGATTTGGATCAGCGGCGCAGTTCTGGTCAATTTTGGACTGCGCCTCAGGCTGGATTAGGATGGGCCCTTCTGGTTACTGGACACGGTAGATAGCAGGATGCAAGTTTCAGTGGGCAAGCCTTAATGGTAGTAAGCCAAGCTGCATCAGAATTATTCTTTTAAGTTCTGTATGTTTGCAATTGGGTCAACCTAGCAATAGTTCTGCAATTTCAAAGTGTGGAGCCTGCAAAGAAATCTGGATCTTCAAGAATTCTGGAGTCAGCTACAATATGAAGAGTTCTGGATCAAGGTGCTGTGTGTAAATCTGGATGGGTTCTGGAAGCAGTGTGTTCTGGAAGCAGTCCCTTATGTGTAATGAAACTCCTATATTTATACATTACAAAGTTTATGGCATGGGCAGAACTTCAAAACACACCCCCATGTCTGTGAGTGGCTACAGGCATGTGCTTTGTCCTGGTTGGCAGTCTGAACAGAGCTGCCATCATTATGACAGGATTTAGGAACTCCCACCTTGATTTTTACCAAAACATAACTCTTGCACACATGTACATTCCTAACATTGTGTACCCTAATAAAATTGGTCACATATATTTCATATTTGATTGTCTACATCCACATGTCTACATTGTGCGAGCTGTCTTTCTCTTTCTACGGATGTGTATCAATTTTCACCATAACGGTTTGGATTAATCATTTCTAATTCGATACACCTCTGGGTGCTGATCAGTGGATCATGTACATACCATTTTAAGCTTGCAACATTAATAGTTTTGCCACAATCAGTGTTTTAGTGTATCTTTGGTTCCTTGTGTAGTAAGAACTCCTACCACATCTTCAACTGTCTAGAATGAGTTCAGATTTATAAGTTTGTATTTTTAACTTGTCTACTTATTTTGGCTGCAATGTTAAATGTCATAAAGTTCTGAGACAAAAATAAGTATTTTCTATTCAAAATGCAGCCCAGGTTTTTTTTCTTGCTTCCCAAGTGAGCAAATGGCCTGTCCTTTGAAGTTCACTGAGAAACCTCCTCCACATACTGCCCCTCCTTTGGGAGGATGGGTGTCCAAGCCTTTCTTTGTCCTTGGGTCAGCCAGCAGACGAATGTCTGAGGCTCTCTTTGTTTTCATTATGTGGGAACCATTAAGCAGCCATTAAGCCTTCCTGTAGCAACTGAGTGTCAAGCTGAAATGTGAATCTTCACAGGCTGGGCTGTCAGATCAGAATTTAACAGTTGATTAGCTCCAGACTGGATTACTTTACATTAGAGTCTTTTTCATTTCACCTATAAAAATAAGCACAGTTTATAAGGGATGTTGACACTTTAAAAGAATTAGCCCTTCACAAACATGCTTTAAATAGGTGAATTTTGCCATTTTAATCAGGAAACAGAAACATTGTTAAACTGGTTTTGACAGCTAATTTTCCGAAACAGCTGTCAGTCAGTGAGGCCTGGATTCCTCTGACTGCACTGGAGATCCATGACTTTAGCACACGTTCCTTTCAATAATTCACTTGGGAAAATGACTGAATTTAGCGCCAAAACAGCACTTTGAAGGTTGCCATTGATTAGGAAGCTATATTTAAGGGCATTTTGGGGTTTTAGCCCACTTCTGTGGCATTGATTCATGTGACAGTTGACAGATGACAGATGACAGGTGACAACAGTGATTCCTGTTTTTACACCAGCTTTGCCTTTGTGTGTGACAGGGTGTGCAGCTCTTTTGTGGTTTGTGAACCATGCACAGTTTTTCAGATTTGGTGCGCACGGGGGTATTTCCTCCATTTTTGACAATTTTCTTTCCCCATTGGCAAAGGTATGCAGTGTGGTGCATCGGTGTGGATAAAAATATTCCACAAGTCTCCGATTTAGTGCTTGTAGTGAAGTTGCAGGAGCGATGGAACAATGATGAGCTCACCGTGATGGGCCAGTGAAGCGGGAGGCTGTTAAGGCACGAACGCGGCAGCGACCCACTGGCGTAATTCCGGTGTCTCCAGTTAACGGTTCTTGAAGAAGCTTGGACAGGAGGTTCTATGAGTGATAGTGAGCATAATCATGCAGTAGTGATTCAGAAAATTTGCAATAAATACTGATTTCAGCCATTTTGAGTCAGCCTGAAGGAGGAGACGCCGGATCAGGCTTCCGTGCTTCCTCGCCCCCCTGGTGGTAGCACCTGGTGGTCTTGGGAGGTGGGTTGGGTGTGGCTGTGGTCCTTTTTTAAGTTCACAGTGGCCAATGGTGTGAAGCTGTGCTGGTTTTGGCCCCCTGGGGCCTGTTGCTGGTAACCTGGCACTGTTTAATGCCTGGCCCACAGTGGCGGTATTACAGGCACGGTGGTCACGGTGCTGCTGCCATTTTTATGATGGTGTTTCCATGTAGGTGGAACTCCTAATGTACCCGGTATAATGCCGTGCCAGTAATTCAGGGACGTTCAGTGACTCGTCCCGCTGTTTGCGGGCATGCTGCTACCGGGTGTGGGGGTAACTTTGCGGTGACGGTGTTGCAGCCATCGCAGGTCAGAATGTGCCCGTATGGAAAACGGTGCCAGTATTGTGCTACCGGCACCGTTGATTCTGGACCGGAAAGGTTGTAATGAGGACCCATGTCTCGCCTGTTGGCATCCTCTTTTCACCCTCTTCCTAGTGTTCCTATATTGATGGGTTTTCCTAAGGTTATGCTGGAAGGAAGAAAAGAAACGGGTCACAATATCAAATAAAGGCAGCTGGGATTGAGGGTTCATCATGAAATGGAAATGGGGATACCGTGTCTCACCCGAGGACACCCCGCTTCCACCTCCCAAGTCTCCCCATCCCAGGTGATCCTACCTCGCATATTCACCCCCAGGGTTGGGATCCAAGAGTGATGGCCCTTCCCTTGCCACCTGAGCAGAGGGTATTGAGGAGCAGAAGGGGTGAGGACACCCTCTGGTTCCTCACACCTTGCAAAAGACATATTGAATAAGAAAATACTTCCTCTGATCTATCTCCTAGGCAATGCTATTACCATACCAATAAACGCGATTGCTAACCGGTTAACCAGTTTTTGGCAGATATGTAAGAGGGCATTGCCTAGTTGACTCAAGAGGTAATCATGTTGCACTGCATGCCACCAGAGGTGACCTGGAAAACCTTTGCATAGTTTACAAGGTGTGAACTCGAAATGATCCAATAGAGGGTGGTGTTTGAAGTGGGGATCACTTTTCCTTTGTATTTTGATGTAGAAAGCAGGGAGGTTGGTTTCTCACTGACAATATCATACCTGGTAGCGCGTCATTGAGCGCTGCACGTTCATTGCGGATCATCACACTTGCAGTGCGGCAAGGACTGAACAGTGGGGTTTGGTGTGAGGAGGGTGTCTAGTGTGGTGTGCCACCACTTTAAGAGGATGAGTCCCTGATAAGGGCTTGTGCGAATGTCACATGTCAGTGACTACCATATGACTACATTAATAAAAGGGACGAGCGATTTCTCACTCATCAGTCAGTGCCAACGGACTTCAGTGCCAATGGACTCCTGTCTCCTGTGATAGTTACAGCGCTGCACCAGCGCGGCCTGTGAGGCACATGGCCCATCCTGAAGACAGTGCCCCTGTGAATCAACGCTGTCCACTTATAATAGCAGAGCCACTGAATAAGAAAATAAATGTCTAGGTAAAAGCATGTACGCCATTAAGGTGCAGAGTTATATTATAACAATACAGAATGCATTTATACATGTTTTCCTTTGACCGAGGGTGGGGAATAGACTTTACTTTTGGAATGGTAGGAATTGGCAACAGCCTGCACGATGCTTGACACCCTTATCAGAGCAAATACACTAGTTGATTCAGCATGGACCTGTGCATCTGGTTACCTGATCAGCAGTTTTGTGCAAGCTCAGGAAAAGAGGATGCAGTAAAGGGAGAGAGGGCATGGTTCAGAATGCTGTGTTTGTGTACAACATGGAAAATACGTGGAAATGCTTTTGGATTGCTTTGGTTAGGCAAATTAATTCTTCCATGACCATAGTGGGCACATTGCACATTAGCTGGCATGGAAGCTACCTAGTGAGAAGACAATGTGCCTCATTACGATTGTAGCGGCAGGGCAACAACGGCGCCGGTAGAGCTACCAGCGCCGTTGTTACCATGCAGCCACATTACGAGTTCTGCTCGCGGGTGCCGCTCTGAATGCCTGGTCAGACCAGGCGTGCAGAGCGGCACCCGCGAGCAGAACTGGATGGTAGCAACGGTACCGTTATGAACGGTCCCACTGCTACCATCCTCCCCATTCCCATTGAGCCCTATGGGGACTCAAATGGGAACGTATTGGCTCCTGCGCAAGGGGAGTTACCAGGCCCGCCGAGGTCGGAATGGCCCAGTATTTCCCCTTTCTCTGGACCCGGAGCCGGACCCGAGTTTGGGGGTAGCTATGCCGGTATAAACGGCATTGCTACCTCCAACCTCGTAATGAGGCCCAATGAATGAAAGCTTAGGGTAAAGAAGGAGCTGACATGGTCAGATCAGAAAGAATGATTATAAGTGGAGAGAAAATTGTTTTGGGTGCCTGATTCCCAGAGAGTGTGTAGCTGGTCAGATGTGGTAATTCCTGCCCCTCGGTTCATAACTTACTATCTCTATATAGGGTAGTCACTAGACACATGTCAATGTGCAGCTTCAGGCTTTTGTTCATCAGCACTGAGATAACATCTGTGTAGGGAAAGTATCTGTATAAGAGCCAAGCCAGGCCTTTGTATCATAGAAATTAACTTCTGATCATAAATGAAATGCAAAGCTGTCATCTTCATGTCTGGATCATTTCTGAAAACACAGATGAAATCCTAATTCTCTTTTTGATGACACTGCTTCTCGTTGTTCCAAGTGGCTGACAGTCCCCCTCATCCCCTCCCGTGTTAAATGCGAACAACCTTGAACCCAGATAACAGGCCAACAATTGCTGGCATTACCACTAAGGGGTACGATATTGGAAAACCTTCCCACCACCCAACTCCAGACTCGGTTTTGTTGGGAACACACGGAATCTCTTTCTCTGCTTGGGTGAGTCAATAAAAGTGTTTGGAGCCCGTAAATGCTAAGTACAATATTTGTGTTTAATACAGTTTAGTGCCGATGTGATTTGGAAACTTATCTTGCAAACACAACGTGGTGGCTAACAAAGAAAAAAAGAGTATGATACGGGGAGTGTTTGAAACGTTGCACTTATGCCACATGAGATTCCTTTGGTGTTTTGAGTATCATTAGGAAGCGGACGTTTGCAAACTTGGTTTTCGTACTAGTAGAGCATGTTTTCACTTGTTTTTCAGACTGAACGCGGTGAGAATAAGAAAGAATAAGGTACCTTGGCAAATACTGGAAAGACTTGGGACCTATACCAAGTTTCATCTGGTCTCTGAAATACACTTGGTCAGAGATATATACGGAGGTATGTGCTTTGTATATCAGAGACTGCATGGTTTTACTGAGAAATGTTGTCTCCGACTTTAGAATACTGTGTGACACAGTGTGTTTCGTCTGTTTTTTTCCACACAGTGTTTTTACCTAATACCCAGTTAAAGGGAATAACAAAAAGGTGGCTGAAATACAGCTGGTCGTGAAGTTGTATATGTTTACATTGGAACCTTGGAATAGTTCAATTCAATGTATTTGTTCAGCAGACTTTATGGTGCTATTATAGTCCCGAAGGGGATTAGATGTAAGGTGCTTTATTAATAAAGGGTGCTTTTTCTTGTTTGTGAAATGTTGATGTATTACATCATTAGTAGAATTATTTATGGAAAATTGGTGTATACACAATTTTTAATATGCCTATTTTTTATAGATTTCATTAAAGATCGAGTCAAGATCCACTCCTACCAGGACTAGAGGGGACAGTTGTTGTATAACATTGAGTAGAGCTACCCCTGATGAATGTCAGACACTTTTGAGTCACTGAACAGAAACATGTTGGGTCACATATAAAATGCAACATATGAATTTTGTATTATTGTTTTTATGTTAAACGTTGTTGTATTTTGCAATTTTGAATGTGTTATGTTTGTTTTTCACCTTACATTTATGTGCTCTATGTAATCGTCCTGTCAAAAAACCTGGTTTTAGGGTTTTTCTTAGCCTGTGTACTTTTTAACACAGTTTTTATAAACTTGATGTCTCTTTTTCAAAATAAGAAATGTTTTTTCTAATGAATTTACCTTTGTGTGATACTACCGTTTTTTCCGCTAAATGAAATGTTGATCTGTTTTTCCTTTTTATATTATAAAACTATCTAAACTATCTAGAGCAGTACAATATTCATAAACCAAGTTGTTATGGGGTTAAGTCATAACACTAGATAGAAACAGTACTTCTAGATTACCATCACAATCTTTTCATAGCTACACACGAAAGTCAACTGGCCATACTGAACCTTGCAGATCTTTCCACATCTGTGATATTGTTGATCACTATATTTTTAAATTGTGGCCAAGTGTAGAAATAATCAGTGTTTGTAACCTCCCACAAGCACCTGGATTCTATGGCAACGCACCAAAGATACATACTATGTGCTTTTGTTTTGTTTTCTTTATTTTTGGATAGTAGCAAGACAGTCTACTTTGTGTAAAATAAGAACTACTGCTCCCAGAACTCCTTCAAAGTCCTTCTCCAATCAAGTTCCTCTTTGTGGGTTATGTCCCTTCTCGTGAAACAGTCATCTTTTCTTGCTACTCCTGCAAGTTTCCAAATGTAATTAATTCTTCTTATATAAATACTGGGTTAAATAGCCGTATGAAATATTGATTAACTATGGGAGGTTTGAAGGTGGTGCAGGTCAACATATCGATGGTATATTTATACATAAATGTGCTTACAACCATCCTGTAAAAACCTTATCACTTTAATAACGGTGCACCTACTGTGGGTTGCAGGCCTGTACATGTGTCCAGGAACCACCAGTACACAGTGCCCTTTGTGGGGTTCATAAGTGAGAAATAGACATGTGCTACTCTTAAGGGCAAGTCCGGCCTTTGATTTTTGTAAGGCTAAACTGTTCCACAGAGTAGGCGAGTTCAGATGCAGCATTAGAGAAATGCTAGACAAGGAGTTCACTGAGGGAATGTGTACCTTCCGGGCAGAAAGTCCTAGTGCATGTCCTTTTCTGCTAGATGGCAAAGCCCAAGCAGAAGCAGGAGGAGGAACACCAATATACTGCAGCTGTGTATTGTGACGATCCACAGGTTCCTGTCGCTACTCCCCAGATGGGAGCCCTTCACTATGAAGCTAGGGAGGTGAGGTTGCTACCGAATAGTCGCCATAGGGGTGGTAATAAGTGGGTGGACCTCAAAGTGCAAGACTCCCCTCTGCAGGATAAGGACTCCCTTTCCTTTAGGGAACTCCCTGATAACCTCCTAAATGACATTCTTACACCCTTTCACGTGTCTAAGGTATCAGCCCCTCAATTTCTGTTTATTACTGTAGTGCTGCACAGGGTCTAATTAGGGCAAAACACTGTCTTGGGCACCAATGAAAAGTTGGCCCACAGTTGCAAATGACTATTAATTACTTTTGTGGCAGACTGTTTGAGTAATACTCAAGGGGGAGGTTTTTGATCAAATGTGATGCAAATTGTGCATTTTAAAGAATATTTATTCCGTAAGACTGGTCAAATTACTAGCCGCATAATGTAGTAACTTAGCAAACTGGCCCGCCTGAGACAAAAAATGGGCCCACTTTGACCCAAAAAATGGGCACACGCTAGAATTTTATGTGTTTGTTTCGGGCATTGCCCTATTGCCTTGTAGAACACTCTGAGCCTGATGCTGCACCAAAGTATTGAGAAGCGGAAGAATGGAAAATCCATAAAGAGTGCTTGTTGGTTGGCAGCCAACCATTCTGAGAACCGGGAAAACCACAGTTTCTTTTCCAGCCTCTTTTCTTTTGCAGATGGGTAGTAGGTGCAAGTGGATCTAGGTCACCTGGCCTAAACCCCGGCCACCTGGCGCCTTCCAGGTTGCCAATCTTTTCCCCCACTTAGCAAGCCCCATCCGCCTGGTGCCTTCCTTGTTGCCGCTCTTTTTCTCTACTTGAGGAGACCTCCAGCCTCTTTTCGTTTGCAGATGGGGAGCAGGTGCACGTGGGTCTAGGTCACTTGGCCTAAGCCCGGTCCACCTGGTGCCTTCCTGGTTGCTGCTCTTTTTCCCTACTTAAGGAGCCCTCCAGCCTCTTTTCCTTTGCAGATGGGGAGCAGGTGTAAGTGGATCTAGGTCACCTGGCCTAAGCACCACCTACCTTCTTAGCCCTGCCTCTTCCTTCCTGCTCTTAACTCTTAGATAAAGGGTGTCTCTCGCCCGGGCGTCCTAGGCGAAGGGCAGACAAAGAAAAGGGCAATTTCTGTTTGTACCAGGAGGACCCAGGGCCCGACCCCATGCTCAGACAGCAGCATACTTCTGCGGGAGTCTTTCCTGATACATTCTGGTTTCACCATCACCGTCTTGTGGCCAATGATGGATTTGACTTGTATGGACTTCATTGATTCACGGCGCGTCACCCATTCTATACTCTCATGCTGGACTTCCTTTGCATCTTGTACTCATGGTGGCGCTGAATCATGCTGTTCCCATCTTCACCTTGTATCCTGGCTTTCCATCTTCACCTTGTATCCTGGCTTGCAACATTATGTGTTACTACTGACTTCTACAATTGTATTTGCTCTCCCCTCTTGCTTCTCCACTCTTTATGACTGCTTACTCTCCGTTCTCTCCTCCTCTCCCTTTCTCCTTTTTCCTATCTCCTCCCCTCCTCCCCTTACTTTCTTCTATGCACTTACTCTATCAGAATTGTCCCTGGACCTAATATGATAGTAGCCTTGTCTGTCTCCTGCCCCCTCCCCTTACTTGTCCTCCCTCCCTCAGTACTATCTGAAATGTCGTCAGGCCTACTACGATAATCGCTTGTTTTGTTCCTCCCCTCCCTTTCTGCACCCCTCTCCCTCACTTTTTGTTTTTCTCTGGCTCTACCAGACATTTCGTCAGGCCTAGTATGGTAGTCGCCTGTCTGTTTCCATTTCCTTCCCACTCTCCCCCTCCCTTCCTTATCTATGTTTTAGCTCTTGCACTATCTGAAATGTCGTCAGGCCAAGTACGATAGTTAATTTCGCATCCTTACTACTGTTCATGGCCTTTAAGAATATCATTTTATTTTCCCTTGTTCCCTGTCTTGCCTTAAAGTGCTTTGAAACACATTGTGTATGGGCGCTATATAAATAAACTCTCACATCATTATCATTATCATATCAAAAGTTGGGACATACAGTGGCATATCCTGACCACAGAAGAAAAGGGGAGGCACACCGCTGACCCCAACAGAAGGAGAGGAGTAATCTTCCTCATCGCAGTACTTGTCCCAAGAGTGAGAAGATTGGTCAAATTATCAGGCGTAACCGCTCTCATCTCAGCACTTGGCCCAAGTGTGAACTAAGTGTGGCAGATGAAATAAGTCTCTGGTGTAATCTCCCTCATCTCAGTAATTGGCCCAAGTGTAAGAAGATTGGGCAAGTCAGCGGGAGTAATCTCCCTTGTTGCAGTACTTGTCCCAAGAGTGAGAGATTGGGCAAGTAATTGGGAGTAATCTCCGTCATCTAAGTACTTGTCCTAAGAGTGAGCAGATTGGGCAAGTAATTGGGAGTAATCTCTGTAATCTAAGTACTTGTCCTAAGAGTGAGAAAATTGGACAAGTGATCTGGAGTAACCACCCGCATATCATTACTTGGCCAAAGTGTGAACTAAGAGTGGCAGATGAAAGAAGCCGCAGGGGTAATCTCCCTCACCTCAGTGCTTGGTCTAAGCATGAACAAAGTGTGGTAAATGGTTGTTTCTATGCCAGAGAGAGTAGCCTTGTTGATGTAGAAAAGATCATTAGTGGACTTGGAAATACTATTAAGCAGAATTGAGAATTGTTCAGCAAAAGTGGAACTTTGCGAACTAGGAAAAGGGAGTAATTTTCTTGGTTGATTACACGCTGGATAAAGGGGCATTTTGGATCAAGAAAAGATTGTTTGTGGATACTGAAAGACTATTGAGTAGATATGAGACTGTTCAGCAAGAGTGGAACTTTGTGAACCAGGAGAAGGGAGTCATTCTCCTGGTTGTTTCTTTAACTGGACGTTGAACTATTTTGTAAACATGCCTCTTGGGCTGCTCCCTCTTTTTACCAGGAGAAGGAAGTCATCCTCCTAGTATCGCTCATGTTTCTAGGGTAGGAGATTGGACAGAGGAGGGATGTTGTTTTGGACTTCCATCTTGATGGCAAGCATCCCTTTATTACTTTGGCTAGGTAGGAAAAACCCCCTTGATGATAGGGAAAGGTAGGATTTTACTTGATTTGTTGATTCAACATATTGTTGAAATGCCACCTCTGGATCCGACTCCTGACTCTAGGACACCACAGTATCTAGCAGCATTGTCTGGAAATAATGATAACTGATGTGTCTCCTGTACAGAACATTATAGGAGACTGGCAGACAACTTAGCCTACGAGACAGTATCCCCATTAAAAGTGGATTTCAGTTCCACTCCATGAACACATGTTGGGAAGTCAATTAATTTGCCTATTGGCACTATCTCTGAAAGTTTCTAAAGAGCTGTGTGCCTATCCTCTTCTGTCTCGCTTAAGACTTTGCTTCATGCTTCTTCAAAATTGAAAAAATATGCAAAACCCTGTCAACCCTAGTATATCTGAGACTTTCTCCTTCCTTCTATACTCTGCCTCTTACCCAACCCTTTCCTATATATCCAACTTCTCTCCCCTTCCCCTACAAGACTCTTCAGCCAACCTATCAAACCTTCTGCACCACAAACAGTTAAAAGGTTGCACCTGTCAACTCCTCTTACCTATATATACTCCCTGGTCAGACTCCCTTTCTCTTCACAAAGGCATCTTCCCAGCTTGCTACAAAAGAACCACTGTCATTCCCATTATCGAGAAGCTGCTGCCAACCCAAGCAATCCCTACTTTTAAAACTATCCCTATGCATGCAGATTCATAAAGAAATATAAAAATAGTCTTTAAAAATATAGAATCTCCATAGTGCACTTTACATATATATAACAATATATAAACAGGGTCCATATTAAGGTTATACTTACCAGTTTATTTATTTATGAATGTATCTATTTTTCATTTGTAAAGCGCATTCAAGCCCGCAGGCCTCTGGGTGCTGGTTACATGAGTAAACAGTACCGAAAAAGCAGTACATGACAGTAAGATGTATATAAAGTCAGTATGGTAGAGGTAGATGAGGCAGCTGACTGAATAGAGTATAGAGAACATGGGAGACTTAGTTAAATAGCAAGGTCTTAAGGTTCTTTCTGAAGGACTTGTAGGATGTGTTAGGCAGACTGGCCTGGGTTGCCTGGAAGATGTCTCATATGGCTGTCTCTCTTTTCTATGTAGTCTTAGGACCCTGGGCCACATATGCTGAGTGGATCAGGGGCATAAGGGGCTGAAATCAGAGTTCCTGGCCTGGGATGTGTGTGTGTGTGGAGCAGCCTGGGTACTGGTCTGATGGTGGGGGGGGGCGCAGGGGCCCTTCTGAGCCCAGCCACTTATATCAGGAGTGGCCTGGAATGTCAGCAACAGCAGGGGGACCCAGTGGGGTCCTTCAAGCCTGGCTGTGTATGCCAGGGGCAGTCCAGCAATTGTGGGATCATCAGGGGAGCCCCAGAGCAGATTCCCATCCGGGTCTGGTATGCCAGATGCAGGCTGGGCTTTTGATGCAGGTGGTAGGACAGGCTCAGTCTCTGTCCCAGCCGCGTTTCCTCTGTGCCCCGGTATAGAGATTGAGCCTGCCATAGTGACGGGGCAGGCCTGCATTTGTTCCTGTGGTGCACCCTCTCCTATACAGTGTCCACTTTTTGAGCCTGTGCGGGGCAGTGCTGAAGCACTGTGCTGTGCCTCTCCTGGCAATAGGGCACTGTGTTGAAGATAACAATCCCGCGCTGCTGCAGTGGTAGATGTGAGACACCGTCTGGTAACATGCACCCAGCCCTATAGATAAGGGGTGTATCAGCCACTTTTGCTCCCTAAAAATAGGCAAATACTCCCAAAAAATAAAAACAGGGAGTACGAAATCTCCCCAAAAAATGGGAAACAGATGCTTAGGACTTTGTACTACATAGTGATGTTAAGAAATCCACAATAACAAATAACTTTAATAACAAACCCTAAATTACAAAACATATTGGGCCTCATTACATGGACGGCGGTAAGGGTTTACCGGTACCAGTATTTTACCGGTACCGGTAAATCCTTACCACCTTACTACGAGGTCCTTTTGCGGGTTGGAGAACTTAACGCCTGCTTTTTGCAGGCGTTAAAAACCAACCCGCAAAGGGACCAGGGAGCTAATTACGGTACCGCAATTTGCGGTGCCGTAATTAGCACCTTCCCCATTCCCATTATGCCCTATGGGGTAAAAATGGGAATGGGGAAGGGCAATGGGGGAAGGGGGAATTACCGCCCCACCAACCTTGGAATAGGGCGGTAATTCCCCTTTCCACCAAGGCGGTGCCAGTATTTTACCAGCATGGACCAAGGTGCTAATAGCACCTTGGTCCACCGCCGTCCGTGTAATGAGGCCCATTGAATTATTTTGTCAAAGTATATATAGGGTTGGTGTAAGGCATTAAAATGGGTGGGGGGGGTTGCGGTCGGGTAATAAAGCTAGGGAAACACAGGGATTGCGGGGGACCCCCCAACTTGAAGAAAAAAAAGAATTAGATATGTTTTTATTATTTTTAATTTATGAAAAAGGTTTTCGTTATTTTGGGATTCGTTAACATCACATGGAACCGGACCTTGCGACCCTGCTTTCCCCCAAACACCTCCATGGATATCTTTGGAAGAGTAGTGCATGTAGAACCAGAGGAGGAAACTACTATTCTTACTGACTGAATGGAAGAAGTAAACATGTATATTTTAATGTGCTTAGAAATCATTATTAAAAAACTTTCCCAGTTAAAACATTTTTACTCGCTTGTAAAATACTCCCATTGGGAAATGGACTTACATTTTTACTCCCCAAAAATCATTTTACTTCCAACTTTAAAAATTAGGGAGTAAATTACTCCCACTTTAAAATCTTATCTGGAGCACTGCATGCACAACAGGGTTTCAAGTGACGGCTGCAGCACTGTCAATGAACGCACCCCACCTGGCAACGGGGCATCTAAGTGGTTGAGGAAAGATTCACATATTATGTTTTTGTATTAGGCCGCAGAGCACAATGGGAAGAATCAGAGATGATTCTCTTCAGAAACCTGGTCTGGGACTCTCCTTATGTGACTATGGAAAGGCAGACACTTTCTGACCCGACCCTGGGGGTGGTGTACTGTGGCAGGATCACATGGGGGAACAGACCAGGAAGACTGGGAGAACCCCCTATTCAACATTTACCATAAACTTAACCTTTTGATGGCTTTTTGCAAGATTATAGAAGTTGAAAAACCTAACTTTTGTAGAAGAAACTACGGTTACATGTCTTCACATTGAAATATTATATAAAGAATGATAACATATCGAAACCTTTGTAATGAAAACATTTAAAGAGAATGCATTTTTTGTTGTTGTTGAGGGGGGCACCCTTGCAAGCCCCTGTTTCCCACCCCTAAAAGCCCAACCCAACCGTTTCCCAAAAATATTTAACCCTTTACCCCACCCCATATTTAACAAATATTTCGGTATAAAGACTGCATTTCGAAACTACAAGTCCCAGAATTCTAGAGGGAGTGAGACAAAGAAGAGGGCTGAAGAGGCATGCAGATGTAGTGGTTAGGCTATTGGGCCTAGTGGCTATTGTAGGAGTCAGGCACTTGAAGCTAATGGCTCACACCTGAAGCCTATTTCCCAAGCTGGAAGGCAATAAAGGCCCCAGCAAGACTGTAGTAGCAGAAGGAGCTGGAACGAGGACTGGAAGGCTGGTTGGAGTAGCAGTAGTAGAGGAGAAGCACAAGGCTGGCAAATCACAAGAAAGTAGCAGAATAGAAGCGATACCGGTGCATGGAGACAGCAGATTTCACCTGCAAGCTCTGAGAGAGTCCTTATATGTCTATCAATTTCAGAGGCTGGGCAGCGGAAGACGTGCAGGAGGTTGAGTTTTCCCCTTGTGAACCACGTTGCAGTGATTGCAGAACCATGGAAGCGCTGCAGGAGATCAAGGCCAGAAGCAGAAGCCAAGCAGAGGGTCTTGTGAGAAAAAGAAACTTCCACACAAGTGGCTGGGCCAGAGACACCCGTGCTGGAGAATGGTATAGGTCCTCAGCAGGCAAGAAGTAGCAGAAGAAGTAGAAGAAGTCGGGGAAGCAGTGCGACCTGCAGGACCAGTGACACTGAAGCCAGTGAGTGAAGCACGGCATTCAGGTGCACTGTGCAAGCCTTGCCGGTAACTGTAGCCAGCTCGTAATTGTCTTACGTTAGAGTTAATGTGAGGAAAAACTGTTTGTTGCCTTAGAAGTCTTCCCATCAATCGAAATGTAGCACTTGCGTGTAAAATTGAAGATCATTGTCAGCGTGAGAGGCTCAAGCACTTGAAGCCCATTGTTGGTGCATCCGAGAACCAAGACTGTTTGCTGTGCAACAAATGGTCACATGATAGTAATTTAGTTGAGAGAACACTTCTTAAACCTTATCGAATACTCTACCTTGTCTATACACAAGTTACAAGCAGCAACGTGAAAACTATAACAAGGAGATCGAGTGAGCCTAATTACAATTCCTGAAAGAAGCTTGAACTTCATTCTTTACAAGTGTATGGGAAAACAAGGTTTCATTTCAACTTTAAACCTTACAAACTATCTGAAAGAAAGGTTGTGTGTGCCTTTTTGTGTTTTCACAGAGCAGATTCAATACTTTAAAAGCTTTAAGGAGAAGAACAAGCATTACCCAAGCCAGAAGAATGGCTTGGAACTTGTTGTGCCAAGCAATAAAAATCAAACTAACTATTTTGTATCATTTTTAACAGTTGAGTGGCATATGAAGCAAGTACCCCATTGTTACGTGCAGCTGGGAAAGTGGTGCAGAAGCCGTTTAGTAACTACTTGGACTGATACCTAGTGGGAAAGTGGGTGCACAGTAGGGAAGGTGAAATAAATGCTTGTGGAAAATATCTTGAAGTAGAAAACAACCTGGGGTGTAACAGACTGCTGAATCCAGAAGTGAAAGAGTACTGTGAGCAAAAGCAGGTTGTTTGTGTGGTATCTGGACTGACTGAAGAGGCAAAGAGCCTGCCCCTTTTAAGAAAGCCATTAAAAGGAAGAGTGCCTTGCCTTCCAGAAGAGGTGGAATATCTGGTTAAAAATCTACCTAATAAATCACAAACATTGAAGCAGTAGTAGTTACACTTGAACTGTGGTGGTGTTTAAAGACTGTCAGCAGATGTTACTTTGAAATAGTTAAAGCATTAACGTGCTATGGGACAAAGGTTACTGCTCACATAGTACCAACATTAGAAGTATGGTTGATGGAAAAAGAAGCAGTAGTCCAGAGAAAATATCCTGAAAAATGTACCTAGAAGCAGAAGTTGTAACAGAAGAAGTCCTAAAGAAGTGTATATTGTTGTCATTGAGGAATATTACACTTTCTTTCGAACTGTGATCATTTACCTGGAAGCATCATGACCAGGATTATCATTGGTGCCTTTTTCTACTAGAAAGTTGGAAGGGGATCTTTTCATCCAAGGATAAAGAGTGACTACCAGTGGATTTTTGTTTAGTGAACTTTGTTTTGACTTTGACCTTTCAAGACTTGGTTTGAAACCTTTTTTTCCTTTGTTGAATATTTTGGAGTGACTTTGAAGCCTGAGGAAGGACTTTGCCCAGGACAAGAGAAGGCCATAAAGATATTGCATTTACATTGTTTGTTATATTGTGTTGCTATATGATCCTCTTTGTATATTGGTTGTTTTTGTTGTGCGGCTGTTTGGCGCTGAGGCGTAAGTGCTGGATTCGGTAAAAATCGAGTCTGTTAGAGAAGATCCTAATGAACTCAATACGGACTGCTGTCATTTAGTAAGTCTGTCTTTGGACTCATGGAATTAGTGTAATAAGTCATTTAAGGAATTCTGGTTTTAGCGCATTTGCGCCTGTTTCTGAAGTTATTATTTGGTTGTAGTTTTTTTTTGTATATATCAGTAATTACAGGTGGCAAGATTATGCAGGCAAGATTTCCTACGTTGACAATGGGGATGCCTCCAGTTATGCATCTTGGATGTCATAAGGGCCCTCTTAATTCCTTGTTATCTAAACCCAAACATCATGAAAATAATAAAATCGTCCCTTTTCGCTGTTCCACTCGGGTTGGTGCCCGCAGTCGGAACAGCACGAAAACTGGTCCTAGAAGGCTGCCATTACCGGACATTAGGGTTTTCTGTAAAGACAAACATGCAATCTCTGCTCCTATTGATATGAGAGCTCCTGCCATTTCACAGGTGTGCTCTACTCCTGGTCCTGACTTAAAGGGTGTGCTTTGCCCGCCTTCTTTAAAAAAAGTGACCTCCATAGATGGTATTCACTCAGTGCACACCAGTATCACACCATGTGAAAACTCCTCATCTCGAGTATCCTTATCCGATAGTATGATACTTCATAACTTACCACTGACAGCTCCCGTTGGAGCAAAGGCTGATATGCCCACTTGTGTGACCAATGATGCTGTAGTGGTTACTCTAGACATGGATCCCTCGAGCCTCTCTCAACAATTGCTACCCGAGAGAGCAATGTTGAACATGTCACAGTCTCCTGTTATGTTCTCTGATCATAATTCCGAGTGTTCGGAAATTGAAGACTCATATCATGCACCGACTCCACGTCGAATTCCTATGCCTGCAGTAGCAACTGGTAAAGTGGAGGTGATAGTGGATCCGGGAAACTTGGTGGCACTTACACTATCGGCAATGCATGTCTCCCTTCAATCCTTGTCTAGACTCTTTGATTCAGTAATCTCAAAGATGGGTGACCATTTGTGTAAATTGGATCAAATTCTAACATGGCAGGGGAATGTTTCCATGCATTTTCAGCAAAAGGAAAAAAAAAACTCATCCTTTGCTTCAACTGACACTAGTGACAAGCCGGTTGTTACTAAAGTATCTCTAGGTTCGCAAACTTCTTTTGAAGCATTTTCAGGACCCGGGGTAAACAATGGTGCCACGTCTGTGGCAAATTTACCTATATCGTCAGCAGTGCCTTGTATTGCAGGTATTATTGTGGATTCCATGGTTCAGGCAAATTTGAGTCCAGCTGATCCAATGGTCTCCAAACCCTGTACCAGTGCTAAAGGTGACCCAAGTGTGCCATATACCATCTTTACCCCTAAAATACTCATGACTGGTGCAAAATCGATTCAAACTCCCCAATGTAAAAAATCCAAAAACCTTCCAGCCGCTAAGAAAAATGGTACAGCCCAAACAAAGAGCTTTCTCCGCCGTGTCGCACTACCTAAAAAAAATGCGCTCATTGCATCATCGGCAGTTGCAAAAAAATACCATCAAATGGCCTTGATACGCACTCCCGTTTCCACTCTACAGGAACTCAATACTATCCCTGCGTACGCCCCACTGGATGCATTGGCTGAACTAGCAGAAGACATGGATTGTCAAGCTAAGACTGCCACTTCCATGCCTACATCTATGCCTAGAGCTGATGATGCCTCAAGTGGTCTAGCTGCGAGCCTGCCTTTGGATTTCCATCGACAGGAGATTCGTCGTGCTGTTGATGCATATATGTCTGGCCAAATTGGTATGGCAAAAAAAATCGCCACTCAATCTGAGGCTCTGTCATCTAAGAATCATTTAAGTGCAATCAATCCATCCTTACCTAATACTGGCGTGAGTTTAACTAAAGTAGTTACCCCCACATTATGCCCACTGGTACCAGGTGCAAAACAGATGGTGCAAACTGATCTACGGGGTACGACTAGTGCTGAAGGACGGTCACTCCTGGCTGAAATTGCCCCCGAACTTTTTGAATTGTTACAGGCTGCTTGCCAAAAAGAGTCTAAGTCCAGCGTAGTGCCTGTAATGGCTCTAAGAAACAGAAGCGCAGAGCCTGTGGCCTATAAACCTGCAACCAAGCCTATGGCCAAGCGTCCTGCTAATTTTAGTTTATTGCTCAGTTGTAGGCCACACCCGAGTCCTCAATACGTCCTAAATCGTAACTCTATTCTGAGCATTTTTTCTGATGTGCCATCTCTAGAAGATATTAGCTCGTATGACTTGGCTTTGGTTGACTTTTGTAACATTTCGAAAACGAATGTTGTGCGAATTTGGATGGACTCACGTATCGTCCAGAACGCTATTTGGGTGGCCCAAAAACAATTGCATGATCTAGGATTTGAGGTATCATTGGAAGCTACTGACCTAGATGCCCCAAATCAGCAGCAATTAGTTCCCCATGTCAACCACAAAAATCCTGTTTATGAGCCGCAAGGTGAAAAACTTTGTCAGTTTCCCTTAAATCAGCATTAGCTAGGTCAAGCTGCTGAGCTATGTAATTTTTCTATTATCAGTTGGAATACGAGGGGTCATTCTAAGCTCGTGAATAATGATCTTAGTTCTCTAGCTAACTACAAGCTAGTTTTACTTCAGGAAACTTGGTTGACTACTGATCCCATTTGGGATGCTCATGATGTGATCTCTTTAGCGGCCAATAAAGGCTTGAGTGGCAGACCATGTGGTGGGCTCCTAACTGCAATACAGGCAGACAATAACGCTAGTATTTATTCGTGGGCCTCACCTAATGCCTTTATTCAAATGACAAGACTTAAATTATCCACAACATTATATGCCATTATTAACCTTTATTGGAATCCAGCGGGGATTACGGCTGAATGCTTCTTGAAGGCCTTAAATGATATGTTGACCGTAATCCTATTGGATGGATCGGTTCAAAAACTTTTTATTGCAGGAGACTTTAATTTGGATTGCATTAATTCAACTAAACAAAGCAATTCCATTCGTATAAAACAATGGGAACAATTTAGTAAACATCATAACCTCACAAGGCTGAACGGAGCTTTCTATTCCGACATCCCTCCATCTTCAACATGGTCCCGGGGCGCTTCAGCATCTATTATTGACTATATGTATACGAATGTGTCCCTGTTCCATGATGTTGTGGATTTCAAAATTGTGCATTCGGAGCTGAGTGACCATAAACAACTTACAGCTGTCTGGCAGTATAGTAGAAGTTGCAATATGCATAGAGATAGAATGTTGCAAAGTCAATTTTGTGTGAACAATGCTGGTAATAGACTGCGATGGACTGAGAAGTCAGTTGAGGCCTTTCATTTTTACTTGATACAGGCAGTCGCTGCTACAACCCTTACTGCTGACTCCCCAAATGTCTGCTACTCTGATATGCTACAAGTGTATCGGTCCCAAGTCCCTAGTTTCTCATCAAAACAGTCTATCTGTGCTCAATTTTCGCACATCTTTGACTTAGAAACTAGAGATTACAAGCGTCTTTTCAGACAACAGAAGAGAAATGCATTGAATCTTCCAGCTAATATCCGTCATAAACATCTCTCCAATCTTAAAACAAAGTATAGAAATTGGGTGAAGGCAAGGCGTGTGAAACTTTATCACACTGATAGTCAGCTACTTTTGGCTGCTGTCCAAGGTAAGAATATCTCTAAAACCTGGTCTTATCTTAATCAAGTAACCTCGGGCTTCCAAACAATAATTCAAGCAAATGAAGTCTCAGAGCATGCCTGGATTGCGTATTTTTCTAATCTTTATAAATTACCTGTTAAGGATGTATGTCTAGATAGCTCTCATTCTTTTCCTAGATTTCATCTAGATTTTGATCTGGAAGATATTCTTTTATATATCAAGAAAGCGAGCAATTCAGGCGCATGCGGTCCAGATGGCTTGTCCAACAAGATGTTCAAAGCCTATCCACAAGTGTGGAGTCGTATTTTGTTTACCATCTTTAATCTGATCTTGGAGTCTCAAAAATTACTGTCGTCCTGGACTCATTCTATCATTGTTCCTATTTATAAGAAAGGAGATAGGAAAGAGCCGTGCAGTTATCGACCTATTGCACTTCTAGATGCGCCAGGAAAAATCTTTTCTCGACTGATTTTAAGAGACTTCAAAAAATGGATTTCGCAGGTTCAACTTAATGACCCATTTCAATCAGGCTTTGTGACTGGCTTAGGTACCATCCCTAACATCATTACGCTACAAATGCTCCTTTCTGATTATGCAGCCCAAAGGCAGACTTTGTATCTAGCCTTTGTTGATTTCCAGGTTGCGTTTGACTCAATTGATCGATCACTTCTACAGCATAAGTTGATTAAGCATAATAGTCCTTCCTCTCTATTATCTTTAATCAATCTACTACACTCCAATACTACCATGCAGGTTCGACTTAATTTGAGTGGTGATTTGACTTCAACATTTCGAACATTTAGAGGGCTAAAACAAGGTTGTATTTTGGCGTCATCCATTTTTAACATCTTCATTTACGACTTGGGTGTAACTTTGAGTCAAATTGTGAGTGACTCACCTCGATTAGGCCGGCATAATGTTCCTTATTTATTCTATGCCGATGACTTGATTCTTTTCTCAAAAACCCATACAGGTCTGCAGAAACTTTTGCATAGCCTTAAATTATATGTAGACACGAACCATTTGACAATTAATACTAAGAAAACCCAAATAATGGTTTGTAAGAGGCATGAAAAGTGTAAAGTTAAATCTTTTTGTTGGCGATTACACAATGTTCCATTAGAACAGGTAGCCAACTATAAGTATTTGGGCACCTATATAGTGGATACCTTACCAAGTATTGACCCTGACATAGAGATCCTGGGCAAATTACGGTCCCTAATTGCGCAAGCAAAGATACTTATGGCCAAATTTGGCAAATTCACGTGTAAACATGTTCTCACCTTCTTTCTTCAGAAGTTGACGCCAATCTTGACCTATGGGTCTGAGGCTCGTAGTCCTAAATCTGTGGAGTGGTGGGATAGAATTGAATCCTTGTTCTGGAAACAAGTACTACATCTGCCCGCTTGCACACCTTTACCATTGATTCGATTTGAATTGGGATCTCTTTCAATGTTTTCATTTGTAATTTGGAAATATTGTGCCTTTTTCCGTAAATGTCTATTGTCCTTAGAGCGATCAGACATTTTGGGAAAGGTGGCCTGTCATCTTTTAGAACAAAATCAGGCCTTTTCAAAACAATGGTGTGCCTTTACTATGAACGCAATGTCTGATGCCTCAGTTGATTTGGAGCTACTTTTGAACAATGAAGCTCGTGCCAAAATGAAAGTTCAGCAACACGATTGGATTCTGACCCAAAATAAATGCCTCAACTACAAGGATTTTGATCGAGCGCTATTTGGGCACAAGCAATGTAGAACAATGTCTGACTATTTGGCCAAATTTCCTTGCTCAAACACTCGTCAGAAGTTTCTCCGTTTTCGGTTGAACCTTTGGCCGACATTAGATGTGCAGGCACGAAGAAATCAAATTATGCAATCAGAAAATGTATGTCGCTTTTGTAAGGTTATTGACAAAAGAGAAACGCTGGAGCATTGTTTAGTGTTTTGTACAAACTTAGCCACTATTCGACAAAAATGCTTTGGAAACTTCTTTGAAGACCAAAATACACATATTAATAAGAACCTATGGCATTGTATCTTTTCAGCAACTGCACTAAGGACCAAAATAGCAATTGTGCGATTTTTGGATGAAATATTTAGCGTGCACCCATAGTTAATGTAATTGTGAGGCACTAAATTCTGAATTTTAACTGTAGTGAATGAACAAACTGTAAAATTTTTGTATGAATTGTAGTGTTTTGATATTGTGATACTTTTTGATATTTGAAAGGTTGATTTTATTAACCATATAAATAAAATAAAAAAAATAAAAATTGGTTGTTTAGAGTGAGGGCCAGTTTACCCATGCTAGAGAATGTTCCCTTAGTCTTTAGACTGGGTAGGTAATTCCTCTGCAGAGTAGGGCAAGCAAGGTATTATCTTATTATATTTTCTTTAACAAAATTGGGCTATTTTGAGAAATTTACAAGCAGTGGTCTGCCTCGCATTACTGAACCATCACAATAAGCACGGCCCTCCAAAGTGGGAGTCATGATCTCATAACTGATTTAACAGAACTCAGCTCACTACTATATAGATGTTCACTATTGTTAGCCTTTCATGGGTCCCACGCACATTAGACTCTCTGAGGGAACCTTCACTTTGGGTACAAAACACTGCACAGAAAAAGCACATTATATGTAGAGTTTAGCCTGAACACTTATTTTGGAATTCATTCCACTTGCTGAAACACAGATGAGGTACTGGCTGTGCCTAGGAAGGGTGACTGAAACAAGTCGGAGCCAAGACCTAAGCAGATATGATGGATCCTGCCTCCAATGACACAATGCCTAAGAATAAAACCAATAAGGTAGTCACAGAATTGAATGGAAGATCAGGAGGAGAACCAGGTGGTCCCCCACAGTCTGCAAAGGAAAGAAAAATAGGTTACTAAACCAGTTGAAGGCTCGTAACCGTGCCACAATAGTGCACCCCATAGGAATACCTGATAGACAAGGAGGGAAACAGATGATCAGGAACAGGAATGGACAGTAGATCCCTACAGGTTTCCATGCAGTCCATTCCTCAAAAAAGCAAAAGAAGAATGGTTCAGACAATACATCCAAAATGGGTAATCCAGGACAGTCCAGATTTCAAAATTAGTTCCAGTACCAAAAAGTCAAGCCATACGACGAATCCAACAGGGGCAATCCAAAACATTTTGCGATCCAAGCTGAGAGTTCCAATACAAAGACCAAACTGTACAACCAAATCCAAAGAACATAACCAAACAATCCTGTATCCAATGCCGGGGTCAGAAAAACACAACAGGTCCATCACGCCAAATCCGAGAGGTTAATCAAAAAGTAGTACAGAAAGTCAAACGGAGCAGGAAAAATCCAGAAGTCAGATGTAGGAAGAACATGATGCCTCCAGAACATGCCACACAACTGCCGGAGTTCGTTGAGAGGCAAGTGTCACAAGTCTCTCCCCTTCTCACCTGTCTTTCCTTGCTTGCGACCTTCTTTGAAGATTTCTTTCGCACGGTCCGGGATTTGTAGAGGCTCGTGTGCTGGTCGTCTGGTTCCAGCATGGGATAGCGGTCCTACTCCAGGAGGCGGTTGGATGTCCAGTACCAGGAACCGGGAAGGAGATTAAATCCGAGCTCGGAGGCATGGAACGCCGTGACTCGAGCGCAGGCGAGGATCCTGGAAGAATAGTAAGGTAAGTTCGAGGAAAGGAAAAGGAGGAAGTAGATTCAAGGAATCGGGGAAACAGAACTAGGATGGAAGTTCCGAACGAACTTCGCCAACACACGTCAGACTGCTCCGAGCGGTAGTGTTGAGACGCACAGAGCCGCGGGGGTGTGTCTGCTTTGTAGAATATCGAACATAGCGCGTAAAGACTGGCAAGTTGGTTCCGCACCAAACGACCATGTTGGAAGGATCACAGAATTCAGTCCTCTATGGGTCAGGGACCACGAAGTCCAGAATGGGCGCAGGCGGTGGTTCATGACAGTATGCCTCCTCCGAAACCCAGCTCCCCTGGGTTTGCCTGGATGGATGAGATGGTATCTTCGTATCAGCCGGGGGGCATTCATATTTGACATGGGTTCCCAGGTGTGCTCACTGGGAGGATACCCTTTCCACTCGACCAAATACAGTAGTTGACCTCGTCGGTACCTCGAGTCACAAATTCTGGAGACCTCATATTCGAGTTGGTCATTGATAATCACTGGGGTGGATCTTGGAGCAGTTCGAGAGGGCTGAACATAAGGTTTTAACAAAGAAGTGTGGAAGACTGGATGAATCCTTTTCCATGACTCTGTTAGTTGGAGTCGAGAAGCCACTGGATTAACAATTTCCTTTATAGAAAAGGGTTTGTAATACCTGGGAGCCAATTTATTTGGTCGTAGGTGCAGAGGAAGTAGTTTTGAGGATAACCAGACCTTATCGCCAATTGAATAGGAAGGCCCAGGCCTTCTTTTGGAATCTGCATATTGTTGCACATCTCTTCAGGCTTTTTCTAGGTGTTCCTTTGCTTCTTTGTGCACATTGATTAGTGTTTCAATCCAGGAATCAACCGCCGGAACTGGGGTAGGATGTGGGAGAACGGACGGTAGGACTGAGGGATGAAATCCTTGACTATAGAAGAAAGGACTGGTCTTGATAGCAGAATGATCCGAATTGTTGTATGCAAACTCGGCCACAGGTATTAAAAGTGACCAACCATCCTGGACTTTGGTGGAGAAACAACGAAGATACTGTTCCAGGGTTTGGTTTACTCATTCAGTAGCACCATTGGTCTGTGAGTGATAACCCGAGGACAATGCACGCTGAATTCCCAATATACGACATAGCTGTTTCCAGAACTGGGATATGTACTGGGGTCCTCTGTCGGAAATGATTTTGGAAGGTAATCCATGAAGCCGGAATATGTGTTCTAGGAAAATCCCGGCGAGTTCAGATGAGGATGGTAGTTTGTATAGAGGCGTAAAATGAGCCACATTTGTGAACAAATCAATGGTAACCATTATAGTCGTGTAGCCTCTGGAAGAAGGTAGTTCTACAATAAAGTCTGTGGCAATGAATTCCCAGGGTCTTGGTGGTATTGCTGGTTGGTGTAGGAGACCTGCTGGTGTTTTATTGTCATGTTTGTTCTTATTACAGACTGCACAAGTCTGGACATGGATCTTGATGTCATCCTTCATCCTTGGCCACCAAAACTGTCTTTGTATAAAATGGAGGGTGTTGGTTATGCCACGGTGTCCTGAATGAAGAGTATCATGGCATAGGCTTGTGATCTTTTGTCTGAGTCCAGGAGTAGGATTGACCAGTCGATTGTCCTTGAAGAGATATCCATCCTTTGATTTGAGATTCCACTGATTGTTCTTCTTAAACTCCTTCCAGGGGTCAGAAGACTGAGTTTGGGCTTGAATATCCTCCAGGAGAGTGATTGCTTGAGCAACAAATATTGAGTTGGGAAACATTTTAGGAAAGGTCTGGTCCTCAAGGGTTTCGTAATCAGGACGTCTGGATAAGGCATCGGCAATAATGTTATGTGTTCCAGGAAAATAATGGATTTGAAATTGGTATTGGTCAAAAAAGAAGGCCCAACGGGCTTGGCGACTGTTTCGACATTCCATGGATTGTAGGACTTGAAGATTCCGATGGTCCATGCGGACTTGTTCCGGGTGTTTGGCTCCCAGAAGGAGATGACGCCATTCAGTGAAAGCTTGACGAATGGCTAACAATTCCTTCTCCAGGACGGAATAATGAGTTTCACTGGGAGTCAAGGTGTGGGAGAGATAGGCGATGGGGTGTTCCAATTTGTCACCAAGTTCCTGTTTCAGGACTGCCCCGATGGCGTAGTTGGAGGCATCAGTTTCAACAAGAAAGGGTCAGTCAGTGTCGGGTTGAGCTAGGATGGGAGCTTGTGTGAGCTCCGACTTCAACCGTTGAAATGCCCAATCTTGGGCCCAGGTCCACTGAAAGGGAGTATCTTTCTTCAATAGTGTGACAATGGGATGCACAATCTCAGAGAACACGGGTATAAATTTCCTGTAGAAGTTAGCAAGCCCCAGGAAGTATTGGATTTGTTTTACAGTGGTCGGAACAGGCCAAGATAGAATGGAGTCAACCTTGGAAGAATCCATCCCTATACCTCTGTGCTAAGAACGAATCCGAGATAGTGAACAGTTGATACATGGAAAAGACATTTCTCGTGTTTAGCCAGGAGCTTGTGTTTTCATAAATGTTGTAAGACTGCCCTTACATGCTCTTCGTGTTTCAGATGGTCCTTGGAGTAGATCAGTATGCCGTCTAAGTAAACAATGATGAAGAGGAACAACATATCAGAAAAGACCCGATCCATGAAACGTTGGAAAATTGCAGGGGTATTAGCAAGTCCAAAGGGCACAACCAAGTATTCAAAATGGCCAAAGGGTGTTCTAAAGGCTGTTTTCCATTTGTCACCTTCTTTTATATAAATAAGATGGTAGGCACCCCTGAGATCAAGTTTTGTGAAGATGACTGCACCTCTCACTTCCTCCAGGATATCCGAGATGAGAGGCAATGGGTAACGATCCTTGAGAGTGCATTGGTTAAGGCCACGGTAATCCAAACACGGCCTGAGCTCCTTGGAATCCTTCTTAGGAACGAAGAAAAGGGAAGCGCCCGCTGGGGACTTGGATGGCTGAATAGTTCAACTTTTCAAGTTGGTATCCAGGTATTCCCAGAGGGCCCTTTTTTCTGGTTCGGACAAAATAAACATTCTTCTGAAAGGGATCACGGCTGAAGGTTCAGTGTCAATGGCACAATCCTCCAGTCTGTGGGGTGGCAGAGCTTGAACAATTGCTGTTGAGAATACATCTGTGTATGCCTGATAGGCCCTGGGAATCTGGATAATGTTAGAAACGGTGACTGGAATTTGCTGAGTTTCTTGAGAGTCTTCAGAGGAACTTGGTAAAGTGATTGGGGACAAACAGTGGGACATACAATGTTCTGAACCAAGAAATAAGGAGCCTGCCGCCCAGTTGATATAGGGGTTATGCTTCTGCAACCAGGGCATGCCTAGAACTATAGAATAGTGAGCAGATCTTATGATATCAAATTTAATCCTTTCTTGATGGTGATTTATAGAAAGAAGAATCTCTTTGGTTTGAAGGGTTATGGGTCCTGAAGATAAGGGTCTCCCATCAATAGCCTCAACAGGTTGCATAGTCTCTCGTGTTTTGTGGGGGATGTTGTGACTAGTGACCCAAACATGATCTATGAATATGCCCATGGCTCCGCAATCCACTAGTGCCAAGATGGGGTAGGATTCATTCTTGGAAGGCGATAGGAATGCCTGTAGAATCACAAGATTGTTTTGTCCAGGAGAGTTCAAGAAAGGAATTGATGAGGAGCAGACACCTTTCTCCCAAAACTGTGCCCCATCTAGGATCGGGAGCTGGCGTTTCCCGAACGTTGTGGTGGAGCGATAGGGCACTCTCTCACAAGGTGTTTATCGGAGGCGCAGTACATGCACAGTCCAGTGTGAATCCGGCGCATCCTTTCTTGTGGAGTAATGGGTCCACGGAAGGCCCCCAGTTGCATTGGTTCAGGATCTGGGGTTGGAGAAGCTGCAGGCTCTGGTCTGTATGTATGGTCTGTGGCAGCCTTTTGAGATGTTGACTTAGACTTTCTTTTCTCTGCCTTTCTTTCCTGGATTCGAAAGTCAATTTGTAGGGATAGGTCCATGAGGGCCTGGAAGGAGCTTGGGCGAGCTACCCTGGCTAGCAAGTCCTTTATTTCTTCATTTAGGCCTCTTTGAAAGAGGGCGAAGCTGGCTTCTTGGGACCAATCAGCCTCTTTTACAAGTTGTTTAAAGCGGGTCACATAGGTAAGCATATCCTGGGATCCTTGTTGAAATTCAAGTAGTCGTTCCTGAGCGCTGTAAATAAGCTCTGGGCGATCAAACATGGCTTTAAGAGCTTCCACGAATCCATCATAATCATCTAGGAGGGCGTCACCCGAATTGACTAGGGGGTTGCCCAGGTTAAGGCATTACCGGTGAAGTGTGAGATCATAAACCCCACCTTGGCTCTTGGGGTGGAAAAGTAGTAGGGCTTGAAGGTGAAATGCACCAAACATGAGTTAAGGAAGGCATGAAGGTTCTTTGAAGAGCCATCATATTTGTCCACCACTCCTCCCAATAAGACACTTTCCTTAGTAGCAGAGTCACAAGACAAGACTAGCTGCTTTAAAGCAGCGTTCTCTGCCTTAAGGTTCTGGACTTCAGTGGTTAATTCCTGCATACCTCGCATGAGGTCTTGAACCGCGGCTTCCATCTCTGTATTCGTATCATTTCTTTAGGCGTCTCAATCTGTCACAAGTCTCTCCCCTTCTCACCTGTCTTTCTTTGCTTGCGACCTTGTTTGAAGATTTCTTTTGCACGGTCCGGGATTTGTAGAGACTCTTGTGCTGGTCGTCTGGTTCCAGCGTGGGATAGCGGTCCTACTCCAGGAGGCGGTCGGATGTCCAGTACCAGGAACCAGGAAGGAGATTAAGTCCGAGCTCGGAGGCACGGAACGCCGTGACTCGAGCGCAGGCGAGCATCCTGGAAGAATAGTAAGGTAAGTTCGAGGAAAGGAAAAGGAGGAAGTAGAGTCAAGGAATCGGGGAAACAGAACTAGGATGGAAGTTCCAAGCGAACTTCGGCAACACACGTCAGACTGCTCCGAGCAGTAGTGTTGAGACGTGCAGAGCCGCGGGGGTGTGTCTGCTTTGTAGAATGTCGAACGTAGCGCGTAAAGACTGGCAAGCTGCGTTCCGCACCAAACGGCCATGTTGGAAGGATCACGGAATTCTGTCCTCTATGGGTCAGGGACCACGAAGTCCAGAATGGCCGCAGGCGGTGGTTCATGACAGCAAGGCTCTTTCAGTCTGGTTCTTTTACCTCCTGGATTGTATGCCAATGTATGCCTCTCTATGGCATGCTGTATGTGCTGATGTTCGCCACGCTGGGTGCCTTCCAGTATGGTCTTCTTGCCATGACTCTCTGCTGGCTACCACGGGCTACCATGGTAACCTCCAACATTGTGCCCTCATAAAGAAGTGCAGGCGGATAATGACTATGATTTAGGATAATTAGGTGGACATCTTGTAGAGGAGATGCCAATATCTGGACAAGAGAGCCAGGCCAGACCTGGTTC
Source organism: Ambystoma mexicanum (assembly GCF_040938575.1). NCBI lineage: Eukaryota > Metazoa > Chordata > Amphibia > Caudata > Ambystomatidae > Ambystoma > Ambystoma mexicanum. Next base: position 304,621,861 of record NC_090923.1, on the reverse strand, counting down.
GGAACTCACTGCTAGGGTTTGAATGGTGCCAATTTGTAGATATCACAGACAACTTAATCGTAGGCTCATATGCAGATTCACTGGAACCAGGTACATCGGGGGGGGAACCAGATGCGGAACCAATTTCAGACCCTTTTACCTTGCTCACTCTAATTCCAGTGATTATTTTTCTCTACTCCACTTAAAGAAATGTGCTCAACATTTCTTAGAAAGAATGTTAAACAATAACAACAAAATTCAAACTGAATGTCCTAAACCATCAATGGAGGGAAAACAATATTAAATTCCAGTTGTAGACTCGAGATGACCTAGACTTTCCTAGGTATGTATAGAACATAGCTAAAGGGGAAGACAATGCTTGGGCCACTTGCCAAACCCATTGGCCACTTACTGAACCCTTCACCTAAACACCATTGACACATTATTAAAAATTGTAGAACAAGGTAAAAAGGTAGGGTTCATGGAGGAGCCTACAGACACTGAAATTGTGAGCCAGTGCCCTCAGAATGTATGTTATTTAGGCAATCAATGCTTTCATAATCCAGTAGAAAAAAGGAGGGTATACTCATAAGAATAACACCCAAGCTGGTGGGACTAGCTGACTCTCAGACAATGGGAGATACAGAAAAAGTTATACTTGGAGAGGGGACAGTGAAAGATATAGGGAAGCTCCTCTCAACTTTTGCCGCCTTCGATAAAGCCCAGACATCATTAATTAAATGATGCCAGGTGCAGGTTCCCAGCATTACCAGCTGTTGTAAAGACTGTGGAGTTGGCGGAGCACAATATTCCAAGAAAGTGGAAATGCCAGTTCCCTCTCTGCAGAAGAATGAGAACTCCAGGAATTGAGTTTGAAAAAGAACCCCTTTCTTTCCTTAACCAGCACAGAGACAGAATAAAAAAGGTCACAGAAGAAGAGACCAAACATTTAACTCTGGTATTACGTATGCAGAATGCTCCATGCATAGTGCCGACATTTGAGAGGACTTGACTGCTTTTTCTTAAAGTATTGATTCTACGTTTTAAGATATCCATGGGAACTAGGCATGATTCAAAAATACCACATGGACTTTGTCACAAAACCAATGCATAAATTGTTGTTGTGCCATTTGAATTACCACAAACCCAGGCTCAATTAGTATATTGGAAGATCGCACAATTGTTGGAAAAGGAAGAAATATAAAGGGCTTTCTTCAAGTGTTCATTTTGAGGTCACTGGATCAGTACATGAGATATAGATGATTCAAGATAGAAACAACTGCATTGTTAAGTCATATATTGAGGCCACATGAATCATAGGTAGGATTGGACCTCCAGGATAAATATCTTAATTTTCCAGTTTACCAGTTCCATAGACACTTTTTTTGCTTCCGGTGGTGTCATCGCATTTTACATTTTTGTTCCTTACTCTTCTGGCTATCTTCAGCACCTTGGTGTTTTATAAAGTGTCTGTTTCCTACGGTGGGTTTTGTTTGAACAAAAGGAATCAGAATGTGTATGTATTAAAACAATATTCTGAACATGGCACAATATCTGGGTATGATAGAGGGATACAGGACTATTACGGTTCAATGTTTGCTGAATCTAGGGTTCATAATAAATTGGAAGAAGCAGAAACAAGATCATCCCAGAAAATACAATTCTTGGGATTTGCAAAAATGTGTCTTGTGCCCACATTTCAGATTCATTGAACAGGGATGGTGTATATCACGAAAGAGATAACATGAATATTAGCAGCTCTTTTGGGTTTACTTTTTTCATCCAATCAAGTAATATTTCCAGGGCCTTTGCAGTACAAGTATTCTTCATAGATTAAACATTCAGCACTATTCCAACCTGGTCAACATTTCTTAATTGGCAAAACACTATTACAATGATGGCTAAGAGAGGTTTTACAGGGCACTCACATTACAATAGCAGAATGAAAGGCTGACTGGCACCTTGATCTAGGATTTTTCGGAAAAAAAGTTGCGGCCCATTCCAACTTTGCATTCTGGCTCAGTGTCCAGGCGACTTGGTTCTTCAGTTTGAGACCAGATCCCATGGCTGTGACAACAGACCCTTTTTCAGATTGGTAGCATAGGAATGCCCTAATCATCCCTGCCACGTGCGCTGCTACCTCATAGGATGTTGTTACATGTATTAATGCAGACATGTACAATTATGTTAGCGATCCAGTTTGGGCATCAGAAGTTTGTATATTTCCACAGACTCCCTGAATCCTCTTCACATATTTCCAGATCAATTGATGGGTACAGAATCCTAGACCCATCCTCTGCTTCTAGCTGATCACCTGACTTCCATGGATTGGCTTCTTTCATAGATAGATGGAAACACACAGGCATTTTAAAATCTGCTTCAGTTCTTAAAAAATCTTGTTCACCAACTACACTGAAATCATAAATCTCTACCTCAAAGTCTCAGGGAAGATTGTGTGAGCAATGGAATCAGAATCCCATCTGGGAAGTCGTACGTCACATTGTGAAATGTTTGACACATTTAGAGCAACAATTTTGGATCATACATTGCATCTAAATACATTATGACTTGTAGATGTTTTCTAATGGGGAACATCTTTTGATAGCCAGATTATTTTACCAATGAATCTTAGTTTATTTGGCATTGTCCTTGTTTTGCGATTCATTTGACAATAGCCAATTATACATTAAGATGACTCATTACGAGTTTGGCGTTGTGTGACAAAAGTGGAGGTAATATCATTTACCTCAATTTTTCCCACGCCGTCAAACTACAAGTTTGCTGGTATTACCTCTGGTGGTACCATTGATTTGTTGCAGTAAAGTGGAGGTGTTACCTCTAGCTTCAAGAGGTCATACAGGCAAAAATCCCAATGGACATTTAAACCAGAAAACTGCCACTTGTAATCAGGTGGTATTACCGCCAGAGGTAATACCTCCAGTGGTAATACCACCTAATTACATAGTGGTATCAGTAATTCCGTTTGACAGTAATGCAGGAGATTTACCTCCGGAATACTGGCAAACCTCTAATGAGGACCAATATTGTCTTCTAAGTTGGACACATTTATGTATTTTGTGGCATTTTGAAGTTTTCAGGCATTCAGGGCCTGTATTTGACAGATGCCTCATTACGAGTTTGGCAGTAAGCAGTACAACTGGAGGTATTTACATTACCACCAAATTTACCACTATGCCAAATTCAGTGTCAAAGAAAACTGGTGTTCATTCCACTGGCGAATATTCCTCCTGCGGAATTAGCTCCAGTGTAAATCATCCAACAATTGCCAGAATTAGCCCCAGGGCCAAGGCCGTTGGCAGAATTACCTCCCAAAAATGTTTTGAATCACTGGAATTTCCTCAAAATATTTGAGGAATTGCAGGCAAAAACACAGAGGATATGCCTCCACCAAAATGGTGGAGGTAAATGCAGACAGGTCATTGAAACCAAGGCGGAGGTTCACCAGATCACCTTAGGAGAAGAATATGAGGGCCACACCCTACCCCAAGACACATCCAGACAACACCAGCCACAAGCAGACGTTCATTATGGGCACCACTACCCCCTACTCCAAATACAGCTACAGCAGCATGCAAGATCCCAGCAGGGAAGGAGACAGGCACCACAAAGGCACAGGAGACGCATGGTGTAGGGGTCACCTATATCATGTGTCTGCCCACCCCCATGGACACCAAGGGTTAGCCAATCAGTGCCCCTCTACCGTTTGTACCGCTCGACCATCGCAGACCTGTTCACCCTGATCCAGGCCGATCTCCAGAGTGCCATTGGAATCAGAATCCCTCCCCCCCCTGCTGAAGTTGGTGTGGGTCCTACATATCTGTGCCATGGGTGAATCCCAGCACACTGTGGGTACACTGCATGGGATGTCAGTGCCCGCATTTGCTAAGGTGCTGGACTAAGGCATGGATGCATGTGCTAATGCCATGTGACACTGACCTCACATTCACCCACTGCTGCGCACGATACCCTGGGGCCACACATGATGCCATGATACTGAAGAAAAGCAACCTGCCAGCGATCATACAGAGACACAGAGGACAGCTCACCTGGGTTGTGGGTAAGAAATAGGCATACCCGACTCACAGGACCACCTTCACACACCTGGGTAACATAATGTTCAGAAAAAGTGTAAAAACTACAAGTCCCATGATGCAACGACAGAAGTGCACAGAACAGACCTAGTACACTGACTGACCCACCCAGGTACACAGACACTTTCAGGCCGAATACCACAACCATAGTAAAAATGGACTACAGCACCATAACTGAAAAGTGCTTTGCAGATGACATAACACTGAGAAATCCTTGATTACTGCTGAATCCTGCAATTTGACTGACTGCAATTGTACCATGTTTGAAGAGTCACATCATCCTCACACAGTCCATGCATGTCTTGCATGGGAGGGTGGCCATCCACAGTCACCAGGGCTGAGGATGCCTGTGAGGAACCATGGCAAACCACAGTAGGAAGCATGCAGCGATGCGCAGAGGAGGACAAGGCCATGCATTGAGTGCACATTTGGATTTCTGAATGCCAGATTCAGGTGCCTACGCCCCACTGTGGTGCCCTCCTGTACAAACTAGATGAAGGAGGCAAGATGGTCTTCATCACTGCAAAGATGCACTACTTGTGCACTTGAAGGCACATTTAAATGCCATCTTTTGAAGCCTAATCACACCCTACCTCGGATGAGGATGTCTCTAAAGGTGTAAACAGGTCAGCACAGGGCATATGTTGGGATGTGATGGAAGGACCGATGGTCCACAACGACCTCAGTGACAATTGGTCTTGACTATGCGCCTATGCAACACTGAGGGCATTGATGAGGCACTGAACACACAACTTACTCAACCATAGAATAATCACCTTACACAAACACTAACTTCAAACAATGATTTATTCAGAACCTGTCATATCCTGATCCCCAACTCCACCACCCACCACACACGCTGATCCCCAACTTCACCCCGCACCCCACATGCTGATCCTTAACTCCACCATCCACCCCACACGCTGATCCCCAACTCATCCTCCCACCCCTCAGCCTAGCCCTTGGACATGAACTCACTAGCGCAACCTCTTGTCCCCCTTGTCAGCAACTATTGCGGCATGTGCTGCACGGTCCTGTGAGTACCTGGGTGGGGTGTTCACTAATTAACTCTCAGTAGGGTTAGTGGATTGTTAACTCCCCTGTGTGGCTCCACGGACATGGTCCACGGTGAGGTGGATGGCCCTGGCCACGGCCTCATGGTAGGATGACAACTGTTCAGCCAATCCATGCACCCTCTGGCTCATCAGATACTGGCTTGTATCACTGTGCTCCGTGCTCCTGCACAGCTTGTCGATGGATTTAGACAACTGCCTGGCTGCCCCTGGATACAGTCCTGCATGGCCTGAGAATGGCCCGATTGTTCCTGGACCATGGAGTGCATCTCAGCCTGCCTCTGCTCCATCCGAGATGGCCTGCATTGTGGGGCACAAGATATGGCTGGGGTGAATGGCCGCTGCCATGGTTGGCCTGCTGAAGTGGAGGTGGTGAATGGAGACCTGCCTCAGCCTGGGCATGGGAGGAGGACTCATGACGGTACTGGAGTGCACAACGTGATTTCCGATGGGAAGGTGGGATGTGTAATGGAGAGAGGCTACGCAGGGGAGAGGATTCTGGTTAGAACTGGCAGGCAGGAGAATGTGGTGGACTTGAAGCGGGGGATGCAGAGTCTGCCGTGCCAGCTGTGGCCTTCTGGGATTGTGTCCTATCATCAACACTGTGTCTCACATGAGGGGCTACAGTCGCCCCAGCTGTGGTTGTGTGTTGCCCTGTGGCTTGTGGTGCTGTTTTCATGACAGTGTTCTGTGGATTAACCATGGCTGTGTCCTTCACTTGTTGGGCCTGTGGATTGCATACTCACAAGGTGCCTTGTTTTGGGTGGCACTGTCCCACTCACAGGACTGGTTTGCAGTGTGCGCTTCCTGGCGCTGGTTGGTGGTGGTGTCCTGGAGCGTCCAGTTACATTATCCTGTTACTGGGTGTCTTGAGTGCCTGTTGGGGTATAATTCAGATTTCCACAAACACATTTTGTTTTTTCAATATACCAATTTTTATTGATTATTTTTTTAATTTATTTTATTTATTCAGTTTACAATATATACATATTATAAATACAAATGGAATACAGAGACATATCAGGTCATATTTTACAAATATCAGCATATTACACAATCCATATCAAATCATATAACTCACAAATTATTATACAGCAAACCCACAACCTAGTAGCACTCTCAATGTCCCCAATCCAGCACATAATAAAACACAATAAAACAACACAATACACTAACACAAGACAATAAGAGAGAAGGAAAAGAGAAGAAAAGAGATTTTTTTATTTAAAAGAAATATGAACTAAATAAATAAATAAATAAATAAACAAATAAATAAATAAATAAATAAATAAATTCACAAATCCCCTAACCATACAAATCATTAAGTGGACTCCAGAAGGAAAGATAAACATCTAAACGATTCATATTCTTCAATGACACCTTCTCATAGCTAGACAGCAATTGCATTTAGACTAACCAATCCTCCACCACAGGCTTTTTCCAGACCATCAAAATCAGTTTAACTGCAACCATCAAAGCCTTATCTATCCACAAATCAAAGTTCCTTACAATGGAACATCTTCCACTTCTCATCAATAAAATGATATTCCCCGCTGATCTAGGAATATGATAAACAAGCATAATCGGCAAACATATACCATTGCTTGGTTTTTAACACGATACAGTTCACAACATACAAGTCACATCAGTAAAGGTGGTAGTTAAGTGTAGATAAGTCAGTCCAAATAGGGGAGGGCCATACCAAGGTGCTTTTGCGGCCCTGATCTCATATGCCCGGCTTCCATAGTGTCTTGAGTTCCAAACAAAAAAAGTCATGGCGGTTGAATAGGCCATAGTTGCCCTGGCCTTGTTTAAACAGGCCCACCGGCCGGGGAGGGTAACCAAGGTTAGTCTAACTTCATGGTACACACCACTTCCTCCCATTTGCCCCACACTTTCTGGAACTTCTGAGTGCAGCCTATAGAGTTGTACATCCGCCTCTTCAGAGCCATACATCTCAACTCTTTGGCAGACCATTGGCCAAGACGTGGATGGACCGGCGAACCCAATATTGCAACGATAAGTCTTTTAGATAGCCCCAGTGCAGTTGATATTAGTATTTTTTCATATTTATTGCTCCCCGCCTCTCCCCATATACACAATAATGTCAGGTTGGAGTTGTTGGGGTTTCGCAAGCCTGGGATCCTTGACAGTTTATTAAAATATTTGCCGCAGAATAACTGTATCTGCGATCATTCCCACCATGTGTCAAAAAAGGTGCCCCCCTCGATCCCATATCGCAGGCAGTTGTCCCAATCTATCAACCCCCCATCGAGCCAAAGATGTTCTAGAGTGGTATACCCGGTGTAAAACTTTAAATTACACAAGGCATAGTCTAGCCTCTATACCTATCTCCCTAGGGAACATAAGTGCCTCAACCCAGTCTTCCGGGTCTAATGGCCCAATATTTGCCATCCAGTTCCCCCTGAGCCGGGTTAGCTCTTGGGATCCAAATGCTGTCAGTACTTGATACAGAGTGGAAGTGGCTTTTGTGGCGATGTGGTTTGGGAAGATGTTGGCTTCTATGGGCGAACATTTGGGAACCTCTGCCAGGGCTAGGAACTGGGACCCAATGGCATGCAACATTTGTATATTTTGGTGCTGTTCGGATCTGGGTAGCCCATGTGTTGTCTGAAGGGATTTGAATGAAGCTAGCTGTCCCCCCTGCACCTAGTCTGCCAGGGTACGTATACTGTGTCACTCCCACTTCCTGAAATGGCCCAGTTTACTTACTTCCGGCATGTTTATATTTCCCCACAGCGGTTGACCCATAGTTGATTTGTTCTTCCAGTCTACGTATTGATGAGAGGCAACCCAGGTCTGCCTAACATGGCGTATCATCTGTGGAGGGTTTCTCCCCCCGGATCCATTCCCATAGACCACTTGTTTTGGTTCTACCTCCCCCATCCAACCCCTTTTAATTGCTATGTGTAGGAGGCGTGAATTACCATGTATCCATTCATTGGCCACACAGAGCTGTGCTGCCCAGTAGTATCTCTGTAGGCATGGGAGTCCCAGACCACCCTCCTATAACAACCTCTGTAGCGTCCTAAGCGCAATGTGTGGTTGGCCCCCTCTCCAAAGCAGGCAACATGGGGTACCCTCTATCTTGGCAAAGAGTAATGGGGGATCGGACATGGGGTGTTTTTGTGGCACATATAAGAATCGCAGGTGCATGAGGATTTTAAAAAGTGTGGCCCTGCCCATTAACGTCAACGGGAGGGCTTGCCAGTGCACAGTGTCCTACGCAAATCGATCTATCACTGGGTTGAGGTTAAGACGGATGAAATCCTTTAGGCCGGGACTCATGTGAATGCCTAAGTATTTAAACCCTGAGATCGAGACAAGGTATGGACAGTCTTGGGGAATGGCCAGATCCCTTCCATGCAGTGGGAAGAGAGTTGACTTAAGCCAGTTAACTTTTAACCTGCAGAATCTCTTGTATTTCAGCAAGATCTCTGTTATTATTTGGACTGAGGTTGTAGGTTCACATATATACAACAGGAGGTCATCGGCATAAAATGAGACCCGGTCTTCCCCTCCCCAAGGCCATTTAAACCCCCCTCATTCCAGAGCGGCCCGCAACTTAATTGCCAGAGGTTCGATGGCAAGAGTAAATAATGAAGGGGAAAGGGGACACCCCTGTCGCGTCCCACGCCTTAGAGCAAATCTCTGAGAAGATACCCCATAAACATGCACCATTGCCTTGGGAGAAGTGTAAAGCAGGTTCACCCTTTCCAGAAAGTTCCCACCAAATGCAATTTGTCTCAGAATCTCCCAGAGGGCTGTCCAGTTGACCGAGTTGAGTTTTCAACGGCGAACTGGACCCATCGTAGGTTCATTCAGGTGGATTTAGAGGGCATAAAAACACACTGGTCTGGATGAATGAGTGAGTCATTAACCCCAAACAGATGGTTGGTCAGAATGCATGCTAAAATCATGGCTTCTCCATTGATGAGTGATATGGGCCTTTAGGAAGTATATTCTTCCGGTGGCTTCCCCAGATTGTGGTAGAACCACGATGTGTGCCGGCCTTAAGTCCGGGGGGAGAGAGTGTCCTCCTTTTTGCACTGTAAGAAAAGGTGGTGCATTGGCCCGACAGTTGCATCTTTAAGCCTTTTCCAGGTCTCCACCGGGATGCCGCTGGGTCCGGGTGTTTTTTCCCGGACTGTAGTTCTTTCATCGCGGTTGCCACCTCTTCCTCGGTAATATCGACTTCTAGCTCGAGTGCCTGCTGCGTCGTAAGGTGAGATAGTGCTACCAAGTCCAAAAACTGAAATGCCCCAGACTTCCCATTTTCCTGTGGAGGGGTGTATAATGTTTCGTAGAAGGCGGCAAACACTTCCGCTATGCCGGCGGCTTCTACAAATATTTCCCCTTGTGCATCTCTTATAGCCCTCACGTACACCCTTACTCGGTCCCTCTCCGCTTTATCCAGTGGTCGAAGTGGGCGGGAGCGGTCGGAAGCGGTGCTCCTCTAATTCTTTTAATGAAGTTTTACCGTTCCTATACTTTTATTTTAAAAAGAAACCGTTCCAGAACGGTTTCGTTTAAAAATAAAACTGTAGGAAGAATTTGAAACTTGTACTTTCAGTGCACTGCACAGGACGTTTCCTTAAAGAGAAGGCACATGTGTTTTGGGGTTTTTATTGTGCATGGGAGGATACGTGGCGATGAGGTCTGTGGGGTGAGGTGCAGGCCAGTAGGGAACATAGTTCCACTACCTCTTTTCGTACACTTCGACCACTTGCTTTATCTCCGGTTTCATAGATCTTGCCTTCGACCGCCCAGTGCGCTGACCTAGCATTATCTAAGGCCATATTGCGCAGCACGTCTTGTGCTGTGATCAGTGTATCCTGTGTGGGCCGGGAGCCAGTCGCAAGGAACCCTTCTTTTGCTTTAATGGCCACTGCCTCCACATTCTCTTCCTCCCTAGTATGCTAAGCCCTTCGGCCGCTGTTTGTGATATCGCTTCCCCTCTCAGCACCGCCTTATAACCCTCCAAGAGTGTGACCAGGCTGTCTACTGACCCTTCGTTAATATCAAAGTATTCGCTGTTTTCTGGCCTAACCCTTCCATCACGATGGGGATCCCAAGGTAATATGTGGTGAGCCTCCACGTAACGGTGGGTTTTGAAAGCCCACTCTTTAGCTCCAGGAGAAGCAGGGAATGATCTGTTATCCCCCTGGATAAAAAGCACACAGCAAAGAGCCTATGTGAGATGATCTGGGGATACAAAAATAGTCAATATGAGACACAGAGCGATGTGCATTGGAAAAGAAGGAGTACCCTGCCGCGGTTCCATGGAGCATACGCCAGGGATCAATCAGTCCCACTACCATGGTGAAGGAGTGCAGCTTGGTGAAGTGGGTTGAGTTCCTTCTGCCTATGTGGGTGCGGTCTAGCCCTAGATCCATGACTTAATTGAAGTCACCGCCCAGCACCCACGTGTCACCTTAGTCTACATCATCAGGGCTTGAATGTCGTTTACTAGAACAAGTGTGAGGGGTGGAGCAGCGTAAACCGCCATGATGCCCCAAATAGCCCCCCACATCTAACCCACCACCAGGACAAATCTACACATGGGGTCTGATTTCACCTTTTTGACAATTCTGGCAATTATTGTGTGTGGTGGCACCTGGGGCACCGGGCGTCCAGTCGGGATTCTGTGCGCTCGTTCAATTGAGAAGAATTTGGACAGCTTCTTAGGGGCAAACAGTTCATTGATACATTGTTCGAGGAAGAGTTCCACACTGGGACCTTCCTCCTTTTCCGGCCCCCTGAGCTATCCGTATATTGTTGCGGCAGGCTCACCCTTCATTGTCTTCTGCCTTGTTTTCAAGGTGGGTTAGCTTTTGGCAGACCACTGCTAATTGTTTCTCCATTTGTTTAATGGCATCCTCTGAGGTGGTCCTTTTTTGTATGAGTATCAGCACCCCATGTGCCCCCCTAGTGAATCCTGCATGGAACGCGGTTGCATAGTTGGTTTTCTCAAAAAGTAGACAATCAGTCCCGACAAGATGTGTTTCAGTCAACAATGCAATATTTGGGGTGTACCTATTTAGGAATGGGAGCACCAACCGCCTCTTGATGCCAGAGCCCAGCCCATTAACCTTCCATGTAAACAAAGATATCGCATCTGCTTTTGCCATGAACCCTGCAAATGTATGATACGAGCGTGGAGCATCTGGCCCCAGTAACAGTCCCATTTCCTGACCACCACATATTCCCAGCTTCATCTTTTGTTGTGCCTTTAAATACCAAGCGAGGTTGCCACCAAACACCCCCTCCCACCCTCCAACATATACAAAACATAACCCCTTTGTGATCAATTGCCTAAAGCAGTAATGCTTGCATCCCTCCCTGTACTTCCCCCCAACCTGAAGCACCTGTAACCGGAACTGCGCACCATCCTTGCGCAAAACAACTAGGTAACGCATCTGCAGGGTGTTCACCGTTGCTGCAGATGTGAGTCACACACTAATAGTCAGCAGCCACCAATGTTAAGTTCCCTGTACGACTCCCATCTGCTCGGGAACTGTGAGAGACCATCATTGGTTATCCATTTTCTTTCCGTCGCTCCCGGTCTTTGCAGGCGTGGATTGCTCCTCATTTTGTGATTCGAAGAGGATCGGGAATTGGTTGCTTTCTGGTTTCCATCTCAGTCGCCCTTCCGATGGTCGTGGTGGAGTGGGTCTACTAAAGATCTGAGTTTTAAGTCACTCCAATGCTTCTTTCGGCGTGTAGAACAAATGGGTGACTCCGTCATGGTGTACCTTGGGCTGTGCTTGGAAAAACAAGGTGTATTTTATAGTCAGCGACTGTAACTTATTTTTCACAGAGTCAAAAGACTGACAAGCCTTTTGAACCTGCCTGGTGTAGTCAGGATAAAATCTGATGCGTAGGCATTGTAGGTGATGGGGCCGACAGCCCAGGCCATCTGATGTATGGCATCCGTGTCCTGAAAGTTCAGGAGTCTGGCAATTATTGTGCGTGGTGGCACCTCGTGCATCGGGCGTCCAGTCGGGATTCTGTGCGCTCGTTCAATTGAGAAGAATTTGGACAGCTTCTTTGGGGCAAACAGTTCATTGATCCATTGTTCGAGGAAGAGTTCCACACTGGGACCTTCCTCCTTTTCCGGCATACCGAGGATCTGTATATTGTTGCGGCGTGCTCACCCTTCGTTGTCTTCTGCCCTGTTTTCAAGGTGGGTTAGCTTTTGAGGGACCGCTGCTAATTGTTTCTCCATTTGTTTAATGGCCTCCTCTGAGTCTGACATTCTTTGTTCTGTCCCTCCCCCCATTCTCGAGGCCAGGTTGCAGAGGTTCTGTCAGAGGAAGGATACCTCAGAGGATATACCGCCTATCTTTTCCTCCAAGGATGACCGAGATTCACTGATGGCCTTGTTGATATCATTGAGGGAGATGAGCGGGTCCTGTGACTTATTCCCCATGTCTGCAGTCCCTTGGGCATGGGCTGTGGGCATTTGGATAGCTCCCACAGAAAACTGGTCTATTTTACCTTACAGGGCCAATTCTTTGGGCTTGTCTTTGACCATTGTATGGCACCAATTCAGCCCCTGGGGTGACTGTCTCTACTCCGGCTTCCAATTGCAGGCAGAGGGTGCAGTGGCAGTGGTGCCCCATGCTAGTTCCAGTGACTTTTTTGGTGTGCACACGCCTGTTACTGTCTGCTCTTGGCCCCCAGCATCCTGGTGTCAGTCCTTTGTGGTGGAGCGCAAATGCCGCATGTCAGGGTGATCCCAGTGGTGGAGTCCTGTCGGGTGCTACACGGCTAACCACTGTGGGGTTTGGATGTCTGTAAGTAGCAATGTTCTGCCTGCTGTCGATGCCCCTGAGAGGAGGTATCATTCAGTGGGCAACAGACGTTGTTACTCACTCTTCCCTGGGCATGAAATAGGGGGTGTTACTGAAATGTCCTTGATTCCTCTCAAGTGGAGGGATGTGCGATCATGGCACGTTGGCCCTCGGGCAATCCCAGTCCCGTTGTGGCAGGGCAGAGTCTCCCCAGGCCCACGTGGTGCTCCTTAAGTGATAATAACCACCCGGTGTGGTTCTGCGGTTTTATAATGTCCTGCTAGGACTTAGAGCAGGGAGGGGCTGCTTCTCACCTTGTATATTTTATTTTGTATTTTTTTAAAGTGCTCACACAGCCCAGGGCCATCGAGGCGCTGCTACAGGAGATTTTTAAAATTATTCTTTTTGTCTTAGTTGCGTATTTATAACACACTTAAATACCCTGCGGTTTCTAAGCACGGACCCCAGGATCGAACCTGTGTTGCTTTGTGTCGTCTTGCTTCCAAGGCAAGCACGCTGCCACTGAGCTATCCTCCCGGGTATATGCTGCGCCTCCGGGTGTGTGTATTCGAAATCCAGGCTCAAACAAGCGTCATTGCTCCTACTGGGCACACCGCCGTCTCGACTATGGGCTGACCACATCCAGGAGTATGTGTGCTCGGAGACTGGGCTCCAACAAGCAACCTCACCCCAGACGAATAGGCCATTGCCTTTGCTTGATACGCTTATGTTCTGGTTGCGTATGTCTGCAGGCAGGGCTCCAACGAGCATCCTCGCTCCTGGTAGGGTACACCACTGCTTGACCGTGCCCTTGCCATGTGCAGCACACCCTTGTGGTGTGCAGTGCGAGGGGGGAGGGTGGGGAGGTGTTGAGCCACCTTGCAGTGTGGCAATGTTCGCTGGGTCCAGATCCCGGCCAGGTGCATAGAGAAGCATGGCCCAAGATGGAGCCGTTTGCCATGTCGGGTCGGGCAGGGATCTATTCTCGGGTTCCAGAGCCCCTTTTTCACAGACTTCCATGGTCAGAACATCGGGGAACCAGGATATAACAGCCACGATTTAGGTGGCCGCGTCGGAGCTAGAGAAGCTCACGTCCGCATTAGCCTGCTACGCAACAGCGCCCCCCCCATGAACACATTGTTGCTGAGGTGCATGGCGATACGACATTGGTTTTCACTTGTACAATTTCACCGCTGTGCATTGTTCCTTTGGGGGGCATGCATCATGTGTCTGCCACTGTGTTGGGACCATGTATAGGATAGGGGCAACCAGGTGACAGGTGTGGGGTGCACTGCTTACTGTGGATGTGCAACCCTGGCATGGGTTAACCAAACGGGTGTCATGTCCAGATGTACGTCAGGACTGTTGAGGCTTTGATTGTGGTACAGCAGTAAGTTGATTGCACTGCATTGAGTTGTGTGTGAGTCAGGTGGACGTGATGACGGGCATGGAGTGTGCAATGAGTGCCTCCATTGTGTATTGCTGCTGATGGGCTCTGTGTCTGACATTCATGCACATGCCATTGTCATATGGTTGCATGGTGTATGTGTTGCATGTGCATGGGTGGTCACCATGTGCCAAGGGGGTTTGTGCTGTTTGCTGTGGGTGTGCATTGGGCCTTCGGTGCTTGCATGGCAATGGTGATAGTTGGAGGTCATCCCCTCCACTTCCTACACAGTTTCTTTGTTTGTGGGTCATTGGTTTGCTGACTGGTATTACAGTGGAACTGGACCTGGTATGGATTGAGTATTCTGTCACTTTGATAGATTTATATTCTCAGCGGCATGCATGCAGGGTTGTCCATGTATGGATGCACATTTCACGCAGGTACTCACCAGATTATGCCTGGCCGCTGGCTCCAAACTATGCAGTGCCCACACCCTCGATGCCAATCATGTGGATGATGCCGATGACCATCTCCTCCCAAGGTGTGAGCACAAGTGGTTCTACAGTTCTGCCGCCAGTGGCAGCTGTCTCCCTGCGTTGTATAGCAATCAGGCTCCGTACCCAGGACATGAGGTTGTGCAACCGCTTTTTCATGTCCATCTCATCACATTGGACATTTACTACGGCCACCACCTTGACCCGGATGTCTGCCCATATTGCGTTTTTGCGTTTCTGGGGGTCTGCCAGTATTGATCTCCATTCAACTCATCCAAGTGAGCCATCACCTGCTCAGCCAATATGGTGAGCTCCTGCTCGGTAAATTAAGTTTTCTGCATTCTCAGATCCGGCACGCTTAATTCTCCTTTTCCACCTGACATGATTTTGACGATTTTTGTGTCTTGTCAGTACTCCTGGATTGCACTCCTTTTTGACGATTTTTGTGATTTCCAAAATGGGTACCGCAGTGCTTCCTTTATAGGCTGCAGCGTACTTCCGCCGACGGAATTTCCTTTGGGGGTAATTCAGATGATGGAAATTCCGGGGACGGACACAACGGTAACGGTAAATCCACTAATTATGAATGGAAATTCTGAGGTTGGGTCAGGTTTCTTCGGTAACTCTGCAAAATGCAATTAACATTACCGCCACTGGCCTACGCGCACACCCGCCAGGTTGTAATTCAGTGGTAACTCTGCTGTTCAACACGGCGGTAACTCTAATTTCCGTTTTGGCAGAGTTGCTGACAAATGACCTCCTAGGTCGTAATGAGGGCCAAAGTGTTTACCCAAAGAGGGTCTCTCGTTATGTAACAAAACATACAAAGCAGGAACAAAAATGATTTATTATTTTGCCTTTCTTAAAAATACTAAACTGGGTGCATTGGCATGTTTTAAACAATATAAAATGTTGACAGCAGATTTGAGAGCATCCACACATGACCTTTATTTGATTATAGAGACCACTCTCTGGGGTTTTACCATCTTTTATCTAGATGTGTAAAATGGTTATGGGTGAAGCGGGATGTATGTGCCGCTTTTTAGAGCTCACTCTTCCAGGAGTGCAATGGTAACTAAGGCCTTCTGGTCTGGTGCCACATTGGAAGCTATTCTCGAAGCTATTGGTTGGTCTATTGGTTTGGCCTTTAATCATTTTTCTTGTAAACCTGTTATGAAGGCTTCTACAGTGGTGTCACCACAGCTTTGAAGTGTGCATAATTGGGAACCTCCATGCCAGGCCATAGAATGATGGTCATTCCTTGTAGATTTCTGCAGATTTTATGTTGTATAGGGCTTGGCGATAACCAACCCATGCTTTTTTTCTGAACATGGATGTCATTGGATGTGCGATCACTGCAATCCGAAGATGGAACTGATACTAGTGATGGCATTCACAGACAATAAAATAGGATGCACTGGATTACAGGGAAGGCAAATATACCACTAAGTGGGACTGGATTGGGCAGGGACTAGGAAGGGGAGGGGCACTAGAAGGGAGTTGGGAGAGCAGCAGTTATTTTTCACACTAAATATATTTTCTTGCTGATATTCAAAAATTAAGAAAAGAAATTAGCATAATACTGGCTTGCACGCCAATAACAAAATAAGAACTGTCTGTCATAATCTAATAGAACTACTTATATTGTTGGCTCCTACAGGCTTACTAATTATCCCCATGTTTTTAAATATTTATAAAAGACCTCGTCTAGAACTATGTGTTTTGTATTTTATAAATCTTATGCAGATGATATACAGATTGTGATGAACGTTGAAGGCATGTTGGGCCAATATGGCAATCTGAAAAGATGCCGAACGGAAATGCTTCAAAAACAGAGGTGGACATTTGTGCCCCATCCTCCTGTTTGGAAAAAGGGCCCTGTTCAACATTGCGCCCTTTGTTTTTAATCAATAATGCAACAGTAGCCTTCCCGTCAGAAAGCTGGGTGTACTATTTGATTAAGCTCTTTCCTTCTATCTTTGATGAGACAAAATGATTGGTGCTCTAGTACAGAGAACTGTCATTCCTGGGCGCCAAGAAGCAGGCAAGAAAGCTCCATAGGTGACTTTCCCGATGCAGCTATCCGTGTATCATGAGCACTTATCTTCTAAGTCCCAGCAGTTTCACTTACAATATTGTGAGTTGATAACGTGAGAAGCATTTTGCTGGGTAAGGGAAATATGAGGTTTCCCTTCGTCTGTCACTTGGCAGTCCATTTCCCAGCAGTTCAATAGATTGCTGTGCTGGACGGTGATTTGGTTACTGTGGCACGCTGGGGCCAGCTGATGAAGGCCAGCAACACCCGTACATCAGGGTTCTGCACGGTTTACTTACATGGTTGTGTAGGCTTATGGAGGCCATCATGTTGGATTGCATGCACATGCAAATCTGCCTGCCTCTGCTGACTCCTGTGCATCAGAGCATTGCGTTTTTTTTGGCAAACTAGTTCTCGCTGTAGACAGTATACAGATTATATATAGCACTGTCTCCTTTTACTGATCATGTGTCTTTTTTATTATTTAATTTCTCTCGAGTTTAAAAGAAACTTTCACATATCAGAACAGTGAAAGTTCCAGTAAAATTAGTTATAAAAATACATATTACAAGACCATAATCTAAACAAGGAATTAATCGTTAACTATCTATTGAATCATTACATCTTAAAATCGCCATAATTAAACTATTTTCCTGTCCATTGACTAATGCTTCTCAAAAATGTTTCACTTTTCAGTTCATCTAGATTTTGAACACGGTGTGCAAATGGCCCCTTTGTCAACACTTCGAACGTGGAACATTCAATGTGTAAAAGTTTTGAGGTATCTGCCTGATTTCCCTTGCAATAGCAACATTTTAGATAATTTCGTGGCATATTTCCTCGAGCATCAATTATCCAGTGTGTCACTATTTGACTTAATCTATGTAAAGTCTACAGCCTCATTTTTAGGTGTTAATATTTGTCTGGCTTACTCACTAAAGGAGTACCTTTAACATATTCCACCAGCCTATTCTTAATTATCTGGGTTTGTCTAATCAAGGCCTAGCGCCATTGCTTTATTGATGAGGGTATTTGAGCCTTACTCAATGATTGAAGTTCTGAAGAAAATATGTTTTGACCAGAAATGGCTTCTCTTACCTATTCAATATCTGACTCTATAAGCAACCCAGCCATAAATAATTCACTCCCAGTAAGGAAAGTTAGACTCTGTTCATTCATTTGAGCAATTTTACAGAAATACTGGAGAACCCTCAGTTGGGCCAGCGCTTTTCAAGTTATGAAATCCTCAGCATTGATTGTCTCTACCAGAGGTAATTGAGATTGACCAAATAATCTCCTGTTTGCTTTACATTCTAGTTATGTGTCAGTCTGTTCAGTTTGCTGTATGTCCAGGTTTCTCTTCCATACAGAATTGTAGGCAACATTATTACTTTTATATATTTTATTAAGGACTTCAGGGAGAAACCTCCCTGCTTTATATCAAATAACAGCATATAATGTTTAACTTATACTGATGCTCCTCCCATTTCAATTTGTTGGGCAGAAGAAATCTGAGATAAGTGAATTCAGATGGCACTTCTATGTTCTGACCTCATAAGGACCACTAATCCCAAGTTTTCCTTTTTGCTTTGTGCAAAAAACACATAATCTTTGTTTTTGGAATATTTCCTGAACTGTTGTTCTAGCATGTTGTCTTTGTATAAACTATGTGGCTGTACAGAATGAGGAGTCTGACTAAACAAAGGCACGCTGTTGGATATAGACTTTTATTAAACAATAGATTTCCCTACCTCAAACCAACCAAATCTCGGCCCATCCTGTAAATCCCTTATAGTCCAAATTAAATTTTACATCCAAGTCAAACTCCTTTCCTATCCCTACCACTAAAACATAAACTACCAAGTATGAGTCTCTCCACATCCCAGGAGAATGTCTCCCTTCTACTGGGTATAAGTATCTCAAGTTCCAGGGGCTTTCAAAGTTTAAAACAAAACAAAATGTCTCTTCCTAATTCCAGAGGTGTCAAACGCCTAGGAGCATGAGTCCCTTCTCCTATCTGTCAGTTCACTCTTCTCAAACCTTTCTTCAGGTTACTTTTTCCTCGGCCTTCTCAATACCCACTTAATTCCTTCCAAGGGTTATTGCTTGTTTCTATTTCCACAATGTTCTTTAACTTGTCCCCACAAGGGCGATGTAGAGGCTCCCGAGCCCCCTCAAATTCTACAAATCAACCAGTTTGTGGAGCTGTCCTGGTAATTGTCTCACAGAATTGTTCACTGTGCTTTCAGCTTCTGCTTGCACTTTCTCCCGGTTTCCCCGCCTCCCTCCTGGACTTTCAACTGTTCCTGTTAACTGTTTCCTGGGGAGCATTTCACCAGTTCTGCCTGGGACCATGCTTTGATATTTGTTGTCCTTCTAATTCACTGGTGTTGGGCTAGCTTGTCTCTGTTGCCCAACACTCCTGGTGGCTCCTGCTCCTACCCTAAACCCAGTTTGGCTGATTGATAGTACCTGTGTCTTTTCTGGCTCACTTGTTAAAAACTAGATTGCAACTTTTGGCAAACATTTTGATGACAAGTCTAATAACGCAATTGATCTATAGTTACTGGATCCAGACAGCTTCTCTTGTTTGTATGGCACAACTTATATACTTTTCACCCAATATGTAAGCAACCAGTAACTAAAATAGTTTAAAAGACATTGCATAAGCAAAATGCCCAATACTATCAATAGAATGTATATACAAGATTACACATCTGGTCAGGCCCAGGGTCTCTAGCAGGTTTCAGAATTTTGGCTTTCTCATTTTCTGATACTTAATACTTCCTTTAACATTCATTTAAGATTTCTGATATTTACTACTCAAATCACTAAGGCCTAAATTGTGCTTAGTAATTAAGCACATTAAGCACAATTAAGGCCTAAATTGTGCTTAATGAAAATAAGCCTTCTGGATTTGATTGTGATGAGCAGGTGGGTGCTTATGGTTGGTTTACCAATTGCCAACATTTTCTGGTTTTATTTTGAGCTAAGACCTCTAACATGATTAACCATTGGTGAGTTAAGCTAAGCAATTAAGCTTAAGCTAAGCAGTTCCTGCCATTGCAACCAAATCTGGTATTTCTGCTTTAGTTTTGAGACTAAATATGATGTTCCGATGGAGGGGCTCTTTATTTATTTAAACACCCCATCTTTGCTCTCAATTCTTTTCTTCTTTGATCCAGCTCTACTGGGTATTAGTACCCGGGAAGGGCGCAATCAGAATGAGACAGCCATTCTGATTGGCCCTCGCCGAGGCATTACCGGGTATTCCTTGGCCCGGACTCCACAGCCACTGTTCCCAGCAGGGGGCGTGGCAGCACCTCAGCCAATGAGGAGGCTCGAAGCGTGGCCATCCCCGCTCCAAGTCTCCACGGCTGAGAAGCTGCCTTTGCCCCCCGCTGGGGACTCAGGTAAGTAATTTTTTTTGTTTCTCTCCCTCCCCCGAACACCACTTACCTTTAGCCCGCTTTCATCCCCAGGCCGCGGCGGGTGAAGATGGAAGCCTCCAGCCATGTGGAGACTCAGGGCCCCGCTCTGAGTCTTCACACGGCTGGAGACTGCCATCGACCCCTGCCGGGGACCAAGGTACGTTTCTTTTTTTTTTTTTCCTCCCTCCCTCCCCACTTACCTTCACCCTGCTTTGTCCCGGCGGAGGACAAAGGAAGCCTCGAGCTGTGTGGAGACTCGGAGCCAGGGCCATCCCCGCTCCGAGCCTCCACACGGCTCGCTTTGCTCAGGCCTATAACTATGGGCCCCTGGGCATTACCTGAGTCGGTAATGCCCCGCCGCTCGGGTCATATTGCTTAACTGTTGCTTTCGAATGGCTGGTTGATTATAATTATCTATACCAATTTCCATTTTCAATTCATTTATAATAGATCTACGTTCTGTCTCATTCTTCAATCAAATTCATACCTGTAAATGTGTTTAATTTATGTCCATTTGATAATTTGACAATAGCTGGCCTAGGATGTTGCCTACATTTTGTATCATTTTGTCTAACCAACCAACCTTCCCTCCCTCCCCACTTACCTTCACCCTGCTTTGTCCCGGCGGAGGACAAAGGAAGCCTCGAGCTGTGTGGAGACTCGGAGCCAGGGCCATCCCCGCTCCGAGCCTCCACACGGCTCGCTTTGCTCAGGCCTATAACTATGGGCCCCTGGGCATTACCTGAGTCGGTAATGCCCCGCCGCTCGGGTCATATTGCTTAACTGTTGCTTTCGAATGGCTGGTTGATTATAACTATCTATACCAATTTCCATTTTCAATTCAGTTATAATAGATCTACGTTCTGTCTCATGCTTCAATCAAATTCATACCTGTAAATGTGTTTAATTTATGTCCATTTGATAATTTGACAATAGCTGGCCTAGGATGTTGCCTACATTTTGTATCATTTTGTCTAACCAACCAACCTTATTTTTGCTCGCTGTCATGTTTATACGTAATGGATATTTTTCATATAATGGATGGAATATGTTCATTTGCCAACTTAAAGGTAACAAGTTGTTATTTTTGTTTATGTACTTTACCAACTGTTGTTTGGTGGAGGACGTTTAATTCACCAGCACGAAAATGTAATCAGAAATTGAGCCAGACTTTCTCCTCATTCCGGTATAACCCACAAGAATGTCACCTGTTGTTCTACAGTTAAGTTAAGCATCCCGTTTCCAATGAGAGTAGAACGTGAGACCCCATTTAACTCTCAATGATAAATAGGGAAATATTTCATTGACAAACCAAAAAACAAAAAAATTTCGTCTTCAGCTTCGGACTGAAAGAGGGCACATAGCATTGAAATCTCCCACAAATATAACTGTATGATTCAAGCTTTTTAATATGTCCTATCTATATAGACCATTAATGTTTTTAAAATGAGTAACCTTCTATAACTTGCTTCTAGTTCCTTTGTGGAATATGTAACTTCCGCCTACCGTCCCCTGCATATATGTCAATTGTGGAAGTTCACATTTTTTTCTGGCTAGTTTGTGTCTACACACAAAGTCATCAATAACGAGAGCTTCCATGGTCCATACTTCTTGCAGGTAAATAATGTCATGATATGAAAAAAGATCAATTGTTTCACTATAAAGATCATGACCATGGGTGTTCCAGGAAAGTATCTGTAAGTACAATATCGTATGGTCTGAGCCTTGTCAGTAATTATGGTTATGGCACAGCTAGTAGCCAATACCAGCTTTCTGCTTGATTATCTTTTAGAAAAGACATCATAGAAGGCATCATGTCCTATGTCATTCTATCATCATTGTTCGATTTAACAGTGGTCATCCTAACATGATCATATTCATTGTCTATAACTTGCTGTTCTTGATATGTTCAAAACTGTTTTAATTTGGCTACTTTTATAATTGTCTACTTGAAATGTTAGCTGTCTACACCCATTTATCCTAAGCCATCTTCACATTTCAGGACTAGATCATCTGGGTGCTTGTTAGAGAAATGATTCAGTACCCTTGTGTTTGTGTCCTTTGGGAATTCTTTATAATCTATATCTTTCCTATCAAGAACCCTTATGATGGTAGCTTTTTTAGTTTTCATAATTCTTTTTAAAAATCTTTTTATTGTTTGAAGATAAACAGTACAACAGCAACCGACAAACCTCCCCCTCTTCACTCCCTACGTCTCCCTCCCCCCTCAGATCGCCAAGAGTCCCCCAGGGCCTTCCCGCAGACACCACAACCTATAATTAGGTGTATGTGGCTTGACCAAGAAAGCCTTTCACACGCAAAAAAGTTAAACAATACACCAAATACAACATAATAACTGTACATTAGTAAAATACAATATACCTAACCAATCAAATCGACTTATATTACTTCAAATACATTAAAACATAAAAAGAAACAATAAAACACTCTAAAATGTATGAAGTTGGCTGTTTTAAGACCTGTTCCCAAACATGATACCCAGCAAGAGTTATTACCAATGATTCGGCAAAGTAAACTGTAGCCCAGAACTGATCACTTCCTGGGCTTCTCCTAGGGCTTATGAATTTTGCATGCACATTATTATGTAGTCTGTCAGCTGAGTGCATTCATTCAGAATATGTGGGGCACTCTCAATCCTGTGACTACAAAAACACCGGAGCCTGATATCTCGTGGGATACCCTTCCATGAACCAGTGTACTCCAGTACAGGAAGGATATTGAGATATAAGTAAAGAACAATACTCATCAGGGCGGGCTTGCGCAGCTCAATAAGGTATCCACAAAGGAAAATCAGTAAAAGAATCCTGCGTGGTATACGGGGGCAGCGGAGCACTGCCCCAAGGAGACTACAACAAACGCTGCAGGGCACCATATATACTCACCTGAAAGCGCGGCAGTCCCGCAGTTCTACTGTTTCAATCACCAGTGTGGAGTTAACGTAGGTTTGCAGCAGCCCAGTCGGCAATCTCCTGCCTTCCAACGCATATATAGAGGCCGCAGATTGCTGATGCAGGCAAAAAACAGACAAGTCAAAACCCAAAGCAGATATAGATGAGGAATATGAGCAGAGTCAGCAGGCTTATGTGAGTCTTCCTGTTTTCCTGTTCTGCTGCTCTGAGAACTTTCTCCATTGCTCCTGCCTGGAGGCGGAGCTTACTTGCTACCAAACACCATAAAACCCTAGACTCTCCACAGAGCGGACACGGAGTCAGCAAGTCTTGTGAGTCTGCCTGTCTTGCTGTTCTGCTGCCCTGAGAACTTTCTCCATTGCTCTGGCCTGGCGGCGGAACTTACTTGCTACCAAACAACATAAGACCCTAGACTCTCCACGGAGCGGACACGGAGTCAGCAGAGTCTTGTGAGTCTTCCTGTCTTCCTGTTCTTCTGCATGAGAACTTTCTCCATTGCTCCTGCCTGGAGGCGGAGCTTACTTGCTACCAAACACCATAAGACCCTAGCCTCTCTGCGGAGCGGACGCAGAGTCAGCAGAGTCTTGTGAGTCTTCCTGTCTTCCTGTTGTGCTGCCCTGAGAACTTTCTCCATTGCTCTTGCCTGGAGATGGAGCTTACTTGCTACCAAACATCATAAGACCCTAGACTCTCTGTGGAGCTGACGCGGAGTCAGCAAAGTCTTGTGAGTCTTCCTGTCTTCCTGTTCTGCTGCCCTGAGAACATTCTACATTGCTCTTGCCTGGAGGCAGCGCTTACTTGCTACCAAACACCATAAGACCCTAGACTCTCCGCGGAAGCGGACGCGGAGTCAGCAGAGTCTTGTGCGTCTTCCTATCTTCCTGTTCTGCTACCCCGAGAACTTTGAGAACTTTCTCCATTGCTCTTGCCTGGAGACGGAACTTACTTGCTACCAAACACCATAAGACCCTAGACTCTCTGCAGAGCGGACGCGGAGTCAGCAGAATCTTGAGAGTCTTCCTGTTCTGCTGTCCTGATAACTTTCTCCATTGCTCTTGCCTGGAGGCTAAGCTTACTTGCTACCAAACACCATAAGACCCTAGACTCTCCGTGGAGTGGACACAGAGTCAGCAGAGTTTTGTGAGGCTTCCTGTTCTGCTGCCCTGAGAACTTTCTCCATTGCTCTTGCCTGGAGGCAGAGCTTACTTGCTACCAAACACCATAAAACCTAGACTCTCCGCTGAGTGGACGCAGAGTCAGCAGAGTCTTGTGAGTCTTCCTGTCCTCCTGTTCTGCTGCCCTGAGAACGTTCTCCATTGCTCTTACCTGGAGGCAGAGTTTACTTGATACCAAACACCATAAGACCCTAGACTCTCCGCGGAGCGGATGCGGAGTCAGCAGAGTCTTGTGAGTCTTTGGAAGCAAGGTGGTGAGGTTTGCAGTAATGGGAGACCCTGATCTCCCGCCGTGTCTAAGAGGGCGAGGACGAGTCCTTCAACACCACCTGGCCCGCCTACAGCTGCGTCGTGGGGCAAGCGATGCAGTATTCATCACAGAAGTCATCCATCAAAATAAAGTAAGGCTCACTACGGATATCATAGATACTAACATTAACACTAACACTTCTAACGCAACTAACATGAATACAAGCCACACCTCAACTAGTATGAGCTCTCATAGCTCCATTCAAAGTTTAGCAAAAATGACGTCTAACTCCTTGTCTAATTCCTTGATATCTATACCTTTGAATGCTTGGAACGCTTGGAATGCAGGAAATACGGACCCCCACACAGTTCACCTAATAAAAGTGCTCATGCAAAAATAATGCTCATTTAATACTCACTTATTACGATTCAGGACGCCATGTCCTTGGCGAGTCCTTCTGGTGTGTTGCTGGGCTTGGGGGGCCGCGACATGGACTCCGCTGGAGGCTCTCTGTGTTCGACGGGCGAGTCCTGAGCTGCTCCTCCCTCTGTGTCTTGGCCGCACATGCGCTGTCGGCTTGTGGGCGGCTGCAGCGCCGCCTCTCTGAGGAGCAGAAAGCCTTCAGGGTAACAGAGCATCCGCTACATGATACCTCGTTCTTTTCGGCGTCGGACTCGCTTGAAAAATTACCAGCACCTCATGACACGGTCCGCAAAATGAGTGAGAAATCTATTGCTCCTTCAAAGAGCCTGATTAAACCCACCACGCATTTTCCATTTACAAACAAAGCACTTCAAACGATTGTCCATGAGCAGATCCATAAAGAGATTGCCCATTAATATCCTACAATGAAGTGTTTACCGCAAGTGAGACCCTTGGCGAGCTCTGCTCAGGATCAAAGGAGACTTCAATACATAAAGAAGCAACTCATCCCAAAATATGGGAAAACGCTCAAGGAGCATCAAATGTGCTCACCTTGCCTGCTCCTTGTGGGATTCGCGATCTTGGGGAAGGAGACCCAAGTAGGTCGGGCAAAGGGCCTTGATTATCGCCTGCCCCCATCCTAGGCCTCACAACTTTTGAAGCATCCCGGGGCAACAAACTGACAAAAGATGCAGAACATCAGAGCACGCTACAAAATTCAATTCCTGGAACTTGAGGTAGTGAATAAACTTCTACAAGATCTAATGAAAATTAACTCAGAACGAGTTGGAGCAAAAACTGATGAGGCTGAAATAGTATCTAACCCTCAAATACCAGATACAAAGGGTTTACATCCAACTAAAGTGAACCCCTCAAATGATATCACTGGTCGAACTGCTCCTTCTAAACGTAGAAGGATTGAAGATAGCGACTCTACAGGTATCTACTGCTCCCAATCAAGAGTACGAAGGAGGGGAACCAAAACATAATACCCTCACTACAAAGTAAAGAAAGATCGGTGCACAACTTCACAGATGAAAGTTCGAGTACGACCTCTACGAACAATGTAAAAGAGTCTAGTTCTAATGACTCTTCTTCTGACTCATCGATCATAGAATGGGAGTACCCCAAAATTCGAAGGATACAGCACAGAGCGAAATCAAGAAGACCTGAAGGATCCTTTAATCAGGATGAATTAATTACAAAAATTGCGCGACATCTGCAACCGATTTTAACATCTACAATGACCTTGACTTTGTGTCCGTTCATTAAACTTTATGAACAAATGAAGGACAGCTTGAACGACTTAACCGCATTGGTCGCCCTGATGAACTCCAAAGTTGTCAACTTGGAAAGCGACAATAACCTATTTAAACAAATGTTCTATGAATCCACAAACAAAAATGACTTTTCACTGTCTATCTTAGCAGATCAGAAACAAAACATAGTGATAACCAAAAACGTCTGTCTGGCTGAGGTGGCCAAAGAAGCTCTTGGCTTATTAAGGCATCAAAATCACTCCTCATATGAGGGAAAAAGTCTTCAGCGTAGGACATCTGAGGTGCCTCTTGGAACCAAGAGTACTGTAAAAAACACAGTAAATAACGAATTAAACTCAGATTCACTGGATAAAGAGCCTTCCATCTCCGTGAATAAGCATCTGTTGGCCGGAACCTGTCAACCAGTCAACAACATGGATCTAGTAAAAATGCCCACGTACGGGATATTGTCCACTAATGCTATACCAAAAAGTTCTTTACATAGCAGAAATGTAGCATTGGACGTCAGACAGACTTTACCAACCATCCTGGTCTGTGATAGAACCTTGGAAACTGAGCCTGAGTTGGTAGCTGAAATTACATCCTTCGCCAGCGCGGTGGAAAATGCGCAAAACACTGGAAACATTGCAAATGTTGATTTACAGTCTCCTTCTACCTCTGTGGACTTGAGAGGCCGAATCATCGATCTCCAAAGCCCTTTGTTACCAGTGGCCGTGACTACAAACTCCACGGAAGACGTATTTTCGATCTTCAAAGCACCCCAAAAAGAAGTTGAAAAAATCGTACTACCAAAACCAATGCAAATTATAAAATCCAAAAATCAATAGTTCGCGCAAATGTCTTCGAAATATTAAAGCTGTAAGCTTTACTCTAAATTCAAATGCTATTTTTACACAGGCAAAACCTGTGGTGCCATCCAACTTGAAGGCCAGTGATCCAACGCAAGATGTAACATCAGATGTCCTCTCTTCAAACAACGCAATTCCAATCAACCTCTTGTACTTATCTATCTACGAAGACGATGAACTATATGATGTTGATGCAGTCCAAGAAGTAAAAAGCGCTGACGGTGAAGTAGCCAGTACTATTATACTTTTAGACCCGCCGCATATTCCCAAGGTTAAACCAGCAAGAGTATGCACGATAGTGCATTCTACTCTTAATGTACCAACAAGGCTGGAAACTCCAGAGAGCCCTCCCTTTGTGACTCTATCCCAAAAATGGGATAAACTTACTGCTACTCAAACCATCGAGACTACGGAGCTGTGTAAACATAAACAGGGTAATTCATAGAAACCAGCGCACAACTAGCGCACGCGGCTGGCGCACAGCGTGCGCCTGCGATAGTCTGCGCCAGGCACGTGCGCTAAAACTGATTTCCGCGCACAGCGTATTCATGGACTTCATGCTCCCAAACCAGCCGTGGCGCAGAGAATCGCAGCGAGCCTGCAGCAGCGCCAGTAACGCCCCCAAGAACGCCCTCGCGCAAGGAAAAGCCATCAAAATCGCTAAATCATCACTAAGGGCTGCGCAAACCCTGGACCACTTCACAGGGCAGGCAAACAAGGAAAGCAAAGCGGGCAATCTTCAAATCAGGAGTACGCGGGAAGTTCTACATGCGACTAGGCAGGGAACGTGAATTACAGGGGTACGCGGGAATTATCACACGCGAACAGCCAGGGAACGCGTATTACAGGGGTACGCGTGAAGTAGAACACGCGATAGGCCAGGGAACGTGTATTACAGGGGTACGCGTGAAGTAGAACACGCGATAGGCCCGGGAACGTGTATTACAGGGGTACGCGGGAATTATCACACGCGAACAGCCAGGGTGCGTGTATTACAGGGGTAGCGGGAAGTACAACACGCGATTGGCTAGGGTACGTGCATCACAGGGGTACGCGTGAAGTAGAACACGCGATAGGCCAGGGAACGTGTATTACAGGGGTAGCGGGAAGTTCAACACGCGATTGGCCAGGGTACGTGTATTACAGGGGTGCGTGGGAATTATCACACGCGAATAGGCTGGGTGGGCCCTCACAGGTGTACCCTGTACACCCTCCACGGCCCCTGCAGGCAGCCCACAAAACAGGGGACTACCCTGCACACCTGATCATGTCCCCCTGCACCCCCATCCACCAGGGGCACCCTCCACCAGGCCCCCACCCATGTCTCCCACCACCCCCACCCCCCAGCAGTGCAGGGGCACCTGCCAGCAGGCCCCCACCCATGTCTCCCACCACCCCCACCCCCCATCCACCAGGGGCACCCTCCACCAGGCCCCCACCCATGTCTCCCACCACCCCCACCCACCAGCACTGTGGGGCACGTGGCCAGCAGGCAGTCAGGCAGCAGCAGATGGCAGGTGGGAGCGTGCTCAGGGCTCTGGGGGACTGTAATTTGGCCTCCTGGCCAGGAGCGTGGTCTTTCGTGTTTGAACGCGTGGACAGCCTGATAGGGAGTGATTTTGCACGTGAAAATCCCACACTCAGCGAATCGCGCGAAAACCCGTCACCAGCATATGTGCGTCTATAGTTACCTGCACGTGCAGTGTCAAAGCGTGTGATTGGTGAAAATGGATCTACACGCAGGAGTGACAAAGCGTGTGATTGGTGAAAATGGATCTACACGCAGGAGTGACAAAGCGTGTGATTGGTGAAAATGGATCTACACGCAGGAGTGACAAAGCGTGTGATTGGTGAAAAGTGAGCTACACGCAGGAGTGTCAAAGCGTGTGATTGGTGAAAAAGGATCCACACGCAGAAGTGACAAAGCGTGTGATTGGTGAACATGGGCCAAGCACGTACACGCCGTAAGTGACGCTGTACGTGTGGGCCTGTATATAAGGTAGTGTAGAACACCATTTCCTTGTACGTGCTTTTCGTGGAGAGCGAGTGGGTGAATTCTGTACTTCTTGTTGTTTCACACGCGATTTACTTCACGGCGTTTCCAGTTCGTACTCCCTGTTACCTCTGACAGCTTTTTCTCTTTTTCCTCTTGTACTGGTTTACCTGGGCCTGTTCCCTCAAACAGTGTCCCCTTCTACTGTTGTCCTGTCTCCTCAGACAGCGTACACATCTTCTTTTGGCGGGGGTGTTGCCAACCAAACGCGCTCATTTTTCACGCTCTTTTACCTGGCAGACGGTGAGTCACGCACGTATCTAACTTCTGTGCTTGCCCCGTGTGTAGCCTACCCCTTCAGAGGTCATTCTAGGCTGCGTGTGACACGCATACGTTCATTGTGTTACTGGATGCCACAGCGTAGTGCAGGGTTTTCCATCAGCACACGTGGTCTAGGAGGGGTATTGTGCACGTTCCTTAACTTTTTTGGGGTGCCTGTGCGTTGCGTGACCCGTCATCTTTCCCCAGGGGTGTCATATAGCCTTGCCACTGCACTAGGGTACGAATACCATCTGGTACCCAACCCCTTTGACACCCAATTGCCCAGGACAATTGTGCACACCGACTCCCATACGCACAATAACATCAGTGCCATGGTTGGGAGGCGTGCAAGCCGTAAGGGTGGCAAAGGTGGCCGAGCCACACGTGGTGGCCGTGGAGGATCCACTAGGGGACGTGGTTGTGACTTGCAGGGTGCCCCTGTCCCCCCCAGTCTGGAGGACCAGTCAGGGACACCCATGCCCCCCCCCCCAGTTGACGGTCATGTGGCTGATACCAACCCTGATCAGCCCTTGTCGGACCAGCCCATTGTGGCACCAGACCTGTCCGAGGGTGATCCCATCGCTGACATCCAGGTCAGCAGGTCCACTGCACGTGCACCGGTGCACATTGGTGTCATCAGGGCACGCGCATCTATGCCAGATAGGTCATCTGCTGGCCCCCGTAGCCAGGGTGTGGCTCCATCCACCCCACCTCTCATACACCCTGCCAAGACTGTGTCGGTCCTAGTTCATGCACCTCAGATCAGGCCTGACCCCATCCCACTACCCCCAATGCCTGCACCTACTCCCATGCTGAGTGTGCAATCCCACACACCCAGTACTGAGTCCACCACGGCTCCTGCCCCTAGTGTCCACAGCGGCGTAGGACACTCTGGATCCCCACCCCCTTCCAAGCGCAAGAGGAAGAGTGCACGTCCGGCACAGGCTGATGCCCCAGGCACGGCTGCCCAGTCCGGCCCATCAAGGAAGCCAAGCTTCACAGACGCCGAACTGAATGCACTTGTTCAGTATGTGTCAGATCATGATAGGGAAATGGTCATCGTTGCAGGGTCCAAGACCACACATGCCAGACGCCAGGCACACTGGCAGACCATTGCTGACAGAATAAGTGCCCTTGGAGTAGTGAGGCGCACAGCTAGTGATTGCCAGAAGCGCTGGAATGACCTTAAGCGCAGGGCAAAGGATAAGCTGGCCTCAAGTCATGCCGCAACCTTGGTGACTGGAGGTGGGTCCCCAGCACAGGAAATAGAACTCACACCACACGAGTCCGTAGCTGGATCCTACGTCACCGAGGGACAACTCCAAGGTGTGGGAGATCTCCCTGATTACGAGGCATCATCCGGTGAGTGCACATGCATGTGTGTCTTATCCATGTGCATGGTGTGTGTGTGAAGCATTCATGTTGGGTGCCTGTCAAGGGGGTGTGTGGCAGAGTTGATAGTGGCACCCATGTGCCTCATCCAGTATGTTCAGTGCTACACCATCTGCCCACAGCACTATCCCTACTGGCAACAGTGCACATATGGCCCTACACCATGGAAGTTGCCCTTGAATTGTCATTTTGTCACTACATTGTTGCTCATACTCCCCTGTCTATTCATCTGATGTCTTACATACCATTCCTATACTTTCCCCCAGCCAATCAAGTTTCATCTTCACATGCCTGACATGCAATGATACCACATGCTAATGCGTCCTCTGTATATAAATGCCAACCAACATGCTGTCATACTGTGGATGTTGCCTTGACATCCACCTCCTACCTGTGTGCTTTGGTACCGTCTGGTTTCGAGCCCCATTCCCTCACACTCCATGCTGCTCTTCATGGTCTATCTTCCATGACTTCTACAGTTCAGACCATTGTGCCCTACTCACGACACCTGCTTGCCAACAGTCAAATGAGGGCACCCTGCCCTCCAATGCGACCCACCCTATTGCTGACAAGTGCATCTGAGCCTACTCAAAGCTAACTCTCACTGACATCTGCTCATACATGCCTTTGCCTGTCCCATAGACCCTTCACATGGTCCCTGTCCTCTCTCCTTGCTCCTCTTCCACCATCAATGGTGGGACCCGTTGGGGTGTACTCCTGGCCTCCTTCCAATCCTCAGAGGCCACAATTGATGTGCATGGTAATGGGAGCATCTCAGTCCAAGGCCCTTAGGCCAACCTCATTCTCCTTGAGAAATGCTACCCACATCTCATCAACTTCCTTTCCTCTCCTACTGTCCCCCCTCCTCTCTCCTCATCAATCCTGCACTGCCTCCCTGCACCCTCCCATGATCCTTCTCCGCCTCCCACTCCAACTCCTACACATGCTGCACCTCTGATCTCTAGCACTCCCCGTAAGTCCTACAAGGCTGTCAACCTCCTCCACAATTACACTCCTTTCACTGCGGCTGCATCAGGCATTCCTCCGATATCTGTCACTTACATGAGGTTATGCACCTTGACATCCTTGGTCTCATGGAAACATGTCTGACGGCCAGCTCTGTCTGCATCCTTCACACACTCCTACCTGATGTTCAGGAGACCCTCTCCTTGGCCCGCCACTACTGTGCAGGGGGGGTGTGCCCTTGGCTTCCCTGAGGGTATTCCTGCCACTGTCACTCCTACTTAGACCTACTCCACTCTGGAATGGCTTGTGTGACGTCTCTCTCTACCACACCTTGACATTCACAAACTGTGCGTACTGTGTCTGGGAAAACTGGTCAAATGTACTACTTCCTTTCTGAGTGTCCTCACCTCTCCTCCTCACTCATGTCCCCAGACACAGAAATCCTCTTCCTTGGTGCTGTACGCATCCACCTGCATGCTTGTTGACCCCCCCACGTGACCTTTCTGTGACCTCAGCAACTCCCTCTCACCCTCTAGACTCCCGTCTGTCCCTACTCATTCTGCAGGGCACACTCTCGATGCTCTGATCTCATCTGACTTTCCCCTCTCCGTCCATCTCTGCACTCCTCTCTCCTGGAGTGATCACATTCTCCTCTCCTCCCAGCTCACCCTCACCACCCCACAGGCAAAGCCACCCTCACCACTGTCACACACCTTCTTGGTATTCCGACCCATGAAGTGTGTGTCAGTCGAGGCTCATGCTGCCAAAATCTCCCCCCCATCCAGCTCCCCCTTAGGCTCACTCCCATCCTGACAGGGCCCACTCCATGCTCCACTCTATGTCAGGTACACTGGATGTCTTTGCCACGGTCATGACCACCTGTCTGAAGCCCCATGCCAATGCAGAGTCCTGGCATGACTCGGATCTTGTGAACCCAAACCACAGGTGCCGGGTGGCAGAGAGGGAATGTCCTGCATCATGCCCATCCTCTGGCAAACTGGCCTGCCACATGCTCCAAAGGCATCGAAAAGCGCCTCACCCTTTTCACCAAGATGAGATCCCCAATCCAAGGGCACATATCTGCGGCATGTGACAACTCTGCAGGACACATAGAAATCTGCAAGGACCTTGCCGAGCCAGATGCAGTGTGTACCTCCCCTGTCCCCTCCGAGCCCACAGCACTGCATGATTGTCTCTGTACCCCTATAGGCCACCCCCCCCAGCACTTGTCTGCGCCTAACACCATCTGCCCTTGACGTTAAGTCCTACTTACCTTGTACAGCACTTCCAGCCGCCACTTCCCCTTGCACTTCATTGTGCAACCCACCCCTGCACTTGCGTGACATGAATGACACCAGCACCAGTAGGATTGTTGACTGGCATCCCCTTCTGCCCCACCACCCCTCAGTGCTCCGCTGTACCTTCATACATTTCTGGACCGGTGCTTCACGAATGCTATATGATTCCTTTACAGGTGATGGGGAGGTGGAATCACATTGTTTACTGCATTTTGTTGATGTAGACAAGGCACTGTGCATCGTGGCCAATTTGGACTAGCAGATCCATGTACAACATGTTAACTTATTGATGTGATGATGCAATGTCAGGACCAGAGTGGTTGAAATCCAAAAAAGTTGCCCTCCTCTCCCTCTTCACTTGGTGGCTATGTCACATGCCATGTGTGTGATGGCATGTGCCTTTGACATGGCAATCACCGGCCAATGTGTGATGGCAGTGCTAGGCAGCATGGTGAGCAGGCGTTGCTCTCCAATCTGTACATTGTATGCCCTGAGCCTCCCCTACAGACCCAGTGATGGTGAATGCATAGGAGGTCTCCCAGTCATGTGGGACATGTGTCGTAGAACTACTGCCTCTGTTGTTCATCAGCCCTTGTTGCATGCCATGGTGCTAATGCCCGTTTCTATTTTTCTCTTTCATGTCTTTGCAGGGGACGAAGCACTTGTTGATGCTGGGGATGTGGTGGTTGAGCCGTCCCAGGAGGGCAACCCGGGCCGACCTTCCACAAGTGAGGGACGTGGTGTGTTTGTGGGTGAAAACCCACAAGTGCTGCAGGTCGTGCTGTCGAGGGGTGTCTCTGGGGGTTCCTCCCTCGAGCAGTATTCAGGTGTAGACTCGGAGGATGACACCTATGTGCAGTCGCAGGTGAGTGTTCTTGGGAGAGAATCTCCTCTGTCCGACCCACCTGCAGCCGGGCCATTGCCCTCAATGGGGATGTCAGTGTCGGCAGCTCAGCCTCCGGTGGTTACGGATGCAGGGCCACACCACACAATCTCTGATCCTGTTCCTGGGGCTGCAGATCAGAGAGGGAATGCAGTCCTGCAGCCTGAGGCCTTGCCGGCACAGCAAGGCGCAGTCCGCCTTGCCCCAGGCAGGTGTGGTGCCCGTCAACGTGGTGGCCGTATGCCACCTGGCAATACCGCTTGGGAGCAATCCATCTACGGTATGGCCACCCAACAGGCAGCATCATCCGAGATGATTGCACAGGCCATGGATAGGGTGGCCACTTCCATTGTCCCCCCAGAAAGGCTGATGGAGCGACTGGAGCAGGCTACAGAGTCCATCTGCCAGGCACACAGGGAGGATATGTTGGCGTCCAACATGGACAGGCGGGCGGCACTGGCGACTCTGCGGGAATCTCTTTCCATGGAGTCCCAGCGCCACAGGGAAGGCCTGAGGGAAGAATTCCATCACCTCAGGTCGACCCTGTTAGAGCTTGAGGCTTCATCCCATAGAAGGACAGAGGAGCAGCTGGAGCGTCTGACACGGACGCTCTCGGCCGAGATGCAGGCAACTCGTGCGGAGGTCAGGTCATCCCGGAAGTTACTGCATGGGGACCTCCGCATGATTATAACCCAGAACCAGAACTACCAGACCCGCCTGCTTGCAGCCATGGAGGAGCAAACTCGTGCTTTGCGTGGGCTGCCTCCCATTGTCACACCATCTTCTGAGGCAGCTCCCCCACCTCCTGAGTCAGCTGCAGGGTCTGGCCAGAGCGATAGCGACTCATCTCCCACAACAGAGTAGCCGTGTGGGCCACGAGCCTATGGGGTGTTTTAGGTTCCCATGATCCACACAGGTGGATTGTGGCGTGCATCCTGTCCTCGGACCTCATAGGTGCCCCCCCCCCCGCCGGCCCTTTCATGGCCATTTTTTCTCAATTTTTTTTTCTTTTCCAAGAGTGTTGCCTTGTGTGGGTACCTGGGCATACACTGTATTGTGGCTGGGGACATGCAGGCTTGTCCTGAGTTTGGTTTCGATGCTTGGGTACCAGACATCCACACCCCTCCTGCTTCCGTTTCCATGGGCTTGCAAAGGGTGTGCCCAAGTGACAGCAAATTACACGGTGACATTGGACTCCCATGAGCTGTTGGCCAGTCCATAGTCAATACTGTGTAGACATTCATAGTGTACATTGTTGTTGCACCTAACTATGCATGATGGTTTGATATGTGCCTCTACTTACATATGTTGCTCATGTTTTGCAGGTATTTCACACAGTTCTTCACACGGGCATACTCTCTGGAGTCAGACTACATGTCGGTAGATGTGCACTGACACTTTTGCGTGGCGCCATCACTGTACATCTGGACGGTGAGGACATACCAGCAGAATCAGGTAATGAGACTACCATTGATTACATGCATTGTGTCTTGTTTGGGTGGGCTTCAGGGTGGGTTGGTGTGTAATTTGATTGAAATTACTCTTACACAGGTGTGTAGTAGTGGCTCCAGCGCGGTTAGGTGTTCAAGTGCGGCTATGTTCCATTTGGGGCACTGCTATTTGTGACACCGGTGTCATGTTGTGATGGCCAGTTTGTTTGCTCTCACATACCATGACATGGTGTCCTCAGTGGCGGGACTGTGAAGGGAATGGGTGACATGGCAATGTTGTCATGTAGTGAATCGCCTGTGGCAATGCATATTTGATTGATGGAGTTGTGTCTTTTCGTTGTGATGCATTGCTGGTGTATGTGTAGGTAGGGGTGCACACATAGTGACACTTCCATGTTAACAATCTCAGGCTGATGTGTATCTGACAGTTCATTGTCAAGTAATTTTGTGACATTGTCAGGTAGTGTCATCATTGATTGTCAGATGGTATGTGCCAGAGCAGTGTGCACTAGCCAGCACTGTGATTCCTAGGTGAAGAAGTTGGCCACCAGTTGCGTACGGGCTGCCTCCCCCCGTGCCCTTTCCCCTCCCATGCGCAGCGGGCGTGCATGTGGTTGTGGATGTGGGGGCAGGCCCCGGCGTGTTGCAACGTTGTGCAGGACACATGCTGCCACTATGATCCTGCACACTATTCGGGGAGCATATAACAGCTGCCCGCCAGAACGGTCAAGGGAGCGAAAGCGTGACTTCAGCACTCCGAATGTGCGCTCCACTATGCCCCGTGTTGCAATGTGGGCTGTGTTGTACCTTACCTCGGGTGGCGTGGTGGGGTTCCGGATTGGGGTCATCATGTGGGGGCTGATAGGGTAGGCACTGTCCCCTGCGGAGGTGGTGATGGGTATCATTAGTGGTGTTGTGTCATGACCCAGTATCTGACATGCATGCATGTGCAGTGGCATTCATGCTCACCAAGCAGCCATGTATCTCCATGCTGGCCAGCCTCTAGGTCCCGGCATAGGGTAGACATTCTGTAGATGAAGCTGTCGTGGGTGGACCCGGGATAGTTGGCATATACTGATGTGATTATTCCCTTGGCATTGCATACAACTTGCACGTTGATGGAATGCCAGTGCTTGCGGTTTCTATAGATGTGCTCTGTTGCCCTGGGTGGACGTAGAGCCACATGTGTGCAGTCAATTGCACCAAGCACTTTGGGGAATTGAGCCACACCATAGAATTCCTGGATGCACGTCCGCCTTTCTGCATGAGTCCTGGGGAGATATATGTGCCTGCGGACTGATGGCCGTGCAGTGATGATGTTCAAGACCTGGTGTAGGCAGCGTGACTGCGTGGCCTGTGACACACCACCCACTATGGCACGTGTCCGCTGAAAGGATCCAGTGGCCAAGAAGTGCAGTACATTCAGGACCTTCTGCAGGGGGCTGAGTGCTTGGGAGCACAGGGTGGGTGATGTGAGGTCATCCTCCCACTCACTCACCAGGTCCAGTATGATGTGTGCTGGAAACCTGTACCTCCCATACACCTGGTCATCAGGCATCCCGAATAGGCTGGTTCTGGGTGTGAATATTCTGGCCCTGACTCTCCTCCTCCTCCTCCTTTGGTAGCCCACTGCCACTGCTGCTAGGAACGGTATGTTCATCCTGGCATCTGGCTTGTTTATTGAAAAGTGCGCAAATTAATGCTTTGCGCGTGTTCCAGGCGAGCGTGTGACCCTCGCACCCCTGGAATCTAGTTCCCACTCCAATAGCGTGTGGAAATTCCCACGCAGCAGGCATACAGGTGCGCTGACGTACTTGCGTGTGTAAGTGCCCGCGCACCACTGAAATACACGTACATAGGCCAATGGCGTGTACGCGCACTTTTGGCCAATTACACGCTATGAAATACACGTACATAGGCCAATCGCGTGTACGCGCACTTTTGGCCAATTACACGCGATGAAATACACGTACATAGGCCAATCGCGTGTACGCGCACTTTTGACCAATTACACGCGATGACACTCTGACGTGCAGTATTTCCACGTGTGCTCCGTCATCACGTGCTGAGTGTGGAACGCCCGTGCGGATCACATCAGACACGCTTACGCGCTGAGGGACTCTGGTCCAATAGAATCGCGTATGCGTGCTGACGCACTTACGCGCTAAGGGCCTTTCCTCGGATTTCACGCTGACGTGCAGGAATTTCACGTGCCAAATCACTCCGTATCAAGCTGGCCACCCGAAAACACACGGAACACCACGCTCCTGCCCAGAAGGCCGAGTTACTGCCCCCCCAGTGCCCTGAGCAGCCTCCCACGTGCTATCTGCTGCTGCCTGCCTGCCTGCCTGCCTGCTGCCACCGTGCCCTGCCATTTGGTGCCTGCACATCAGCCATCTGCAGGGGTCCAGTTGCTGTGTCCACCCCTGCTGGAACTGAAGACTCCCAACTGGGATCACATCGCTCCACAGCCCAGCCCCAGGACCCAGTTGCCCACCCACACCTGCCTCTGGGGTTGCCATGTCGGGCACTTCCACATCTGGCACCAGTGGCAACCCCAGGCCAGAGGGGCAGAGGGGCACCAGCTTCACTGCCACCGAAGTTGGTGTCCTGGTGGAGCATGTCCTGGGGCAGTATGATGCCCTCTTTGGATCGTCCCGCGCCAGCAAGGAAGGACGGGAGAGGATCTGGGCCGACTGTGTGGTTGCCATCAACGCGGAGGGGGTGGCAACCCGCAACGTCCAGAAGATCAAGAAGCGCTGGGAGGACTTGAGGTCCAGGACCCTTGTGAAGGCCCGGCGCCTCGTGGAGGGGGGCCGGGGCCGCATGAGTTCCATCCAGAAGAGGGTCCTGGAACGCGTACGCCCAGCGCTCCACGCCCAGGTCCTTGAGAGGGAGGCCCGTCTGGAGTTGAGCGGTAAGTGTGCAAGCATTACTGTGTGAGACAGGGCATGTTGCGGTGTGCTGGTTCTATGATACTTGCCTGTATGTGTGCCATGGGCCATGTATGCATGTATGTGTGCAGGGACATCATGGTAATGCATGTGCGACCAGTGATGTGTGACCCACATGGTTGTTGCATGTGTTGAAATGCGGCATGGGGAGCCCTATGCAGATTTAGGACATGAGAGCATGCCAGTCTCTGTACCTGGACATGGATGGGGGTGAAGGATGGGTGCTGATGCCAGGTACATATATGGTCGCCATGTCTGTGTGCCTGACCTGCGTGTCTGTGACTTGTGCATGCCATGGATGCATGACACATGTGTGTGACAATGCACAGATTCAGTGACGCACCCAACTTACCCTTGTTTCGCCTGTGTTCGGTGTGTTTGGGGCCAGATGGATGTGACTGAGGTGAAGTGTGTGCATGTGATATGCATGAGTCATGATGCATGTGAGTTACATATCATTGAATGTTTCAAGAGTCAATTGGACATGCATGGAAATGTGCATGGCATGCACCATGCCTGTTACTGTGTGTGTTTTGCCTGGACTGACCCATGTGTTGTGGAGGGACATGATGGAAGTGTACTTTGACAGTGGTGCTCATCTGCTATTGCTTCCTGTCTAGGGGACCATTGTACAGTAGCCTGATGCTTGTGTCCTTTGTCTCCCTCTACGCAGCGGCTAGTGAAGAAGAGGGCGGAGACGGCGCTGTGGAGCAAGGCGGCGGGGATGCCCCCACGGCTGCAGCGGAAGGGGTGGGTGAGCCCCCACAGGGGCCTGCTACGGCGGGAGACGGTGAGGAGCCATCCAGGTTGGTGGTTTGCACAGAGGAGGAGGAGGCCGACACTGGTGCACACATGGGGCCTGGTGGGAGCATCCCTGCTGGTGCAAGTGGTGCAGTCCAGGGCCAGGGGCAGGAGGCAGCACAGGTCACCGTGGAGGTGCCTGTGCATGTCGCTGTCCCTGACCCTGTGAGTGCACCACCATGCACCAGCAGGGATGCCCCGTCCCAGGCCCGTCCGCAGGTAGAGGGGATGTCCATGTCAACTGACTCCCCTCCACCTGCGGCCGTGGGAACCCCTGGCCGCGTGGAGCAGGTCCTGATTGGGGTCGCGATGCGCACGGTTGTGATTCGTGATGACGTGCGTGCTTCCCGGGAGGAGCACGCACGTCATCACGAAGTGCACCGTGCCGACGTGGCCCAATTGGGATCGGCCATGTTCGGGGGGTTCCTGCATGTGTTGGCCAATCTGACGGCCCTCTCCTCCTCTGTGCAGGCTATCCACCGGTCGTTCTCCTTGCCGTCTTCCGGCCCAGATGCCACCATGGCCCCCTGTGGACCTGCCCCGACCAATGCAGCCAGCTCGGTGGGGATCCCATCCCTGCCACAGTTGGGAGTCGGAGGTCCAGCAGGAGTGGACAACACAGCAAGTGGACCCCAGCAGATGGAAGATGTGCCGGCATCATCGGGCAGGGCACGTGCACGACGGCGTCGGTGGTTACCATCAGCCTGGATGCCGTCGTGCTGGCAGAGGCAGTGGCGTCGGAGGCAGCAGCGGGCTCGACGTGGGAGGCATCATGGCTCAGGGCCATCAAGATCAGAGGGGCAGGCATCGGCCGGAGGGCAGGGCAACCCTGGCATGGCGGTGTGTTCCGTGTGGGAGGAGTTTGGCCAGCGGATAGGTGCGGAGCGGCAGCGGGCGGAAGAGGAGCGGCTCGCCATGGCCAGGGCGGAGATCTCCATGCGTCGAGCATTGAGGCGGGCTGAGTGCCTCGAGGAGGCTCGCAGGGATTTTGGTGAGCACATGGGGTTGTCCCTGCGAGACCTCGGGGCCAGGACAGAGTCCCGCCTCCAGGACATTGACATGGAGTTCGAGGATGCCCTGGCCAGCATCACCAAGTGAGCCGCAGGACTTGCCCGCTGCCTTTGTATATAGTTTTTTAGTTAGTTAGTGCTAGGTTTCCTTTATTTATTTTTATTATTTTGGACCGCTCGGACAATGGCCACTTTTTTGTACATATTTTTTTTATTAGTTAGTATTAGGTTTCATTTGTGGTGTTGGGCTCATGGACCCTGGAACATTCCTGTATATATTGTTATTTTTTTGGAGAAATTTTTTTTAATTTTCTTATTGTTTACACCATGACGTAATGGTTTTTCTTTGATTTCCTACTACATGGTTTTGCTTTGGACAAATTCTATTAATTTTTTAATCCTTTGTTTTTTGGTTTATCATTTTTGTTCTCGGACATGGACCTTTTATTTACTTTGCCACATAGTTGTATGTTTTATTAGTTTACTTGTTTTTTGTTTTTAATACATTTTTATATTTTCTTACACTTGTGTTATTTTCTCTTTGGTTTCTTACATGTCATGATATGGGTTTTGACATTCACTTGCACCCATTGTGTATGTGTGTGTGACGGACATGTGTTCTTTTGCATACTTGCCTTTGGGGTTGTGTCATGTGATTGCATTCACTATGTGGGTGCATGCAATCCTTGCCTGGGTGTTTGTGCTGGGTATGCTGGCCATTACTGCCATGATTGTGTATCGTCAGGACCTGGGGCCAGGGGGACATGGGTGGGGGCCTGCTGGCAGGTTCCCCACAGTGCTGGGGGTGGGGGTGGTGGGAGACATGGGTTGGACATGGGTGGGGGCCTGCTGGCAGGTTCCCCACAGTGCTGGGGGTGGGGGGGGGGGGTGGGAGACATGGGTGGGGGCCTGGTGGAGGGTGTCCCTGGTGGATGGGGGGTGGGGGTGGTGGGAGACATGGGTGGGGGCCTGGTGGAGGGTGTCCCTGGTGGATGGGGGGTGGGGGTGGTGGGAGACATGGGTGGGGGCCTGGTGGAGGGTGTCCCTGGTGGATGTGGGGTGGGGGTGGTGGGAGACATGGGTGGGGGCATGGTGGAGGGTGCCCCTGGTGGATGGGGGGTGGGGGTGGTGGGAGACATGGGTGGGGGCCTGGTGGAGGGTGTCCCTGGTGGATGGGGGGTGGGGGTGGTGGGAGACATGGGTGGGGGCGGTGGGAGACATGGGTGGGGGCATGGTGGAGGGTGTCCCTGGTGGATGGGGGGTGGGGGTGGTGGGAGACATGGGTGGGGGCATGGTGGAGGGTGCCCCTGGTGGATGGGGGGTGGGGGTGGTGGGAGACATGGGTGGGGGCCTGGTGGAGGGTGTCCCTGGTGGATGGGGCGTGGGGGTGGTGGGAGACATGGGTGGGGGCGGTGGGAGACATGGGTGGGGGCATGGTGGAGGGTGCCCCTGGTGGATGGGGGGTGGGGGTGGTGGGAGACATGGGTTGGACATGGGTGGGGGCCTGCTGGCAGGTTCCCCACAGTGCTGGGGGTGGGGGTGGTGGGAGACATGGGTTGGACATGGGTGGGGGCCTGCTGGCAGGTTCCCCACAGTGCTGGGGGTGGGGGTGGTGGGAGACATGGGTGGGGGCCTGGTGGAGGGTGTCCCTGGTGGATGGGGGGTGGGGGTGGTGGGAGACATGGGTGGGGGCCTGGTGGAGGGTGTCCCTGGTGGATGGGGGGTGGGGGTGGTGGGAGACATGGGTGGGGGCCTGGTGGAGGGTGTCCCTGGTGGATGTGGGGTGGGGGTGGTGGGAGACATGGGTGGGGGCATGGTGGAGGGTGCCCCTGGTGGATGGGGGGTGGGGGTGGTGGGAGACATGGGTGGGGGCCTGGTGGAGGGTGTCCCTGGTGGATGGGGGGTGGGGGTGGTGGGAGACATGGGTGGGGGCGGTGGGAGACATGGGTGGGGGCATGGTGGAGGGTGTCCCTGGTGGATGGGGGGTGGAGGTGGTGGGAGACATGAGCAGGTGTGCAGGGTAGTTCCCTGTGGTGTGTGCTGCCTGCAGGGGCCGTGGAGGGTGTACAGGTAATGCCTGGGAGCACACAGCCAATTCGCGTGTGGAACTTCCCGCGCACCCCTGAAATCCACGTACCCGGCCATATCGCGTGTGGAACTTCCCGCGCACCCCTGCAATCCACGTACCCTGACTAATCGCGTGTGGAACTTCCCGCGCACCCCTGGAATCCACGTACCCGGCCATATCGCGTGTGCAACTTCCCGCGCACCCCTGCAATCCACGTACCCTGACTAATCGCGTGTGGAACTTCCCGCGCACCCCTGAAATCCACGTACCCGGCCATATCGCGTGTGGAACTTCCCGCGCACCCCTGCAATCCACGTACCCTGACTAATCGCGTGTGGAACTTCCCGCGCACCCCTGGAATCCACGTACCCGGCCATATCGCGTGTGCAACTTCCCGCGCACCCCTGCAATCCACGTACCCTGACTAATCGCGTGTGGAACTTCCCGCGCACCCCTGAAATCCACGTACCCGGCCATATCGCGTGTGGAACTTCCCGCGCACCCCTGCAATCCACGTACCCTGCCATATCGCGTGTGGAACTTCCCGCGCACCCCTGCAATCCACGTACCCGGCCCTATCGCGTGTGGAACTTCCCGCGCACCCCTGAAATCCACGTACCCGGCCATATCGCGTGTGGAACTTCCCGCGCACCCCTGAAATCCACGTACCCGGCCATATCGCGTGTGGAACTTCCCGCGCACCCCTGAAATCCACGTACCCGGCCATATCGCGTGTGCAACTTCCCGCGCACCCCTGAAATCCACGTACCCGGCCATATCGCGTGTGGAACTTCCCGCGCACCCCTGCAATCCACGTACCCGGCCATATCGCGTGTGGAACTTCCCGCGCACCCCTGCAATCCACGTACCCGGCCATATCGCGTGTGGAACTTCCCGCGCACCCCTGAAATCCACGTACCCGGCCATATCGCGTGTGCAACTTCCCGCGCACCCCTGAAATCCACGTACCCGGCCATATCGCGTGTGGAACTTCCCGCGCACCCCTGAAATCCACGTACCCGGCCATATCGCGTGTGCAACTTCCCGCGCACCCCTGAAATCCACGTACCCGGCCATATCGCGTGTGGAACTTCCCGCGCACCCCTGAAATCCACGTACCCGGCCATATCGCGTGTGGAACTTCCCGCGCACCCCTGCAATCCACGTACCCTGACTAATCGCGTGTGGAACTTCCCGCGCACCCCTGAAATCCACGTACCCGGCCATATCGCGTGTGGAACTTCCCGCGCACCCCTGCAATCCACGTACCCTGACTAATCGCGTGTGGTACTTCCCGCGCACCCCTGAAATCCACGTACCCGGCCATATCACGTGTGGAACTTCCCGCGCACCCCTGCAATCCACGTACCCTGACTAATCGCGTGTGGAACTTCCCGCGCACCCCTGAAATCCACGTACCCGGCCATATCGCGTGTGCAACTTCCCGCGCACCCCGGTATACACGCACACGTTTATTTTTTCTCTCAGCGCGTGTCTGTGTTTGTGGGTACCCCTTTGTACGTCATTTGTCCTGGAGGGCCACAGTATTGGACATTGATCATGTCTGTATATAGGTGCTATTTGTTGGCGCACCTTTCAGCGCACATTTCTTGCAGGCGCAGAGACGCTACCGCCTGCTTTCTTGTGGCGGTCGTGTTTGTGCCTGTTTGTGCCTGTGCGCTGCTTTGAGCGTGCGCTTTTTTGCCCTATTCTATTCCATGAATACGTGTTGTATGCGAGCGTGTGGGCGTTCCGCGCACTTGCCTCCTAAACTTTCCCCGTGCCGCCCACATTCTTCCCCATTCCGAGTGTTGTGCCCCATTTTATTCCCCATTCCGAGTGTCCCGCCCTGTGTTCCGCCTACT
This sequence comes from Ambystoma mexicanum, assembly GCF_040938575.1. Lineage (NCBI taxonomy): Eukaryota > Metazoa > Chordata > Amphibia > Caudata > Ambystomatidae > Ambystoma > Ambystoma mexicanum. The sequence goes on along the minus strand of NC_090923.1, from coordinate 304,577,625 downwards.
TTAGAGCTGTGCGCTGCGCTCGGAGTGATAGCGCAGTGGCCGTGGCGCACGACGTTGGTTGACCTGTGCGCCGGCCTGCGCCGCGCACTTTTTCAGCGCACGTCCTCTGCTTTTCTTGCGCACGGACTTCCATGAATCGACGTGCGCTGGTTTCCCTGCGCTTTTCGCTAATTTTCGGCGCAGCGCACGTATTGGCCCCTCTGCGCCGGGATTTTCGGCGCACATTTATTCCATGAATCGGCCTGAAAGTGGTGTTCCAGCCAACCACTGGCAACGAAAAATGCACCTATAACCAAAAATACGACTTAGACAGAAACAGAAGTTCTAAAAATAACAGTAAAACACAAGAGGGAGTCTTTCATTATGTTGAGCGAAACAATGTTCAAAAAACACTTACTCTGAAAAGTAAAATTGAGAAGCAAAACATCAATAAGCATTTAAATGCAAAGTACTGTCTATGCCTAGAACGGACAGATGACATCGAAGATGATCCGTCTCTTAACCAGAGCAACATTCTACAATTACTACATTAAGTGCCAAGTCTGCGTATGATTAATACGAATAGCATAAAAAATGTAGAATTTTTTAAGGAGAATCAAAAGGATGCAGTGAAACTTGACATCGACTCGAGATTAATATGTAACATCATACTAGAGGCTGCACCAACTTTAATATCAATGGGTTTTGATATTACAGAGACACAATCTCATCAACATTCGGAAGTTAAACAACTTAAATCAGATTCGAAGTCCTGTATGGACAGATCACAAAACCAACCCCTTGTGCAGAACGACACAAAAAATCTCCAGTCCGAGAATGTTGCCAGTTTCCAGCAAGAACTTGATGGAAAAAATAAGGCACATCAACAAGATGTAACAAGAACCCTGCAAGCAACTGAAAGTAGGGAACCCATTAAGATAACCTTCGTACATGAGGGACCTACCTTTGGAGGAGATTCCCTATCATCTTGCTCAAATAAATCCAGTGGCGATTCTGCAGACTGGAGTTGGATTTTGAAAGCCCTAGTCGCACAGAACCGAAGCTAATGTTATGAACCGGGATCATCAAAATTGATCACCATTGGATGTTGTAACACTCAGGGATTTGTTCATCTTTTTCAATCGAACTGGCTGAGAAATGTGCACATAGTATGTTTGCAGGAAACCTTGCTTGCTGAGTGTCCGGCGATAGTAGCCTGCGAAATCGCCCTAAATCCAGCAATCAAAAAGAACATGAGCAGACCTTGGGCAGGTTTATTGACATTTGTGCAAAAGAACTCTGGCTATAAAATTCAAAAAGCCACTAGTATTTCACCATACATTCAAAGAACATTATTGGTCACTGAAGATGTAAAAAAGAGTGAACAAGATCGCCTTTCACGTTATCAATGTGTATTGGCAACACAGCGCAAATGGCGCAGCTGCCTTTGTTGATCAAATTACATACATAATAGACCAAATTTATGAGTTAGAACTCGCTCCAAAAATGTTTATATGCGGAGATCTAAATATCAACTGTTTAGAGAAACTCAATAAAACATGCAATGGAAATTCGACAAGACTGAATGCAGCTGAACAATGGTGCTCTGAAATGGAACTTAGAAATATACAACTTCTAAATGGTAACACTCCAGGAGACATACCCGCAAAAGCAACTTGGAAGAGACAGACACAAGAGTCAATACTGGACTACTTTTTAGTCTCTGAAGTGCTATACATGCGTGTTAAAGCCTTACAGGTAGTTCCAAAATCTGAAAGTGACCACAACCTATATTACTGAACATCTATGGCCTTGAAAATGTCCATGTATAGCTATGGAAGCATGACATAGTGGTTGAATCAAGCCGAATTAGACTCAGATTAACCAATCATGATGTTAAATCTATTAACAACGCTTATCAGAATGAACATGGTCTTTTGGAATACCAACATTTACTTGTAAATTTCATCTACAAGAAAAAAGGATTGAAGAATCTTGTATTCACTAATAAACACGCATTTGGCCTTGACATACTGAAACAAAAATGGAAGATGCAAGTACAAATTAGAGCATGCAGGAAATCACACACAATTGAAGATGTGACCAACATCAAAAAGAGAAAACAGTCATATAAAAACTGGCTCAAATCACATAGATCAATTATATTCCAACATGATGCAGAACTAATGCTTTCAGAAATGAGAAATAGTAACACTCGTCAGTTCTAGACCTTGATCAATGAACAAGAGGGCTCCCAGACGGCACTGCAAACACACATGGTGACTGAGAATGATTGGACAATTCATTACGAGCATCTCTAAAAGACGAAAGGAAATTCTGTAGATTCCTCATTGCCTGCTCTACATATGTGGGACTTCCGATTTGAGAGACTTGACATCTTAGAAGCTATTAACAGAATAAGCACTTCACGTTCTCCCGGCACAGACGGCCTAACCAACTTTATACTAAAAGAAAATCCACAGGCCTGGGCAGACTTCTCTAACAACCTCTTTAAGGACATTGCAAGTACGTGTGCGACACCAGCATCCTGGAAAAGCGCAATAATTGTACCAGTATTTAAAAAGGGAAACAGGGCAAATCCAAAAGATTATCGCCCAGTTGCACTCCTGGATGTGCTGAGCAAGATCTATGCCACGCTACTACAACGCAAGCTATTAGCCTGGACTATTGTGAGCAAGCATATCGATCAGAGACAAACAGGCTTTGTCAAAGGAGTGGGGTGCTGTTTAAATCTCCTAATTGTCAATATCTTGAAGGTGGACGCCATATGAACAAGAAATAAGCTCTATATGCCCATTATTGATTTATCACACACCTTCGACAGTATAGATCGAGAGACATTATGGTAAAAAATGATCAAGTGGAAATGTGCTGCAAGTCTCCTTTTGGCAATAAAGGAACTGCGCACAAACACGGAAATAAGAATTAGACTGGACCAGTCCAGTAAACTATCTCAGCCTATCAAGACACAGTGTGGAGTAAAACAGGGATGCCCTCTAGTCACTATTATCTTCAATATGTTCATTTCCAATATCGATCAATTCATCGAAAGTACCAGATCATTATTGCCTAAACTCAATGGGGTGCATATAAGTCATCTCTTGTATGCAGATGACTTAATACTACTAAATTCAACTCCAATTGGCCTCCAAAGAAAATTGAATGCACTGGGACAATATGTGAGAATCAATGGGCAGAGTATTAACACTTCAAAATCTAAAATACTCGTCCTTGAAAATCTGAGTGGCCAGAAAAAGCAACAACAGCCACATTTTCGATGGCATATGGACAAAACTGCACTAAACATCACAACGAATGCACCTTACCTGGGAATTCAAATTAACGCGAACATAACTGATATCCCATGGGTTGAAAGAACCAAAACAAAATGCCACCAATTGGCAATTCAGGCAGCCGTCTTAAATAAAAAGTATGGTAAATATCCCTGTTGCCAGTATTAACATTTTATAAACAAAAGGCGGTTCCTGCACTCATTTTTGTCGCAGAATACGCTTTTGGTTGCCCACAGAATTTATGGAGTCCTCTTGAGAACATCTTTTGGTCTAGTCTTGAGTTTACCTGAAAGAACACCCACTGCTTGTATCCGACACAAACTTAGTTTAACATCCATCAAAGCCCGAGTGTGTTAGAATATGCTCTCCCTATACAGGAAAACCACATTGATGAAAACACCTCTGCAATTTAAATCTTGCAAAATACAGGCCCCTCAACGAGAACTCACTGTTCGTGCTTTGGGTAAATCGATGCAGAGATTTAATTGTTGACCTCGATGTGAATTTGGACACACTACAAACAAACCCATAGCACGCAAAAAAAATGTTAAGGAGACGTGATTGGTGCTTAACTTGCAAACAAAAAAGAGACCATCGTATAATGAAAAACGTCCCCTATGATAAAAGAGCTCTCAATGAAACATTTTTGGAAACTATTTCCCGATCCACAACGGAGAAGAACTTACATGAAGTTTTGTCTAAACTTGTTCAAAACAAAAGAAAAAACAAGTACCTGGTCGGGAACTATTAACATGATTGATCAATGTCGACTTTGTAATTCCAATGAAGAAACGCGGAAACATCTTACGTTATTTTGTCCGTTAATTCGTCACAAGAGAACAAAACACTTGGGAGGTTTCATTTTGAAGAACACGATATTAAGTGCTGAAGACTGGCGGCAGCTAATGTTTGATGAGACTGATAGGTCCCTAACCATAGCATTGACCTTTTTTATGAGAGAAATTTTGTCTCGCTTCCAAACTTTGAATGAGGAGTTGTAAACTGTATTCATCTTTATAATCATTGTGGAATTCAAAGCAATTGTTTGTAGATCTACCAAGTGTAGACTTTTCCTTTTTTCTTCCTTATTTTTTTTTCTTTTGGTTTCCTCTTCCTTTTAAATGGCTAATAACAATAGTAGTAGCTAGACAATCTGAAGCACTCCTATAAACTGTAACTGAATAAAATGGACATGAATGTAAATGTATTTTAAATGTTTGTAATAAACCATAAAAAATAAAAACAATTACAAAATTAAAATATATGAGCACTTTCTTTGGACACAAACATGACAATCACCCAGTTGGTAGCGCTACAAGTCTCTGTTAGTTATATACTTTCAATGTCACTAGAGGCAATGAAATAAAGAGCAGATATTCGGTGTAGAAGGGCCAAAGATCAAAAGCGATTAAAAAAGGGGATAATGGCCAAAGAAAAACGTTCTATAATTATAAGCAGATTAACAATTAGGCGCAAATGGTTTTGTGATATATTCCACAGGAGATGACAATACTCGTAGAAAAGAACAGGTATCAGAATCCAAAGCCACGAGGGGGCATTTGGCACCAAGAGCCGCATTGGCAGACGATGCACCTGGCAGGCCAGATGTAATATCAAACTGTGTACCTGTGCTGCACCTAGCAACCACTTGACCACTCCACGTTCTGGTAACTCTTCTGAGGCTATCGCAGTTAAGGTCCCCCGGTACCACTACTGGCCAAGGGGCATGCTTCAGAACTTGTTCTGGTATTTGCATCCACTTGTCCAATGTTCCCCCACCCGGACAGTGCAAAGTTTCATTAAGCTGCTGATCTCTGGTGCATGCAAAGAGTATAGCACGTGTTCAGTGCCACACATATGATGTGTGCAGTGCTGGATTCAGCAACCAATGCAGAATTCTTCATAGCTTTTAACATAGTGGAAGAAGCACCAAAAAGCTTATTTTTAATTTCTTTTTGCCTTTGCACCTCTTGGACATCACCACTTTACTATGTGCTGAAGGAAGAGGCTTTGGGTAATTAATTATAACTCTAGGCACCATGCTCATGTACCAGCATGGAGCAGAGACCAAAGACACTGTCTATGGTCACAGCAATGGAATTCAAAGTCAGATTAAATGCCTTGTCACCCAAGTTAGACAAGGCAGAATGTACAGATAAAGAAGAGGCCTCAAGATGATTTTCAAGGCTAGCAGATGTTTTCATAACAAGACGTTTAAAGTCAGGGGAGGCTGATAAATGTGTGTACGTGATATTGTCCACAGCCGGTTGGCATCTAGGGCGTGATGTCGAGACTTGCTATCCCAAAAACGCCCTCTGTACATTTAAACAAAGATTTAGCAAGAAGTTATAATTGTCAAATCCAGCAGATAGTGAAGCCAATCTTGCAGTAGGGAATATAAGGGCATGGCCCGCCCTCAAAGTTGAAGGCGCAGTGGTTACAGGAAAGAAGCTAGTAATTATTGTCTGTTCTGCCTGCAGAGAATTAACCTTAGCCTGTGTATTTTGTGGACAGGCTTTATAATGCACATGCCCAGTTTTAACAAGGGGGTGGCCCTGAGCCGGTCGCAAAGGTTTTCTATTATGCAAGGCATAAGGGCGAGGGAGAGGTGGTTTAAGATGGTTTTCTTTGGCTGCATGAGGCTACACCACAGTCATGCTGTCTAGAATACTATAATGAAAAACAGACAAGCAAACATGCGCACTGCTTTGCGCTAGAGAACTTGGCAGAGCTCACTGGCAATATGAAGAAAAAGGGGAAAAACCCAACTGTAGTCCGCACTCTCCGCCTCCTGATGCCCAACTGCACACCAACTGTGTTTTGCAAGTGCTTCGTTTCTGCTCGGGACACTCAAGGTTTTGTTGTAAAATACCATGCCTTTAGAGGAAGCCAATCAGCTCACAGCAAAGCCCAACTCAATAAAAGTCCAAAGTGTCAGTCCTCGCTCCTCGATCTCTGTATGCCAACTGCGCTTTGCAAGCGCTTCGCTGGCCCTTGGGGCACTTGAGGTTTTGTTGTAAAAGACCACACCCACAGAGGAAGCCAGGCAGCTCACAGCAAAACTCAACTCTGTACAAGTCCAAAGAGTATGTTCTTTCTCCTTGATCTCTGCACGCCAACGTCGCTAATGATGGTAGTAAGTACATTAGATGCAATTTCGTTGAGCAATTAAGTGGTCTGCTGCTTCCCTATGGAAATAGGTTGGTCATTCGGATCAACTTAATTAAACCATTATCTTCCAGGTTTCTATTTTGGCATCTTGAGACAAACTGTGTTTTTTCCTTAATGAGCAAGTATTCCTTAAAGATGTTGAGACCTACATGGAGTCAGTTTAAGTCAGGGGTTCAGTTAGATTGTGACCACACTGCTTTCTTCTTGACCTCCGGAGATTGCCTTAGAACATCGACGACACACAGTGTACCTCACTGCACTTCGCTGTTCTCTTCCTGTTCATACATAGAGTGAGAGGTGATATGGTAGTAGCCTCCTTCAAAATTTACTTCCTTAGCACACTTGAAGGTTTTGAAAGAATATTATCCACAGTCTTTAATTAATGCTCGCTATCGTTTCTTTGATGTTAACAAATGTTTTAATCAAGTTCAAGATACATTACAATTATTTATAGATCACCAGGCATTTCAATTTGATGTGATTGCTAAAGGAATTAAAAACATTATGTTAAACATTAACAATCATTTACAATCTTGGCAACTCCAACTGAAATTCCAAGATCATGTATCACTTCAGTTTATTAAAAACATTAAATATAGGCATACAATAGACAGTTAACAGATTGTATAAACTATAACCCACTGCAGTGAATAAAAAGATCTAAATACACCATGAATACTTTCTAGGCTGACAGCAATATTTTCTGAACATCATTCTGAGTCTTTGTCATATGGCTAAAATGCAGTTTCTTTAATTCCCCTTAATATCTTAGGCATCCCAGACATTTTGGGTGCAATCATTTACAATTGCTCCCACATCTATCTGTCCATAATTTCAATCATCATATTTTTGTTCTTTAAACTCTGTAAAATAGGATTCTTGACCACTTGGAGAATTATGTGCTGAATATATAGATTTTGTGGTCCAATTAGATCACAGACTTCAAACCAGAAAGGGTGATCGAACCAAGTTTGAAAACAGGGTCTTGGTTAAAACCTACGTAAGCTCTAAGGGGGTAGATGCCTCAGAACCCATGCAAATCGGGGGGGTTAGAGCACCCTTAACCCAAAAGGAGAGAGAAAGAAGACGGCAACAGCAATTATGTCTATATTGCGGAGCTACTGGTCATTTCCTTCGGAACTGCTCTGTAAAACCACCCAAGAAAACTATAGGAGCAGCAGATGAAAAACACTTGAAACCTGACTCAGGAAAAGACCAAGCGTAGAGGTCAGCTTGCCGAGCTTAAAGAAGGACACTCTGACCTCGCTTTTCACCATACCCATGGTCCTTATAGATCCAGAGCAGCCATCACGCATGCACGCGGTAAAGGCATAGTGATAAAACTGACAGCCTCAAAATATTGTGATAGGTCTACACACTATATTTACTAATTTGTACCGTTCCGCAGAATATGCTGATGGAGGGCCGTGAATGTGAGGGTATAATTGTACTACAAAGCAACATTTTCTCCAGCTTTTTCCATTCCATTAAATGTTGCAGCGTGAGCATGGTCAGTGGAGTCCCCAAAGCTCCTATAGCCTCTCTGATGCTACACAGAGCCCAAAGATGAGGTGCTGCCATAGAGTGACTTATCAATTTTCTTGTAAGCTCTGCGCATAAAAGATAACTTGCTGTCTCTCCCAAATGTCTTCTGTAATGACATCCATTGCTGGCTCAGAAACTGAAAGGCAACTGAGAGCTCTATGTAAATTTAATCAACCAACTAGTTGTAGGAATTCACCCTCAGTAATGAAGTGAAGATTTCCATTGCAACTTTATCTAAGGCAGTAGCAATATAAGTAAGGTTTAGTGGGTGTGGAGGGGGGCAATCTATTGGTTTTAGCTGGCAGTCTCCTTAGGTTGGTGAAAAGGAAACACCTTTGTGAGCTGCAACATTGAGTGTATGTTGGAACATCTAATGCCACTCTACTGGCACTCGTATTTGGGATCTCACTCAGGATTAGCACCAATGGCCTCCTACATTTTAAGTCCCAGATGCACAAAAGGATGAGGCAGGGCTGTTCCGTTTGCCCTTGTCTTTTCAGCATAGTGCTGGAACATCTGGCAATAACTATCTGAGCTAATGCACTGATCCAGAGTTTACAACTTGGTTATACAGGAACACAATGCTTTCTTGTCAATGACATACTTATCCTTCTATATTTGCTTTCCATGTCTGTCTTCAAAATAATGTGCAACTTCAGCACATTTTGAACATTCTCATGCTATAACATCAATTGAGCAAAACCTTCTGCAATATCGTATTTAAAATGCTTAAACATGATTATGACAGATGGCTCTTTAAATTGAACTTCAAAAGGCTAAAATACTTGGGAATGTAGGGATAATTAGTACACGAATTTCATCCATGCACTAATTTTAGCAGCACCACTGACTACAATAGGGGTAATGTGCACCATACACAAATGATGCTAATGTTGCAGAATGTGTTAGGTGTGTGAGTTAGTCATGATGTTAGGCATTGGTGAACTAAAGAAGGGGTGATGAAGAGACAAGATCCTAGTTGTAAGATGGAAGCTGGGAACATGCCCAACCCAACATGCCATCGCTCCATCAGAGAAAGCCCACAGTCCCATCAAACGTATGGGGGAGGCATATTCTTTGATTAAAGAAATCTGTTTGTTCTTGGGGTCGAACCCAGCCACCTTGGGGCCAATAACTGAAATAGGGACTACGAAAGACGAGAATTAACAGCCAATCTTGCCGAATTAATGACCCCATGCCGCAAAGAAAACCTCTCAGCCAGGACCCGTAAAGAGCTGATTGAAGACTCAATGTCCCCTCCAAAAAATCTGACCTACTCTGTTAATGATAAAGTGAATGATAAAGAGAAGCCTGTTGGCAATGGCTGTTTGATCCCTGTTTCCACTTCAAGCACTTTTTACTTTTCTCCCGAACTGTCTAACCAAGGGGGAAGCAACGACCAGCCCTAGTGGTAGAAGACATCGCCTTAACTCCCCCAGCCGACTGTTTGCTCCCAAGGCCACGGTGGGGGGAGCGCTATTGAAGCCTACCCTTATGAGTAATCGCCCAGTTCCAGGACCTTTTTCTGTCTTTGATCCCATCCATGTTCACACTTTGCCAATTTCTGCAACTGGATCTGTGGGCCTAATGGACCGGGAGAGAGAGACAATGGGCCTCATTGTAACTGTGCCGGTCCGGTAACAATGGTGCCGGTACCGGCACTGTTGTTACCATACCGGCACAGTACGGGTTTGCCTGCCGGAGCCGCTGTGCCCGACAGGGCAGACCCTGCCAGATACAGCGGCCATGGTAAGCAAGTCATAACGGAAACACCAGCACCGTTATTAACAGTGCCTGTGCCTCCATGTTCCCATCCTATGGGACTCAATGTGAATGGGGAATTAGAATTTACTGCCATTTGACTTTCCGGAATGCCGGGGTTGTAATCCCCGATGTTACCAGCAAGCCAGGCGCCAGTAAATCTTCCAAGTCCAGCAGCAACCCACTGGTAGCACCGACAGGGTTACCGCCAGACTTTTAATGAGGTCCAATGTCTTTGAAGATAAGCCCCCATCTAGTTTGGCCAGTAGCACCTGGAGTGAGAACTTGATGAATGCGCGCACATGGAGTAGCTCCTTTCGTCAGCTAATTTGGGGCATTAGTCGATCCCGTCTGAGGGTTCCAAAGCCATCAAGCCAATGTACTCAACCTAACCCTGACCAATCGCCCAAGGGGGTCCACACTACTCAGGGGTGCAATTGTTACCTATTGCTTTCAGAACTTGCTGATATAAAAGAATTGCTATTGATTCTGACTGAGGCCCACAGGAGGGAAGACGGGAAAAGAGAAGAAGGTGTTTTTCTGGCGATATCTCCATCCACCCCAAAGCACCACCAATTCACGTCTGGAATGCCCCATAGAATTAGTTACACACAGACTGGTTACCCCTGGTTATCCCTGAAGAGAAGATTGATGGTTTGGCCCTTGTTCCTATGAGAGCTACTACCCAGCGTGAACCTGAGGTGCACCTCCCTGTGACACCACTTACTGATGATAATAGCATGCCCATAGAGTCGGAGGGCCGGTCATCCATTCTCCGGCTACTAAAGCCATTAGCATGCAAAGTAGAGCTTGCAGTCCCCACCCCAGAGGAAATAGCTTCAGTCGTAATCAGCGTCCACACAAACATGAGACTCGCTCTTATGCGCAAAAACATCTCATTGAAACTTGTTCTTTCTGGTGTGAATCTCATACTTTTGGGGAAAAGGCAAGAAAGGAACCTATGTGGCCTTGGACTCATTGAGCATTGAACTGATATCTGCTAGAAAATTAGGGAATTTTCTTTTACCCGAACTATTGTGTATACAGTTATTTTCAGGCCCTTCTTCTCCCTCTCTCCTTTTCTGTTTTGATGTTTGTTATAACTTAAATGATTTTTTATTGTATTAGGATGCATTTTGAGGGCCTGGCGGCCGAATAAAGTTATTTGATTTGCTATGTAGGACATTTCATCCGGGCTGGAGAAGAGTGCTATACAAGGGTCATTGAGGAAGGAGAATCACAAGAACTGGAAAGTTACTGGGTGTTGATTAAACGGGGAGGATGATTGACTAATGACCTCATGGCAGAATCCTGAAAATGGGTGGTGAAACAATATGAGGCTTTATGAAAATAAACGCACTCGTGAGGAAGCAAAGATGGCTTGAAAGCTAGAGGAAGAGGAAAGAAGGAGGCTGGCCATAGAAGGGGAGAGAGAGAGAGAGAGAGAGAACTACAGAAAAGAAGGGAAATTGATTGGGAGTGCTGGCGGGGCTGTGCAGTGAGATAACAGTCCTGCAGGGCGGTACATGCGAGCTGGATGGGAGCTGGCTGTAGTCCTGCAGGCAGCTGAGAGTGATAGAAAGAGGGAGAGAGAGTCCCAGTGAGACCAAGGGCAACCAGCCTGGCATGCAAAATCGGCAGACTGAAATTAGTGAGTATGAGTGATTAAAAAAAGATAATTAATTAGTGCACCTCATAGCCTAATCCGGGGAGCTCCAAATCGGGATAAACAAGCAAAAGTGGACCCAAACACATTTGCTCTTAGGAGACTGTGACCGCACGTGCTAAAAGAGAAATTCTTTGGGAATTAGGGGTGGTCTGTAAAAGTGTTTTGCAGCACTGCTAAATTGTATCATTCACATTTCCAAGTTTACATATAAAATATGCATATTTCCTGCCAAGTTCTCTAGGGAGTTGATCATTTCACTGGCGGCGAAAGGGGAAATCGTTGTCTGTGGGTGGGGAGACCAATCGGGCTGATGGCGATAACTGCAACTATTAACTCACGGCACTGAACTGCCAGATGGTGCAAGCTGTATTTTCTCATGTTTTCTTTCCTGTGTTTTATATGCATCCAATGAGTGTACATTGTGATGTTTCTCTCTGTGTCAGCCTGCAAAAAGATTATAAAGTGCGGCAGGGTAGAATTGTAGAAACTGTGTGTGTGTCTTATTATTGTGTGATTTGTTTATTTGGTGATCAGTATTACCAATGTGAACAAATAGAGTGCCTGGCATTATACCAAGTCTGTTACTTCCCTAGCCAAGTATCCTATATAAAAAAAGGTTTAATCGTGAGCGAGTTCCCTATACCTTAGCAAACAAAAATCGGGAAACAGATATCCCTGCACAGAGTGAGAGTGGCATGGATATATATTTTCCTACAGGCATGATTAGTGTAAAACATTTTTTGAGCAATTGACAACATAAAGGTTAACATTGTGCGTCGGAACACATTGCACATATCAATGTGGACTAGAATCAACAATGTAAACATTATTATTTTACCCTGGTTTGTTTACATTTTCAAAATCTGAGTGCTACTATTTGTCCATGACCTATAAATCTTAGAAGAAGAAGCTCAAAGAGTTTGACTGGTACGGAGTGGGGAAAGCTGTGATTTTGCTCATCCAGCTAAAAATACCATTTAGGAGAGGAGGTTTAGAATTCCCTGACCTGAAAAGATGCCATCTGGTCTTAACCGTAAAAAACAAAGTATTGGATAGATGCTAGCAAAACAGAAAGGTGATGGCTGGAAGGTTTTCAATTAATCCTAACCACGGGCACAGCTCTGGGCAACTCTGCAGACCATCGTTTTTCAGCCTGCCAAGCCATTACAGAAGGGGAAAAACCATATGCAAATCAGGCTTGGTCCTACACCAAAAGGGGCAGTACGGCCCAAACTGCTAGGTCACATCCCTTCTGCTTGAGACCACAAGCATCCCCAGACATGTTTCAGCCTTGTTGGGCATCATCAGTGAGTAGTAGCTTGGGTCTCTAGGCCAGTCAGACTCGGGGCCCACGTCTGGGCATACCCGTCCCACTCGGGGTGACTTTAGCAAAACAGAAAGGTGATGGCTGGAAGGTTTTGAATTAATCATAACCACGGGCACAACTCTGGGCAGCCCTGCAGACCATCGAATGGATAGATGCTAGAACATGGGCAAACCATTTTCTGTCTGTCTAAAATGCTCTGTGTTGGTAAGAAACGAATTACCACAGTGTTTTTTTATGGACTCTCTAAATGAAATGTATGTTATGTGGACAGTGTGGAATTGACTAGGAAGGTCTTTATAGACAATACTTGAAGAAGAACTGGCCTGTAAATGCATACCTACATAGAATGTAGGTATCATCATTGTCTCGAAATGCATTTTGGCCAACCTGTTCAGAGACAGGTGTATCATCACTGTGCGACATATACAAATGTGACCGAGTGGTGCATTTAAGTCACTTGGGAAATAAAAAGCAACCTCTCTCATTGGAAGTTTGCTGCTCAATACATCCCTGTAAGGGTTGATGTCTGGGTAACAAGGAATGAGACATCCTCAATAGCAACTGAAAATATGGTCTTCAAATCATTTTTAAGAGTTGAAGTTGGATGTTCTAACCGCACTAATGAGATATCAATTGAGTGTGTTTGGTCTGGGAGTAAAATAAGCTATTTCACAATTACAGGTCTGTATTGAGTGCTGGTGAAAACCTGAACACGGTCTTAAAACTTCAGAGCTCTTTGTTGTAATCACACTGCTGGGTGAAATAATAGTTTCCTGGTTTCAATATATATTCTAAAACACATTTGAATTGAATATTTGAGGCCTTTGACATTCTCCTAAGAACATCAACAATGGGTAAGCTTAGATCCAATGCTTCTCATGAAAGGTTTTCGTGCACAATAATATGAATATGTAATTTCGTGTATACGTCATTGAGCATATGAGATACTGACGCTCAGGTCACCCTGTGACATACATGGATGAAAAGCAGCCTGTAGAGACTTGAAAAGAGAATAGGTTTGACACCCTTTTTTGGACTAACTGAAAATGATAACTAATATGACACAATGCATTAGCTTTGCTTTTCAAGTCCCATAGACGGCATCATCAGCTCGTGGTCACAGAGTGAATGAGTAACAAAACCCCACAATGGGCATTTTATTCTCATAGAAAAAAAAAACTATAATTTCCACAATAAACGTTTTTGTGTTAAGCAAGAACATCCATGGAATGCAGGCATGAGATGGCCACGTTATGTACATAGGTATACATCTGGAATGAGGTATAGGTATACATCTGGAATGAGGGAAGAAATGGTACCCATTGCAGCCGATTTACAGTTCTAGCAGTGAAGGGGATTACAATTTAAGATGGCACACATTATTCATAAATACATTGCATGTAATATGTTCAAAAAATCAGTTACACACGGGGACCCATAAACTTTGAAGAACTACAAGTTGTCTTAGAAACATATCGGAATAAAGCATTTGAAAATCATTTTGAAAGTAGGATGTGCTGTTTTAAATTTAACCCACATAAATATGTTAACAGATGTTAGGACAAAGTTTCTTTTTGCTGCTATCCCTCAATAGACATCCATGGAACCACCTAACCTTTGGCAGCTGTTTTGAACATGACCCGACTTTTGGAGCTATGCTAAACCTTTTTGCTTTACTTACTTTGCTAAGCTCCTATGTTTTGGGGGCACTAACCAGTTCCTATGGATGTCAGTGCAGGGACACTATATCCTCCATTATAAAATTCCTGGTTTGTTTTGCACCGCACAACTCACCTTACAGTGAAGTGTGCGAGGCATACTTTGTATCCCTTTCTCTTTGTCTTTAGTAATGATGACAAATCAGGCCTGTGAGGCCAGGGAGGTGAGCCCGCTATGCAATAACCTTTCTAAGAGTAGAGGCAACCAGGACTTCACTGGGAGAGACTCTCCCCTCTGGGGACAAGGATGAGGAACACCGTGAGCAGCATATCACCAACCCACCTTCAAAAACATCTAGTGAAGGAAGATATGAAGAATAAACTAGAATCTGTTATTGTCAGCCAAACACTCTGGTTGTACCTATTAAATCTTAATATTGACATCATTAAACTATTATCTTGTCCGTTGACAAATGCTCCCCAAAATTTTTCACTTTCAGTTCATCTAGATTTTGTAACACAGTGTGCAAATTCCCCATTTGTCCACACATCTAACGTGGAACATTCAATGTGTATGTTTTATGAGTTATCTACATGATTTCCTTTCAATAGCAACATTTTCAATCATTTGTTGGAATGTTTCCTCGTGCATCAATTATCTGCTGTGTCACCAGTTGACTTTATATACCTAAAGTCTACAGCCTCATTTTTAGGTGTTAATGTTTGTCTGCCAAACTTAATAGAGGGAGTACCTTTAACATATTCCACCAAACTGTTCCTATTCACCTGGGTTTGTCTAATCGTGGCCCAGAGTCATTCCTTTATTGATAAGAGTGTTTCAGCTTAACTCAATGATAGAAGTTTTAAAGAAATGACATGTTGACCCTAAATGGCCCCTCTTAGCCATTCAATATCTGACTCTATAAGCAACCCTCCCTTAAAAAATGCCCTCCCTGTACAGAGAGTTAGACTCTGTTCATCCATCTGAGCAATTTCACAGATACTGGAGAGCCCTCAGTTGGGCCAGCGCTTTACAAGTTATGAAACCCAACTCAGCATTGATTGTCTCTACCACAGTTCATTGAGATTGACCAAATAATCTCCTGTAGACTTTACATTCTAATTATGTGTCAGTCTGTTCGGTTTGCTGTATGTCCAGATTTCTGTTCCATATAGAATTATAGGCAACATTATTACTTTTATATATTTTCTTAAGGACACCAGGGAGAAAACTCTCTGCTTTATATCAAATAACAGCATAGAATGTTTAATTTAACTGATGATCCTCCCATTACAATTTGTTGGCCGGAAGAAATCTGAGATAAGTGAATTCAGATGGCACTTCTATTTTCTAACCTCATAAGGACCACTGATCCCAAGTTATTTTTTTGCTTTGTGAAAAAAACGCTTTAATTTATTTTTGGGAATTTTACTTAGTAAACTGTTGGCATCACAGTGGTTGCAAATAATCTTGTAGTTTTTGTAATCCAATCTCGGTTGTATCCATGAATATTAGATCATCGGGAAGTGCCAGCCAGGTAATATGATGATGATCTAATCATTTTAGACAGGTCAGCTATGCACATATTGAAGAGGGTTAGTGCCAGGAAGCTATGTGTGAATGTCCTTGGGGACCCTCTCATCCTTTTTTTAGTATGACCTGAACTGTTGTTCTTTCATGCTGTCTTTGTATGTGTTATGTGGCGGCATGGAATGAGGAGGCTGACCAAACAGAGGCACGCTGTTTGCTATAGACGTTTATTAAACAATAATAAATCTACCTATACCTAACTAGGGGTGTTTTCCCTACCTCAAACAAACTAAAACTCAGGCCAGTCAGGGAGACTGTGTAGTCCAAATAAAATGTTCCATCCAAGTCAAACTCCGATCCTACCCCTACCACTACAACACAAAGATAGTAAGGAGAAATGCTCCATTCTCCTGGGTATACGTCTCTCATGTTATCGGGGTTATCAAAAAACATCGAGCCCTCTCAGAATCTTCAACTTGACCAGTTTGTGGATCACTACGCTTTCAACTTCTGCTTGCACTCTCTCACGTTTTCCCCAGCTCCCTCCCAGACTTTTAACTGTATTGCGGGTCATTGTTCCAGGGTAGCGTCCTTGTTCCCAGGAGCCCAGTTCCTCTCCACGAGGTCCTACCGTATGTTACCAGTCCTAGGGGGACTATTGGTTAGTGGCCTCAACACCCTAGCCAAATGGAAAGTGACTCTATCCTGGTAGAAGTGACACCATCTGAAGGATCGTCACAACTACAAGGATGGGTTAAGTCCTGGATTCTTAAGCTTAGACCATAGCTTGACCCAGTTTAATCAGTCAAACAGAGCAGATAAATGTATAAAAGCATCAAAGGCAATATCTTTTTTTGATTAGTTATCACAATATCATGCTATACCATGTGTGTTGGTTGACCTTCCTGCCCTGAATCCAACTTGACTAATTGATAATACCTGTGTCCTTTCTCATTCACTGATTTAAAACTAGATTGCAACTTTTGGCAAACATTTTGATGGCAAGTCCAATAACAAAATCAATCTATAATTACTAGATTCAGACAGCTTCCCTTGTTTTGTATATCAGAAATGATATACCTTTCACCCAAGATGAAGTTAAGTGACCAGTAACTAATGTAGCTTAAAAAAGATTGCATAGGCAAAATGTCCAATACAATGGATAGAATGTATGTACAAGATTACACATCTGGTCAGGTCCAGGGGCTATAGTAGCTTTCATATTTTTCGACTTTTGGTTATCTCCTGTTCTTTTACTTCAATGCTTATATTAACATTTATTTAAGCTTTCTGATCTTCACTACTGAAATCAGTGAGGCCAAAGTTGTGCTTAATGAAAACAAGCTATCTAGATTTAGATATTGAATTTTATTTCGATGAGCAGGTGGGTGGTTATGGTTGGTTTACCAATTGCCAACATTTTCAGGTGTTATTTTGAGCTAAGACTTCAAACAGGATTAACCATTCTTCAGCTAAACTAAGCAGTTGCTGCCATTGCAAATACATCTGGTATTTATGCTTTAGTTTTGAGACTTGCAAAATATGATATTCCCATGAAGGGTAGCTTTCTTTATTTAAACACCTCATCTTTGCTCTCAATTCTTTTCTATTTTGATCCAACTCTATTGAATATATTTTCTTTTATCGAATGGCTGGTTGTTTATAACTATTGTAAGGAAGGCATGGTATCAAGAATAAACAGACACAAGAGATAACAGTTCAAGGGTGTTTACTAAACTATATAGGTAGGGTGGAAAAATGCCTAATCTAAACCTACATCTAAGATGGGAGCAAGCTACGACCATCAAATCAAAATAAGGCAGTCCTTGCGTCATCCTTTCACAATACAACGGGTATACTAAGAAAAACCTGCTACCAATCCTTACACTGAATACAAAACAGTGTGGGATAAGAAATTAAATGTATTCACAAACAATATGTCAGAATGTGGTAGTCGTGGTCTCCCTTCCCCACGTTTTGAGCATGGGAGCTTTCCTAGCACAAGATGACAGTTCCGTTTTCAGCTATCAGGATCTTCGATGGCTGTCTTTTGCTCTATAAAATGTGTGTTGCCTTTGAGGGCCTGATGCATTCAAAATAACAGCAAAAGTCACTTTCTCCTAGTACGTTGGGTGAGGCTTTTTCACCCTTGCATCCCGCTCTGTGGTATTCACACATCCTAATGTCTTTTCAAACAGTTCAATGTGGATCACCCTGTGCCAGGTTCACTCTAGTCAACACACTGTTCCTTTGGGACTTTAGACTTTGCCCCTTTTCATCGGCATCCCTCCTTTGGGTTCACTCTTGCCAGTCTGACAGTTCCTTTTACTTTCTTATTATGTGGGAATCACTTCCCTTTTTCACGATCATCTGCTGGTCAAAGATTTTCGACTGTACATAGGAGTGTACTATACCTCGGTATGACCACTTTGACCCTCTTCTCGCCTTTCCCAAGGCCTTTCTGGTAATAGTAGTTTCAACAATTAGGTAATCGCCCAGAGTTTATCGAGTGAGCACCCACGTGGTGTGCAGCCCATCTGCAGCTGGCTTTCCCCTTTTACATCAAAGTTCTTTGTACATTCTGCCAGCAGCCGTTTGCTACTTTTGTTCAACACAGTTCAGTTCCTATATCGGTCCTCCCCTCGACTCACCGGCTGTGATGAACTGCTTGGCTTTCTTCATATTGGATGTCAAGGCCGTTACCACCGGTTTGTGGTTATAGTTTGCCTTACTATGTGACAGAGGGTATGGCCAGACATGGGTCCCTTGCTCGCTGTGCCATAGGGAACCAAGCTGCACCTCACTTAGGAGGCACCTCACTTAGGAGGCCCAACATGGCCGAAACATGTCTGGGGTTGATTGTGTTTCCTTGCAGAGGGGACCTAGTCCTGCAGTTTGGCTGGGCTGCTTCCATTGATGGCAGGACCTGACTGATTTACATATGGCTCAACCCCTTTTGCAATGGTGCAGATGAGATAAAAAACAGTATGTGGAAGGTTGCCCGCAGCCATGTCAGCGGTTCAGATTCATTCAAAACCTTCCACCCATCACTTTTGTGGTTATAATTGAGGAAGGGAAGGAGCATGACTATACCAATCCTCTTCTGACTTATTTTCTGTCTGATCAGAATCTGCCATATATACATTGTACCCCAGTTTGTTTGAAGTGATTTTGATCCCACTCTGACACCATATGTTAGGGGTAAGAAATGCAAGGTGGGCAACTTTGTAGAGAGTTTTCAATGTTTGCCATTTCATTAAATAAACAATTTGGATAAATGCCTCACTATCCCTAAACATACGAGGATTTCCCTGCATAAAATAAACTAAAGGGAACACTCTAACAAAGGGATATCTAACCATCACACTTATACTACAATCAAGGCAAAAAGGATATGTATGGCAATTAAAATCAACAACATTCTACAACATATGACCTGATTTAGAATATGATCAATGTCTCTTGTCCTGGTCTGGTCGAACTTCTCTTCCCCAGATGCACACAAGGGATTTCTCCACAAAAAAAGGAAACACAAGGAAATCCAGTTCCACACAAAGTTCCAGTACAGTTATTCAGTTTGTGTACTCAAATTCACAATGTTCTATGGCTTCAATAAAGCATCTTGAAAGAAAGTCATACACTTTCACTCCTCCTGGAATAAGAACTGCCTCTCATTTTTAGCACAACAAATATTTTGGTCAGGATGGTTCACTGAAAGGAAGAAGTGTACCTTTTCTTCAACAAGCTTTCACTATTCATCCCCAAATGTCACAATTCAACATGTTGTTTTCTGTTAGTACCACTTTTCAGCACTTGCATATTCCACTGCCTGGCTTATTCTTTCACCAGGCTTCTTCTGGGCAATCACTTTTTGCCATATGGGTATTCTCTTATTTCTCCCATCTGACTTTTGGCAAGCTTGGTGTTCTCAATTTGCCCAGATTTAGTTCTCTTTTGGCTTTGGCACTGCTTGCATGCCTTAGTTCTTAATGCTGTTTCTTTACCGGGTTGTTGGGATCTCCACAAACTCACAACAGGCACATCACAGCTACTTTGTTTCATTAACCGCCACCTGTGTGGTTTTTGTATTCAATAGTAGCGCCTCTGTCATTCACATGCGAACAATGTGCTTGACCTGTGGCATACATGCAGCACCCAAGTGCTCCGGTATCACTTGCAAGTGGGTAACTCACTGGGTATGTCGCTCTCGCTCGGTGCTCTCTGGCCATTAACTTCTGTGGCTCTCCTGGACCTGGTGAACAGTTCCTTGTTGCCCGCTTTTGCTGGAGCCAGACACACTCAGAGCTTCCCAAGCTCTGACAAATCTCCTGCATGACACATTCATCAGAGATCTCTCAGTGTTTTCCCCTATTCTGACTTTCTGCTGCACAACCTCTGCAAGGGGGATAAGGAGAGGCACTGACCCTCTTAGGACTCTCAGCGGTCCCAACGTCTTCTCACTCTATTAATCTCGCCTCCTGTGAGGGAGATTGTTTTTATGCTTCATCCCCTCTCCTAGTGAAACCCCCCTCAACACTTTTTTGCTGGACTTCTGGACCTTTTTCATTAAATCCTGAATGAGTGGAGCCTTTTTCCACTCATTCATTCTTATGGGCTCTGTATTTTGGAACTCTATTCTTTGTATTCTACCTGTACTATGGAGTCTGTCTACTCCATGGGCCTCATTACGGCTTTGGCGGCAGTCATGCTGCTATTGGCGGTATGGCTGCCACCAAAACCGGGTCCAGGTTCCCTGAATGAGGAATTACCGGGTCATTCTGAGTTTGGAGGGCCCGGTAATTCCCCCTACAGGGAACCCGGGCCCGGACCTTCCCCATTCCCATTTGAGCCCCTATAGGGCTCAATGGGAATGGGTACAGGGAGCTAACAACGGGCCGATTACGACCGGCACGTTGTTAGCTCCCTGGACCCTCACGGGACCCGGCAACGATGACTGCTTTTACCAGGCGTCCTTACCGGGTCCCGCGAGGGGAACTCATAATTTTGTGGAATGGGTTAACGGGTGCTGCCACCATTAGCGGCGCCCATTAACCCATTCTGCAAAACTTGTAATGAGGCTAAAGGCATCTGTATTTTACTATTGCAGTACACAGCTCCTTATGGGCAGTGTTGCTGGGGACCCTGAGGGTCATCCTTTGAGATTATTTTTCTATATCCTCAAGTAACTACTGTTATTAAGAATAGAGAGATACTTAGTACTTCTCTAAAAACCATTCTAGTACGAGAGATTGGCACTCAGCACCTTATGTATCCCCCTTCTCTCACCTCCTCTGTTTTTCTATTCACATAGACAATCTCCTAGTTATGGCTGGTGGCAGTGGACGTGTTCTACCAACTATTGTGTAATTTTTATACCACAGGCTATGTCCATAGCCCCGGTACTGCACAATAGGGGCCCCCAAATGCCAACTTGGGGCCCCTTCTTTTTTGCCATTTATAGCGTGGTTGGTCTTAGTCAGACCTTCTTCTACCATTCTGGGAGGGGAGGCCTGTATATGTGTGTTTTCCCATTGGCGGGAACCCTTGGGTATCCCTGTATAGGCTCCAGAGTGTCTGGGCTGGCAGAAAGTGGGGCAGGAGTTTTCCACCCCCCTGTCCTTTATCAGAATAGGACAAGCTCCCACATGGGGTCTGGCTGTCTTGATTAGAGAGCCACGCGCCCCTTTCTGTAAAATTCTGAGAGAGATTGCAGAGGACTGTGTGCTTTAACTGTATAAAAGGTGAGGCTTCTGGAGTGAAAAGCAAGTTGACCACTGGAAGCTGAAGTAACTGAAGAAGATGACCAGAGACACCTGCATATCCTTTGCAACAATGTGAAGCAACCACTGATGTCCTGGCCCTCTTTTCTGTGTAACAGAGGAGCTCCAAAGAGGACAACTCCTTCCCTTTGGCTGGTGGGAACCACCAGTTCCCAGGCAAACTTTGAATTGAGCCATCTCCCGAGGTGCTAGGAGTTTCCACAGCTGGGGAACCCCAATACCAGGAGACCAATGGCTCATTTCGAGTGCATCACACTGGAAAGACTGAATCCATATAAATCTTTGCTGAGCCCTCAAGAACACTCCAGAGTTCCGATCCAACTCACCCAGACTCCCTCATCAGAGTAGGGGACTGCAGCAAGCGAAGAAGATTGACCAGACAATCTGATTCCTTTGTTGGTGCTGCAGAAGAGGTGCCAAAACTGCATGGTTAAGCAAGAAGTTGCTGAAAGTCATCCCCCAGGTCCTCGCTCAAGACTGCTGCTGAGAGATCCCGTCCATTGTCCTGGCTTCAGTCATCAGACCAAGTAATCCGGAGTTCGGGTCCAGAGCTGTAACATCGCGGAGCATCCAGCATGAACATTTTCTTCTAACCCAAGGTACTGGGGGGAAAAGGGTATTGCTTACCTGATCCCTGAACATCGCTCCAGAGCGTTGGAGTGCCCGTAGAGGTGTCCAGGGCAACCCCCTCTGACCTCTGACTCAAGCCGCTGCTTGTGTCTCTTTAGCAAATACTTTAACAAAGTCTTCAATGTTGGTTAAGCCTTCTTGCATCTTCCTTCATAGAGATTAGAAAGTATACACAGGAACTTTTCTTTGCACAACTTTAAACCAAGACGAACTGCCTTTTGGCAAGGGTTGCGTTTTTGATTTTAAAGGACTTACTCTGCTGCGAAACTGCCTCTAGGACCTGAAGCTCTACTAGGATAACACTAACCACTTGTTTTCCTTCCCAGAAATCACTATCTCATATGTGTATGCAGAATAAATACAATTACCATATTATTTTGTGTGTGCGCAGTATCACCGATAGAACTATCAAACTCCTGTAACAATTGTATGCGTTCTCCAACTGCCAACTAAGAAGTGCCCATTTGAAGGTATTGAAATGTATATCTATGTATGATGATTTTTTGTGCTTATTATCTAACAGTGATTCCTGTGTAAATATAATAAATATACATTTAAGTGTTTCTTTGATGTACTTTACTCTCTGGGTTCAGTGTACTAACCTGCAGCGCACATCTTCCTCTTAAGATAAGCCTGGTTGCTCTGCCACTCTACCAAGGTCCTGGGTTAGTACAGACTGATACTAAGAGTTGGGGATCGACAAACCACTGGGATAGCTTACTAAAGTCTTACTTTCAAGTAGGACTTTAGGAAAACTCCTCTAACACATCTACCTGCAGTCACAGCCTGCACAGTACACACTGATTATTTGCTTATGCTTCTCTGGCTTCTATGGCTTCTCAGATTCTCTGGCTTTCCTGACTTCTCTACAGCCTACACCCAAGGTGGCCATTTAATCCTCTCAGTCTGTGATGCTGAAAATGCATTGGAGGGACGGGACCACCCTGTCCTTGTTCTGTACTCCATTATTATGTGTGTTGTGTGTTGTTTTCTGCACAGGAGTCCAGTTGGGACCCCTGGCAGTGCATCTCTTCCTCTTTTTCGTTGTGGGGAACAGAGACCCCTGGGATACCCTTATGGCACCCATGGGTCAGGGCACAACCCTGTACCCTTAGTGTATGTCTTTGGGCATTTGTGTGTTGCCCACAGAGGAGGGTGTGGGATGGTTGCAGCTTCATGCTTATGTGACACGAGCTCTGAGTATCCTCCATTTCGGAATACCCAGCCCTGCCATAGGAATCAGTTGATCCTTGATAGAAGGCAAGACGGCCCCTGGGACCTCTTGGTTTCTATTGCCTGTTACCTTGTATTCCCAAAGTCCTGGGAAGCCCTAACTCTGATCTTCCCCTAACTGGCTGTTGGGTGGAAGAGCCATGTATGGTATTGTGGGGAAGTGCAGACTGGCTGGAGCCTCCCCAGTGACTGTATGTTGTGGGTACACCCTTGGGGTGAGACCTGTGTGAATAGAGTGTGAGACCAATATGCATTCTATGTTTTGGGTGTCAGGTTTCTGTGTGTGTGACACAATGAATAAGACAGCCCTGCCTGAAACTGACATGAATACAGTGTAGTGTGCTAAAAGGCTTGGTGCTTGCCCCAATCTACATTCCTTGTTATAGGTGTCTGGGTGGAAGTAAATTGCCTGAATTCCTGTGTGCCTGCCTGCATGAATGCCCTTCTTTGTGATTGGCTGACTGAGCCTGACTCAGCCAGAGGGACTGAGGAACAGATGTGTGTATCTGGGGACCTCTTACGTACCAATTTGTTCAGAAACTGAAGTCGAAACTTGAAGCTCACCCTTGAAGCCCAGCTGGAAGAAGAAGATTGCTGCTGCATTTCCTTCGATGTAATCTAAAAGCTGTCGAGCCTGTCGAGGACTGATCTGAGAGAGGACCTGGCTAGGAGACCTCTACCCGAGCTACGAGCGACCATCGTGCAAAAACTGCTGTTCTTCATCGAGCCACCCTAGAAGCCAATTCTGTGAGTCCGCTGAAAATCCTGAAGAGAGTGCTTGGACATTGAGGTCCTCAAAGTTTATTGTTGTCGACTGGGGTTCAGAAGATTTCCATGAATGCTGGAAGCCAGTCGAAACATGTCACCCAGAAGTGGGGATGCCGAGCTGCCGGACGCCCGGAGCCAAACCACTCGGCATTGCCTAAGAACATTTGAATGAGGGCTCCCTTGCCATCACTGTCGACCACTTTGTCCCACCAGAGAAAGTCCAGGTTGCCGGTTACCGAGGAAAGTCCGCTGGTGGGTTTCCCGCCACCAGAAGTCGACAAAGACATCCTGAGGACACTGACGGAGTGAAGATCCAAGGTCCAGCCCCTGGTTGAGTCCCGATTGCCGAAGCTAACCTGCGGTACTTACTGCGGCTGCAGAACTGAGAGGCCAGAGGACCGCTGAACGCGATTCCTGACACCTGACACCCGCTGCTGGGCATGCATCCATTACTGAGTCTTATTTGCAGCACCGAACACTTTGCATCGAGGTTTACCACATGCCTCATCTTCCCAGGATCGATCGTCCAAGAGCACCACAAAGGTCGAAGCTGCTGTAATGGCACCAGTGTTCCACTTTTCCTCTAGGTTCTCCATGGCCAGTGGCTCCTGCTTGAAAGGGAGTACACCCTTGATGGATCCCGTCGACGGACCATCAAAAAAAACGCTCCACTTCAGGGACATTGGGGTGATTGAACTTTTTAACCAAGGGGCAATGCTTATTGAGCATTTATGGACTGGGCTTATTAATTCTCTTATTACAGGTTGTCCAGGTGGGGGGATCCTCATTCAGAATTATGCATCTATATCCAAAGAAAGCATTCTGCCATTGCGTAACCCTAACCTGCATTCCTTCATTATTATCTATGCTGATAAACCTTACTGAATGATTTGTATGCTCTATTAGAACTGCCAGCAGTTGATGCATTAAATGCCAGGCAAATTATGCAGGCTATGCAAAAAGGACAAGCATACTCATTCTTGGCAGTTAAGGGGTTAAAGGAATCTGAAGTCTAAATGTGATACCTCATAGAAGTGTATAGATTTGCCATTAAAGAATTACCAGAGCACAAAGTGTGCTATTTAATTCTGTATATATCTCTGAAACTTATTTTTATATAAAGAACTATGTTAGCACATACCATGGTGTGTGGACATTCCTTTGTGGGGCTTGGGGACTCACTGAACTTAAGAACCAGCCTACATCACCTCCTGGGAGCTTAAGCCTTGGTTGCTTGTCCATAGCTACCATATACGGAACCTCGGCTGGGGTACTCTGTGCCTCTACTCTGCAATATAGAGGGCAAAAATACAGATACCCCTCCAGTCTTTACACAGTCTCCCTCAGCTGTGGGTTATTTAGGTTAATTAGCTGACCACTATAGTTCTGTTGCTATGCATCCCTCTTCCTCGTCCCAGCACTGATGGAATTATGGGGCTTGAAGTCCGAAATAACAAAATTAGTTTTCTTCACTGGTTTCATATTTAGATTTTGATCTCTCTTTTCACTAGCCTTTACTAAGGGATCATTATGTGAATCAGTCATCAGGCAAGTTTGTAAAGAGGAATATAGGTATTTAGATGAAATGTTGTTAACGTTCACAAACCTCCTTCTCTTACACTTTTGGGAATTAGGGAACTTTTCAATTGTCTGAGTTCCCTGAAGTTGAGAAAGATATCTGTCTGTTTTATTCATATAGGGTTTCTGACTAAGTCCACCCACACTAAGATGGTTAACTCATGCAACAGAAGGGTTATGGTGGCAACAAGCTACTATATATTGTGGGAGTGTAAAAAGGTCTCCTCAAAGAGAAGGAAAATACTGTGGCTTATCCCCTGGATTCCTCTCCCATCCCATGAGCCTTTTCTCCCCCCAGGTGATCCTCCCGTAGAGGACCACCCCCAAGGTCAGGATCAGGAAGCGTCTGCCTTTCCTTGGCTACCTGCAAGGAGACAAGCAAGGATTTGGTGAGGGATCCATAGCATTCAACACAATGGGCCTCATTATGAGGTAGGAGGTAGCCATTGTGCTACTAGCACCATGGCTACCCCCTTACCGCATTCCGGGTCTGGGTTCTCGAAATAGGGACTTACCGGGTCATTCCAACCTTGGAGGACCCGGTAAGTCCCCATTCCGAGAACCATACCCCATTCCCATTCTAGCCCCCATAGGGCTCAATGGGAATGGGGATGGAGCTAATAACGGGCCCCCTAATAGCGGGCCCGTTATTAGCTCCCTAGTCCCTTAGCGGCTCCCGCTAAGGGCGCCTGGCAAAACCTCGTTAAGGGACCTCGGAATAGGGCAGTAAAGGTTTACCGGCACCGGTCTCCTTACCGGTGCCCGTTAACCCTTATCTCCCACCTCGTAATGAGGCCCAATGTGTTCTGCAGCTTCTATTTAGTGCAGGGCTGTGTAGTGAATGTAACTATTTTCCACAAGCGTATAACGTGACTGTTACAAAATATGTTTGCAATGTCCAATTCTACCTCATTGGCTGGTAAAGCCTGTATTCCATGCTTACACATGTTTCAGTCAACAAAGTCAAAAATGAAACATTCAAGTGTGTGTCTTTTACCTCTATTCATTGACTCTGTTGCCACACTTTCATGAAGATGTTCATGGAACTTCAAAAGCTAAATCATTGTATTAACCTGGCATAGTATTTTCGGTTCGTCCAAGATACCATAACCCCTGCATTTGGGGGTGTACAGGGCCGGTAACAGCCCACCAACTGAATTGAAGCGAGCCCCATTACGAGGGCGTAGGGCTGTTATGGGCCTTGTATGCCCCGAACAAGGGGCCAATGTCTATTCCTACACAGAGTTCCCTTAAGGGAGTGAATAGTGAAACGTTTCTGTTTTGGATAGGTCCCTTTTCTATTTTTATAACGTATATAGCGAGCAAGAGCAGCAGAGAGAGGAGGAAGCCCCATGCCATCAGGTAAGTCAGTGGGGGGGGGTCAGAGAGTGTGGGATGTTGTAGGGCACGGGAGGAAAGGTCAAGGAGGGTGCAGCCATTGAGGAGGAAAATAATGGCAGCACCCAGGGAAGTGATGTCGGTGGATGGGAGAAAGTGAGCAGTCACTGGCAGATTCTGCCCATTTTAGAAGAAACCTGATTGGCTGAGCGCCCTTGCTCGGTGTAAATAAAGGATATCAAAACGTGGAATTTGTTACAATGTATAACTGGGCAAACATGGCATAAAAGCTATCTTTGCAAAATTGTCTAGCAGATTCACATGACTGTACCTCGTGCTACAAGTCACATTTAGACCCTGATGATGGCGGTAAAAGGTGAGATGAGCCTGTGTGATGATGGCGAATATAGGTATTCTCCTGAAAAATGAAAAAGATGGCATTCTGTTAAGGCCAATCCTAGTAGCACTCCCATGTTTTGTCCTGCAAACCTAACTGAATGTGGGTCTTTTTTAACGGATAACAAATCTGAAACATTATCACACATGACAAATGTGTCCACTAAACAACTCAAAACATCGTGGTGTATCAAGAACGAATTGGGCTATTTAAATGTAATCAAGGGGCAAGCACTCATGCATGGACTATTATTTTCCTGTAGTGTTCTAATATCGTTTCCATCCAAGGAGTGCATGACTTCCACTTCCTGTTCCTCTGGGAAATTCAGCTGCTATTGCAGTTGCCTGTCTCCTGGACAAGGGTGCCTCCTCATATAGTAAAGACTGCAATAAGGAGGGGTGTGCATCAGACTAACGAAGTGTGCCAGTGAGGAATTGAAGCCCTCAAAGCGGCTCTGTGTATACTACTAATGGAATACAATTCTTGTTTATCTCTTTGTGCCAGACTCACACTAAATGATGTTACATTTGGGAGTAATATTATCTAGGTAAATGCTACTCAATCTTTCTATCTCAGAAGGAAGAAGGGCTGAGTTGGTCCAGTTGGCATTTGGACCTGTGACCAGGGGTGTTGCTAGGTCTGGAAAAGACCTGGGGCTTTGCTAATGTCGGAACTGTCAGGACTGGGGTCTAACTCGCCTTTTGGTTGCAGCTCCTGAGATTCTATCCGGGGGAGATCTCTGAAACAAGAGCGTAACTCATTGAGCTATCTCATTGGCATAACATATGAGAAAAATGTAATTAAATGATCAGAATTGCATAAAGAAGTGACGCATCCAGAGAGCCATTGAGCAATGAATGACACAATTATGAATTCTTCAACAATAAGAGGTCCAAATAACAGATAATGTTGCTGCGGCAGATCAGTGTGTGTTGGGTTTTCCGTGTGTGACGCTCACATGAAAGGCATTGCAATGTATGAAAAACTAACTCACAGAAGGAACATCTGCCCTGAGTGATTCACTCAAGTTCCAGGTCATGGAACTGCCTTTTTTCTACAACCAGATGTTAAATTAAGTGACGATAAATGCTTATCCTAATTTTCTCAATGATTGACTGGAAATTATTTAAGTAAGATCTGATCTAGTTAACTTTAAATCATTATACATTACTCACTGACTATGGAAATCTTTGCCAATTGGACTGTTTCCTGGAGTTTAATATGTTTATAAAGTGCATTCATAGAGATTCTGCATTTTATCTTGAAAAACAAGTAAACAATTATTGAAGGGGAATTGTAGTTTGTGCTGCGTATAATGGATAGATGCCAATATTTCCGGAAGTTACGATAATAAATAAAATTTTTGTGTGGAGGCACCAAATCTATTAATTCCTCGTCAATCTTCCTTGTCGCAGACCTGACTCAGCCCCTCATTTCTTTCTATTTATAAAACACGCCTCTCCCTTCAGCTGGTTATAAATGCACCTCGGACTCACAGAGACCTCCTGCTTGATTAGCAAGCAGTTTAAAGCCTAATTGAGCCTCAGGAGGGAGTGGACGGCTGTGACAAGGAAGACTTGGAGCAATGGAGAATAACAGTACATAATCAGGGCTGGACTTCAATTCTCCATTTCCTTTCAGAGAGTATTGTTCCTTCCCTCTGGGCGAAAAAACAAGAACAGAATTAAGAAACCGCTAATTGAGGCATAAGTATGGAACTAAAAAAGAACTGATTGAGACATAAGAACGGACCTAAAAAAGAGATACTTGAGTCATAAGAACTGAAACAAGAAAGAGCTAATTGAGACATAAGAACAGAACTAAGAACGCTGATTGAGACATAAGAACTGAACTAAGAAAGAGCTGATTTAACCAAAAGAACGGAAGAAAGAGCGGATTGAGATATAAGAACAGAACTAAGAACGCTGATTGAGAGATAAGAACTGAACTAAGAAAGAGCTGATTTAACCAAAAGAACGGAAGTAAGAAAGAGCTGATTTAGTCATACGAACGGAAGAAAGAGCTGATTAAGACATAAGATTAGAACTAAAAAAAGTGCTGATTGACACATTGAAAACCACACCAGCCTCAATAAGGCGACATGTGATTTGTGACAGTCCGGTGGGTAGCCGTGGATCCTAGTGTTACTGAAGTCAAAGCTCTGTGAAGACCATCCAAAGAGCGGGCAACATTGAATAAGTGAAACTGCTGGACTGTCACGAAGCCCAAGCACATTGCCACTGCACAAGCACCAGATACTGGACTGTTGCTTAAAGGGCCATCTAGAAATGCCTAATAATATGATTAAGTGGGTGAAATCCTTTTCAATCTTCAGCAGGGACAAACTGTAAACACTGCAGGGTAGATCTGATAATCTTTGGAAAAAACAATGAAAATGTACCTTAGAATTTACTTGAAGCCAGAAAAACAAAAAAAACCTACAACCACATGCATTTTAGAAGGGCCTTTTGATTCACAAAGAACCACATATGCTCCAAAACAACATATGTGTGCTGCAAGTTGCACACACAGACACCAATCTCTTGACACAAGTTCATCGGAGACAACAAAGATACTATGAAGGAAAAGATTGCAAAAATCACACTTACAATGTTTTCGTGAAGCTGATGGAAAGAGGGGATGGAGTACTAATTTGAAGGGAACTCATTAAAAAACTTAAACTTGTTTCTGCAGATGTCCCTTTGTTGAAAATATAATGTGCATCAGGTGAGATCATGGGTAGCTGCCTTCAGGAGCATTTTTATGTGTGAAGCCCCATTTTATGGTTCGTTCTATCACCAAGGTCTTTTTACACATCCATTGCGACTCTTGCTCACTTACACAGCTACTTCACATGCAAAGTACGTGTCTGGAGGCACAGCCATTTCCTTCCGCTTTACTTACACTTACCAATTTATTTTCTGCTGCCAGCTACAAATGTCCGTTTTCATGTTTCCCTGAACCAAGAACAATGTATTCCAGCAGCAATGTGCAGACCTTTTGCGAATGAAAAAATGCTTTGTGAATTGGTCCTAATGTATTTATTTAAAGCATTCCTGAGTATTCAGGAGAAATGGCAGTTTTGAATGCAGTAGAGTGCCCATTACATCTTTATTCAGCTACTATAGCTGTCTTGATGTGAGGAAAACACACACACACACGTACGTGCAGCCCATGTTACTGTCATGGCCTGTGCATTCTTCATTCACATACCACTCACTCAGCTCCTTAGCATGTCATTGGGCCTCATTACGACTTTGGAGGCAGCCATGGCACTATTAGCACCATGGCTGCCTCCAAAATCGTGTCCGGGTCCGGTCTGGTGGAGAGGGGACTTGCATATTTCTATAGCGCTCCGGACCCGGGAGTATAAGCGCGCTTAGTACAAGTTACAAGGCACAGTACATGGAAATAATCAGTAGTAGTAGTAGATCAACAAGTATACATGATATATGTACATATATATATATATATACAGAATATACAGACAGTCGAGGTAATAGCAACCAATAATGACAGAAATGAGCCAAGTGCAATATGTACAATTTATAGCTGAGGTCTAACTTGAAGGTTGACTTTTTGTCAGAAGCCACCCAATGGCAAGCTTCCTGAACGATTGGAAGGATTTGGACGCCTTGATGTTCAGTGGCACGGTGTTCCAGAGTTGGGAGGAGAGGACAGTGAAGCTCGAACCTCCGGCTTTTTTAGAGGTAAATCTAGGTACTGTGAGACATAGGGTGTTGGAAGATCTCGTAGTTCTAGGGGAATATTTCAGAGTGAATTTGTTAGTAAGGTAGGGAGGGGCTAGCTGGTTGAGTGCTTTGTAGGTAAGGCAGAGGGTTTTTAGATCGATTTTATGTTGGATGGTGAGCCATTTGCATGAGGGTCTAGTGGCAGGCGGACCCGGTAAGTCCTCATTCCAAATGCCATTCCCCATTCCCATTTGAGCCCCCACAGGGCTCAATGGGAAGGTGCTAATAACGGGCCCGCTAATTGCGGGCCCGTTATTAGCTCCAAGGTCCCTTAACGGGTCCCGTAAAGAACGTGTGGTCAGAATTGAATTGGGTGGCAAGGGATTACCGGCACTGGCCTCCTTACCGGTGCCCGGTATCCCTTACCGCCCACCTCGGAATGAGGCCCATTGACCCTCAAAACAAACGCAGGCCTTCCACATTCATTCAAACGAATGCAGGAAGTGCAGGGCAGTCTGCTGCTCTTGGGTTCTGTAACACCAATGAGTAACCGAGTTATTGGTGTGCAATGTGTCTTTGTAAATGCTCGTTTCACAGGTGTCCACTGGTCAGCTTTGTTGCCATTACAATCACTTTTTAATTTTTTTTTATTGTATATGGTTTAACAAAAACCTTTACAAATAGCACAGAGTAAACAGAAAAGAAAATATTAATCATGTTACACATAAAAGAATCAGCAAGCAAAGAAAACATTTCCTAAAACAAAAGGTTACATTTCATCGAAAAGCAAAGTAAAACGTTAAAAAAATAGATCGTTACATCTGTAATTGCGCATACAAATAAAATTAATTCAGGTTCAAAGTCTTGATGAAAGACGAAATCACAATACCTTCCGAAGTATTCTTGAAATGTAAACATCTCGACCAGAGGGTTTCATGCTCTAGCGTGAGTTTAGATACCTGGAATGTTTCCATAGTTAACATTCTTTGCTGAGATAGGGCTTTACAATAGAGGAGTAGGTGCTTAATGCTTTCCTCTGTGGCGTTTCAGAATCTACATCCATTAATATTTGCAGAGATAAGCTTCCACCTAAGTTGAATCTCCCTAGTTGGGAGCAGATTCCACCGGAATCTCTTAAAAATGTCCCTGTGGTTCGAGATGGTAACAGGGTGAACATAGTGGAAAGCGTCCCCCGTTTTTTATGATCGTGGGCCAAATGGTTAATTGATGGATATGAATGAAATAATTTGGTCGTAATGATATAGTCAGTGTCCATCAGAGTCTTCTTAACTTTAAGTGGATTAACCAAGAGAGTTCCTACATTCAGAGATAGTGCATCTAAGAGTGTTTCACAGTGTTTACAAAATCCGGCAAGAAAGGGAGAGAAGGATACACCCAGAGAAATCCAAAGTGCATGGCCCATAACCTCATATGCCATACCCGGGGATGAAGCAGACAGCTTCGCAAATAATGTTAGCATAGCCCATCTGACTCTGGCTTTCAAAGAACTTACGCCCAGGTCGAATCTAATGGCTGCGAATGGGATCGCATTGGGAACCCTTAGTATTTTGCACCAAAACGTTGCTTCTTTGAGGTCCAAAGCCTTAAAAATGGTCTTCCCATAGAGCTCAGGCCGTAGATAAGCTTTGGAATGACATTGCCCACATAAAATACTAATACAGGTTTTAGTGAGAAACGCCCATAGTTCCTGCTTGATTCTCCAGTAATGTAGCTTTTTGGCATAGAATCTCCCCAATGTTTTTTAAGCCCGGATGGGCGCCGAAATGGAAGCCCAGATAAGAAACTCTTGAGCATGTCTTTATCACCTCCTTCCCAATTAACCATGCATGGCTACACTTGTTTTCCCTCCTTTAGTGAAGGCCAGAATCTTAGTTTTACTCTGGTTTATTAATAGCTAATTCTCTTTAGTCTAATTAGAGAAGCCGTTCAGTAATCTCTGGAGACCAACCTTAGATGTATCAAAAAGGAGAAAATCGTGCGCGTATGCCATCCATGATATTTGACACTGACCCACTTTCGGCGTTATTAGGCTTATTTTCTCAAGCCGCGCAGATGCATCTGACGTATACTGATTGAACCGCCATGGTGCTAATACACTGTCCCAGGCCCACAGAGGTACTAATTCTCTCTGGGAGGTCTCCCTCATTATTAAGTCTAATCTTGATTCCAGAATTCTCATACATGCCCATTATTAATCGAAGCAGGCCATTAGGCAACCCCCAATTAGCCAATTTAGACCACATTCTATTCTGATCTACTCGGTCGAAGGCTGCGGATAGATCCATTGAGGCCACAAAGATGCATCCGCCAGGCTCTGATCAAGCCAAGTCTTTGAGGAGTCTCAATGGAGAGTACTCAATATGAGGTCGTTCATACTTTGATGAAGGTCGTGGCCCTTCCAAAACCCTGTCTGGAATTTATTCAGGCGTGCGTGGTACTAGCCCATTTCTCTAGATGAGTCAGCAAGAGGGAGCTAAATATCTTGCAGTCTGCATCAATTGATATGGGGCGGTAATTTTTAGGGTCTGCCCTGCATCCCCTTTTAAAGATTTGAACTATGAGAGGTATGCTCCTAGAGGGTGGTAACGTTCCAGTATTGAGGATATTCCCACAACGCAAAATAAAATATTTGCCCAATTTCACGGGTCGACCCTAAAGGTGTTATTGGTAAGGCTGTTTGGTCCTGGAGCTCTTGATCTCTTACATTTAGTTAGTAGGTTGAGGATATCTTCTATATCCAAGTCTAAAGGCCAGCCGTAATCGAATATCGGAACAGTGAGAAGTGGTTAATTACCGATATTAACAGTAGGAATATCGTAAATATCTTTAAAACAATATATCCACTGGCTTTCCGATACCGCATTAATAAATGCCATATTAATAAGCCAATCTTGATTGTTAATCAGAGACCAGAAGGACCTTGCATTGGAAGGGACCAGACCCCGTAGCATAGCTTAGGCATCACATTGTATCATAGAGGCGTGTTTTGCCTTACAGAAGTTTTTATATCTCTACTTAATTTTTTTAATGGCATTCTGTTGTGTCAGCATATCAAGCAACTTCAACAATCTAATCTCCCTCCTCATAGTAGTCTTTTCTGTGGCCATCTCTTCATTAAAACATGGGGGTGACTATAAGGCTTCACTGATCTAAACCTAAGTTTCTTTTTCACATTAGCACCTCAATTAGTGGTAACAGTGACATTAAAAAAATGTCAGTGCATCATGACCGAATAATGAAATGTGAACTGAAAACCTACTAGTACAGCCTCATTGCATTTTTGGTGGTAATACGGCAGCATTTATGCAGAAATACTGTCAAACGTGATTACTGTTACCACCACCTTGTCTGCCAGATTTACTGCCAAATTAAAGGTGGCATGGCTGTATTAATCCAAATTTTTTGTTTGGACTATAAGACGTCGCTTGCGCCACCTATAAGCCAAAACTATTGCACTATAGTGCACATGGGGAGCGATGGCATTTGAGGAGGGACACACGCTTGTAGGCTTTTCTTGGTTATGTGCCTACTCAGTGACTGCCCATAGCCATGCTAATCCCTATGACCATTCCCACCCATTCCTGCCTCTGCCCACCCAAAACACCTCCTCATGGGAACTCTTTGAGCTTGCTTTAATTAAGCTTTGCCATCAAACTTTGCACTGGAAGTGCCTGCCATTTTTCTTTTCAAAGCAGTCTTCTGAGAGTGAATAACTTAATTGGAGTTGTAAACCCGCTGTTTTACCAGGTCTGCCTTCAGCTACTCAATTTATAAACACTCTGCGTGTCCTTCATTGCAGTCCTCTTGAAAACAAGCATTGACAAACCCAACAGTTTTGGCTTGTGTATAAGTATTAAGCTTTTGCCAGGTACCGATATTGGAGGCCCAGGTACACACAACATTTTGCACCTGCTACCATCAATGGGCAGTTAATACCACTATGACTGTGGCTGGCAAGTGTCTTTTCTTTTTGCCTATACAAAAAGCCCAAACTGTTGGCACTGCAATGCTTGTTAGATATTGGAGGTAATTCTACCCGCTGTAAATCCACTACTTTTTGGTGGAGGCAGATCCTACACTTTAAGGTCAAACTCAAAAGTCTGTGATCTGTGATGTCATCATCGTGGTCATAACCTGCACAACAGAGGGCATGAAGTTAAGGTGGCTTTAGCTGAATTTCAGGGATTTTGTTGCGTTAAGTTCTCACCTTAACGTCCCTGCAACTAAAGTTTTTTCCTTGAATTTCAAAGGTTATGTTACAATGTGTTGCTCACTTTAACGCCCCCGCAACTGAAGTTTTTCCTTGAATTTCAAGGGTTTTGTTATTCCATACATAATTGACCTCAATAATACAGACAATTTGGCTAATAAAAATGATATATCATGAGTAGCTAGGAAAATAAAAATAAATTGTGCAACCACATTCCCCCATAATAAACATGTCCTGAAAAAAGTGTGTATGCATATTTACTGAACTTTTTAAAGTGTTTACATTTGTATGTACTGTTGATAAATAGAAATGTATTAAAGTGTTACAATAACTCTGTACAAAGACTGCACTCAATATACCTTAAAATAAATCTTTACAAGAGTATGGCCACGTATATATATATATATATATATATATATATATATATATATATATATATAGATATAGATATAGATATAGATATAGATATGTTTTTGTTATTTTTTAACGGTTTTCGAGCCGGGGCTACCAAAGATGCATGGACAGCTAAATGCTGTAATGACTGGAGGTGGTCTACCCCTAACTCCCACACAGGATAATCGTGGCTATAATAAAGTACATAAGGATAATAATTTTAATATAACACACACTGTATTGGAAGGATCAATTAAAGATCTTGATCCATATTTACAATATGTGTTTTTATTGTTGATTTTTATAATTGAAAAGTTGGCCCTAAAAAGGACCGTTTTGGGGGATAAGGAAAAAAGAGGTAGGAACTGGGAAGGGAAAAACACTAGGATTCATACATATAACAAAAGGTTAAAAAACATGTCTTTTGTTTTTTATTTTCTAAAGAATGGGGTAAAAAAACAATGGACACTTAAACATATACCTAGCATTGGCAATTGGCTGTATGTTCTGTAAGAGCCTTGCACCAAGCGTCTAGGGTGCCACCTCCCATCGCGATCAAGCTGTGACAGGTTTTGCAGTTCACAACAAAATTAGAAGGAACTGGTAAAGGCTGGATGGACTGGTGTTGGCTGTTGGTTGGTGGAAAATATGTGGTAATGAAATTGGAAGTCTGTGGCACAGATGACAAATACTACTTTGCTGATCTTGCTCCATGTGCTTCGGCCTTATGTTTCACATGAGCCTTCCTATAGGATTCATCCACTTCATCCTTATGAACATGGACAAAATGTTGAATTAATGTGATGTCGCCAAGATTTGCGATGGCTTGTATGAAGGTACCCTCCACAAAACCAAAAAGCTATGTTGATGTGGCTAGATGGCTTTGAGACTGTTTTTAACAGACCAATCGGATCATGGGCCACAGTACCCTTCTAGCCAAGAAATGAGCCATGGACACACTGCAGTGAATTGACGTGACTACACCCATGCCATTTGATGAAATCTGCATGTGCAAAATGTGCCAATAGGACGTCGAGCTCCTTTATCATGGCTACGTATCTTCATGCCTAATGCGCCATGCGCTGCAGCTGTGCGTCTACACCTGACTCCTAACCGTATCAACAAATGGCCCAATCACACGTTGAGATGTGTTAACGCGGCTACACCTCGACATATGAGGAAATCTGTGTTCAATCAAGGCATAAAGCATTGCGTAGCCACGAATAATTACCCCACCCAAAAAAGTTTATATTGATCACTGCTATCAGTGCTTGTTAGTGAAAGGTTATCCAAGTAACTGCAAGAACTTTTGGCACTTTAACCCTTCTTCTTCCTTTTTACCCACTTTCAGCCTAATCCTCTTTTCCTTTGTCTTTTGATTTGTTCAGTTTGTCTATTTTTTGCTGTACTTTTTTTCCTCACTTTTTCATTTTTTGTGTCATTGTCTTTTTAGTGTTGTCATTTGTGTTGTTTTACATTTTTCTCCCCAGTTGGACTTTCCAACATGTCCAACCATGATAGCAGCAGCAGCAGCGATGGTGATATCATCGGAGTCCCCAATCATCGCCACCCAGGAAGAAAGCAACTGGAATGAAGACCACTGCAGACAGTTGCTGATATTTCTATGTGAAAGAACACTGTTCTAAAAAAACAGGCAGAGGACATACAATGTGTATTGTGCAAGAAAACACTAAGGGATTCATCAGGAGTTGGACGGTAGCCCTTAAATTCAGCAGTAACAGCATTACCACTGCATTTAAGGGCTAGCCCCATCACAAGTCTGGCGTATTTACCCTCAGTTCTGAGCAGGGGTAAATAAGGCAAAAACATGCCCATTACCAGTGCAATTACCGCAGGCAGTATTACTGCGGGGTAATTGCACAGACAATTCCCCATTGAGTCCAGTTGACCCAATGGGGAATGGGGATTTACTGGTAGCGCACAAACCATAATCCCGCAGTAATACTGCCGGACCGGTGGACACTAACGCTAATATAGTTGGGCACTATTACCGCCCAACTCGTGATGAGGCCCTAAGATGTGGACCTTGTAATATTCAGTCACTAAGACTGAGAACATCAATCATGATAAATCATCTGGTGCAAGTCCACTGGGATGATGTGGATGATGCATATCGGAAATCGCACGAGCAACACAAAATAAAAATGCATGGGGTTCATGCATTACGTGCACGGAAATCAGCACCACCTCCAGCACCTGCATCCACCAGTGGGACATCACTGACACTGAATGAACCCTCAACTTCTGCATTAGTGTCAACTGCACTTGTTTCAATTTTACCAGCTCCCAATATCTCAGTTATGAGTCATGTGCGAACTATGCCACCAATGGGTAGCCGTGGGAGGTGCCAAAACTAAGGAATGGGAGAACTTAATATCTCAAAACCAAATGAACTGTCATCCTTATTTAACATTCGAAAAGCTAGTCCTTTCCTGACTTTTGAGGCCACTAAACTCTAGGGATCATCTTTAATTTTCTCTTGTCTTTTCTGTTGTTCTTCTGCCTCTTCCGGTTCCCCCCTCACTCGTCTAGCTCCTCTGAAATCTGTCTTTAATGCTTCTGTTCGCGTACTCTTTCTCTTAGCTCCTCGAGACTGTATTTTTTCTTCTTACTCTAATCACGGATGTCTTTCTTTGGATTCTCATTTAAAATTTGTTTTCTTGTGTCTAGTCTTCAAATCTCTCTATGGTATTGCACCTATCTTTCTTCTCTGGTTACATTCTATATCCCATCTCACTCGCTTCATTCTTCTTCCTATTTTCTTCTAGCTGTTCATCATCCTCCCTGCGCTCAGTCTCACTTTTATTCATTATCCTTGCTTGCTTGCTCCTCTACAATGGAATGCTCTTCCCCTCTCTCTTTGCTCTCTTTCTATCTGTTCTTTTTTCCGTGACTCCTTGAGGTCTCACCTACTTCATTCTGGTTAGCAATGCTGAAGTTGACTGTGTTTCCTTATTTCCATTTTATTTTTATTTTACCATTATATGACCTTTTGTACAGCGCCTTGGTGTAAAGTGCTATATAAAACTAAAAAAAAATACAGAATACAAAATGTCTGTTCCCTACGCGCATCATCACTGCATCCTTGCTCAAACCAGCCTGCAACATTATTGACTTTACCTACAGCTGTGTGCTGTACATGGACCTGATCCTGCCCATACTGGACCCGACCCGTAACTTAGTGTTGTATCGACATCTCGGCTTGTGGATTACACACCAAATGTACTTGTAACCTTCTTTGCTGTGCATGTATCTGATCACGCCTATACAGGATTTAACCGTCAGCCCAGTGCTGTATAATCCATATTACATCTCTGCAATCTTACCTTACTGCGTACCTGCACACCTGATGCAGCCCCGCGCACCTTGAGGTTTAGCTCTGGCAGGCTGTACACTGATCCTAACAGAGTCCTTTGTGCAACTGTATACCGGATATACCATATGCCAATTTTTATATCTGAAGTAGCCCCCTGTACCATGAGGTAAGGCTTTGTCATGCACTGTGCTCATACTGATTTGGTCCTTTTGCTGGTTTGCATATCTTAAGTATACCCCTGTGCCATATGTCGAAGCTTTACCAAACTGTGTACTCCTTCTGATTTTGTCCTGTTGTTGGTTTCATATCTGTAGTAGCCTCCTGTACCATGAGGCGAGGCTTTACCAGACTGTGCACACCGACTGATTTGTACCCTTACGCTTGCTTGTACACCTGAATTCAAATCCCTTATCAGAGGGGGGCTTTCGCTATATGGTGTACATATACTGTAACTCATATGCCTGTTGTTGCACTTTAAGATCTGAAAAATGCACTTTCTGTAACTAGCGCCTAGATGCCCCAGGGCTTTGTGCGCTGAAATAAATGAGAAAGAAAGAAAGAAAGAAAGAAAGAAAGAAAGAAAGAAAGAAAGAAAGAAAGAAAGAAAGAAAGAAAGAAAGAAAGAAAGAAAAAAAGAAAGAAAGAAAGAAAGAAAGAAAGAAAGAAAGAAAGAAAGAAAGAAAGAAGTCACAAAAGTAGACAAAATTGAGCATAGACTGTTGCTAGGCACGTATACCAATAACACCAATCACTCCCCTTCATTTAATAGTACTTAAACGGTGTCAATACAATAAATGACTGCTCATGGAGTTATTTAAAGTGGATGATGATAAAGGGCCTCATTACGACCCAGGCGGTAAGTTACCGCCTGGGCCGTGACTTTACCACCATGGCGTAAACTACGTTTACGCCATGGTGGTTGGCGGACTTACCGCCCCATTCCGACCTTGGCGGGGCGGTAAGTCCCCAATCCCCATTTACCCTTCCCCATTCCCATTTTTGCCCCATAGGGCATAATGGGAGTGGGGAAGGTGTTAATTACGCCACCGTAAATTACGGTGGCGTAATTAACTCCATGGTCCCTTAGCGCCATGGATTTTAACACCTGCTAAAAGCAGGTGTTAAGTCCGCCATGGCGCTAAGGGACATCGTATCAGGCGGTAAGGGTCGGCGCTGTTAACGCCGCCGTAAAACCCTTACCGCCTGAGTCGTAATGAGGCCCAAAGTATGCATAGTTGTTGGGATATAAAAAATTGGGGTTAGATAGGGTGGATAAGGTTCAAAAACAGGTAAAGAATGGGTTGGACACAAACAATGAGAGTATAGTGCATAGAGTGTTCAACAATCAGATGGACAAAACAGCATAAAATGATAACTTTTATACTTTCCAAAATCAAAATCATGAAAAGAGGACTATATTTACTAACCAAAATACAAAAATGGCCGCCTCATTTTGAGTGTAACCTATCACAGACACACACAGAATGACAACAGTAACATCAACCAATTACCAACACCAAAACACACACATCATACATACCCTATTCATTGAAATTGCTAGAAATTCAAACTACGTATCATTTTCCTGGAAACAAAGAAAGACTTCAGATATCATGGCTGGTTCGAAAACTTTGAGGCTGATCGGAGACAGTTGGCCGTTTTGGTTACTGGCTTTTTGTGAGAAACTAAATATTAACATGGACCTTAGTTTGAGAGATTTTACAATTAAATGGTTTGGATTGCGGGGAATCCATTAGTTCCAATTTTTTCCAAAATTGCTCAGTCCAAAAAGTACAGGGCACCCAGACGTCATACTAATTCATTGTGGAGGCAATGATTTGGGGAATGTACGAGGTGTGTCTCTTACTTTAATGATGAAACAAGACTAGGAAAAACAAAAGGAACTTTTTCCTCACACAGTCTTTTGGCCTCATCACGAGTTTGGCCTGAGCTCTTAAATGTGGCGGTAACGGTAATGCTGCCGTACTCAAGGACTGCCAAATCATGAGTTGGGAGGTAAATGGCATGTTTACCTCCAGCTTTTTGTTTGAGGTAAAAATTTCAATTTGCGTGCCGTATTCGGCCATTTTCAGCGCTATTACCGCTGGCGCAATTACTGCCAGCGGTAATATCGCTTCCCAACCCCAATCGGTCCTATGGACCAAATGGGGAGTGGGGATGTACCGCCCCCCCACAACTCGTGATCCATCCATCGCAACACGAGTTGAGGTGCTTTATCTTTTCCAGTCTGACTCAGAGGCAAAAATGGAGATGGACCACCAGATTTAACGGTAACATTGAAAAACTGTGCAGAAATGTT
Source organism: Ambystoma mexicanum (assembly GCF_040938575.1). Classification (NCBI taxonomy): domain Eukaryota; kingdom Metazoa; phylum Chordata; class Amphibia; order Caudata; family Ambystomatidae; genus Ambystoma; species Ambystoma mexicanum. The sequence goes on along the minus strand of NC_090923.1, from coordinate 304,535,973 downwards.
AATAAAGTAGTTTCAGCATTCATGACAGACCACAAAGAATTATGGATTTCAAACAACAACATACAGTTCAACATGGCCAATTGCTATAGACATGAGGGAGTACACTTAACTGATGAAGGAAATATGGTGTTCCTTCGAAACATCAAAACAGTGCTCCAAATGTGCTAAAATACTACACTCAGTGTACCCCAATACAGTCCTTTTAATGACTACCTATCACATATAATTACACACATACAATGAAATAATAACCCACATTAAAAAAAAATATATATCAGCTGCTAGAGTTCATTGCCTTTTTGTATAGACACGGTTACAAATTGTTAGTTAAAGGGGGTGGATGGATCTCATTGGGGTTTACAATAAAATAGAAGTGAAAAGATTAATAGAGAAAAAGACTGCTCATGTAGTTATGTAAGGTAGATGAAGATAAAGAAAGCAGAGTATAATATATGAGCATAAACTAGGTGGGGATACATTTAATAGGTACAATTACACCTGATAAAATACAATGGTTGAGAATACACAGGCTAGAATACAGTGTATGGGGCATCTAAAACTAGAGTAGGGTTGATCTGTCTTTTTTTCTCCACAGTCTCACATGTAAAAAAAAGGCTGAAAACACACAGCCAGAATAGACAGAACTCCCAAATACCTACTGCTGTCACTGACCATGGCCCTTGTCCATGGCCAGTGGTTTTTCAACCCCAACATCACTATACTTATAAAAATAAGTTTTGAAAAGAAATAAAACACAGACAGACCAAAATCTATAGTCGCAGGCACAGAACTACTCATATTCACAGTTATCTGTAGTCTTATATAGCCTTGAATATAGCTGAAAATATCGGAAAAATGACAGAAAAATAAAATACTATCCTGCCCCCCAGGCCTCCACCAAGTGCCCCCCTCATCTGCACCACCTCCCCCGACTCCCCAGATGGCCTTCTCACTGCCCCTGCCCTCTCCCTTTCCCACCACAACACACGCTGTTTCTGCGACGCATTTTCATTTTAGATGTTAGCTATTCAAGGCTATAGACACGGCTAAAGAAAGTTTTGTGTTGCAAACTCAGCCCCTGGACCTCATATAACTCCCAAATTTCACTTGGTGTCCTCCAGAATTTCCCGTTATCCTTGGATATAGCCGAGGTTATCTCTCGTATCATGAGAAAAAAAAATGGCGGTCGTTTCATTTTTTTAAAAAAAACTGCTTTGGGTAAATCTTAGAGATATAGCTATCCATTTTTGAGAAGGAGGCACCCCCTCCTCCATCAAATATTTAAATAACTACTGCATGGAACAACCCCAAACCGTGCATGGATTACGAGTTAACGCTTCATGCCCAAGTTGTTTTGGACTTGGTTCAAATCTGTCCAGCGGTTTGGGCTGTGTACATTGGCAAAAATGGGCCTTGTTTGTCTATGGGAAAATGAATGGGAAGTAGGCCAACACTTTTAGAGAAAAAAAGGTTTGTGTCTTCTTAATAACCTTTTTATTTTTTAACTGAACTTTGCAATCTGGGGGACCTGCAAGTCCTTCATCACTTTCGAAATTTCAGTCAAATCTGTTACTCGAATCAAAAGTTATTAACAATAGAATTTTGAAGGATTCCTATGGGAGTCTGACTCACCTTAACTATAGTGCGGCGACCTATAGCTGGATTTCTTAAGAAACCCCAAAACATGAATTGCTAATAACGTTTAGTTGTGCAATGGACTTAGTCAAAATTCAGAAGACAACTAGGTACACCCGGGCCACCCAGACTGCAAATTCTGGGAATTATTTAAAAAATAAATAAAAGAGTTATTGAGAAAAAAGAAAAGAAAAAAATGAAGTTGCGGCCTAGTCCCCATTCATTTTACCATAGACAAAAGAGGTCAATTTTTGCCAGACAACACAGCCCAAACCGCTGGATGGATTTGGACCAGGTGTGAAACAAATGGAGGCCTTTTTGTGGTTTGGAGTTATTCCGTCTAGTAGTTTCCTAAATATCTGATGGAGAAGGCGGGGCCTCCTTCTCCAAAATAGATAGCTATATCTCGGGTAAATTACCAAGAAACCAGGTGTTTATAAATGAAACAGCCGCCATCTATTTTCTTTCTCGATGTGAGTGATAGTTGGGCCAATAACCTCGATTAGCCGAAAAAAGAAAAAGCTAAAAAATGCCTTTTCCAGGTGAAAAATCTGGGAAATGCCTTTAGGGTAGAGGTGTGGGGGGGAGGTAATAGGATACCAAGTTCAATTTGGGATTTTGAGGAGGTTTAGTGACTGAGTTTTACAACACATTGCTTTTCTGTAACCTCGGCTATCAGACCGAATAGACGTGAATAGCCGACATTTCATAGCAAAGTGCGTTACAGAAACAGCGAGTGATGACAGGGGAATAGATGAGGGCAGGGCAGTTGAGGAGGCTATCAGGGGAGTGGGGAGAGCAGACACAGATGTGTGGGGCACTTGGTAAAGGTCTGGGAGGGCAGGGAAGCATTTGTTTGCACAGTTTTTCCCAATAACCCTAGGTATGAGGACTACAAAATAATAACCACGGGTATCACCCAGGGTATTTGTAGTTCATAGCCGCGGATATGGAAATAAATCAAAATATATATATATTCTTACAGCTACAGTGACGTTTGGGGTGAAAAATCACACAGACTCCCATCCATGCAGTAACCGTGCTGACCCTGCTAAGCTTCAAAGCGAAGAAGGGGCCAGCCCACTCAGACCATGGGCCTCATTACACGGAAGGCGGTAATGGTTAACGGCCACCGTTAATGGTAACGGTGACCGTTAACCATTACCGCCTTACTACGAGGTCCCTTAGCGGGTTGGTGCTTCAACGCCTGCTTTTTGCAGGCGTTAAGAACCAACCCGCTAAGGGACCTCGGAGCTAATTACGGCACCGCAAAATTGCGGTGCCGTAATTAGCGCCTTCCCCATTCCCATAGAGCCCTATGGGGCAGAAATGGGAATCGGGAAGGGCAATGGCGGAAGGGGGATTTACCATCCCACCAAACTTGGAATGGGGCGTTAAATCCCCTTTCCGCCAAGGCGGTGCCGGTATTTTACCGGCATGAGCCATGGCGCTAATAGCGCCATGGCTCACCGCCTTCCGTGTAATGAGGCCCCATGTTGCCTAATAAATGTCCAAAAGTTACAAGACCATGTAGAGGAGGAGCCAAACACCTCTACCGAAATCCCTACCCTATTTTGCGCATATGTTGGAAGCCAGAAATTGCGACATGCACAACGCCATTAATGGTACCTATCCCACGAAAAATTCTCAAAAAAGGTATCCATTGAGAAAGCCCTACATGATGTACCCGCAGAGAGATGACAGTCTCTTAAAGGGAGATCACTGAAGAAGTGTGAAGCGATGAATACAAGAGGTTGGTAATGTAACAAGAAATGAGAGTGATGCACTAAGAAGGATGATCATGGAAGAGAATGCATAAACTTTATGAAGACTGATGACAAAATAAAGAATCGAATAATATTTAATATGCAAAATGAAGATTGCATGTGCGAAGAACACTGAAGAAAATATAAGCCGTTCAAAACTGTACAGATGCTGTAATGCAAGTAGACTAAGTAATCATGAAGGCTGGCTTTACATAGTAAATAGACTGCAGGTGGTGCAGCCAATATATATATGTATAGAGTATGGATGTTCAACGTCGCAACTTTAGTAAGCCAGGACCCGTGAAAGAGAGGGATGGCGCAGCAGACAAGCAGCTGGAAATCAAGGAAGGATCGAGAAGGCTGTCTGGGCTAGTGCCAAAGGTTGGGGCAGCCAAGAACTGGATATCTATTCAAGGAGATACAATGAACGTGGGAAGCAAGGCAAGCTCCTGTTAAGGTGCGATGGAAACATTATGAATGCCAAGTTTTATTCATTTAATATGATTAAATGCGAGGAAAGGAGCTCAAATACAATCTCCTGTCACATGGAATGGATGGAAATAGAAAATGGGCAAGCTGCATCGAGACTGAAGATAAGTACATGCTCACACTCCCTTCCATTCTCAGGAGCAGTGATACTCTGCAAGGCCAAGTTCAAAGACAATTCGAATGGCAGACGCATGAGTGATGATGGATAGTGGACTAATTGGATGGGGAGGCATGGTCAAGTTCACCCACATGCGCCTGGGTTACCGGCTAGCGTGCTGCTTGTGAGTCGAATGTTCCATAAGGGAACATGCATGCCAACCAATTATAGAGGGCCATGTATTGAAGAGCCCTATAGTTTAAGAGCCAATGATATGTCATGTATCTAACAAATATTGAGGATTACTTGCACAAGGGGTCCACCTGACAATAGAGACCCAATCATGATCCTACCCCATATAGAAAGTATACTCCTATCATAATCCCAAGTATGTTTTCTTAGTTTGCCATTTAGTGTGACGTCACTTATGATGAGTTTTTGCTATAAAAAGATGTTTTTTCAAATGATGCTTAGAGATAATGCTGTGAGATGTCAGTTGATGTCTGTTGTACTCCCTGTTTTAGACAATTGAAAATAAAACAGTTATTGTTTGCCAACTTCCTGAGTCCGTCTGGTTATTGGTGTGAGAGCTATTCTGCACCCCAACCACGTAATGACGTGAATCCTCTTTTAAAAAGGACTTAACGGTTCAACCACATAAAGCAACATGGCCGGAGGGCACTGGCCCCTTCCTTGGTTTGAAGCTAAGCAGGGTTGGTCCCGGTTACTGCACAGATGGGAGACAGTCCTGTATAACATGGTATGGTATGGTAATGCTTATTTGTAAAGCACCTATACACAAGGCAAGTGTTTCAAAGTGCTGAAGGCGGGAGGGAACAAGGAGAACAACAACAGTGGTTCAGTTGAAATTCTGAAATTCTGAAATGATAATAGTCTGCACAGGCAGAGTAAGTGGATATTATACAATTAACAGTGGAGATAATAGCAAATGGGTCTGACAACGATTCTGCAGTTTTTCCAAGTGCTTAAGGCGCCACCATTCAGGGAGTGAAGACAAGGGGGAACAGACATAGGATCTTCAGGCACTGTGTTGGAGGGGGGACAAGTCCTGGGGGGGTATGTGCAGAGAGATGCCCCTCTCTTGGGTCACTGATAAAGTGCAGTGATGATGAGGCGAGTGCAGGGCCCAGAGGCGAGAGGACTGGCGGAGGTGCCAAGGACCTTTGAGACTATGAGGTACACCTGTCGGCCAGTCAGCGAGCTGTAAGGAAAAGGATGGAGAGAGAGAAAGAGCAGAGGGATAGATTAGCAGGGTAGAGGGAGAGAGAAGGAAGAGGAGAAGAGGAAAGTCTTGAGATGATTCCCGAACTTAAGGAGATCAGGCTCAAGACGGATGGCGGCAGGGAGGCTATTCCAGGGGAGGCCCCTGCTGAGGATAAACATCTCCCACCAAATCTCTGCTTGGAGAACCGTCTCACTCGCAGATCTTTGGAGGTAAATGAGTGTAGGGCTCAGGAGGGACAGTATTTAGGTAGGCATTATTGCAGATAGGTAGGTCCCAGATCCCAGAAAGCCTTGTGGACAATGCAGATGGTCTGAACTTGATCCTTGCAACCACAGGGAGCCAGTGGAGGGATTTCAGCCCCAGAGAGATGAGATCCCTGGGCTTGAGGCCGAGGATAAGTCGCACAGTTCTGTTCTGGATGAGTTGCAGGGGGCACAGAGCAGAAGCAGGGAGGTCGAGAAAGACGATGCTGCAGTAGTCCAGCCTAGAGAGAACCAGGAGACATTGAGCCGCTAGGGGAAAGTGAGAAAAGGTAGAGTACCACTGAAGAGGTGTAGCTGATAGTTAGACTTTTTAAAGATGTTTGAAATGTGAGAGGAGAAGGAGAGAGTGGAGTTGAAGATGACCCCAAGGTTTTTAGCATTGCAGGTGGGTGTGGGTGCAGGGCCAAGGGAGGCCGGTCAGAGTGAGAGTGGGAAAGCGGGAGCAGGGGTCCCAATGCAAATGATCTCAGTCTTACTGGCATTGAGGCAGAGGTTGTTTGCAGGACACCATGACTGAATAGCAGACAGACAGTCAGATATGAGAAAGGAAGAGGAGGCAGCTGAGGGTAGCCTGAAAGATAGTTATGTGTCATCCGCATAACGCTGGAAGTTAAAGGTGAAAGTGCCAATCACACGTGTCAAGGCAGCCATATACACGTTGAAGAACTAGGGGGATAGGTTAGCTCCCTGGGGAATGCCACAGGTTGAAAGAGCGATAGTAGAGAGAAAGGCTTAGAGTTGCACCTGCGATGGGTGGTCAGAAAGAAAGGAGTTTAACCACGCCAGAGCCTGACCTGTGATTCCCAGAGTGTCACAGAGACGTGCAATCAGGATGTTGTGGTTAACCGTGTCAAAGGCAGAGGAGAGGTCAAGGAGAATGAGGAAAGAGGGAGTGTGTCAAGATTTGAGAGCAGGTCTTCACAGGTGTTCAGAAGAGCAGTTTCTGTGCCTCTGGATGCTCTAAAGCCAGACTGATGGTTGTGGAAGCAACAAATAGATTCATTGTGGAAGGTCAGCTGAGATATAGCCAACCTCTCCAGGAGTTTGCCCAGGTAAGGAATGATAAAGATAGAGCAATAGTCTGTCAGAATGGAGTGGTCGGCAGAGGGTTTCTTGAGCAGAGGGTGCACAGGGGAGTGCTTAAGAGCAGTTGGGAAAACTCCAGTGGCAAAAGAGAGATTGCAGAGATCAGCCAAGGCTGGAGCCAGGGAGTCAATGTTGTCCTTAATGGTTTTGGAGGGGCAGGGGTCCACCTGTTTGGATGAAGCCTTCATAGACCGGACTTGTCTGGCGACCTCATCAGATGTGAGGGTGAGAGAGAAGAGAGGGGAAGTGGAGGAGGGTCCAAGGGAGGCTCCGGTGTTGGTGTATGTTGTTCTGTGGAAGAGATGGAGAAAAGGATATCTTGGGTTTTTGTGATGAAGTGTGCAGCCAGGGAGAGCAAAGGTCTTGGGTGTGTGTGACAGAAGAAGAGGCTGCTGCAGGACGGGCCAGTTCCTTATAGACTTTGAAAAGTTTGGCCATGTTGCTTGATGCTGCAGAGATGCAGGATTGAATAAAGACTCTTTTCTTGGAGTGGATGCAGAGCCGATATTGCCTTTGAAGGAGGTGGCAGGCTAGTTTGTCAGAGGGTCAGCCCGACCAATTCCATTTCCGCGCAGCGGCCATACACTTGCGTTTAAGGGCAGCCAGATTGGAGTCCTACCAAGAGTTGCACTTTTTGGACGGCTTCAGTCGGACACTCATGACAGGGGCAAGAGTATCAAGAGTGTTGAAGACAGAGAGATTAAAGTTAGCGAGGGCTGTGTCAGGGTAGGAGTCAGCCACAGGAATAGGAGGAGGCGAGTAGGTAGAGGCAAAGACAGCCGCTGTCACTCTTTTCATGGGTTTGGTGACTTTGAAGCCGAGTGGCCGTGCCGGGTGTGCCGCTACAAGAAGACAGGAGAGCTTCAAGTGTGATAAGAGAAGAGAGTGGTCAGTCCAAGAGAGAGAAGTAGTGAGAGGGATAGAGATGAGAGCATCCAAAAAGCATGCAAGAAGTAGTGAGATGTCAATAGAGATGAGAGCATCAAAAAAAAGTGGCCTGCAGTGTGCGTGTAGCCAGAGCATAGGATAGCAAGGGAGAGGGAGTCGCATAGGTTGTGGGAAGGTCCTGAGGAATCAGGAGAGTCCGGATGGATGTTGAGATCACCCATCAGGAGGAGTTGAGAGGAGGAAGAAATTAGAGAGGAGGCCAGGTCCGCCCATTCTGAGAGGAATAGCGTGGACTATCCTGGTGGCCGATAGAAGGCGGCCAGAAGGAGGAAAGATTTAGGAGAGAGTGAGAGCCTGCAAACTAGACACTCCAAGGAGGAGTAGGCCTGAGTAGGGATGATGGACACAGGTATCCATTCTGGGAAGATCAGTGCCACTCCCCCACCTGTCTTCTTTGGCCTGGGCACAGAGCATCTTGTAGCCTTCTGGGAGGAGTCTGTCAAAGCTCATGACTGAGCTATCCTTGAAGCATGTCTCTGTGATGGCGAGCACATCAAGAACCATGAGTTTGAAGCAGTTAGAGATGTCAGATGAGTGTTTGACAGCGGAGCGAGAGTGGCAATGTGGAGCAGCTTGCCATCTTTGAAGGTCTTCTGGAGGGGGGGCACAGGAGACAGTGGTCCCCCTGAGGGTGGAGAGAGGGCCAGAGGGATGTTGGAGGATAGCAGAGGAGCCGAGGCCGCCAATGGAGCCGGGACAGTGCAGCAAGCCCAGGCCACCTGTGCAGAGGAGGAGGAAGGCACAGTGGGCAAGGGAGCCTGTACAGAAGAGGAGGAAGGCACAGTGGGCAAGAGAGCCTGTTCAGAGGAGGTGAAAGGCACAGTGGGCAGGGGAGCCTGTGCTGAGGAGGAGGAAGGCACTGTGGGCAAGGGAGCCTGTGCAGGGGCGTAGGAAGACAGAGTGGGCATGGGAGCCTGTGCAGAGGAGGAAGGCACAGTGGGCAAGGGAACCTGTGCAGAGGAGGAGGAATGCACAGTGGACAAGGGAGTCTGTGCAGAGGAGGAAGTAGGCACAGAAGGCAATGGAGCCTGGCTGGAGGGAGAGATAACATTAGAGAGTCGCGGGAGGAGCCTGTCAAAGAGAAGAAGGTTTGGTTGAGGAACCTGAACCATGATGGTTCCATTGAAATAGACATTAATTATGACTCTGGAAATGGCAAAGAGGTCAAGGAGAACCTCCCAGTGGTTGCCACCATGAATGGGAGAAGAGGCGATAGGAGAGAGAAAGCTAACCATGTAGCGAGTCCATAGGTCATAGGTCTCTACATGAAGGGAGGCGGGAGTCAGAGGGTAGTGCACTCAGGTAGGTTAAATTTTAGCAAAGCAGAATGAAAACACAATGACGCCACTGGGGACAACAACGTTTGATTCTAGCAGACAGAATGAAAACACAATGCAGCCACAATGCAGCCAAAAAGGTAGAGTTTTAAAAATCTCATGACACACTGCATCTGCATTTTTTTTAAGCTGTCTTCTTACTGTCAGTCCTTGAAAGTATTGTACTCTAAAGTTCAAACTGCCATGAGGCCCACATGAAAAGAGCTTCTATCTCTGGGTCAGGAGCTGCAAATACATGTAGAATGTCAGGAATTTGGGGTGGTGGAGGAGGAAAAGGTGTCAGGGTCCTCAGAACGCTTAAAAGACATAAATATGACAAAAAAGTACATTACCCAGCCGCCTCTGGGAATTGTGTAGTTCTGGCCATACGCACGTTGAGCCAGCTGTCTGTAATTAGTAACAGCTTATTAGGGCTTAATGGTGCACGGCAGGTGTGGCTTATTTTGTGTTTGGAGGCAAAGCCATGCCGGAGGATCTCGCGGAATAACGCCCGCTTGCTGGGCCAAGCAGCAACTTGAACTAAGGAAGGGCAGCGCACCAAGGCTACGCGCTGTTTCCATGCCACTCTGCATTTTTTCCTGAACGCGAGGCGGCAGAGGTCTGACTCGCGCTGCTATTACGGTGTCATCAGCTAACGTCTGGGAAGGCTTCCGAGCTTCCCAGACATTCAGATAAGTGCTGGTTGGGTTTTTCTTTGTTGTGTACTTGCATTTTGGCAGCAATGAACTCCGCAATTGCCACTCACAATGATTTATCAGGGACCCTTGGTGTTGTGTATGTGTGAGGGCATTAACCTGACAAGAAGGACAGCCTACGTTTGAGTGCTTGGGTCATGAACTAGTTACACCGTATGGGTTCTTGGAAACACAGTGCTATGTTTAATGTTGTTACTCAGACCACTGGGTCATGTATGTTTTTATGCGTGTCCACGTGCTACTGCTTGCCCATAGGGCCATTTGTTATGTTCTTCATGTTGGGATACTCTCCCATGAGTTTGTTTCATTTCGTGCTTGCATAATCTGTATTTCATGTAACAAGAGTATTATGAGTACCTGTAGCAAGAAGGTACTAAGAGGTGCTGGGACCTTAGTAGTTGTGCAGTAGTGTCTAGTATTAAGAGGACATTACTGTTGACCTGTGTTTACTTTAGGCTCATTGGTACTTCATCTCATGTTAGGCAGGGTAGGGTTTTTTCCTGGTTACGTCCCTCATCCTGTCCAACTAAGGTGTTCCCTAACCCTCTATCCGGTTTCCCTAACATTCCCCTCCCCGTCCACAACCTCTTCCTAACCCTCTTCCCCCCATTGGCTGCCACGTGATATCCCGTGTATATATATATCAGGTATCTGTGCCAACCATGGGTGGAGGGTCGACTTCCTTCATCTTCTGTGGTTCGGGGGAGAGTGTCGACACACCTTCCTCTAGTATTGGTTCTGACATAATAAGCCACCCCCAAATTGGGATACTTAGAACCACCCGAGTCAAATGGAGGCGACCACTCCGGCCTTGGCAGACGTGCTTAAGGCACTTCAGGATATTCAAGCAGAGTTATTACAGGCAAGACAGGAATCAGATACATTAAAAAATCAAGTACAGGGATTGGTAGCTCAGCGAACCCCATTGGAAGGGGCTAGTGGGGTGTGAGGTGCTCAGACTCAGAATACCACTGTCATTGTCCAACAACCTAGTAGTGTGCCATTGGCAGCGCCAGAGCGCTTTTCAGGTGACCCTAGGAAGTACATGACATTTTTGACCCAATGCCGGCTTCATTTTTTGTGTAAACCCACTGCGTTTGAATCTATTCAGGCTATAACGGCATTTGTAATCTCATATCTGACTGGGGATGCAGCTGCATGGGCCATGCCATTGGTACAGAAAGACGATCCTTTATTATACAACTGGGATGGTTTTCTAGGAGAATTTGGTAGGTTATTTAATCATCGAGAGGTTTCCTTAGCTCAAGATAAGGAGTTGTTGGGTTTGAAACAAGGAGGTCGGGATTTAGTCACATACGTTACTCAGTTTAACAGGTTGGTAATTGAGACCGAGTGGCCAGTGGCTAAACAGACTGTGTTATTCTATCAGGAACTATGCGAAGAACTGAAAGATGCGATAGCTCAAGTGGAACCCCAGCCAAACACTTGCACAGCCATGATTGATTTAGCATTACGGTCGGATCATCGCATGAATGAAAGGAAAGGGGATAAAAAGAGACCAGTAGCAAGGCCATTTGTGTGTTTAGATACAAGTAGAGGAGGCCGGATGGGTGAAGTAGAGCCAATGCAAATTGGTAGTATCAGAGGACCATTGACAGTAGCAGAAAAGGAACAGCGCAAGGCTAACAAATTGTGTCTTTTTTGTGGACAAGCAGGACATTTCATATGTACATGTCCTAATACTCCGCAGAAAAGTGGAGGAGGTGAGAAGAGTACAAAGGAAGCGGGAAAAGAGATGGGCCGGCCTTAAGGGGAACAAAGGTGACAGGCCCGCTGGAGACTAGGTGCCCCAAATGGATTGCGAACACAGTGGGGGGTAAGACTTCACACTTATACATACTGGTGACGTGATGTTTTGCTTTGACTAAACCAGAGGTGCTGGCCATGGTGGATTCAGGGGCTACGGGTAAATTTGTGGATATTACTTTAGCAGAGCAGTTAGGATTGCCTTTGTGTGATGAAATCAAGGTGGAAGGTGTACAATCAGTGGATGGCTCACCTTTGGTATCAGGTCCTATAAGAAAGCAAACAGAAAAATTGGTGATGATGTATGGACCAGGGCATAGAGAGGAAATCACATTTGACCTAATAGCAGCCCCTCAATTTGGATTAATTCTAGGAATGCCTTGGTTGGTGCTTCATAATCCTAGGATTGATTGGGTAAAACAAAGAGTGTGGTTTGAGGATCAAAGATGTCAAGAGCATATTTTTTCGGAAGCAGGACCAGCGACCTGGCTAGTGGAAAAAAGATCGGAAGATCAGATTGTGGGAGCAGTGACGGAGGGAATTCCAAACAGTACAGAGAGTTTAGTGAATTCTGTGGTTCGGGGGAGAGTGGTTCTGATAGAGAATTGCAAATTCAGCTTGAACATGCGATGCAAACTAAAATAACCTTTTGTTTTATATATATATATATATATATATATATATATATATATATATATATATATATATATATATATATATGTAATATGCCCCAATATGGTTTAAAGATCTTCTATGTACCCATTGCTCTCTGAGAGACCATTTCTTTTCCTTTTGCTGAAATGTATTCTGGTATTTGTAGACAGCGTAACTTTTTTTCAAAGGGCCGACGCAACCCCTTTTTTATTTTACGGTGGCAAGCTTGCTGAAGTATATGGCTACCAGGATTTTACTCAGATTGTCATGTTCCCAGTGCAGACGCTTACCCACAAGACCACAAGCGTTTGTCTCTTATTGGGATTTTGTTTTCCAGGGAATATTTCATTGCAGATTGCTGGGTCTAAAAGGTGAGCACCTTGTGTACTTTGCAAACATATTTATTGGAACATTTCCTCTCTCAAGTTATTTTTCTGGTGTTCATTACTTTTTTAAAAAGTCCAATGCTATTTTGTTTTGCTCACTTTCTTCTAAAGGGAAGGTCAATTGAACTACATTTGTATATATTTCACTTTAAGATATATGTTCACTTAATATGCATATATTCATGGGTGTCAGCATTTGATTTTCGCTTTGGGGGCAAAAGTACCTGACTTATGTTATTCTTAGAGCCAGTCCTTTTTTCCCTTTTTCTGTGCTTGTTAAATGCAGTCGTTTGGATAGTGCAAATTTTCACAACAGTCACCAAGAGACCGGCCATAAAACAAGGGGCTTGTGGGACGTTGCTTAACCAAAGTTAAGACGCACTCCATAAAAAAAGTCTTGGCCTGGTTACATGCATGAACGGGGCCAGGCGTAGTGCGCTCCTCCGATTTGAAATTCCTGCACAGAATCAACTTTGCCAATTGGTGCCACCAAGGGAATAGTGACTGTATTGTGGTAGGATGTGGAGTTGGCACATTGCCTATGTACTTGAAACTGTGTAAATACCTTCCTATGGGCTCTACAAATCTTGAGCTTATTATCAGACTTTGTTACTATCTGTAAACCTAAATTCTTTTCGTGCCAATGGGACCCTACATTTTTGGTGATTTCAGTGTGATGCTTAATTACTTAAAAATGTTATTCTTAGCTACTCACTTTCTGAAGTTATCCTGGATTGTTAGCCTTGTATTTTTTTTTATTTATTATATTGATGTTGTTTGTACATTTTGTTTTTGTGTAGCGCTCTGAGGCCTACGGGTTTGTAGCGCTTTATAAGAAATAAATCAATCAAATCAAAAAGTGTGTGATCCTTGGCAAATAATTTAATCTCATTGCGCACTGCCTAAAACAACAGTGAGTTCAATGTATACTTGCTAATCACAGGCATCTAAGCAGATTTTCCTGAAAGATGGATGCCTTTCCCTGACTGTTATTATTGATGGATTGAACTGCTATGCTGGTGGCGCACTGAGGTGTCTACCTGAGCATATGTGGTGTTTTTGCTTCTGGTATGAGCATTAACAGATGCAATGATACATTACTGGTTTTCTTAAATGCTTTTTGTTTCTGTTTTTACATGCAGTAATAGCCATTACTGCATGTGTGGCGGCAAAGGTGTAACCATCTGGTACAACTCTTTTTAAAAAAAAAATTATTTAAGTCTATTGAGATTTTCAAAACAAGCAAAAGATCAATACAAGTAGATATTACGTACATATCCAGATAGTGTACATTCAACCAATACCCCCAACAACTTAGGCCTAGAACATTCAAGACAGTTTTCCCCTCCCACCCGCTTCCCCGTACGAAACAGTGCTTCCTTTTACTATAAAAGATTAGAATAGTTCTGAAGGTTGTGATTGGTGCATAGTGTCTACGCTTTGCAAACAACAATAAGCTTGGTTGCCTACTTATATCCTTTCGGGGAAATCATAACGGTAGTACATTTAACATGGTTTCGCTGGTTGGGTGGGCAAAGTTGTCCAATCCTCTTTCTTTCAGACATCATACAGTCCTGGTCATGTATTTACTCACAAAGTCTCCCCACAGTAGATTACATTGCATAGATTTCGCATGTAGGGCCGCAGTGATCTTTTCCATTACACAGATATTCAAGGCAATGTTGACCCACTCACCCTTGCTCAGAAAACTCTTGGATTTCCACTTCATTACCAGGGCGGCGCATGCCTCTAGCAAGAGGGGGGCTGCCAGACCCTTGATTCTTTTCCATTCTTCCTCACATCTTTCGAACCCAAATAGAATTAAGAGGGGGTCTGCTATTCTTTGAATTCCATCGAGGTCTCCGATCCACCCCAGGACCTCGTCCCAATAAACTCTAATATGGGGGCAGATCCATCACATGTGCCAGTAGTTTGCATTTTCTCCGCATTCACGCCAACATAGTGGGCTCATTGACTGAAACTGGGAGAGTCTGTGCGGGTCATATTGCCACCTGTGTAATAATTTGATTTCATGGAGCTTATATTGACTGGATATCGAGACCTGGGAGATGGCCCTGCACATTCTCCCCCACATGCTCAGGTCAATTTGATCACCAAGATCTCTTTCCCGTCTATTCTTCAAGTGCAAAGTGGTTCCCTTCCCAGCCTCAATCAATTCCCTATATTTGGCAGATATGAAACCCTTCATTTCCGTTCTGGAGTTTAACAACTTCTCAAATGGGGTGAGGTCTCTACTGATGCTATGTTTCCACTTATCCCTTGTCAGAATACCTTTGAGCTGCAGGAATTGAAAGACAGATAGGGGGCCCAACCTCAGGGCTTCCTCTAATTCCGGAATTGTAATGAAGGAGCCGCCCCTCCACAGCTGGCCTACTCTCTCCAGCCCTGCCTCATACCAGGGCTGGAATCTCTCCAAGTTGGGAATGTCTTCTCTGATGCCTGGGGCCCATAGGTGGCTCAGAGGGGACGACCACGAAGTGATCTTTTGCATGTCACTCCTTTCCCTCCATATTTCCCATATGGTCCCCAGTATCGGGTGATCCCTTAGTCTCCATATCAATTTGTTTCTCGGTTCCCAAAGCCATTCAGAGACTGTTGCTGGGGCTAAATAGTGGTTATCTAGGGCGATCCACTGGGGTTCCTTGTGATTCCTTAGATGAGGAATCAGGATTCATAATTGGGCAGCCTCATAGTATTTCCTCAGGTCTGGCAAGTCCACTCCACCCTTATCTTTGGGTAATGTTAGGGTCTCATAGGCAACCCTTGCCTTCTTCCCCTGCCAGAGGAACCTTAACATAGCTCTTTTAACCTCCACAAAGAAGTGCTTTGGCATTCGGATAGGGAGCATCTGAAACGTGTAAAGGAATCAGGGGAGACATACCATTTTAACTGCATTGAGCCTTCCCAACCATGATATAGTAAGTTTCTCCCATCTCGCCAGATCAGCATGGAATCTCAAAAGGAGGGGTGGGCGAATTGGCTTCATATAGTTTGTTAATGTCCTTCGTAACATATAATCTGAGGTATTGCAGCATGACATTTTCCACCGTAAGACCCAACAGGGAGAACCTTTCTATATCTACTTGTGTGGTTTCGTGCAGGGGGAACAGAATGGACTTGGTCTTATTTATTTTGACACCTGAGAGCTCCCCGTATTATTCAATTAAGTGGACTGCTCGGGGTATGGATGATGTGGGGTTCGATAAATGTAAGTGTAGGACATCGGCATATAGAGCAACCTTGTATTCTTTCCCTCCCAGGGGGGTCCTTCCACCCGATGGTAATTTCTCAGTTTCTGGGCTAGGGGCTCCAATGAGAGCGCAAAGAGTATCGCTGGAAGGGGACATCCCTGTCGCGTTCCCATACCCAATTCAAACCAACGGGAGTATTCCCCGTTCACGAAAACCGAGGCTTTGGGGGATGTCTACACCGCTTGGATCCCGCTCCTAAATTTCGGGCCTATTCCTACCTTTCGAAGGACCACCATCAGAAAGCTCCTGCGACCCTGTCGAAGACCTTCTCTGCATCTACCAATAGGAGTGCTGGGTCGTTGGCCATTTTTCGGGACTCATTAATCAGGTGTAGGGTCTTCTGCATGGTGTCGGCTCCCTGCCTGCCCAGTATGAATCTGACTTGATCGGCATGTATCAGGTGAGGCATGAATGTCTCTAGCCTCGCTGCAAGGACTCTGGTATAAATCTTAGCGTCTATATTTAACAAAGATATGGGGGTGATAAGAACCACACTGCTTGGGGTCCTGCCCCTCTTTAGGAATCACCAAAATGAGGGCTCGGACAAAGGGGTCAGGGGCTCTCCATGTGTCAAGAATCTTGTTAAAGAGTTCGACCATGAAAGGGAGAAGAGGGAGAGAAAGGATTTGTAAAATCCAGCGGTGTAGCCATCCTCCCCAGGGGCTTTCCCAAGTGACAGCTTCTTAACTGCATGGTTGATTTCTTTTTCCGTTATCGGGGCTTCTAAATCAAGAGATTCAACATATGAAAGTTTCGACATCTCAACCGAAGCCAGATAACCATCCGTTCCTAGCTGTCTGGGGTCTACCTCTGATCTGTACAACGTCTCGTAAAAAGTAGCGAAAGCTTCAGGGATATCTCCACTCATTGCACTTTGGGGACTCCTCCCTCCCTCTATTTCCAGAACCCTAGGTTCCGCCCGTTGTTCCCATAATCTGGCGGCTAACAGGGAATCTGCCTTGTCCCCCTTTTCGTAAAATGTCTGTCTCAGAAGTTGCAGCTTACGGACCATTTGCCCCTCCTCGAGGAGTCGGAGCTCTTCCCTCTTCCGTTTTGCCTCTAGAATCTTGTCAGCCCTTCCCTCCTCAGTTTCCCTCGCTTCCCCATCTAAGAGACATATCTCTTTCCTAAGTTTGCTTCCAACCAGAGCTACTCGAATATGCGTCAGGCCCTTGTGGTTGGCGTCTCTCCAATGGGGCCTCACTTTCCCTGCCTGTTGAAATGAAGGCGCCTGGTAGTGCCCATATGGCACACTCTACTTTAAGCCCCTGGGCTTATTCCACAAGCATGCAGCCCTGTGGGGGAGCGTGTATTAAGTTTCTCCTTAACTCAGTGCGTGCTGGTGAACTTTCTGAGTGTTTCCTGTTGTTCGGAGCAGGCATGATTAAGGCATCAGGAAGGGCCCGAAACGTGTGGGACTCTAACAGTAATGTGCCACGTTTATGGTGTAGTGCACTGCCTCTTGCCAGTGAGAGGCCACATGTGATGGATAACTTCGGGACGGGTAGAACCTCAAGTATGTTGTCTTGAATCTCGGTCCAAACGAGTATGAGGCAGTGAATTCTTTATTAAACTATTTCTCCATCTCAGTGGCGTGTCCTTTCACATTGCAGCAGGGTCAGAACAAGAGTGCGTATGGAGCATACAGCCTCCGTTGTTATGATAGGATTTTTTATCGATGCTTAGGGTAGACCAGTGTGAGCAAGAGTCACTGTGTGCTTCAAATGGCCCCAGGGTGCACACTGGGTCAGGCTCTGCGTGTCCATCCCACCAAATGGTAGGTTTGGATTTAACGGTCACAGCGAGCGGAGGTCTAGCTGGGCGGTATCCAGTGAGCTAGGCGGACGTAGCGGGTCTCACATCCAGGGCTTGCCGCTGGTGTCAGCGGAGGCTCTGCTCGCAGCTCCACAGCGTGCTGTCTCAGGAGTGGGCCGCACACTGTTCTCCGATGCCCAGGGTGCAGTGGGCAAGATGTACGGGGCGTAGTTGGTATCCACAGGGGCCGAGGGGACCCGCTGGCTTACCTCCTGTGTCTTACCAGGGCGATGTGCCAGGGGGTGCTCGTCCACTCACGGTCTCCCGTTCCATTCAGACGTGGGAGCCGGTGTTGTTCCTCGATGCAACCACGTCTTCCGGGACCGTTGCCTTAGCCCGCACCTTCCGTTGGTAACTTGCAATTCGCTCTTGGCCTTCCACAATACGAGTACACAGAGTGTCTTCCTTTTGCGCTCACGGGCGTCAGACCGTTTTCTTTTCCGCAATACTTTTCAAGTAAGGCCGCCGCAGGCACACTTCATGTGTGTGACTGAGTTCTCAGGAAATCCACCATCGATTTCTTCTGGACTTTCACTCAAAAGCAAGGGGCCAGTTCATGCATCTACTCCACACATCGCTTCCATGGTGGGGGGTCCGCGGGTGGGGGCTCAAGCCATTTTCCGGACTGAGGGTCACGGAGCTTACACAGAGGTTGGGCTCATCCGTGCACCCCCTGGTGGCCATGGTACAACTCATTTTACCACATATTGTATTTGTTTTTACCCGATTGATTTTCTGCAGACATGTTATCACTATCATATTTGAGTAAAGCATTGTTTTCACCTCTCTTCATGAACAGATGACAAACTTCCTGAGAATAATATCAGTGTAGTTGAAAGTGGATAAGCAGTTAGTAGTGTCCTTGCACTCCCCAGAACCACGCTGCCCTGGCCGCACTTACTCAGAGCATTTGTGTCCTGATTTCCCCTCTCCTCTCCCTTGCACTTCCTCCTTCCTTTTCTGTTTGCACTTTTCGTTCTTGCACTTGTATGATCTGAATGACACAAGGCCTAGTAAGACTGTTTGTCTTCCCACTGTCTTCCCTCCGCTGTCTTGTACCTAGAAATACTTGTGCACAGGTGCGTTATAAATGAGTTATGATATCATATAATTTGGGATGTTCTTGGGGGATATATTTGATAATTGAGGGTTATATGATAACTGTCCACTTCCAATCAGACTTGTCCCATCACCCTCACTGTCACTGGCAGTGCTATTTGAGCCCTCTACCTTAAGTGGCACTCAGTGTTGAACCTCTGAGTCACTCCCTTGTCACTCTCTATGTTTCAGTTACCAAGGAGACATGCCAGTTGTCCCATGTGTGTGGCCATGAATGCATCCAGGGTACTGTTTTACAGTACCATGAAATCCTGTGTGGACCTAGAGATCCTGGTGAAACAGGGTGTGCAGGTTATGTATGTGTCACATGGCATCTGTACATTTAGGGTTTGCTATTGTTTACAGATCTGGAAGACATGCTTCCTCCCAATTGGTGTTTGTGGGACATTGCTTAACCAAAGTGTGTGATCCTTGGCAAATAATTTAATCTCATTGCGCACTGCCTAAAAAAACAGTGAGTTTAATGTATACTTGCTAATCACAGGCATCTAATGTTCCTGAAAGATGGATGTCTTTCCCTGACTGTTATTATTGATGGATTGAACTGCTATGCTGGCGGCCTTCTGAGGTGTCTACCTGAGCATATGGGGTGTTTTTGCTTCTGGTATCAGCATTACTGGAAGCAATGATACATTACTGGTTTTCTCAAATGCTTTTTGTTTGTGTTTTTACATGCAGTATTAGCTATTACTGCATGTGTGGGGGCAAAGGTGTTATCATCCGGTACAACACTTTTTACCACATATTGTATTAGTGTTTACCGGATTGATTTTCTCAAGACATGTTATCACTATCATGTTTGAGTAAAGCACTGAGTGCATTGTTTTCACCTCTCTTCATGAACAGGTGACAAGCTTCCTGAGAATAATACCAGTGTAGTTGAAAGTGGATAAGCAGTTAGTAGTGTCCTTGCAATACCCAGAACCGCACTACCCTGGCTGTACTTACTCAGAGCATTTGTGCCCTGATTTCCCCTCCCCTCTCCCTTGCACTTCCTCCTTCCTTTTCTGCATGCACTTTTTGTTCTTGCACTTGTATGATCTGAATGACCCAAGGCCTAGTAAGATTGTTTGTTTTCCCTCTATCTTCCCTCCATTGTCTTGTTGTACCTAGAAATACTTGTGTACAGGTGTGTTATAAATGAGTTATGATTTCATATCATTTGGGATGTTCTAGGGGATATATTTGATAATTGTGGGTTATATGATAACTGTCCACCTCCAATCAGACTTGTCCCATCACCCTCGCTGTCACTGGCAGTGCTATTTGAGCCCTCCACCCTAAGTGGCACTCTGTGTTGAACCTCTGAGTCACTCCCTTGTCACTCTCTATGTTTCAGTTACCAAGGAGACATGCCAGTTGTCCCATGTGTGTGGCCATGAATGCATCCAGTGTACTGTTTTACAGTACCATTAAATCCTGTGTGGACCTAGAGATCCTGGTGAAACAGGGTGTTCAGATTATGTATGTGTCACATGTAATCTGTACATTTAGGGTTTGCTATTGTTTACAGTTCTGGAAGACATGCTTCCTTCCAATTGGTGACACACATGGCATAGTGCACATGTGTGCAGTTCAGGAAACTATTGGTGTTTGTGAACTGGTCAATGATGTAAAATCATCTTTTTATATCATCTGTTGCCCGTGGGGTTTTCGGTAGCCAGGTGTGTTGTTGCAAAGTGTAGGGGAGCTATTACTACCATTGGCAGTATGTGTGAGCATGTTTGCTGTATGAGTGTGTTTAAAGAATGGTGTGTAGCTACCAACTTCAAATGGTGTGATATGGTAGTGTGTATGCTTCCTTTTCATTCAAGGTCTCTGTCAATGAGTTGGAGTATGTTGATGATGGTGAGCTGGTGCAGCTAATACGGTTTCTTGATTTTTGTACTCTGTTTGTCCCTATGGGGACAGTGCGACCCTTGATATGTGTGGCTATCATGTTCTCCTCCTTACCTGCAGGGCCACGTGTTGCATGAATGTTATTATGCTTTTAATCAGTAGGGACAGCTGTACATGATACAGGAAGAGAGTTCCGCCGAGGTGCATGGTACTCTGAGTCTTCTCTGATGTGCAGGTAGGTTTGTCATGTCCACAGCGGGTGAAGTGGATGCATCTTTGCTTTGTTTCAGAGCATGTGGCAGTTATGCCCACAATCCTAGTGGTGGAGGTTATTTTGGTGGTTTAACGTCCAAAATGTGGCATTGCAGGTAGAGCAAATGGCTGATTTTGCAGCATCTGTTGTGTCAGGTTATCTACATCCTGTTTTTTTCTAAATACTGTTTTCTCTGTTATGGCATGTATTGGGTTTTAACATATCACACCCTTTTTTCTGGATGTGGTGTGGGAGTCAAATTATTATGGTATGGAAGAAATGGGTAATGTGGTGTATAAGATGTCAAATTAAAGGTGTTGCATAGTAGGTTGTACGAAACAGTATTATTGATGAGGTTTATTAAGAAGGTTTTCTGGGGCTGGTTAGGGCATATGGCCATTGGAAGTTTAGTAGAGTGGGGATAGACAGTGAAGGAATGACATAGATTCTGGTCACTTTTTGTTGATTAGCAGTAGTAGTTATTAGTTTGTTGGGGAAAGGCAGGATAGTGCATTAGGCTATTGTGTTATTATGCTCAAATGTGTGGAATCTGGAGACGTAGTTAATTGTGCATATTTTTAGTTGAGGATGGCTAAGGAGGAGTAATTCAATTGGTGCTGGGAGAAGCAAGGGTTTGGTAGGGCTTAGTTATGTGAACACTAATATACTTAATGCTGTGTACTTGGAGTTGTCGTTTAGATGTTAAGTAGAGGTCTGCAAGGCATTTTATGCCGCTACTAGGGGACTTAGCAATTGAAACTGTACTGATAGCGGGGATGGGTAGTGGACGAAGGGGGGAGTAGTAGTACTTTTATTTTAAAGGTTCCTTTTTTAATTATGGTGGCCAATTTGGAATAATTGTTAAAATATTTGCTGTCATATGAAAAGGGAATAAGTGTCTTTTTGATTTAAATCATGGCGGTATATCTTTTTTTTTGGTGGGAGGTGTACTCACTTTAGTATATATCTTGTCAGGAATGAAAAAAAAGAAAATTATCTGCACGAAAGAAACTTCCCAAGGTGTGAATAACTATTATACTTGCGCTGATGGGCAGACACAGGCTTTAGTGTTCTGCAGCTTTGAGTGAGGTCTTCTTTCGCCTGGCCTAGGAAATCATGGGTCGGTGGGCCCTTGTAGCGCTTCTCCACCTGTTAGCCTGGGCTTGAAACTTATATTTTATATTGAAACTATAAAGAAACTCAATATCCCTGATTCATGGAACTGTGCAAAGTGTATTTTAGCAGTGCATAGTTAGTGCAAATTCATTTTCTATTGCAAAAACGACCAGTTGCACCGACTTCGCACTGCAAAAATACACTTTGCACAGTTCCATGAATCAGGGTTTGTGTCTGAAGTGTAAAGTCTCTTTTCAGCAGTGCAAAGTCATTTGAACCGTGCAAAAAATTCCATGAATCGGGACCAATGTGTGAACTTAATAATTTCAAAGTTTTTCTATACAGCTTTTTTTGTAAGATGCCATCAAGAAACAAACAACAACGAGCTATAAGAATAGGTTGTGTGCTTGGAAGTAGAGTTAAACAGTATATTTAAGTAGTGGTTCTAAATCTGTAGATGCAAATGCTGTTGATAATGCAACAATTTATAGCTTTGAGAATAGATTTAGAAATTTTGAAGTTGCAATAAGAGATATGCCAACACAAAGTTTTGCTGGAACCGATAATGTTTTTATTGAAAGTAAAACCATTTTTTTCTTCAGATGTGTTATCAGATAGTAGACAAAGAAATGATTTAGAAAAAAAGGTAACGAATGTGCTAGCAATTTGAAACAGTGGAATAAGGATATATATAGGAGAATGTATCACTCCTTAGTTTTTACCAATCTTTGGAGAAGGGAGAAACTAAAATCTAGATATGTGGTAAAATGTTTTTGCAAAAGAAAAAGTAGAAGTAATTACGAAAGCTTTTGATTTGAAAAGAACATTGTTCATTTTCGTATTAACTAAACTTAAGAAATTGCTTAAGGTGACTACACCATTCTATACATATATACAAACAAGTGACAACTTTTGTGACATCGTTGGTGGAGAGTGGAAACCCACTTCTCATACTGAAGGATTTTTTATTTTTTTTACAATTTTATTTTAAATCGGTTGCACATGTGGAGACAATGCATCAGTACAAGGCGTACACAACATAATAACACAGAGGCTGTTCATGCTTGAGTGGTCCCTCTCCGACCCCCTCTCACCTCTTCTTCTCATCTCCTTCCCCCCTCCATCTATTCACACATTCCTCTGGCCCAGCATTTCGAGATCATTAATTTCTAGTCGGCATTGTCCTGTAGGGCCACTCGAGCGGATTGAGATTTGTGAGTCTGCGCTGGGAAATTCCAGTCATACTCTATAATCGGGGCCCAAATGTCTGTAAACCTGTGCTGGAGGCCAGCTCTGGCTTCCGTGACCTTCTCTGGCACTAATATGTCTTAGATCCACCACAGAGTCATTGAGGTGCCCTCAGAGGTTTTCCAAGTGCGGGCAATCGTGATCCTCCCTGCTACTAAAAGTTGTGTAAGGAGCTTGGCTGTTTTTCCTGATCTAGGGTAGCACCCTTGCGCCGGTGAGCCCAATATGAAGACTTCTGGCTCCCTGGCAATCATCACTTCAGTGATACTTTCTATGGCAGAGATGCAGTGGTACCAGAAGTTTCGCAGAGTGGGGCAGGTCCACCACATATGAAAGTACGAGCCGAGCTGTCCACATTTGCGCCAGCATTGAGGCATGAGAGATTTCTAGAACTGGTGGAGACGTACTGGGGAGTAGTACCAGTGGAGGAGCAGTTTATTGGCACATTCTTGATTTGTGATGAAAAATGAGTCCTGGTCCATATGTCCACCCAGGTTTGATCCTCCAGAGGGTGCCCTAGATCTATTTCCCATTGTGCCATATATGGGGGCCTAAGAGAAAGCACATTGGGGGTCATTACGACCTGGGCGCAAAT
Source organism: Ambystoma mexicanum (assembly GCF_040938575.1). Taxonomy (NCBI): domain Eukaryota; kingdom Metazoa; phylum Chordata; class Amphibia; order Caudata; family Ambystomatidae; genus Ambystoma; species Ambystoma mexicanum. The sequence continues at coordinate 304,512,347 of NC_090923.1, read as the reverse complement.
GGATACCGGGCACCGGTAATGACACCGGTGCCGGTAATCCCTTTGCGCCCTATTCCGAGGTCGCTTTGCGGGTCCCTACCTTAACGCCTGGTTTTACCAGGCATTATGGACGGGACCCGCAAAGGGATACCGGGGTCAATAACGGTACAGCAATTTGCGGTACCTTTATCGCCGCCTTCCCCCTTCCCATTGAGCTCTATGGGGGCTGAAATGGGAATGGGGAATGGCTCTGGTGAATGGGGAATTACCGATCCTGCCGACCTCGGACTGAACCGGTAATTACTTCCTCCACCAGACCGGAGTCGGACCGATTTTGGACGCAGCATTGGCGCTAATAGCACCATGGCTACCTCCAAACTCAGAATGAGGCCCATTGTCTTGTAACAGTTTATAGAGATTGGAGATCCTACTTCTCGCTGGTGTCCCCTGCAATGTAAGCTCATGAGGGCTGATATTTCGTGTGGCTCCCTGTCAGACTAGGGGGTGGGTACACCAATGCCAAAGTGGAAAGTAAGAGAATCTATCCGTTTCGGCCAGTGGAAAGGTCAATTTACAGCTAGTCCTACCTTGGCCCAGTTTCTAAAATTCGAAGGGTGGGATCTGGGAGAGAAAGCCGGATTATGGAAGATCGGGGTGTTCGGACCAAGGCCATGTGTGATGCCCTTGGATTTAAGTGCCCAAACCCACATACTAAGTGTATTTTTGTGGCGGCGAGAATCCCCGACCAAGTGCTCCGCAGCGGCAGCGGAATGTACAGGAGAAAGCGGAGACAAAGCAAGAGTCAAGACTGCTCCAATTCCACCCATTTGGGGGGTCCTGTCAATAGGCACCAAGCCTGGAAGTGCGCCAACTGTGACGCCACTTGGTATTTATGCAGATTAGGGACACCCAGACCTCCCAAGCGGGGGCCGCCCATCATTACGTTTTGAGATATTCTTGCTTTTTTCCCCCTCCATATAAACCAGAGCATTTTTCTCTGTAACTGTAGGAGGGGTGGGGGGGAAATGGGTTTGTGGGGGCAGAGAGGAGCAGAGGTAAAGGAACTGTGGAAGGAGATTCATCTTGCAGGCTGTGATATGTCCGATAAGTGATATCTCCTGGGAGGTCCACCATTCAAGATCCTTTTCTAATTCGGTAAAGAGGGGGGGGGGAGTTCATTGGATACACGTCCTCTGGACAGGCCTGGATCTGGACCCCCAGGTAAGGTATAGGTTTCCTGTTGCACTGAATGGGGCATAGGGGCTTGAGGGCCTCCAGTTCTATGGGTCTCAGACCCACTCCCAGGGCCGCAGACTTCTCAAAATTAATAGCAAACCCTGCTATGAGGGAGGATACTAGTGAGGAACTGATATCTGTTATAGACAGCAGCACATCATCTGCGTAGAGCAAAATCTTATGCTGGGAGGCACCAATTGGCAGCCCTTTAATGTTGGGGTCCAAGCAACCCGTTGAGCAAATGGCTCCATTATCAGGGCAAATAGGAAGGGGGGCAGGGGGCCCCCCTGTCTCGTTACACAGGTCAGGGGAATAGGTTCCGATAGATTATGGTTCACTCGTAAAGCAGTTTTCGGGGACCGGTAGTTGGCCAGGACCATGTTACGAAAGTTTGGCCCAAAGTGAAATGCCTCTAGGGTGAGCTGTAGTAAGGACCAATCTACTTTATCAAAAGCATTGGAGGCATCCAAAGCCAACAGAGCCAGTTTGTGTGAGTCTTGGGCCGCTATGTCCACTAAGTTTAAGGCTCTACGGATATTGTCCCTGTTTACCTATTCGTTATAAACCCTGCTTGATCAGCGTCAACCAGTTTAGGGAGAATGGATTCTAGGCAGTTTGCCAACATTTTTGAATAGATATTAGCATCAATGTTTAATAGGGAGATGGGTCTATATGAGTCATTGTTTCTGGGGTCTTTCCCGGGTTTAAGCAGGAGGACGGTTACAGATTCCTGCATGGATGGAGTGACGGAGCCTGATAAACTAAAAGAGTTAAAAAGGGCTGTCAGCGGGGCTATCAGCTGGGGGTGAAATACCTTGTAAAACCTCATTCTGAATTCATCTGGGACAGCTCTCTGGGCTTCAGGGATTTGATGGCTGCTTCCACCTCCTCACCTGTAATCGGGGCATCCAGTCCCTCTTTGTCGGGTCCTTCGAGATGAGGAAGGGAGGCATCTTGCAGGTAGTTAACTTGTTCTGCTTTATCACAGGCGGGTCGCTGACATCATCTCGGAGAGGTGAGCCACTGCCAACTGTAGCTTAACATGTTCAGAATAGTGGGCTTTGCTGTGTCGATTCGTAGGCTTACTAGGGTTTTGCTTTTCTTAGCCTTGGGCAGCTTTTCCACCAGAAGTTTGTTTGCCTTATTATTTTTAGCGCAGTAGCCTTGTTTGGATTTGGCTAATAGGTGGGCCATCTCCTCCGCATAGTGGGCCTCCAGCTTCTTCCGAACTAATTGCAGGGAACGATGGACCCTCGCTGACCACCCTTTTTTATGTTTTCGACCTCTTCTTCGAGCTTCTCGTAGGTCTGCCGTTTACGTTTATGGTATGCCGCCCCATGGGCAATCAGCTCCCCCTGACTACGGCCTTCATGGCATCCCAGGTATTAGCTGGGGACGTGGCCCATCGGGTTCACAAGGAAGTAGTTACGGATCACCTTGGCTATAGCGTCCCTCAGTGGCATGTCGTTCAGGATCGGGTCAGTGGTGTAGTATAGACTCCAGTGGTGTCGGGGAGGCGGTTTCCGGGTTGTGGGCTCGAAGGGTTAGTTTGCCCGGAGCATGGTCCGACAGTACTTTTGAGAATTTGTGGGGAGGTCAGCAGAAGGTCTATCTGGGAGGATGTCCGGTGCATGTGCGCGAAAAAGAAGAAGTCTTTTTTCGCCTTGATGTAACACCCTCCATGAGTCCACCACCCCCAGTGTCCGAAAGAACTGGAGTAGTCCAGTGGCGATCTAGCAATCCCTGGGAGCTGGTGGGTGCAATCGGTACCAAAGAGAATCTGCGACCCCATTGAAGTTCCCTCCAATAATTGTTTGCCCTTCAATAAAGGGAAGGAGTTTGACCCGCAGTGCCTCATAGAATGCCTCCTGTCCCTCATTGGGGGCGTAAACTGAGATGAGAGAATAGAGCTGCCCCTATATAAAGCCTTTGACTGCTGTATATCGTCCTTCTGGGAAACATTGAGTTTCCAGCGCTTTAAACTGAATTCCCTTGGCTAGAAGTATAGCTGTCCCCCTTTCTTGGTTCCACTGGAGGCCATGTATTGAAGAGGGAACCACCTATTTCGGAGGCATGTGAAGTCCAGAGGCAACAGGTGGGTTTCTTGTAAGAAGACCACTGAGCCATTCCATATCCTGGAGCCGTTGCAAAGTCGATTTTCGTTTAGGGGGAGAATTCAGGCCCTTCACATTCAGTGAGATAAAGTTCAATTTTTGTGGGGGGGGAATTCCCCCGGGGTGCTTGATTTCAGCGGGAGAGGGGAGGAAGCCGTGTTCAACTCAGCCACCATTCGAGGCTTCGGTTTTCATGGCTCCCCAGTGCAACCTCGGTTTTAACTTAAGCATTCAACATGAAGCTGTAACAACGAACTGGTAGGATACTGACAACTTTCTGTTGGCAACTTCCTCAACAAACTAGAACATAATTGCCTGCAGTTCACTCCAAGGATATTTAGGAGCCATCCACCTTGGAGTCAGGCATGAACCGTGTGAAGCCTGCTCTAGATACTTGTGTTCCCTATTACTTTAGTATCCATTGGGCTAGATGTCTGGGACCTCAAGCCTAATGTGACGCTGGTTACAGCAACATTGGCAGCCTCTTGCACCCGGGCTGTCGGGCTGCGTGGATCATTCATCTTGCATTTTGACCTTTCTGGACCTTTGACCAGGCCATCTGCCTAGCTTTAGGAAGGCGTTCTTCTGTGCCTTCAGCAGAATCGAGGGTGACACCATCCTTATTCTCTGGTGGGGTGGAGTTTAGGATCATTTCTGCATCCTCCAGATGTGCAATCGTTCGGGAAACCCCTTTGTAGGAGAATTTGAGTGCAGTTGGTAACAGCCAGAGGTAGCACATTTTTTGGTCTTGAAGGAATAGCATTAATGGTCTCAAGGCCTTTAGCTTCTGTATTGTTGCTACGGCCAGGTCCTGGAAGATTTGCAGGCAGGACCCCTGAAACGACAACTCGTCGCGGGAGCGACCTATCACCATTATTGCCTCCTTGGATGTGATTACGTCTGGGGGGAATCCGTCTCCAATCCTCGTCAGGGGCACAATCTGTGGGTGCGATCCCGTATGAGTTGGAACTTCTCAAGATGTGGCAGAAGAGATTGGATCAGGTCCCCCAATGTATTCTGCTCAGTTTTGGTCTGGGATCAAGGACGGATCCCCCCTTATACACTGGTTATTTCGTCGGGTCGTGTTCTTCAAATCCTCCTGCTTGTATTCTAGGATCTCATTCCTGTCCGTCAGGGCCTGGATCTTATATTGCTCTTCAAGAAGCGTTGCTGAGTGCTCCTGCGTTAGGTACTCCATCTCTCCCACTCTATGTTCCACCTCCAACACCCTCTGGTCCGTGTGCTCAAGTTTGGTGGGGAACTCCGACATACAGGATCGGAATTCTGACTTAATATCCATCATAAAAGCTTTGATGTCTCCCTTAGTAGCCAGCTGACCAGTGCCCCTAGGCGAAGCCTGAGACAGAGATTTAGGTATCTCAGATTGCTTCCCTTTCTCTGCCGTGAGTAACAGGGTGGAGATATCTGCGCTCTTGGGAGCCTTGAAGTGTTTCGACATAGTAGCGGGATCCTGGTATGTTTCACCTGGCCCTCACTGAGATATCAAAGGTGGGAGCTGCAAGAGGCCTCTCCAGGACAGGGGGAGCCTGTCCCTCTCTGCCCTATAACCCTGGGCTCTTGAATGCAGGGCTGAAGTGTGGCTAGTGCTATTGCGGGCTCCAACCCCAAATGAACTGCATGAGGGGGCTGCCTCGTCTCTCCGGCAGGGTCAAGTCCCATGGTGTAGGGGGGAGCGTACCTTCCACCCCCTATTCAGCCCAATATGGATTAATGTTCCACCTGTCTTCGTATACCATTCATTCCGGATAATGAGGGGAGAGAGAGGGTGGGAAAGTGTCAGAAAACGCTCCAGGTCTTGTATCACCCCTGCGGTTCACGTGTCTCATCCTCACCAAAAGCTTCTGTCCCGTTATACCACCATACAGAAGGCGGGCTTGCGGTATCCACGCTCTACGCACGGAACACATTTGCGTCGGGAACTGCGTTCCCGACGCCTCACGTGGAAGTTGCCATGGAGACTACGTCAGTGGACGCAGCATCTTCCACGTGATAGAAAACGTGTTGGGTCACGTGACCATCTTGGTGCCGGTACTTCAAGTACTTAATGATCTGGCGCCCACTTCTCGCTGCTTCTGATCCAATAGTGACAGCGGTTTTTTCTTGCTCAGATTTAGTGGTTTTGTTTGATCTCGGATTACGTTTACTGGATTGCTCTTGGATTATCCTTACCTGTTCTTGTATCTTGACCTCGGATTGTTTATGGATTATTCTTGCCTAGTGATTTGGTTTTGTCGAAATCGGACCTCGAAGCTTGGGAGACCTCTTACCTTCGTTCTTTCCTTCCTTCCTTTTCCCTCTCCAATCCCTTCCCTGTCCTTCCCCAGGGTGCTGTAGGCGTCCTCGTGCCGGCGGGTACAGGCTTGGTGCTGGACTAGAGACTTCCTGAGCACCTTTTAGGCGTCCTCGTGCCGGCGGGAATAGGTGGTTGCTGGACTAGTGACTTCTTACACCTTGGATTGTTTGGTCCACCGAACAGAGGGCAGATACCATCACACTGTTCCTACAGGAAAGAAGAAGGACTTTGCCAGGGACGTTCACTTCCAGGGAAAAAAGGGTAAGAAACCTACCTTTCCTTACCATTATTTCTTCCACTCATTCTCTGGTACTGATTGTCTTTTCTCTTCTTCTGGTCTCCAGAGTACCCCAGTATAGAGGACATTCTTGCATGAAACACTTCTGGTTAAACCGTTTTCTGCAGGTTAGTCTGTTGAGATTTTGTTACGTGTTCTCTTGAAAGGGGTGTATTTGATTGTAATCAGTATAATATTCTGCAGTCGTTGGCTGGAACCTGGAACCATCATCTACCGGGAAGTTGCGGGCCGCTCAGCTCTACGATCCCAACGACTCTACACCATCTTCCGATCAATTGGATTCTTAGACTGTCCTTTCGTACTCCTGAGAATCACATTGGTAGGAAGAAATATATTCTTCACGACGGGTCAACGCGGAACCAGGTTCCCGGATTTCTGACAGAATCAGAAGCCTTATTATGGATGCCGCGAATGACCCGTTGGCCGTTTTGGTTCAGTTAGTGGCCGACCTACGTGCCGATATGACGGCCACCCAGGCTGACACCCACCGGCGCATTGATGAAATGCAAGCCGGTATCAGGGAAGTGGTTACAGGAATACCATCTTTGGCCTCCGCTTCCGCTTCAGGTCAGGCAGGGCCTTCGGTCAGACCTGATTCTACGCATGTGTACATGGCCGCTCAGTTCCCGCTTGCTCCCCCAGAAAGGTTTACTGGGGATCCAAAATCCTTTCGGACATTCATTAACCAATGCAGACTGCATTTCTTGTGTCGGCCTACCTCGTTTCCTGATGCGACTACTAAAGCAGCCTTTGTCTTATCTAACCTTGGAGGTATGGCCGCGGTTTGGGCGAATCCTTTGTTGGAACAAGGCAGTCCGCTGTTGTTCGACTGCGATGCATTGATCAGTGCTATGACGAGGGTGTTTGATACTCGCTACAAGACTCAGGCCACGGATCTGGAATTGCTGAATCTCCGTCAGGGGGACACTCCTTTATTATCGTATTTGGCTAAGTTCAATCAGTTGGTGGCTGAAACTGGTTGGCCGGAAGATAAGAAAGCCGCTCTGTTCTATAAAGGACTGTCGGATACGTTAAAGGATACCATAGCTACGGTTCCGGTGGTTCCTACGTCCTTTTCTGATTTCTTGGATCTAGTACTCCAGATTGATGCCCGACGTACCGAAAGAAAGGGGGAGAAGAGAATGATTACGGTCAATACCACTATATCCCCAATCCCTGTTTCTGGCGGTGACGAGCCTATGCAAATTGGGGCAGTTAGGGGCCCGCTAACGACAGAAGAACGAGAACATCGTAGACGGAACAATCTGTGCTTTTATTGTGGTTCCTCTACTCATCTGCTTAGTGCATGTCCAAAGAGACCCCGCAAGTCGGGAAACGCCAAGGCCCGGTCGTAGAAGGAACCCCTACGCCGAGCTCTTCCCTGCAGGGTTCCTCGTTGTCCACGCCTTTTTACATTGACGTCATGTTGAGTTACGATCAGGTCACTCCTTGGAGTTCTGCAGCTGTTCTTGACTCAGGGGCAACCGGTAACTACATTGATGCCCAATACGTTCGGAAATGGGGTATTCCCTTGTTGTCAAAAATTGTTCCGGAGGTAGTCAATGCGGTTGACGGTTCAACCCTACTTTCGGGGCTTGTTACTGAACATACCATTCCGTTGTTGTTAACTATTGGCGCCGAGCATTCGGAAATCATCACATTTGACGTCATTATGGCACCGCAATACAAACTCATCCTGGGTTTACCGTGGCTCAAGCTTCATAACCCGGTCGTTAACTGGGAGACCGGGGTTATCGCTTTCAGTGCTCAGCAACGCCCTCGATCCTGCAGTTCCCTAGAGTCCATGTATGAAGTACCTGAAGCTCCTAGTCGGGCGTTGTTGAACTCTGTGGTTACAATCGGAGCTGTTGTTAACACCGTATTACCTGTCGAATACACAAGTTATAAGGACGTCTTTGACAAGGGGAAAGCAGAGATCCTGCCGCCTCATCGGCCCTATGATTGCCCCATTGTTCTCAAACCGGATGCCAAGACACCTTCGGGACGTATCTATTCCCTTACACAAAAGGAAGAAGTCGTCCTTAAAGAATATTTGGATAAAGCCCTCGAGTTAGGTTTTATTCGGCCTTCTCACTCTCCATTTGCTTCACCGCTCTTTTTTGTACCCAAGAAGGAGGGGGACTTAAGACCTTGTATTGATTATCGGGAACTCAATGCAGGTACTATCCGTAATCAATACCCGATCCCGTTGATTTCTGTCTTGCTGGATCAGTTAGGGTCTTCAGAATTCTTCACCAAATTAGATCTAAGGGGTGCGTACAATTTGGTCCGGATACGTCGAGGGGATGAGTGGAAAACAGCCTTTAAGACACGATATGGCCTATTCGAGTATTTGGTGATGCCATTCGGGCTTTGCAATGCCCCGGCCACATTCCAGAATTTCATCAACGACGTTCTACGCGACATGATCGACAGATTCGTTATTGTCTATTTAGATGATATACTCATCTATTCTCCATCCATGGAAGATCATGTACGTCATGTTTCACAAGTCTTACAACGCTTGCGGGAGCATCGTCTTTTTGTCAAACTGGAAAAATGTGTATTCCATGCGAGTGAGGTCGAGTTCCTTGGATATGACATCACCAATAAAGGAGTGCAGATGAGTAGCAATAAGGTGAAAGCTGTCTTAAACTGGCCTGTACCAACTTCAAGGAAGGAGTTACAATCATTTCTGGGGTTTTCGAACTTTTACAGGCGGTTCATTAGACAATTCTCTTCGATTGCTGCACCCCTCACCGAATTGACCAGTAACAAGAAACCTTATTTATGGAACGATAACGCCCAAATAGCGTTTGAGTCTTTAAAAGCCGCGTTCACTACAGCCCCGGTGTTGCTACACCCAAATGTCAAACGTCCATTCGTTGTCGAAGCTGATGCTTCGGATGTCGTGGTAGGGGCTGTCTTGTCCCAAACCTGCGCTGATACCAAGGAGTTGCATCCAGTCGCCTACCATTCGCGCAAATTAACGCCCTATGAACGTAACTACACCGTTACTGAACGGGAATTGTTGGCCGTAAGAGACGCATTTATGATCTGGCGTCATCATCTCCTTGGGACGGAATTACCGGTCCAGGTTTTTACTGACCACAGAAACCTGTTGGCGTTGCAGTCCCTGACGTGCACCACTGCGAGACATGCCCGTTGGCATGAATTCTTTTCCATGTACAACTTTAGTTTGACTTACCGCCCAGGTGTCTTGAATTCCAAGGCGGACGCGCTATCCAGAAGCCTGGGTAATGATGGTTCACGTCCACAGGATGGGTCTTTGTTATTACCTACACAAGTGGTCTGTAGTTGTGTTCTACAACCCACTTTGAAGTCAACGCTCCAGAACTGGGTTGATAAAGAGCCCACAGAACTGGCAGACTATAACATGGATATTCTGCATGGTCTTCCTTATGTCCAGGGTCGAGTTTATATGCCTGATCAGGATACCCGGTGTACAGCTATTTCTTTGTGTCATGACGCTGCTATCGCAGCGCATCCTGGTTCCCAGAAAACTCTTGAACTCCTCAAACGCTGGTGTTGGTGGCCTTCCATGCGAAGAGACGTCTCGCAATATATCTTGACCTGCGCCATCTGTGCCCAGTGTAAGTCCCATTCAGCGAAACCTATGGGGTTATTACAACCATTACCAGTGCCAGCCAGACCTTGGGCGATGATTACCATGGACTTTGTGGTGGAGTTGCCTTTGATTGATGGGTTTGATACCATATGGGTGGTGGTTGACAGCTTTTCTAAAATGTCTCTCTTTGTGCCTTGCCAAGGTCTGCCATCAGCTGCTAAGCTGGCAGAGTTGTTCTTGCGACATGTTTTCAGGTTTTTTGGGTTGCCTGAGATTGTGGTTTCTGACAGGGGGTCCCAGTTCACGTCGCGTTTTTGGAGGCATCTAATGTTCTCTTTGGGGGTAGATGAACGGTGTTCCACAGCGTTCCATCCCCAGACGGATGGTCAAACAGAGCGGGTTAACGCTACCATGGAGCAGTACCTCAGGTGTCTCATCCTTCAACATCAGGAATCCTGGCTAGCAGTTCTTCCTTTGGCGGAATTCGCGTATAATAATTCCAGCCATTCATCAACGGGAACATCGCCATTCTATGCCTTGTATGGGCAACACCCACGCACCCTTCCTCTTGATTGGAATCTACCTGAGGATTGTCCGGCAGTTCAATCTTGTATCAAAGATTTGTCTCTGGTCCGTGATAGGGTGCTGGAACATCTGAAACAAGCACAAGAACAGGCGAAGAAGTACGCGGATCGGAATCGCCGTCCTGCACCCGTCTACATTCCAGGTACACGGGTATGGTTGTCCACTAAGAACCTACGCATTCCAGGTCGACGATGCTTGTTGCCACGTTTTGTAGGTCCTTATGTTATAAAGGACGTCTTGAGTCCATTGGTGGTCAAATTAGAACTTCCGCACTCTTGGAAGATACATCCGGTTTTCCATGTGTCCATGGTTAAGCCTTGTGTAGACAGCACCAGGATACCGGCTTCTCCGTCTCCGATATCGGTTCAAGGGGTGGAGGAGTATGAGGTCAATTCCATTCTTGATACCAGGGTTTCTCGTGGTACCAGGTATTTCTTAGTGGACTGGAAGGGTTACGGTCCGGAAGAACGGACATGGGAACCGGAGCAGAATGTGCATGCCCCGTTGTTGGTTTCCCAATTTTTGGCCTCTCGGGGGCATGGGGGTCCTTTGGGGGAGGATACTGTCAGAAAACGCTCCAGGTCTTGTATCACCCCTGCGGTTCACGTGTCTCATCCTCACCAAAAGCTTCTGTCCCGTTATACCACCATACAGAAGGCGGGCTTGCGGTATCCACGCTCTACGCACGGAACACATTTGCGTCGGGAACTGCGTTCCCGACGCCTCACGTGGAAGTTGCCATGGAGACTACGTCAGTGGACGCAGCATCTTCCACGTGATAGAAAACGTGTTGGGTCACGTGACCATCTTGGTGCCGGTACTTCAAGTACTTAATGATCTGGCGCCCACTTCTCGCTGCTTCTGATCCAATAGTGACAGCGGTTTTTTCTTGCTCAGATTTAGTGGTTTTGTTTGATCTCGGATTACGTTTACTGGATTGCTCTTGGATTATCCTTACCTGTTCTTGTATCTTGACCTCGGATTGTTTATGGATTATTCTTGCCTAGTGATTTGGTTTTGTCGAAATCGGACCTCGAAGCTTGGGAGACCTCTTACCTTCGTTCTTTCCTTCCTTCCTTTTCCCTCTCCAATCCCTTCCCTGTCCTTCCCCAGGGTGCTGTAGGCGTCCTCGTGCCGGCGGGTACAGGCTTGGTGCTGGACTAGAGACTTCCTGAGCACCTTTTAGGCGTCCTCGTGCCGGCGGGAATAGGTGGTTGCTGGACTAGTGACTTCTTACACCTTGGATTGTTTGGTCCACCGAACAGAGGGCAGATACCATCACACTGTTCCTACAGGAAAGAAGAAGGACTTTGCCAGGGACGTTCACTTCCAGGGAAAAAAGGGTAAGAAACCTACCTTTCCTTACCATTATTTCTTCCACTCATTCTCTGGTACTGATTGTCTTTTCTCTTCTTCTGGTCTCCAGAGTACCCCAGTATAGAGGACATTCTTGCATGAAACACTTCTGGTTAAACCGTTTTCTGCAGGTTAGTCTGTTGAGATTTTGTTACGTGTTCTCTTGAAAGGGGTGTATTTGATTGTAATCAGTATAATATTCTGCAGTCGTTGGCTGGAACCTGGAACCATCATCTACCGGGAAGTTGCGGGCCGCTCAGCTCTACGATCCCAACGACTCTACACCATCTTCCGATCAATTGGATTCTTAGACTGTCCTTTCGTACTCCTGAGAATCACATTGGTAGGAAGAAATATATTCTTCACGACGGGTCAACGCGGAACCAGGTTCCCGGATTTCTGACAGAAAGATGGTCTGCTCCCTGGATACCCCGGTTCACTCCATGTGGGGTTGACTTCATTCCCTTATTGAGATGTCTGTGTCCTCCGCAGCTGGGGCCCAGGACTGCTTTACACTGCTTTTGCTTTATTTCCCCACAGCACTCACTGCGGGCACCTTTGGCGTGTGTCGTGTTGTGCTGCTGCACGGCTGTCCCGCAGCACTCACTGCGGGGGCCTTTGATGTATAGTGTGGTGGTTCCCGAGGATTCCGTTCGGGTCGGATCCCCAGCCAGGCTGATCCCCCTTGCCTGGTGGGACCATCCACCCAGCAGAACACCAGGCCTCTGAGTTGCTGAAGTAATGGTTACCCTGCCTTGTGTCACGCCCGGGAGCCGGGACCCGCACTTCAGTGTTAGGCGGGAGAGGGAGAAATCATCCTTTCAGATAGTGCTCCGGTAACACTGCGTCTGCTATGGGTCACCAGTCTTGGGGTCCGGGCTGCTCACTGGGATCGGGGGGCACCAGTATTCGCTCGCTGTCTCGATCCTCACCGCACCAGTCAGACGTGTCATGCCGGTGTGCGCCTCTTTCCTCTCCTTAGTGCCAAGTCCGTCTGCCATCTAGGATTTCGAACGCAGCCGGGTGCTGCTTTCATCAGCAGCTTTCGGACACAAGGAATGAAAGTTGGCAGCTCATATTAAAGCCAGTAATGCCCGAGTCATTCCAGTCACCTTAGATGGTATCATCAACCCGTTTACGTTACGGGAACTGCATCTTTTTGGAACAAATAACCAAATTTAATGGAGTTAGAGAGTCTTTCAACTGCAACATACTGTCATTGCAGCTTTAGTAATTAAACAGGAGTTGAATGCTATTGCAATGCAACTTTGCGTATGTTGTTTCAAATGACTCCATTGATGCAATAAATAGCTTCAACTGCAGCGAAGCAGCTATGTGTGAAACTTTCATTTCTTAAAATGTCTGTAGATGAAAATCCACACAGTTTACATTCGGCAAATGTCAATCCGAAAAATATAGTAGCTGTTGCAAGTGGAAATGAAACATATTCTCAAAAGACAAAGGAGGATACTCAAGAATTTTTAATGAATGTCTTTGAGATATTAGTGAAAGAAACTGTTAATGTAGATAGGTATGTTGCAGTTAGTTATGAGTGGAAGCATATGTGTCCAAAATGTAAGAAAGTATATTTTACTCCAAATTTTTGTGAAAGATGTGTGTATCTGCATGTGCCTGATCAGAAAAGTGTAAAATGTTCCGATCTTGTAACTAAAGCATTCCATGACATGCAATGGAGTGACTGCGGTTGTAATTTACAATCAACACTGCAAAATCTAGTTTTTAGTAAGTATCTATTGATTATATTTCAAGATGCAATGTAGATGGTAGGAAAATTAACACGTCAATAATGAATTTTGTAAATATTCAAGTTTCTGTTAGTAAGAACATTTTTAAAATATGCAATTATTTTTCACCAGGGGGTATTTATTGAATCTGAACATTTCACGACATGGGTGTGCACAGAAGTAGACTGGCTTGTGTGTAATGACTCTATACTCACCCACTAAGCTAGATTGCCAAAGGGGTTAAAGAATCCTTACTTAATGTTGTTAGAAGCAAAGTTTTAAAATATATGTGTTATAGTCTTTGTGAATATAAACATAAAAATTGCAACATAAAAATTGAAATAGAGCAATATACTAATAAGTGGTTTATGTAAAGTAGGACATGGTTTGCTACTAGGGTATTCTTTAAAATAGTACTAAATAAATGTAGAGGTCGTATTGTGAAGATTATATAATTTAGAAAAGGGAAATAGCATTCTGCAATCTTCTACTTCTGTTTTATTGTGTAAAACACTGTATATTTTAATATGTACAAGTGTTCAAATCATTTCATGCACATTATTTGGGGTGTAAGGGTGTGTAGAAGCTGATGACTGTTTACGTATGTAACAGGTAAACAATAGGTTGTAGGTACAAAAACATAGAGTGCAGTTGAAATACAAAATCAAAGTTTTTGGAAAAGTCAAACAATCTATTCAGTCATTTAACTGTGCATATTCTTTCATTTTGTATCGTAGGTTTAAGATAATTGTGATTAGTTTCTAACGTGTGTAGGTGGCTAGAAAAGGATGCACTCCAAATTATGATAGAAGTTATGAAGTGACAATGTAGATATAATTTTATAATTTAGAATATATTTGATATTGAAAAAATAGGTATTCAACCCTGTGTAGCAGTATCAGTGGTAACAGAAGTTTAGGTAATAATGTATTGTTTAAAGTTTTTTAAACATATGATGTGTATGATATTAAAAGTCATTATGAACTTCTCATGTGTTTAGGTAGTCAAAAAAGGAAGCACACATATTTTATAAGAAGTATGGAAATGAGATTTGTTATGCTATTAGTGAAGTTTTTGATAAGTGTTAATATGTTCGTTCACAACATTTTCTATTGTCTACATATTATTTATAATATAGGTATAGTCTAAAATGAGTAATACTCAAAATAATGTTACAGTGTTGGCATGTCTTCATTTATTTCTTTGTAAAATGGAAGACATGGTTATGTTATAAGTCTTGGTTTCCTGGTGAAGGTTGCATAAAGTAATCTGTAAATTAATCATCATGTAGCATTAAGTAATCTTTGTAAGGTATTGTAACAATTGTGCATTGTAGTGAAATGCATTTATTGGTGCACAAACTATGGATGTTGTAGGCAATTTCGAATTAGCTTAATTTTTTGTCTATACAAGTAATGGGCCAACGCATTTTTCTTTTCACGATATTCATCATCAACATCGTCCCAGTGGACTCTCACCAGATGGTTAATCATTATTAATGTTCCCAGACTGAGACGGAATATTGGAAGGCCCACGGTGTAGGGTCTTGTTGCAGACGGTGCACAGTACCTCTTCCACCTTTTTCCTGAAGTGGTGTTCCTTCACTTTAAAGAAGCACCACTGTCTGCAGTTTTCTTCATGCCTGTGTGCTTCTTTCTTGGTGGTGAACGATTGTCCACCCAAATGATAAGGTCATCCTCAGTGCTCCTATTGTCATGGTCAGACATGTTGCAATGCCCAACCGGGGAGGACAATTTAAAGAATAAAAATTAGAACATGAAAAAGACAATCCTGCAAAAAAATCAAAACGTTTATAAAAGAAAGAAAACAAAAAAGTAAAACAAAAAATAGACAAACTAAACAAATTACAAGAACAAAGGAAAATTGGATTTTGGGAAAACTGGGTAAAATGGATAAGGAGATTAAGGGGTAACATGCCAAAAGTACTTGCAGTTACTCAGGAAATCTTTTACTAGCAAGTACAGAAAGCAATGATCAATGTAAAGTTATGTTTTTGTTAGTGTGGTGATTATTCGCGGATACAAACAGCTGCGCCTGATTGGAAATTCTCGCATGCGCGGATGTCATCAGACAGCATGGGTAGATCCGCATCTCTGCAGCGCAACATTTGATTGGATGGTTCGTTCACATGCGTACAAGTCACGTGTAGGTGCCGAGCCACAGCGCATATTATGATTGGTTGATGAATTTTGTGAGAAGAGGCATAGCCACGTCACAGGAATTCTACGTCTCATTGGCTTACTCGTACATGCGGTTACGTTAAACGGCATGGGCGTACTCACGTCCATACTTTGCAAACTGTGATTGGTTCGATTTTTGGCACGTATAATGTGTAGGCGCAGAACGACAGCACATAAAACCATAGACTGGCTTATTAGGCGCGAAGATGCATAGTCGCGTGGAAGGAAGCAACATTCTATTGGCTCAATTTGGACATGCAGGTTATCCCCGCCCCTCCATATGCTGTGCATGTATCCTTAGTAGACGCAGCTATAATAAAATTGTTCAAAAAAATACATAAATATATCTACATATATATATATATATGGCCAATAGTCTAGTAAATATTTATTTTTAAATATATTGCCAATTGCAGATTTTAATAACTATTCATGAACAGTACATATACATGTAAATACTTTAACAAGTTAAGTACATATGCAAACTCTTTTTTTCTAACAGCAGGTTTATTTGGGGGGGGTGTGGTTCTTCAGTTGCTTTTTATTTTACTTTCTGGACATAATACAGTGTTTTGATTAGCTGAATTGTCTGTATTAGTAATGTGAATTATGTATGCAATAACAAAACCCTTGAAATTCAAGGAAAATCTTTAGTTGCAGGGAAGTCACAGTGACCAATACCTTGTAACAAAACCCTTGAAATATAAGGAAAACACGTTAGTTGCAGGGACATTAAGGTGAGAACGTAATACAACAAAACCCCTGAAATTCAGTTAAAGCCACCTTAACTTTGCGCCCCCTGTTGCGCAGGCTATGACCACAATGATGACATAACAGATCACATCACTGATGAGATCACTAATTACATGTTGTAAGAGAACACTGATGACATTACAAATCACATCACTGATGCCGGTTTTTGAATTGGGAATGAGTGCATTCAGCACCCTGCCTCAGAGAGGCACGGAGAGGAGAGGTTTTGAAGATCTCCGTTGGAGGTTCACCAAGCTTGCAAAAACTTGCCAAATCTTGATAAGCATTTCTTAAACCCTACTAAACCCGGGAGGATGATGTGACGTTTGGAGAGTAGGGTACCTCTGTATCTTCTCTCCATTTCTTCCATTTGGAGTGCACTAAGAGCGCTGACAGGTCGGTGGTCGAGTTTTGACTTTGGGTGGCTGAGTATGAGTCTGTTGAGAGTCTGCATATTTGCTCTCTGTTTTTGAATTGTGATAATAATTTCATCACACACTTCAATAGGCCAACAGCTCAAGAGAGCTAAATTAGGACAGTCAGGTCAGGTGTCCTCAAGCGTTCTATGAGGCTCTGAGCTGCGGCGGCTTTTTTCCTGGGACCTCCTTGTGGATCCTGCACCTACTTCTGTGCCTTTATGTTTAATAAAAGGTACAGAACACAGACCACAAAAGTGGAGGTGCTGTACTTTTGGAACCAGCTGGGGAAGCGAGTATGGCGACTGTGGAGCTGCAGAGCTGCAAAGGCGTATCAGCTCACAATTCAAAGCTTTTGGGCTAAAGTTTCTTTGCAGTTGGATTAACCAGCCCATGGGACGGGCATATTTAATTCTGGGCCATTTGGGCCGACAGTCTTTATAACATTAACTAAGGAGTTTTAAGAAACAGCATAAAGGTCACTACATGCTGAGGCGATTGCTAGCCTGCAACAAGTAAACCTGATTTGTCATCTTGCTAATTGGGAACAATGGCAGCAGCACTGCGCAGCAAACAATTAAAGCAGTGCAAGTAGGACCCCACAAATAACGCTCTAACTGAAGAGGCTTCCAAAATCAGTGGAGCAATATGTAAAGTATGTGCCACAACAGAGACAGGCCTTCTTACACTAAAACCTACAAAAGAAGCAGAAATGACCTTCTTCTGCCAACTGATGGAGGTGGAGGCAAGTGAAGTGACTCTAATTAAAAAAATTGTCACAACAATCTGGCAAAACAAACATCTGCTTCCCCAATTATAGATGAAAGAGAGAAGGTAAACTGGGAGCAAAACATGCTTCTGGGTCTTTACAATCCACTAAAGTTATTAATGACTGTGGGCTTACCAGTGAGGACTTTTCTATGCTGCTGAACAAGTCCAGTGTTTTGGACACATCTTTTTTACGTCTTTGTAAGCATATGGGTGTTATAACAAGTGATACAGACACTCCTGTTGCCTCAGGTCTACCTGGCCCGAGGAATGAGGCTCATATCAATACAGAGAAGGGGACTTTTACACAGCTTGATGTGCTGACATATTTAGATCCTGGCGCACCCATGGAGTACTATACCCCAATGAACTTACTATCCATAAAATCATAAAATATGCTGCCTAATGTGGCTTCCTTGGGGCCGGCTTCTATATGGGCCCTTCACTTAGTCCTAGAATCCTTGTGACGCCTGAAGTAGAGGGGGTAAAGCAAGCCTCACATGTTTGGGTTTTGTTTAACAATCAGACACAAATTAGAACGTACTTGAGCCCAACTAAAGATGCAGCTTGTGATCCTGTACATCTCCTTTGTGATTTAATTGTCTGCGACAATGTCCCAGTTCAAAGTGTAGCCAGCAAGAATCTGTTTATCAACTTAGAGGAATTGAAAACACATTTTGACGAATCTACATCAATGGACTCCTTGTCCTCCGAATGCAGATCAACAACTAGAACAAGAGATCAGGTTTTGGTCATCATTGGCTGGGACTTCAGCAACTTCCTTACCTTGATCAGAGGTAGAGGGGGTCAAGCAAGCCTCCAAAGTGTGTGTTTTGTTAAACAATCAGACACAAATTAGAACGTATTTGAGCCCAACTAAAGATGCAGCTTGTGATCCTGTACATCTCATTTGTGATTTAATTGTCCGCGACAATATCCAGTGTAGCCACCAAGAATCTGTTTATCAACTTAGCGCCATCTACAAATGTAAGTCTCTGCAGCCCAGAAGCCAGGGAGCATTTTAATGGAGGAACTGAAAACAAATCTTGACTCATCTACATCAATGGACTCCTTGTCCTTCCAATGCGGACCAACAACTAGAACAAACATTCAGGTTTCGGTCATCATTGGCTGGGAAAACCTAATACGTGAAAATGGATCCCAGCAGATAAATCAGGAAAAACTGTTGAAAACGTCTCATCAGATACTGTCATTCAGGAGACATCGACTATGTCACTGTTACTGAACATGGACCAGATCGATTGATCAGCTACTTTACCATTGATTCAATTTTACATGGCCTAGATCAAACCAATCCTGTTGTATGGGTTGGATAGGTCCACTATGGACCTGGGTCTTGTCCTTAGCATGATACAGGGCCAGATATGGAAGAAAACTTTGGGTCTATCCTCAGTTCTTCCTAATTCCATTCTTAGACACAAATTGGGGCTAATTTCTTTGCAAGCAAGATTTTTCTGGTGGCAGCTGTCTTGCTGTGCAATGATAATTTCCCCACCTTCAAATTCGTTGTACTTTGAACTGAGGAAAATCATGGGGGATGGATCTGTAGCAACCATTAACGCCTTCAAGATCAAAATAGTAAATCTCTTAGACCGTATTAATTCTGATGATGAAGAATGGGTGCAACGCTTTTCTAGTACTAAGCTGAAATTGTTCAGACCCTCCCTCAAAAGTTCTTTACAATATCAACACAATCACCTTCCTAACTCACAGCAACAATACACAATCCCAATCTATTCAATACCTACCTCCAAACCATCCTAACTGCTACTCTACCAACACACAAAAACACCTCTACTGACCTATTATATACCAAAACTCTATCAACAACAATCAGCATCAAATACAATCTATTCTACACACTGTCTGCCCCTTATCTGGGGTATCTCCTCTTTTCATCTCTTTACTGCCCCCCCGAAGGAGACTGGGCTTTACACCCGACCACAGGGTCTTCCCGAACTACTATCAAAGGTTCCTCTTTTCTATCTCTCTCTTCAATACTCTTTTTTTCTTCAACTTAAACAACAACAATTTTACCCTCCACCGCAGGTATTGTCATGCACAGATATACTCACAATCCTATGATCCCCGAGGTGCATCTGCATTGAGTCTCCTTTTTCTGCCTCCTCCACATTTTGCACCCAGGGGCCATCTGCGAGACCAGGCAGGACTTTTGCTGAAACTGGGCTCCTGCCAACCTCTTCTTAGGTGCGAACTGGAACCGCTCCATGCAGGTAGACTCTGCCGCCCAAGGTAGCTGTGGCTAGGAGTCCTCAACCCTCTGCCAAAGCACTGGGTATTTCAGCTGTTCCTCCAAATGTTAAGATAGGCACAAATATATCGATACGAGAAAATATTAATTAATGGACTAACTCCAAGTGCACGAGAAAACCCAGCTTAATTTGAACACAGACAGCCGCTGGGAGAACGCACACAAGACAATCTCAATCTCAGCAAGATTTTAAACAAGGACATTGTCATAACTGATGTCATAATAATCATGATAGAAAATGTCTGCTCTCTCACTTGATTTGTTGCTAGAGCATACAACATATAGTTGTTATCTTTAAGCAAACCATTTACTATTGGTCCTTCTTCAACTAATAACTCCTCCTAGATACATCCTTTTACAGTGATACATGTCATTCTAACATGCTATTGGTTGGCACTCTACTACATTAGTCAATAAGAGAACAGGGTTTGATTCGTCGGCTATTTGCTCATCTGACCTCAAGCACTTTTATGCGGTGCCAAGGCACATGCTGGTGAAGGAGAGATGGGCGCACCACTATGATCCAATTTAAAGAAGATACACCCCTCTTGTTCCTAGACCTGAGGCCTTATCAGCCAGTCTATTTGTAGCCTTAGCATGTCATCTCTGTGTCCTGATGTACTAAGAAAATAGCAGGTGTACTATCTATTTGGGCCTGGAATAAATTACCATTGTTTCGATCCCCATGTAAAGGATCACTGTTCAGAGCTCCATTTAATTTATTTATTGGATTTTCTGCTGTGTTAACGTGTGGTTGCTTTCTCACGTCAGCCACTTAGGGCATTATGTATTCACTTGTTATGGATCAATTGGCAGGGTAGCTACTTGCACCTGGCATTCAAGGAAATGTGAATTTCTCTCTGCTACCAAGTGAAACTAATTGACTTTAATAATTGCAAGCTGTGTGCCCCTGGAAATGTTATCTGGTGGGGTTTCGGCTTCTAAGCAAAACTCCTCTCAGCACTATGACCTTGTTGCTTGGTGGCTGGAATCTTGTGTTAAGCAATGTTTATGTCAAAATGCAGTATTTCAGAATTGAGGCCTTGCTGGGATTGGTCTGAGTAATGGCAGTGCTTCTGTTCTTTCTTCACCATATTGGTGTTCTTTGTTTCTTGCATGCCACCATTTAATAATTCCCTGCCTGTGTGTGCCGCAAATCCTTACTACCTGCACATGTCTGTAATACTTGTGTAAAGACAATCTGGGTATTTTGCAACCTCCTACTTATGTGAATGCAAACTACCTGTGGCCTTGCTTGTGCCGAACAACCTATTCTACTCTTATTGACAGCTACCTGATCTTTAGTGTTTTGCTAACAGCTAACTGAACATTTCTCAGCTTATAAGTTCATTCATGATTGGGACCAGATGGGGGCTGTTTATAATTGGGAACAGGAGCAGGTGTGGCCAGTCCCAGTCAAACTCTCATCTCCATTATTACAGCTTGCTACTGTTGTTCTAGTTCTCTCCTCCACAAGGATTATTGTGCTATCATCTGAGGCTTATAGGATAACTTTACTGGACCTGTCCATCCTCAATTATTTATTTGCAATTTTACACGGGCACTCAAATGTATTAGTCCTTTTTGTTTTTTGTCCCTTCTTCCTTGTTTTGGGTTGTGTCTTAATATTTTTAATAGACGCTTCTCTGTATTCACAGATCTGAAATTCCTTATTCTACTTTCACATTTCTGTGATTACTATACTAACCTCTCCAAAGGGATCTTTTATTTAGTTTGGCCTGTTAAAGCACAACAATTTCCCCATTTCAGCAATCGCTGGAATAGCCTTCCCCTCTGTCAGGAATCAGGGGTGGAAGTTATGGAACCGCTGGCGGCACTAGCTAGCAGTTACCTCGCTCTAGTCCTCATCCAATATGGCGGCGGACTCTATATGTTCTGACTCCGTCCCCTTGTGCGGTGCGTTGTATCTGTGTTTGTTTCTCGCACGCTAACGCTCCGTTACTCTCTAGTTTTTACCTTCCATTGGGCTTTCTTAGCCGCCTTAGTTTCCAACTTTATCCTAATCTTGTACAACCTTTGTTTCTCGCTGCATTTCCTTCTTTCTTATTCTGCCGCGCTACAACCCTACCATCTAGTCTTTGGGTTCACGGCGTGTACTCTGCGGTTTCACTGCTTCGGTGCCTTGCTGTCTTGCTTACCTGGGTACGAGGCTCCTCCTACTTTCCTGCTCGGCTTCTCGCCGTTCCTTCCCTGCTGCCTGCAGCCTTCTCGGTGCGCGGCACTGTTTGCACTGTTTGCTACTTACATTTTGCCTTCCGGTACTTCCAACTTTTGTTCGGCTCCGCTCGGAAAGCAGCACTCTCTTCCTGTATCTGATTTATTTTCTACTCGGCGGTATCTTGCCATCTATTCCTTTCACTGGGTATGCATTTCGGGTTTCCTTCTTAGGCCATTTATTCTCCTTTCCTTTCCTCTTTTTCGTCTATTATCCTGCTACTTACTTACGATTTCCCTGTTGCTATTGAAAGGTTCTACCTGCAAGTCTTATTCCGAGCTCTGTCTGGGAAACTGGTCGCGGACATCTGTTACTTCCAGTCAGCCTTCGCTATCCACCTTCAGCGTCTGCCCACAGCGGTTTCTGCTAGGAGAGATTATTTCTTCCAACAGCCTGGGTTATCAAGGACTGTCCACCTCATCTCTTACCATCAAGATCTACAGGGTTTTTTCTGGTTTGGCTTTTTCCCTGAAAGTGAGGCTGGCCCCACTGGAGGCACCCGAGACAGGTTCCCACTACTGTCACGGTGGCCTCTGGAGGGGATAGACCTTATCTCCGCGAAAAGAAGGTCCGGATTTATAAGGACAAGTCATCTAGCAACAAGAAGAAGAAGCTTCCAAAGAAGAAGAATCCTCTCAAGGATCTATCCTCTGAAGAATCAGGTGAGGAGATAGGGGAGGTGGAACCGGAGTTTGACACCCTCCACTATACACAGAACTGCTCCAGCCCACTCTTAGTATCAGCACCTGCTGAGTTAGAGGCATTATAAGCCAATAGCTTTGGCTATTGGCTTTAACGGAAACCATTTTCTTGTTATGAGCCTTTAATCACATATTGCATGCAGTGTTAATTGACTATAAAACAACAGAGTGTTGTGTAATTTCTGTTAGCAATTGCTCATACAGTTTAAGCAATGAGTTAAGTACTAAGTGGAAGGCCTTAAGCAATGAGAGTGAAGGAGTATTGGCTTTCCTATTCAATGGGAAATCAGAGATGCCTGTGAGTATTTCTGATTTGCAAATACCACCTTATACCCAATTTACAAAGGCTGGAGCAAGTCTGTAGATTCTTGGAGCATTTTTGAGATGCGCACATGCAAATGTGATTATAAAAAATTAGCTCAGGGACATCTCAGGGATGCTTAGGCATCTCTGGATTTTCTTCAATTTCAGGAAGATGCTCAAAGGCATCTGTGTTATGCTCCACCTGATATCTTTGTGAAACAGGCCCATAACATTATTCAAGAAAGGCCTGTCTTCTGATAAGCATGGTGAATGGAGATGTCATTTGATATCTGCCTGTTTGTATATAGTAAAACAAAAAAAACTCAGAATCCAGTTTCAAAGTCTGCTCCTGAAGTACTAGGACTCCTACGTATTTATTCCCCTCCTCCTCCTTTGTATCATCTCTCATCTCCACATCCACATGGAAGACAGCTGTGATTTTTACTTGTGTCTGCTGTTTGTTGATGTTTGCTCTTTCATTATATTACGGGCCTCTCCTTGGATTTAGGCACATGAATGATGCCATCCCGATTCTTATGAGGTGCATTTTATTTCTTTTTCCCAGCAATTTTAAGTGATGTGGTTAGAAAGAAATGGCTCAAGAATAGACTTGCTTTGTTTTTCTGATGGATACAATGGCGAGGTTTGATGTCTCAATTATTGAACATTCCATTCTGTCTGCAAATTGGCCTTCCTCCTGATCTCCAGACAGCATTGGAGCTCATATTGCTCTGGAGTGTAACAGAAGACTTTTATGGGTTCATTCACTTCATGCCCCATTTTCATTTGTTTGTATGGAAAGGAAAAGAGGCTGATCGTAAATTACAATTCAACCGCCCCCATCCTCTTCTCCGCAAATATGCCAGCATTTGCACCAGCTTGGATTTTTATGCAGCTACAAATGCTGGGGTTTGCCTGCTTTTTACTCCAGCAAAAAGCAGGTGGGCTCCATAGGAATCCATTATAAACACTGCCTGCCATGTGCATATGGCAGGCAGTGTTTACTTCATTTGTATGACAGATGCAAAATGGCAGTGTACACACGTGTAGGCCACCTTTTAACAACCTTTTGCATTCCGTCATGCAAATAAGGAAAATTAGATGGCCTCCTCCTGTCTACACTAAAGTGCAAATGTAACAGATCGTCGCCGTATAATTACGTGGAGACTCGAAAATGACCTTCCATGGGATTTACAGCCTAAAATGTTTAAAAACAAGCAGGAGGTCCAAAGGAATACAAGAGTCAAGCACTCCTTGCATCTAAAGTCTCCAAGACACAATGGTCCACGGATCACCTGCTACAGTCGTTCATATATGGAATCTCCAGGGCATAAGCACCGTGGTCACCAGTTACAGTCCTTCATATATGCTGGCCCCGAAGCACAGAGCCACCTGGTCACCTGCTCTAGTCCTTTCTACATGCCCACACCAAAGCACAAAGCCACCTGGTCACCTGCTCTAGTCCTTTGTACATGCCCACACCAAAGCACAAAGCCACCTGGTCACCTGCTCTAGTCCTTTCTACATGCCCACACCAAAGCACAAAGCCACCTGGTCACCTGCTCTAGTCCTTTCTACATGCCCGCACCAAAGCACAAAGACCCCCCCCCCCAGTCATCTGCTACAGTCTTTTTTTATATATGCCTGTTACCAGTCTCAGTTATTCAGGGAAATGAACAGCTGCAAGTGTAGTCATCCTGCTGTCAAATACATGTATTAAATGCATTAGACGCTCCAAGGCGCAAGGCCACCTGGTCACCGATTATAGAAAATCACAGCCTGTGTAGAAATAAGATATTCACAACTCATCTGGAATCAGTGCTGTAATCCCATTTGGTCCCAGATCAAATAACAATACTTGAACATATTTAGCATGCTCCTAAGACACAGCATGCTACTAGAAAAAATAAAGTACATTCAGTATTTTACCTTCATTCAACATACCAGTAATCATTGTTCACAATGAATATGAAAAAGTATGTTAAAACCATGCCGCAAAGTTCCAAATATTGGGTTTTCATGATTATCTGCAACGGGATATGGTATCTGCTTAGCTTCTTAGCTTCACTATAGTGCGCGGGGTGTTGCGGGGACACTTCCGCAGCACACACAAAAAAAAAAGAACAGGGGCTGCGGGGGTGTCCCTCGCAAACACCCCACTCACTGTACCGTGTGGTATAGTGAGCGGGGGTTGCAGGGGAAACCCCTACAGCTCCAGAAAAAAAAAGAAAAGGACCCTGCGGCACCGGTTCCTGATCACAGATGTGAACGGGCACTGGCGCCGCAGGAAGACAGCATGAAGGAAAGGTAAGTAGGGTAGGGGTATGCTGGGCTGTGGGTGGGGGTGTGTTAAGGGTGTGGGTGGGGGGGTGTCGTGGGTGTGTTGTGGGTGGGGGTGTGGGTTTGTAGATGCATGTTAGCATGGGAAATGTGCGAACCTTTTGTGGTTCGCACATTTCTCATGCAAACTTTTCCTTTGCAGACTTTTCTGTGACAGAAAAATCACGCAGATCCATCTTAACAGAAGGCCGTCCATATCCAAGTCGTATTTCCATGCAGTTAAGGAAATGCAAAAATTCTCATATATAACACAGTTAAATAAGATTTGGTAACTCCTATAAAGTGAGAACAGACTACATGTGTTCTACATATGACAATTAATGTTGATTTACACCGTTTCCCAGACACCGTGCAATGTTTGTAAAGCTGTTCGTTGCAGACAAAATCAATTCAGAATCATAACCTAGGCAGATGAGCGGGCCAATACAGATTTTCAATACTAATGTAATAGAAAGTCATGATACTATCAAAGACACAGAGGCGAAGGATTATGCTCAACTCAACTCTTTACTTCTCGAGCAGCCAATAAAAAAAACATTACAACCATAAACAAACTTTCAAAGAACTACAATTCCCTTGAATTGAGCGAATTGTGTAGTATGTTGATAATTTTTTCATGACTCCACCTGACTTTACACATTCAATCACAGTCCATAGTCCATTATAATATCCCTCGACTTCCTTCTTTCATCCTCTTTCTTTAGCTGACCCATAACAGAAACTTGCATTCCAACCGGTTAAGGCCTGAACTTCAATTAAATATCCCCTAGTTTTCACAATCCTGATGCTTTGGGCTCTGCACCTGCCAAGACATAAACTCGCCACTGACTGAGTGGGCAATCGCAATAACTACATATCAGACATGTAATCAATCTGACTTCTCCATTCAAGCCCAGACAGTCTCTCTTGTGATTGATAGGATGGAATAATCCTTCACCTACGTGTCTTTAATAGAATCATGACTTTCTGCTACGTTAGTATTGAAAATCTGTATACTACGTCAAGACCCGGAGACTCAGATTATGCATGTTTAAAGCAGTTTGACCAGTCAGCTGCCTTCAATATATCTTCCGGGTGTGCTCCCATCCTGAACATCGTGGACGTCACAGTGCCCCTAATTGACTGTGCTCCATATTGTTGTACGTCGAGGCCAGCTTGACTCATACACCATTACACCATGTTACCCATCTTGCCAGGGTAGCTTTAGAAACCACTGTAAAAGGTTTCCTCACAGCTATTAATAACTGGGATTCCCATTGTGCTGACATATTTTCATATGTGCTGCGAAGCGTGCCGACAGAGTGATAATTGTTCCTAATGGGGACACAAAGTGCTCTTGTAGCTGCATCAGCCAAGAAACTACTTCTCACAACCACTGAAATACTGGTTTCCTGGTTATGATCACAATAAAGGAGACAGAATCAAAGAAACTCGTTACAAAATCTCCCTCGAGAAATTATCTGCCGATGCTTACATATCCGTTGTTTACAACAGTTGAGCAAGCTAAGAAAACAGTCCTCCCTACATCTAAATCTTGCCCACATAAAACATTCCGGTTGGGGTTTAAGATGGAAGTTCCTTCATATGAAACCACCAGTGACAAGACTGAACAAATAGAACTGAATTCAACGCATGAGGAAAGACATGCTGAACCAACTATGACATGTGCTACGGGTTGCAGCACACAGTGGATGGCAGAGTTAACTAGCCCAGTACCCTGTTTGGGCACTAAACTTATCGGCTGTGTCTCTACGGCCTAATTGGGGGACAACGATTTGCCTACACTGATATGTACCAACTATGACAAGGTCCCAATGGGCACCGCTCCTACACTTACTCTAGGAGTTAGTAACAACCCACCTCTTGGTCCCACAACCATCTACATCCATTATCACTGTCGCTAAGACTGTTGCTAATGCTATAAATTCTTGAGTCGTTCCACCTAGCACTGTGCCAACAACAGAGGTTGAGACTGCAAATATGGACAAAGTGGCGATTCTGGCAGATGTACATCGTATTAAAATTCTGCATGGTCTTAATTTATCCAACATCATAAATGATAATTTTTTAGCATCTCTAGACAATTCTGAGATACTTTAGGTTGGAAACTTTTTTGTCTCCCAGAAACATGCTCTGGCGTCTTTGACTGGTTCAACTAGCGTGCACAGTACAGGCAGCCTGAACTCTGCAGCTATGTTCAACGCTTTAGAGAATCTTCTCTCGACTCTACTCTCCCGCTCTGATGAAATACTGTTTTGCTTTTACTTGGCCACGTGACGAGAACACTGACACTTACATTTCCCCGGGCCCGGGAAAAACAAGTTATTGGACTCAGACAGGCAAGAAATCACACATAGACTAATTATTATAGTAAAATGAAAATGGCTCGTTATAGGCCCTTTATTCACACAATATTTGTATATATGAACTTAGCATACATAAACAAACATACACTTAGATATATAGAAATATAGATATAAATTGCTTCACCGTTAGTAAAGACGCAGAAGACACCTTCATCTTGTCCATTACGACACTGCTTAGTCCCTGAGCAGTTAGGTGAAGAGATCACTCGTGCTAATGGGGTCTGAGGTGGAGTGTCCTCCCTCTCAGCGAGACTGCATCACCCGGGGGTCCAAGTTTTAACTAACTTTGCCACAGAATGCCCTCTTCTTTATGGGGGGCATGTCCCCGCCCTTCTCAGTTGCGTTTGCCCTTCGGCCAAAGAGCAGATCACAAGTGGAAGGGGGAAAAACCAGTCAGGAGTGGAAAAACCTAGTGCCCCTCTCCTCGCATTCATTCCCAGAACCACTTATCATGCACCTGCAGGAGGCTCCGACTCCCTTCCCGTATTTGTCCTTCAGTGGACAATGTCATAACTATTCTCCACAGCAAGTCTACTCAGCAACAATATTTACGTAGTTACGTGACCTTGCTTTTGCTACTGAAATTCTTGTTTATTCTGTGAGGCCTGTGAAGACACAGGCTTTAATTACTGTGATGGGAGATGAGTGTCCAAAATGGCTGTGCACCGATGCCATGTTGTTCTACCTCGCATTTTGCAAAAGCATTACAAATACTCAACCTTATGAAGCAACAAGAACGCACGCACGCTATTTTAACATGTGATGTTAAATCTTTGGAAACTACACAATTAGCCCTTGTAAACAAGATTGCGGAAATAGGGGCAAGCGTCGAGCAATTGATGCCCACCATACATCCATCAGGAGAACTGCAAGTAATTGAAGAAAATCGGGTTGATATAATACCCACTACAAGCGCATCACTCTTCCCCAGTGTTCATGCCATCACGATGCATGAAAAAAAGGTGTGTCATTTACTAAGCGAAAAAATATGGGAGTAAAATTCACACCAAACAAAAATCTCTGCTAGATATCCTGTCAGAGAAAACTTTGGATGCAGGGTCAGGCGGGCTGTTTCCTGTCTTCAGAGGGATAGGCCTACCCTATAAACATTCTCTCAATGATCCAACTGTAATCAAATGCAACAACATCATTGATACTGCAGAATGACCTAAAGCTACGGAAGACCTGTCCTCACAATGCTTGGCGATGACCAATGAGAAGGAAGTTGATCTAGGCCATGGTGTTCTGGAGTCTAATACTAAAGGGCCTCTTAACATAAATCCATCTTCTAATTGTGCAATCCAAACATCTTTTACGATTTTGAACTCAAGCAATATCCAGCCGAATGCTGTTGAGATACCTTCACAGGTACAAACTAAGGTTGTCAAATCTGCCCCAAATGAAAAACTATTTTCCACCACAGACCTGGCAAACAATGATGTTCCTAATCCCGCGGGCACAAAGGATAGCCACGTTCCTTCATCAGCCTTGAAGGCACTGGAGATCATGTGTGCACCTAGAACCAGTGTCACTAATGAAAGGCATGCTTTATGAGCAAATACCCCCTGCCATGCTCGCTCAAATCTGGTGGGGACGGCAGGACCCCCCGCTCCGCAGTGTCCAGTTTGAGCATCTTGAGAAGTCTGAGCACCTGGAGAAGACCTCGCAAATTAGAGGCCTCTTCCGTCAGGAATTATTTGACTATTTAAATTGGTCTGAGGTCATGGAGCTGTTCCAGACCATCATACCCCTACAAACTATTTGTCCATACGATATAAAAATAGTGCATCAACGCCAAGACGCTCTATTGGTACTTCTTCCTAGAGGGGATGGCTGATTATGTTATGAAATACTCTCAGTATTTATTTCGTGCTGGATATGAATGTTCTCCACTCCTTTGTAAAAAAAGCTCCTGATTTGACCACTCATAGAGGCAGCAGAAAGTCCCTCATGGATGGCTCTTACCTTGACCAACAACTTACTATGTCCACTAAAGTTGTCCAATCTCTACATGAGATACAGAGATTCTGAGATAGTCTCTGGGAGTAGAGGGTGACTTGTGTCTGGTTCATGTAAAGATGCTGATCATTGGGAATGGCTTGTCGGGCTGGTACAACTGCAGCGATTGCATGTTCCTAATAGTCCCTTTTCTCTCTTATACTGGAACTTGAGGGGTCACACACACTTATATGACCAGGATGGTTTGTTTGACCATATAGATGGTTTTTCCTTACTCACATTCCAAGAGACCTGGATGGTAGATCCTTTTGTCCTAGATGGATGGTCCATCATCCCAAAACCTGCCATTAAGGGGACAAAAGCCTGACCGAAGGATCGACTTTTAATGGGAGTGAAAATGCCATATCAGTTTACTGCAGTCCATTGTTCCTCTAAGAACATTCTGGTTGTCAAGGTGTTCTCTACAGACTCACTTGTACAGAAAGACATTCACATTGCTACTATCTACAATCCCCATCATACCTTAGACCACACAACGGTACTCAAGAAACTCAAAGAATGGCTTGAAGCTATCACAATAACTGTTCCTATGATTTTGTGTGGAGATTTTAACTCTCGTATCCCATGTCAACACAATCAGGAGGACCTGGCTAATGATTTGCACTGTTCTTGTCCAGTAGAGGGATCTGGGCTAAATCAAACATGTTCCTGTTGTACCGATAGGGCTACCCTGCTATACGCCAGAGGAGATTCTCTGGTGAATGGAGTAAGACCTTCCGACTGTCCTCTGAAGTTTACAAGGTCTACTGTTACTAGCTCCAGCATCATAGACTATGTATTTGAAGGAAAATATCCCACTCTGATATCAGATATGGTTATAATTCAACAATATGAGAGTGATCATTTGCCTATTGTGCTGAGTCTTAACATGCAAAAATGTAATTCTTTTGATGAAAGCGCTGGATCTGTCTCACTCAATAATGCCATGACTAGTTTAAAATTGTCCCCACTAAACTTGAAGCTGCTTCAGTAATAGCACATACAGTATTTGAACATTTCTGCGCAACTGAGCCAATCCAACGACATGAGATGGACTTGCTGTTTGGCCTCCAACTGTTGGCTGAATATGAGAAGTTCATCCAAGTTATTAACGATATTATATTCCCTAAAGTTGCGAGTAACTGAATACATGCTACTAGATCAGGAAATGTGCACAAATGTGGCTACGATAAACTGATTAGCGATAAGAATAAAGCTATGCACAGAGAGCTGCGCAATCCGGCCACACATAAGACCAACCATGATGAATATGCACTTGGCCACTTATACCAAGTGGTTCGGACAACACTGACAGTTTAGAGAGCATGAAAAGTGGAAGAACTTGGTTATTCGTGCCCAAACCAATGATTCCAAGATATTTTGGCAGATCATTAATAAACAAAATAAGAGCAGTACTGCCATAATCAATGGTGTGGTTGACCCTGCCTGGGTAACCTATATAAATGACACACTGGGGAAATCAATCTGGAACTACCAGTAAGTCCTCCACAGTCCGATGAGTGGCAATTTTGAAAAACCAAACACAAAGTTGCTAGGCTCATCAGTATTAGCGGGTCATCTCAGGCTCCTGGCCCTGACTGGCTGTGCAACCTTCTGATAAAATCAGATATTTCTCTGTGGACCAATGTAGTACATTATCTTTTCACTAGCATTTCCATCACTTAAGTACTCCCGCAATCATGGAATGATAGCCTTGTGGTGCCAGTACACAAGAAAGTTTCTCATGCAGATACTGGAAACTTTCGCCTTCTTGCGATGTTAGATGTTCCCTCCATAATCCTGGCTAAAATCTTACTTGAGGAACTAACAATTTGATCTGAAACAGCCGCTATCATTCCATGGAACCGAACTGAGTTTTTCAAGGGATGTCCCACGTCTGTTAATGTGCTAACACTTACATACTTATAATCCAACAATTATGGCAGATACGCAAATGCCATATCTGCGTAGCATTTGTGGATTATAGCGCTGCATTTGACACAGTGGATCGTGGAAGGTTGTGGGGAAAATTGCCTAGTTGGGGAATTCCATCTGGTTTGTTGAAATGGTAATGAAACTGCATGAGGAGACACGAGTAAAAGTGAGATTGGAGGGTAATCCTGGAACCTCATGATGGATTAATACAAAGTTGCGATTCAAACAGGGCTGCCCTTTGGCAACTCAGCTGTTTAATTTTTTATTTATCTGACATGGGGAGGGAATTGGTGGACCCAGGATGTACCCCACCCAAACTGGGTAACCAGGTTGTACAGTGGTTTGGCTATGCTGATTACATAGTCATTCTACATCTCACCCATGGTGCTCTACAAATTGCCCTAGGTAGCCTCCTCTTCTTTTCCAAAATAAACTCACTAAAAGTGAACACGACGAAATCTAAAATCATGGCATTCAAACCTCCCTATAAAAAAGTGTCACACGTTGTTTGGAACTTTAATGTGGTCCCCATTGAAGTAGTACATAAATATACCTACTTTTTGTGGATTGTGTTTGATGCAAACATTATGTGCTCCTCACATCTGAGCAAATTTGAGATTATTAGTGCATAACTGTCAGGGGCCATATGTTCTTTTGCATATAAGGGAGGAGGATACTCCGTGGGATCTGTGGTCAAATTGTACACCATGAAGATTGCCCTGATTATATGCTATGCTGCAGAGGCATGGGTGATTGTTTCACTTCAGGCCATCTCTCGAATAGAACTGAGGTCCCTCAAGCGGATTTTAGGATTACCTCAACATGTGTCCTCTGAAATGCTCTTCTTAGAATTCGAACTGATGCCTATTCAAAAACGAATCATGCTGTCCTGTCTCACTTTGTACTGGAAACTAGTACATACTGCAAGTGATATTCTCATGGGCAGGCTGTATGAAGAGTTTCATACTAAACTTGCATACATGAAGTCCTCTACCCTGGGAGCCCTCAAACATTTAGCTGATGTATGGACTGGGAAACTGAGTGTGGATCTTCTTGTAATGAACATCAACCAATATAAGCGAGTTATGAGGACACTCTTAGGCACCCACTTTCATGAACAGATGACGGTCGACTTGGCCATGAAATCAACAGCAGATTGTTTTTTCCCCTACATTCTGGAAAGACAATTGATTCCATCATATGTTAGGAACTTTATCGGAAACCATTTGGTATGGGACTATTTGAGCCTTAAGTTTAATGCTGTTAAAACGTTTGAGATAACTGGGTGTTGGACTAAGGTTGCAAGGAACCATAGATTTTGCTAGTTCTGTGGCGAACAGGTCTTGGAAATAGTTTGCCACCTTTCGTTTCTCTGTAGTGCAATGACGGGTCTCCAGCAAAAAACAATTAAAGCCTCGGCCCTTGTGATGACAACTAATCCCATTGAGTTGTGGACTATATTTATGTCTGGGATCCATGAAGGATGTATAATATTCTTCACCATGTTATGGAAAGAAATACAGGTCATAATAGTTGTAATTGAAGCATGAATATGTATCCAAATTGGATAAATTGATGTTAGTGAAACAATACACTCATCCTTTTATGGTGTGATATATCAGTTATATGATGTAATGTATTCTTGATGTATTAAAAAGTTATTGATCCAACTATATCATAAAAATAAATTTAACAAATAATAAGAAACCTCCCATTGCATATTAGGTAAATCCAAAGGCCTGGACATAATTCTTTAAAGTTTTGTCAGCTTCCCCACACAAAACCCATGTTTTAATCATCTGCTCAGCCTGTGCATACAACACAGGCCACCAATAATCTGCCCTAAGCATCCCTTTTGTCTTAGTCATGCCTAAATGTCCTTTATGCCACGCCTCAATTATTCTTGTACTCACTCCTAATGGGGAAGCAACATGCCCCACTTTGCACAACAAATCCCTCTCCACATTGAGCTCATACCTGACCTTGTGAACAAGCCCCAAACCCTTCACTGTCCGTCCAACCTGTCCTAAAATATTCAATAGTGTGAATCATCTCACGATTCTCTCTGGCTGCAACATCCTATTGCTGCCTCCCAACAGCAGATTTGCACACCACAAATAATTGATCTGTCACTTCCAAGTCACTACCTTCCAGTTCACCCTCATCATTACCCCAACTAGTTATAGACAAAAGGTGTGTAACAGTATTATCCTTACATGACACATGCTCCACTACAAACTCAAGACCTTATAGAGAAGCAACCCACCTGACAATTCAAGGAGAGACTCCATCGAGTCCATTAATCATGAATATCCCCACCAAAGGCTTGTGATCTGTGTGCACCATGAACCATCTTCTCCTGAGAAATGCCTAAAACTTCTTAATCCTCCAAATCACACTGAGAGCTTCCTTCTCTATAACAGGGTACTATGTTTCTGCAGCCCTTTGAACTCCAGCCGCAAAAACAATTACTCTGCCCACCCCACATTGCTTCTGCATAAGTACAGCACCTGACCTTGAGTCACTGGCTTCCGTCAAGATGTAAGTCTTGAACCTAGGGTCAAAATTCACCGGGGCCGGCGCACTGGCAATTGCCTCCTTTATAGCCTGAAATTTGTGTTCAAATTTGTCACACCAAATAAACGTGGCACCGTTCCTGCAAAGTTCTCTAATGGTATTGCACCTGTCTCCAAAGTGCACCAAAAACTTAGCATAACATGGAACGAGGCCTAGAAAAGACATGATCTCTTGTTTATTTGCCAGTCTCTTTACATCAATGATGGCCTTCACCAATTAAACATTCAGCTCTAACCCCTTCTCACTGAGTTTGTGTCCCAGATACTCGATAGATCACTCCCTAAACGTATGCTTCTCCTTGCAAAGCATTAGACCTGCATCTGATAGTACTTGCAACACCCCACCCACCCTCTGGTCATGTTCCTCAATGTCTCTCCCCGTAATGAGGATATCATCCTGAAAGTAGTCCACCCCTTTCTTCCTCTTCATCAATTGGTGCATAACTCTTTGAAAGAAAGCAGCTACTGGCACACGTCCAAAAGACATCCTCCTAAACCCGACTGTCTCTTCTGGGGTCATGAATGTGGTGAGGTCTTTATTGTCAGGGTGTAATCGCAGTTCATGGTATTCAGAGGCCAAATATAATGTACTGAAGACTCTTGCCCCTGCCACCCAGCTTATCATTTCCCCGATGTTGGGAAGTGAAGACCTATCCATCACAACCCTCGGTTCAATCCCCTCAATTCTATGCATAAGCAGACCTGACCATTAGATTTTCATGCCATGACCACTGGTGACACCCATTCTGATGCCTCAACTGCCTCAATCACAACCTCGTTTTGTAACCTACCTACGGGG
This sequence comes from Ambystoma mexicanum, assembly GCF_040938575.1. Lineage (NCBI taxonomy): Eukaryota > Metazoa > Chordata > Amphibia > Caudata > Ambystomatidae > Ambystoma > Ambystoma mexicanum. The sequence continues at coordinate 304,477,446 of NC_090923.1, read as the reverse complement.
GCAGTAACATCCTCCCTCATAACAACAGGCACAGATCACACTTTCCCCACCACCAGTTTGACTCCTTCCTTCAAACAATGCAGTGATGATGTCCCTTCAAACAACCCAGTGCTCCTTGGAAGACTTGTTTATGAACCTCTTCTGGAGCACCACAAGAATCATTCCTCACCACATCAATATGACAGTGAACAGTGGAATCGCCAACAATTCCCATCTCACTCTGCTCATACCAACCTAACAAGGACCCCCCTTGTTGAAACTTAGGCATCTGCCAGAGTAGTCTTCCCTTTGAACTCCAGCTTGACCGTTCTGAGGGTGGTTTGAGCTTTGTTCAATTGAACCTGTCCTATACCCGATTATCCAAAATGGTATAAACTGAACCTGTGTCTACCAGTATTGCCGCCCCCATGCCATTCACCATCACGATGGCAGAAGGTTACTCCCCTCTCCTTGGCCTTAAGCATACTTGGCTCACCAGACCAACTAACTCCATTGACACCTTCATCATCATCATCTCCTCGCTCATCACTCTCAGACTCCATGCTAAGCTCTCTAACAGCGCCCTTAGAGAAACAGCATGCAAAATGCCCTTTTTTGCCCATTTGTGGCATAGCGCATTCAGTCATGGGCACGCCGTATTGCTGGCGAAATGGAATCCCACATTCGAAACACCTCTTGACATCTGGCTCCTTTCTCCTGCTTCCATCTTGGGCATAATCAGAGCTTTTCTTGGTAATCCCCCCTTTGCGCATGGGCAGTCGCTTCTTTTTTAGGGATTTGCCCTGTTCCATTTGTCCTGTTACTTCAGCACACTCACCTCCTCCACCTTCTTCTCCCGATGGCCCAAATCTGCCCTGGAGCTATTCAGGTAGACTCTTAAGTATCCTCCTACCCTCAAAGCCAAAGCAGTGCATAGGAAGAGCACAATACCTTTCAAAATGTAAGAAGGTCCATGGATAGCCAGGATGTAGTCCTGGAAGTCCTCCTTCCACGGTTCCCACTTCACTGTGGGTGAGCTTGGGTTTGGGAGAAATGGAGGTGGAAGGCTACCCATATAAAGGAGTGCAGGCACGTCTTTCTAGACTTAAGCGTTTGTTACTCACAAGGTGTGATTTCTGAAGAGGTATGGCGGCGTCACAGCCATTTCACCAACATCATCCTGTGGAAATGAGTCTCCATTGGTGAATACCTGAGTTTTTCATGTAGGTCACTTTTTTACATTTTAAGTACTATAATGTATTGCATGATGTTCCACTTCCACAAATGTATTTTCATATCACACTGTATATGACTGCACTTGCATTTCAATGTATTACATGACTTTTAATTTCCCACTGTATTTTACATCTTGTAAACTTGTTCCAACCTCAGGTGACAGTTAACAGCTGCCAGTTTTACAGCCTGTGTAAAATCTTCAGCCTGGGAGCTGGCCCTGTCCTGTACTAAGCTTCCTGGAGTCCTGGGAACAGCTCCCTCCAGTCCAAAGCGGGCCTGCCTATGTTTGCTCACCTGCCCTTTTTTCCTGTCACCATCCCTTCTGCACCTTGGAATAGTTGTATAGGAACGATTGTGTCGATCATAAGATGTTTGCCCACCTGTCATGTCCCTGCCCTCTTCTTCCTTGGGCCCTCCATCCCCCTTCCTGGGACAGTTATGAAGGAGGGGGCTGTGCATCTAACACCCTGTAAATCCCTGTCCTTTTCCTGTCACTTAGAACCTGGGAACTATTTTGATCTCCTTCCCCCTTTTCTGTCATTTGGACAGCTGTGTTCATCATGGAATCTCTTCCTGAGAAACTCCTCTCCTCCCCTCTGGAGGGGGGCAGAGACAACTGTGGAGGGGGGAACCTGTGCCTGCATGTGTCATCCTATATCCTGTCATCCTGCCCCCTTCCTCCTTGGATCCTGTCGGCGGGCTCTGCAGGGGTGGAGCAACAGCCATATAAGTAGACCGAGACCAGGACTGGATCTCTTTTTTGGCTGCCGGGCTGGACGCGTGGGTGGGGCAGGGGCGCTACAGAAACCCTTAGCTGGTACACTTCTCCCAGTCTAGCCTATTCCCTTTCCATCCCCTTGTGCGCCTTCCTCCTCAACCCCTGTCTGCCTCTCTTTCACTCGGTTTATCTTTCTGTTTCTCTCTCTCTGTCTGTTTCTCTCTCTCTCTCTATCTGTCTCTCTCTGTCTTCCCCCTCACTCTCTCTCTGTGCCACTCACTCTCTGTGCCACTCATCTTGTGCCTCTCTCTCTCCCTCTATCACCTCCTCTCTCCCCCTTTCTCTTCCCTATCTCCCTCTCTCCCTCCCACTCTCCACTCCCCCGCTCCACCTCTCTCTGCCTCTTTCACCCTCTCTCCCTCACTCTTCCTCTCTCTTCATCTCTCTTTCTCTGGGTATGCCTAGCCAGTATTACTGCCATCAATGCCCCTCCTTGTGACCGCAGGCCAGTGCAGACAATCATCCATGTCTAGTGTGCCTAACTTACTCTGCTGGCAATGAGCTTACTTCCCTGTTTTTAATACGTCTGTTTCCTGGTTTCTACAAATATGTTGGCACCGTCTTTTGTTTCCTACTTTTTTGGGTAGCCTGCCTGTTATTGCCAGAGGGGGAAAGGGGGGTCCATTCTGCATACAGAACACACACCCCACCGGGGTCTGTTCATTCCCTCGGCAAAAATTGTACCTCTGCCAATGGGTCTCCCACACAGCCTTCTCCTTTTTGGCCTGCCTTCCACTTTCACAGTTTTGTCTGTTACTCGGATCCAGAAGGGGCTCTAGGTCCCTGATCACATGAAGAGCACTATAACATCTGCACCTTCTCTGAATAAACTGACCCTGTTCTGCAGCATGCACTCTACTCCTCTGTCAATTTTCTGCCTTCAGCAACAGCCATTTCTATCCACATGGATTCTAACTTTTCCCCTCTTTCAGAATCTACAGACCAGTCCCAGAGAAGCCTGTGTGTGGCTGCCTGGCTGCCAGATCAAGTAGTAAGGTGAGAACTGAAGTATCAGTCAGCCGCACTGACATTGCCAGCCTGTAGCTTGTGGGGGTGATCTCCTAGTCTCTGAGAGGGTGATAACACTGAGGGTAAGTCAGTATACCCATCTGGTCCACCCAAGTCCCACTCCCACAGTGGCAAGGTTCTAGAACATTGGCACTGTCAGAGGAGAACTAACACACCCACACAACAACACACAATTGTACAGGCAAATTGTAGGTTGTACCTTTCTGGCTAATCTACCCCTCTAGGCATAGCCTCCATAGCCTCCACCCCTAATGGTATCCAGTGTTTGGTTTTAACCCCGAGGGTTCATCTGGAGAGGGGGGTCACCTACCCTGTAACAAACTTACCTTCTAGGACCACACTGGAAGGTGAACAAGGGTAGCTGTGACTCATTGTTCACCTAAGGGACGGGTCCGCATGGACCCTCATTTTAGAGTGTGCTACCTGTCACTTAATTCAGTTTATTACTCTGCCTACATTTGAGTACAAAGAGTTGTGAGGTGGTATCTTAATAGTAAGTCCTTCTGTAGACACCTTTGTGGAGTGTATCCTGATAGCCTTCAGTTTGCTTGTTTGGTTGGCTGTAGCCCTCACCCAGGAATGAGATGGCATCTTTATGGTAAGTCTAGCTGTACACACCTTTCTGGAGTATACCCTTGTCACCCTTTATTTCACTTATCTGGCCGGCTGGAACCCTCACCCAACCAAAACGCTTTATTGAGTTTACTAGTACTAGAGCCACCTAGTCTGTACCAAACTCATCTCCTAGACACTTACTAGGAGTGAACAAGGGCACAACCTCATCCACTTACCCAGTTTGAATGTGCCCATATCCTGGTGGTAAGAACCGTGTATGTTCTTATCACCACAAGAGTGGACCTCTAGAGATCGCCTTTGCCTGCAACTCGTTTGTGCAGAATGCCTGAATCTGAGTAGTTTTCCAGGGGCACCTAGGAATTGTACCTTTTTTTTGGAAATAGACCAGTAGCTTGGCATCACTGCACCGTCTGTCCTGCAACAGGTTATCACCCAACTCCCTTCCCTAGTTGAGTGCCTGTGAGTGTGCATCTGTGAGAGCCTGTGAGTGATTGTGAGTGCGCTAGAGTAACCCTGGTTGACAGACATAGATAGTATGGTGTATGGATGCAGTGGTGCTGACCAACACCCTGTAGTGATTTAGTATTTGTCGAGAAAGTTTTGTTTGTGTACGACATCTTTTTGGCTGTCAGAATGGAAAATTCTGCAAGCCAAGGAGTGAGCCTTTCCCCTAACTCCCCTGTGGCCCTCATGGCTACAGTGCATGGGGCGGGTATTGTCAGATGGATGCCAGTATGGCATAAACAGACCAGGTGCCAGCATCTACTGGTTTGGCACCTAGAAGGCTCCTTTAAGTAGACTCACCTAAGTAGACTCACCTAGCTGTAATGTGTGAGGTTCCAGTGACCCCTTTGGCCCCAGAGGCTGTCCTAGATTTGTCTGCGCTTGCTCCTCCACCCAGCTATCCTGATCCCTTCCCAGGTCCTGCCCCTTGGGCATACCCCCCTGCTGCGTCAGCCCCTGTACTGTCACCCTATGTGGACCAATATGGAGTTTCTAGAGGCCAGCACAGATTTAGCTGGGGAGGGAGAGGAAGAGGAGGAATCATTCGCCACTCCCAAATACCCCCTCTGAACCTCCAGTACTGGGGCTATCAGAACCCTTGGTACATGCCTCAGCATGTCCCAAACCAGTATCCACTCCCAGCCCGGTGCCCCTCCCAGTCAGGTCACTGTGTGCATCAGAACCTGTGTGCCCATTGTGTGTAATGGGGCCACTGCAAGTACAACTGTCCTCAGCGGATTCAGCATCAGCAGAACAAGACCACAGCCCTGTCTGCCTAGAGCCAATGACAGCTACCTGCACCATGCCTGCCTGGTGCCTTTCAGCTCCTCGCTCAGCATAGAACACCAGATCAGAATGCTGGCTCTGGCCCAGCATCCCAGCATGGACAACCCCAGGCTGAATCCCAGACCAATGCCTCTAATCCCCCAGCCACTAGTAAGAACAGGCAGGGTGTCTCTTCTGTCACTGCCTTGCAACACAGGACCTAGCACCCTGACCAAGGTTCCTTGCAGTGCCCTAAAGCTTGAGGGGAGCTGGAACCAGACTAAGTATGCAGTCACCCACCTCCATGCCCTAGCCATCCCCTTCCCACCCAGTGACCCAGCATGACATCTCAGGTAAGTAACATGCATGCCATGATGCCGGTAGAAGCATGAGCCACATTCAGCATACTGAGGATGGGGGAAGAGCCCAGATCCCCCAGTGTCTGGCCGGACTGTTGCAGCTGTTGGGATAGAGAACATTCCATCTAAGGTGCCTGTATCATTGTGGTACACTGCATTCTCTGGCCTACTAAAGTACTTCACTTGACCTTGTCGCTGCTTCCCTAACCTCTTGTCTGCGCAATGTTGTGAGTTCTGTGTCCCTGGTTCATTCTACCCAATTTTCCAGTACAAGATCCTGTTGCAAAACATACACCGTTGCTACACACACTGCAGGCTACCCTAGAGAAAACAGAAAGCAATGGGGAGCTGCAAGCTGGCAAAAGTGTGTACATGAGAGGTATGCCCAGCCACACGCTGGACTCTCTCCCTTTGAGATCATGATCTCAAGACCAATGCCCCTGCTGGCTGCAGCTCCTCCCTCTGTGAACAGGTTGTCTTTGGCACTGACTGATGATGGCATATGTCAAAAACCGTATTTCAGTCTAAGACAGAGCAGCAGCTATGTCAGCGAGGCACAACCTGTGCCAGTGCAGCAAAAATTTTGTTTAATGCAGGAAGGAGAGCTAGGACACTGCACCCTAGAGCATGGACACTTTTTCCCAAAACCTGCCCCAACCCCACTCAGAAATCTTGCCAGAATGGGAACAGGCTTCTCCCACCGTGGTGAAGGACCTGTGTTTGGAAAACAGCACTGACTGAACTGTGATATTTTCATTTTGTACTTTTGTGTATTTTTATTTTTTATATTTTACATTTTAATTTTTGTATGTTTTTATTTTTTATATTTTGGGGTTTTTAGATTTTTGAATGTACATTTTTGCATATTCATTTTTGTATTTTGATTTTTGTATTTGGATATTTTAATGATAATTAGAATTTTTGATTTGTCCATATTTTAATGTACATTTTTTGATTTTGTTGGATTTTTCTGACGTTTGATATCTCTTTGGAAGATCATATTTTGTGAGTTGCGATGTTTGGATACAGTGTACCCAGTTCAGTTCAATTTGTTTTTTAAGTGTATTTTATTTTACATTTAAGTTCCAGCGTACCAGCCTTGTATTTCATCTTTCGTTATTGCACTATGCCATTGTCCTGCCTTTTTGTACCAGTTTTTCTTTCCAGCTTGCTTTGTTGTGAGATCTCTGCTTTCCCGTGGATCTAGTGAACGTTTGATCTGCTCCCTGAAGGTCTTGAAGGACAGAGAGACTCTGACTCATCTGCACACGCTCTGCTCCAACTGAGTGTTCTTGCTCCACCTGGGCCCCCAAAGCCAATCCTTATATGTCCAACATCAGCCAGTTTATGCTTGCTCTGCGCCCGCTGCTCCTCCCTCCTGCATTAACAAATTACCAATAGAGCTCTTTCCTCCAGATATGTCATTTGACGGCCAGTGCACTCAATAAAATACTGGGTCTGTGTCCATATGCCTCCCCATCAGGGTGCACTGTTACCACTCCAGGCTATACCTGCTAGTGTCTACTCCGCCATCCTAGGAAGCCTAGTGCACACCTAGGAAAAAAGAAGCTCTAACTGTGTGGTACAAGACCACCTTCCCTGTGTACAAGGAGGAAAAAGGGGCAGAAGATGTACGGACCAAAACCAGGTGCTCTGGTCGCATGAGTGCCACTGGTTATGAACGAAATGGAACAATGCAGCCCCACCTCATATCTTACATTACCTGCTGGGTATGGAAGATACCCTTACCTTGGTGCCAGCCAACAGACACTTGATTGGCACCTGAAGACCTCTTCTGGAACTGAGGCAGCAAGGATTACAAGCAGCTGCCCAAACTCTGGAGTGGCAGCCTCGCCCTGAGCCACGTGGTGCCCACCATCGAATGCCTGTCACCTACAACAAGCCCATGAACATCTACACTCCTCCGAAAGATGCACAGCTGTATGTTTGCTCATCTGCCCTTTTTTCCTGTCACCAGCTCCTCTGCACCCTGGAACTGTTGGGTGGGAACCATTGTGTCCATCGTAGGACGTTTGCCCCACTGTCATGTCCCTGGTCCTTTTTTCCTTGGTCCCTCAAACCCCCTTCCTGGGACAGCTGTCAAGGAGTGGGCTGCGCATCGAACACCCTGTAAATCGCCGCCCTTTTCATGTCACCCAGACCGTGAGAACTATTTTTACCCCTCCCCTCATTTCTATCACTTGGACTGCTGTGTTCATCATGTGATCTCTTCCCGAGAAACCTTTCTCCTCCCCTCTGGAGGGGGGAAGCGACAACTGTGGAGTGGGGACATGTGCCTGCATGTGTCATCCCACACCCTGTCGTCCCTGACCCTTCCTCCTTGGTCCCTATGGGTGGGCTCTGCAGGGGTGGAGCAAAAGCCTTATAAGTGGTCAGAGAACTAAGGCTGGCTCTCTTTTTTGGCTGCAGTGCTGGACACGTGGCCAGGGACTGGGGAGATACAGAGGCCCTTAGCAGGTACACTTCTCCCAGTCTGGCCTACTCCCTTTCTATCCTCTTGTGCTTTTTCCTCCCCAACCTGCTCGCTTCTGCCTCTCTTTTTCTCTCTGTTTCTCTCTCTCTCTGTCTGTTTCTCTCTCTCTCTCTCTCTCTCTCTCTCTCTGTCTGTTTCTCTCTGTATCTCTGCCTCTCCCCCCTGTCTCACTCTCTCTCTGTGCCACTCTCTCTATCTGTGCCACTCCCTCTCTGTGTGCTACTCGTTCTCTTTCTCTGTGCCACTCACTCACTCACTGTCTCTCTCTCTCTCTCTCTCTCTCTCTCTGTGGCACTTGCTCTTTGCCTCTCTCTCTCCCTATCTCCCCCTATCCCACCCTCTCTCCCCCGGTCTCTCCCTCTCTCTCCCTCACTCTGCATCTCTCCTCCTCTGGGTATGCCTGGCCAGTATTCCTGCCCTCAATGTCCCTCCTTGTGCCCACAGCCAAGTGCAGACAATGAGCCTACTTCTTTGTCTGTAATAAATCTGTTTCCTGATTCCTGCAAAGACCTCGGTGCCTTCTGTTGTGTTCCCACTTTCTTGGGTAGCCTGCCTGTTATTGCCAGAAGGGGGACTCAGCCCGTATACCCAAAGCATACCTTAGCAGGGTCTGTTAATTCCCTGGTCCAGAACTGTGGCTCTGCTTGGGCTCTCCCATACAGCATTCCCCATGTTGGCCTGCCTTCCACGTCCACAATCCCCCAGAAAACAAAAGTACCTCTAGGAGAGCGCTGAACAGAGAATCCACACCTCGTTCGCTGGTATGGCGGCGTTACAGGTGTGTCACCATTAACAGTCCCCACAAAACAAAAGTACCTCTCAGAGGAGGCGGAACAGAGAGAATCCATACATTGTTTCCTTCGGTGAAACTAATACAGCAGGTAGTAATTTGACTCTTTGCACACAATGGCAGTCTCTGCTGAGTTCGGGACGCTCAGATAGAGCGTGTCCCTCGTTCCCAGGACAACTGGGCACACGTGCTTGCGCGTACTGGCATGCAACACACTCAGCAGAGGTTCATTCCTCTAGTTGCGGCTTCACCAAGGGCAGGCCAGGCTGCTCTGGCAACCCTCTGCAGTGAGACAGCGGAGCTCAAGCAATACAGAACCAATGGCCACAGCTGGGGCTCACCTCACTTTCGGTATCTGGATAGAGGTGTGTGTCGTGAGACCAAATGGATGGTCGATGTCGTACACCAGGAACTGGCAGGGTGCTCAGCTCTGTAGAGGATGGAGAGAACTGCCAGGCAGACCAGGAAGAACCTGCGGGTCCAGAGGGCTAGCCCAGCTTGGTGCCACTGATGAAACTCTGAGCCACACACACACTTGAGATTGAGTTGCAGGAATGTCTTTATTGAAGGCAAACACTCAAGATGTGGGTAATAAAGCACCAAGCTACCCTGTCCTCCTCACTCTCTGCTCTCCCTTCATCAACGGATGCGCCCACAACGTTCCCTCACATCTCTCTTCTAGACTGAAACTTAGAACTCGTTTAACTATATACAAGTCATGCTGCAGCTTGCCCATGGCATTATAGGAATTCATAAACAAACACTAATTTCTGTTCAGTACCACATAACACATAGCTCTGGGCAACCCACCAGACCATCGTTTTTCAGCTTTCCATGCCATTATGTAAGGGGAAAAAGACCATATACAAACCAGGCCTGGTCCCTGGCCCGACCCAAAAGGGGGCATTCCAATCGGAACTGCTAGGTCTTCCTGTCACCCCCTTTCTGTGTTTTTCTGATATTGCAGTCCTTCTTTCTTTGACACTTTATATTTCTAGGTGGTCTCTATTATGTTTCTGAAGGTATTTGTCTCTTTTCCACTTTTTCCACTTTATTTCATACGTTTTCCTTTGGGCCACTTCTTCATCCTTTATATCTCTATCCGGCATACGCTCGCCTTCAAGAACCCAGTTTTGTCCCAGTTCAAATGGCACATGTAACCGCACTATGTTAAATGGCCGCCAGATGGCAGGCTATCCCTTGACAAATCCAAAACCTGATTCTGAAATCTATTATCTCGTTTCATGTGGCATTTCGTATATCTAGAATTAAATTTTGCAATGAGCGATCAGGATTTCCTTGGCTGCAATGCTTGTTCCACAAATAGATGTGGTTGTGGCCATTAGTTTGATTTGATAATTTCTTTATTGAATTTACAAAACGAAGAAGAAGAACACAAATTCCGCTGCATATGACAGACATATAAAAATGGGTTTGGGGGTAGGGGCACTGCACACTAGTGTCCCGATATCCTGGTCAGAGTCACCATATGACTATCTGGTGCTCTGGTGGCGTATAAAAGCCTCATACCATAATAGCTTTTCAGTGAAAGTAGAACTATCGCAACCATCGCTTCTGGGGCTGTCGTGTGGGTACAGAATGACTACAGGAGGAAGACGCCGAGTAAGCAGAAGGAAACAGCGTTTTGGTGTGGCCCTTGCCAAGTCTCAAGTTATTAGTTAACACATCTGGTGTGATTTTCATGCAGGTGGTAGTGGGAATACATTGGCTTTTGTCTTCACCAGTAAATATGGATCTTTCTGATGATAGACTTTATAGGACGGATCAAGGGCACAGAGCATGAAGAGTGTTATGGGGCCAGCTATTGGCATTAAGCCGGCCCCACAGGTGCTATGGAAATCAGCACCATAGAGGCCCAGTGCCTCAGGGGGTTGCTGGGGAACAACCAGTCTTCTTGAGGGACAGAGCAGACCATACCCAGACCATGCGGACCGTAGCCACCTTGTTGGCACATGGGCCCCACGGCGGTTCCGTGTAACAATGTTGCCACAAAAATCTCGCCATGCAAAAATATCACCGAAAAATGGCCGTTTTTTGTGGCAACATTATTGCATGGAACATGCGGGGGCACCCCTGCAACCCCCAAACTTTTTTTTTTCCTTTCTTTTTTTGAATTTTTTTTTTTTTGCCCCTGTCCCCATATATATGGTCACCCATATAAATTTGCTGCAACCTTTTCCCGGTGATATTATTTACGGCGACCATATATATGGGGATAATATTACCTGATACCCCCACGGCATCATGGCCTGCAGGTCCATGATCACAGAGTGTGGACATGCAGGCCCAAATGAGACACAGACTCGGTCATTCCCTTAAGGAGTCTGCAGCCGGCCTGTGGCATGTGATTGGGCCATGACACATGCCTCACTACTGTAACAGTCTCCTCCTTAACCTGCCTCTTCCCTCTCGCCGCCCTCTTCAGCTAATCCAAAATAGGACTGCAAAACTTATCCTTGGCCTCAAGCTCAGGGACCGCATCTTTCCAGCCCTAAATTCTCTCCACTGGCTCCCGGTGACTGTAAGGATCAAATTCAAGACACTCTGCATCACCCACAAGGCTTTCCTGGGACCACACTACATCCAACTCTCTCTCCCTAAATACCTCCCTGCTAGAATTCTTCAGTCTTCTATCTCTGACTCTCTGCTAATCAGGTGCTCCTCTAAACAGAGAGTGAGGGGTAGATCTCTCTCTTCGGCAGGAGCCTCCCTCTGAAATGTCCTTCCTGCCCCTCTCCGTCTTCAGCCGGATCGCCTTAAATTCCAGAAACTTCTCAGGACCTTCCTTTTTGCCTTATTGGGGAAGGCCCTCCTTTGAATAGTCTCCCCCTTACCCCTTACCAGCACTTGCCCTTGGGCACCCTTCCCTGACTAGTCTACTCCTATCCCTATTGCCTGAGCTCTTGTCCTCCTGGGCCTCACTTAACATTTGCCCAGCACCTTGGCACCCTCCCCCTTGCACTTCTCCCCTTCCCCTCTTCCTGCACTTCCTGTTATTTCACTTGCACTCCCTGTCATTGCACTTGCACAATCTGAATGTCCCAAGGCCTAGTAGGACCGTTACTGTTATTTTCTCTCCTGTAGCCCCCTCCCCCTTGTCTAGTGGTGCTGCAAACACTTTCGATATATAGGCGCCATGCAAAAGTTAAATAAATAAATACATAAAATAAATTGGCTATCTGCGAGGATAGCTCAGGAGCAACACGTTTGTCTTGGTAGCAAGACAACGCAGAGCAACACAGGTTCGAATTCTGGTCCCACGCTTAAAGACTGGTCTCCAGGGTTAAGCGTGTAATAAGAGAAGAATTAATTAATTAATTATGAGCAGGCCTGTTCTGTACTCTCTGTGTTTGAAAAAGCATTATTACAGTACCCCAAAGTCGGCTACGGGTAGAACGTGAACAGGGACACATGACTGGGAAAGGAAGGTTTGCGTTCAGCACTACCACGTATATCTACTAGACTAGGGACCTATTATTCAGTGAATAAGGGGCTTGCTGACATTTGTGACCCGTTGAACATCGACTACAGGAGCGTTAATTCACTGTTAATGGTTTCATGATGTCACCCAGCACCATATCAAATAGTCTACGTTACACTACAATATGTCACACAGCATATTGCTGTATACTGTAGTAAACTATAGAATTATACAGAGTGTTGGAATAAGTACGGTAGTATATGGCGTTTGCAGTGCGGTATTTGTACCAATTAATGGTATATACTTAAGTTTACTACAGTAGTGTCATCTAAACTGCAATCATTTCTAGAACATGTGGCACATAAATTGTGAATCTAGTATGAGGTAATATTTTTTTGCAGTATATAGAAGTGAACTGTAGAATATTACAGAACTGTGCAATTGTAGTAAATACAGCAGTAAGTTGATTGTACTCTGCAGTATTTGTACACATGTATATATTATGGTGTTCTACAGTATTCAGAGCTAAACTTCAGTAATTTCTAGTAGAAACTATGAGAAATAGAATTGCATCTCCAGTAGGCTACAATGTAGACTGCAGTGTGCGACTGTGCACTGCAGAATAATACAGACCTTTACACTTGTTTGTATTAAATACATAATAAATACTGTAGTTAATGGTGTCCACACTGTAGTACACGTTCCACCACCAGACAGTCACTCATAACCCCCCAAGTAGTGCCACCTTGTCTAACCAGGCTAAAAAAGAATATAACAGTGGATAATGTGATCCCCAATATTCTACCTACTCTAAACTCTATGTCACACAGTCTGGACCCGAGCACCCTGGAGCAAGAATATAAAAGGATTATGCTCTCCACTTTGGACAAAGTCGCCCCCCTCAAACTGAGAGCCAGTAAAGCCAAACTACACCTCAACACATGGTTCACTCCAGAACTAAAGGACTTGCGACTATTAAAAAGAAAATGTGAAACTAACTGGCGCCTCTGCCCCTCCCATGAGAATAAAAAGAAGCTGGCGTCTACTGCATCCCATTATAAAAAAGAAATCTGCCAGGCAAAAAGAAATTCGTACAGTGAACGTATAGCCAACTCCAACTCTAGTATGAAAGAATTATTCACAATCCTAAAAGAACTAAAGTCCCCTATCTATCCACCTGATACTTGCATTAAAGACAAGAATTGGTGCTCAGAGATACAACAAGCGCTAACTAACAAAATCAACACCCTCCAAACCAAAATAAAAAACAAGAAAGATTCCTTGAATCTATCTCCTCCAACTCATGACGACCATCTACCAAATGCCAACATCCCTGATCCAAATATCACTTTCCACTTCACTAAAACAACGATCTTGAAAGTCGGCACACGGCCTATGCCTGAATGATGACAAGACAGAGTTGATAATCCTCGGCTCCCCTTCCCACATTGCCAAACTAGGCCAGGAATATGCAGCCTTTTGCATTGACGGTAGCAACACTACTGTCTCCAAAGAGGTAAAAACTTGGTTTCTACCTTGATGCAATGATGTCCTTCAACAAACAAATAACCTCTTTGGCCTCTACCACAGCTTACACTTGTAAGTTGATTAGAGCAGGTAGGCACTTCCTTTCTAATGACAGCTGCCTCATACTGGCCAGAGCTCTAATCCTATCAAAACTAGACTACTGTAACGCCCTATATAGTAGTGCCAATAAATCTATTATCCAAAAATTTCAAATACTACAGAATAATGCCATTAGAGCTGCTCTAGGCATCAATAAAAGAGCGCATATCTCTGCAACTAGACAACACCATAAATGGTTATCCACCCATAACAAAATACAGCTAAAAATCACCTCCCTGACACACAAAGCACTACACAATGTCACACCAATTCACTTAACTGACTGAATAACCAGAAGAACTTCCAGCAGACCTTCTTGAACTGTCAACACCAATTGCCTGGTAGTACCCAGATTCAAATCCTCTAAGATTGGCGGCAATAGCTTCCCTGTGAAGGCCGCTAAACTTTGGAACTCCCTGCCTCATCAGTTAAGAGTGAGTTGACCTGCCCTACTCCTTCTTTAGAAAGAACCTTATCTTGCACCTCAATCTGACGGAGAATTAGAGGCAAGCCAGCACGACCCATTGATTGATTGTAAATTTGGATATACCTGTATACCAAGATGTACATAATTCTGCTTTTCTAATTAACTTGACGTATATTCTGTATTTGCCTTAACTGTTTGTGTAATGTACATTTTGTAACCTTGTAAGCTTCGCATATCCTTGCTGTGCCCTGCTACTCCCGGGTCTGGTGTGCCTTATAAATGCAATAAACAAACAAACAAACAAACAATGTGCAATGCTCAACCCTATGGAATGGCACGTTGCCATGTGACATGAGTTCACAAACTATGTCAGGCTGAATCAACCTTTCATCCTTCCAAGATCGATAAATTGAGTACTACAAGTAGGTAATACTAATGACACCAATCATTACAGCGCTTAGAAGTGCATCTGCATGAAGGACAATATAAATGAAAACAAAAGAGGTGATGGCTGGAAGCTTTAGAATGAATCCTAACCTCTCTCAGTTGCTCTGGGCAACCCTCAAGACCATCGTTCTTCACCTGCCAAGCCATTTCAGAAAGGGGAAAGACGATATGCAAATCAGCCTTGGTCCCACCTCATGAGGGGCATTCCGGGCCCAACTGCTATGTCACATCCCTTCTGCTCGAGAGCATAAGCAACCCCAGACATGTTTCGGCCTCATTGGCCATCATCATTAGGTCTCTATGCCCAGCAAGCTCAGGAACTCACATCTAGGCAAACCCGTCACACTTGGGGTTGAATAAAGCAAAACAAAACAGGTGATGGCTGGAAGGTTTAGAATTCATCTTAATCTCTGGCAATTGCTCTGGGCAACCCTCCATAACATTCTTCTTTAGCCTGCCAAGCCACTGCAGAAAGGGGAAAGAACATATGCAAATCAGCCTTGGTCCCATTAACAAAGGGGCAGTCCAGCCCAAACTGCTAGGTTGCATCCCTTCCGCACGAGACCACAAACATTCTCAGACATGTTTCGGCCTTGTTCTGCATCATCATTGATGGGTAGCCTGGGTCTCTAAGGCCAGCAAGCTGAGGGCCCACGTGTAGGGAAGCCCTTCCCACTAAGGGTGGCTAAAGCTAAACAAAAGAGGTGATGGCTGAATTGTTTAGAATTCATCTTAACCTCTGGCAATTGCTCTAGGCAACCCTACAGATGATTGCTCTTCAACCTGCCAAGCCATTGGAGAAAGGAGAAAGACAATATGCAAGTCAGGCTTGGTCCTACCCCAAAATGAACAGTCTAGTCCAAACTGCAAGGTCACATCTCTTCTGCATGAGACCACAAGCATCCCCAGACATATTTCAGACTCATTGGGCATCATCAGTGAGGAGTAGCTTGGGTCACTAGGCTCAGCAGGCTCCGGACCCATGTCTTGGCATAACCGTCCCACATGGGATGACTAAAGAAAAACAAAAGGTATGGCTGGAAGGTTTTGAATCAATCATAACCATGACCATAGCTGCTGAAAACGCTCCAGAACATCATTGTTCAGCCTGGCAACCCATTCCATAAGGGTACAGACACACAGGGGTGTCACAGGACGTGGCAGAGCAGAGAGAGCGGAGCTGGTGAGAGACAAGAGAACAGGTCTTCCTGAGACTCCAACAAGTATTCATTGTACACCAGCCAAGTGTTGGTGAAATGATACTTTGATATTATGTGAATTAAAGAATCCTGAAGCCACATTGAGCCTCCTTCATTATTAGACATTCTTGTACAACTGTATGCCCCAGTAGAAGACCCTGTGGAACCATGAGTCGGTCAAGCCATGTGCACATTTGACTAGCCCTCGACCCTATGTCTGCCTCAATTGTGTCCCATATCTGTGCTGTTTGTTGTGGCACTCGCAGGCCTCCTTTATCAGCCCGGGGCTGAAGCACTGCTGCAAACATGGAACACAAAACTCGCACACAAGAATAATGTGTTCGGGCTCTGTGACATGGAATCGGGAGGCCCTTTTATTTACGTGTGCACCAGCGTGGTGCGAGATTGTTACAGGGACAACCCATGTGAATGGGCCTTTCACGTCACAACATCCATTTCAAAGTACAATAACATATTAAACATATGATGGTGGTGCATCAACTTAACAACTCGGATCATGAGTTGGTGCAGTTACCGCCGGGTGCTAATAGCGTTATTGTCGATTGGGGGCGCGTGCACACCAGGTCGTGTTGTGGGACTGCTACCGCCGCACGACCCAGTGGCAACGCTATTTGCACCCAGCGGTAATTGTGCCGATTTACTGCCCAACTCGTGATGCGTCCCATAGTCCTATACCCTGGTCGATACTTCCAAGCATTCTTTCATGGATTATCTGTGAGGAGGAATCATCGCAATCTCTGGACTGACTAGTTGGCGTGCAAGGTTTTCCTCCACTCCATGGGTTTCTGCCGCTTTTGCATCTGATTTACCAATACCACTGATGTATTAGGGCCTCATTTGCCTCTGTCGTCTTGTTGATGTTTCCATCATCTGGAGTGATCATCTATCCCTTTTTCTCTCTGACCATCCAAGGTGTGGTTTTGAACGGGTGGGAATGAGCAATTGGCCCCCACTGCAAGGGGAGCATGATGGAGCCTTCTCCTGACATTTTCTATCTGGTTCATCTCCATCCATCAGTGACAGGTTCCTTTTGCATCAATCTGGGTTCTCTGCCTTGACTTGTGTTCTGGGATGATCAAGCACACCTTGCTGTTCCAGAGTGCCTTTGTGATGTCCATCTCTGTGTCGGTATGAGATATTGTGTACATTAGGCATAGTAATCGTAGCCGCCTGTCTTTCTCCTCCACCTGCCCTCTACTCCTCACCACCCCTCCCCTCCCCTTGTTCAAATCTGGCACTACCTCAATTGCCGTCAGGCATAGTAATGATAGCCGCCTGTCTTTCTCACCCCACCTGCCCTCTCCTCCTCCCCACCCCACCCCTCCTTTCATTAGCACTTACTATATCATTAGCACTTACTATATCATTTGTCTCGTGACCTTTGTGATAGCAGCTTGTTTGTCTCTCCCCCTTCCCTCCTTGTTTCCTCCCCGCACTTCCCCTTCCAGCACTATTGTGATTTGTCATCAGACCTAGACTTGTTCAGTGTTATCAGGATGTGAGGGTGGGCGCCATTTTATCACGTGTGTGAGATCTTGAAAGAAATTGTCAGCAGAGGTCTGCAATATTGAAAAAGTAATAAATACTTTAAATGAGGATTGAAATGAAAAGTAACCTCAAAATAAAGGGTAATTGAACAAGAATAAGGTTTTTTGGTTATCAAGATTGTGATAAACTCTCCTGAAGAACCATTGCAAAGAGCGATGGGGAAACACGTGTAGAGAGAAAAACTGAGAGTAAACTGGGAATTGGAAATTAGCATATGGAAAATTGAAAAAATAAATGGATGTTCGCATGTGATGTTAACATGTGTAATTTACAATAAATGGAATTATGGAACTATAGAATTGACTTTTTGAAATCATTAATTTATGGAATTTTGCTCCGCATTTTCATCTTATGAGAATACTCACCGAAATAAATTCAGTACAAGTGGTTGGCGCATTAGAGTAAAATTATAACTCTTATCTATTTTCAAGTTTTTTGAGACCTAGTATGTTAGTCGCTCGTTTTGTTCCTCTCCTTCTCCCTCACTCCATACCCCCGTCCCACTCCTCTTGGTAATATTCTGGCACTACATAAATTGTCGTCAGGCATAGTAATGTAACCTCTTGTTTTGTCTCATTTACCTCCCCCCCTCCTCCCTTATTGTTCCTTGCACTTGCACTATCTGAAATGTGCTAGGCTGATTAAGATAGTTAATTTTCACATTTTGAATTGTTTTAAGGACTTGTAAGAATGTTACTGTATTCTCCCATGTTCCCTGCCCCCTTGAAGTGCTTTGAAACACATTCTGTATAGGCGCTATACAAATAAACAGTCAATTAAATTCCTTACATATTGAGGAATGATGTGAGCACTGTCTCCAGGGCTTCCCCTTCATCATAGGCGATGCTTCACCCATTCGCAGAAAGCATATCACATCCCTTTTGGCTCTGGCCTGCAATGTGTTGCCCATCGCTGGCTGATGCCATAGAATTTGAATAAGTTCTCAAAGTCTTTAGCCTGGAAGGGTGGGCCAATGTCCAACCATATCACACTGTATATGTGCTCAAAGAGTTCCTCCAGGACTGGCACAACCATATCTGCCCATTTTGATGAAACAAAGTTGACCTCTGGGAATCAGAAAACTCCTCCACTACAATTATGAAGTGCTGGGATTGTTATATGGTCCCAAAATGCATATTCAATGTTTGCTAAGGTGTGGAGCTACTATCAGGGCTCAATGTTGCAGTAGCACTATTTGCATTTAGCCAGGAAGAAGAGAATAACTATCTTGAGACCCAGGAACTAGACCTTTTCCTGTAAGTATCCTCGTTTTTTCTGGCTCCTTGATGGGCAGTATGAGCGAGTTGTACCACTTGTGTTTTCAGTCTGGTGGGATGACCAGTCTGGAATCACGGAACAGAACAACTGTTAGCTGAGTGTGTACTCCAAGAATTCTTGTAGGAGTTCTTGGGTCACTGATCGTCTATGACAGTGTTCAGTCAGAAATGTTCACCACTGTCATGTTCTGAGCTGTCCTATAATTACTTGCATGCCTTTCTGTGAGTATGTGGCCCTGACTATGGAGGTAATTCCGGGTACCGGGTCTGGGTTCCCTGAATGGGGAAATACCGGGCCATTCTGACCTTGGACCGTCCCCATTCAGGGAACCCAGACCCTGTGCATCCCCATTCCCATTCGAGCCCCCATAGGGCTCAATGTGAATGGGGAGCATGCTAACAACAGGCCCGTTAATGACGGCCCATTGTTAGCATGCTGGGCCCCTCACAGGAGCGGACCGCGTAATGAGGCGGTAGGGGGTTAATGGGGCCGGGAGCTCTACCGGCCCCATTAACCCCCTACCGCCAGGGTTGTAATGACCCCCTATGTCTTGTAGGGTCATTGTTTTGGGGACTGACACCCTCGATTTTATCCACACATTCTCCTATGCCTCTTCATTGATGAATGTGTGTGTCATTTTCTGCAAGGAAGGGTGCCTTGACAGGTAGCCGGCGGGATTGTCCGCCCTGTCCCAGGATTCTAAGGAGATGCAATAATTCTGAAGCTGAAGTAGCCATCATTGCAGCCGAATGGGGATTCTCGGTGCAGACCCTTATATCATTGGTATGAGCACCTTGTCGTCTGTTATCACAGTAATCGGGAGTCCAAAAATGTAAATATGAAAATGGTGGCAGCCCCAGAGCACTGCCAATTGCAAGGTTTAAGATCTTTACTGGCATTGGCTACCAGTCTTCTTGTACTGGCTGGTTTACTTGTACAAATACTGCACCAAGACCAACTGGGCTGGCATCCACCGTAGACTCTGACTCTTTCTTTTTTGGGGTCAAGAAGGCCATAGTAATTTCTGCCACCAGGGCCAACTGGCCATCTTGGTGCTTCAAATGCCACTTGTTCCTGCAGGCCCTGGGCCCAAGGATAATCCCTTTGCATAAGGGCTGTCAGTGGACCATTACAGTTGGACAGGTTGGGAATGAAATGGGTAAAAAAATTGACCATACCAACGAAGTGCCGTACCACAGATGGTGACAAAGGTGGAGCTGCCGACTTGATGTCTTGAACTTTCATCAGATTCATATTCACTTTTATGGGCTCTGCTGAGAGGCTCTATTCTTAAAATACAGATCCAAAGAAGTTTACTGTCATCTGCATGATGCATTTTTTTCCACTCAATGTTTATTTATTTATTTATTTTTACATTTATAAAGCACACTAAACCCATAGGCACCAAGGTGCTGTTACAGAGCAAGTTGCAGGAGTGGTCAGTCAACGTTAGACGTATAGGAAAAAGGCTCTGAAAAGGAGCCAAGGAGAGAAATAGTGTAGATGAAGAGCCAGGTTTTCAGCTTCTTGCAGAAGGTCCACTATGATTGTTCAGCTCTCAGGGTGGGTGGAAGAGCATTCCAGTGATTTGCTGCGTTGACCGGGAAGCTCAAGCCACCCGCCCTAGCCCATCTAAACTTGGGCAAGATGAGCCGGTTGATGTAGGCAGGTCTGGTCGGTCTTGTTGACTGTGATTTGGTATTTTCTGGGAGAGGTAGGAGGGGCAGTGTTAAAGAGGCACTTCTAGGTGATTGACAGCATTCTGAAGGTGATCTGTTCTTGTATAGGGAGCCAGTGAGTCTTTCTTCTTGCAGCAGAGATATGTTCTCATCTCAGAATGTTAAGAGCCGCACAGAGCGCATTGTTTTGGATGATTTGCAGTTTATGGATATTGCATTTTGAGGTACGAGCAAAAAGAGCATTGCAATAATCTAGTCTGGCACCAATGACGGCTTAGGCTAGATCATCTTGCTGCATTCTTTGAAAGATGGAAAAGCCTATAGGCAAATATATGAGCACATCATTCCTGATGTTGAGCACCCTTAGACTCCCGCCAGGACACCTCTTATGATATGTTAAGACACTTCTGCTGCTGATGACACTCCAAAACTCAACAACTTGTACTTGAAGATGCTGATGTAGGATGAAAATGTAATTATGGGTTGTGAGGGGAGCCTGATGGTAGCCAGATGTAAGCTTTATCATAGAGAAGAAAGTTCTCTAACCCCTAACGATGTAAAATCCATTTATATATTATCGCCCCTCAGTAATTACAAATAAGAGGGGCCAGAGTTTAACCCCTTAAGTGCCAAGGACGAGTATGCTCATCCTTTTTTCATAGACTTGCATAATAGCCTGGCACTTTTCTGGTTCCTGGGATGGCATCCCTCCACAACCTATCTGACTTCTCTTCCACTGAAGAAAGCCTTGGACTTTAACTCTTGGTAGGTCTCACTTACAGTGCTCTGACAGTAATCCATCAATGGGTTGAAAAGTAAAGCAATCTATTCCATCTCATTCATGTTGTTATCAATTCCCCTTTCCTTCCTTCTTCTTCTCCTTCAGTCAGTGAGTGAGGCAGTCAGTCCCAGAATCTAGGGGTTTGGACTTTTATAGAGCAGAATCCACATCACTTTTGAGATGTATCCAATTACTCTAATCCAATTGGTCAATGTATGTGATTGCACAGTGCCCCAAGAGTGATATCACATTAAACCAACCCCTAGGTGGCCATTGGGCATATTAACCTCTTAACAACATTTCCCTCCCATTTGATGTGATGTCATCTTGGTGATTTCTGGCTTTAACAATAGCAACTTTCTAAAAGAGCATATTCCACACATGTAACATGGATGCTAGGATATATGATTAGCTGGTGTGCACTATTTCTGTGCAATGAAATACATATTCACATAATGACGATGGCATCACAAAAATGTCATTTTGGGTCCATCTAATAGGGTCCATCAAGCTTGACATTGTAAAAGCAAATTTGCTCTCTACCACATTTAATTTAAAAGTTAGCAACAGAAATATGAATCTGATGAAATTTCAATGATGCATTTGTGTCAGTCTTCCATTTTACACTAATTACATGCAGTCTTAGTTTCTCTGCCCGTTAACCAAACATCTGATGTCCATGCTGTTGTTTAAGAGCTGGGGTATTTATGACCCAAAGGCCTATCACAATAGTAAAGTCCTTTGTAGTTTAAGTTTCTGAAGCCATTTATGACTTCAGTCCCAGTGCGTATGATGGATTCAATGGTCTGGCTGGCCGTAGATGAGAAATGCATTCTTTCCAAGTGTCAGATTCCTTTCTTCAGGAAAAGCCTAGCTGACTGAAACATCAGATTAGATGAGAGGGAACTACTGGCCAGCTGAATTCAGTGTATATTTAAGATGATAAGCCCAAGCACAGAGAAAGACGTACATTGTAAATTGAACACTTGGACTTTATTGCAGGCCCTGGCTTCCTGGCAGTTTTTATTGCTCAGCTTTCATTTTCTTGACAAAGCAAGGCACCCCCTTCCCATCTGTTCCTGGGCCAGGTGAGTTGGGATACCATTTTTGCAGTTCAGACTTGTAGCCCGTGCTTGATTCAGGGAGACCTGTTGGGAGACCATTAGCCCGTGCTTGATTCAGGGAGACCTGTTGGGAGACCTGTAGCCCGTGCTTGATTCAGAAATGTAGCATTAAAAGTATTTTTATTCTCCAGGTGGCAATAGTCACTTTTAAAAAGAACAACACTATAACATTGCATTTTGTGATCAAAGTTCAGTCCAAGAGACATCTTTAATGTCTCTGCATGTTTCATAATACAGATTTTTAATCCTGTAAATGATATGATATGGTATTTGTAACGCGCCTATACACAAGTGTTTCAAGGCGCGACGAGGCAGGGAGGGAGGGAAACAAGGGGAAGACAGACAAACGATCCTACTAGGCCAGGTGTCATTCAGATCGCGCAAGTGCAGAGGTAAGGGGAAAAGGAGGAAGTGCAGGGGAGGAGGTGGGGGGGAAAGTGCAGTACAAGGTAAGTAGCGTAAGAAATAATAATTAATAAATAATAAATAAAAAGGGCCAGCTGGTGGCAAGTGCGAGGTAAGTGCAGAGCAAGTGCTGGGAAGGGGGCTGTAGGGTACAGTGACAGTCCCACAGTGCACGGGGAGCCAGGGAGGCAGTGCAAGTGGAGAGTGGCTGGGCCCTGGACCGAGGTTGCTGAGAGTGGCCCAGATGCAGGTTTAGTGCTGAATTCAGTGGGGGGTTAAGCAGGTTTAGCAGGGGAGAGGGAGAGAGAAGGCAGAAGCGAAGAGGAAGGTTTTGAGGTGCTTCCGGAACCGGAGATGGTTCTCCTCAAGTTTCAGGGAGGCAGGAAGGCTGTTCCAGAGGGAGGCCCCTGCTGCGGAGAGAGATCTACCCCCAGCTCGTTGCTTCGAGAAGCGGCTGACCATGAGGGAGTTGGAGACGGATGAGCGAAGGGCTCGTGAAGGAAGATATTTAGGAAGAGAGAGTTGAAGGTATTTAGGTCCCTGGCCCCAGAAGGCCTTGTGGACAATGCAGAGGGTTTTGAACTTAATCCTCGCAGCCACTGGGAGCCAGTGAAGGGATTTCAGTCCTGGAGAGATACGGTCCCTGGGCTTGAGGCCAAGGACAAGTCTCGCAGTTCTGTTCTGGATAAGTTGCAGAGGGCGGAGAGTGGAGGCAGGCAGATTAAGATAGAGGCTGTTACAGTAGTCCAGCCTTGAGAGAACCAGGGCTCTGGAGACAGTGAGCTTCTGGGGGAAGGAGAGGAAGGGAAGAATACCTCTGAGGAGGTGCAGCTGGTAGTGTGACTTCTTAGAGACGTCAGATATATGAGGAGAGAAGGAGAGTGTGGAGTCGAAGATGACCCCGAGGTTTTTAGCCTTGCAGGTAGGGGCAGGAAGGGGGCCAAGGGAGGCCGGCCAGAGAGCTGCAGGGAAGGAGGGAGTGGGTGTGCCGATGAGTAGAATCTCAGTCTTACTGGCGTTGAGGCAGAGGTCATTGGCGGCACACCATTCCTGGATAGCAGACAGACAGTCGGAGATGAGGGAAGGAGAGGAGGAGGCCGAGGGTAGCCTGAAAATGAGCTGGGTATCGTCGGCATAGCACTGGAAGTAGGGGCAGAGAGCGGCGATGCGGTGGGCAAGGAGTGCCAGATACTGGTTGAAAAGCCAGGGAGAGAGGTTGGAACCCTGGGGGACACCACAGGTGGAGAAAAAGATGTCAGAGAGGAAGGAGCCCATTTGGACCTGGGAGGGTCGACCGGAAAGGAAAGAAGTCAGCCATGCCAGAGCCTGACCAGTGATACCCAAGTTATCACGGAGACAGTTGAGCAGGATGGCATGGTTGACAGTGTCAAAGGCAGAGGAGAGATCGAGCAGAATGAGAACACAGGGAGTGTTGGAATCGAGGTTCAGGAGCAGGTCCTCACGGATGTTCAGGAGAGCAGTTTCCGTGCTTCTGGCCGCTCTGAAGCCGGATTGATGGTCATGAAGATTACCAACAGATTCAGCATGGAGGTTAAGCTGGGAAATGGCCAGTTTCTCCAGGAGCTTACCCAGGAAGGGAGTAATGGAGATTGGGCGATAATTGGCCGGGCAGGAGGGGTCGGAAGAGGGTTTCTTGAGGAGGGGGTGCACAAGGGAGTGCTTGAGGGGGGATGGGAAGACTCCAGAGGCGAATGAGTGGTTGCAAAAGACAGCCAGGGCAGGAGCCAGGGAGTCGATGTGGTCCTTGATGGTTTTGGAGGAACAGGGGTGAACCTGTTTAGACGAGGCTTTCATAGATCGGACTTGTCTGGAAACCTCATCAGCAGAAAAAGGTGGAAAAGAGGAGAAGGAGGGCGGAGGGGCGGCTGCAAGAGAGCAAGAGGAAGAGCCGGGAAGAGAGGGAGGGGGGAGAGAGGAGGAGAGCGAGGACAGGATGTCCTGAAACATATACACAATTAAAGGCCTGCAGCAATGCAGGCCCAATTGCTTTTTTCTGTCATCTTCAATGCTATGCTTTTCATCTTAGATTGAGCAGTTATCCATTTTAATAGGAACCTGCTGGATTCTTCCATGTAACATTAACAACTCCTTTTTGTGCCTTGTCAAACAATGTCAGATGTATATTTTCATTTTAGTAGTGCTAAGAACATAGCACATTTTACTTTCACGTGTGATATGATATGATTGTTTATTTATATAGCCCCTATACACTATGTGTTTCAAAGCGCTTCAAGGCAAGGGAGGGAACAAGGGAAAATACAACCACATTCTTACAGGCCATAAACAGTAAGGATGTGAAATTAACTATCGTACTCGGCCTGACGACATTTCAGATAGTGCAAGAGCTAAGACATAGATAAGGAAGGGAGGGCGAGAGTGGGAAGGAAATGGAAACAGACAGGTGACTACCGTACTAGGCCTGAAAACATTTGTGGTAGAGCCGGAGGGAAACAAAAGGTGAGGGAGAGGGTGCAGAAAGGGAGGGGAGGAACAAAACAAGCGACTATCATACCAGGCCTGACGACATTTCAGATAGTGCTGGAGGGGTGGTGGGGAGGAAAAAAACAGTAATGGGAGGGTGGAGGAAACAGGTGAAGTTGCTATCATATTAGGTCCAGGGACAATTCTGATAGAGTAAGTGCATCGAAGAAAGTAAGGGGAGGAGATAGGAAAAGGGAGAAGGGAAAGGAGGAGAGAAAAAAGAGTAAGCAGTCAAAAAGAGTGGAGACGCAAGAGTGGAGAGCGAATACAATTGCAGAAGTCAGTAGTAACACATAATGTTGAAAGCCAGGATACAAGATGAAGATGGGAACAGCATGATTCAGGGCCACCATGAGTACAAGATGCAAAGGAAGTCCAGCATGAGAGTTGAGAAAGAGTGACGCAAAGTGAATGAATGAAGTCCATAAAAGTCAAATCCAGCATTGGCCACAAGACAGTGATGGTGAAGGAAGGCACCGGGTGGGCGGGGCTTGCTAAGTGGTGAAAAGGAGCAGCAGGCAGGAAGGTACCAGGTGGGTGGGGCTTAGGCCAGGTGTCTTAGATCCACTTGCACCTGCTCCCTATCTGCAAAGGAAAAGAAGCTGGAGGGCTCCTTAAGTAGGGAAACAGAGTGGCAAGCAGGAAGGCACCAGGTGGGTGTGGCTTGCTAATTGGTGAAAAAGAGCAGGAAGCAGGAAGGCACCAGGTGGGCGGGGCTTGCTAAGTGGTGAAAAAGAGCGGCAGGCAGGAAGGCACCAGGTGGGAGGGGCTTAGGCCAGGTGACCTAGATCTACATGCACCTGCTCCCCATCTGCAGATGCTATCAGATGCTCTGCACAGGCCACAACTCACATGCTTCTTTTTAAACTGGAACTTTTTTCTGCATCTTTTCTTCAAGATGGATGTCCCTACAAATCCCCCCTCTTGCTCTTACTCCTTGCAGCAGCAAAAATGGAAGGACAAAGGAGTTGATATTTTCCTTCTGGTCGACTTTGGATACGTTTTTCACCATCACCTTCCATTTGCGGCACAACGGAAATCTTCTTTTCTAACTGGATCTTTTTCACTGTCCATTTTTCCCTGGACGTAACCTTCCCCATTCATCTGGCACTGGAAGGAATGTTCTGGTTAATGTATTATTGAGACGTTTAGAAAGGCTACTTTAGTAACACATAGAGACCTACATTTTTAGAAAAACAGTAAATCCTATCATGTTTTTTTTACATTAACTTCACTAATTTAGAATAGTATTTTTGCTCAAGTCATTCTCTTGCACTCTAATGTGATTACTTACCTGTTAATGTCCCTTGTTATTCCTTTTCTTTTTCTGTTCTTCAGATTTCATTCTTCAACATTCTCTTCAGCTGGCTTCTCAATCATTCTCAAAGCTTGTCGAGGGTGCCAGCTTTTCAGTTGATTAATATGGACCCATTTTTCCTTAATCAGATATTCTTTTGGGATTCAGATCTTATAGGTGACAGGAGAGACTTTATCGATGATCTCAAAATCACCTTACCAAGAAGGTAAAAACCTCTTCTTCTTGGCTTGGTTTCTATGAAACGTATAGAGATAAACGCTGTCACCTACCTCGTACTCCCGTTTCGTTGACAAACTGATTTACCCCCAAATCTAAAAATGTTTTAACAATGGCAAAAACGAAATAGACTGTTTTATTTACTATATTTGATGAGTAAAAATAAAAAGAAATGTAGCAAACCGATTTCTTTTTATGTTATGCAGAAAACATAGTAAGGAATAAGCTGGAAAAGTGCAAGAGAGCAGTGATGTGCTGTTGGCTGCCTCAGCCTGGTGGGTGCGTTGGCTGGGCTTGGGGTGTTTTACGGTCAGTAGTCGTCGTGTGCTGTTGTGCAAGTCTATGTGTGATTTGTTTTGTTGTTGCAGTGTAGTCAAGTTTGTGCATATTGTTGTGTTGTAGGCTTGTGGTTGTTTTTTGTTAGAGTTTGAGAGGTGTATGCAGAGAGGTGAAATTGTTAGTTGATTGGTTAATTGGCATTTTATTTTATTTTGTATTTTATTGCATTTATTACAAGCCCAGACCCTTAGGTATCACGGCGAGGTTACAGACAGCTTGGTTAAAACAGTTATTAAGGAGTGCCAATCGGGTGCAATTATAGATATATAAAGACAAAGCATACATGATAAATCTAAATACCAAGCGTCAGTGAAAGATATATAGAGACATTTTTGCTGAGGCATGGAATGGAGTGTTAGACTTAGCTAAATAGCCACGTTTTCAGGGATTTTTTAAATCCTGAGAATGTTTCCTCATTTTTGATGAGGAGGGGAAAGAGTGTTCCAATGTGTGGGGGCCAGGTATGGGAAGCTGCTACCTCCTGCCTTGGTAGTGTTGTAGCGAGGGATAGATAGGAGAAATTGGCTGTTGGATCTAAGGGGTCTCTTTGATACTTTTCTGGTGATGGCGTGGTTGAGGTAAATGGGGACACTTGAGTGGATGCATTTGAACTTGAAGCACAGGGTTTTGAAAGTGACTCTGGCTTTGATGGGGAGCCAGTGGTGGTCTCTTCTGATATTAGAAATGTGGTCGGACTTTCTTATTCCAAGGGCCGCGCGAAGGGCTTTATTTTGAATGAGCTGGAGTTTATTTAGGTTGGCTTTTGAGGTGCCCAGAAAGAGTACATTCCAGTAGTCAAATCTGGATAGAATTAACGCTCTTGCCAGCGTGATACAGTTGGTGGGGGTCAAGAATTGGCGACTGAGAGCAATACGTTTGGCGGTGTAGGATGTGGAAGAAGAGAGGGTGTTAATGTGCTTAGTCATGGTGAGAGTGGCATCTAGGTAGACACCTAGTGTTTTTACTTGTTTGAACACCGGTATCTTGGTGCCATCAATATTGATCGATGAGTAATCAGCATGTAACACTGCTATTTTAGACTGGGAGCCCACGATGAGCACCTCAGTTTTCTCATCATTGAGACAGAGGCTATTTAGTGCCATCCAATTTTGGATTATGGCATATATTTTGTAATGGTGTAGGTGCCTTGAGTGTAATCTCCCAATAGAGGGATGAGGATCTGGGTGTCATCTGCAAAATTAGTGTAGATGACACCCATATCATCTAAGGCTGAGAAAAGGAGTTTAGTATACGCATTGCATAGTGTTGGTGAGAGACAGGATCGTTGGGGGACCCCTATGGGCGCTGCGATAGGGTTGGCAGCTTCTTTACCTATGGAGACCCTGGAGGTTCTCTCAGCAAGAAAGGATTTGATGCAGGTAGTAGCTTCGGTGGAGAAACTGAAATCTTTGGCTAGAGTGGAGCACAGTTTATTGTGGTCTACTAGGTCGAACGCTGCAGAGGGATTGAATAGGAGGAGGATGCAGAGTTTCCCTGAGTCTCTGATGGCATCCATCTGGATATTTAAGTCCAGGAGAACCGTTTCTGTACTATGGTTGGGGCAGAAGCCAGATTGCCTCGTGCCAAGGAGATGGTTTTGTTCGAGGTGAGCTTGAACTTGGTTATATGCTAGTTTATCCATTATTTTAAGGAGAAATGGGATGGTTGTAATTGGCCTGTAAATGGTGGGCACAGAAGGGTCTAGAGTAGATTTTTTCAAGAGGGGTGTGACCCAGGCTTCTTTAATACTTGTTGGTACTAGGTTAGTATCAAAGGATGCATTCACAAAGTTGGTGATAATAGGCGTGAGAGTGGGGGCACAAGATTTGACTACTGATGCTGGGACGGAGTCACCTTTGCAATTGGAAGCTTTGAGTTTGGCAATGGTGTCAAATACTACATTTTGGGAAACTGGTGTGAAATGGAATGGAGAGCTGGTGATCCCCTGAGGTTGCCGGGTAGGATTAAGAATGACAGGTTTGTTAGCTAGTGATTGTTTTTTGGTTGTGATTTTTTTTGGAGTTCTATTTTGGCTGTTTGTGCATCTTGAATAGTGGTATACCACTCTTTGCTAATGGTTGGATTTATGGCTGGGGTCGGGTTTTCCAATTCTTTTAGAATAGCAAATAATTCTTTGGTATCAGAGGTGGCATTGCTGATCCTAGTATTATACGCATTCGATTTGTGAGTAATAATGGCTGTTTTATAGGTTTCATTTATCTCTTGGTAGGCTTTTTCTGCCTCTGCAGTGGGGTGCTTTCTGTAAGCATGTTCAAGCGCGCGTTTGGTTCTTCTAAGGGTAATTAGGTCATCATTGAACCAGAAGCAGGAACGTTTGTCTGAACGTTTAGTCTTGGTATTGAGTGGAGCTATAGCATTAATAGTTCCAGTGAGACAGTTATGATATGTATCTGCTAAGAGGCAAGGGTTGTCGCTAGTGAATGAAGTGGAGTCTAGGATTTTTGAGAGAAGAGGCGTTAAATTTTCTGGCGTGAGTTTCCGGGAGTTCCTAGTTTCATATGTATTGATTGTTTTAGGTTTCCTGGTATGGGTTCGGAGGGATTAATGGTAAATGTAATGTTATGGTGATCAGTCCAAGTAAGAGGGGAGATGGCGTCGATAGTTATGAGTGTATTAAGAGAGAGGATCCAGTCAAGGGTCCTACCTTTGATGTGTGTGGGTGCATTCACTAGCTGGCTGAAACTCATATCCTTCAGGGAGGAGTGAAGTGCTTCTGCTTTGGAGTCTTGGCTGTCGATAAAACCTAGATTTTGGTCTCCCAAAATAATACATTTTGTATTAGGTTTTATAAGAGGAGCTAATAGCAGAGGACTTTCGGTTTCTGGGTGATTATTGGGGTTGGGTGCTCTATAAATTACTATTAAGTTGATTGTAGTTTTTCCATTTATGGGAAATTTTACGAGCAATGTTTCATATCCTTAAATGCTTTCAATGGGACAAGATCTAAGCTGTAGTTTAGTCTTAGCTATTATGGCGACACCACCACCTTGTGAGTGGGTCCTGTCTGTTCTAGGAATGGTATAATCTGATTGAATGGCGAGTGATAGTAGTGGGCCTAACGCTTGATGGAGCCAGGACTCTGTGACTACTAGTAGGTCGAGCTGAGATTCCATAATGAGGTTGTGAATTTCTAGGGCATGAGCCCCTAGGGAGCGAGCATTTATTAGGGCGCCTTTGAAGGTAGTTGGTAGTTGATTGGGGTGTCAGGATATTATGTTCGGTTTCTGGCTGGGTGTGTGGTTTTGATGAGGGGTATGCACTCTGGGCATGGTTGGTTTGAGAGGTGTGTGTTCATATTTGGCAAGTTGGGGTGGAAAAGCGTACGAGTCCTTAAGCGAAGGTGTTTTACAAGGGTGAGAGAGTTTTTCAGTAGGATTGTAATGACTCTCTGCAATAGGCAAAGTGTGGGAGATTGGGTCAGGGCTGTTTGCATGTACATTCGTATTCGGGATAGTCATGGGGGCATAACTGGTAATGTTTGGGAATGGTGGTGCAGTGGGTAGGAATGGGGTAGGACATGGAATGGGGTGGTGCCGGGGGCATGCTAGTTTACTAAGGCCATTATTATGGATGGGGCCAATAATGATTACCCAAGCAGGGTATGTGGTTTGGAAGAATGCAGAACGGGAACATGATGAGGGTGAGCCAAGTTAGCATGTTGGACTGGTGTCACGGAAGACTAGACCAGTTGATGCTAGATAAGTGGTAGAGGAAAGGTGAGGGCTTGGGCGGTGTCTCCTACTACACTTTAGTTGGCAGGGTGCGTGAGGTAAGCACAAGTGTATTATTACAAAGAGTTTATTAGGGAAGCGTGGGTCAACCGTGTTTAAATACTTTAGACTTTCTGGGCGGCTAGCAACATTTATGCATGCGGCTTAGGATAGAACAAGTAGCAGTCAAGGTATAGTCAGACAAAGGTTATGAGCACCTAGTTGGTCTATTCTAACTGGGGTTGTAGCATAAAAGTATGAGGCACAGCAAGGTAACAGACATAGGTTGAAGCATACATAAAGCGCAGGAGCAATTAAATTGGCAACAAATTGGAATATGCACAAAACACTGGTGTCCGATAGATTGGTATCCTTAGGCCTTCTGGGTTGGCGTGTATAGGTAGGGCACAATAATGTGCTAACAGTGAGGGGGCTATAAGCCAATAAAGCACAGCACAAATCAAATAGTTGTTACAGTGTACAATTTTGCATGATAAAGTGCAGTGAGTGGTGCCTAAGGTCGAGGTGCGTAACTAGCCTTGCAAAGTATGGCTTGCGTGTGATCCGGGAACTGTGCAACAACAAGGACGCATAGACATGTTAGAGGGGAAATTACCATTCGAGCTGATGGAGCAGCTATAATGGGTGGAAAGAACAAAGTTAAGGGAGGTGCATGCATAGGTGGGATAGTGACAAAAATAATCAGTTTAATGCATGACAATCAGAGTGGTCAGGTGGAGGTTTGGCTCGTGGGCCATGTAGCGTACTTAGCAAGTCTCACCTTGCTGTGTCTATAGGAAGGTCACGGTGCAGACCGGCATACGCTGTGCAGGGTTTCAGATCCTAGTAGTTGTTTGTAAGCAGGCATTGCTGTCAGGAAGTGAGGCTCTGAATTTCCATATTCTCTCCAGGTGGGGCGCGAGAGAATCTCTGCATCTCTGTCCTAATTTGGGCCGTCCGATACTCAAAGTCCCTTTCACACATGGCATCCACTCACATTCATAACCTTACCCAAGTTTGGCCTCGGCCACCTACGTGCCACGTGTCTGTATGCGAGGCAGGCAGACGTTTGTGCGTCCCTTCAAATCTGGGCCAGGGAGCATTCCCAATCCAGTCGGTGTGCCGCATTGACTAGCCAAGGCTACTCCATCCATATGTGGCGGGTGGTTGGCATTCATCATCTTATTCAGTTGTTTATGCAGGCTATCGCTCCCAGATGCCAACACTTGCAATTACGTCCAGGGGCGGCGCCTGCCTTCATTCACAACTCCATACGGTCAATGCCCATGCCATTGTCCACAGCTTAGTTCAAGAGTGGCAAGTGCTAACATTCCCACAACTCTATACAAGTATGATATCTGGTAGCAATTATGGGGCGGGTTATCGCTTGTGTCCTATTCGATTTAGCATCGTCTCTCTTGTTGTGGTAAGAGTTTCTCTGGTGTTTCTGGGTGTTGTCAGTGTCATCTTAAATTTAGTCATCCTTTTCTTTGTGTTTCCTGTTTAGTTGTTTCGGTTTTTCAGTTTGAATCTGTGGTGTTGAAGAGCCAGGTTTTTAGTAATTTTCTGAATATTAGGTGGTCTTTGGTGTTTCTTATTTCTTTCGGTATGTTGTTCCAGGTTTTTGTTGCTAAGTGGGAGAAGGAGGAGCCCCAAGTTTTTTTTATCAAGGTATGGTTTTTGTTCCAGGCGGATTTCATTGCTTGATCTGAGGAGTCTCGTTGGCTTTTGGATTGTTATTTTCTTTTGTAGGAATTCAGCTCCTTGTACGCTGATTCCTCTGTGAGTTATGCACATTGTTTTGAAGGTGATGCGATGTTTAACTGGGAGCCAGTCAGTGTTTTAGGGCTAGAGTGATGTGGTCTCTTCTGGATGGTTTGAGGAGCATTCTGGCTGCGTTTTGGATCCGTTGTAGTTTCTTCAGGAGGTATTCGGGTATCCAGAGATAGAGGCTGTTTGCATAGTCGATTCTTGACATGATGAGGGCAACGATTGTGAGTGTTTTGTGGGTGAAGGAGAGGAAAGGTAGGATTCTTCTTGCCGTGTGGAGGAGGAAGGAGCATATCTTGATGATTTAATTTATTTGTGGTTCTAAGGTTAGGGTGTTGTCCATCAGGACTGCCAGATGTGTTACTACCTTAGATGGTGTTGGTGCAGTTCCCATTTCCGTTGGCCATGGAATGTAGGTGTTGTTCTCTTGGTTTTTGGATATGATCATGATTTCTGTCTTTCCTGGGTTGATTTTCAAGTTGTTGGCATTCATCCAGTTAAAGACTTCTTTTAGACACTCGATTAGGGTTGAGTGTTCAGCTTGAGTGTCTTCGATTTTGTAGATGATTTGGGTGTCATCTGCGTAGTTGTAGCATGTAATGTTGTATTCTTTGAAGAGTCTGATTACTGGCATCTGGTAGATGTTGAAGTACAGTGAGGATAGTGAGGACCCTTGTGGTACTCCACAGTCGTTAACTTGTGGGGTGGATTTGAAGGGTTTTATCCATACGATTTCTGTTCTGTCTGCTAAGAACGATTTAATCCACAGTAATGCCATGTCCCGTATGCCTATGTCTTCTAGTCTTTTGGTTAGGGTGTCATGGCTAACTGTGTCAAAGGCTGCGGAGAGGTCGAGCAGAATCAGGGCTGAGGTTGTGTTTGAGTCCACGTTCATTTTTAGGTCTTCCCAGATGGATAGTAGTGCTGTTTCTGTTCCTCTTACGGGTCTAAAACCAACTTGTGCTTGGTCAAGCTGGTGGTGTTTTTCTCCATGTTTTTAGGTTAATTTGTATACGTAGGTTTCAAGGAGTTTTTGTGGATAGGGAATGTTTGAAATCGGCCTGTAATTGGAGAGGTCTTCTACGTCACCACTTGTATTTTTTATCAATCAGGGCCCGGAGGCGGGCGGGAGGTGGGAGAAAGGGGGAGAGGGAGGAAGAAGGAATCTGGCAACTGCGAGTGCCTCGGGCAGGGTCAGGGGCACAAAACAAGGCCCAAATGAGGTGGACCAAGACCAAGAGGGACGCTGGCCACCTTCACTCACCTGTACTGCTCTGGATGGGAAATGAGCGTGTAGGGGGAGGCTGGTGGAACACACCACAAAACAACCGTAGAACGTGCCAATCAGGGTCCAAGGGCGGGCGGGAGGAAGGGAGAGAGGAAAAAGAAATCCAGCAACTGCGAGGGCCTCTGGCAGGGTCAGGGGCACAAAACAAGGCCCAAATGAGGTGGACCAAGCCCAGGAGGGATGCTGGCCGCCTTCACTCACCTATACTGCTCTGGATGGGGATTGAGCATGCATGGGGAGGCTGGTGGAACACACCAGGAAACAACCGTAAAACAGGCCAATCAGGGTCCAGGGGCGGGCGGGAGGAAGAAGGAATCCAGCAACTGTGAGGGTCTCGGGCAGAGTCAGTGGCACAAAAAAAGGCCCAAATGAGGTGGACCAAGCCCAGGAAGGACGGTCACCCCTTCACTCACCTGTACTGCTCTGGATGGGGAATCGTATAAAAAAGTATTGTTTTTTCCTGCCCCATTGCAAATGTGTTTAGATAATACAGATTGTGACAAAACCTATTTGCTCCATTCTATATTATGAAAGCATTTGCTCACTCTTTAAAACTCATGAGAATGTTAGATAATCTGGCCCCAGTTCTGCCACCGGACTACTCCAGGGGCCTTTTTCGTAACCAGCAGAGTCTGTGAAGATCATTCACCCACTTAATTCCAATGGAGGCAACCAATTCTTTCTCGCCATCTTTAGTAATATGGTAGGAACACCCATCCACATAAACTGTGGGTATCCCCTGTCAAGGGTTTTCTTTATATACCTTGTGCAGGGACGCCAGGTATGCATCCATTTTGTTTTTTTTAGGTTTTTCTTTTTTTTATACTCTTATGTATAAACATCAGCGCATTACGAACAACGCATCTTTGCAACAAACATGACATTTGTGGCATGGTATAGCCCATCATTAACGTTAACATGTTCCCCAACTTTCCCACCTTCCCCTTGCCCAGTTCCCTCCCCTCTCGAAATTGCCTGCAATGTTGGTGCCTAGTAATAATAATGTAATGTCTTTGTTAGAGTCAGAGGGGCACCATTGTGTTGCGCTCCTCCAAGCTGCTGTTTCCGCTATTGCCTATTTCCTAAGGTCTCGCCACCAGTCTGCTATATTGGGGCCCCATGGGATTTCCATGCCATAGCTATCCTGCATTTGACTAGTATGAATGCTAGGTCTTTCACTTTGGATATGTGCCGTGTAGGTTTGGTGATGCTTATAGCATCCCAACAAGCAGGCTGATGGCGACGCCTGGTTCGTGGTCATAACCACCATTTTCATTCTGGTTGCCAGTTCTTCCCAATGTTTCCTAATGTAGGACATGCCCAGATCATGTGCAGTAACCTGGCATTTGGTGCATTACATCTGGGGCAGTTTTGTGCCGCTGCTCCAAGGATTCGTGAAACTCTAAGGGGCGTTAAATATGCTCTATGACTGACGTACCATTGGATCAGCTAAAATCTAGCATTACGAGACACTTTTTTGTGATACCGCAATATCTTTGACCAGTCTGAATCTTGTACCGGGCTCCTAAATCCACTTCCCATTTGTTTCTGACAGCCAAATCCCCAGGGGGTTCGCTGATTCGGAGAAAGTTGTATAATCTAGATATTGGCCCTCATTACAACCTTGGCGGAGGACCATGGTGCTATTAGCACCATGGTCCATGCCGCTTAGGTTGCAATTCCGCCATGGTGGATGGCGGAATTACCGCCCCATTCCAAGGTGAGTGGGGCGGTAATTCCCCATTCACCAATGGCCCCTTCCCCATTCCCATTTTTGCCCCATAGGGCATAATGGGAATGGGGAAAGGCGATAATTACGGCACCGTAAATTACGGTGCCGTAATTATCGCCAAGGTCCCTTTGCGGCATGGCTTTTAACGGCTGCAAAAAGCAGCCGTTAAACAGCCATCCCGCAAAGGGAACCTTGTAATCAGGCGTTAAGGGTTGGCGCCGTTTACGGCGCCGTAAACCCCTTAAAGCCTGAGTCGGAATGAGGGCCATTGTGTGACAACCTTCTGCCAAGTCGTGTAGGGGTTCAACTACTGCATGTGTTTCCAATATCCCTCCATAGGTTGGTCATCTATGCAACATAGCATTCAGGATGATGCGGTACATCAGGTATTAGCCAGGATGTATGTCTCTAATATCTACTAGCTCCTGGAAGGGTATGAACTATGAGCCATCTACCAGGTCCTCTATAGTGGCGATGCTGTGTGTTTCCCAATCTATGCAAATACCCAGCCGTGTTGGGGGTGCGTTTGGGACAAGTGAGGTTAGGGAGATTTGTATGGAAAATGGATCAGTTAGTCCTATCAATGCGAGCACCCTATCCCACAGTTGGGTACCTAGCAATACCAAGTGTGAGCTCTGAGTGGCCAGAGGCTTTTTGTGCCACAGTAGCTCTTTGAGAAAGCAACCTGATATTGAGGGCTGGAGTAAGTCTGTATCTGAAATGGCTTGTCTGCTAACCAGCCCACTTCGAATTGCAGCTGCCATGCAATGTAAAATGACTCAAAGTGTGGAGCTTTGACACCATCTTCTTCGTAAGGCTTCTGTAGGGAGGAAAATGCTATTCTGCACCTTCCGTTGCACCATAGGAATTCCCTACTTAGTGAATCTACAGTCTTAGAAGGACTTAGGTATATTGTAAGGGACGTTTATTCTGCACCTTCCGTTGCACCATAGGAATTCCCTACTTAGTGAATCTACAGTCTTAGAAGGACTTAGGTATATTGTAAGGGACGTTTATTCTGCACCTTCCGTTGCACCATAGGAATTCCCTACTTAGTGAATCTACAGTCTTAGAAGGACTTAGGTATATTGTAAGGGACGTTTATTCTGCACCTTCCGTTGCACCATAGGAATTCCCTACTTAGTGAATCTACAGTCTTAGAAGGACTTAGGTATATTGTAAGGGACGTTTACAAAATGATGTAGTAGTCTGGGAAGTGCCACCATCTTCAGCAGTGCTAACCTGCCCATTAATGACAGGGATAATTTAGCCCACAACTTCATTGAGTTTTTGATTCCGCCAAGGGCTTTCTGTGTATTGGTGGCATGTTCAAGCCCAGCAGCTCGATATATGTTAATGCCAAGGTATCTGGATGTGTTAGTTCTCCGCTGTAGGGCAAGGATAGGGAGCTTATCCTGACATACTTTGGTTAAGCCTGCCAGTGGGAACAGGGATGACTTCGCTTTACTAATAGTGATACCTCAGAGGCGTGCTCAAAGGTCTAGGACCTCCATTATGAGTTCCAAATTGTCTTCTGGGTTTTGTATGTATTACAGTGTATCGTCTGCATACAAGGATATTAAATGGCATGTTCCATTAATGAGTATTCCTGCATCTATGTATTCTGCTCTTAGGTATGTTGCAATCAGATCCATTGTCAGAATATAGAGCAGTGGGGATAATGGGCAACCTCGTTTAGTACCCCTTTCTAGAACCCAGTGCGCCGAGAACTGTTTGTCCATCTTGACTCTTGCCTCTCGTTTGGTATATATTTATTTCACCCAATTGATAAACATCTGCCCAAAACCAAACTGACGTAATGTGGAATTTAGCCAGTCCCATTTGATGGAGTCAAATGCTTTTATGGCATCTAGTGCAGCCACCGCACAGGGTGTGTCCCAGGAAGCAGTGCTGTCAATAACGTGGTGCAAGCGCCTTAGATTCCAAGCCATATGTCTGCCTGGTACATACCATGTTTGATCGGGGTACACCAGGATATTAATCACTTTTTTTTATCTATTGGCCAGCAGTGCCGCCAGGAGTTTACTATCCTGATTAAGCATGGATAGGGGTCAGTTCGAGCTACATCATAATGGCATTTTGTGTGGCTTGAGGAGGGGTATTATAATTGATTCCCTCAGGCTGCGAGGAAGAATACCTATGTTTTATGCCTCTGTTAGTGTATTGAGGAGGTGGAGAGCCAGTTCCTCTGCAAATTCTTTATAGAAGTCACTGGGCAGACCGTCTATGAACAGAGTCTTCTCTGATGGCAATGAGCTTATTATGTCTGATAATTATTCCAGTGTGATGGGTGCGTCTAGGCTGTTAACAGCCACCTCCTTGAGTTGAGGAAGACATATCTCGCTTAAGACCTCCTCTAAGTGCGAGCGTGGGGCCGTAGGCTCCTCGATGTATAGATCCTGGTAGTACAATTGGAAAACCGCAGGAATCCCCTCTTGTGTGGTGCATGTAGTGCCTTGTTGCATGTGTATGGAGTAAATGGGTACCCGCAGCCCTTTTTTTTGTATAGACAAGAAAGAAGTTGGCCTGGCATGTCGTCTTCAGCATGTTGTACCTCAATATATTTAGAATAATTGTATCGGCCTAGTCTTTCCCAGCATTCTATACATTTTAGTTATAATACTGGCTCATCTGTGTCCTTCTCTCTTTGGCTTGAGTTTGACTGTGCTAGCTTTTGCAGTGCCTCCTCATTAGAGGTGAGTTCCCTGCTTAGCAAGGCTTGTAAGCCGCCCACCTTGGTAATTGCAGTGGCCCTAATGACCACCTACACCACCTCCCAGAGAGTGCCAGCACTAGGGACACTTCCAATGTTATGTGAGAAGTATTCTTTGATGCTCTCTCGGACATGATCTCGAAATGGGGGGCCTTGCAGTGCCTCACTTCTGAGTCTCCATGTGGGAATGGGGGGTCTCATGGGTACATATTGCCACTTCAACAATAGGGGGGCATGGTCCGATAAGACTGCGCTCTTATATTCGGCAACTACTAGGTCAACAGCCAGGTCTTTGCCTTCAAAAAATAGTCTGGTCTGGTGAGGACAGAGTGTGGTGAAGAATAGTGCGAGTGATATCTGGAGTGCGGATGTAGTGTCCTCCATATATCTGCTAGCTCTAAGGATGTCAGGAGTGTTGTCATGGACCGTGCTCGAGGGGTCGGTCTTTGGAGTTTGGTATCCGACCTTTCCAATTGCAGGTTTATGACACAGTTAAAAGTCCCCTTCCCATATGGTCTTGATCTAGCTGTATGGCCCAAGACATGGGCAGATGGGGAGCAGGTGCAAGTGGATCTAGGTCACCTGGCCTAAACCTCGCCCACCTGGCACCTTCCAGGTTGTTGCTCTTTTTCCCCACTTAGCAGGCCCCGCCCACCTGATGCCTTCCTGGTTGCTGCTCTTTTTCCTTACTTAAGGAGCTCTCCAGCGTCTTTTCCTTTGCAGATGGGGAGCAGGTGCAAGTGGATTTAGGTCACCTGGGCTAATCCCCGCCCATTTGGCACCTTCCAAGTTGCCGCTCTTATTCCCCACTTAGCAAGCCCCGCTCACCAGGTGCCTTCATGGTTGCTGCTCTTTTTTCCTACTTAAGGAGCGCTCCAGCCTCTTTTTCTTTGCAGATGGGGAGCAGGTGCAAGTGGATCTAGGTCACCTGGCCTAAGCCCCGCCCACCTGGCGCCTTCCAGGTTGCCGCTCTTTTTACCCACTTAGCAAGCCCCACACACCTGGTGCCTTCTAGGTTGCTGCTCTTTTTCCCCACTTACCAAGCCCCGCCCACCTGGTGCCTTCCTGGTTGCCGCTCTTTTTCCCTACTTAATGAGCGCTCCAGCCTCTTTTCCTTTGCAGATGGGGAGCAGGTGCAAGTGGATCTCTTTTTGACTGCTTTACTTACTGTTCTCTCATTCCCTCCCTTTCTCCCTTTTCCTATCTCCTCCCCTCCTCCCCTTACTTTCTTCTATGTACTTCTATCTACTCTCAGAATTGTCCCTGGACCTAGTATGATAGCAACCTCATCTGTCCCCCTCCACCCCTTGCTTGTCCCCCCCCAGCACTATCTGAAATGTCGCTAGGCCTAGTACGATAATCGCTTGTTTTGTTCCTCCCCTCCCTTTCTACACCCATCTCCCTCACCTTTTGTTTTACTCTGGCGCTACCAGAAATGTCACCAGGCCTAGTACAGTAGTCGCTTGTCTGTTTCCATGTGCTTCCCACTCTCCCCCTCTCTTCCTTATCTATGTCTTAGCTCTTGCACTATCTGGAATGTTGTCAGGCCGAGTACGATAGTTAATTTCACATCCTTACTGTTCATGGGCTGTAAGAATGTCATTGGGCCTCATTATGACTCTGACAGTAGCCGTGCCAGAGCCATTTTTTTCCGGCACCCGGGAATGGGCAATTACCGGGGCATTCCGGCCCCGCCGGACCCGGTAATTGCCCATTCCTGGGCAACATGGTCTGCTCGCGGGTGCCGGTATGCCTGCCTGGTCAGACCTGGCGGGCTGGAAGGGACCCGTGAGCAGACCTCATAGTTGTTACCGGACCGGCAAGCTTATAATGAGGTCCATTGTATTTTCCTTTGTTCCCTCCCTTGCTTTGAAGCACTTTGAAAATGTGCATAGGCGCTACATAAATAAACTATCATATCATATCATATCATACAGTGTCTGGAAAAAGACTGCAGTGTCATGATTGGGGGTGTAGCTATTGATTAAGCAGTTATCTACATTCTCAAGAAGATCCTGCATAAGCACCATTCTGCCTTCATTATCGGTTTTAAACGGGGTCACTTTAAAGGGCACTGTGGGGGCTATCCAAGTCAACACTCCCCGGGCGTATGCCGAGTATGGGGAGCCGAAGGTTCGCCCGCCCCACTTGCTAGCGATCAGCGCTTGTTTGTCTGCTGTGAGGTGGATCTCCTGTAGTAGGGCAATATCAATGTTATGTCTGCGGAGTTATGCGTAGACCCGGTTCGTTTTCACATAACTGTTTGAGCCTCTGACATTCCAGGTAAGCAATTTCAATTCAGTAGCCATGATAATCTATACCATTTGCCCGGGGTACGTTGTAACTGGGCCCAGTGTTTCCAACCAACAGACAGCTTACCTACATTATTCCCTAAGGGTAGAGCCAGAAATCATACAATGTTGTAAAGCGCCCCTTGGTGCAGGCAAAAGATAACTCCCAATAACTTTGCCAGCTTCCTTAACTAACAACAGTTGGCCAGCAAAGTTACCCATGCTCAGGTGCATCCGCTTTTCGCAGCCGCCTCCCGTGTCTGGTCCGGAGACTTGCGTGCATCTGTTGGACGTAGAAACAAGTGTCCCAAGTAGAAAAACTCTGAGGGCGGGTCGGAGGCAGCCTGGGATCGAGTTCCCTTCCTTGGAGGTGATGTTTCCTTACTTAAAGTGGGTCCTTCTATATATATGAGCTAAGTGACATCTGCCGTCTTGAGAGGTCGTCTGCCCATGGGTAACCCGCTTGTCCTGGGGTTCCCAGCCAGCTCCAGGTTAGTACCGTTCTATTATGTAAGAGAGTGGTCGATTACATCCTGTTACTTCATGCTGTTTGCTGCTCTTGCGGAAATATTACTATGTTACATCAGTGTGCCGTTGCCCTCTGTGAGGGGACTATGTCTCTCTGTCAATCCACGCGTGTGCCTAGCTTTGGCTGATGGCTTGCAGCTGCTCTTTGTATCAAATTGCCCTGACTTGAATAGGATAATAGCTTCTCCCTATGTTTGTAGTTGACGATTTTGCTCTAATTGGTCATGGTGGGGCTCCTGGGGGTGGTTTTCTGGTTAGGGCTCTATGTGCCTTTTCTATTGTGAAGCCCTGCGAGAGATTCCCAGGGCCTATCTCTTGTAGGAACATATTCTCCACATAGGATGTGGGATCTGTTCCTTCTTCTCTTTCTGGCAGGCCAATGATGCACACACTATTTCTCGGGGCTCTCCCCTCTGCGTCCTCTGCCCTATCTTCTAATAGTCTAACCTTTTGTTGTAAAATGTGGACCTCGGGGTGGATTTCGTGAATCCTTGCATTGTTGTCTGTCAGCTGTTTTTCTAGTTCCGTTGTCCTATCGGATCATTTCCTGACATCTTGGTGTAGTAGTTCCACATCCACCATGACTGCGTCTACTTTGAAACACGGCAAGCTTTTCAGTTCTGCAATGGCCAGCAGAATTTGGTTGTCCCGCTCTCCGGCTTCTTTAACTGTGTTTTGTGTCAACGCCATTTGGGTAGTGGGCGTCTGCAGTTGGATTTTAGCATAGTTGTCTATCATTGCTTGGCTGCTTTTGGGTTTGGCCGCTTTTCAGCACTCTCTATGTGGTGCGCTCAGTAGGCAGTCTGTGAGTATTTCCACCATGTTATAGGAGGGTGGCTGGCTGGGTTCAGCATATGATTGCGCCGTATTTCTTAATCTTTGGCCTAGCTTCCCCTACTTGTAATTGGTGCCGAGTAGGGTAGAGGCTCCCTGTGTGTGGGCTTTACAGTAGACTATTTTTAAATTGCTTTGTAAGGGCCTTGAGGCTGGTCTCTGGCGTCGGTGGGGCTGTGCTGTGGACAGGATGCGTGATCTTCTGTGTGTTGCCGGGGCCCACCAGGCTGAAGTGTTATTTCAGAGTGCACAGTCCTCTGGAATTCAGTGTGCTTTACACTGCTATTGAGGGAGCATAGGTCCTTGTCCCTCTGGTGT
Source organism: Ambystoma mexicanum (assembly GCF_040938575.1). Classification (NCBI taxonomy): domain Eukaryota; kingdom Metazoa; phylum Chordata; class Amphibia; order Caudata; family Ambystomatidae; genus Ambystoma; species Ambystoma mexicanum. The sequence goes on along the minus strand of NC_090923.1, from coordinate 304,435,358 downwards.
CTGAATGTGCTGTCAGGGCAGCTGATGGCGCGTAGAGGCGTGCGCCTCCCATGGGTTCGCGGACTGCGTGTATTGCAAATGACAGCTGGTGTCAATAGAATGCTGCTTCTGCACAGCAAGTGCTTGTGTGGCCCGCTACAGTCCCGCACCCTACTGAGCATTAGTTTATGGGAGCAGGGCGTGCTGGCATCCAGCCACGCCAGCCTCACCTGCGAGTGTGCGCTAAGCGTTTCCTGTGCTATTTCTGGGTATGGGGGAATGGAGGACAGCAGCTCAACGTTATATGCAGCTGCTTATGTCCGGGTTGGGTATTACAGGGTCGTTGTGTTCCTAGGGTCTCCCGCTGTTGTGGGTGTGTCGCTTCTTGTTCGGCAATGCTCACTAACGGTCTCCTCCGGTCGCTGCCGTGGGTGCGATTTTTCTTTCAGCAACAGCAGATCGCTGGTCAGACTTACGAAGAGTAGCACTGCCAATCTGCTGGCTCAGCTTCTTGCTCAGAAAGATGCTTAGGCAGGTTTCATCATATTTTTAAGTTCAATTACCTTCCCAGACCGCACTTGTTATGACGGATCTTGTCAGATCTGGCAGGAGCTCACTCAGAGGTCTCCTCACACCATGGCTGCTGGACACGCCCCCCTTATGCTTCCATATTATTATGGGTGATAAGACTTTCGTCCTCAAGACAGTGTTCTTCAGCACACTCATGTACGTCTGTAAATCCTTGAGCTATAGGGCTCTTCTTATTTTGCCCATAATTGACCTCTACAGGTCTGCAAGTTCTTCAAAACTTGGCGGCCAGAGTTGCATTGCAATCCCCTTACCGGGTTCATGTAGCCCATATTTTGCGCCAGTTGCACTGGCTCCCGGTGCAGAGTCGGATTCAGTTTAAATCGCTATGCCTTTCACATCAGGGTTTTTATTGGAAAGGGGCCAAGTAGTTCCAGTGAAAATTCTGCCCTTGTTTTCCTTCCCGTGCACTCCGCTCAACAGATGTCTCTACAGGTTCCTCGTTTCCACCATTCTCAGCATTGTGGCCGTGCTCTCTTGGTCGCTGCTGCCGCTCTGCAGAACCAACGTCCTTGTGCACTTCTGACCATTCAAGTTCATCTTCAGTTTTGCTGTGCTCTAAAAACAAGCCTGTTCTAAACCTGAAGTCGCTATGCTATCTAAGTATCTGCTGGGTTTTTCAATGCCAAGTTGCCTTTTTGATGTTAGCACGCCCTACAAGAAACCTAACATAACACAGGAAAGCCCTGTATTCACATAATCCAAGAAGTTTTTCCTAAATTAGAGACATTCCCAGCCTGTATTCTATTACTTTATAGGTATTGTAATGGTTGGTAGGAGGTCTCTACTATGATGTACTCCCCCTGGATAAATGGGTGCTAGTTGGTCCATGACCACACCATTGCCAGAAGTTATTTTTCACAATCATTGAATTTTTCTTCTACAGAGACTGGTGTTTTTCTCACATAGGCGATTATCGTTTTGAATTTGTCATGATTTTGATATAAAACCACCATTAAGCTGGTGTCGGAGAAACCAGTTTTTAAGAAATCTTTTTTGTCTTGTTGGGGTAAGCCAAATAAGAAGCTTGTAACAGCCTCTGATTGTGCTTCACCCCACTCCCACTCTAAAACAGCCTTCAATAAGTGGACCAAAGGTTGAGTGATCTCTGCACAGTCCTCAATTAAGTTTCAAATATAATGAGTCCAATTAGGCTTCACAAACTCACAGAGAGTTGTGGAGTTCTTTAATTTGAGTAAGGCCTCAACCTTCTTTTTCTAGGGATTGAGACCCTCGGCTGTCATTTGATGTCCCAGAAGGTTCACTGGTTTTGCAGCATCGTGATTTCTGGAAAGCTAATCTTACACCAGCTCTTGACAACTGGGCAAGAACATATCTGATTACTGCCAGGTGTTCTTCCACAGTTGAGCTTCTGATAAACAAGATCATCCACATTGGCCAAGTTTCCTCTTTCGCTCAGATAAGGCATGGCCTTGTATACGAACATTTTGAACTCATCTCCGGGATTGATGTATCCGGAAGGCATACAGGTCCAAGTCATTGTTGCCTCCCTGTAAGGAAAAGGCAAGCTTATTATGATCTTCCCTTTTCACGGGTTCTGTCCAATAACCGTTTGTCAAGTCAAGGGCGGAGTACACTTGATCCTTGAATCTGTGGCAGACATTGTTTAATTAAGGGAAGTGGACACTTTGACATGTGAACCCGTTTATTCAACTCCCTTAGGGCAGCACAAATTCCCAATTGTCCATTGAGTTTCAGGATGCCCAGTAACGGGATGTCAAAGGTACTGTGGATAGGACGAATTATACCATGGGATTCCAGACTTCGGATTATCTCTGTGAGTGATTCCATGGACGTGAGAGGCAACTGGTATTATTTTACAAACAATGGGGCCATTTCAGAATCTGTGGGTATTGTTGTTGAATGAATAGTTATATATCCACAATCATAGGCGTCAACTGAGAAAATACTCTGAAAATCTAGGAATACCTATCTCAGTTGTTGTCGCTGTTCATCTGTCTCACAGGCATTGGCCAGACTGATCTGTTCTTTGCCCATCTAGTGAAAACCTGGAAATGCCTCTGGTTTTGATATTTCACAGGTATTCTCCAGTTGGGTGGAGAGATCTCTTTTAATGGTGTTTACCTGGACATGGGTTTCCATGGATTTGAGATAGTTATTATTAACTTTAAATACTGGCTCATCTTCCAAGAGGACACAGATAACATCTTCTATTCCATAAGGGCATAAGGAATACAACAAGAAATGTCCCCAGTTTCAGATGCTTATCTGTTCTGGTTGGATACTATCTGCCATATCATAGTAATCTTCAGGAATTGGACATATAGTTTAATAAAAGCAAAGGGGTCATACTTTAGATCGACTAGTGGTGTTGGATGTTAGGACAATCCTTGTTGTTGGAGGATATGACTCAAATTTGTGAATGCTTTCTGATTTTTCAGGGTTTGTCCTCTTTTTATTTTGATGTGTACTGTAAATTGTCCAACCTGTCATGGGATAGTAACCTCTTTTTTTGCTTGGACTTGCAAAGCATAAGACAACAGTTGAGCTGACCAAAATGCTTTCTCAGCATTGCCAAAGCCAATTGTGTTACTCCACAGTCTTGACCAATCTTTGTCATTTATAAAAATCAAAATTAATTGCAAATTTGTGGAGAATATGACTACCAAGATGAAATTCAGGAGTGGCCTCTCTAACGATCTACCAATTATGACCAATAGTTTTTTTTGTAATTGGAATTTCCAACATGCAACAGCTAGGTTGTACATGTTTAGAAATTTGGATTTCCAGACCAACTAGTTTTTCACATTAAAGTAGGGAGTGGTCTGATCTTTTTGGAGTTGCTGAAACAGTGAATTGCTTATGAAACCTTTTTCATTGATTAGACAGACTCTGGCAAGTAAAGGATCTTTCCTTCCATTTATTTGAAAGGGGAAGAATGTGGGCTCGCCCTTTTTCTGGATTTTCAGGCAAATTATGCATATATTTTTCTGGACACTTTTGAAGAGAATTTGGATTTCTTTGCGTTCCTCCTGAATAAAGAATTTCAAAGTATCTCTTTCCAATGGGCGATTCATTTTTAGGCGTTAGGGTGGGGGCCCTCACTTTTCTGTTCTTCTATTGAGATGATGGCGATCTCGGGAACCTGATTATTCTGAAAATTAAATTCAATTGGGATGTTGTTCAGTCAAGCAACAAAGGTACAATTCAGCTAACATAGCTTTCCTTGAGGTCAAGTTCACACGAGTTGGCTTGGCAACCTGTTGGAATAAACACACATTTAGAGATAACATATGAAGCAGATGTATTCCCCTTTCCACAAACACTTTGTTGTCTTCTCTTTTCAGATGACAATATTCAGAATTGTTTAGGAGTGAGGGTACTTCTACTGTTTTTTGGACTTACTTGGTTTATATTTAGGGTTTCCTGTTTGCAGTGCTTTTTTTTCCAATTCTGTGGGCGGGGGTTTACATTTTTCAAAAATCTGTTTTTATCAGTGTAAATGGGATTTTGATAGCATACACATAGCATAGACTTATAACAGCCCCTCCTTACTTTCTTTACAGTTCCACAAATGAATAAATGAATTCCCTTGGACCTTATCCATGTCATAGACGATGGTGCCAGACACTTTGAAACTGCATTTTCGGAAGGTGATTTATCAAGCTTTGAGTACCTCTATGTTTTGATGTACACGAGGTTCACTTACTGTAATACTTACATACTATTTATTATTTTTTCTTGTCATGTCAGAGCTATATGGCACTAATATGAACCCTGATGAAGAATGTTCAAGCTCAAAACACGTTGGGGGCGTCTTATTAAGAAGAATTTGTGAAAACCACAGTACCTCGTGGAGAACATTAATAAATAAATGTATGGCATAGTAGATATCATTAGCTTTGTATACAAAGAACTGCATCTTTTATCAACTACCTTAGTCTACATGAACTTAATCTGAATCAATGTATTCTTTAGCCACTGAGAGTGTGCAGGGAATGGGAGTTCCCCTATTAGGGAACATTTTCTTCTTGCTTTGCATATTTCTACGATCCATGTGCCAGTGTCATGATCCATCGATCACGGCCCTTCTGGTCTTCCTAGTCCCCGGCACGTCGGGGGTTACTCGCTGTAGTACACCCAACATGGCCGTATACACGGAACGCGGTCTATCAACCTTTACGTCCTATGCAGCACGTTCTATAAATTAGCCACTCCCCTGCGGTTCCGCGCGTCTCAACGCTACCGATAGCTGTGGCCTGACGTGCTCCTTAGTTCCTTCTCCTGAACTGTGTTGCTTCCTGGCTCCCGGACCTTCCTCCTTCTCCTTTCCTACTACCTTCCTTGACCCTGTCTCTTACGCGTTCCGCGCAGTCCGCCTCCGTGTGCTGCCTCCATTCCAAGCTTCCTGGAGTTTCCGGGATCCCGGACGAAGAAGCTTTACGAATCCTGGAATCCGAAGACGGCCGAGCGGGCTTGTACAAGACCCGAACTGCTCGAAAGAAAACCCCGACAAGGACTCCACAAACAGAGAAACCAGGTGAGAAAAGGGGAAACCTGTGACAGCCAGGACCGTTCTATTCTCCCCTACAACTTAAGACTCTAAGGGCCTCATCACGAGTTGGGTGGTAGCACTTAAATGCGGTGGTAACGCTATACTACCGCATTTAAGGATTCGGCCAAACTTGAGTATGGAAGCATTTACCCCCAAGCTTTAAGCTGGGGGTAAATGCACTGGAAAAATGCCAATTTTTGGTGCAATTACTACGGTAACTGCGCAGAAAATTCCCCAATGGACCAAATGAGGAATGGTGAATAACATTTACACACCCAACCCATGATCCGGCGGTAATACCGCCGGACGGGTGGGTGGTAACACAAATACAGTTGGGCGGTATCCCTGTCAGGATACCGCCCAACTTGTGATGAAGCCCTAAGCCTTCTTAATAAGGAACAATATCTTCTATTCACACAGCCTACTGACCATAAGGATAGGTGTGTGGTACATACCATTCGCTTTATCACTGTTTACCCATTGCTTCCCTAAAACAAATCATGGATGGCTGTGTTTTCCAGTGCAGACAAAAATGTATCTATTATTGCTGTGTGTATATAATGTTATCTCTTCGCATTCTTGGACTTGTAGGCCAGAATCTATAATAGAAAAGGAAAACTGAGAAATACAAAGAATCAAAAAAGACTTGCTTGATGGGCTCCAATAGTGTGACATGGAGCAAGTAAGGAGCTCGAATAATGTTTGCAGTAAACCCTAATATATGCACTACCCAAAGATAATATAAATCATGGTGTTCAAGAGAGGAAGGTGTAGGTGCTTGAGGGACAGAAGCAGGTTAATCTGTATATTCATTTTCAAAGCTGCATGCAGGACAAATTCATGAGCAACCTTTTTTTACAAAACAAAGTACTTGTGTGTAACTAATCTTCTGCTCACACATATTACAAATGAGCACTTAGTGAACATATGAAGTTTGCATATGAAGTATGCATATTTACCAAGTGGATCATTAAATAGATTATGTAACAAAAAAAAAGAGCTGGATATTTAATTTGATGGGAACTGGGGGGGATTCAGAATCACAAACATAACACTGCTATTCTGACCGATACAATCAAATTTTGCTGAAAACTTTGCAATGGGGAATAGAAGTAACCTTTTACCCAAACAAAATAGAATGGAGTAGTGTTTGATGGAGGATCTTTGGAATACAAGGTACCATTTATTCAAGTAGGCCATTTGGAGATTCCCTGACAAGGTGATAACTGATGCTTTGTCAGCAGGCCAGGATGACTCCCCCCAGGCAATTTCTACAAACATTAAGAAGGGCATTTTTATGCTGTGATGTAAGCTGGGAAGTCAATTCGAATTACTTCAAGACGATATTTTGTAATGGCCTTCATCAGCTGATTGTGGCGCAGTTAGCACACAAATTCTCAAATGAGAAAAGTATTCGTTGAATAGTAGATCAAGCCATGAAGGGATGGGATGTCATCGCCCACACAGAGAATAAAGGTAAAGAGACGAAAAACAAAGGGAAAGAGGCATTAGTTGGCACAAAACTTGCAGAAATTGAGGAAGGGAAGAGTATGGCATTAGAGACAGAAACCCCAAAACATTGCATGTCTCAAAATCAACAGGAATTGCCAATGCAAGGAAGGAGATGTATTGACCTATGTAAATCCAAAATACTAAGGGATATCCCTCAGAATAGGCTTTCAGCACAGCATGACAGAATCAAATAGCACCACAGGTCTACCACTCCTGGACCATATAAGGCATTGTGAACTTAAAATAGGTTTAATCTTATTACAATGACACAAGGGAACAGTAATCAAATGGAACCAATATATGTAGATAGATTCATTGAAATGGGGGCTCAAAAAAGGGTACTATATCCGCCTAATGAAAGACCTAATGTGACATACAGTCCACACTCCTATGACCAAGTCACAGAGCAAGGGGATTATGGACAAGGAACAACACTACGCTATCCCCCTCCCTTATCACACTAGTTTAGAGGAAGTACTAACCAAATGCAATTTGAATAAAATCAATATAGGCCTACCGCACAGACAAATTAATTTAGGGATCAATAATGATTTCAGCATCTAGAGACACAAGAGAGGATGCTTGCTGAGCAGGTAGGGAGACTGCGCTCTAGCCAAAGAAATCCCCAACCAATGACACATCAGCATGACGAGCATAAGAGTGACATTGCACAAGCAACCAGTAGGTGACTGGTAATACAAACACCCCAACCTGGAGAGCAGATACAGAACAAAACATCATCAGATAAACATACAGTGATGTACAGTAGCCTAGATTTTGAGAATACAGTGTGCAACATTATTGTAAATAGAAGCACACACAAAAAAGGGATATGGTTTACTGTATACCTTAATCAAACTATTGACTCCATTCAGGAGTGTGATGACAATGAAAGACAAAGGAATAATACACATGATTACACCAGCTTGAGTGTTGAGCCCAAAAAACTGCGGGAAAGAAAACAAACTAAAGGGAAATATACTGCGAATGGAGAGGATGAGGAGACAAGTAAACAAATGCACCACAGTGGTAAGGTTACAGGACGGGACACTCACAGCATGGGTGGTAAAAGAGAGGGTGTTGTGTGACAAGAGAGATGACACAGACAATAGATATATATTTCCAAACAAAGCTTTATTAATAATTAGCAGGGTGTAATGCCTAACTAACCCCCTATGCTATGGTGGGATTTTCCCTACCTAAAGATATCTAAGGAAAGTCTGTGTCCACAAGTCCAAACCAAAATCTGTCTGTGTCAAAACCTATGCTTGTAATGCTATGTTATGCTATGTTATTGGCTTTTATAAAGTGCTCATTTGCAAGTATCAAGGTGCTAATAGACCTCAGAAGCGAAAAAACTTAGAACAGAAAGGTGTTTAGCAGGTGGCAGTAGGGGAGATGGTCGGGAGTAGCCCAAATCGGGAAAGGTAGCGTGGTCCATAGCTTGGCTGCTGCAACTGAGAAGGAGCGCGCTTAAACCGAGGAATGACCAAGAGTCATACCTTCTCAGATGTTAAGTGAACGGCTAGGCAAGTAATGTTTGAACTTCTCCTCAAGAAATTCTGGTCCCACACCGTAGATGGCACCCAGGACAATATAGGCAGATTTGAACATAATCTGCTTCTGAAACAACAGCCAGTGTAGTGACCGCAAGACCAGGGAAATATGTGCCCCATAAGCAGTACTCTGAGGTTAAAATAGCTGGATTTGCATTTTGAGCTGACTTGAGCTGAGGCAGAGAGAGACTCAGAGAACAAAAACCCTGAGTTTCTGAGTACGGGAATGGTAAGCGGACAGGCACCAAGTTTAGAGGCCCAGAAAGCAGAAGACCAGAGTGGTGATGGGTGGGAGGAGAAAGAGGAACCATGAGGGGAAACAGAAGGACCCACCACTAGGATCTCGGTTTTGTCCCTGTTGAGTTTTAACCAATTGCTCCCCATCCAATCACTCACTGCCACTAGGCACCCCTGCAGCTGAGATGCAGTGTCTGGCTTGGCAATATCCAGCCGTACGATGATTTGGGTGTCATCAGCATAAGAGTAGGATTAGAAGTCATGAGATCAGATGAGGAGTAGAAGAGCCGAAGAGTACTGGGGACAGGGAAGAGCCCTGCGGAAAACCACAGGAAAGTATGTAGGGACAGGAAAGAAACGACCCAAGAGAAAGAACTTGTGATCTATCTGTCAAAAATGATGTAAACCAAGCAAGCACCTGGCCAGAGAGGCCAGCCTGAGAGAGTCAGAGCAGAAGTGTAGGGTGGTCCACATTATCAAAAGCTGCAGAGGGGTCTAATAGGATCAAGGCCGCTGTCCCCCCTGATCTACCAATCTGGTCAGGTCATCCATAACCAAAACAAGGACACCTTCCGTAGCCGCGCCTTTGGCTGAATCACAACTACAAAAAAATCTAGTGGGTGAATGTTTTCAACCAAATGTAAGTGTTCAAAAGTAAATGTGCAAATACTGGCAATTTAGGTTTATTTCTCTGTCTCAAGTTCAATACAGTTCCAATGTAACTTAATTTCAACAAAGTTTCATCAAGTTCTGAAGTTAGCTCCTGTAGGTTCACAGGCATCACAGTTTGTATCAAAAGAGGGTCTTGTGTTTCCTTTCCCCAAGTTCAAATGTAATTAAGTTCATACAACACTGTGAGCCCGTACAGAACAAGGCTTCAGTGTTGTGCGCTGCAGGTCCACAGGAGAAGCTGCGTAAACGTCACTGATCTTTTAAGAGCTGCGGATCGGATCCTCTGCGGCAAAGCCCGTGACGGACAAGGCCGACATGCTGTGTGCCGGTGGTCTGCTGGAGACGCTGCCTGTTGACACGTAGCACACTGTACTATGTACATGCTACCAATCCTTTAAGAGCTGCAGATTGGACCCTCTGCAGCAAAGCCCGCACAGGACAAGGCCGCAGTATTGTGCACTGCAGGCGTTTGGTGATGAAGGGGTAGCGGCGCAGGGTGTGAGCATGTTGCGCAGCCATCGACCAGCAGCGACAGTAAGGTAAGAAATGTGCAGCTAGTGGGAGCTGCCACTACTAATCTCTACTAAACTGCCCGGCCTAAGCACATACTTCTACTTACCACCTGTGCTTCACATGCTCTGTCTCTGTGCAACATTGGGCTTCCCCCTTTTGCGGGTAGCCTTACTTTGTGTTTTGTGAGTCTCTGTTGTGTTCTGAGGCTGCTGTGCTCCAACACTGTTACTTTTGTGCTTTCTATGTCTGTTTTCCTCCCCTACATTCCGGCTCTACTGCTGGCTACTGCTGGTTGCTGTTGTGCTCTCCAGGTCTGTTTTCCCCATCTAGGTTCCCCCACTACTGTTGTTTACTGTGTCTCTGTTGTTCCACTAGGCTCTCTCCCACTCTCTAGGTTCCTCTCTTCCTCTCTCCCTGCCTCTACCTCTCATCTTCTCCTCCTCAGAGACCTCGTATATCTACTAGACTAGGGACCTATTATTCAGTGAATAAGGGGCTTGCTGACATTTGTGACCCGTTGAACATCGACAACAGGAACGTTAATTCACTGTTAATGGTTTCATGATGTCACCCACCACCATATCAAATAGTCTACGTTACACTACAATATGTCACACAGCATATTGCTGTATACTGTAGTAAACTATAGAATTATACAGAGTGTTGGAATAAGTACGGTAGTATATGGCGTTTGCAGTGCGGTATTTGTACCAATTAATGGTATATACTTAAGTTTACTACAGTAGTGTCATCTAAACTGCAATCATTTCTAGAACATGTGGCACATAAATTGTGAATCTAGTATGAGGTAATATTTTTTTGCAGTATATAGAAGTGAACTGTAGAATATTACAGAACTGTGCAATTGTAGTAAATACAGCAGTAAGTTGATTGTACTCTGCAGTATTTGTACACATGTATATATTATGGTGTTCTACAGTATTCAGAGCTAAACTTCAGTAATTTCTAGTAGAAACTATGAGAAATAGAATTGCATCTCCAGTAGGCTACAATGTAGACTGCAGTGTGCGACTGTGCACTGCAGAATAATACAGACCTTTACACTTGTTTGTATTAAATACATAATAAATACTGTAGTTAATGGTGTCCACACTGTAGTACACGTTCCACCACCAGACAGTCACTCATAACCCCCCAAGTAGTGCCACCTTGTCTAACCAGGCTAAAAAAGAATATAACAGTGGATAATGTGATCCCCAATATTCTACCTACTCTAAACTCTATGTCACACAGTCTGGACCCGAGCACCCTGGAGCAAGAATATAAAAGGATTATGCTCTCCACTTTGGACAAAGTCGCCCCCCTCAAACTGAGAGCCAGTAAAGCCAAACTACACCTCAACACATGGTTCACTCCAGAACTAAAGGACTTGCGACTATTAAAAAGAAAATGTGAAACTAACTGGCGCCTCTGCCCCTCCCATGAGAATAAAAAGAAGCTGGCGTCTACTGCATCCCTTTATAAAAAAGAAATCTGCCAAGCAAAAAGAAATTCTTACAATTAACATATAGACAACTCCAACTCTAGTATGAAAGAATTATTCACAATCCTAAAAGAACTAGAGTCCCCTATCTCTCCACCTGATACTTGCATTAAAGACAAGAATTGGTGCTAAGAGATACAACAAGCGCTAACTAACAAAATCAACACCCTCCAAACCAAAATAAAAAAACAAGAAAGATTCCTTGAATCTATCTCCTCCAACTCATGACGACCATCTACCAAATGCCAACATCCCTGATCCAAATATCACTTTCCACTGATTAATGCTTCCTTTGCCTCTGGCAGTGTCCCAGCCAATCTTAAACAATCATGGGTGCTCCCGCTTCGTAAAAAGCAAACCTTAGACCCTCTTATCGCTACCAACTATCGCCCTATCACAACAGTACCATTCTTACTCAAAATTCTGGATAAAATAGCATATCTGCAGATCCAAAAACATCTTGACCAGCACAAACTCTTAGGGGTCCGTCAATCAGGATTCCGACCACTACACGGGATGGAAACGGCATTGATAGATCTGAAGACTCAGATTGACGAGATGAGGTATCAAGGGAAAACAGCCCTACTGCTGTTACTTGATCTCTCAGCTGCATTCGACCTGGTCGATCACAAGGTCCTCTGTAGGCACCTTGAAACAACAGCCCATTTCTCCACAGGCGCTATCAAGTGGACAGAATCATTTCTGAGTGAGAGAACTAGTGGAGTGTTTTTACCTTCTGCAGCCGCAGATCCCACACCAATCTTATGCGGGGTCCCTCAGGGATCCTGCGTGTCCCTCACTCTCTACAACATATTCACCAAGCCACTGTTCGACAATCTGGACCTTCTGAGTGTCACCTACACTAATTATGCAGATGACACTCAGATTCTCCTCCCTCTTTCTGGGGATCATGGCAAGGACTTGGCGCTGGTGATGGATGGCTACACACGGCCTATGCCTGAATGATGACAAGACAGAGTTGATAATCCTCGGCTCCCCTTCCAACATTGCCAAACTAGGCCAGGAATATGCAGCCTTTTGCATTGAAGGTAACAACACTACTGTCTCCAAAGACGTAAAAACACTTGGTTTCTACCTTGATGCAATTATGTCCTTCAACAGACAAATAACTTATTTGGCCTCTACCACAGCTTACACTTGTAAGTTGATTAGAGCAGGTAGGCCCTTCCTTTCTAATGACAGCTGCCTCATACTGGCCAGAGCTCTAATCCTATCAAGACTAGACTACTGTAGCCCTATATAGTAGTGCCAATAAATCTATTATCCAAAAACTTCAAATACTACAGAATAATGCCATTAGAGCTGCTCTAGGCATCAATAAAAGAGCGCATATCTCAGCAACTAGACGACACCATAAATGTTTATCCACCCATAACAAAATACAGCTAAAAATCACCTCCCTGACATACAAAGCACTACACAATGTCGCACCAATTTATTTAACTGACAGAATAACCAGAAGAACTTCCAGCAGACATTCTAGAACTGTCAACACCAATTGCCTGGTAGTACCCAGATTCAAATCCTCTAAGATTGGCGGCAATAGCTTCATGTGAAGGCCGCTAAACTTTGGAACTCCCTGCCTCATCAGTTAAGGGTGAGTTGACCTGCCCTACTCCTTCTTTAGAAAGAACCTCATCTTGCACCTCAATCTGATGGAGAATTAGAGGCAAGCCAGCACGACCCATTGATTGATTGTAAATTTGTTTATACCTTTATACCAAGATGTAAATAATTCTGCTTTTCTAATTAACTTGACGTATATTCTGTATTTGCCTTAACTGTTTGTGTACTGTACATTTTGTAACCTTGTAAGCTTCGCATATCCTTGCTGCGCCCTGCTACTCTTGGGTCTGGTGTGCCTTATAAATGCAATAAACAAACAAACAAACAATGTGCAATGCTCAACCCTATGGAATGACACGTTGCCATGTGACATGAGTTCACAAACTATGTCAGGCTGAATCAACCTTTCATCCTTCCAAGATCGATAAATTGAATACTACAAGTAGGTAATACTAATGACACCAATCATTACAGCGCTTAGAAGTGCATCTGCATGAAGGGCAATATAAATGAAAACAAAATAGGTGATGGCTGGAAGCTTTAGAATGAATCCTAACCTCTCTCAGTTGCTCTGGGCAACCCTCAAGACCATCGTTCTTCACCTGCCAAGCCATTGCAGAAAGGGGAAAGAACATATGCAAATCAGCCTTGGTCCCATTACCAAAGGGGCAGTCCAGCCCAAACTGCTAGGTTGCATCCCTTCTGCACGAGACCACAAACATTCTCAGACATGTTTCGGCCTTGTTCTGCATCATCATTGATGAGTAGCCTGGGTCTCTAGGGTCAGCAAGCTCAGGGCCCACGTGTAGGGAAGCCCTTCCCACTAAGGGTGACTAAAGCTAAACAAAAGAGGTGATGGCTGAATGGTTTAGAATTCATCTTAACCTCTGGCAATTGCTCTAGACAACCCTATAGACGATTTTTCTTCAACCTGCCAAGCCATTGAAGAAAGGAGAAAGACAATATGCAAGTCAGGCTTGGTCCTACCCCAAAATGGGCAGTCTAGTCCAAACTGCAAGGTCACATCTCTTCTGCATGAGACCACAAGCATCCCCAGACATATTTCAGACTCATTGGGCATCATCAGTGAGGAGTAGCTTGGGTCACTAGGCTCAGCAGGCTCCGGACCCATGTCTTGGCATAACCGTCCCACATGGGATGACTAAAGAAAAACAAAAGGTATGGCTGGAAGGTTTTGAATCAATCATAACCATGACATGACCATAGCTGCTGAAAACGCTCCAGAACATCATTGTTCAGCCTGGCAAGCCATTCCATAAGGGTACAGACACAAAGGGGTGTCACAGGACGTGGCAGAGCAGAGAGAGCGGAGCTGGTGAGAGACAAGAGCACAGGTCTTCCTGAGACTCCAACAAGTATTCATTGTACACCAGCCAAGTGTTGGTGAAATGATACTTTGATATTATGTGAATTAAAGAATGCTGAAGCCACATTGAGCCTCCTTCATTATTAGACATTCTTGCACAACTGTATGCCCCAGTAGAAGACCATGTGGAACCATGAGTCGGTCAAGCCATGTGCACATTTGCATAGCCCTCGACCCTATGTCTGCCTCAATTGTGTCCCATATCTGTGCTGTTTGTTGTGGCACTCGAAGGCCTCCTTTATCAGCCTGGGGCTGAAGCACTGCTGCAAACATGGAACACAAAACTTGCACACAAGAATAACGTGTTCGTGCTCTGTGACATGGAATGGGGAGGCCCTTTTATTTAGGTGTGCACCAGCGTGGTGCGAGATTGTTACAGGGACATCCCATGTGAATGGGCCTTTCACATCACAACATCCATTTCAACGTACAATAACATATTAAACATATGATGGTGGTGCATCAACTTAACACATATGGCCTCATCATGAGTTGGGTGGTAGCCCTTAAATCTGGCGGTAAAGTAATTAGCGTCACCAATACCGCTCCATCGGATCATGAGTTGGTACAGTTACCGCCGGGTGCTAATAGCGTTATTGTCATTGGGGGCGCGTGCACACCAGGTCGTGATGCTGGACTGCTACCGCCGCACGACCCAGTGGCAACGCTATTTGCACCCAGCCGTAATTGTGCCGTTTTACTGCCCAACTCGTGATGGGGCCCATAGTCCTATACCCTGGTCGATGCTTCCAAGCGTTCTTTCATGGATTATCTGTGAGGAGGAATCATTGCAATCTCTGGACTGACTAGTTGGGGTGCAAGGTTTTCCTCCACTACATGGGTTTCTGTCACTTCTGCATCTGATTTACCAATACCACTGATGTATTAGGACCTCATTTGCCTCTGTCGTCTTGTTGGTGTTTCCATCATCTGGAATGATCATCTATCCCTTTTTCTCTCTGACCATCCAAGGTGTGGTTTGGAACGGGTGGGAATGAGCTCTTGGCCCCCACTGCAAGGGGAGCATGATGGAGCCTTCTCCTGACATTTTCTATCTGGTTCATCTCCATCCATCAGTGACAGGTTCCTGCTGCATCAATCTGGGTTCTCTGCCTTGGCTTGTGTTCTGGGATGATCAAGCACACCTTGCTGTTCCAGAGTGCCTTTGTGATGTCCAGCTCTGTGTCGGTATGAGATATTGTGTACATTAGGCATAGTAATCGTAGCCGCCTGTCTTTCTCCTCCACCTGCCCTCTCCTCCTCCCCACCCCTCCCCTCCTCTTGATAAATTCCACAATTACCTCAATTGCCGTCAGGCATAGTAATTGTAGCCACCTGTCTTTCTCATCCACCTGTCCTCTTCTCACCTCCCCTCCCCTTGTTCAATTCCGGCACTACCTCAATTGCCGTCAGGCATAGTAATCGTAGCCACCTGTCTTTCTCAACCCACCTGCCCTCTCCTCCTCCCCACCCAACCCCTCCTTTCATTAGCACTTACTATATCATTTGTCTCGTGACCTTTGTGATAGCAGCTTGTTTGTCTCTCCCCCTTCCCTCCTTGTTTCCTCCCCCCACTCCCCCCTCCAGCACTATTGTGATTCGTCATCAGACCTAGTATGTTAGTCGCTCATTTTGTTCCTCTCCTTCTCCCTCACTCCATACCTCCCTCCCACTCCTCTTGGTAATATTCTGGCACTACATAAATTGTCATCAGGCATAGTAATGTAACCTCTTGTTTTGTCTCATTTACCTAACCCCCCCTCCATTATTGTTCCTTGCAAAATGAAATGTGCCAGGCTGATTAAGATAGTTAATTTTCACATTTTGAATTGTTTTAAGGACTTGTAAGAATGTTACTGTATTCTCCCATGTCCCCTCCCCCCTTGAAGTGCTTTGAAACACATTCTGTATAGGCGCTATACAAATAAACAATCAATTAAATTCCTTACATATTGAGGAATGATGTGAGCACTGTCTCCAGGGCTTCCCCTTTATCATAGGTGATGCTTCACCCATTCGCAGAAAGCATATCACATCCCTTTTGGCTCTGGCCTGCAATGTGTTGCCCATCGCTGGCTGATGTCATAGAATTTGAATAAGTTCTCAAAGTCTTTAGCCTGTAAGGGTGGGCCAATGTCCAACCATATCACATTGTATATGTGCTCAAAGAGTTCCTCCAGGACTGGCACAACCATATCTGCCCATTTCGATGAAACAAAGTTGACCTCTGGGAATCAGAAAACTCCTCCACTACAATTATGAAGTGCTGGGATTGTTATATGGTCCCAAAATGCATATTCAATGTTTGCTAAGGTGTGGAGCTACTATCAGGGCTCAATCAGGGGACATGTTGCAGTGGCACTATTTGCATTTAGCCAGGAAGAAGAGAATAACTATCTTGAGACCCAGGAACTAGACCTTTTCCTGTAAGTATTCTTGTTTTTGCTGGCTCCTTGATGGGCAGTATGAGCGAGTTGTACCACTTGTGTTTTCGGTCTGGTGGGATGACCAGTCTGGAATCACGGAACAGAACAACTGTTAGCTGAGTGTGGGTATATAGTCAAGTGGTCGACAGACAAATGGTCGACACAATTTGGTCGACAGGTCAAATGGTCGATTTTTTTTATTTATATATATATTTTGTAGGTTTTTGTTTAGGGAAAAAAGGTTTTTTTTGCAAAAAAAAGGGGGTTGTTGCGGACCCCCCCAAAAAAACAAAAAAATGTGAAAAAACAAAAAAAAAGAAATTCGACCATTTGACCTGTCGACCATTTATATTCGACCAAATGACCTAGAACCCTGAGTGTGTACTCCAAGAATTCTTGTAGGAGTTCTTGGGTCACTGATCGTCTATGACAGTGTTCAGTCAGAAATGTTCACCACTGTCATGTTCTGAGCTGTTCTATAATTACTTGCATGCCTTTCTGTGAGTATGTGGCCCTGACTATGGAGGTCATTCCGGGTACCGGGTCTGGGTTCCCTGAATGGGGAAATACTGGGCCATTCTGACCTTGGACCGTCCTCATTCAAGGAACCCAGACCCTGTGCATCCCCATTCGCATTCGAGCCCCCATAGGGCTCAATGTGAATGGGGAGCATGCTAACAACGGGCCCGTTAATGACGGCCTGTTGTTAGCATGCTGGGCCCCTCACAGGAGCGTACCTCGTAATGAGGCGGTAGGGGGTTAATGGGGCCGGCAGCTCTACCGGCCCCGTTAACCCCCTACCACCAGGGTTGTAATGACCCCCTATGTCTTGTAGGGTCCTTGTTTTGGGGACTGACACCCTCGATTTTATCCACACATTCTCCTATGCCTCTTCATTGATGAATGTGTGTGTCATTTTCTGCAACAAAGGGTGCCTTGACAGGTAGCAGACGGGATTTTCCCCCCTGTCCCAGGATTCTAAGGAGATGCAATAATTCTGAAGCTGAAGTAGCCATCATTGCAGCCGAATGGGGGTTCTCGGCGCAGACCCTTATATCATTGGTATGAGCACCTTGTCGTCTGTTATCACAGTAATCGGGAGTCCAAAAATGTAAATATGAAAATGGTGGCAGCCCCAGAGCACTTCCAATTGCAAGGTTTAAGATCTTTACTGGCATTGGCTACCAGTCTTCTTGTACTGGCTGGTTTACTTGTACCAATACTGCACCAAGACCAACTGGGCTGGCATCCACCGTAGACTCTGACTCTTTCTTTTTTGGGGTCAAGAAGACCATAGTCATTTCTGCCACCAGGGCCAACTGGCCATCTTGGTGCTTCAAATGCCACTTGTTTGTGCAGGCCCTGGGCCCAAGGATAATCCCTTTGCATAAGGGATGTCAGTGGACCATTACATTTGGACAGGTTGGGAATGAAATGGGTGCAAAAATTGACCATACCAACAAAGTGCCATACCACAGATGGTGACAAAGGTGGAGCTGCCGACTTGACGTCTTGAACTTTCATCAGATTCATGTTCACTTTTTTGGGCTCTGCTGAGAGGCTCTATTCTTAAAATACAGATCCAAAGAAGTTTACTGTCATCTGCATGATCTTGCATTTCTTTCCACTCAATGTTTATTTATTAATTTATTTTTACATTTATAAAGCACACTAAACCCATATGCACCAAGGTGCTGTTACAGAGCAAGTTGCAGGAGTGGTCAGTCAACGTTAGACATGTAGGAAAAAGGCTCTGAAAAGGAGCCAAGGAGAGAAATAGTCTAGATGAAGAGCCAGGTTTTCAGCTTCTTGCATAAGGTCCACTATGATTGTTCAGCTCTCAGGGTGGGTGGAAGGGCATTCCAGTGATTTGCTGCGTTGACCGGGAAGCTCAAGCCACCCGCCCTAGCCCATCTAAACTTGGGCAAGATGAGCCGGTTGATGTAAGCAGGTCTGGTTGGTCTTGTTGACTGTGATTTGGTATTTTCTGGGAGAGGTAGGAGGGGCAGTGTTAAAGAAGCACTTCTAGGTGATTGACAGCATTCTGAAGGTGATCCGTTCTTGTATAGGGAGCCAGTGAGTCTTTCTTCTTGCAGCAGAGATATGTTCTCATCTCAGAATGTTAAGAGCTGCACAGAGCGCATTGTTTTGGATGATTTGCAGTTTATGGATATTGCATTTTGAGGTACGAGCGAATAGAGCATTGCAATAATCTAGTCTGGCACCAATGACTGCTTAGGCTAGATCATCTTGCTGCATTCTTTGAAAGATGGCAAAGCCTATAGGCAAATATATGAGCACATCATTCCTGATGTTGAGCACCCTTAGACTCCCGCCAGGACACTTCTTATGATATGTTAAGACACTTATTCTGCTGATGACACTCCAAAACTCAACAACTTGCACTTGAAGACGCCGATGTAGGATGAAAATGTAATTATGGGTTGTGAGGGGAGCCTGATGGTAGCCAGATGTAAGCTCTATCATAGAGAAGAAAGTTCTCTAACCCCTAACGATGTAAAATCCATTTATAAATTATCATTATCGCCCCTCAGTAATTATAAATAAGAGGGTCCAGAGTTTAACCCCTTAAGTGCCAAGGACGAGTATGCTCATCCTTTTTTCATAGACTTGCATAATAGCCTGGCACTTTTCTGGTTCCTTTATAGTACAGCTCCCGTCAGGATTACTTCCGCCTTTAAATCATACTTACATATTCATTTCTTTTGGCTATCTCATAGATAGGTGGGCACCCTCTTAAGTACTGGTGCCACTCTCCTCCTTAAGGAAGTGGTGGGCATGTGTCATTAAGATGGGGATGGCTTCCCTCCACAACCTATCTGCTGTCTCTTCCACTGAAGAAAGCCTTGGACTTTAACTCTTGGTAGGTCTCACTTACAGTGCTCTGACAGTAATCCACCAATGGGTTGAAAAGGAAAGCAATCTATTCCATCTCATTCATGTTGTTATCAATTCCCCTTTCCTTCCTTCTGCTTCTCCTTCAGTCAGTGAGTGAGGCAGTCAGTCCCAGAATCTAGGGGTTTGGACTTTTATAGAGCAGAATCCACATCACTTTTGAGATGTATCCAATTTCTCTAATCCAATTGGTCAATGTATGTGATTGCACAGTGCCCCAAGAGTGACATCACATTAAACCAACCCCTAGGTGGCCATTGGGCATATTAACCTCTTAACAACATTTCCCTCCCTTTTGATGTGATGTCATCTTGGTGATTTCTGGATTTAACGATAGCAACTTTCTAAAAGAGCATATTCCACACATGTAGCATGGATGCTAGGATATATGATTATCTGGTGTGCACTATTTCTGTGCAATGAAATAAATATTTACATAATGACGATGGCATCACAAAAATGTCATTTTGGGTCCATCTAATAGGGTCCATCAAGCTTGACATTGTAAAAGCAAATTTGCTCTCTACAACATTTAATTTAAAAGTTAGCAACAGAAATATGAATCTGATGAAATTTCAATGATGCATTTGTGTCAGTCTTCCAATTTACACTAATTACATGCAGTCTTAGTTTCTCTGCCCGGTAGCCAAACATCTGATGTCCATGCTGTTGTTTAAGAGCAAGGGTATTTATGACCCAAAGGCCTATCACAATAGTAAAGTCCTTTGTAGTTTGAGCTTCTGAAGCCATTTATGACTTTAGTCCCAGTGCATATGATGGATTCAATGGTCTGGCTGGCCGTAGATGAGAAATTCATTCTTTCCAAGTGTCAGATTCCTTTCTTCAGGAAAAGCCTAGCTGACCGAAACATCAGATTAGATGAGAGGGAACTACTGGCCAGCTGAATTCAGTGTATATTTAAGATGATAAGCCCAAGCACAGAGAAAGACGTACATTGTAAATAGAACACTTGGACTTTATTGCAGGCCCTGGCTTCCTGGCAGTTTTTGTTGCTCAGCTTTCATTTCCTTGACAAAGCAAGGCACCCGCCCTTCCCATCTGTTCCTGGGCCAGGTGAGTTGGGATACCATTAGCCTGTGCTTGATTCAGGGAGACCTGTTGGGAGACCTGTAGCCCGTGCTTGATTCAGAAATGTAGCATTAAAAGTATTTTTATACTCCAGGTGGCAATAGTCACTTTTAAAAAGAACAACACTATAACATTGCATTTTGTGATCAAAGTTCAGTCCAAGAGACATCTTTAATGTCTCTGCATGTTTCATAATACAGATTTTTAATCATGTAAAGAAACATATACACAATTAAAGGCCTGCAGCAATGCAGGCCCAAATCCTTTTTTCTGTCATCTTCAATACTATACTTTTCATCTTAGATTGAGCAGTTATCCATTTTAATAGGAACCTGCTGGATTCTTCCATGTAACATTAACAACTCCTTTTTGTGCCTTGTCAAACAATGTCAGACGTATATTTTCATTTTAGTAGTGCTAAGAACATAGCACATTTTACTTTCACGTGTGATATGATATGATATGATTATTTATATAGCGCCTATACACAATGTGTTTCAAAGCACTTCAAGGCAAGGGAGGGAACAAGGGAAAATACAACTACATTCTTACAGGCCATGAACAGTAAGGATGTGAAATTAACTATCGTACTCGGCCTGACGACATTACAGATAGTGCAAGAGCTAAGACATAGATAAGGAAGGGAGGGGGAGAGTGGGAAGGAAATGGAAACAGACAGGTGACTACCGTACTAGGCCTGACAACATTTCTGGTAGAGCCAGAGGGAAACAAAAGGTGAGGCAGAGGGGTGCAGAAAGGGAGGGGAGGAACAAAACAAGTGACGATCATACCAGGCCTGACGACATTTCAGATAGTGCTGGAGGGGTGGTGGGGAGGGAAAAAAACGTAATGGGAGGGTGGAGGAAACAGGCGAGGTTGCTATCATATTAGGTCCAGGAACAATTCTGATAGAGTAAGTGCATAGAAGAAAGTAAGGGGAGGAGATAGGAAAAGGGAGAAGGGAAAGGAGGAGAGAAAAAAGAGTAAGCTGTCAAAAAGAGTGGAGAAGCAAGAGTGGAGAGCGAATACAATTGCAGAAGTCAGTAGTAACATATAATGTTGCAAGCCAGGATACAAGATGAAGATCATGATTCAGGGCCACCATGAGTGCAAGATGCAAAGGAAGTCCAGCATGAGAGTTGAGAAAGAGTGATGCACCATGAATGAATGAAGTGCATAAAAGTCAAATCCAGCATTGGCCACAAGACAGTGATGGTGAAGGAATGCACCAGGTGGGCGGGGCTTGCTAAGTAGTGAAAAAGAGCAGCAGGCAGGAAGGTACCAGGTGGGTGGGGCTTAGGCCAGGTGACCTAGATCCACTTGCACCTGCTCCCCATCTGCAAAGGAAAAGAAGCTGTAGGGCTCCTTAAGTAGGGAAACAGAGCGGCAAGCAGGAAGGCACCAGGTGGGCATGGCTTGCTAAGTGGTGAAAAAGAGCAGGAAGGCACCAGGTGGGCGGGGCTTGCTGAGTGGTGAAAAAGAGCGGCAGGCAGGAAGGCACCAGGTGGGCGGGGCTTAGGCCAGGTGACCTAAATCTACATGCACCTGCTCCCCATCTGCAGATGCTATCAGATGCTCTGCACAGGCCACAACTCACATGCTTCTTTTAAAACTGGCTCTGCATCTTTTCGTCGAGATGGATGTCCCTACAAATCCCCCCTCTTGCTCTTACTCCTTGCAGCAGCAAAAATGGAAGGACAAAGTAGTTGATATTTTCCTTCTGGTCGACTTTGGATACGTTTTTCACCATCACCTTCCATTTGCGGCACAATGGAAATCTTCTTTTCTAACTGGATCTTTTCCACTGTCCATTTTTCCCTGGAAGTAACCTTCCCCATTCATCTGGCACTGGAAGGAATGTTCTGGTTAATGTATTATTGTGATGTTTAGAAAGGCTAGTTTAGTAACACATAGAGACCTACATTTTTAGAAAAACAGTAAATCCTATCATGGTTTTTTTACATTAACTTCACTAATTTAGAATAGTATTTTGCTCAAGTCATTCTCTTGCACTCTAATGTGATTACTTACCTGTTAATGTCCCTGGTTATTCCTTTTCCTTTTCTTTTCTTCAGATTTCATTCTTCAACATTATCTTCAGATGGCTTCTCAATCATTCTCAAAGCTGGTCGAGGGTGACAGCTTTTCAGTTGATTAATATGGACCAATTTTTCCTTAATCAGATATTCTTTTGGGATTCAGATCTTATAGGTGACAGGAGAGACTTTATCGATGATCTCAAAATCACCTTGCCAAGAAGGTAAAAACCTCTTCTTATTGGCTTGGTTTCTATGAAACATATAGAGATAAACCCTGTCACCTACCTCGTACTCCCGTTTTGTTGACAAACTGATTTACCCCCAATTTGTATTATCTAAAAATGTTTTAACAATGGCAAAAAGGAAATAGACTGTTTTATTTACTATATTTGATGAGTAAAAATAAAAAGAAATGTAGCAAACCGATTTCTTTTTATGCTATGCAGAAAACATAGTATGTTAATGTTAAAGGATATTTGTAGTGCGCACTATCACCACCGGAGTGGTCCATGGCGCTCTGGCGGCTCTGAAAAAAGAGATGGGGGTGAAGTTGTGGGAATAAGCTGGAAAAGTGCAAGAGAGCAGTGATGTGCTGTTGGCTGCCTCAGCCCGGTGGGTGCGTTGGCTGAGCTTGGGGTGTTTTACGGTGAGTAGTCGTCGTGTGCTGTTGTGCAAGTCTATGTGTGGTTTGTTTTGTTGTTGCAGTGTAGTGAGGCATGTGCATATTGTTGTGTTGTAGGCGTGTGGTTGTGTTTTGTTAGAGTTTGAGAGGTGTATGCAGAGAGGTGAAATTGTTAGTTGATTGGTTAATTGGCATTTTATTTTATTTTGTATTTTATTGCATTTATTACACGCCCAGACCCTTAGGTATCACGGCAAGGTTACAGACAGCTTGGTTAAAACAGTTATTAAGGAGTGCCAATCGGGCGCAATACAGATATATAAAGACAAAGCATACATGATCAATCTAAATACCAAGCGTCAGTGAAAGATATATACAGACATTTTCGCTGAGGCATGGAATGGAGTGTTAGACTTAGCTAAATAGCCACGTTTTCAGGGATTTTTTAAATCCTGAGAATGTTTCCTCATTTTTGATGAGGAGGGGAAAGAGTGTTCCAATGTGTGGGGGCTAGGTATTGGAAGCTGCTACCTCCTGCCTTGGAAGTGTTGTAGTGAGGGATAGATAGGAGTAATTGGCTGTTGGATCTAAGGGGTCTCTTTGGTACTTTTCTGGTGATGGCGTGGTTGAGGTAAATGGGGGCACTTGAGTGGATGCATTTGAACTTGAAGCACAGGGTTTTGAAAGTGACTCTGGCTTTGATGGGGAGCCAGTGGTGGTCTCTTCTGATATTAGAAATGTGGTCGGACTTTCTTATTCCAAGGGCCGCGCGAAGGACTTTATTTTGAATGAGCTGGAGTTTATTTAGGTTGGCTTTTGAGGTGCCCAGAAAGAGTACATTCCAGTAGTCAAGTCTGGATAGAATTAATGCTCTTGCCAGCGTGATACAGTTGGTGGGGGTCAAGAATTGGCAACTGAGAGCAATACGTTTGGCGGTGTAGGATGTGGAAGAAAAGAGGGTGTTAATGTGCTTAGTCATGGTGAGAGTGGCATCTAGGTAGACACCTAGTGTTTTTACTTGTTTGAACACCGGTATCTTGGTGCCATCAATATTGATTGATGAGTAATCAGCATGTAACGCTGCTATTTTAGACTGGGAGCCCACGATGAGCACCTCAGTTTTCTCGTCATTGAGACAGAGGCTATTTAGTGCCATCCAATTTTGGATTATGGCATATATTTTGTAATGGTGTAGGTGTCTTGAGTGTAATCTCCCAATAGAGGGATGAGGATCTGGGTGTCATCTGCAAAATTAGTGTAGATGACACCCATATCATCTAAGGCTGAGAAAAGGAGTTTAGTATACGCATTGTACAGTGTTGGTGAGAGACAGGATCCTTGGGGGACCCCTAGGGGCGCTGCGATAGGGTTGGCAGCTTCTTTACCTATGGAGACCCTGGAGGTTCGGTCAGCAAGAAAGGATTTGATACAGGTAGTAGCTTCGGTGGAGAAACTGAAATCTTTGGCTAGAGTGGAGCACAGTTTATTGTGGTCTACTAGGTCGAACGCTGCGGAGGGATCGAATAGGAGGAGGATGCAGAGTTTCCCTGAGTCTCTGATGGCATCCATCTGGATATTTAAGTCCAGGAGTGCTGTTTCTGTACTATGGTTGGGGCAGAAGCCAGATTTCCTCGTGCCAAGGAGATGGTTTTGTTCGAGGTGAGCTTGAACTTGGTTATATGCTAGTTTATCCATTATTTTGAGGAGAAATGGGACGGTTGTAATTGGCCTGTAATTGGTGGGCACAGAAGGGTCTAGAGTAGATTTTTTCAAGAGGGGTGTGACCCAGGCTTCTTTAATACTTGTTGGTACTAGGTTAGTATCAAAGGATGCATTCACAAAGTTGGTGATAATAGGCGTGAGAGTGAGGGCACAAGATTTGACTACTGATGCTGGGATGGAGTCACCTTTGCAATTGGAAGCTTTGAGTTTGGCAATGGTGTCAAATACTACATTTTGGGAAACTGGTGTGAAATGGAATGGAGAGCTGGTGATCTCCTGAGGTTTAAGATTAGGATTAAGAATGACAGTTTTGTTAGCTAGTGATTGTTTTTTGGTTGTGATTTCTTTTTAGTTCTATTTTGGCTGTTTGTGCATCTTGAATAGTGGTACACCACTCTTTGCTAGGGATGGTTGGATTTATGGCTGGGGTCGGATTTTCCAATTCTTTTAGAATAGCAAATAATTCTTTGGTATCAGAGGTGGCATTGCTGATCCTAGTATTATAGGCATTAGATTTGTGAGTAATAATGGCTGTTTTATAGGTTTCATTTATCTCTTGGTAGGCTTTTTCTGCCTCTGCAGTGGGGTGCTTTCTGTAAGCATGTTCAAGCGCGCGTTTGGTTCTTCTAAGGGTAATTAGGTCATCATTGAACCAGAAGCAGGAACGTTTGTCTGAACGTTTAGTCTTGGTAGTGAGTGGAGCTATAGCATTAATAGTTGCAGTGAGACAGTTATGATATGTATCTGCTAAGAGGCAAGGGTTGTCGCTAGTGAATGAAGTGGAGTCTAGGATTTTTGAGAGAAGAGGCGTTACATTTTCTGGCGTGAGTTTCCGGGAGTTCCTAGTTTCATATGTATTGATTGTTTTAGGTTTCTTGGTATGGGTTCGGAGGGATTAATGGTAAATGTAATGTTATAGTGATCAGTCCAAGTAAGAGGGGAGATGGCGTCGATAGTTATGAGTGTATTAAGAGAGAGGATCCAGTCAAGTGTCCTACCTTTGATGTGTGTGGGTGCATTCACTAGCTGGCTGAAACTCATGTACTTCAGGGAGGAGCGAAGTGCTTCTGCTTTGGAGTCTTGGCTGTCGTTAAAACCCAAAATAATACATTTTGTGTTAGGTTTTATAAGAGGAGCTAATAGCAGAGGAATTTCGGTTTCTGGGTGATTATTGGGGTTGGGTGCTCTATAAATTACTATTAAGTTGATCGTAGTTTTTCCATTTATGGGAAATTTTACGAGCAATGTTTCATATCCTTAAATGCTTTCAATGGGACAAGATCTAAGCTGTAGTTTAGTCTTAGCTATTATGGCGACACCACCTCCTTGTGAGTGGGTCCTGTCTGTTCTAAGAATGGTATAATCTGATTGAATGGCGAGTGATAGTAGTGGGCCTAACGCTTGAGGGAGCCAGGACTCTGTGACTACTAGTAGGTCGAGCTGAGATTCCATAATGAGGTTGTGAATTTCTAGGGCATGAGCCCCTAGGGAGCGGGCATTTATTAGGGCGCATTTGAAGGTAGTTGGTAGTTAATTGGGGTGTCAGGTACTGGTTTGGATATTATGTTCGGTTTCTGGCTGGGTGTGTGGTTTTGATGAGGGGTATGCACTCTGGGCATGGTTGGTTTGGGAGGTGTGTGTTCATATTTGGCAAGTTGGGGTGGAAAAGCGTACGAGACCTTAAGCGAAGGTGTCTTACTACACCCGTCAAAGGGTGAGAGAGTTTTTCAGTAGGGTGGTAATGACTCTCTGCAATAGGCAAAGTGTGGGAGATTGGGTCGGGGCTGTTTGCATGTACATTCGTATTCGGGATAGTCATGGGGGCATAACTAGTAATGTTTGGGAATGGTGGTGCAGTGGGTAGGAATGGGGTAGGACATGGAATGGGGTGGTGCCGGCGGCATGCTAGTTTACTAAGGCCATTATTATGGATGGGGCCAATAATGATTACCCAAGCAGGGTATGTAGTTTGGAAGAATGCAGAACGGGAACATGATGAGGGTGAGCCAAGTTAGCATGTTGGACTGGTGTCAGGGAGGACTAGACCAGTTGATGCTAGATAAGTGGTAGAGGAAAGGTGAGGGCTTGGGCGGTGTCTCCTACTATACTTTAGTTGGCAGGGTGCGTGAGGTAAGCACAAGTGTATTATTACAAACAGTTTATTAGGGAAGCGTGGGTCAACCGTGTTTAAATACTCTAGACTTTCTGGGCGGCTAGCAACATTTATGCATGCGGCTCAGGATAGAACAAGTAGCAGTCAAGGTATAGTCAGACAAAGGTTATGAGCACCTAGTTGGTCTATTCTAACTGGGGTTGTAGCATAAAAGCATGAGGCACAGCAAGGTAACAGACATAGGTTGAAGCATACATAAAGCGCAGGAGCAATTAAATTGGCAACAAATTGGAATATGCACAAAACACTGGTGTCCGATAGATCGGTATCCTTAGGCCTTCTGGGTTGGCGTGTATAGGTAGGGCACAATAATGTGCTAACAGTGAGGGGGCTATAAGCCAATAAAGAACAGCATTAATCAAATAGTTGTTACAGTGTACAATTTCGCATGATAAAGTGCATTGAGTGGTGCCTAAGGTCGAGGTGCGTAACTAGCCTCGCAAAGTATGGCTGGCGTGTGATCCGGGAGCTGTGCAACAACAAAGATGCATACACGTGTTAGAGGGGAAATTACCATTCGAGCTGGTTGAGCAGCTATAATGGGTGGAATGAACAAAGTTAAGGGAGGTGCATGCATAGGTGGGATAGTGACAAAAATAATCAGTTTAATGCATGACAATCAGAGTGGTCAGGTGGAGGTTTGGCTCGTGGGCCATGTAGCGTACTTAACAAGTCTCACCTTGCTGTGTCTATAGGAAGGTCACGGTGCAGACCGGCATACGCTGTGCTGGGTTTCAGATCCTGGTAGTTGTTTGTAAGCAGGCATTGCTGTCAGGAAGTGAGGCTCTGAATTTCCATATTCTCTCCAGGTGGGGTGTGAGAGAATCTCTGCATCTCTGTCCTGATTTGAGCCGTCCGATACTCAAAGTCCCTTTCACACATGGCATCCACTCACATTCATAACCTTACCCAAGTTTGGCCTCGGCCTCCTACGTGCCACCTGTCTGTATGCGGGGCAGGCAGGCGTTTGTGCGTCCCTTCAAATCTGGGCCAGAGAGCATTCCCAATCCAGTCGGTGTGCAGCATTGACTAGCCAAGGCTTCTCCATCCATATGTGGCGGGTGGTTGGCATTCATCATCTTATTCAGTTGTTTATGCAGGCTATCGCTCCCAGATGCCAACGCTTGCAATTGCGTCCAGGGGTGGTGCCTGCCTTCATTCACAACTCCATACGGTCAATGCCCATGCCATTGTCCACAGCTTAGTTCATGAGTGGCACGTGCTAACATTCCCACAACTCTATACAAGTATGATATCTGGTAGCAATTATGGGGCGGGTTATCGCTTGTGTCCTGTTCGATTTAGCATCGTCTCTCTTGTTGTGGTAAGAGTTTCTCTGGTGTTTCTGGGTGTTGTCAGTGTCATCTTAAATTTAGTCATCCTTTTCTTTGTGTTTCCTGTTTAGTTGTTTTGGTTTTTCAGTTTGAATCTGTGGTGTTGAAGAGCCAGGTTTTTAGTAATTTTCTGAATTGTAGGTGGTCTTTGGTGTTTCTTATTTCATTCGGGATGTTTTTCCAGGTATTTGTGGCTAAGTCGGAGAAGGAGGAGCCCCCAAGTTTTTTATTAAGGTATGGTTTTTGTTCCAGGCGGATTTCGTTGCTTGATCTGAGGAGTCTTGTTGGCTTTTGGATTGTTATTTTCTTTTGTAGGAATTCAGCTCCCTGTACGCTGATTCCTCTGTGAGTTATGCACATTGTTTTGAAGGTGATGCGATGTTTTACTGGGAGCCAGTCAGTGTTTTAGGGCTAGAGTGATGTGGTCTCTTCTGGATGGTTTGAGGAGCATTCTGGCTGCTGTATTTTGGATCCGTTGTAGTTTCTTCAGGAGGTATTCGTGTATCCAGAGATAGAGGCTGTTTGCATAGTCGATTCTTGACATGATGAGGGCAACGATTGTGAGTGTTTTGTGGGTGAAGGAGAGGAAAGGTAGTATTCTTCTTGCCGTGTGGAGGAGGAAGAAGCATATCTTGATGATTTCATTTATTTGTGGTTCTAAGGTTAGGGTTTTGTCCATCAGGACTGCCAGATGTGTTACTACCTTAGATGGTGTTGGTGCAGTTCCCATTTCTGTTGGCAATGGAATGTAGGTGTTGTTCTCTTGGTTTTTGGATATGATCACGATTTCTGTCTTTCCTGGGTTGATTTTCAAGTTGTTGGCATTCATCCAGTTAAAGACTTCTTTTAGACACTCGATTAGGGTTGAGTGATCAGCTTGAGTGTCTTCGATTTTGTAGATGATTTGGGTGTCATCTAAGTAGTTGTAGCATGTAATGTTGTATTCTTTGAAGAGTCTGATTACTGACATCTGGTAGATGTTGAAGTACAGTGAGGATAGTGAGGACCCTTGTGGTACTCCACAGTCGTTAACTTGTGGGGTGGATTTGAAGGGTTTTAGCCATACAATTTATGTTCTGTCTGCTAAGAACGATTTAATCCACAGTAATGCCATGTCCCTTATGCCTATGTCTTCTAGTCTTTTGGTTAGGGTGTCATGGCTAACTGTGTCGAAGGCTGCGGAGAGGTCGAGCAGAATCAGGGCTGAGGTTGTGTTTGAGTCCGCATTCATTTTTAGGTCTTCCCAGATGGATAGTAGTGCTGTTTCTGTTCCTCTTACGGGTCTAAAACCAACTTGTGCTTGGTCAAGCTGGTAGTGTTTTTCTCCATGTTTTTGGGTTAATTTGTATACGTAGGTTTCAAGGAGTTTTTGTGGATAGGGAATGTTTGAGATCGGCCTGTAATTGGAGAGGTCTTCTACGTCACCACTTGTATTTTTCAAAAGCGGTTTGATATATGCTTATTTGAAGGGCCAATCAGGGCCCGGAGGCAGGCGGGAGGTGGGAGAAAGGGGGAGAGGGAGGAAGAAGGAATCTGGCAACTGCGAGTGGCTCGGGCAGGGTCAGGGGCACAAAACAAGGCCCAAATGAGGTGGACCAAGCCCAGGAGGGACGCTGGCCACCTTCACTCACCTGTACTGCTCTGGATGGGAAATGAGCGTGTAGGGGGAGGCTGGTGGAACACACCAGGAAACAACCGTAGAACGTGCCAATCATGGTCCAAGGGCGGGCGGGAGGAAGGGAGAGAGGAAAAAGAAATCCAGCAACTGCGAGGGCCTCTGGCAGGGTCAGGGGCACAAAACAAGGCCCAAATGAGGTGGACCAATCCCAGGAGGGACGCTGGCCGCCTTCACTCACCTGTACTGCTCTGGATGGGGATTGAGCATGCACGGGAAGGCTGGTGGAACACACCAGGAAACAACCGTAAAACGGGCCAATCAGGGTCCAGGGGCGGGCGGGAGGAAGAAGGAATCCGGCAACTGTGAGGGTCTCGGGCAGAGTCAGTGGCACAAAACAAGGCCCAAATGAGGTGGACCAAGCCCAGGAGGGACGGTCACCCCTTAACTCACCTGTACTGCTCTGGACGGGAAATCGTATTAAAAAAGTATTGTTTTTTCCTGCCCCAGTGCAAATGTGTTTAGATAATACAGATTGTGACAAAACATAGTTGCTCCATTCTATATTATGAAAGCATTTGCTCACTCTTTAAAACTCATGAGAATGTTAGATAATCTGGCCCCAGTTCTGCCACCGGACTACTCCAGGGGCCTTTTTCGTAACCAGCAGAGTCTGTGAAGATCATTCACCCACGTAATTCCATTGGAGGCAACCAATTCTTTCTCGCCATCTTTAGTAATATGGTAGGAACATAAACTGTGGGTATCCCCTGTCAAGGGTTTTCTTTATATACCTTGTGCAGGGACGCCAGGTATGCATCCATATTGTTTTTTTAAGGATTTTCTTTTTTTTATACTCTTATGTATAAACATCAGCGCATTACGAACAACGCATCTTTGCAACAAACATGACATTTGTGGCATGGTATAGCCCATCATTAACGTTAACATGTTCCCCAACTTTCCCACCTTCCCCTTGCCCAGTTCCCTCCCCTCTCGAAATTGCCTGCAATGTTGGTGCCTAGTAATAATAATGTAATGTCTTTGTTAGAGTCAGAGGGGCACCATTGTGTTGCGCTCCTCCAAGCTGCTGTTTCCGCTATTGCCTATTTCCTAAGGTCTCGCCACCAGTCTGCTATATTGGGGCCCCATGGGATTTCCATGCCATAGCTATCCTGCATTAGACTAGTATGAATGCTAGGTCTTTCACTTTGGATATGTGCCGTGTAGGTTTGGTGATGCTTATAGCATCCCAACAAGCAGGCTGATGGCGACGCCTGGTTCGTGGTCATAACCACCATTTTCATTCTGGTTGCCAGTTCTTCCCAATGTTTCCTAATGTAGGACATGCCCAGATCATGTGCAGTAACCTGGCATTTGGTGCATTAGATCTGGGGCAGTTTTGTGCCGCTGCTCCAAGGATTCGTGAAATTCTAAGGGGCGTTAAGTATGCTCTATGACTGACGTACCATTGGATCAGCTAAAATCTAGCATTACGAGACACTTTTTTGTGATACCGCAATATCTTTTACCAGTCTGAATCTTGTACCGGGCTCCTAAATCCACTTCCCATTTGTTTCTGACAGCCAAATCCCCCGGGGGTTCGCTGATCCGGAGAAAGTTGTATAATCTTGATATTGGCCCTCATTACAACCTTGGCGGAGGACCATGGTGCTATTAGCACCATGGTCCATGCCGCTTAGGTTGCAATTCCGCCATGGTGGATGGCGGAATTACCGCCCCATTCCAAGGTGAGTGGGGCGGTAATTCCCCATTCACCAATGGCCCCTTCCCCATTCCCATTTTTGCCCCATAGGGCATAATGGGAATGGGGAAAGGCGATAATTATCGCCAAGGTCCCTTTGCGGCATGGCTTTTAACGGCTGCAAAAAGCAGCCGTTAAACAGCCATCCCGCAAAGGGAACCTTGTAATCAGGCGTTAAGGGTCGGCGCCGTTTACGGCGCCGTAAACCCCTTAACGCCTGAGTCGGAATGAGGGCCATTGTGTGACAACCTTCTGCCAAGTCGTGTAGGGGTTCAACTACTGCATGTGTTTCCAATATCCCTCTATAGGTTGGCCATCTATGCAACATAGCATTCAGGATGATGCGGTACATCAGGTATTAGCCAGGATGTATGTCTCTAATATCTACTAGCTCCTGGAAGGGTATGAACTATGAGCCATCTACCAGGTCCTCTATAGTGGCGATGCTGTGTGTTTCCCAATCTATGCAAATACCCAGCCGTGTTGGGGGTGCGTTTGGGACAAGTGAGGTTAGGGAGATTTGTATGGAAAATGGATCAGTTAGTCCTATCAATGCGAGCACCCTATCCCACAGTTGGGTACCTAGCAATACCAAGTGTGAGCTCTGAGTGGCCAGAGGCTTTTTGTGCCACAGTAGCTCTTTGAGAAAGCAACCTGATATTGAGGGCTGGAGTAAGTCTGTATCTGAAATGGCTTGTCTGCTAACCAGCCCACTTCGAATTGCAGCTGCCATGCAATGTAAAATGACTCAAAGTGTGGAGCTTTGACACCATCTTCTTCGTAAGGCTTCTGTAGGGAGGAAAATGCTATTCTGCACCTTCCGTTGCACCATAGGAATTCCCTACTTAGTGAATCTAAAGTCTTAGAAGGACTTAGGTATATTGTAAGGGACGTTTACAAAATGATGTAGTAGTCTCGGAAGTGCCACCATCTTCAGCAGTGCTAACCTGCCCATTAATGATAGGGATAATTTAGCCCACGACTTCATTGAGTTTTTGATTCCGCCAAGGGCTTTCTGTGTATTGTTGGCATGTTCAAGCCCAGCAGCTCGATATATGTTAATGCCAAGGTATCTGGATGTGTTAGTTCTCCGCTGTAGGGCAAGGATAGGGAGCTTATCCTGACATACTTTGGTTAAGCCTGCCAGTGGGAACAGGGATGACTTCGCTTTACTAATAGTGATACCTCAGAGGCGTGCTCAAAGGTCTAGGACCTCCATTATGAGTTCCAAATTGTCTTCTGGGTTTTGTATGTATTACAGTGTATCGTCTGCATACAAGGATATTAAATGGCATGTTCCATTAATGAGTATTCCTGCATCTATGTATTCTGCTCTTAGGTATGTTGCAATCAGATCCATTGTCAGAATATAGAGCAGTGGGGATAATGGGCAACCTCGTTTAGTACCCCTTTCTAGAACCCAGTGCGCCGAGAACTGTTTGTCCATCTTGACTCTTGCCTCTCGTTTGGTATATATTTATTTCACCCAATTGATAAACATCTGCCCAAACTGACGTAATGTGGAATTTAGCCAGTCCCATTTGATGGAGTCAAATGCTTTTATGGCATCTAGTGCAGCCACCGCACAGGGTGTGTCCCAGGAAGCAGTGCTGTCAATAACGTGGTGCAAGCGCCTTAGATTCCAAGCCATATGTCTGCCTGGTACATACCATGTTTGATCGGGGTACACCAGGATATTAATCACTTTTTTTTATCTATTGGCCAGCAGTGCCGCCAGGAGTTTACTATCCTGATTAAGTATGGATAGGGGTCAGTTCGAGCTACATTCTAATGGCATTTTGTGTGGCTTGAGGAGGGGTATTATAATTGATTCCCTCAGGCTGCGAGGAAGAATACCTATGTTTTATGCCTCTGTTAGTGTATTGAGGAGGTGGAGAGCCAGTTCCTCTGCAAATTCTTTATAGAAGTCACTGGGCAGACCGTCTATGAACAGAGTCTTCTCTGATGGCAATGAGCTTATTATGTCTGATAATTATTCCAGTGTGATGGGTGCGTCTAGGCTGTTAACAGCCGCCACCTCCTTGATTTGAGGAAGACATATCTCGCTTAAGACCTCCTCTAAGTGCGAGCGTGGGGCCGTAGGCTCCTCGATGTATAGATCCTGGTAGTACAATTGGAAAACCGCAGGAATCCCCTCTTGTGTGGTGCATGTAGTGCCTTGTTGCATGTGTATGGAGTAAATGGGTACCGGCAGCCCTTTTTTTTTGTATAGACAAGAAAGAAGTTGGCTTGGCATGTCGTCTTCAGCATGTTGTACCTCAATATATTTAGAATAATTGTATCGGCCTAGTCTTTCCCAGCATTCTATACATTTTAGTTATAATACTGGCTCATCTGTGTCCTTCTCTCTTTGGCTTGAGTTTGACTGTGCTAGCTTTTGCAGTGCCTCCTCATTAGAGGTGAGTTCCCTGCTTAGCAAGGCTTGTAAGCCGCCCACCTTGGTAATTGCAGTGGCCCTAATGACCACCTACACCACCTCCCAGAGAGTGCCAGCGCTAGGGACGCTTCCAATGTTATGTGAGAAGTATTCTTTGATGCTCTCTCGGACATGATCACGAAATGGGGGGCCTTGCAGTGCCTCACTTCTGAGTCTCCATGTGGGAATGGGGGGTCTCATGGGTACATATTGCCACTTCAACAATAGGGGGGCATGGTCCGATAAGACTGCGCTCTTATATTCGGCAACTACTAGGTCAACAGCCAGGTCTTTGCCTTCAAAAAATAGTCTGGTCTGGTGAGGACAGAGTGTGGTGAAGAATAGTGCGAGTGATATCTGGAGTGCGGATGTAGTGTCCTCCATATATCTGCTAGCTCTAAGGATGTCAGGAGTGTTGTCATGGACCGTGCTCGAGGGGTCGGTCTTTGGAGTTTGGTATCCGACCTTTCCAATTGCAGGTTTATGACACAGTTAAAAGTCCCCTTCCCATATGGTCTTGATCTAGCTGTATGGCCCAAGACATGGGCAGATGGGGAGCAGGTGCAAGTGGATCTAGGTCACCTGGCCTAAACCTCGCCCACCTGGCACCTTCCAGGTTGCTGCTCTTTTTCCCCACTTAGCAAGCCCCGCCCACCTGATGCCTTCCTGGTTGCTGCTCTTTTTCCTTACTTAAGGAGCTCTCCAGCGTCTTTTCCTTTGCAGATGGGGAGCAGGTGCAAGTGGATTTAGGTCACCTGGGCTAATCCCCGCCCATTTGGCACCTTCCAAGTTGCCGCTCTTATTCCCCACTTAGCAAGCCCCGCTCACCAGGTGCCTTCATGGTTGCTGCTCTTTTTTCCTACTTAAGGAGCGCTCCAGCCTCTTTTTCTTTGCAGATGGGGAGCAGGTGCAAGTGGATCTAGGTCACCTGGCCTAAGCCCCGCCCACCTGGCGCCTTCCAGGTTGCCGCTCTTTTTACCCACTTAGCAAGCCCCACACACCTGGTGCCTTCTAGGTTGCTGCTCTTTTTCCCCACTTACCAAGCCCCGCCCACCTGGTGCCTTCCTGGTTGCCGCTCTTTTTCCCTACTTAATGAGCGCTCCAGCCTCTTTTCCTTTGCAGATGGGGAGCAGGTGCAAGTGGATCTAGGTCACCTGACCTAAGCACCACCCACAATCTTAGCCCTGTCTCTTCCTTCCAGCTCTTAACTCTTAGATCAAGGGGGTCTCCCGCCCAGCCGTCCGAAGCAAAGGGCTGACGAAGAAAAGGGCAATTCTTGTTTGGACCTGTTTGGGCCAGGAGGACCCAGGTCCCGACCCCCTGCTCAGACAGCAGGTAAGCATGCACCAACATGTGTTTACCTCCTCTGTCCCCACAGGCCATCCCCACCCCTTATTGTCTCGCACAGAGGTGTTCCCTGTTTTTCGTGATTCTTCTACCCTGCTCCCCGTCCTCCTCTCCCCCCCTCCAGCCTACTTTAGCAGGAGTCTGTCCCGATACATTCTGGTTTCACCACCACTGTCTTGTGGCAAATGCTGGATTTGACTTTTATGGACTTCAGTAGTGCGTCACCCTTTCTCAACTCTCATGCTGGACTTTGACTTTGACTTAATTTGCATCTTGTACTCATGGTGGCCCTGAATCATGCTGTTCCCATCTTCATCTTGTATCCTGGCTTGCAACATTATGTGTTACTCTGGACTTCTGCAATTGTATTCACTCTCCCCTCTTGCTTCTCCACTCTTTTTGACTGCTTTACTTACTGTTCTCTCATTCTCTCCCTTTCTCCCTTTTCCTATCTCCTCCCCTCCTCCCCTTACTTTCTTCTATGTACTTCTATCTACTCTCAGAATTGTCCCTGGACCTAGTATGATAGCAACCTCGTCTGTCCCCCTCCACCCCTTGCTTGTCCCCCCCCCAGCACTATCTGAAATGTCGCTAGGCCTAGTACGATAATCGCTTGTTTTGTTCCTCCCCTCCCTTTCTGCACCCATCTCCCTCACCTTTTGTTTTACTCTGGCTCTACCAGAAATGTCACCAGGCCTAGTACAGTAGTCGCTTGTCTGTTTCCATGTGCTTCCCACTCTCCCCCTCTCTTCCTTATCTATGTCTTAGCTCTTGCACTATCTGGAATGTTGTCAGGCCGAGTACGATAGTTAATTTCACATCCTTACTGTTCATGGGCTGTAAGAATGTCATTGGGCCTCATTATGACTCTGACAGTAGCCGTGCCAGAGCCATTTTTTTCCGGCACCCGGGAATGGGCAATTACCGGGGCATTCCGGCCCCGCCGGACCCGGTAATTGCCCATTCCTGGCCAACATGGTCTGCTCGCGGGTGCCGGTACGCCTGCCTGGTCAGACCTGGCGGGCTGGAAGGGACCCGTGAGCAGACCTCATAGTTGTTACCGGACCGGCAAGCTTATAATGAGGTCCATTGTATTTTCCTTTGTTCCCTCCCTTGCTTTGAAACACTTTGAAAATGTGCATAGGCGCTACATAAATAAACTATCATATCATATCATATCATACAGTGTCTGGAAAAAGGCTGCAGTGTCATGATTGGGGGTGTAGGTATTGATTAAGCAGTTATCTACATTCTCAAGAAGATCCTGCATAAGCACCATTCTGCCTTCATTATCGGTTTTAAACGGGGTCACTTTAAAGGGCACTGTGGGGGCTATCCAAGTCAACACTCCCCGGGCGTATGCCGAGTATGGGGAGCCGAAGGTTCGCCCGCCCCACTTGCTAGCGATCAGCGCTTGTTTGTCTACTGTGAGGTGGATCTCCTGTAGTAGGGCAATATCAATGTTATGTCTGCGGAGTTATGCGTAGACCCGGTTCGTTTTCACATAACTGTTTGAGCCTCTGACATTCCAGGTAAGCAATTTCAATTCAGTAGCCATGATAATCTATACCATTTGCCCGGGGTACGTTGTAACTGGGCCCAGTGTTTCCAACCAACAGACAGCTTACCTACATTATTCCCTAAGGGTAGAGCCAGAAATCATACAATGTTGTAAAGCGCCCCTTGGTGCAGGCAAAAGATAACTCCCAATAACTTTGCCAGCATCCTTAACTAACAACAGTTGGCCAGCAAAGTTACCCATGCTCAGGTGCATCCGCTTTTCGCAGCCGCCTCCCGTGTCTGGTCCGGAGACTTGCGTGCATCTGTTGGACGTAGAAACAAGTGTCCCAAGTAGAAAAACTCTGAGGGCGGGTCGGAGGCAGCCTGGGATCGAGTTCCCTTCCTTGGAGGTGATGTTTCCTTACTTAAAGTGGGTCCTTCCATATATATGAGCTAAGTGACATCTGCCGTCTTGAGAGGTCGTCTGCCTATGGGTAACCCGCTTGTCCTGGGGTTCCCAGCCAGCTCCAGGTTGGTACCGTTCTATTATGTAAGAGAGTGGTTGATTACATCCTGTTACTTCATGCTGTTTGCTACTCTTGCGGAAATATTACTATGTTACATCAGTGTGCCGTTGCCCTCTGTGAGGGGACTATGTCTCTCTGTCAATCCACACGTGTGCCTAGCTTTGGCTGATGGCTTGCAGCTGCTCTTTGTATCAAATCGCCCTGACTTGAATAGGATAATAGCTTCTCCCTATTTTTGTAGTTGAGGATTTTGCTATAATTGGTCATGGTGGGGCTCCTGGGGGTGGTTTTCTGGTTAGGGCTCTATGTGCCTTTTCTATTGTGAAGCCCTGCGAGAGATTCCCAGGGCCTATCTCTTGTAGGAACATATTCTCCACATAGGATGTGGGATCTGTTCCTTCTTCTCTTTCTGGCAGGCCAATGATGCACACACTATTTCTCCGGGCTCTCCCCTCTGCGTCCTCTGCCCTATCTTCTAATAGTCTAACCTTTTGTTGTAAAATGTGGACCTCGGGCTGGATTTCGTGAATCCTTGCATTGTTGTCTGTCAGCTGTTTTTCTAGTTCCGTTGTCCTATCGGATCATTTCCTGACATCTTGGTGTAGTAGTTCCACATCCACCATGACTGCATCTACTTTGAAACACGGCAAGCTTTTCAGTTCTGCAATGGCCAGCAGAATTTGGTTGTCCCGCTCTCTGGCTTCTTTAACTGTGTTTTGTGTCAACGCCATTTGGGTAGTGGGCGTCTGCAGTTGGATTTTAGCATAGTTGTCTATCATTGCTTGGCTGCTTTTGGGTTTGGCCGCTTTTCAGCACTCTCTATGTGGTGCGCTCAGTAGGCAGTCTGTGAGTATTTCCACCATGTTATAGGAGGGTGGCTGGCTGGGTTCAGCATATGATTGCTCCGTATTTCTTAATCGTTGGCCTAGCTTCCCCTACTTGTAATTGGTGCCGAGGAGGGTAGAGGCTCCCTGTGTGTGGGCTTTACAGTAGACTATTTTTAAATTGCTTTGTAAGGGCCTTGGGGCTGGTCTCTGGCGTCGTTGGGGCTGTTCTGTGGACAGGATGCGTGATCTTCTGTGTGTTGCCGGGGCCCACCAGGCTGAAGTGTTATTTCAGAGTGCACAGTCCCCTGGAATTCAGTGTGCTTTACACTGCTATTGAGGGAGCATAGGTCCTTGTCCCTCTGGTGTCTGAATGTGCTGTCAGGGCAGCGGATGGCGCGTAGAGGCGTGCGCCTCCCATGGGTTCGCGGACTGCGTGTATTGCAAATGACAGCTGGTGTCAATAGAATGCTGCTTCTGCACAGCAAGTGCTTGTGTGGCCCGCTACAGTCCCGCACCCTACTGAGCATTAGTTTATGGGAGCAGGGCGTGCTGGCATCCAGCCACGCCAGCCTCACCTGCGAGTGTGCGCTAAGCGTTTCCTGTGCTATTTCTGGGTATGGGGGAATGGAGGACAGCAGCTCAACGTTATATGCAGCTGCTTATGTCCGGGTTGGGTATTGCAGGGTCGTTGTGTTCCTGGGGTCTCCCTGCTGTTGTGGGTGTGTCGCTTCTTGTTCGGCAATGCTCACTTACGGTCTCCTCCGGTCGCTGCCGTGGGTGCGATTTTTCTTTCAGCAACAGCAGATCGCTGGTCAGACTTACGAAGAGTAGCACTGCCGATCTGCTGGCTCAGCTTCTTGCTCAGAAGGATGCTTAGGCAGTTTTCATCATATTTTTAAGTTCAATTACCTTCGCAGACCGCACTTGTTATGACGGATCGTGTCAGATCTGGCAGGAGCTCACTCAGAGGTCTCCTCACACCATGGCTGCTGGACACGCCCCCCTTATGCTTCCATATTATTATGGGTGATAAGACTTTCGTCCTCAAGACAGTGTTCTTCAGCACACTCATGTAAGTCTGTAAATCCCTAAGCTATAGGGCTCTTCTTATTTTGCCCATACCTGACCTCTACAGGTCTGCAAGTTCTTCAAAACTTGGCGGCCAGAGTTGCATTACAATCCCCTTACCGGGTTCATGTAGCCCCTATTTTGCGCCAGTTGCACTGGCTCCCGGTGCAGAGTCGGATTCAGTTTAAATCGCTATGCCTTTCACACCAGGGTTTTTATTGGAAAGGGGCCAAGTAGTTCCAGTGAAAATTCTGCCCTTGTTTTCCTTCCCGTGCACTCCGCTCAACAGATGTCTCTACAGGTTCCTCGTTTCCACTATTCTCAGCATTGTGGCCGTGCTCTCTTGGTCGCTGCTGCCGCTCTGCAGAACCAACGTCCTTGTGCACTTCTGACCATTCAAGTTCATCTTCAGTTTTGCTGTGCTCTAAAAACAAGCTGGTTCTAAACCTGAAGTCGCTATGTTATCTAAGTATCTGCTGGGTTTTTCAATGCCAAGTTGCCTTTTTGGTGTTAGCACGCCCTACAAGAAACCTAACATAACAAAGGAAAGCCCTGTATTCACATAATCCAAGAAGTTTTTCCTAAATTAGAGACATTCCCAGCCTGTATTCTATTACTTTATAGGTATTGTAATGGTTGGTAGGTGGTCTCTACTATGATGTACTACCCCTGGATAAATGGGTGCTAGTTGGTCCATGACCACACCATTGCCAGAAGTTATTTTTCACAATCATTGAATTTTTCTTCTACAGAGATTGGTGTTTTTCTCACATAGACGATTATCTTTTTGAATTTGTCATGGTTTTGATATAAAACCACCATTAAGCTGGTGTCAGAGAAACCAGTTTTTAAGAAATCTTTTTTGTCTTGTTGGGGTAAGCCAAATAAGAAGCTTGTAACAGCCTCTGATTGTGCTTCACCCCACTCCCACTCTAAAACAGCCTTCAATAAGTGGACCAAAGGTTGAGTGATCTCTGCACAGTCCTCAATTAAGTTTCAAATATAATGAGTCCAATGAGGCTTCACAAACTCACAGAGAGTTGTGGAGTTCTTTAATTTGAGTAAGGCCTCAACCTTCTTTTTCTAGGGATTGAGACCCTCGGCTGTCATTTGATGTCCCAGAAGGTTCACTGGTTTTGCAGCATCGTGATTTCTGGAAAGCTAATCTTACACCAGCTCTTGACAACTGGGCAAGAACATATCTGATTACTGCCAGGTGTTCTTCCACAGTTGAGATTCTGATAAACAAGATCATCCACATTGGCCAAGTTTCCTCTTTCGCTCAGATAAGGCATGGCCTTGTATACGAACATTTTGAACTCATCTCCGGGATTGATGTATCCGGAAGGCATACAGGTCCAAGTCATTGTTGCCTCCCTGTAAGGAAAAGGCAAGCTTATTATGATCTTCCCTTTTCACGGGTTCTGTCCAATAACCGTTTGTCAAGTCAAGGGCGGAGTACACTTGATCCTTGAATCTGTGGCAGACATTGTTTAATTAAGGGAAGAGGACACTTTGACATGTGAACCCGTTTATTCAACTCCCTTAGGGCAGCACAAATTCCCAATTGTCCATTGAGTTTCAGGATGCCCAGTAACGGGATGCCAAAGGTACTGTGGGTAGGACGAATTATACCATGGGATTCCAGACTTCGGATTATCTCTGTGAGTGATTCCATGGACGTGAGAGGCAACTGGTATTATTTTACAAACAATGGGGCCATTTCAGAATCTGTGGGTATTGTTGTTGAATGAATAGTTATATATCCACAATCATAGGAGTCAACTGAGAAAATACTCTGAAAATCTAGGAATACCTATCTCAGTTGTTGTCGCTGTTCATCTGTCTCACAGGCATTGGCCAGACTGATCTGTTCTTTGCCCATCTAGTGAAAACCTGGAAATGCCTCTGGTTTTGATATTTCACAGGTATTCTCCAGTTGGGTGGAGAGATCTCTTTTAATGGTGTT
Source organism: Ambystoma mexicanum (assembly GCF_040938575.1). Taxonomy (NCBI): domain Eukaryota; kingdom Metazoa; phylum Chordata; class Amphibia; order Caudata; family Ambystomatidae; genus Ambystoma; species Ambystoma mexicanum. Next base: position 304,393,910 of record NC_090923.1, on the reverse strand, counting down.
TACCTGGACATGGGTTTCCATGGATTTGAGATAGTTATTATTAACTTTAAATACTGGCTCATCTTCCAAGAGGACACAGATAACATCTTCTACTCCATAAGGGCATAAGGAATACAACAAGAAATGTCCCCAGTTTCAGATGCTTATCTGTTCTGGTTGGATACTATCTGCCATATCATAGTAATCTTCAGGAATTGGACATATAGTTTAATAAAAGCAAAGGGGTCATACTTTAGATCGACTAGTGGTGTTGGATGTTAGGACAATCCTTGTTGTTGGAGGATATGACTCAAATTTGTGAATGCTTTCTGATTTTTCAGGGTTTGTCCTCTTTTTATTTTGATGTGTACTGTAAATTGTCCAACCTGTCATGGGATAGTAACCTCTTTTTTTGCTTGGACTTGCAAAGCATAAGACAACAGTTGAGCTGACCAAAATTAATTGCAAATTTGTGGAGAATATGACTACCAAGATGAAATTCAGGAGTGGCCTCTCTAACGATCTACCAATTATGACCAATAGTTTTGTTTCTAATTGGAATTTCCAACATGCAACAGCTAGGTTGTACATGTTTAGAAATTTGGATTTCCAGACCAACTAGTTTTTCACATTAAAGTAGGGAGTGGTCTGATCTTTTTGGAGTTGCTGAAACAGTGCATTGCTTATGAAACCTTTTTCATTGATTAGACAGACTCTGGCAAGTAAAGGATCTTTCCTTCCATTTATTTGAAAGGGGAAGAATGTGGGCTCGCCCTTTTTCTGGATTTTCAGGCAAATTATGCATATATTTTTCTGGACACTTTTGAAGAGAATTTGGATTTCTTTGCGTTCCTCCTGAATAAAGAATTTCAAAGTATCTCTTTCCAATGGGCGATTCATTTTTAGGCGTTAGGGTGGGGGCCCTCACTTTTCTGTTCTTCTATTGAGATGATGGCGATCTCGGGAACCTGATTATTCTGAAAATTAAATTCAATTGGGATGTTGTTCAGTCAAGCAACAAAGGTACAATTCAGCTAACATAGCTTTCCTTGAGGTCAAGTTCACACGAGTTGGCTTGGCAACCTGTTGGAATAAACACACATTTAGAGATAACATATGAAGCAGATGTATTCCCCTTTCCACAAACACTTTGTTGTCTTCTCTTTTCAGATGACAATATTCAGAATTGTTTAGGAGTGAGGGTACTTCTACTGTTTTTTGGACTTACTTGGTTTATATTTAGGGTTTCCTGTTTGCAGTGTTTGTTTTTCCAATTCTGTGGGCGGGGGTTTACATTTTTCAAAAATCTGTTTTTATCAGTGTAAATGGGATTTTGATAGCATACACATAGCATAGACTTATAACAGCCCCTCCTTACTTTCTTTACAGTTCCACAAATGAATAAATGAATTCCCTTGGACCTTATCCATTTCATAGACTTTGGTGCCAGACACTTTGAAACTGCATTTTCGGAAGGTGATTTATCAAGCTTTGAGTACCTCTATGTTTTGATGTACACGAGGTTCACTTACTGTAATACTTACATACTATTTATTATTTTTTCTTGTCATGTCAGAGCTATATGGCACTAATATGAACCCTGATTAAGAGCGTTCAAGCTCAAAACACGTTGGGGGCGTCTTATTAAGAAGAATTTGTGAAAACCACAGTACCTCGTGGAGAACATTAATAAATAAATATATGGCATAGTAGATATCATTAGCTTTGTATACAAAGAACTGCATCTTTTATCAACTACCTTAGTCTACATGAACTTAATCTGAATCAATCTATTCTTTAGCCACTGAGAGTGTGCAGGGAATGGGAGTTCCCCTATTAGGGAACATTTTCTTCTTGCTTTGCATATTTCTACGATCCATGTGCCAGTGTCATGATCCATCGATCACGGCCCTTCTGGTCTTCCTAGTCCCCGGCACGTCGGGGGTTACTCGCTGTAGTACACCCAACATGGCTGTATACACGGAACGCGGTCTATCAACCTTTACGTCCTATGCAGCACGTTCTATAAATTAGCCACTCCCCTGCGGTTCCGCGCGTCTCAACGCTACCGATAGCTGTGGCCTGACGTGCTCCGTAGTTCCTTCTCCTGAACTGTGTTGCTTCCTGGTTCCCGGACCTTCCTCCTTCTTCTTTCCTACTACCTTCCTTGACCCTGTCTCTTACGCGTTCCGCGCAGTCCGCCTCCGTGTGCTGCCTCCATTCCAAGCTTCCTGGAGTTTCCGGGATCCCGGACGAAGAAGCTGTACGAATCCTGGAATCGGAAGACGGCCGAGCGGGCTTGTACAAGACCCGAACTGCTCGAAAGAAAACCCCGACAAGGACTCCGCAAAACAGAGAAACCAGGTGAGAAAAGGGGAAACCTGTGACAGCTAGGACCGTTCTATTCTCCCCTACAACTTAAGACTCTAAGGGCCTCATCACGAGTTGGGTGGTAGCACTTAAATGCGGTGGTAACGCTATACTACCGCATTTAAGGATTCGGCCAAACTTGAGTATGGAAGCATTTACCCCCAAGCTTTAAACTGGGGGTAAATGCACTGGAAAAATGCCAATTTTTGGTGCAATTACTACAGTAATTGCGCAGAAAATTCCCCTATGGACCAAATGAGGAATGGTGAATAACATTTACACACCCAACCCATGATCCGGCGGTAATACCGCCGGACGGGTGGGTGGTAACACAAATACAGTTGGGCGGTATCCCTGTCAGGATACCGCCCAACTTGTGATGAAGCCCTAAGCCTTCTTAATAAGGAACACTATCTTCTATTCACACAGCCTACTGACCATAAGGATAGGTGTGTGGTACATACCATTCGCTTTATCACTGTTTACCCATTGCTTCCCTAAAACAAATCATGGATGGCTGTGTTTTCCAGTGCAGACAAAAATGTATCCATTATTGCTGTGTGTATATAATGTTATCTCTTCGCATTCTTGGACTTGTAGGCCAGAATCTATAATAGAAAAGGAAAACTGAGAAATACAAAGAATCAAAAAAGACTTGCTTGATGGGCTCCAATAGTGTGACATGGAGCAAGTAAGGAGCTCGAATAATGTTTGCAGTAAACCCTAATATATGCACTACCCAAAGATAATATAAATCATGGTGTTCAAGAGAGGAAGGTGTAGGTGCTTGAGGGACAGAAGCAGGTTAATCTGTATATTCATTTTCAAAGCTGCATGCAGGACAAATTCATGAGCAACCTTTTTTTACAAAACAAAGTACTTGTGTGTAACTAATCTTCTGCTCACACATATTACAAATGAGCACTTAGTGAACATATGAAGTTTGCATATGAAGTATGCATATTTACCAAGTGGATCATTAAATAGATTATGTAACAAAAAAAAAGAGCTGGATATTTAATTTGATGGGAACTGGGGGAGATTCAGAATCACAAACATAACACTGCTATTCTGACCGATACAATCAAATTTTGCTGAAAACCTTGCAATGGGGAATAGAAGTAACCTTTTACCCAAACAAAATAGAATGGAGTAGTGTTTGATGGAGGATCTTTGGAATACAAGGTACCATTTATTCAAGTAGGCCATTTGGAGATTCTCTGACAAGGTGATAACTGATGCTTTGTCAGCAGGCCCAGATGACTCCCCCCAGGCAATTTCTACAAACATTAAGAAGGGCATTTTTATGCTGTGATGTAAGCTGGAAGTCAATTCGAATTACTTCAAGACAATATTTTGTAATGGCCTTCATCAGCTGATTGTGGCGCAGTTAGCACACAAATTCTCAAATGAGAAAAGTATTCATTGAATAGTAGATCAAGCCATGAAGGGATGGGATGTCATCGCCCACACAGAGAATAAAGGTAAAGAGACGAAAAACAAAGGGAAAGAGGCATTAGTTGGCACAAAATTTGCAGAAATTGAGGAAGGGAAGAGTATGGCATTAGAGACAGAAACCCCAAAACATTGCATGTCTCAAAATCAACAGGAATTGCCAATGCAAGGAAGGAGATGTATTGACCTATGTAAGTCCAAAATACTAAGGGATATCCCTCAGAATAGGCTTTCAGCACAGCATGACAGAATCAAATAGCACCACAGGTCTACCACCCCTGGACCATATAAGGCATTGGAACTTAAAATAGGTTTAATCCTATTACAATGACACAAGGGAACAGTAATCAAATGGAACCAATATATGTAGATAGATTCATTGAAATGGGGGCTCAAAAAAGGGTACTATATCTGCCTAATGAAAGACCTAATGTGACATACAGTCCACACTCCTATGCCCAAGTCACAGAGCAAGGGGATTATGGACAAGGAACAACACCACGCTATCCCCCTCCCTTATCACACTAGTTTAGAGGAAGTACTAACCAAATGCAATTTGAATAAAATCAATATAGGCCTACCGCACAGACAAATTAATTTAGGGGTCAATAATGATTTCAGCATCTAGAGACACAAGAGAGGATGCTTGCTGAGCAGGTAGGGAGACTGCGCTCTAGCCAAAGAAATCCCCAACCAATGACACATCAGCATGACGAGCATAAGAGTGACATTGCACAAGCAACCAGTAGGTGACTGGTAATACAAACACCCCAACCTGGAGAGCAGATACAGAACAATACATCATCAGATAAACATACAGTGATGTACAGTAGCCTAGATTTTGAGAATACAGTCTGCAACAATATTGTAAATAGAAGCACACACAAAAAAGGGATATGGTTTACTGTATACCTTAATCAAACTATTGACTCCATTCAGGAGTGTGATGACAATGAAAGACAAAGGAATAATACACATGATTACTCCAGCTTGAGTGTTGAGCCCAAAAAACTGCGGGAAAGAAAACAAACTAAAGGGAAATATACTGCGAATGGAGAGGATGAGGAGACAAGTAAACAAATGCACCACAGTGGTAAGGTTACAGGACGGGACACTCACAGCATGGGTGGTAAAAGAGAGGGTGTTGTGTGACAAGAGAGATGACACAGACAATAGATATATATTTCCAAACAAAGCTTTATTAATAATTAGCAGGGTGTAATGCCTAACTAACCCCCTATGCTATGGTGGGATTTTCCCTACCTAAAGATATCTAAGGAAAGTCTGTGTCCACAAGTCCAAACCAAAATCTGTCTGTGTCAAAACCTATGCTTGTAATGCTATGTTATGCTATGTTATTGGCTTTTATAAAGTGTTCATTCGCAAGTATCAAGGTGCTAATTTCTCTGTCTCAAGTTCAATACAGTTCCAATGTAACTTAATTTCAACAAAGTTTCATCAAGTTTCATCAAGTTCTGAAGTTAGCTCCTGTAGGTTCACAGGCATCACAGTTTGTATAAAAAGTATCATGTATCATGCTCTGTCTCTGTGCAACATTGGGCTTCCCCCTCTTGCGGGTAGCCTTACTTTGTGTTTTGTGAGTCTCTGTTGTGTTCTGAGGCTGCTGTGCTCCAACACTGTTACTGTTGTGCTTTCTACGTCTGTTTTCCTCCCCTACATTCCGACTCTACTGCTGGCTACTGCTGGTTGCTGTTGTGCTCTCCAGGTCTGTTTTCCCCATCTAGGTTCCCCCACTACTGTTGTTTACTGTGTCTCTGTTGTTCCACTAGGCTCTCTCCCACTCTCTAGGTTCCTCTCTTCCTCTCTCCCTGCCTCTACCTCTTATCTTCTCCTCCTCAGAGACCTCAACATCCACCTGGAGGCATCTAATCCCTCCTCTGGGCTCTTCCGCAACCTTTGTGATTATTTCTCCCTCTCCATTCTTCCCTCTGCTACGACACACTCTGCCGGACACACCCTGGATGTTCCATCTCCTCGGCCATCACTCTCTCTAACGCTCTCACCACTCCTCTCTCTTGGTCTGACCACTTTCTGCTCTACTCTCACCTGAAACCTCTTGTCCCTCGTGCAAAGCCTACCCCATCACTGCCACCTTCCTTCTCGGTCATTCGGCCTATGTAGTGAGTGTCAGTGGATGCCATTGCCTCTACCTTCTCTGCTCCTCCTACTACTTTGACTGACTCACACTCTGACACAGCCCTCTCCAACCTGCATCTTTCCATCTCCAACAATCATGTCATGAGAACCCATCTGAAGTCTACCTCCAAATGCAACTTATGGTATGACTCTTACCTTGCTACCCTGAAATGCAAGTGCATGCTGGCTGAGAGGAAGTGGAGGGCTTTGGGTGCATCCTTTGATAGACTGGCCTGCCTCCTGCTCCAAAGGCAATACAGAGTCTCTGTCCTCTCCAAGAAGAGAGTCCATATCCAAGCATTTGTCTTTGCGGCCTCCAACAACACAGCCAAACTCTTTAAAATCTGCAACGAGCTGGCCAATCCTACTGCAGTCGCCTCCTCTCCTGTTCCCTCCCAGGCCCTCTGTACGGCTCTGGCTTCTCATTTCATCACTAAAACACAGGACATCCTGTCCTCACTCTCCTTTTCTTCTCTCTCTATCTCGCTCATGCCCCCTCTGGCCACCTATCTCTTTCCTGCTCCTTTTTCCTCCTTCTCACCAACAACACCTGAAGATGTTTCTAGACAAGTCCTACCTGGGAAAGTGTTATCTAAACAGGTGGATATATTCCCTGGACACGGTCCACATGGCCTAAATGTAGCAGTGGAGTGGAACAAACTGATCTGGGAACAATAGGCCACCTGAGGGTTTCAGAACAATATGACATGCCAGCTATCTTACAACCACAGCATTTGACTATGTAGCACAAATAGGTGTGTCTACCCTCCCGTTGTCACAGTGGCCCAGCAAAACGTTTGTTCTCTAAATGCTTTCTATGAAGAGGATGGAGGGACTACAGTTCCCATAATGGACCACTACAGGCTGGGACATATGGGAAGCATGCAATAGGGTCATTTGAATCCCTATTTTCTCCCGTATTGCACGTTTCTGGATTTCGTGCATGTATGGACGGTTCCGTCCGCTGTACATTGGAGCAATGTGTACGAGAGTGAAAGACGGCAAACACCCTATAAGGCTCTAAAATGTCTCCTCCAATGAGGACATAGCCTAAACTTTATGAAGAAGATGAGGGACCTCTGTTCCCACAATGCATCATCATAGACCTTTCTATATGGTTATCTGATTCATCTATCATGCGCTCTCGTGAGGGGTAGCCTGCCGCCTCTCCCCGATTTGGGGTCTTTGTCTGGGATCCCAGTGAATGATTTTGCTCCTTTGTCCGTGGTGCACTGATAGTCTGTGTACTGTAGGACCCGACGGCTGGGACCTAGTCCCATTTCTAGTTCCATAACCAGTGAGGATTTTTCCTGCTGCGATATGTTCTGCGCAGAGTTCGAGCTGCCCAAACAGACACACACTAGGGAGGAGAATGCAGTAACCCACAGGTAAGGTTCTGCATTAGGTAGCTGTACAGATCACCATTTTAGATGCCAAGAAGGCACGGGCATGGCATTTACCCTTAGCGCTACGATTCCAAGCGATTTGGTGGGTCAGACGTTTCAGCTCTGCACATAACTACGGCGTGCATGTAATGGACCCGACTGCTCATCGGGCGGATTCCATTACCGAGGATAACAGATTCTGAAATGTTCCTAGCAATCACGAGAAACGATCTTGCATGTTGCTGCACATTTGGGTGGAAACAGTGACTCACTGGCCCTCATTACGACCCTGGCGGAATTCGGAAAACGATGGCGGAAATGCAATACCGCCATCGAATAGCGCTCGGTGCGACTATGACCCGTCACCGCAAAGTACGAAGCCATTAGCGACACCGTAGTGAACGCCAACGCTAATTGCACCAAGCACGCGCGCGCGCGCCATGCCAAACCGCAAACACCACCATGGCGCAAGGGTACGCCAATTCCGACCCTAGCGGACATGTACCTAACGCCATCAAGCATGGCGGAATGTACCATACCGCCATGGTGAGAAGTACGGCATCGCGAATCAACCGTAAACGGCCCCACTGAGTGCCTGTACACCGCTCCCTGCCCACAAAGTACAACTCCCCGTAGGTGCAATGAAGTCACAATGCAACCATTGAAATGTACAAGTCACCCATGCATGCCAACGAACAAAAGAAACACAACAGGGGCCAATGGGAGCTGCAGGGCACAGATGGCACGAATACAGAAGCCATCCCAATGGACATGACCACAGTCCCCCACCAAGAAACGCACGCAAACACAGGCACCTGTGACCAGCAATATTCCGAGAATCACATCATTCCACCAGTCCACCTGGCTGACCGGCATCTGTTACACAAAACCCAATCCCCCGCCCCTGAGCATGACAACATTCAAACAGTCATATTGGCAGCCCCCATCCCTGACCTCACGGGCTTCGTAGGCAAACGCGTCCAGTACAGTACCACGCAACTAAACTCCGAAGCTGGAACCCAATGCAGATCTCCTCACAATACATCGCTCCCCAAATAGGCATATGCCACATCACTTGCAAAGAAGAACGCTACACGGGCCAAATCAGAATAGAAATTTAATGCACATCAAAATCACCAAGCCCATACAGCCATCAGGCCATGAACTCCAAAACACTTTTCACCATTGTGGGCTGCATCCGCAAGAAATGACCAGCCACTACTTGTGTGACGCCCTGTACCCTCATGGTACACAGACCCACATCCACGTACGAAAAGGCAACATGGAAGCGCACAGAACCGCAGGGCCGTCCCAATGGGGAGGCACTAGTCCAGCTGAAAGGCCGAAATGTTGCTCCGAGCCACCAGTACTGCGTAAGGGCATGTGGCCCATTGGCGATCGTCCCATAAGATCGTAATGCTGCTCCACTGATTAACACGAAGCAGCAGGTGTCGGGAGTAAAACCCATCTGCAGGAGTGGCATACAGATGGCAGTGGCAGAAGGGGAGGAGATACCTGTCAACCATAAGAAAAGAAAAAGAACAGAATGGCCATCAGAACTACATTCGAACAACTCACTTCAATGATCACACTAAATCCACAGCCATATGCATGCTAGCCCACTCCAAAGGATCATCACCACCCCAAAACCACTTGCGACTCATAACCATCTATATCGAGGTGCAAACACCATCACAAACGAGTGTACCTGTGCATGCGTCTGTGAAAACAGAATCCATCAGATGGGAATGTTAACGTGCATGGACACAAGTGTCTGAGGGCGCGTCGAGACAGGGAGGGCTCAACAAGGCCAGATAGACGATGGTCCCACTATGGCAGCCCTGCATCACATAGCGTAGGGGAGGCGGATAGATCCCAAGAAGCCCTGTACATGGCAAACTCTGTATCAAATCACCTGCCCATGCATCCATTCATCATTCCCTCATCCCGGTATGAAAACGCCTGAATATTTACTCACATGACATTAGAAATATCCATTGAGTCTGTGCGTTATGCAGCCTGCAAAATCCACAGTGCCCCAGCCCGTAATTCCAGTGTAGTGAAGTAACATGTATTTGGGAACGTCCGGCCTCATCGCCCACGTCGCTATTGCGCATCCCAAACTATTCATATCAATCATTGCATCCTCGCCATGGCCCCTGTCTCAAGGACATTGAACAATAGAACGTTATATTTGCAGTCAGACCTGTGGGCATTTCCTCGCCGCTAGCTGAAAACCGAAAGCGCCTCCCTTCGAATTCCTCATTTGCAACATCACGTCGAAAAGGCATCTGTGGCCGTTTGAAATCACTAATTAATCCATCTAGTGCGGCTGTGTGTGAAAATGGCAACTGCCTTCACCCACAAATGGGACGCCCCGCCCGTCGTTGCAACTCGGTACAGTGATGCATGAGGGCCCACCGTTACTCGAGTACTACGTTCCACTGACCCGTCACAAGTCTGTTCCCGACTGCACAGATAGTATGTGAAACAATGGGACCACAGCAGAATGAACATGTCAACCAATGTTACACGGCCATCGGGTACAAATACATGATTGCAATAGCAAGATGCCATTCCCCGAATTGCAGCGTTGTGCGCGGGACGTGCTCGGCCAAAGGGGAGAGCAGTTTGCACAGGTGGAATGAATCACCACAGGTGGAGGCCATACAGCCTGAAAACACATAAATTGCACAGCCAGTCTCCTCCCACAACCACACCCACTCCGAAATGCTACCGGCAGGACTCGCGATGTTGGCCCTGGGGGACCTGATAGCACTGCAAGTACTCCAACTCCAAGAAGAAGACGAACACCAACTACAACCGGCCGCACGGAGGAGACGCAGGAGGAGGAGGAGGCCAAGGCAGGGCCAGCAAGGGCCGCCAGCACAGCCACTACCACCACGCAGGCAGCCCGCAATCCCACGCCTCCGAGCACATCCGTTCAACCTCACTGATGAGCAGATCCACACCCTCCACCGTTTGGACCGGGACACCATAGCCGCCATTGTGGACATGACACAGGCTGACCTTGTCAGCATGATAGATAGCCCAACCGCCATCCCACCCCTACTGAAGGTGGTGTCTGTACTCCACTTCCTGGCCACAGGCACCTACCAGCACACAGTCGGACAGTTGCATGGCATTTCTCAGCCACTGTTCTCACGGACACTATTGCAAGTGCTCGATGCCCTCCTGCAGCACGCAGACGACTACATCTCCCTACCACGCTCGGAGCAGGAAATTACGAACACAAAAGTGGGATTCCATGCACTTGCCGGCATACCGGGTTGCATTGGTGCTATCGACTGCACCCATGTGGAATTGGTCGTCCCACATGCCATGGAGGCCCAGTACCGCAACCGAAAACAATTTCATTCCCTGAATGTACAAATGGTGTGTGACTCCAACAGGATCATTACACATTGTTGTGCCCGATTCCCTGGATCAACCCATGATTCTATGGTCTTGAGGAACTCTACAATACCACGCTACATGGAGCGACACGCAGGGAACAGATCCTGGCTACTCGGTGAGTCTCATTACATGCATGATAATGTGGGCTATGTGATTCGGCAATGCCCTGGCAGGAAGGGGGGGGGGGGTGTGCGTACGTAGCAATGGCATTCCACATCATACGTTTCTCGTCCACATACAGGTGATGCTGGATATCCACTGAAGAGATGGCTCCTCACACCAGTCCGGGACCCACGGGACCACCATGAGGAGAACTACAACCATGCCCACTCACGTACCCGTGTGGTCATAGAACAGGCATTCGGCCTACTGAAGGGTCGTTTCCGCTGCCTCAGCAGGTCTGGCGGGGCACTCCTGTACCGCCATGAGAAGGTTGCAAAGATGGTCATGGCATGTGTCATGCTACACAACATGTGCGTACGCAGAAATGTGCCCATGCCCCCTGACGCAGAACTGCATGCACCTGAAGATGGTCATGATGAGGGTGGGGATGTGGCAGCACCTCAAGGAGTCCCCGAGGCACAGGAGGCCGGTGAAATTCGTCAGCATCTCATTGATGTATGCTTCTAGCACTCACGCCTGGTGGCTGATACATGGACACGGGACTCGTGGCACTGTGTGTGTCTGGGACATGCACAATATGGACTGTACGCCTATGATGGCCTAGTACACAAAGATCAATGTCCACACATCTCATTGGTTGATCGTGCACTGTTTATGGCATATGTGATATCATGTTGTACACCCTATCGACCCGCCACCCAAGTGAGCCCAACACACCCCCTCCACCCTCCTACCTCCCCCCCGAACACCAGTGTCCAAAGATGCTCATTGTCAGTGGGCTGTCGCTATTGCAAGCCCCCTCTGCGGGTATCAGGGGCACCCCTGCCTGTGGAGCGCAGGTTCCTCCCAGATCTACGTTGGGGGCTGCCCTGGACGGAACTTGCAACGGATGATGTCTCTGCCTGCTCACGTCCATGCATGTCCCTAAGGGTTTGCGAGAGCTCAGTGAGCACACGGCGCACTGCGGCAAGTTCGGCACATACGTCCTTGGACGTCGCATGCAGTTCCCCCCTCAGGCTCTCGGTGCTTCTCTCCATTTGGACTCTCAGGCTCTCGGTGCTACTCTCCATTTGTGCCCTTAGTGTCTCTGTACCTCTCTCCATTTCTGCCCTAAGTGTCTCAGTTGATGTTTGTATGTCTGCCTTAGTGCCCCCACATTCATCGGCATGGTCCTTGAGGAGCGTGGCCAGTTGCTGCTGTTGCACGATTAACTGGTCGAGGGACTGTTGCCTCTGCTGGGCCATGGCCATTTGCGGGGGTGTCACAGAGGGGCTGTTGTCCTCATGTTGCCTTGCCACAGGGCTTGTGGGGGATGGCCAGTCGTCGTCTTGTGGGTGCCCCTGCGTGGTATCCTCATGTTGTACGGGATGGGACAGACAGGGGGATTGGGACAGGTCATGGATGGATCTGACTTCGACATCCCCGTTTTCTGTGTCCGAGCATGCTGCCATCAATGGGGTGTCACCTATGGTGCTGCTGCCACCAGAGGCAGTGCCTTCTGTGGCATCCGTTGGGGGGACCTGTGGTGGTGGTGGTGTGGGCATGCTGGCTGCTGGGGTGCCTGTTGATGTTCCCTCCTCTGTGCTGCCACCTGATTTGTGCTGCTGCCGTGTCTTGATGCGTGCAGCTGAGGTGGAGGGTCTTTGGCCGTTGGTCTTGGCCCTCTTTGCAGGTGTGCTGGTAGGGGTGTCCTGGAGGTCGTCGTTTGGATCGGACCCTGTGGTGGAGTAAAGGAGGGCGAGGGTTATTGATGGGTCTGTGGGAATTGGAATGGCATTGTATCACATGCATTGGGGTGGTACCTGAGGGTGATTTGGGTCGGGGCCTTGGAGGTGCTTTCATTTGTGTGTGGAGTGAGGGTGCAGTTGTCTGGCAGCCTGCAGTTAGGGTGTGCCTGCTGCACGTGTAGTGCGTGTTTTAGGGGTTTTTAATTATTTATGTATTTATTGTGGGTTTTAACGTGCGCTATAAGGCCGATGTGTGTGGACGTTCTCCTGGACATGTGTTTCTGTTGCACTATGTGGACGCATGGTACTTCACATGGATGGACTTTGTGGATTTGGCATTGTTTTATTTGGCCCACCTACCTGAATCTTCGGATGTCTGCACTCCTTTCTCCATCCCTCCGACTCCCTCTATGCTCTCCATTCCGATGGTGGAGGCACAGATTTCTTCCCAGGGGGTCAACTTGATGGGTGATTCAGGACCTCCCCCGGTGGCTGTGGCAATGTTGCGGTTGGCAGAGAGTATGCTGCGGACGCGTATCCGCAGGTCGTCCCATCGCTTACGGCATTGCTGTGGGGTGCGGGGTGCGGTCCCCACCGCACTTACCCGCTGTGCCACCAGAGCCCATATGGCCTTCTTGTTTGCAAGTGCCGTCCTGGTCATTTGCGTGGAGAAGACGACGGCAGCATTCTCCTGGAGGGTCTCTGTAAGCACGGTGAGTTCCTCACCGGAGAAGTGGACCTGCCGCTTGCGGTCGCACGCTTTCTTCGCTACTTTTCCCATTTTTCTTGGTTTTGCTAGGGTGGATGACGGGTTGGGGTGTGTCTCAGGGTAGTGTTTTTGGTGGTTGTGTGGTTTTAGTGGTTTTATAGGTGTACGGCGGGATGTTTCCCGTTCCGGGCCCATGTTTTTACTTCCGTTTCCGTATATTTCCGGTCACCGTACTTTCCGGTAGGCGCACACTGCGGTGTCCGCTGTGATGGGTGGCGGTATTGCACCTAGGGCGCCGTACGGCGGCGGTGTGGGCCGTTTTGGGGTCATTTCCGCCATCGCAGACTTTGCACTTCCGCCATGCCGTGGTGCTCGTGCCCGATGGGTCGGAATGGGCCGCACTTTGCTCCTTCGTGCAATGGCGGAAACGCTATTTACGCTGTGGCGGTCCGGTCAGTCACTTTCCGCCAGGGTCGTAATGAGGGCCAATGTCCTTTTTCCCAAAAAATTCCACGGCGTAGAAAAATATATACGCGGACAGCCCCGCAGCGGACACTGCATTAATGCATTGCCAGCAATTTGAAGCATTACTAACAAAGCTCACAGCGAATTCCGAATACTGTCAATTTGGCAAGTAAGTTTGTTTGAAGTCTTCTAGATAACATTGGATGTGGCCAGTAATAGGCACCAGCGATAAATGATACGAAAAATAAGGTTTGATTCATCAGACGGAATTATTTTGTGATTGATCCATTGTTTTTTTATTCCGTTTCAGAAGCAGTGCAGCATAGGCCTCTGACTCCATATACACTGCATGCACATTTTGGAAATTCACACAAGACATGCACTGAAGGCGGACATTTGGACACACTGGTAGCGGTGGCTACTACATGAGAAGTAATTGCCAATAATTCATACACCTAGACATCCGTTCAGGATTCTGTTTGAGTCATGTGACTATGCTTCGAGGAGAGAGTCTTAGGTTCACTCTGTGCCTCTGCCTTTCTCCCTTGTTTCTTTAGGCTCTTCTAAAATTGGGTCAGATCTTCGGAGCACTTCAGGATTAGTTTCCACAGTTTGCACTACCCCCATAAGTATAGATTGGAGGTGAGTGTGAACGAGTATAATGACAAACCACTTATATGCACAATTTATGTGTGCCGATATTTAAATATAAAAAGGTTGGTTATTAATTGGGATTTACTGTTGGTTATTTTAGAAAATGTATTTGAAGACATCTTCCAGTGGATCATTCTGTAAGGGTGAGGCGACATTCATGCCCTAACCACGTCCTCAAGAAGGTTGGATCTATGCAAGGCTAAATCAGAAGTCATTTAAGCCGACCGAAACACGTGTAGACATATGTTCAATAAGCTTCTGCAATTGGATAGACATACAGACTTATAGTAGAAGTTGGGTGTTAAAAATGGATGGACTCAATGGTCTTGAAAGGGTTTCTGTAATTAATAACCCCATATCCTTTTGAATTGACACTTTATGTGTGAAATGTGTGAAATTGAGTAACTGTATGCATGGTGGAATGAGTATGATGATGTTAAGAGTCTGGAACCTCCATTGGGTTTTATAACCAAACTGTCTGTGTATTTTTGTTTATTGTAATAAATTCTAAAATTCTTGGTGTATGATAATAATTTGTTAGCTGAGTCTTTCCAACCTCATAGCCGAGGTCCATTTATGTTTATTTTTATATATTGTGTGGGCTTAAACAGCACCTTTCATTCAGTAGGACATTCAGAAAGTGTAATATTTCACTGCTTCCGTGGACCGTTATCATTTCCAAGGTCCCTTGGAGCGCTCCTGCATTCCTAGTGTCTCCCGACACTTACCGGGTCTCTGCAGCTCCGTTCAGTGGCTTTTCCCCAAGCGCCAAAACCAAACTGCGAGTTCGCTGGGTGCTCCACTTAGCACACACCGGCCTTCATGCTTGGCTGCGCTTCTGCTCCCCGACAGTGCTTACTGTACGCCTTTCCTCACAAGGGCTCCCAGTCCTGCACAGTCACCTTGGCAAGTCTCTCAGGATCTTCATCTGCGTGTCGGAGGCCTGGCTTCTCGCTCCCTAGCACAGCAATTTCTTTTACTTCTGCAACTGCATCTCCTATGTGCTTCTGGATTCCACCTTTTATACTCTCCTCTACTACTAACAAGCTGCAGGTGACCCAAAGTATACTCAATTGCCTGACTCTTCTTGAGCCTATTAGTGTGACATGCCTGATCTTCATTGCTACATGTCTCCAGACCACTCTTTTCATCCCAGTATTAGAGGAGTGTTTATAATCGGAAAGCTTTACTATTCCCATTTGCTTTTTCTTCTTCTTCTTAGAACCTAAGGGAAAACTACAGGGGAGGATGGAGTGACATTGGCAATAGACCATAAAGGCTAAGGTAGGAGAGGGTAGGTCAGTATCAGGGAAGGGGAGATACAATGGGTCGTATTCAGGTTCCCTCTCTTCAATCTCCAAGGACCCTCCACTCAGGTGATCCTCTCTCGCTTGTTCACACCCAGGGTCAGGATTCAAAAGGGATGGCCCTTCCCTGGCAACATGAACAGAAGATCCTTGGGGAGTAGATGTGACAGTACCTTCGGATACAGTGTTCAAATGGATGATAAGGCATTTACAGTCGAGATAGCACTGTACTCGTAATGAGCCCCAATGTGAGGAAAACAGATAAGGAGTTGGATGTGAACTCAAGCGGGCCGATTACACCGAGAGGCCAGTCGATAGCAAAGCTTCAGGTGAACTTGCAGGACAGAAAAATAAACAAATAAGACAGGAATGTTGGAAATGAAAAAGTCAAAAAGGGGGTAAGGTATCATTTCAGATGCCCCTTTGTTTATCAAGAAGACAAATGGGCTTAAGGAAAATCAGCCCTGAGATCAGTAACAACTCACATTTTTATATATACTAGAGGAATGTGAGGATCAATATGATGCTGCTGTCACAGTAGAGGAACAATGTGTTGCAATGGTGAACACAATAGCAAAGGCTACTGCGATGTCAAGGAAATTGATGGATAGCATAAATGAGGGAAAACAAAAAACAAAACATTTTAAAGTTAAGAAAGATAGAGGGTCCAGTGTATAATTTAAATGGTGAGGAAATACCTATGGAAGGTGCCACTGAGGTTACCACTAAGCTAGGGAAAAATAAGTTAAGACAAGAAGTAGTGGTGACCACGATTTATGAGACACCATACCTGTAAGGCGTACATTTTCTGAGGCGTCTGTCACCACCAATTGATGAGGTAAATGGTGTTCTATGGTCATTGGCTAAAAAGTGATAAGCAATCTATTAATGCAAAGGAATGCCACACCATTGTCAAATCAGAAAGAGCGATTGAGGTGTATCTTCAGAATGGCTGTGTCCGTAGTGATGCTGTGATTCTCAAGTGCCAGGGTGAAAGGCAGGATAAGAAGGCAAGATAATCATTGGAGCATCATTTAGATCCAAGGAAGAACTGGCAAACACAAGTGGATGCAAACACAATATGATTCTATTTAAATGAGGAAGATAGATAACCATATGACACTTCTGTGTCAGACTAGGAAAAGTATATTTCATCCATTGCTGAGTTCCACATGAATGAAGGTCAGGCATATCTAGCAGTGCGCATCGATGGGTATCCAGAGATGATTGAGGCAGTACTGGCCCTTGAAGAAGAAAGGAGTTTTATCAATGAGAAAGTGTTTAAACACATTGACAGAAACGACATACCATTAAAAAAAATCAACAAATAATCGGACTAGAAAATCCTGATCTGGGACACAGAATTGTAGGGAGGTGCATGCTAAGAATAGAGATAGGATCCAAAAGCATCAATCACAATGTGTGGATTGTGAGTGGAGCTAAGGCCAAACTCTATCTGAGAAATTATACAATGCACAGAATGAGCAGGGTTCTGGCTTTATTGAATCAAAAGGCTTGGGTGAGGCTTGGTGGAGCACCACAGGAATAAAAGGCAAGAGTATTGTTATGCACACATAATGTGTTATGCAGTTGAACTCCAAGTGAAGAAGGATGTTACCATTCCTGCATTCACAAGGCAGTTTACAGTAACACTGCGACACAGAAAGGGACAAAGGATTATGGAATCTTGCGAATTTGTGCGCATCAATGAAATCATGAAACAACAAGGAATAGAATTTGAATGCACACCACTGGTCGAAGTAGTGGATAATCCCATACAGATACTAGTAGAAACAAAGGATGTAGGAGATTCACTTGCAAAAAGGTATCCCATTAGGGATGGCAATTCAAAACCCATACTACACTGCAGATTTGAACAATACCATACTTGGAAATATTCCCGAAAGTTATGTCACCTTACGAGATGTACTGCCTGAGTGTTTAAACTGCACACCCAAACGGATCTTCAGAATACAGTCCGTATATCCTTGTGAACCAAAAGATGTGTTTTGTCATCACCGGGATGATTGAATTCTATTTCAGTTGCATGACAATGGGGGTCATTCCGAGGTTGGAGGTAAGTAACTGTCCTTACCGGCATGGCGCAAATAGCATGTCTGTGTAGTCAAGAGCCCTCTAATAGAGGGCTATTACGACTTTGCGGGAACAAGCTTTGCGCTATGCCGGTAAGGGCATTGCTGCCATGCCGTAAAAGGCCTGAAAAAGGCCCTTAGTGGCATCATGCATAGCGCAGATTGCACTACCGGCATGAACCAACGCGGCATTAGCGGCCACCGCAAATAGCGGTCACCGCTATTAACGGTGACCGCTAATAACGGTCACCATGAATAAGCGGAACCGGAAGTAGCGTCATCGCACAGGAATGGGAAGGAGCACGGTGGCCATCTTTAAAAACACAATCCATTGCCATACTCAGCACACAGGACCTGTGGGACATTGCTGTTCGTGGAAACTCATCCTCTAACACACCACAATGCCAAAGGCTGTTAAGAAGGGAGCCTCCCATCAGCGCAAGGAGCGCTTCAATGAAGATGAGCTGGCCATGCTAGCTGAGACCCTGCAGGAACATGCTGACATCGTGTTCGCCCAGAGCATGAAGAGGGAGGCCAGCATTTGCAAGAAAGAGATCTGGGCACTTGTGGCGAAGTAAGTAAGCGCAGTCGGGAACACCCCACGCACTATAAAAGACTGCAGGAAGCGGTGGGACGACTTGCGGCTGCGAGTACGGAACATACTCTCTGCCAACAGGAGCCAGGCAATGGCAACAGGCAGAGGAGCCAGCTCCCCCATCAAGCTGTCCCAATGGGAGGACATCTGTGCTAGCCTGATTGGTATTGAGGGCATAGAAGGTGTCGGAGACATGGAGTGTGGAGCCACAACATTGGCGGATGGAGGTGAGTGTCCTAAGAAAACACTGTAATGCAGAGTCTGATGAAAGTCCACCAATATGTCTGTCCAAAGAGGCAAGAAATGGCCCAACACACACACACTCCCGGACGCATCACAGACACATGCAGTTTCCTGCAGCAAGGATATGCCGTACCTGACACATACCACACAAAGATGTAAATGGCATAAGTCACACTGCATGCAGGCTCCAACAAATATGCATGTCCCATACCATACGTCTTCCCCAACATGAGTGACCCCGACGTATGCCTGCATCACCCACCCATGTATCAAACAACGTGATCATCCAAACTCAAATGCCTATTACCCTCGATTGTGTGGATGATCAATTGTACAAATGTATGTATGATGCCTATCAAACCATCACTCATGCCGTCCCTCTCTTCGACCCCCATAGGCTCAGACCATGACAGCGATAACCCCACAGCAAACCACACCCCAGAAGAGGGCCCGGGATGAGGCCAACCGGACCTCGACCTCGAAGGGCCAACCCAAGGCCCGCCGTGCACCACCATTGAAAACACCTAAAGTTGCCAGGGCACCGGTGCTGCCAAGGGCCGTTGAGGCGGAAGCGCCAACACCTGTCGCACAGCCACAGGAAACAGCTGATGCTCTACACTCGGCAGAGTCCAGTTTGGCTGGGGAGGTGGCAGCAACAGCAGCCCAGGCTGAGGAGAAGGCACAGGAAGAGGTATGGGTGTCCGTGGAGGACGATTCCTCCAAACTATCCCGCACGCCCAGTCCACTGCCATAGCCCCAAATCACATCTCTTGAGTCAGACCATGGCACCACCCCAGAGCACTGGTTAATTCAAGGGGCCATTAGTCCCATAGTGGAGAGCAGTGAGGCCGAACATGAGACCCAGGCACTGTCCACCCCCACAGGAGCACCCGCAGGGCTGCAGCGTTATGAGCAGCTGACTGCCCTTGTGCGGCAATTCGTGGAGGACAATGCCCAGGCAAGGCAGGAGTGGCGGGAGAACATCGCACCTCTAGGCAAGACAATCAGTGATAACACTGCCTCCATGGGCAAGATATTTGCGGAGAATACTAGCCGCCTGTGCAAGGAGGTATCCGCCCTGCGGCAGGTACTCAGCCACATCGCCGATGCCATGGAGTCAGAACTTTCGGCAACCCAGTGTGAACAGGCGGCCACACCATCCTCATCAAGCTCTACCCAGACCAGCCCACTCTGTAGGTCGCCGCGCACCCTGCGCCGTCCGGACATGCCGCCACCAGGTCCAGGGAGTGCAAAAAAATAGTCTGGCCAACCTGATGAAGGCATTAGAGACTTGTTGGGACATGTGTGGGGGAGTTGTGGGGGGAGTGGGAAGGGGGTGAGGGTGTGTGGGGGTGTGTGTTGTGGGGGGGTGGGAGGGAGGTGATGGTGGTGGAGGGTTATTGCATCATTTTCATTGTTAATTTCAATACACCCGTTGTGTCAAAAGCAAGACCTGAGTGGACATTCATCATTGCGCATGTGTCATTTATTCATATACAGTGCATAGTGTGCATGTACCCCCACACCCAGTGCCCTCTGTCAAACTATCATGTCACCCTCTGCAGCCATGTGTGTCAGTAATATTGTGCAATCACTGACTGACCCACAGCATATCCCTCCTGTGCATCGGCAACGCAATGATGTGCAGCCACTTCTTCATCCCCTTCATCATCACCAGGTGGTTGCAGTCCAATGTCAGGGGGCAGGGGCACGTTGCGTTGGATACACATGTTGTGCAGCATGACACATTCCATGATCATTCTGGCCACCTTCTCATGCCTCTAGAGGAGTGCCACACCGAGGGGCTAAGGCAGCAAAACCATGCACTCAACAGGCCGAAGATCTGCTCAATGACCACATGGGTACGGGCGTGGGATCGATAGTAGTCCTCCTCGTGCCTGTTCTGTGGGTTATCGGGCAGGGGTGAGGGGCCACGTCATCAAGGGATAGCCACTGTCACCTGCATGGGAGGCAAAAAAAAGGTATATGTCAGTTGATTCTTGATGGACAGATGAACTAGTCACACATGCCTGCAGATTATCGTTGGCCACATGCACATGTCCCTGGTTGTATGCACGCCATTTTTATGCCCTCAATGTGTTCTGTGCCATGGAATAATGGTGTGGGTTGCATCTTAAAGATGATACACGGTGTGCTCTACCGTCTTGTTGCTCATGCATTGTGTACGCATACAGCTGTGTCCGTGTCCATTTAGTGATGTGTAGCGTTCTGTAGGATTTTCTGATGGGGAGCGTTGGCAGTAGGCTCTGCATTGTTAGGCATTCTGCGCTGATTTTTCCCATGGTGACATGCTGCATTCCTGTGGTTGATCCGGGATATCGGGCACAACAATGTGTGATGATCTTGCTGGCATCGCATACCATCTGCACCTTGTCGGAGTGATATTGCTTGCGATTGCGGTACACCACCTCCATGGCATGCGGGCCACCAACTCCATGTGGGTGCAGTCAAGGGCACCTATACAATTTGGCATGCCTGCCAGTGCATGGAGGCCACCTTTTGTTTCAAGAATCTGGTGGGGAGTCTGTGGTAGGGATATGTATTCTGTTGTGTGCTTGAGGAGGGCATCCAGCACTTGCTTCAGGATGCAAGTAAATAAGGGTGAATATGCCATGCATGTGCCCCACTGTGTGCTGGTAGGTGCCTGTGGAAAGGAAGTGGAGCACCGACACTACCTTCAGTTGGGGGGGATGGCGCTGTGTATTTCAATGAGGCTGACAATGTCATTGTGTATCATGTCCACGATGGTGTCGATGGTGTCCCGGTCCAGACGGTATAGGGTGTGGTTCTGCTCCAGGGTTGGGTTGAAAGGACTGGCTCTGATGTTTGGGAATGGGGCTGCCTGCATTGTTACGCTGGCTGCACTGGTGGGGCATGCTGGGCCTGTCTCACCCTCCTTCTCCTGTTGCGTCTCCTCTGTGGTGCCTGCTGTTGCTATTGGTGTTGTTGCTGGTGTTGCAATGCAAGCATGTCCTCCAGCTCAGGTATTGATGCTACTATCGTATTAATCTTGGTGTGGAAAGGGCTGTGGTGTGTGGGTGTGCTCCTTTTGTACAGGCCCAGACTCCATTGCCTCCACCAGTGCTGCACCTCTGGCAGTTGGGAACACTGCACATAGCATTTTACGGTTGGTCCGCTATGCCAGTATTTACAGCATGCCGGTATCCACTTTTAGCGCCTTTATGATGCCGGTATTTGCATGTCCCGCTGACTTGTGATGTCCTCCAGTTTACGGCATGCCGGTATTGTCGGCATGAAGGGTCGCATGCCCGCGCCCATGCCGCTATTAGAGGCACCGTTATTTACGGTGCTGCTAATAGCGGGTTGGAAGGTCGGAATAGCCCGGAGAGGTAAGCGATGCCGGTAATCCTTTACCGGCATCGTTTTTACCTTACCTCCAACCTCGGAATGACCCCCAATGAGACAGAAGAAGAACAGAGAATTGAGATGGAGGCTGAAATTCCAAGGTACTTGAAAGTGGTGTCTATCTAAAATGATTGTGCCACACAATTAGAGGAAAGCACAGAAATTCCTCCTCTGAAGGATTTCCTATAATTTTCTAAAATGATAGAGGAACAAATTCAAGCTGCAGATGTAAGTACAAATAATAAAATGAGGAAAATATTTTTAGAATTCAAGGATGTATTCTCCAGAGGTGCATATTATTGTGGGCATACTGATCTGCATGTCACCACATTACCAGATGGTTATGGTAAGGAACATGTTTATGTGTGAGAATACATACATCTTGGAAGCAAGATGGCACACAGCAATACAAGTTTGAATCCCGGATCCGTGCTTACAAACCGCTTCGGTATTAAGCGTTTTATAAATTTGTGAATGGTGCCGGTGCCTCAGACATGCTCTACTCGCGGGTGCCGGTCCACCTGCCAGGTCAGACCTGGCAGGCGAAAAGGCACCCGCGAGCAGAAATCATGATTTGCTGGTACGGTAACTGTGTTGTTACTGTACCGGCAAACTTGTAATGAGGCCCATTGGCTGTAATCATTAAAAACCTAGAGTCCAGAGAGGTCATTAGACCTATTAACAGTACCTTGAACATGCCTAAATAAGGTGTGTTGAAGCCCAATGGTCACTGGCAATTATGTGCAGATTTGAGAGAACTTAATAAGAGGGTACCTTCCATTCATTGACTAAGGCCGTGCACAGATACTTTTTTTTACTAATTTGGATTTGACAGCAGGATATTGGTGCGTATCATTAACACAGGACATACAAAACCTGTTTGTAACTACCTTCCAAGGAAAACAATATGCACGGGAAATAGTCCCCATTGGCTACATCAATAGTGGGAGCAAGTTTGGAATCTTTCTGAATAAGGATATCCCAGATGCAGCTGAGAGGAGAGGGACTGTGGTGAACCCGTAGGCGCTTTAAAATGAGGTAACAGTATCTGAGATGTATGGGTATGCAGATCTTACTCTAACAGCAATAATCAGACCAATCCAGGAAGTTGGCAAAACACAACTGTTTTAATTGCAATTGTCTAAAACAGGCAGTACAACAGGCATCAATGGACGCCATACAATGATAAGTCTCTCAATGATTTTCATGAAAACACACATATTTATAACACAAATTCATCATAAGTTAAGTGACATCATACTACGTTGCAAAATAAGAAAACCTACTAGGGGATGTGATAGACTTAAAGGGGAACACCTAAATATACTTTCTATGGGGTATGGAATCGTGATTGGGTTTCTAAGTTCAGGTGGATAGCTAAGCCCACCCCTAGTGCAAGTCATCTTCCGTGTCATACTAATACACAATGTCTCATTGGCTTTCCAAACTTTAGGGCTCTTTGCTACGTGGCCCTCGACAATTGGTTGGTACGCTTGTACCCTTCTGGAATATTCCACTCGCTAGCAGCATGCAAGCTTGTACCCCAGGTACTGGAGGGTTGGCTTGGTCATGCCTCCCCACCCAATTAGCCCAACATCCATCATCACTCCTACTGTCTGCTATTCAATTAGCTCTTTGCTCTTTGAATTCGGCCTTGCAAAGAATCACCCTGCCTGAGAATAAAAGGGAGTGTGAGCATGTCCTTATCTTCTGGTCTCAGTGTAGCTTGCCCAAAGTCTATTTTCATCTGACCATGTGACAGGAGACCATGTTTTGAGCTCCTTCGTTGTATTTAATACTATTAAATGAATAAAACCTGGCGCTTTTAGCGTTTTTCTATTACACCTCAAAAGGAGGCCATCTTACTTCTCACGTTCATTTTAACACCTCGAATAGATAACCAGTTTCTTGGCTGCCCCAATCCTTGACACCGGGCCAGACAAGCCTTCTCGAATCTTCCTTCGCCGTCAACCATTTTATTCTACTGCGCCACACTTTCAGCCCTTCTGTTCTCGGGGTCCAAGTTTGCTAAAATGCGTGATGGCACATCCAGATTCTATACACACATATATATATTGGCGTCACCGCCTGCAGTCTATTCACTACGTATAGCCAGCCTTATGATTACTTTTCTACTTGCGTTACTGCATCTTTACAATTATAAACCGGCTTTGCATTTTCTTCAGTGCTCTCCCGCACGTGCAGTCTTCATTTTGCTCATGAAATGTTGCTCAGTTCTTTACTTTGCCATCAGATTCTATAAGGTCTATCTACTCTCTTCATAGGAATATCTTCTAGGTGCGTCATCTCTGCTTCATGTGACATCACGAGTCTTCATTTTCACTCATCTTCACACTTCTTTCAGAATTTTCTTCAGAAGACTCTCATTTCTTTGCAGGTACATCATATAGAGCTTTCTCAATGGATACCTTGTTTCAAGGACTCTTTGCGTATAGGTACCATTACTGGCTTTGCACATGTCGCAGTTTCCAGTTGCCAACATATAGGCAAAATGGGGGTGGGACTTCCGGTAGAGACACTTAGCTCCTCCTCTACAGTGGTGTATGTGGATGATATCCCGATTAAGAATTATTAAGAATGAGATTAAGAATGAGGGCAGAAAAGTCCATTACAGTAAAATAAGGCATGTACTCAATCAATTACAAAAGGATGGGGCAAAAATACAGTTGAAGAAGGCACAGTGGTGTGGAAAAAGGGTAAATTTCTTGGGACATGAAATCATGGACCAGGGATTGAACCTGCAGAAGAAAAAGGTAGACGCCATTCAGAGGTTGAAGAATCCCACCAATCTGAAGGCTTTGAAAAGTTTATTGGGGATGACAAGTTAAAATAGAAAATGTATTGATGATTATGCAGAAATCACAAAACCATTGACTTAACTTCTGAGACAAGGTGTGCAGTGGAAATGGTGACAGGAACAGCATGAGGTGGTAGCTAAATTAGAAGATCATTTGGCAAAGGCCCCATGTTGGGCTTATCCAAAGAAGAATCAGGATTGCTTCATAGAGATAGCATTCATGGAGCTATGAATGTCAGCGGCTTTGTATCAGAAGCATGACTCAAGTAACAAGATCATTGCATATGCTGGCAAAGCATTGTCACAAGTAAAAAGCAACTTTAATGAATGTGAAAAAGCACTGTTGACAACCGTTTGGGCATTACAACATTCCTGCCCCATTATTCAAGGAGAGCGGGTAATTACATTTTTTACAAAGTAAAAGGATCAGGTCAGAATCTTAGCCCAATCAAGAATGACCTCATGGACATTGGCATTACAAGGATTCCCCATAGAGGTGAGATATGAGCAGAATAAAAAGAGTCCAGTGGCCCAGAGGCTTGCAGAATTACACAATTGTGCATGTATAGCAACCACAGGAAATACAGAATTAGAAACTGATTTGGTTGAGTTTGAGCATTCACCACACAAAGCATTTGATGATAAAAAATGTAAAAATCTCCCAACCGTACATGTGTTCGGTTGTACATATCATGTGTGTAATGGCCCTGGAAAGGAGTTTGTGACAGGAATTGGAAAGGCGTGAGTCAAAAATTATGATATTCCATCACTGAGCATGCAGATCAGTCTCAGGAGCAGTCAGGTAGCAGAGTTGACTGCAATCTACAAGACAATATCCACAGCAGTAGAAAACAAGTTAAAAGAGATAGTCATTGTAAGAGACTCAGACTATGCCTGGAATAGCTTTGTGGAATATCTACCAGAAAGGAAACTGAGAGGGTTGGTCACGAGTAACAAAATCACCTCTAGCATGGCAAGCTCATTCAGGCCATAGACAATCTTGTTTCAGATAATGAGATGCAAATCCACTGGAGAGAGATAAGGGGACACTCTAGAACAGGGGTCTCCAACCTTTACGTTAACTAGAGCTACTTGTAGTGGAGGCCAACAGTGGAGAGCTACTAGCGGGCGATATCCGGGTGGGGATATTTATAAACCTCTGAATTTTTACCAATATTTTTTGGGCCCAATTATTTCCTCTCTATAAACAGATGGAATAACATATGCCTTCACGATTATATTAAGAACTTCAAAAACCTCTGTTGCATTATTATTTATTAGTAGCTGTCTCAAAAAGACAGATATTTGTTGGACTACCACACAAACATCCTGTAATTTTTGTGCCCTTCCTTTGCATTTTATGCAGGCTTTCTACGTGCTAGGCACACCATTGTTTTCCAAAGGCGCATTTCACACTTCCATAAAAAAAAAATAGTAATTTCCAAATTGAAAAATGCTGCTTGCGTTTTCTAGTTTTGGTTGAAATGTTTTTTTTTGTCAGACACCACACATACTCTGTTATTTGTGTGCCCCTCTGTGTTTTAGCACAGGTTATATTTATAAAGATGTTATATGCTTGTCAAACTGGTTAATCACAAATAAATGCTTCTGTTGTGCTGACAGCAGTGTTTTAGGAAATTAAACTGTGGGTTCATGGGTGCCAACCTTTGATTTTCACTGCAGGGGGAGAAATATCCCCACCTCTATCCTGAATATAAGCAAGCAACCAGCCCAACCCATACCCTGGCCAAACACATTTTGTAGCACTTTCTCTATGATTCCAGTGCTATGCGGTCGACACTCAGCAAATTTTCAGGCTACCCTCAGCCACCTCTTCTCCCTCCCTCATCCCTGACTGCCTGCCCGCCACCCAGGAGTAGTGTGCTGCCAATGATCTCTGCCTTAATGCCAGTAAAACCGAGATTCTCCTCATTGGAACACCTGCTCCCTCCTTTCCTGTCACTCTCTGGCCGGCCTCCCTTGGGCCTCCTCCTACTCCCACCTGTAAGGCAAAAATCCTCAGGGTCATCTTCGACTCCACACTCTCCTTCTCTCCTCACATTTCTGACATCTCTAAGAAGTCACATTACCAGCTGCACCTCCTCACAGGCATTCTTCCTTTCCTCTCCTTCCCCCAGGTGCTCAATGTCTCCAGAGCTCTGGTTCTCTCTAGGCTGGACTATTGCAACAGCCTCTTTCTAAATCTGCCTGCTTCTATTCTCCGCCCTCTGCAACTCATCCAGAACAGGACTGCAAGACTTGTCCTTGGCCTCAAGCCCAGGGATCGTATCTCTCCAGGACTGAAATCACTGCACTGGCTCCCAGTGGCTGCGAGGATTAAGTTCTAAACCCTCTGTATGGTCCACAAGGCCTTCTGGGGCCTGAGCCCTGGGGCCTCAATACCTTCAGCTCTCTCTTCCAAAATATCTTGCTTCTCGAGCTCTTCGCTCATCCGCCTCCAACTCCCTCAGGGTCAGTGGCTTCTCCGAGGAATGATTTGGTGGTAGATCTCTTTCCTCGTCTGGGGCCTCCCTCTGGAACAGCCTCCCTGTCTCCCTGAAACTTGGAGAGAATCATCTCCGGTTCTGGAAGCACCTCAAAACCTTTCTCTTTGCTTCTGTCTTTTCTCCTCCTCTCCCCTGCTGACTTCCAGGCTGATACTGAAACTGCACTGGTCACCTGACCTGGTCACCTGGCAACCCCCTGCTCTCAAGCCCAGCCTCCCTCAGTCGCACACCTACACTGCCTTCCTGCCAACCCCCCGCACTTAGGGACTGTTCTGTACCCCTACAGTTCCACCATTAGCACTTGACACCTGATATCTGCACTACCCTTGTACTTGCCACCAGCTGGCCGGACACTACTGATTGTTATTTATTATCCCATGTACTGCACTGCCCCTTTCCCCTCACCCCCGCACTTTCCTCCTTCCCCCTTCCCATGCACTTGCACAATCTGAATGACACCTGGCCTAGTAGGATCATTGTCTGTCTTCTCTCTGTTACCCCTCTCTTGCCTCGTCGCGCCTTGAAACACTTATGATATGATACGGCATTTCGTTTTGAATATATAACATCTCAGCATCGGTCTGTCAACCTGCTGAGCTACCCTGGTAGGCTTCTACTGTACAGCATGTCTATGGATCGCTTAATGTACTAAAAGTGTGTGTACCTGTGTCATGGAAGTGATTTAAAGTGGAAATGGACAGGGTGGAGTTTGGAAAGAAGCCACATGAAAGAAATTGCACCATTTTTTAAAATATTATTTTGAACATTTCCAGGCGAGCAGCAGTGCTACTGTGATATTTTCATTGCGTGGTCACAATGATCCTGATCCTGCACCAACCACTCTGACATCTCTGGCAAACAAGAGCAGCTTGCTTAAGCAAGACAGTATCGGGGGCGCACAAGGCCAACTCTGGTACTACAGGCGGCCTGCAGAAGCAGAACGAGATATTGACATCTGTCAGGGAAATTGCAAGCAGCTCCATGTGGCACAGCAGCCAAGCTTCCCGCCCGCAATTGAGACGACCAGGGTTCGATCCTGATCAATGAAAATAACCGCAAAAACACAGCATTGAATAATTTAACTTAAAAAAGTGTTTCTTTTTCAGTATTTCTAGCACGGGCGACAGAAGAGGCTCAGGCGAGCTACGATCGACCGTTTGGCGACCTCTGCTCGGGAAATACCAGGATATGTTAAGGAAGGGAACGATAAGGCTGATCAATTGGCCAAAATTTTGGGCAGTAATGGAAGAGCTATTTCCCATTGAATGCTTATAGATGTAAACATGGTGATACATTCCAAATCTCAAGGGTAGACAATCAACTAGCAGTTCAATGGAGCTTTGACACACTTGAACAGGATTTGATTAAGGCATAAAGGGAATACCAAATCATAGGTATGTTTTATAATCATATTGTGGATGCAGAAAAGAATCCCATTACACAGGAGGACTGCAAGGGCAGAGATGAACTGAGGGTGTTGATGAGGAGTAGAAAACAGTTTCAGTTATAGGACGTTGATGGTGCAAAAATCGGTTTCAGGTCATGTTCAGTGGGTGGTGCCTGTTTCGTTTCGGGGACATATGTTACATCATGCCCATGATGTAATAGCAGCAGGTAACAGAGGCACTCAGGAAACATTTGGAATCTTAAGGGAATATGTTTATTTGCCACATATGTCCCAAGATATGGAATTGTATACACAGGGGTGTTTGATGTGTGCAAAATTCTAACTGAACTCCCCAACAGATAGAGCACTCTTAATTGACCCTTCCTGGGTCCTATTTATAAATCAATTTCATTGGACCGGTTGAAAGATCAACACGAGAAAATAAGTAAATGCTGACAGTTACATGTTTAATGTCAAAATGATTGGAACGTGTACCTGCTACTGATTGCAGTGCACAGACCATGGCCACCATATTGGTGAATCACATATTTTCCAGGTTTGGTTTACCCCAGAGGATAGAGTCAGACCATGGAAGTCATTTTACAAGTTCAGTAAGGACCAAGATGTGCCGACTTTTAAGGTGAAGAGGAAGTGACACATTTCATATTGTCCATCCTCAAGTGGGGGAGTAGAAAGATGCAATGGGACAATAACTGGTATCCTAAAAAGGTTTGTGGCTGAAGCGGGTTCTAGTTGGGATTTACGACTCCCTTTAGTACTCATGGACATTAGACCAACAACATAAAAATCTACAAATCTCAGCCCATGCAAGATAATCATAGGCAGGAAAATGGTACTTCCCAAACATTTGTGGTACTGGGCCAATGAGCAAGTCTTGGTGAATGCATCCACAATTCATGAATATGTGGAAGAGTTAAGAAAGTGTTTGTAATGCATTTGCACAGACAAATCTAGAAAGAGCAGCTGACGGTGTAAAATCTTACTATGACAGAAAATCAACCATTAGAGTATATGAGATAGGTATCAAGTATATAAATTCAATTTTGTGAAAAGGAAAAAGTAAGAATTTTAAATTTCTGGCATCATGGCATAGCCCATTCAAAATTGTGGACACAATTTCACCTGTAGTATACAGAATACTAATGAAGGAATGCGATCTGGCTGTGAAACAGTTGGTCCACGTAAATCAAATCAAACTATTCCACTCAAACCATGACATCAAAGAAATAGAACAGCCAAGTGGAATGAACAAGAATTTAAATGGTACTGGGTAGATCAGGAACAGAGATGCAACATGATAAAGGTGAGTAGTGTGGTTCAGAATGGCCAGGACACATATTGTAGAGGAAAAGGATTCACTGTAAGAGAAAATTATGAGTTCTTAGTGTGCATGGAAGAATGGATGAAATGTACGATCTTCAGAAAAACCCTGGGATACAGTTATCAGTGCTTGATCATTAACCTGTCTGCCTCTTTTCTCTGCTCTAGAAATTAGTAACTTGTTTTCCTCCAAAAAGATTGCGAATGATGGAGCTCAGAGAAAAGGAGGAGTCCCCAGGACATGAAAAGGAGAAGTCCTAAAGACATGAAAAGGAGTGCCTAAGATGGAAAAAGACTGGTGTCTGTAGAGGAGAGGACCAGATGACAAGATGTCAGTCTATGATACATGGAAAGAAGTAGAAAACTAAAAACTCAACTAAATTGTTCAAAATGTTTTACCTATAATAATGTGCATAGTAACCTGGACGCAACCCACAACAGCAGATGGACAAGTTGTGCTTGACCCGGGCCAGCATCTGACATTGTAAAGGAAGATTCACCCGGATTCATTTTAGGGAATAGACAGTGGTCACATAAAAATATTCATACTAGCATGGACCTAAACCTTATTTTAAGCAGAAAGTTTAATTTTACTGAGATTAAATCCAAGTGAAACAGTGGGTTCAGATAAGTAGGGAAGGTGCTCAAAGAACAGTAAAAGAGGTATTATCTCAATTGGAAAAGACATTTATAAATAAATCAAGTACCAAAAGAAAAAGGGAATGTAGAATGGCAGGATTTCTGATAGCGGCAATTGTAGTCACGATAATCGGTGGCATCATTGGGACAACTGTGTCAACATCAAAAGCAGTATCAGTGCACAATCTAGATGAAAAGGCTTGGGAGTTAGGCCAAGACTTAAGCATTATATAGCAAAGATTGGACAAGGTTAAAGTGGAGCAGAATTAATTGGTTCAATATGTGAATCAAACTATTGTAACCCAGAATGATAAGTCAGTGCTGTTTGAGCATAGTATAAATGTAATGGTCAGGCAGGGTGTGCTGCTGCAGGACATGATGAACTTTGTGAATTCAATAGAAGCGGTATTAATACTTTTTAAAGAGAAATTCAAGGTGGAATAGCTCAGTTGATACAGGATCAAATTCCTTTGTATTTTGTATCATTTGACATTATCTGACAAATGATGGCATGACTAACACCGTGGGAAATGGAAACAATTCAAGAAAAAAACGCTTTTGAGATGAGAAGTGTGATTCCCCTGTACATAGATACAGAGTGAATGGAGATTGGGTTCTCATTGAGCATTCCACATACCACCCCAGAACTGATATATCAAACCAAAACTGTATATAATGTAGGCTTCTGGCAGAATGATAAATACATAAACATCGTGACTCTTGAAATGGTGGCATTTCAGACATGGGAGTATGGGTTTGTACTGAATCCCAAAATTAGATATGTGTGTGAAGTTCAAGGATTACAGGTAGACCAAGGGATTACAGAAGGATGTGAGGTGTCAATAAGTAATCCAAAACCTGAGGTATTAGCAGGCGCCAAATTAATCAAGGATAGGTGGTTGGTCAGTACATGTGTAGGTAATTATACAGTCGCACACCTGAGCCATGGATCATTTGTAGTAAGGCCATTTCATTAGATTTTGTACTTTATAACAGTACCCAAGGAAACTGTGCTAATAGTTGGAGGACTAACATTGTTCTATGTAGATGGTGAGTTATAGAAAGGAAGAGTGGAAACAATAGAACTACCTTAGTTTGTCAGATGGAAGATGTTGCAGCGGCCAGAGAAAGGATTGCCAATTGTAGGTGTGTCTATAGTTGTTATTATAAAATGATAGTGGCATTTACAGTAAAGATAAATGACAATTCAGCTAGACTTACAGCCATAGAAAGAAAGAGGTAGATTTACTTAGGCCACACAAATGCTAGCATAGCTGTAGGTGCATAACAATAGTGGGGTTTCGAAAACCCAAGTGAAATTAAATGTGAACAACAGTGTCACAAACAAAAACGATTCACAGTGGGCACAGCAATGTAACAGAAGTGAAACTGGCCTCGAGAGAAACTAATCATTGTTAGAACAGGAGGGAAGAAAAGGGAATACAAAGGATGGAAGTGAATTGTAACATTATTCCACAAGCAGCATGAAAGAGACTGGTGTGTGTAGAGGAGAAGACCGGATGACAAGATGTCAGTCTATGATACATGGAAAGAAGAAGAGAACTAAAACTCAGCTACATTGTGCATAGCAACTTGGACGCAACCCACACTAGCAGATGGACAAGCT
Organism: Ambystoma mexicanum; assembly: GCF_040938575.1. NCBI lineage: Eukaryota > Metazoa > Chordata > Amphibia > Caudata > Ambystomatidae > Ambystoma > Ambystoma mexicanum. The sequence continues at coordinate 304,361,525 of NC_090923.1, read as the reverse complement.
GTGCAATTTAGCCAGCTCCTACTCTGTTCAAAGTTCACCAGAAGTAGGAGCTGGCTGTCACGTGTCACGTGATGTGGTGAGAGCTGACATCATATGAAAAAGGTGGGGAAATTTAAAGAAAATGTATTGAGGGGTGCGGTGAAAGGAAGGGATTTGAAATAGAGGGAGAAAAGGGGGATTAGGGATTGACTGACAAGGCTGTACTTGTTGGTTGGAGTTAGAGCTGGCTGGCGGCTGCGCAGGAAGTTGGAGTTCTTTGAAGGCTGTTGCTGGGGAGAATTCAAAGGTCTGGTACAGGGTTGGTCATCTGACAAGGACGAGCTAAGGCCTTTCTAGCTGCAGGATATGAGTTGCTGACCGTAAGCATGGGGTCAGAAATGACCCAAGAGCGAGACGGTCCATCTAAGATACAGAGGGACAACTAATCATTTGGATGTTGAGCATGAAAGATATGTAAATAAATAAAATCCCTCCTGCAGAATAATTGGCAAGGTGTCCGTTTTGACGCAAAGCAACACTTTGTTAACTTATTTTATGCTACTAAAAGTTTAATGAAGTGAACTGGTTTTAAAATTTCAAGTGGGAGTTTGTCACTTTTTCTACAGAGGGTTAGAGTATAATGAGCCATCCAATGTTAAATGAGCAAGGGAGGATCATAAGAGATTGAAAGACAAAGGTGAATACAGTACTAAGTCTAAAGGTGCAGAGCTGAAGGCTCAAAATAAAAACAATAAGATTAGCAAAACAGAAGCGATACATTTCTTCTTCCTAGAAGTCAGAGCTACTGCTGGAACACTATTCTCTATTGTCAACTAGGCCCTTCTTACTCTTCTTATTTTGAAAATGCCTTCTAGAAGCACGGGACACAGGCTCATCCCTTTGATCTTTTATCTGAGACTTCTCAGGATTAGGTTACCAGGGTCCCTTTTCGGAAGTTGGATAATATTAGGATTCTTCCTCTGAGAGTTGAAAGTAAACACTGTCTCTTCACCTATATGGCACAGAATAATCTTCCCAGTCACGCTGTTGGGAAGAGACTTTTAAAACTCCCTTCCTGGGCTTAAGATTTTGTCTTTCTATCTGAGCCAAATGTGCTAGATGATTTCTCCGCAATATAATTGTCTGCAGTTCTAGATCTCTCAATCCTTCTTGAAATTTTTCCTCAGGTCCAGTTGCATTTTCATTTCCACTCCTGTTCCCTCCTGACATACTGAATGGGGCAAACTCCGCCCTCGCTGGTAAAGACGGGAAGTCTTCTATGTCTGATAAGGAATTCTCTTATTTCTGGTCAGAAATATTTGGGATAGGGGATATCAGACACCTCCCAACTCCTTGTTCTTTAACGGGATCAGACATATTATGTCCCTCAGCCTGCTTATGTGAGGTTTTAGGTAGGTGGAATGAGACCTTTGGTAAAGGGGAATGAATCCACTGTCCAAAGTACTTGCCTCTTGTGCTTGTCTGCTGGGTAATTGTAGTGCCATTTTATGTTCCCTTACTTCCTGTCATAATTTGTTCATTTTTTCCCATTTCAATAATCATTTCCAGCTTGTAATAGAATAAGCACACATACTGGCCGGATTGACTTCCAGCGTTTTGCTATGGGAAGTTAATAAGTCCTTCTTAGTTTGCATTTTCTGCTGTAAAAAGTAATTCTCACACTGGCAATTTAGAATTATGCTAGACCTTTCATGATTCTTCTCTCGCCATTGCAACATTTCTTTTTCAAAGTACTCATTTAATTAGACTACCTGTAGCGGGTCAGTCTCTATTTGTTCAAATTTGTGCTGCAGGTGCAAATTTGTATCTTTTACATTGGCTTGTATTTGAAAGAGTCTTGGCTCATCCTTTTTCATGCACCTGAGTAAACTGTTGCATTGTTAGTCCACAAATATGAGGCTACTGCAAAGAAATGAAGACACACCAGTCACGAGGAACAAATATATAAATAACAGTTTATTAGCGTTCAAGCGCACTCAGGTTCGTCAATGCATGTATACGGGCATAGAAAAAGTGAGCAAAGACATGGGGGAGTGAGCATTCTTTATACACTACAACATCATGGTGATTTCGTGCTAACCCATCACGTGATGATGGTTCATGACCTACTGATGTGGGCATTTTACCACATTCCATTTGTGGGATAGCCGTATATAGGGACTCGACATCCATGGTTACTAAGATATCATCTTCATCGATTTGATCTCATTAATGATCTTAATCATGTGTGTCGAGTCTCTTACATATGATGGCATCTTCACAACCAGTTGTTTAAGGAAAAATTCTGAATACACAGATAAGGGTTCAAGCAGAGAATCAATGGCAGACACAATAGGTCTGCCTGGTGGATTTGTTTGATTTTTAGGGATTTTGGGCAGAATATGAAATGCCGCCTTTTTGGGTCCCGTTTTATTTAGAAAAATGCCCTTCTTCTGTGCTGATCCACTTCTCCTTTATTGCATGGTTAGTCAAACTTTTTATTTCATCTTGGAGTCTTGGTGTAGGATCTCTATCCAACTTTTTATATGATTGTCTGTCACCCAGTAGACGCATGCATTCAGTTTCATATGCAATTGTGTCAAGAACAACACAATTGCATATGTGTTGTCTATTTTAACTGTCACAGAAGGAATGGTGTGCTGGTGAAATGCTTGGCAGTGTGTAGCAACAAGACTTTCACGCACGGTAGAAACAAACACTGCTGATTTACTCAGAAAATGCTTTTTAGGCGTTTCTCATTCGCTGTATGCGACAGAGGATTAGGCATGTATTGTTATCATATGCAAGACGAGCAGGAAAGGTAAAATTACCCAGATACGAGCAGTCCACTAAATATTCTCTGAATGCGGACAGATGGGTATGCGCATGTAATATACTAGTGATTTGAATATTCGAATATTCAGAGCTTCTTGTGAGCACGCTAATATTACACACTATAGGCATGGATTAACAGATATGCCTTGGCGGGTGTAGTGGTATATGCAACCTTTTAGAATCTTTTTTTAAAATCCATCACACGATATACTGTGAAATATCGAAGATATGGCACCCATCCATTGGTATGGGACAGATATTCAATATATTGGTGGTTTTCACTGATTAGGTGGCTACCCTTTTATCATATTCTCTTTAGGCAATTCAACTTTACATCATTGGCTGGAGTACCCTACCACACCCGGATAATATTTCTCTACGCCTACACAGTAATATCCTGAGGGTGAGTCTAAATATACAGTGCACCTGCACGTTTGTATTAAACTTTAAAGGCAGAAGTAAGAGGATATATTGATATACATTTTGTGTTCCTTTAGATTGTGGAGTCTGAAGCCGCTGGCCTACACTTGAGGACATCAAAACATAACACTGCACGTTACAACTAAGTGGAGAATGTAAGTGCAGTTGGTATTACTTTTTATTACTTTTATTGAATATGAATTTGAAGCAGAGCTATATATGGTTTATGATTGTTCACCACATACGAACAAACAGAGAACCAATATCTTTCTCTGTTGGTCCACAGGCTCTTAACTTGGTCGTAGATGCCAGTGGAGGATTGAATCCGACTTCCTACCCGCTATCCCTAGAGTTAAAACGTGGGGATGAGTGGGTGCCTATGTGTATATTAACAATTACACATGTGACAATGTTAGTCACCTTTTACAAGAAATAGGGATGACAACAGATCCTGATGGATTTTTTATGTATGTTTTTTTAGATCTGAAATTGGTCTATACTATTCCAAAAAGGGCGGACCAACTATATCTTGCCCTACGTCCTGAAGAAGGTCTTTGTAAGAAGAGAGACAGTAATCTCTATATGTGGACCGAAACACGTGTCGACGATTATGTGAACAATCTGGAAAATAAAAACCAGATGAGATACGACACCCGATACTAAGGACTGGGTCATTAACATACTATTATAACCTATGGAAATGTCTGTGTAGTATTATGAACACACAATGTATTAGATGCCAAATTGGTTTTATATAAGAATGTGCAAATGAGTAAGTATGGGATTGAGAATGAATGTTTAGAATCTGAAAGAGATGTTGATGAAATGAATTAATGGTTTTAAGCTATACATACAGTTATTGGGTTACATGGATATTGATTAAAATGTATAATTATTGAATAATCTGTGCCATCCCGTTCCACTGGTCTACCTTTTGCTTTATTCTCATGTACTTTACCTGAAGGACCAGGGACTGAATTACAGGTATACCCCTATATTTATAATTAGTTTAAAACAAGAGCCATCACAGAATAGCTCTCCATCTGGCGATGTCAATGGTATATCATTCAAATCGATTCTGCCTTTTGTATCCTCTTCAGTAACATACAGGCAGTCATGGGATGCATTATTAGTGCAATCCTCATTCAGAGGAGGTAATAGTTCAGCCGGATTCAAAGAACAGCATCTCTTAATTTTGATGTGAGTTGCAAATAGAATCAACTCATACCTTGTGAGTCTGGCAGATGTGAGATACTGAGTCTGTGTTCTATTTAACAAAACATCTACTGAGTGAGGTACCATCATGGTGAAGGAGTGACCCAAAACCATACCTTCACTTTGTTTTACTGAGGCGGCAGCAGCAGCTGCAGACCTGAGACATTTCGGCAAGGCGCATGCTCCAGGGTCTAACGTGGAGGAAAAATAACCGCATGGTCTGCTTCTTCGCCCATCTTCGTGTGTCAAAACAGCCGAAGCACATCCATTCTGCTTATGCACAAACAAGATTAACTCTTTTTTTATAGTTTGGTGTGCCCAAAACTGGTGCTGAACATAACACGGTTTTGAGCAGATCAAAAGCTTCTTGACAATCCGTATCCCACAGTAGCGGTAAGGCTACATCCTTCCTTGTTAATGCCAGAATTGGTTAAATCAAAAGTGAAAAATTAGGAATCCATTCCCAACAATATGACGCCATGCCGGTAAAGGCCCTTACTTCTTTCTGCGTATTTGGAACAATCATGCCAGAGATTCTTTGTATACGTTCAGGTGCAATCTGCCTACCCTCCTTCGACAGGAGATATTCTAAGTAGGCGACCTCATGTTGACAATATTGGAACTTCTTCAAAGATGCTTTATGGCCATGCTCAGCTAAATACTTCAATAATAAAACAGTGCCCGCCTTGCAAGCGTCCTCGTAATCTGCAGCAATAAGTAGGTCGTCAATGTACTGTATCAGTGTGTAAGTAGGGGGCAATTCAAGCATATCGAGTTGCTCCTTAAGGGCTCTGCTGTAAATACTAGGACTCTCAGTGTATCCTTGTGGTATGCGTGCGAAAGTGAAAGAGCATCCCCCCAGGGAAAACACAAGCAAATATCTACTGTCCGGGTGTATGGGTATACTAAAGAATGCGTTCTTCAAGTCGATGATGGAAAAATGTGTAACCATAGCAGGAATCATAGTCAAGATGGTAGTGATATCAGGGACAATGGGAAACTGTGGCGCTACTACCTTGTTAATTCCACAGAGATCAATAGGTAGGGTAAAGCATTATCACCTTTCTTATAAGCAGGCAAAACTGGCCTGTTACATGTACTACCAGAAATCTCTTCAATAAAACCTTGATGCATTAAATCAGAAACAATATTTTTAGTATTCACCTTCAATAGATACTTTATACTGCGGAATGCGTGGTAACGTAATACCGGATTTTAATACTATGTGTAAAGGGCCAACATTCAGTATCCCTACATCGTTGTCATTTACTGCCCATAAGTGTGCATGCACTTGTTGTAATTCACTCAGTAAAGGCAAATTCATACATTGTGAAGTGGAATTCAGCTAGGGTGAAATGGTCAAATGCACTCCATCTGGAGAGCAGTAAATCACTGCATTCAATTTCTTCAACAAATGTAATCCTTGCAGATTCTCACTATAATTCTTGGTCAATAAAAATGGACATGAGTCAGTGAATGGACCAAAAGCTGTTGCCACCGGTCGAGAAACCAGACTCACTACTGGAGTATCAGAGAACCCTACAAAAACAATATTCTGCCCTGACAGGATAACTGGAATCCGTAGATGGTCAATGGAGCACTTCTGTGCTCCTTTGTCTACTAGAACAAAATGCGCCCTATCCCCAACTTTCATTTCTACATAGGGTCCTTTCTGATCTACAGGAATAGGAATAGGTTCCAGACTCTGCCTAGGCCTGTCCTAGCGAAACAAAACATTATCAGATGTGAAATCTTCAGTGAAATAGGAGTGTGAATTGGTGTCAAAAGTGTTCATGTTACCAGTACTCTGTTGCTGACCTCCCAGATTACCCGCATTATTATCCTGTGGCTGGTACTGTTCATTCTGAGCAAACTTTTTCCTATTTGGACTGGGCATGCCATTGCGTGCTCTCGATCGTCTACAAATTGTACCATTCGCTGCTCTCTGCTGGAGGGTCGGACACTGTGCCCTCCAGTGACCCTCTTGCCTACAATAGGCACATTGATTCATATGTACAGGCCCTGTTTGCGGTATGAACTGGCCTCTCTGTTGTGTATTCCCACCCTGTGATCCCCTTGCAAATTGTTGCAAAAGTACTCCACTTTTTAAATCTCCCTTTTTCTTCTCTATTTTCTCTTTCTCATTGTTTACTCGTAATACTGAGCCATATGTAAAACTTCAGATTGTGACTTAGACTGCCATGCACTTTCAGAAGCAGTAATCTGTGACTGAATGTCTGGCAATAATCCTCGCACAAATTTTTCAACAATCTCTTTCCAGGTTCTGTACTTATATCTTTGCCACTAAAATCTGAAAACACTTGTTCAAATCTATTGAAAAATGTGGTTGCTCCCTCTCTCTTTCCTTGCATGCACGCGGTTAATTTATCCCAAATAATTCTCTTTTCATGCACTAAAGTTTTAGGTTTAGTGACTATGTGGTTCGGTAACGTTAACATGTTCTGCAGCGGTTTCTCTCCAGCTTTCCAAGAACTATCAGCTAGTTACAATGCAACCCAAGTATCGCCGATTGCAGCTGGATCATATATGTTCCTAACTTGCTTCCATAAATCTGTGGGTAAAATGACAGGGAATAATAAGTCAACCAATTCAAAACTGATTCTATTTCTTTGTAGAATCCTGTAGGATTCTTTCTAATGTCTGAAATAGACTGTTTAAGAGTGTTTACTTCCTGTTGTGAGAACGGAACATGAAAAAACTGTGAAATATAATGGGCTGGAATAGTCGTGGCAGGTTCTCCTCCTACAGCAGGTATCTCTACCTTCGGAATAAGAGTTGGAGGAACCTCTCTCATAGGCAATTTTACAGTAGAAAATTCTGAACGATTATTAAGGAGTAAAGCCAAATCGAGTGACAATGAAGTTAGCGTGGTGTCAGCAGAAAACGCACGTTTGTAAATTACCATAATATCAGCAGGACAACACAATTTCTTCTTCAAACATTCATCCTGCAAATATTCTACCATAACTTGTAATACCTTTCTCTGCATAGGCGGAGAATATTGGCTAAATGTGTCATGAACTTTGATAGACGAAATGGAGGCATCGGAGATCCATCTAAGAGCGTCTCATGTGCATATGTGCATTTCTTCACTAACTGTTTTGCGATGGAGGCAAAAATATTTTCCGCACATACGATGGTTGTCGGCTACCACCATCTAATGCTATTTGGTGCAAGCAATCTAGTTCATGTTTAAAGAAAAATAATTTTGATACATGATGGCACACTTTTAGTGCGGTATCTCTAGTACAGGACACAAAATTAAAATCCTGCAACCGCAATTCCTGTGGTACAGCTGAATGAATTAGATCACCCCAAACCATAGCTAAATACAATCCCATCTGTTCTACCAATATATTCTGTTCAGGAATGCCCCTATGGTCTGATAGAGAATGCAAAGCTGCTGCTTCGTCACCCCCTTGTATATATTTTTCTGCCCAATCTCGTAATTCCCTCTTTTGTGCTGGCGGTATTGTGCTACATGTTACAATTTTCTGATTGCTAGCAGTATCGTCATGTGTCAAAAGTGGAGGAGCAGAAGTAGTTTGTAATGAAAGTAAGAGCAAGTCGTGTGCACTAGGAGGCAAAGGAAAATGATCAGAATGTGCAGCTGGTGCAGTCAATGGTAACTGTGCTTGTGGAGCTTGTGGCTGTGGTGGTACATATGGAGGCAGTGCAGTAGGAGACGTTCTCCTTTCATTTAATAGTTTATTTATTCATTCATCAGATGCATGCAAATACTTCAATGGGTATATTTTCTGTACCTCTAATTGGAACCCCCATCCATACTCCTAATAGCTTCCTCTTCCTTTTGTTGATCATGTGCTAAGGCTTTACCAGCCTGTGTAAGGTTTTTATGTGCATATTTCTCTCTGATTTTGAGACGTTGGGTGGCTTCCTTTCAACAATCCCTAACGACGTCAAATGCAGCAGGTCTCGCTTTCTTGTGTAACAATACAGTCTCCAAATGCCCAATTTTCACTATCTCAAAACTCCCTAATTTCGGCCACTGAAGTTCTGGTTCATGTCTGGTTTGAGGATGCCAAATACTATTGAACACTATAGCTCTTAAACCATATTTCAAATACATGTCATATGCCGGCGACCTTGCGGGTGGCGCCGGTTGACTACGTTCCAAATAATTTGGTTGTCTTCTCCTGCAACAAAGCGCTGCCTAACAAGATGACAACTTACTGAAACCTGACATATCTGAAAAAGCAGTTCTACAAGGCCAATATTTTACGTGTAAAGTATTTTCTAAACTACACAAAGTCAGGCACTGTCAGTATGAAACAGACTCACCTGATTTCAATCAAAGAGGGATCCCTCATCAAATCGAAATTGTCGTGGCTGCCCATCTTCCCAAAAAGCCTGTAGTCCGGAATCTTGCCGCCATGACCTCTGAGCGAAGTGTGGCGTACGGCGATAGCAAGCAGCAGTATGCTGAGGAATCGCGTCTCAAGGTGCAGGAGCCCCTGATACTCACTGATCTCGGTCCGTCAACTTCATCCTCGCCATGCGGCGGGTCATAATCGGAAGAGCCCACATTCCGGGCGCCATTCTGTTAGTCCAAAAATATGAGGCTACTGCAAACAAATGAAGACACACCAGTCACGAGGAACAAATATATAAACAACAGTTTATTAGCGCTCAAGCGGACTCAGGTTCATCAATGCATGTATGGAGGCATCGAAAAAGTGAGCAAAGACATGGAGGAGGGAGCATTCTTTATACACTACAAAATCATGGCGATTTCGTGCTAGGCCATCACGTGATGATGGTTCATGACCTACCGACATGGGCATTTTACCATAGCAGCATATATTGGAACACTCTGTGTCACCTCGCAGACAATTTACAGTCTGGGAAGCAGAGCGGAGTGGGGTGCAGGAGTATATCCTGTTCCTAACACAAGGTAATATTCCTTGGGCTACTTTATGTTGTTTCTAGACTAAAAGGTCAGTCTATATTTCTACTCATTGGTGCGGTCTTTCAGATCAACATATGCCATGAATTGTGCTTCACTTTAATAGTCTGGATGCACATTCACAATTAGCTGCAGAAAGGGTGAGAGCACCCAGGAAGACAGGAAGGCACCAAATGTACAGATTAGCTACGTTCGATCCAGTACTTCAAGGCTCTAAGGTTGAAGAGAAACAATATGCTCAGCAGTTTCAGCATTCCTGTGCAAGGGCATGTTGGAGGAGTTTCTGAAGTGGTGACTTTGTGAATTCTCACCGTGTTCAGAATGAAAACTTGGGAATGAGAGAAAAACAACCACGTTTGAAGGCTGTGATAGTGCGGAACAATGTGCACGTGCTTAGGCCAACATAATAATGCAAAATGGATATGTTTTTACAGCATCGGTTGCTGTTTCCCATTAATTATGGTATCACGCTCTTGTGCAAGCTGATCTCTCAAAGCCAGCGCAGGCCAAGGGCGCAGTGTTGTGCGAGGCAGGACGGCAGGAGATGCTGGCCATTTGATATGTAGCATGTTGTGCTACTTCCTTGATTTGAATCCATTAAGAACTGAGGATCGGACCCTCTGTGGCAAAGCCCGAGCAGGCCAAGGGCACGGTGTTGTACGACGCAGGTGTTTGGCAATGAAGAGGTGCCACACAGAGTGCGAGTATGCTGTGCAGCCATCGACCATCAGTGTCCGAAAGGTAAGCAAGGTGGGGGAAGTGGGAGCAGTCACTACTGCTCACTACTAAACTACCCGGCCTTTACATGTACTTCTACCTAATCGTCTGACATAACATACTCTGTCTCTGTGCAATGTTAGGCTCTCCCCTCTAGCAGTTAGCCATACTTTATGTTTTGGGTCCCTCTCTAGGTTCCCTCATTTGTGGTTACTGTTTACTGTGAACTGTGCCCCTCTAGGCTCTCTCCCACCCTCTAGATCCCACCCACTGTGATTACTGTTGTACTGTTATCTGTGTTCCACTAGGCTCTCTCCCACTCTCTAGGTCCCCTCTATTGTGGTTACTGTTGCACAGTTGTGTGTCACCTGTCTGCCCCCCGTGTGCTCCCTACTGTCTGACCCCTGCCCCCTGTTCTTCCTGCACTGTGCGGTGGAGAGCTGTGCATCTCTCCTTCTGTTTCGTTGCCTCCTCCTCCTACTTTCCTCTTCCCACCCTCTATGGTGCTTTCCGTTTCTCCCATCTTTTCTAACTGCTTCTTTATCTCCTATCCTATCCCTCTCGCTAAATCTGTATGGAAGAGGTTCAAGAGGGACATTCTGGTCTCCAACCCAGGCCTCCCTATTGCTGATACCTACATGAGTGCTTCCTCCAGGCACACTCTCTCTGACATCCTCTTTGTCATTCTGTCCCCAGACCTATGGACCCCTTATATGGTCTCGGCTCTCTCTCCTCTTTCTTTTTCTCCCATTAATGGTGGCACTTGGTGGGAGGTCCTCTTGGCCTCCTTCCACTCCTCCAAGACCATCATTAATGTCTATCTGAATGGCACCGTCTTGGTCCAGGGCCCTCAGCCCAATCTACTCCTTTTCAATAAGAATCTCTGGGCCTTATCAACTTTCTTCCTTCTCCTGCTACACCTACCAGCACCTCACTGGCCCCTCTGCCACCTCCTTCTTCTGGCATCCCTCTGGCACCTTCCTCTTCCACTCTGGCTACTATGCCACCTCCTGCTAAAACCTTTGCCCCCTCTCGGGGGCACTTCCACTGGGTAAAACTCAAGCCTGTACCCCACCTCAGAAGTCTTTCAAATGTGGCAACCTGCTCCATATCGCTACTCTCAACTCTCGCTCTGCTGTCAAACCCTCCTCTGACATCTGCCACCTCCTGGAGAAACTTGACCTTGATGTCCTCACTCTCACCAAGACGTGTTCATGGCCAGCTCTGTCACAGGTTTTGACACTCACCTCCCTGATGGCTACAAGATCCTCTCAGAGCCAAGAACCCACTGACCTGGAGGTGGAGTAGCTCTGATTTGATATTTCCAGGGTGTGTCCCTGCTTCTGTCATTCCTAAAAAGGCCTACACTTCCTGTGAATGCCTGGTCTGTAGACTTGCTATCTGTCCTGGCCTCTCTCTGGCTGTGGCCACAATCCACAGGTCACCTCGCCAGGTTGCCCTCTTCCTCTCAGAGAGGACTGACCTCTCCTCTTCTCTCTTGGCCTCTACCTCTCAACTTCTCCTCCTTGGAGACCTCAACATCTACCTGGATTCTTCTAATCCCTCCTCCGGGCTATTCTACAACCACTGCAATACTCTCTCTCTCTCTCTTCATTCTCCATTCGTGCGCTCTGAGGCTCAGGGCATGTGGCGCTTATAAAAATAAAAATAATTAAAAATACATAAATAAAATAGCCTCTGGTCCGACACACTCTGCCAGACACACCTTGGATGTTCTCATCTCCTCCGACATCCCCCTCTCTAACCCTCTCACCACTCCTCTCTACTGGACTGACCACCTTCTCCTTTCCTCTCACCTGAAACTCTCTGTCCTCCAGGCAAAGCCCACCCCAGCACTGCCACCTCCCTTCCTGGTCATTCGGCCCATGAAGCGTGTCAGTAGATGCCTTTGCCTCTACCTTTTCTGTTCCTCCTACTCCTGCGGCTGACTCACACCCTGACACCCTGACACAGCCCTCTCTAACCTGCATATTTCTATCACCAACACTCTGGGCATCCTTGCAGGGTGGCTGAGAGGAAGTGGAGGGCCTCAGGCGTATCCTCTGACAAACTGGCCTGCCGCCTGCTCCAAAGGCAATACTGACTTTCTGTCCTGTCCAAGAATAGAGCCCACATCCAAGCCTGCATCTCTGCAACCTCTAGCAACATGTCCAAACTCTTTAAAATCGGCAAGGAGCTTGCAAATCCTTCTGCTTGCTCCACCTCTCTTGTCCCCTCACAGGTCCTCTGTACGGCTCTGGCATTTCACTTCACCACTAAAACTCAGGAAATCTTGTCCTTGCTCTCCTCCTTCTCTCCCTCTACGTCTCGCATCCGCCCTCCGGCCGCCTCTCCCTCTCCTCCTCATTTCTCCTCTTGCTCTCAGGCAACACCTGACGAGGTTTCTAGACAAGTCCAATCTATGAAAGTGTCATTCTAACAGGTGCTCCCCTGCTCCTCCAGAACCATCAAGGACTACATTGGCACCCTTGCTCAAGGCTTGGCTGATTTCTGCAAGCACTCTTCCTTCACTGGATCTGTCCACTCTCTCATCAAGCACTCCTGTGTGCACTCCCTGCTCAGAAAAACATTCTGCCAATCATACCAGTCCGGCAAACTACCAGCTGTTCCTTTCCTGGGCAAACTCCTGGAACCTGTTAACAGGTCACAGGGGTATAAAAGGTGGAGCCGCCAGAAAACAGGGAGAACCTGGCAGGAGAGAACCCGTCAGGAGAGAAACCGGCCTGGGAGAGACCAACAGGAGAGAAACCAGCCGGAGAGAAACTGAATCCTGCCCAAGAGGTAGCTGCCGGGGAGGGTCCTGTCTGTATGACAGGACGTTGGCTACTGCAAAGGAGAGACTGTGACACTGAGGCCCGAAAATTGCCGTGAGAGTGTCAAGACTGCGGGAGTCTCCTTTGCCTTGTACCCACAGCCAGAGTTGTGGGGCACCGAAGACTCCCAAATACTACAGGCCACTGGTAGCATTCTCAAGTGAAGAGAGTAGCTACCAGCAACACACAGCGAGGTTCGAAGAAGGCGAGTGCTGCTATGTAAGTGATTTCAACCCGGCCTCCACCTAAGTCAATGCCTAGCATGTGATGCACAGTTGGAACCCTTAATTATATATTTTTGTCTTTGAGTTCTTTTATTTCTGAATGATGTAACCTTATATCACGCCCCTCTCTTTGAATCCCCCCCGGTCTCACTGAACCAGGAAGCAGGCTGTTTTGCAAAGTTAAAAGATTTATTTTATGATTTGAACAATATATATATCACACTTTTATGAATGTGAACAATATCTAGATATCACAGTATTAATATTGATACAATGATCACCATTGGGGTGATGTCACAACAATCAACAATCTCTTTAATCAAAATGAGTATGGATAAGAAAAATAATGCAGCCTAGAATAATACTTGATAGGGATATGAAAACAATGCAGCATGGAATAATACTTGATGTGGGTTCAATCAAATGCAACATCACACTTTCCCCCTGACACTACTCAATCCCCCCTAATATGCAATATAGAGATGGAAGGAGAGAAAACAGGTTTCAGGAATATACAATCTCAACCAATACAGTTTCAATCCCAATTCCCCCCAGCAAGCAGAGAGAAACAGAAATGATTTCAAAACAGATCAAATGCTTTTGAATGTGGTTTTGAATGAATGGGAAAAACACTGAAAATTGATTTAATTCACTTAATTGTATTCAAAACTAGTGGGAGCCACTTTATATAGTTTCAGGTGAACACTAGCAATAATGATTGAACAACTAGCAGATAGGACACGGAATTCTAAAGTCAGATGCAAAGAATAGCTGTTTTACATGTGTTGAAATTTGAGGCAAATACGGAAAACTTTTGGGCGCGCGAGAAACGCGATTACAGAAAAACTACAAGGACACTTAAATTTTGTTTCTAGAATGTACGGTTCAGAAGTTACAGAGGTTTTAGTAGGGATCGATTTTTCTCAGAAAGAGTCAAGATTTTGAATTACAAACAAGAATTTTCTGTACACTAGAGAGTCTATGAAGATGCAAGATACCCAACGGGACAGCCACAAGATCAGGGCGCCTCTGTTCTGAATTTCGCCCGCCGAGACACTTGTGTTTCTTCAGCAAATATATTAGCGCAAAGATTATATTATCACTACCATTAACAAAGGATTATATGGATGAGGGAACGATTCAGGAAAAACAAAAGAGATTCTAAAATGTAGTTCTGGATATGATGGAATGATTTGGATAAGATTACTTAAGGATAAGAGATTGGCTATGGACAATTCTATGCTATAGATACTCACAACTATGGCTTGGAATAGACCCGTCAAAGATATGGTCAAAGGTTTTGGACTGGAATTCTGCTAGCCCACCGGACAGGATTCAGGCACCCGGTTCTGCACTCAGCATGGCACTCTGGTCTCTGAACAGCCTCTGAACTGGATCTGATGGGTTGGTTCTGGGTTACAGCTATCAGGTTACAACTCTGCTCTACTGGTTTGGATCTCTGGGTTCTGGCAAGAGTTCTTGGCAAAAAGCAGAAACAGCACGCCCAAGCTGTTCAAATTTTGGTGTGCCCCTTGGAAGTCTGGGGTTAAAATCAGGTTTCAAGATTTTAAAGGCCAAGCTGAGAAGGGTTCAGCTTTGGAATTGGGCCTTCTGCTTTCAGAGTTCTGGAGTCTTGGATGTGGGTAATCCTGCAGAGTGCTTCGCCAGTAAATCAGTTGATGGGGGAATCTGTGTGTGTCCCTCTAGGTCCTAAACTGTCCCAATTTATGTATTTCCCAAAGGGGTGGGTAGGCTGAATCATCCAAGCACACCCTCTAGGATTCCTATTGGTTAAAGTAGTTCCCCTCTCCTGATTTGAGAAGGAAATCCAGTGTCATAGTGATGCTGCATTTCACAATCCAGGGAGTACCTCCTCTCTGTTTCAGTACAGTAAATCTATTTTTCACATAAATCATATTTACAATATCACCAACTTGCTAATAATACATATTCACATTACAGATTTAGTAGAGCACGTATCCATCCGAGTTCCATTTTAGTGAGAGCTTCGGTTCAAAATTGATAGTTTTTCACGCTTTCGGTGGGGTACCCAGTGTTAGATCTGTCCACATTTTTCTCCATACATGCGCACAACATCTGGGCATAATCCAGTAAACTTTTATATTCCTAGCATTATCACAATTGCTACAACATCCAAATTGCGGTAGTCCTGTCTCTGAACATCGCACAGATTTCAGAGTAGTTTCAAACTGTGAGCAGAAATTTCATTTTAACAACACTATATTTAGAGATTTTTACCAATTTTGTTCAGTTCTCTACGAGTCTCTTTAAATAAGATATTTTCTTGTAATCTAAGATACACAAATCTGTCTGGCCCCGCTTCCATGGTTTTGCTGGGCCCAGAGCACTCCCAGGCTTTCTTCCTGCAAGCAGTTGGTTTCTGTTGACACCCAAATCTGCATTTCCTTTCAGTCCAGGAAGCCTATTGTCTCTCTCCCAGAGAAGCAGAGCAACACCCACTCCTCCTTTCATTAGCATTTAAATGATAGTTCCTGGGCAGAGAGCAAAAGCAAGGCACCCTTTGTTGGAGCAAACTGTGGAATGTGCCTTTGAAGTCCAGTGTGGCTGGCCTCAGTTCACTGTAAAACACTTTGTTCAAACTTGTCTTTTCTAAATAAACTTTACATTTCCAACACATATACCCACAGATCTATTCATTCCAGTCTTTTTAAAACATAGAAATCGAATTGTAGCAACCTATATTGCTTTTGATGGCAAGTGTCTTATTTTCCACAATTTGATTTTAAGACACAAGTTTTAAACTGCCAGTATAGCTTTGACACAGGCAGGTGGTGGTACTGCACCCATATTCTGACCTATTTTTCCAGTCAAGCACCTTTTTGAATGTGGCCTCATCTCAAGGTGCCCGAATGCATGTATGGTCCTCTGTATCCGTACTTACGAGAGCAATTCAGGGGTCCCAGTTCTTCTCTGGGCTCCTGCAGAACCATCCGAAACTGGCACCTCAAATTCTCACAGAATTAAGTGTTTTCAGTAGATTTTGAGTTTTGAACTAAAGTGTCCTTTTGTTGATGTTATGCCAATAAACAGAAATTAAAGTCTATACCACCCAAGCACTTGCATTTGGACAATGATGGTTGTTCAAACTGTATTTGCACCTTCTATAACTTCAATCAAATGGTTGTACCTAAACCTTATTTAAAAAATGAATAATTAAGAATTGAACGTGTAGCACTAATGCTGTAATTGCATATCTGTACTATAAAATTGACATTTTGTGTGACACCATTTACTTTAGAGTACATTCGCTTATGTATTAATGTCCTTGTTGGCAGCCATCTTGAATACATCATCAATATCGCATGCCACGCACCATAGAGTGACACAATGAGAATGATTTATCTATTGCTGGTTTCTGATGATACAAATCAAGGTCCACCTTTTCCACACTAAAATTGCCACTGGAATATTTTTTCTTCATATGCTGTTGTACTACCTGGCCAGGTCCTGAATGCTTCCACTGTGTCACACTATGCCACGATGTGCCCTATGTATTTCACTCTGATTCAACAGAACTGACTTTTTTCAAAAGACAAGTTAAAATGTTGACTTCCAGAATGCCAATTGTCTAAAATGTGCTTTTTTCAGATACCCTGTGGTTTATGGGGAAACATGCAGATCCCCACCTGCACTTTAATGGACAACTTAATGCTTTCTTCGGTTACATGTGATTTTAACTAATTAAATTACAGCGCATGCTGTAATAACGAAACTTTAATAATGAAAACATATCGAATCGTTTTATTTTGTGGGTCCCTCCAAACCCATGTTTCCATATGCTTTTAAAACCACACCACCTCCTCCCCACCCGTTTTAACCCCTTACCCCAACACCATATACATTTTAATCAAATTTTGATATTTTTCATTTTAAAGGTTTCCTTATTACAGCATTCACTGTAATTTAATGTGTTAAATCACTGCATACCCTTTCTTCTTATGGTCTTCAAGATGCAATGGTGTCTGATAATATATGCTTTGCAGGGTTAGCACAGCAAACCAAACAATCTATGGCGTAATCCACTTTGTGGGCGGTGTACTGTCTGGCACAATGCGCCTGTTAGAATGGGGGTGATCTATGCTCATGAGCACATCATTGTTCTTCTTTTGTGCAATCTCTAGTGGAGAGGTATAAGGCCTCCTAAACTCCTGAATGATACCAGACTGTAGTACTTCTTCCAGGTGATCCAAACATCTTCCACATAGGATGGGTCTATGTGGCAAGATCACTCCCTAACATGAGTGTCATCAGTCACTAGGTTATGGTGTTTCTCTCTGTTGGCCTCTCCCATGTTCCAGTTATGGACAGAAAAAATGCCAGCACAGTGAGCCAGTTGTTATCATAGATGTTTCTTGTCCTGAGCAGACATAGGTGAGTCCCAAAAATTCAGACAGTGTACATCAAAGTTGGAAATTACCCTTTTGGGTAAGCAGACTTGGGAAATGGCATCTACTGGCATTTACCCTTTTGGGTAAGCAAACTTCAGTACCATTATTCACTTCATGAAATATTGCGATCTTCAAGCCCTCAGATAGGATTAACAGATAATCTTTGACATTGACACCTGAGTTATAATCAGACAATAGTCTGCTCATAACTCAGCTCCCTCGGGTTGATACTTTCTGGATCTGCAATCCTCTGAGCAGATTACCCTCTCTCAGAGCTTCCATGGTCAACAATTGCTTTGTCTAGGAAGGAACCAAATAGATCTGCCCAGATACCATTACAGTGTAGAAAGCTTGAATCTTGCTGTGGGTGCCTTCTACATTGTTCTCATCCCCTACTTGACATTTAGGAGCATTCTTGGAGGCCTTCTCCCACTCCAGGTAAGCTTTATGGCAGGCAGAATTAATGATGAGAGTTTGAGCATAGAGGAGTCCACCCATGGATTTGCAAATCCCAGATAGGATTCTAAACAAGGCAGAATGTCCCTCTATCAATAAAGGTATTTCAAGATTAACATTTCTGGTCATGAATATTAGGGCCAAAATAGACAGGGTGGTGTTGATACCAGCAACATCCAGAGGGAAATTATTCTGCTCATGCAGGTAACCCAAGTATTTATAAGAAGCATAATTAACACGGATAAAGTTCAATCCAGTTAACGGTTCTAATGACAGGTGGGACCTATGTCTGTGGTTATAAGACTGTAGTTTTCAAGGACATTGGGGCGAACATCGGATTTAACGAGTTGCCAACCCGAGCTTTGTAGGCCCGAAGAAAGCGAGGGCCTCTGCTCAGGCTGCGGAAAATTAAATCCCATGTTCATCCCGTGACCAGGGCATGAAAGCTATTCACATCCCAGGATTAACCGGGATGCAAAAAGATTTCATTTTCTTTCTCTTTCCGACAGGTGATGAGCTCACCGTGAGGCCATCTCCCGTCAGAGAAAAACAAATGACAAAAAACATGACCGCCACCATAAAATGATGGATGATGGCGGCCACGGAAAACATGTTTCAAAATGGCCACCATCATTGTAAAGACTGATATGATATATGATATGATAGTTTATTTATTTCCAGGGGAGGTCCAGCATGAGAGTTGAGAAGGTGAAGTACCAAAGTCAATGTGTCCAAAAAGTCAAATCCAAGCGTAGGCAACAGGTTGGTGATGGTGAAAACCATAGTGAACTCCTGCAGTGAATAGGTGTAGGGGGCGTGTGGAAGAAGGGACAAGGGGGCGAGGGGAAGCGAGAAAGAGGAGAGCTGGACAGCAGGGGGGACATAATGTGGGCAAGAAAAAGGGTTTGGGGGTGGGAGGGAAACTGGAGGGGGTTATTTGTACTCCTGCCTTCTATATGGTAGAGATGAAGCACAGAGCACCCCAGCCAAGATGCTCTATTGTTAGTAGCAATTGACGAGCAATCAAGGCTTAGCTCTCAGGAGGTGGTGCAGGCCGGTTCTTAAGTACAGTGTAGTCCCCAAGCCCCCACAAAGGAATGCCCACACACTATGTTAGTGATAACACAGTTCTTTATATAAATAAGGTTCAGAATATATACACAAACAATAACACACTTTGTGCTCAGGAAATACTATAATGATAAATATGTAGAATATCTATGTGGTACCACAGTTGACTCTTGATTCCTTTAAAATGCACCAACTTTTGTCAGTTGTAAATGACATACAAGTCTAATAACAATGTGAACCAACACTAGACATGGGAGGAAAACAAGCTGTGTTAAACAATTGGCAGAATACTTTGTCCCTACCCCAGACACAGTTTTGTGTGAGGATCCCCCCACCTGGGCAACTTGTAAATAAAGTATATTGACAAGCCCAGTCCATATATTGTTTAGCTGGGTTTTGTTCCCTTCTAAAAATGTTCTACTACCCCAATGTACCTGGTTTAGCAGAGTTCTTCAATGGGTCGTCGACAGATACTTCTTGAGTGAACTCCCTTTAAGGCATAAGCCAGGGATCATCGAGATTCCTCAAGGAAAAGGTGAACAATGTCATCAAGGCAGCAGCTACGGCCTTGCTGTGCTCATCAACGATCGTTCAAGGACGTCCTGTGAAGATATGGTGTGTGGTAAACCTCAATGATGAGAGTTTGTTGCCGCAAAGCAGAGTCAATGAAGAACGTAGGCCCAGCAAGGGCGTCGGGTCGTCGGTGTTGTCGTCAACGATCGGGACTCGACTACGGCTGGATTTTGAATCTTCAGCGGCGTCTTTGTGGACTCCAGGTGGTGGGAAACCACCAGTGGATTCTTCTCGGTTCATCAGCGACCTTGACTTTCTCCGGCAGGACAACGTGGTCACTGGTAATGAGCAAGAGAGTCCTTGATTTCAAAGTGCCTTAGGCAATGGAGCGTTGTGGCTCCGGTTGACGAGGCTCCAGCGGTCCTCCAAACCTCGGTCGACGGTGGTGGTCGTCGATGGCATCAACATTCTGGTGCTTCACTTCAGATTCCTCAGCGGTCCCCGTCTCCAGTCGGCAGCCTTTCGAGGACTGACTTCCATGGAGCCTTGGTGAAGGTGAGCTGGTGCACGATGTTCCCTCGTAGCTCGGGAAGGTCCTCTCTAGGATCAGTACTTGTAGCCACGACAGCTTTCGGATTGCATTGAAGGAAAGCAGCAGCAACGCCTTCTTCTTCCAGTTGGGCTTCAAGGTTAAGCATTATGTTTCAACTTCAGCTTCTGAACAATTCTAGTAAGTGAGGGGTCCCCAGATTTACTGTTCTGTGTTTCATCCACACTGCTGAGCCAGGCTCAGGCAACCAATCATTCAGAAGGGCATTCAGCAGGCAGGCAGCCACTCAGGCTCACAGTGCATTTAGGCCATTCTTCTCCACCCAGACACTTACAACAAGGAATGTGGATTGGGACAACTACCCAGCTATTCAGCACTCCACACTGCATTCATACCAGTTTCGGGCAGGGCCGTGTCATTCATTGTGTTACAAACCAGAAACCAGATACCCATAACATGAAATGTATATTGGTCACACACTCCATTCACCCAGGTCCCATCCCAAGGGTGTACCCACAACATACAGTCACTGAGAAGGCTCCAGCAAGTCTGGCCTGGACCTCCCCACAATATCATATATGGAACTTCCCCCCAACAGCCATTCAGGGGAAGCGACAGAATCAGGGCTTCCCAGGACTTTGGGAAAAAAGGATAACAGGAAATAGAAAGGAAGTGGCCACAGGGGCCATCTTGTCTCCTACCAGGAATCAACTGATTCCATTGGGAGGGCCTGGGTATCTCAAAATGGAGGATGCTCAGAGCACCTGTCAAATTCAGCATGGAGCTGCCACCAGCCCATACCCTGCTCTGTGGACCACAGACAGGTGCCCTGAAACATATACTAGGGGTACAGGGTTGTACCCCCACCCATGGGTGCCATCAGGGTACCCCAAGGGTTTGTTCACCACGAGCAAAAAGAGAAAGAGCTGCACTGCCAGGAATCCTACATGGACTCCAGTGCAGAAAATAACACAGAACACACATTATAAAAGGAGTACAGGATAAGGACATGGAGGCCCCGTCCCTCTAATGCGTTTCCAGCATCACAGTCATCCGAAAAGGGAGCTTGTCCCTTTTCAAAGTTAATGGTGGAGGCCCTTCTTTTACTTTTTTTTCTCAATGCTGGAGGTAAATGCAGATTCGTGTCTGGGAAAGGCAGATTATGATTGGACAATCTGCGTTTTCCGGGTGACAATCATATATGGTTACTTGAGAACCACTGTCTTAACAGGGCTTAATTTCTTCATTCTGAGCTAACTGGAATCATGACTACCAGACCAAGCCCACCATCTGGGGTTTCATTGGTTTTTACATGACATATATTTACACAGTGGCTGCTGGCAACATTGATAGAGATGTACCAACTGCTGTCTGCTTGACAATGATCAGTCTTAGTTGATGGAACACATCAGTTGGATGTTGTGTGAGGTTCCAGCGGCTCCATCTAAAGAACCACTTTAGAGTTTCCCCAACATAGCTTGGCTGGTGTTCTCAGAGCAGCAAAGTATGCAATAACCTTATGTTAGACAGCCTGAGGATCACTTGCCCAGGTGGAATGCCCTTTGAAACCTCACTGATGATAGAACAACCAGGATTGCAGTGGGAGCTCTACCTCTGTAATATTGAGGCTCCTGTGCTCTTCTAAAGTGTTAGGATTCTCGTTCTCATTTGGGTGGTATGAAACCTCTTCCCCTCTCAAGATAGTGAGATTTATTATGTTGATGGGTCAGCTATTGTTGAAGCTGGTGCACCATCTGTTGGAGTTCGTCAAACAAGCAGTGGTTTTTCAATGGCTCTTCGTAGCCAACCTCTTCCCTACGCACTGGATGACTGTAGGTAGTTGCTTCACAAACCCCACCTTAGACAATAAGAATGTAACAAGCAGTTCGAGCTAAGCTGGTGGAATGGACAGATGCTTCTTTAGCTTTAAATGAATTAAGATCAGTTATGCAGAATTCACTCTTCAGAGCACATGTCTGAGCAAGCATTCATTGGGTTTCTTGCTCTGTATCCCTTTACAATGATGGGCTAGATGTAAGATCTTTCAGTGCATCTGAGATCATTGCTAAGCTTTTCACGGGTTTCCTACTAAGGGGAAGTGAATTTGACCATTAGTTCCACACCAGTCAGTGCTTCTGAATGCTCCTTCTAAGGCATCTATCACTCCCTGGGCTTTGGGATCGGTGTTGGTATTCGGTATGGACTTTATGTTCTATGGGGTGGCTCTATCAAAGCTTCTCGCACTCTCTGCCTCTTCTCATGATCCACTCAATGGCACTCTCCCAAATTCAGTTCTGATCAGACCAGTACTGATAATCATCCTCCCCTTTAGACACTGGCTCATCCCCTGAAAAGTGTCTACATTTTTTTGTTGTGTTTTGGTTACACAATATAACCTTTCACAAACTATAAAAACGCAACCCTTAATCCTTTTTCCAGAAGTACAAAAAATAAAAAAAATAATGATCTGATTAAACCTATGTTGATGGCTTTTAAAAATCTCAATACTGCGAAAGTCAGTGACGTTACCTGCCCGCTAGATAACCTCTCCAAAAATTGATCCGCACATAACCATCGAGGATTGTATATAACATTTCCCAAGATCAGAGACTGCATATCTTTTATTGTGGGGCATAAAATAACTAAGGGCTTTAAACTTCGTTTTTCTGTTTGAGAAGCACAGAGATCACACCGTTCATTGCTATCTGGGGTCTTTACACGTTTAGCTAACACCTGCTTAGTTGAGAGAAGGATCAGCCTTAAATGAACAGAGGATCTGTTCCATTATCCTTGATGAACGTCATCAAGGATAATGGAACAGATCTGACAGGTTTTATTTATATAATTGATGTTTTTTTATAACATGCCTAATACCATACCTAAGTTTGGTTTCTAAGCACAGATCCGGGATTCGAACCTCTGTTGCTGTGTTGGTCTTGCTTCAAACACCAGTGGGTTGCCCCTGTGCTATCCTCCGTTCTCCTTTTTATAAACTGGTATATAAGGAGTAAGATCTCATCCTTCCAAAAGTAGCAATTCAGTCAGCCTGATAAAGCTGCCTGGTTGCCACCTCAGGATTATGTACCTGTCTTTCTACAGTTTACGCCACCAAGCGCCAAAATAGACCTGAATACTTTATAAATCTTTCTAGAGGACCCACTTCCTCCATAATCATAACCTTAACCAGATCGTCCATCATAGTATAGTATTCGGAGGGGACACCAATAACTTTGCATGCAAAGAAATCACCCTCCATTGATAATGGCCCCAGCTCGAACCTTAAGGACGCAATGGGTGTACACATTGGAAGATTAAAAACACTCTTACAAATACATCCCTCAAGAGTATCCCAATTCATACCCCTGGCCATCTGGAAAATGTCCATCTCATAAAGAATGATGGGAACCTTTCCCTTATAAACCTCCACAAGCGGAAGTGTGGAAACATTTGCAAAAAGAGTAGTTGATTTTTTTCATTTGACTTTCAAGGGAGTCAACCTTTGTTTTAATTTGTTTATAAAATTCCATTTTACTTGAAGTAGCAATTAAGTAAAATTCTAAGTATTCCTAACTACCATTTAAAGCCAAAAGGTGTATTCCCGTTACTACAAAAGCGAATAACACTAGACTTACACGTATTTACCACCATATCATTCGTTGCTGCATAAACTACAATGGTATTGATGAGGCGCTGCAGAACGTTCTGCGTTAGGTCTGCAACTACCACATCATCGACATATGCCAGCAATTGGATTGCAAGCGTTTGGAGTCCTGGACTAGCAAATTGGGAAGACAGGGGGCCAATACACACCCCTGTCTTAGACCCCTGTATGCAGGGAATTCCCTGGTCAAACACCCCTGTCTATTCAACCTAACCTGAATTGTCGTGTCACTATGTAAGTGCACCAAAATGGCCAATAGTGGTCCTGGGATTTCCTCAAGTCTTTAATTTCTAGCATAGCAATGAGCGATTAACAGTGTCGAATGCATGGCTATAGTGAATCTCAGCCACATGGACTGCAGATGCCCCCATGGCTCAGGGCTTTTCTTGCAGCAAGCTACTCATATCAGGTCCCTTGCAGAGGGTGCTTAGGCCTTTTTTAAACCCTGTCTGGAATTGGAACAGCCTTCCTGCCGAGCTAGCCCAGCCGAGCTAGCCCAGGCTTCCAATTCGTGTAATATTAGAGTTGCAAAAATCTTCCTTTCATCAAGTAATGAAATTAGTCTGTAGTTTTGGGGTTTACAGCAGTTGCCCTTTTTATGTATGGGTATTATTATGGACTGCTTCCAAGATTTTGGAGTAGATTTAGTGGTAAGAACATCCATAAATAATTTATACAGGATGCTTGCCCATAAGGTGACATTACTTTTTAGGATACCATTGCTCAGACCATTAGGCCCGGCTGCTCTTGAAATAGATGTCTCAATGTGGAATAATGACCCATGTTTGGGTGATGGAGTGGAAGGTGGATTATTTTCCTGTAATGCAGCCTTCCTTGGCGCTGCTAGGATGGTTGCCAATAACTGGGCTTCTCTCTCTTGGGCAGTTGGTACAGGTGTTGTGGTTGGACGTGATGGGCTTCCACTCGAGGCCAAGCTTCTAGATACCACAACAATAGTTTCAAGAAAGGGTTCCCCCTCTGGATCTCAGTTGCTAGGATTTTCCACATTAACCTGTGGGCTGCCTCCCCTTATTCCTGTAACCAGGTACCATACGTCAATGCCATCATGTTTCCTGATTTCACCCATGACGGGGTTATATTACATTGTCCGTATATGTGACCATGTGCCATTGGGTAGAGTAGGCGCTCCTCAGACTTCTTGTTTAGTGAGTTCCCTCCAGGTCCTTCTTATTCGCATTGTGCTTATTGGATCTCCTTGATTGGTACCAAATAACCAGTGCCCTGTTTGTTTCATTTGCATCCCGAGGTTAAAACCAACTACCTTCTGTTTTCATTTCAATTCACTCCTCTGGATGCAGCAGAATTTTTACCATTCGAGGAGCCACTGGGAAGGCTACATAAAGCCTAGTGTCTATAGCACATTGCGCTGGGTGTTGGCAAATATACATTTTCGTATGTCTCCAATTACCTACTCAATCCCTCCTGAATGACAAGTTCTAACACGGGACTCATACAATACAAGCGTGGCCCTCATTGCGAGTCTGCTGGTACCCCCCCATCCCAACGGTAGCACCGGCGGGTTGCCGCCAGACTCGCCTTACTGTTTCTGCCGCCTGATATTCCAGTAATACCGGGATATCACGAGTGGCAAAGGAACAGTAAGTTCCTGAAGTACCGGCAACATTAGTAACGGTAACGGTGCTTCAGTGAAAACTCTACCAGCAGGGTCCAGAACTACCGGCAGGTCAGGCATGCTATTTGTTCACTGCCTCTACCGGCAGACTTGTAGTTGGCTGGTCCGGAAAAGGTGCCGGGAACCGTTGTTACTAGCACTTTTTTCCAGACCGGCAAACTCGTAATGAGGGCCAAGGACTTGGTCTTCGTGAATTTAAACTCATATATTTTCCACACTTCGGCCACCTTTGGTCAACCAATAATTTAGCACCAGTGGGTTGTTTCGGGTAGTGATCAGCGCGCAGACTTCTCCAGCAGACTGTGATGTGTGGTTAGCCACTTCTCACCTGTCCGCTCAGGATCAGCTGGATTTGCATATCAGCAAGGGGCAAGGGTTGATCAGCATGAGTAGGGGTGGAGGCGGTGATGAGAGTAACATGACCGTAACATGGGAGAGAGCGAGTGGTGCAGGATTTATTTGGGGAAGCGATCAGCAGTTATGGTGGCACATGGAATCTTTCCTTTGGTTTTTAACAGCTGCCGAGGCAGCTATCCTGTACACGACCCTCTAAAAGTTACATTGCTCTACACAAAAATCAGTGTTTCTATAAATATGTTTATATCCCATAAAATTCCCGACTTACAGTAGAGTCGAAGAGGCCTTTATTGCATGCATTTATATTTTGTATGGGGTGAGGGTAGGTCATGGTTGTTCTCTGGTTTGTTGGCTAGTCATCCATAGATCCAAGTGTGGCTAGAAGACGCTACCAGTCTCTCTACACCAACACTAGAGCAGTCTGTGCTGTCATTTCCCGGCCTAAAGCATTATGCGGTGTTCTGTCCCAAAATAAAGCATATGCTTTATCAGATGGCACCACACTCAAGTTATATGTTTTTCATTGTTGGCCATCTTAGAGTGACAGTGACAAAAAATAAATAGTCTAGCGCCCTGTGCGTAAAATAGAAAATGCTACCATAGACGACTGCTCATATTATTTTGTTTCAGCAGTAGGCCATGATAGGCCATTCTGGGCCATCACAGTTCACATTTAAAACAATCCATGGAAGGCATGCTTCCAACACAGCTTAATAGGACGCTGCCTTTAAGTCATTCACACTGCCAATGTAGTGCTCAAGTAGCATGGACAAGCTCATATAAGCATAAGCGTACGGTGCCATGCTAAAACACACTTTCACTACATGCTGATTAAACTGCGGGAGTATCGTAGACACTGTGGTAGAAAGGTTGTAACAAGAGTATTCCTTTACTAAGTTTTAAATATATTTCAAACAAGTAAACGTTTTATTAATTTTATCAAAATGAAAACAGAATCAAATTAATAGTCTTACATTTAGGATTATAGTGACCCAAGTATTGTATGTGAAGGTTGTTGAATTTGTCGTAATTTCTGTATTTGTATGTACTGTATTATTATTAATGTGCTATAGCTTAGTGTCGTAATGTGCACGGGCTCGTGCAGGGACACTCGTGGAATGTTATGGGTTCGGAGGGAACATTCCACGGTGGCGGTTGGCTGGAGGTGGCAGGGCAGCAGGCTTGTGGGGTCGCGTAAATAAATACTTTACTACATACTACATGTGTACGGTGGATTTACATCAGTGGCGACGAGGATTTTACGTGACCCCGTTCCACGTGTGTATCGGCCGGCTGTTTGGTGCGGCTGCCTGCCCGTCCTGGCGTTGGAGCTGACGACGCGGATTAAGGCCGGAATTCGTTGGAGCCGCCGGCCGCCTACCCCTGTGTTGTTAGGGGTGGAAGTGGCCACAGGTGGGCTCCGTTGGTGGGCGTGTGGTTCCCAGTGGCGATTGGCAGCCAGGAGCTCACCAGGGGCATCGCAAGCCATTCGGGAGGCGGCTACGGGCCCTCCTGTGTCCCGAAGGGGAAGAAGCCGGGGCAGCAGGGCGACATCATTGCGCTGGCAAAGCGTCAACAAGTATCGCTGTTGGGGAGCCGGTTGGGGTCTCGGAGGAGGAGCACTCGTCCGGCGGTATATCGTACGGAGGTCTGTATCCCTGTGTGCGTTCGGCGTAAAAGACTGTACGCCGGCTGACAGCTCCGCCCCCGGCAGCGCATGCGCATCGCGCAGATCACTGCTGCCTGCTTGAGGGAGGAAGGAGAGGCTGCGGTGGCGCTGCGCAGCTGACTGCCGTTGTTCAGTTCGCAGGAGGCAGGAGCCTCATACAAACGCTGTACACGGGCTGCGGTGGCGCTGCGCAGCTGACTGCCGTTGTTCAGTTCGCAGGAGGCAGGAGCCTCATACAAGCGCTGTACACGGGCACCTGGAGCTTGAGTCTTCTACGTGCCACCAGACAGGATATTGGTGGTAAGGTCGGGCATATGACTGCTGTGGAGCAATGTGCATACGGTTTGGGCTGTGATCTGGAAGTGGAGTTTAAATCTCTTGATTGGTTGTGACTCACCCGGTGCCTATTGACGGTTGTACTGCAATTACGTGTGGGTGCACGTGCACAAGGTGCCATTGAGGGAGCATCCCGAGGGAACAAGAAGTCTGGAGGTTCTCACAAGGGTGGGGGAAAGGTTCCTGTTGGGGGTTTAAGGAACAAGGATTTCCGCCAGCAATGTTACATACGGCTGCAAGGCCTCCGCCAGCTTTTCTGCCAAATCCTGGAGAGCCTGTTGCTCCTTGGGAGCAGTGGGTGGATGCCTTCAAAGTATATTTGAGGGCTGCTGGCGGGGCAAAGTTCAACGACGATGAAAAGGAGGCTGCATTGCTGAATTGCATTGGGACTGAGGGCTTGAGAGTTTTTCGGCACCTGCCAGGGGAGAACGTAATGGTTCAAGGGGGAGGTGAGGGAGAAATGGTTATTAGTGCATATGAGACAGCTTTGAAGAAGTTACAAATGTGTTTTGGTAAAAGAGTTAACGTGGTTTTAGAGCGGTATAAGTTTTTCTCTAGGGCACAAGGCTCTACGGAAAGCATAGATACTTATGTTACGGCACTACGTGCACTCATGGCTACATGTGGGTTTCCTGGCAATGGTGAGGAACACATAAGGGATCAGGTCATGATGAAGACATCCAATCAGAAAATAAGAGAAAGGTTATGGATAGAGAGTGATCCTTCACTTGAGAAGGTGTTGGAGATTGCAAGAGCAATTGAAGCTTCTAAGACCAGTGTACAAATTCTTACTGAGAGGGATATGAATAGGGAGATGGTGCATGCTGCAGTAGCAAAGAACAAGAAAGGTTTGGATAGAGCTGGGGTGCAAGGGACTAGAGCACCTAAGAGTAAGGAGGGGTGCAAGAATTGTGGCTGGTCAAGTCACACGGCTGAGTCTAAATCTTGTCCTGCCTGCAATGTTGAATGCAGGAAATGTAAGCGTTTGGGCCATTTTGCACGTATGTGTAAGGGGCAGTTGGTTGCTAGTGTGGCATCAGAAGACTCTACCATGTTATTAGAAGGGACATCAGGAGGGGGATCTAATCAAAGCGTCATATTACATGTGGAGGGAAGTGGGCGGAAGGGTCCATGGGTGTCGGTGTTGGTGGATCAACACCCAGTGGATATGCTGGTGGATTCGGGGTCACCCTATACACTGGTGGCCCCGGATGTGTATCAAGAAGTGTTGGGTAAAGATATTTCTACTTTATTGGCTGCGGATATCAAACCATGTGCATATGGGCAGAGTCCCATCGACCTCCTGGGCTACAATTGGTCGACATTTTCCTTCAAAGGGAGGCAAACCTTGGGTAAGTTGTATGTGGCTTCAAAGGGCACAAATCTGTTGGGTTGGGATGAGCAGGCTGCACTTAAAATACAGATTCACCCGGGTGAGAAGGAACCGGTTCTCAGTGTCACGGAGGGAGCAGGACAGAATGATAAAATGGTTACTTCTATGGTGCTTATGAGTGAATTTCCTGAGGTGTTTTCTGACACTCTGGGTAGGCTCAGAGGTTTTACACATCGCATTGTTTTGAAGAAGGGTGCGGTTCCCAAAGTACATAAAGTGAGGGGAGTACCAGTAGCGGCGAGGGAGGCATTCAAGGAGGAATTGGCCAAATTGCAGTCAGCAGGGATAATTGAGCCCATTGAGTCCTGAGAGTGGTTGTTTCCCGTGGTTTTGGTTAAAAAGGGGGATGGGAGCATCAGAATGTGTGTAGATCTCCGGGAGCTGAATTCAAGCATATGGGTGGATCGGCACCCATTGCCGAATATTAATGAGTTGTTATTGACATTAGGAGATGCCAAGTATTTTTCAACTTTTGATCTGTCAACAGCGTACCATCAAATTGACCTGCATGTTGACTCTAGACCACTTACTTCGTTTGTGACTCCGTTTGGGGCATACAGATTCTGTCGCATGCCATTTGGCCTTGCTTCGGCTTTGGCAGTCTTCCAGAGGTTGATGCAACAGATGTTGGGTGGGGTGGAGGGAGTCAGTTATTTTCAAGATGACATTCTAATCTGGGGCAGTAGCAGGGAGGAACATGATGCCAGGGTAAGGAGGGTCATGCAAATTCTTAAGGACAAAGGTCTGACTGTAAAGTTAATCAAGTGTCAGGTAGGTGTGGAAGAGGTCACATATTTGGGACATGTATTGAGTTCACGAGGTGTGAGTCCCAAAAGGGAGTTGGTGCAGGTGTTGAGGGATACACCAGCTCCGGTCAATAAGGATCAGCTAAGGGCTTTTTTGGGCCTTGCGGAATACTATGTTAAGTTTATACCCAATTATGCGGAAAAAACAGTGGCCATGAGAGCGCTCATGAGGAAGTGTGTAAGATTTGCATGGTCTCAGGAGTGTGCAGTGGAATTTGGGTTGGTTAAGAGGGATGTAGAAAATGCTCCCTGCCTGAAATCGTTTGACCCGAAAAATAAAACAGCCCTGACTGTGGATGCAAGTGAAGTGGGTTTGGGGGCAGTGCTGGAGCAGTGGATAAGTGGTGAATGGATGCCAGTGGCTTTTGCCTCGAGGACTTTGAGAGATGTTGAAACTAGATACTCGGTAATTGAGAGAGAGACTTTGGCAGTGTTATGGGCTTCAAAACACTTTAGGACGTTTTTGTGGGGCATTCCTTATATTGTCAGAACGGATCATAAACCGTTGGTGCAAGTGTTCTCTACCAAGGGAGTTATGGCAGTATCCCCGAGGATTGCGAAATGGTCAGTACAACTACAGGATTACAATTTTTCATTGCAGTATTTTCCGGGGAAGTTGAATGTTGTGGCAGACTGCCTGTCCCGTTTGCCTACGGTGGAAGAGGGCAATCAGACAGTTTTAAGGAAAGATGAAGACTGGCAGGAATGTCAGGTTGCTTATGTGACGTCTGCGGTGGAAAAATCGTTGTGGGATCAGGAGTCTGAAGCCGATCTTGAGTTAAAGTGGATTAAGGAAGGTCTAGTGAAAGGGTGGCACACGGTTAAGGACAGGCCTGAAGGGAAAGGTTATGCCCAAGTTTTACATGAATTAGCCGAGGGTCCTTGGGGTGTGTCTAGGGGAAGTAGGTTGATACCCCCTGTGAGTTTGAGAGGGAGAATAGTCACGTTAGCACATATTGGACATTTGGGTCGATCTTTGACTAAGAGGAGACTCAGGGAGGAGTACTGGTGACCGGCTATGGACAAGGATGTCGAACAGGTGGTGAAAGACTGTCAGGCATGCTCTGTTAGCGATAAAAGCAAAGTACTCCATACACAGCCTATACATCCTGTAGAGGTTCCAGAACAAGTGTGGTCGAAATTGGCTTTAGATATCATGGGTCCGTTTGAGTGTTTAGAGCCTGAGTGCAGATATATGTTGGTGTTGGTGGACTATACATCCAGGTGGATTGAGGTGGCGGCGTATTCTTGCATCACAACTGATTCTGTCATGGATTTCTTGAGGAAAATATTTGATCGTGAGGGATTACCTGCAACCTTAGTCACAGATAATGGGGTGCAGTTCACTTCCAGAGCGATGAGAGAGTTTTTGGAACAACATGCTATTTCACATGTTAGAACAGCTTTGTACAATCCTTCTGCAAATGGATTAGTGGAGAGGGCCAATGGTACTATTAAGTCAGCTATAGAGTTAGCTTTGGCTAATGGTTTGGATTGGCAGGAAGTGGTGACACAATATCTGGCTGCATATCGCAGAACGCCAGCCACTATTACGGGGAGATCTCCATTTGAGCTTATGAGGGGCAGGAAAGCAGGTACTATGTTGAGAACCCTGGCTATGGGTGGTGGTGGGCCATGTGATATGGATTTACAAGCTATTCATCGCAGTATTTTGGCGCGACAGGAGGCCATGGGGTCTTCACAAAAGTTTAGAAAGGAGTTGAATGTTGAGCTTGGAGATGAGGTGTACATACGTAATCCCAGGATGGTTCATAAAGGTCACAGCAAGTTTTTGCCCTCAAGGAGAGTTGTTAAGGTTGGAAAAGGCCATGTGAGATTGGAGGATGGTTCTGTTTGGAGCAAGAAACGGGTGGTGGTGGATGGTTTCAAACGTGGGGAGAGGGCAGGTGTGGAGTCTGATTGGGAGTGTCACGGGACTGGGTTGGATTATGATCCTGTGAGTTCACAAGGGATCAGCATTGAACAGGAAGAGGGTGTTCCACTTCCAGGTCCTGTGAGTGCCGAAAGCAGTGTGGAGGGTCAAAGTGCTTCTGATCAACAACCTGATGTAGGACAAGATGGGGGTCGTCTTGCCAGGAGGTGTGGCCCCCCTATAAGGTTTAGAGATTATATTTGTTAAGCATGAAATTTACATGTTATGTTGCAATGCATCTTTGTGGTCAATATTTTCTTTATCCATGAATGCAATTGGTATTAATGATGAGTTATATATATATATAGTTATGTTCATGTTTCCATTGTTCAAAATGTTCGCAATGTATGTGTCACAGGTTATTAACAATTGTGTTATTCAAGGGAAGAGGATATGTCGTAATGTGCACGGGCTCGTGCAGGGACACTCGTGGAATGTTATGGGTTCGGAGGGAACATTCCACGGTGGCGGTTGGCTGGAGGTGGCAGGGCAGCAGGCTTGTGGGGTCGCGTAAATAAATACTTTACTACATACTACATGTGTACGGTGGATTTACATCACTTAGCATAAGCTTTTCACATTTCATAAATTACATAGAGTAAATACTCTATAACATCATATATAAAAAACAGAATATACATTAAAATAAATTTAAAGAAAAGACAAAAGATATTAATATGTAAACGAATTTAAAACACCTAGAATAAAATAAGCAGGAGTAAAAAAAGGCAGAAAAGAGAGAATAACAGATAAAGAATAGAATATTGATTAGGAAATAGATAACAAACAAACAACCAGGACCAGCAATAAGTAATAGAAGATCAGAAATGTATAGTTAATGCATTGATCAATTAATAATTGCCTATATAGAATTTATCTTATGTTCTAAGCGGAAAAAAAATCTAAAAAGCAAATTGCTAGTACAAACACTTATTGGTTCGTAGACAAAACTCTAGTAATGATTAGCAGATTAGGACGGCAGGGCGACTATATAGTGATATCCAGTAGTTTCTCTATAGTCAACCACACATTGTACATTGCCATATAGTTTCATTATGTATTGTATCTCATGTACTGTGTGTCACATTTGAATTTGTATTGGTGTAAATATATATATTTAATTGATTTTGTAAAAGTTCAATTATGAACTGATTACAAGTAAATAAATAATAATCTAAGCATAAACTGCAGAATATGCTCTTGCCGCCATTTTGGGGATGGCATTTAGGGCCTGCTCTCATTCTGCCCAAAATGCCAGTAGATAATGCAACATGCTGAGTGGGCTAAAAACCTCGACACGGGGCACTGCAATTTGCAACTAACACCACACCATGGAAAGATTGGAGAAGTGCAGTTAGTTTCTCTTTGGGACTATGGCATGGCTTGCAGGCTGCTTGCATAGACAGATGACCTGTTATTGCGGCAACGTTTCATTGCGCCCTCCAATAATACAGACGTGGATGGCAAGTACTGTAGAAGAGCTAGGAATAGACTGGCGGTTTGAATCCCTCGGGTGACGTTCACTTCTTTAAAGAATTTTGACAGAATGTGCCAGGGCTCTTAAGAGCTCAATGGGCCCATTGAAAAGAGCTTTTGTGAATCGGGCCCAATATCTGTGCTGGTGAAAAGGACTGAAAAGAGCAAATCCTTGAAGGATTCCATCCACAGTTCAAGAAGATGCTGCTAGAAGGGTTTTTCATCAATTAAATAATGTCCTATATGAAAAAAAGCAACACACGTTGCAGTGTTAGATTGCGCGCGCATCTGCCGCTTTCACCGTCTTCTGTTTTTCAGATCTGACGGCATGATGAGATTGTCGGTTGTGTGTAACGAACAATCACACGGCCACATGCTAATTCAGAAGCGTCCGCTGAATGCAGAGTCCTCGGGAAGAGCGGCTACCATGTGGCGTTCCCATGGCATCCAGTGAACGCTCTGGGACCATGACAAATCTTTGGCAGCGACCCAAGGGGCCGCTAGCTGTGAAGTGAAATACGACATCCACATTTTAATTGAAGCACTCAGAAGGGATGAAAACGTCACCTTTGACCTCTTCTTCACTGCGGCATCTTAACCATTAGCCCATTTCAATAGCAGGATTGTGCACGCGGCACTGGGTACCTAATGCAAGGTATTCCTGGCTTAATCACCATCTTGGCACCGGCCATATCCTGGAGTCGTAGTTTAAGGAGCTGCTGTCAGCATAAATCTAGCCCCCTCAGGGAAATGTAATCACAGCCAAGGCAATGCCAGATCGATGTCTTTGACAGACCCCTGAGTGGCACGGCCGCATTTTCTGAACGTTCTAAAATGCGCTGTTACTAATGGCACTCCTGCTCCCATCCTCTGCGGATGACAGCTGAATCGCCGCTGCGTCATTTGCGTCACAATCGTACGCTGCCCTAAGACACAGAAGCTGCACGCACGTACGCACCCAACACACTGTAACTGCTTCTGGCAGGCTGCGTATTTATAGTGGAGCCGTCTGCGCGTTATTGGAACTGTCAAATAACTGACCGTGCGCGGGCCTATAACACATTAATAAAGGGCTCGGAGCTGAGGACTTCAAGAGTAAAATGCGCAAGCCCAGATTTCACGCAAATAAGCCCACGCACTCGAAAGGTGGCTAAATTGTCAGGCAAAGCAGAACGCCGCTTTGCATACCAAATACTGCTATAAGAATGTAATATGTTCATTGGTTCAGACGGCATATCTGTCCCTGCTCTGAGATCAATATTAATAAGCAATTCCAAATGCAATTAAGCATTACTTCATGCATTTGATTTTTTATTAGTTTTAAGAATCAATTATGTTATGTTAGGAAAACGTCTAGAGCCCAATTTACACCCCAGGGTATCATGGCACTATCAGGGAATATCCCAAAAGAGAAAGGAGCAGCAGGCTCAGATGCACGGAATCAAAAGAGAAAAAGAGTTTTAGGCCAAATGCTTTTTAAGCCAATGGCGAAAGGATAAATTCTGGATCGAAAAACTCTGGGAACCTGAACTAGAAAGTCAGATTCCAATTGAAGCAATCTAGAAGGATTGTAACGGCAAAACTTTACCTGGAGATGATCGGCCGCAAGGCCATAAAAGGTATGATGAACAGTGATTTACACTCAGTGTGCGGTACAACTGGGAGCCAATACAGATTGCACAAAGTTGGAGAAATATGGCTGATAGCTGTATTTGTAAAACTTGCAGCCTGTCAAAGAGATAGGCAAGCTGAGCTAGATATAATGCATTACAATAATCCAAGGTGCACAAAGTCGGCGAAGCGATGACAGGATATCGAAGAGAAGGCATAAGAAAAGGAAGAACTTACACAAAACCTTGAGTCTATACTGACGCTGCTGCCAAACGGAACTGACTTGTGCTTCCATCAACAGAGAAGCAGATATTATTACTCCCAGATTTGTAACCACCAGAACTGACTTAGGAAAAGGGCTCAGGGAATACAGACCAAAACTCAGGGGCCCAGAGGGAGGTGGGTGATGGAGAGCCAATTACCAAAACCTCTGTTTTGTCACCATTGAGCTTAAGCCAGTTACGGCACATCCTTTCACCAACAGATTTCAAACAGTTGTTAAGGTTGCCAGCCAGCCCAGGCAGGTCAAGATTGAGGGGGAGCATGGTCTAAGTGTCATCAGCAGATGCGTAGCAGCGAAAGCCAAAAAACTGATTGAGTTTTGCAAGTGGCTGAACATTAGCATTAAAAAGGATAGTTGAAAGAGCAGAATCTTGGGAAACAGCACACGTGACGGATCGTGATGAATATGTGAAAAGAGGCAAAGAAAGAGTTTGAGAGCGATCATTAAGAAAGGAGCCACACCAGGCCAGTACCGAGACGGAAATCCCAACTTCTGCTATTCTGTGCAATAAAATGGAATGATCTATGGTGTCAAAGGCGGCTGATAGATCTAATAAAATCAGCATTCCGGTGCCACCACCATCAGAGAGCCGGAAGCGATCGTCCACAACAGAGACTAAGATCGATTCAGTGCCACTTCCTGGTCTGAAGCTAACTAAAAGGAGTCAAATAATGAAGAATTTTCAAGAAAAGAACTAAGCAAATGTGTGAGTAAACATTCTAAGAGTTTCATCAAGAAAGGGAGCAAAGAAATAGGCCGATAGTTGGAAGAGAACAGAGGGTCCAAAGAAGCACTTTTCAAAAGGTGTCTGTAGAAAAATGAATCAAATACGAAAATACCTAAGAAGAAATTACTGAATTATTTTGATCGAATCTGTAAGGCATTTGTGTATTTAAATAGAAAAAATAGGTTGGGGTGGGGTAAGGGTATAAGTTAAGGTAGGGAGAAGTGGCAGGGTGTGGGGGGTCTCCCCCGCATTATTTAAAAAATGAGGCAAAAACCCCAAAAGTAAATTTCGTTTTTTCAGGAATTTTTTTCAGTTATTTCATGGACAACCTTTTCAAAAGTGTTCATAAAAAACCCTTGGCTTGGAAGGTTTGGTCTAAACTGGCGACATCCGATAGTGGTAAGAAACTGAATGTCATAAATGTAAGTAGTCCAATAAGTCCTTAAAGTCGCGTCCCACCAAGTCGGGGGTTTAGCCAAGTACAAGACCCCTTGCTGAATAGTGTGAAGTATAGGTGACCTGGAAGGAGACTGCGCCTGATTCTTGCACACGAGACTTATTTTTTTAAATTTTATATTTTTTGTTTTTTATTTTTCAGAAAAAAAAAAAAATTGCCCTTAACGTTGATGACACGTGTTTCGGTCCTCCAAGGACCTTTCTCAAATCAGGGCTTATGGTCATGTAAGAGGCCCCTGTCACAGGATGTGAAAGATAAGCTTCCATATATCATTGGGATAAATCCCTGCTGTTCAGATTAAGCGCGTACAATCGCAGAATTGCTACAAGTCTCAAGGGGGCGCCCCCTTGAGACTTGTAGCAATTCTGCGATTGTACGCGCTTAATCTGAACAGCAGGGATTTATCCCAATGATATATGGAAGCTTATCTTTCACATCCTGTGACAGGGGCCTCTTACATGACCATAAGCCCTGATTTGAGAAAGGTCCTTGGAGGACCGAAACACGTGTCATCAACGTTAAGGGCAATTTTTTTTTTTTTTCTGAAAAATAAAAAACAAAAAATATAAAATTTAAAAAAATAAGTCTCGTGTGCAAGAATCAGGCGCAGTCTCCTTCCAGGTCACCTATACTTCACACTTTTCAAAAGTGGGATAACCAAAGTGAGTTTGAAATTAGAAGGAACATAACTAGACACAAATTCGTGATTTACAGCAGAGGTAACTAAAGGAGCAATATCAGATCTAACTAACTCCAAAACCGAGAGAGGTACATGGTCAAGGGGAGAGGAAGATTTCAATGTCTTAGTAGCCTGAATGATGATATCACGACAAACAGAAGGAAAAGTAGACCAAGAGGAACATTGATTAATAATGACAGTTTGTGGGGCCAAACTGCACATGGGGAGACTCGAGAAAGAAGACAACATTTTCTAGTGGATAAGACCAATTTTGTCACTCTAAAGAAGTTTGACAAAAAAATCACACAGCGTTTGTGAGGACAAAGCTGGATTAGATGAAGTAGGTCTAACAGAAAGAGTGTGATTGAAAAAGATTTGGTTTGTCAATGCTCAGATTACTTATGCAATGATCAATGAAGTAATTGATGGATTGTTCCTTTGCAGCCTACCAAATTGTAAGGTTGAGATAAAGTAGGGTGGCAACTTTATTATTATTATTATTATATTTATTGAGTATGGAGCTAGGTTAGGGAAGCAACAAAGTGCTGTACAGAGGTATACAACAATACAGATACACAACAGAGAGCTTTACAGTGGTATACAACAGTACAGTTGCATAATGGAGCACTTTTCATAGGTAACAACATAACAGATGTACAGCAGGGGTAGGATACAGAGGGGCACAGAGGCAGAGTACAACTGTACAGAGTGGTGGGCAGGAGAGGGGCAGACAGTGTCTAGCGAGTCTGGTGGTGCGGGGGGGCGACGTGTTCACCTTGGTGTTGAGGAGGAGAGACTCCTTAAAGATGTGGGAATTGAATTATTTTCTGAATTGTAGGAGCATGGGGGCGAGTCTGATGCTGATGGGGAGGATGTTCCATAGGCTTGGGGGGTAGGCAGAGAAGGTTTGTATTTTGGTCCTTTCCTTTTTGCAGGAGCAGATTTCAAGTCTGCATGTGTCATGGCTTCTGGTGGTGCGCTTTCCACCGGAGATGCTGAGTTTCTCTGTGAGGTAGTTGTGTGACGTGCGGGCGACTGCCTTATACTTATAGATGATGCAGCAAGACTTGAAGGTGATTTGTGTGCGCAGTGGGAGCCAGTAAAAGTCGATGAGGGGTGAAATTGTTTTGCAGGACACTTTAGACGTGGATCAGAAGCATTTTGTAGTGCATGCGGTTCCATACACAATCATTTTCAGCCGTCTTCTTCCCCCAATATCCATTTTTAAGCTATCATTTGAGACAAAGGGCATCATTACGACTGCAGTGCTAATTCAGCAGTAAATCTGCCTCATTAGCAACACATTTGTTTACTGTTACTCCACTCAGTCTCGTGAGCTGTACCGCAGAATTACGGGTGATGGAAGGGTGGTGTTAATCCCCATTTTTGGAGTACATAAAACTTCATGGATTTTGGCAGGAAAACCACTAGCAGTAATTCCTCTGCTGTAATTCTGTAGATCTTTTTACTTTAAAGTGGAGGATTTACCTGCAGCAGAATGCTGGAGGTAAATCCTCCACTTAAGGTAAAAGCCGGAATGCAGTAAAAATGTCAGTGCTGACAAAAAAAGTGACGTTAACAGAATTACTACCACTTCTTGTTCTGTATTGCCAAACTTCTAATGAGGGCAAAGGCATTTTAAAGTACATGCAAAGCACAGCACAAAATAAAATGAACAAGCTTGTATGACACTTATGCATGCATGTCACTGACCTGTTAGATTTTCCTCAAGGGCCTCTCCTGGGATTTCTGAGAACCTGTGCAGCAAAAGCAAATCAGATTCCCCAATGTGCATATCTATTGACAGCAGTGACATCACAGATAATAACATTACAAGAATCATCATCAGACTTTTATACTTTTGTGCTTCATTGGTAATACAAACAAGGCCACCTAAAAATCCATTGGTTGACCTTCCCTGATGATATTGTCTTATTCGACAGGACTCTGCGAGGACTCCAACGTAAACTTAGCATCTTTAATGAGTACACCTTATTGAACAATTTGGTGGCAAATGAGGCGAAATCTAAGGTGGTCATATTTTCGACCGGAAGAGCCAACAGCAAATACCTCCAAGCTAGAGCCACCCATAATTTAGAGATCCAAGCAGAGGACCTCGAGAACTGCTCTAGGCACTCCAACATCAGGGTCAAAGACCTGGTCGAATCGGTCCTGGACAAAAACTTAAAAGAGATCATATAGCAATGCTTTAGCGGCCTCTTGAAGGGAACACAGCCTGAAGACATAAGGATTGACAGAGAACACATGGTG
Source organism: Ambystoma mexicanum (assembly GCF_040938575.1). Taxonomy (NCBI): domain Eukaryota; kingdom Metazoa; phylum Chordata; class Amphibia; order Caudata; family Ambystomatidae; genus Ambystoma; species Ambystoma mexicanum. The sequence goes on along the minus strand of NC_090923.1, from coordinate 304,322,020 downwards.
GGCCCTGAGAAGAGGCACCCAGGCACAAGACCCCAGGATGTCCTGGAAGCCCTGACCTCGTATGTCATGAAAGAGGAGATATTTAAGGAGGCGCAGCCACAACAAGTCCTATCAATGAATGGTTCTCAGGTTCATCTATCCTAAGACCTGGCCCTCTCCACGTTGCAAAAGAGGAGAACGATGCAACCAATCAGGAAAATTCTGGTAGACAAAAATATCACTTATAAATGGACCTTTCCCTTCAGACTGCTATTTTCATTGGAAGGAAAGCAGCAGCGGATCACCACATGTGAAGAGGGCCTGTCACTGATGCAAACTGAAAACGAGGAGGATACCTATGAGCAACAAGCAACTCAGACCTCCTTTAGAGGAGATTCCAGATCATGGGAATGGACGGCAGTCCAAAACAGGAGATGTGAGAGAGAAACAAAGTTAACAGTCCTGCGAACCAAACCAATTAACAAATGAAAGGGGACTGATGACAAATTGAGATACTTTCTGGCGGCACGATTCATGACTATGCTGAAATGGGCAACAGAAGGGACACTTAAGGGTTGGTGCAGGATTGAACAAGGGATCACATCCATCCCCTTGAAAGCTCTGCATACCATGCAAACCACTGCCCTTGGGGCAGGTGGACAGCTGCTGGATGCTACAAAGGTATCACTACGCGGATGGGATCAAGCTCTCCTAAGGGGCAAAATAGCCAGGGCACTAGGTCCTTATACCCCAATGGCTTATAATAATGACTTCACCAAATCCTTGCTACAGGAAGTGAGAAAGGAAATAAACAAGCTGGGGAACAGAGTAGATATCACTGAGGAAGGCTTGACTGAAGTGACAGAAGAACTCAAACAAAACAGTGTACTACTCGAACAGGTTGCTAGAGCCACCCATAATTTAGAGATCCAAGCAGACGACCGCGAGAACTGCTCTAGGCACTCCAACATCTGGGTCAAAGGACTGGTCGAATCGGTCCTGGACAAAAATTTAAAAGAGATCATTTAGCAATGCTTTAGCGGCCTCTTGAAGGGAACACAGCCTGAAGACATAAGGATTGACAGAGAACACATGGTGGGCCCTGAGAAGAGGCACCCAGGCGCAAGACCCCAGGATGTCCTGGAAGCCCTGACGTCGTATGTCATGAAAGAGGAGATATTTAAGGAGGCGGAGCCACAACACGACCTATAAATAAATGGTTCTCAGGTTCATCTATACCAAGACCTGGCCCTCTCCACGTTGCAAAAGAGGAGAACGATGCAACCAATCACGAAAATTCTGGTAGCCAAAAATATCACTTATAAATGGACCTTTCCCTTCAGACTGTTATTTTCATTGGAAGGAAAGCAGCAGCGGATCACCACATGTGAAGAGAGCCTGTCACTGATGCAAACTGAAAATGAGGAGGATACCTATGAGCAACAAGCAACTCAGACCTCCCTTAGAGGAGATTCCAGAATATGGGAATGGACTGTAGTCCGAAACAGGAGACGTGAGAGAGAAACAAAGTTAACAGTCCCGCGAACCAAACCAATTAACAAATGAAAGGGGGCTGATGACAAATTGAGATATTTTCTGGCGGCACGATTCACGACTATGCTGAAATGGGCAACAGAAGGGACACTTGAGGGTTGGTGCAGGATTGAACAAGGGGTCACATCCATCCCCTTGAAAGCTCTACATGCCATGCGAACCACTGCCCTCGGGGCAGGTGGACAGCTGCTGTTTGCTACAAAGGTATCACTACGCAGATGGGATCAAGCTCTCCTAAGGGGCAAAATAGCCAGGGGACTAGGTCCTTATACCCCAATGGCTTATAATAATGACTTCACCACGGGTCAACACAATATCTTCTGGGATGCTTGGAAGGGAGAGAAACCCCTACTATTAAAGGACATTTATCAGAACGGGAAGCCTCTACAGTTTGAAGAATGCAAACAGAAATTTGCTATAGGTGAGGGGGAACAGTTACATATATACAGGTCAGACACTGGATCTCATAGAAAGGTGATGAACACAGGCACAGGAGCCAGGATAGGACTAGAACTAACCCTCCAGGAGGTATTGACAACCAAAAGCAAGACTATACAGGCTTTTGGATCAGGCAAAGCTGGGGGAACAACTCCAATACATGAACAGATGGGAAAAAGATTTTGGAGCTCCAATCACGGAAGAGGTATGGGAACAAATCTGTAGGAGGGCACATAAAATATCTAAAAGTACATCTAACAAAGAAACAGCATACAAAATGTGCTTCAGATGGTACTTGACACCCCACCGGCTACATGGGATGAATACACACTGCGGGGAAATAGGGGACTTACATCACATGTGGTGAACATGCCCAAAAACCATAACATACAGGAAATAGAACCTGGATCACATGAAACAGATCACAGGGGCCCACTTGCCACACTCACCAATGGTAGTCCTGCTGGGGGACGGATGTAGAAGGGGTATATGCGGCAAGGGGCAACATGCAGCCCCCATTATGCACCTCCTGATGGCTGCATGCATGACCTTAGCATAAGGATGAAAAAAGGTAGAAGGAACTGCCATAGCATGATGGTGGGTGAAGATTTGGGAGGGCGGGGGTCTTAGCAATGGAGAAAGTATGTGTGCTAAAAGCAGGGAAATACAACGCATTCCTGGCAATATGGACCCCTTTCCAAGAATACGTACAGGACAGAGAAGCCCAATTCCATAAACCGAAGCTGCTTAAGAGTGTGCACGCGTACTGACTATAATAGAAGGCCCCTCATACTTCTTGGCAAAGGGAGATAATAGATTGAAAACCCAGAACAAGGAAATTAACCATACAGATTGGGGATAGGGATTGGTTGAGTGTGTGGGATAATTCGGGGGTTTGTTGATAACATATAAAATCTCATGTTCGCTGAAACCATGTAGCGTACTACTGGATATTATACCTGCATAACATGTGATGTCAACTATGTTAATAAGAAAGATGGAACATTTAATAACACACCTTGGAACGGGTATGTGTGATTGCATGCGTTTGTTTTTGGAATTACCGTCAAATGATTATTTTATGATTATGTTGATTCATTGTTTTGAAATAGAGAACAATTAGGCATAACAAAATAATTGTACGGCCCTGACGAAGGTTTTAATACCTGAAATGAATTGGCAAACATACATAGAATTTGAGCCAATATCTTTATGCCAGGCCTCATTGAATATGAAGTAGAATATTCAAGAGAGACGTCACAGCAATTAGATGTGAAATAAAAATATATTTTTTAAGAAAATGATGCACAGTTTCTAATTTGAATCTTCACGAAAATACGAACACACAGTGCAAAAGTGGACATTCCCTATTTTTAGGGCAAACTGAGAGCACCAGTCCTAATAGAGTCAATTCACTCTATTTTTCTTTGGTTAACAGGACTGGAAGTGGCAAACATGAATGATGTTATACGATATCCGGGATACAATCTATCTAACACTACGTCGATTGTTATGCGAGCATCAACGTTAAAAGCCAAAATGTCTCCTCTGCTGTCCCACATGAAGCGGATTATGAAGAAACTGTGTAGATTTTCAATTCTTCCAGCTTTGAAATACTATTTGGGGATGATGGAGCCAGGTCTGCTCTGTGGTTTAGATATGGCCTCTTTCAATCTTAGACCTTTTCTGAATTCCATGCAAGGTTCCCTGTGAAAAAAAGGTGATGGGGCTTGCTCCTTCAGTCCCTAATCTGGTTATTCGCCACAAGCTGAATTGAATTTCCCTCCAGGCCAGGTTACATTGGAGACAGTTACTCTCTTATTTCAAGTTTCTTAGTCCTCCGCCCAACTCCCTGTATGTGGACCTGAATCAAATTATGGTTCAATGTTATGTACCCTCTGTCCCTTTCTTTAGGGACAAAATGTCAAAACTCCTAGAATGTATTGGTTCTAAAGAGTCTGCATTTATAAAACTTACATTGTTTAGAGATGACTGGAGGGTCACACTCGAAACCTTGGCAAATGATTCATTGTACAGGGAAGATGCTGGGCTTCTGAGCCGTTTTTTGATAGCTGTCTGCTTATCTCAAATGTTTTCCTTGTACTAAGGCCCGTAAAGTTTGCTTAAGATTCAGGCTGAACCAATTACACACGAGGGAAAGAACCAATAATTGGTCCACTATTTCCACAGAAAGGGTCCACAAAGACGTCTGTCGTTTTTTGTAAAGGAACCACCACCAAAGAAACATTGAAACATTGGATTCTGGATTGCCATTCCCTGAGCCCGATCCAAGCAATCTGTTTCCCTAGGGAATTGGTCAGAGTGAACAAGGAATGCTCTAGGGAATTGTTGGGTCACGTCTCATGGGTGATGAGAATCTATCCCTCACTATAGCACTATCCCTCACTATAGCACTCGTTCGAATGCTGAATGAAATTGAAAGGCGATTTTAATTACTGTAGGTAGTCTAGGTAATGAATGTATATGACATGTATGTTAAATGGAATTGCGAGTATCTATCTTTCTATATGGTACTTCATTGTATGTTGAATGAAATTGAAAGGTGGGTTTATGTTTTGTAATGAACCAATAGTGCTGGTATACTAAATGAAATTCAATTGACGTGCGTATATTGTGTTAAAATGATCCTCTGTATTTTTTTAACTACTGTATTTAATTTGTGTACGTTTTTATGCAAACCCTATCACAGTAACACATTTAAAAAAAATGAAAGAAGTTTCCATGTGTAAGCCAAGAGCCAAATACATTTGTGGTATGGAATATCAAAATGGTCGCCATCATTGTAGATGAAGCAACTATGTAAAGATGCAAACTGAATTACTTCCAGCGACATCCATTTTTGGCAGATAAGATACTGTAAGATGAAACATTTTCCCAGGATCACACACTTTGGCTAAATGCCGAAACTGGGATTTGGGCCCAACTTTAGTTCTTATAAGTATTTATTAACGTTTAGGTTTCAAAAGCTTAAATAATCATCATCGCTGTTAGAGGTTGATGGCCCAGGCACCCAGTGCCAGAGGAAGGACTATTGTCCTTAAGAGGTGCAAATGGTGGGTGATAATAAAGAAGAGGGCAGCATAGCACTGCATGCTGTGCGAAGGAATGAGTCATGCAGGTGACTTCAAATTGCATTGCATTTTGTTTCACTGTGGATCCAGTTTTAAAACCGGAGTGAGATAACTTAAGGTTCATACACCTTTACAGACACCCAGTAAGTAATTCTCCATTCAGGATGAGAGAAAGTTAAGCTAAAATCATTCTTTTTGGATCAACATGTTTCTATAACAATGTATATATCATCAGGTGTGTTTTTATATTATTTGGGTCTTTTTCAGGGCACTACAAAAAAATGAATTGTAGCGTGTTGACACAAAGTGAGACTTCAGGGGGAGTGGCTCTGCTTTCCAACAAATTGATCAATCACACAAAAAGTGCGAAATCAGAGCTGGTAATGCATTGGATAGCTTATCCTGTAGCAGAGGAACCATTGGTAGACTTGTACCCGTCCCGGGAACTGTTGTGTGCGGAATGCAGGACACAGCCCCTGAAATCAGGGCAGTCCCACAAAATACAGTATCCTTGGACCCCCCTAAGATCAGGTCCGGCCTTAGGGCACACGGGTTGGGCGACCGCCCAGGGTGCCATTCCCCCCAAGGCACCATTAACCCCCTGCACGCCAACTCTGGGGAGTCTTTCAAGGGCTTCCCCAAGCTGGATTAGTGGGAGAAGGCGCGGCAGGTGCCCTTTTGTTGTTAAATGCGGCCGCATCAGCACCCTTTTCACATGATTACCTCCCTACTCCGACACAGGTGCGAGGCGGTTTTAATTGGAATAGGGCGCTCATGCATCAACATGAGCGTCCTATTCCAGTGATTAACTGCCAGGCACCAGAGCGGGAAAAGTTAGAAAAGAAAGTGGCACTCCCGCCCCCGCACCCTCCTTCTTCTGTGACCAGGGGCGTTCAGGGCACCTATTCTGCCCAGGGCGCTGCTGCCACTAAGACCTGCCCTGCCTTTGATAAAGACATTAATTGGCACCTGATATGACCAGAGACTGCCCAAGCTGTGTAACCCAACCCCCTGTGTGGGGAGTCAGACTGGATAGAAATTCTGTAAAGTCAGGTGGGTACATTACATTAATGTAAGGATGGCGGCTCAGCTTGGAGAGGCAGAGAGCGTTGATTATTTTGTTTGTATTTGCAAAGGCTTACAGGCATGTCACAAGTGCGCATTCAACTACAACCTTGTGAGACCTAATAAAAGGCCGGTGCTGCTTCTAGTGCAGGCTAATGTAGCTGCCAATTTAAGAGAAGCCTAGCCAAGATCGAGCGGGCACAAAATGGGTGCTCTTTCTTTGTGTTCAGTACTTGAGTAGGAAGAGACCGAAGCATGTTCAGCACCAGAGATAGCGCAGTGTGCTTCTTTATTCTGAATTCTGAATGATCTCCTTGAGCCATACACACTGGCTGTTACTAAGTCTTGGAATTCTTGCTGAAGACAACAAGACACTTATTGCAGGTAATTTTTAATTTGGGGCCTGATTCTCAGTGGTGCCTGGCAGCTGATATTCCACCAGATCTATAGCAACAAATGCATCACAATTTCAGAGCAACTTCCGCACATTTCTAATGATGATCCCAAGGGCCATACTGCATATATATATATTTTTCATTTTACCTAAACTTAGTTAATCTACTAAAGGGCTCTGCATTTTATGACCCTCCAGATGTTTTGGCCTACAACTCCAATCAGTCCGTGCCAGCCCAATGTTGCCGTAGTCTAAAACATCTTGAGAGTCACAGGTAGCAGACCCCTGATCTATTATGTTTGCTTTACAGTAAGCTCCCCAACACAGCAGTGCAGCAGTTCGTTTCTAGCCAGTTGTATTATCCTGTACAATGGTCTTACATTTGAAGGTTTGAATAATTACTGCAAGCATTTATTGCATTTACAATTTTTTGAGGACAGGACAAACCTCTTGTGCACAGTGTCTCTCTAGCCCATTTAGTCCTGCCCGAGCCCGGGCTGTCCCTCCTGTTACCAATGTTTATGATATAGCGCAGCTATAGTAGGGACATCTACATAGATTAGTCCTACACTTTATGTGATACATTCCTATACAGCGACTGACCTTTTTAAAATAAGTTTCCTGGCCCTCACCCCTTAGGACTGACCCTATCACATCCATTCTTCATCATGGAACACACACTTAGCTTCTCCGAAGACCAAATCAATAATATCATCCAAGGTCCCACTTTATTCAATATGGAAGGAGCGCAACTACACATTGACTCAACTGCCACAGGGGAGGACCTCCTGAACCTAAAAAAGAGGTGCTTCAGAACGGAGGTGCACAGCCACTTTCTACGCGAATATCTTAGGTGAACATGGTGCCCCTACGATTGATAATACGCAATGAACCTGCCCTATTTCTGGAGGATAAGGAGTACATGGTGGATTTTAGTAAGATTGATACTAAATGTAGCAGGGACCTAATGGCATTAACAATCAAGACAGTACAAATAATACACATCAAAATGCTGCTCGATTTGAAAGTGAAGAAACCAAATTCCTCAACGATGATACTATATCAAATTCAAGGGACAAACTCAAGGAAATAGACAAAACATTAGAGGCCTTCATAGCGACAACATTGGAGAAAAAACACAAGAAGCTAGCTAAAGACATTAAAAACGTTAAACAGGAACACGTCTACCCCAACCTCTCTGCTGACTATAAAGACAATAAAGAGAAAGAGAGAGCAGCAAGACAAGGAGGAGTGAACAGAAACAGATGTAAGGGTGTCTCTTTCTCGGACACCTCAAGTACAGACTCTTTGATAGGCGCCAAACCCAAGCCAGAGGCAGAAATTCGAACCTGGGCCAATTTCAACCTCCGCCTATGATGCCTTTTTTAGGCACAGGGGGTCGCAGAGGAGGATACTGGGCCCTCCACAACAACTACAAATGCCATTTTACAACTATCTGCAATGGAACCAACCCAGCCGGAGACGGAGAGGCAACTGGAGACGCTAGATAGGATTCCTATCTTCAATTTATCAGGCTTCCCACTTTCGAATGAAGAAACCTCTTTGCTGGCCAAAGGCCTATCGTTTGTCCCCACCAACCGCACTGATTGGTTCAAACTAGATGGCAAACTTTCCAACTTTTTTCACACCATCAGGAGGAAAATGTACTTCAAAGACAATGAATGCCCATCAATACCAGACGACACACGACTGAGACCCAAATCTGATTTCAATCCGAGAGACAGTAAGGTCCCAGCATCCATTCTCACCTTTGAGAAATGTATCAGACAAGAACTCAAAAAACTGAATTCAACCCAAGAAAACCAGAGACAAATTTTGAAAACAGGGGAACGCAAAGCACTCAAGGCCCTTACGGACAATACCAACCTTGTTATTAAAGCAGCCGACAAAGGAGGTGGGATTGTTATGCAGAACACCGATCAATACACCACAATGGTGAGGACGCTACTGAATGAAGAGAACAACTACAAAAAACTGAAAAGAGATCCCACCCCACCATCAAAACTAAAATACAGGAAATTACCAGATACGCATTAGATCGAGATTGGATCTCTGAAAAAGAAGAGGCATTCCTTAACACTACAGAGGGAAGAATTCCTGCATTTTATGCACTGCCTAAAATACATAAAAACAGCAACTCACCCCAGGAAGACCAATAGTGTCAGGCTGCGGGTCAATCCTGGAACCAATATGCAAATTTATTGACTACTTCCTCAAACCCTTATGTCAAAACACTCCATCATACCTTAGGCACACCATTGCAACCATTTCCATTTTTGAACATCAGCCTTTTGATACTGCCAACAACCAGCTAGTTACCATGGACATCAAAAGCCTATATACCAGCATCCCTCAGGACAAGGCAGTCGAGTGTATCAGATACCACCTCACCCTACACATGACACAAAGGAAGGTTCTGGTTAACTTCAAAGTTGAACAACTTGAGTTAGCTCTTACTAACAATTACTTTTCCTTTAATGACAGCTTTTACCTGCAGACCTGTGGTACCGCTATGGGTGCTGCCTTTGCCCCCAGCATGGCCATAATTTACATGGCAGAGTATGAGAAAAGCTATGTACTCAACACAGAGAACCCATTCCGAGAGAACATCTGAATATGGTACAGATACATTGATGACATCATTTTTATCTCGAAGGGCCCTAGGCAAGAGCTACACAGCTTTTTTAACTGGATTAATGGCTGAACCCAAGAAATTCAATTTACCACTAACAATAGAAATGTGAACATCAACTTCCTGGGCCTTGACATCAGTTTCACGAACAACCAGTTAGAATGCTCCATCTTTAAAAAAGAAACCGACAGGAACACGATCCTGCACTACAAGAGTCACCACCCTAAAAATGTACATGATAATCTTCCCTACGGTCAGTTCTTCAGAATCCAGAGGAACTGAACAGAAACCAGAGAATTTAAGATTCATGCTACTGAGCTACAGCATAAATTAGAAAGTAGGGGCTACCCCAAAAAACTATTAAAAAACACTAAGAAGAGAGATTTGTACACACTGATAGAAACACTACTGACCCCGAAACAACATGATCCCTCTACTGAAAACATCATGGCCTACGTATCCACCTTTAGTGCCAACACATCCCAAAATAAGGGGATGATTAAAATATTTTGGCCTATCGTGCAACTCAGCCTACCGGAAGAACCCCTACCAAGGAGAGCAAAAAACCTCAAAGACCTCCTTACCCACGTAGATCCAGACGCAAAAATGCCAGATCAACTCTCTGGAACATGCGCGAAAAATCGAGGTCACCACCCTTGTGTTAGCTGTACAGCCTGCAACCAAACACGAAAATTGAAATCATTCCCCATAGAGGGCAAAAAATGGGAACTGAGGCAATTCACCAACTGCAAAACACCCAATGTTTTCTACCTCATTGAATGTCCCTGTGGATTACAGTATGTTGGGCAAACCTCTAGACCCGTGCACAGAAGGATTGGAGAACATAGATTTAGGATCAGGTGCAAAGCCCATGCAGCACCGCTTGTCTCGCATTTCATGGAAGTCCAACATGTCCTTGATTCATTCAGATGGTGGGGGATTGACAAAATATTGGAAACATCCAATATTGCTAATGCACTCAACTTCAAAGAGGCATGGTGGATTTTTAAATTACAAACAACCACCAGGGGCCTCAATGAAGCAGCACCCCTAGAGTACCATTGGTAAGAACTGCCCGCCTTATTAGCACTTTCTTATGCTTCCTTTCCTGACCTCGAGTGAGACCAGTAGACATGCATAACTTGTTGCATTGTGGGATATTTCAACCCATGCCAATGCGCCACACTACATCCCTTTGCCAATGGGGGAAAGAAAACTGCCAATAATTGAGGCGATAACCCCCGTGCGATCAAATCTGCAAAACTGTGCATGGTTCATAAACCACAAAAGAGCTGCACACCCTGCTACACACAGGCAAAGTTGATGTCAAAGCAAGAACTCCCTGCGAGAGAATGCCAGTGGGTGGTGTTACCTGTCACATGAATCAAGGCCACAAGAGTAGGCTAAAAATCCAACAATGCCCTTAAATACAGCTTCCTAATCAATGACAACCTTCAGAGTGCTGTTTTGGCACTAAATTCAGTCATTTTCCAAGTGAATTATTGAAAGGATAGTGTGTTGAAAGCATAGATTCTCCAGTGCAGTCAGAGGAATCCAGGCCTCACTGACTGACAGCTGCATCAGAAAATTAGCTGTCAAACCCAGTTTAAAATGTTTCTGTTTCCTGATTAAAATTGCAAAATCCATCTATTTAAAGCATGTTTGTGAAGGGCTAATTTGTTTAAAATGTCAAAACCCTTATAAACTGTGCTTATATTTTTATATGTGAAATGAAAAGACTTTAATTTAAAGGAACCCAATCTGGAGCTAATAAACTATTTAATTCTGATCTGACAGCCCAGCCTGGGAAAGATTCACATTTCAGCTTGACACTCAATTGCTACAGGAAGGCTAATGGCTGCTTAATGGTTCCTGCATAATGAAAACAAAGAGCGCCTCAGACATTTGGCTCTGGCTGAGCCAAGAACAATGGCAAGCTGCCAACTGATCTCTACAGGGGAACTTCCCACTCTAGGAAGGGTACACACCTCCCTGATCAAAGGACTGGACAGCTGCTGCCTGGGAAGGGGAGGCTACAAAGGAGAACTTTGATGTTAAATCCTTATTTGTGATTAAAGTTTAAAACTCTTTAGCTGTGCAACCGAAAGAAGGATACATCTGAAAATTGGTAGACATTAACCTAATTTCAGGCTTTTGATTTGAAGACATTGATGTAACCTGTACCATTTAAGGAACCAAAGTTATGATAAAATTCTCATTGTAGCAGAACGATTAATGTTGCAAACCTAAGTTTGTATGTACATGATCTACTGATAAGCGCCCAGAGGTGTACCGAATTAGAAATTATTAATCCAAACTGTTATGATTAAAATTGATGAATTTCCCATAGAATGAGAAAGACAGCTCGCTACGAGATGGGAATTGGACGCAAGGATAAACCATAAAAAATGTAATGCATGTGTCTGATTTTAGTGGAGGGCACAATTGTAAAAATGTGTATTTATGTGAAAGCTAAATTTTGGTCAAAATCAAAGTGGGAGTTCCTAAATCGCATCATAAAGATAACAGCTCGGTTCAGACCGCCAAACAGGACAATGCATGTGCCTGCAGCCACTCACAGCTGTGGGGGGGTGTTTTGAAATTCTGCCCACATCATAGAGTTGGGGTATGTCATTTAACAGTATGAATATAGGAACTTCACTACACATGGGACACTGCTTCCAGAACCCCTGCAGATTTCCGCGCAGCACCTCGTTCCAGGACTCTTCATCTTGTAGCTGACTCCAGACTTCTTTGAAGATCCAGATTTCCTTGCAGAATCTAGACTTTAGCATTGCTGAACTCTTGCTAGCTAGACCCAATTTCAAACATACAAAACTTAAAAGAATAATTCTGATTCAGCTTAGCTTGCTAGCATTAAAGCTTGCCCACTGAAACTTGCATCCTGTAATCTGCCATGTCCAGTGACCAGAAGGGCCCATCCAAATCCAGTCCGAGGTGCAGTCCAAAATTGACCAGAACCGTGCCGCTGATCCAATCCCTCCAGAGGCGCCCTGCTGCTGGTAGACCTGATCCGACCCAATAACCAGAGCTGACGGTCCAATTTAATTACAAAGGACTGTAAGTATTAACAGGAAGAACAGTGACCCATAATATATTTGCATTATGTTATCCCATCTGAAACCCATCCCATCTTTAATTGTTAGAACCTTCTTGCGCTGATTTTTCTCATCTGTGTTACAAAACCATAACTCCTTAGTGATTTTGAGTAACTAAAGTAAATCCCAGAACGAAATCGAGTATCCACCACGTGAATGGTTGCGCTGGCCACGTAGCTGTGAAGATTCATGTGTGTCTCCTCTTTTTCATAGTCATTAACATAGTGTAAAAAAACGTATCTGTCATTTTTAAAACCGAATTCCTGTTCCATTTTCGCACCTATTTTGCAAAAATGCCTCTCACTAAAACCTCCATGACTTCTTCAATTCTAAAGATAGAAACGAAATTTCAACTCTCATTGATACCTAAGACCATTAGCTACATCCACAACTAAGAACCGCATAGCAGAACAGTGTATTTGACCTGTTTCTCTCCAATATCGCATAGTAAAAGTTTGCAGTGAATTTGCAGTTCTCAAACGTTTATACGTGTCTTTTCCCCATTTCAAAGTGCTTCTTCCATCCCATCCTGATCTAAAGTGTGTACTGTTTTTTATATTATAGCTCATGTGTGTTAGGACCCGTTTAGTGTTGCTTTCCTTAGAATTCTTTTCCATTTAAGCATTTTTGCACCCTTTTGCGTTATTCTACAAAGCAATTGTCACCTGTCAGTTTAAAAAGTGTCACTTTCCAAAAACAGTTTTCTCTCTTGTTTGGGGAGGGAAGATTGCATTCAAGCTCTAGACATTGTCTTTCATGCCTGAATACCTGCTGATTAATTACATCTGCGTAGGATTGCTCATTTGTATTTAAACAAAACTTTGCAGGGGGAATCTCAACCTAAATGCTATCTGTTTACAAGCCAAAACTGTTCTTTTTCCTGTGTTTTCTATTCTGCATCATTATAAGTGAATTCAATTGCTTTGATTAGTTTCTGAATTGTATTGTCACTGTTAGGTGATTGCTGTTCCATATATATATATATATATATATATATATATATATATATATATTCAGTAAAAAAACTTTGTTAAAGGGGCGTTATGGTTAGGTTGCGCTACTAAAAACCCTATGCTATGAAATTCAGTAAAAAAAACTTTGTTAAACGGACGTTATGGTTCAAAGTAAAACCGAAAAACCCCTGAAATTTGCCAGTTATGGTAAGCTAAGCAACCATAACTCGCGCTACCACCGTGCACTGCTAAGACGAACACCCAGGACATCAAAGATGACATCACAAATGTCATTGTGACATCACTGATGACATCACATATCTGGCTCCCTCTTTTTTCCTTTACTGACATATGTAGGCCAGTAACAGTCAGGAACTACAAATTCAAAAAGTGGTACATTTGTAGACTTATACAAATAAGTTCTTACAGTAATTTACTTGGGTTTCACTCACAGGATATGAAACATATAAATAGGGGAAAGCACAGACTTGGAAGACAGCAATGCTTTCTATGTATGAGGATGATCAGTAAGGGTATCAACAGGTTTTTCTTATAGTTCTACTGTTTTTTTTATTACTGTACTTTCCCTGAATATGCTCATACTTGTATACATTGTACTCACACTACTTTCCTTAGGGTCTACTCACAGTATGTGATAGTTATACATAGGGAAGTAGTAGTTTTGAAGCAGAGCAATCATTTCTGTGCATGAAGATAATCAGTTAGGTTATGAAGATTGTCTGGTAATAATGCTGTTTTTTGTTTACTTCATTCTCCCTGTATATGCTCATATTTGTATGTGTTGTCTGTTTGTGTTTTGTTTGAAAGAATGCAATTTTGTAGTAAGTGTTTTTTTTTAGGTACTTATTAAATGTGTCACAGTACGCTGAACTCTAATAAGAAAGCTTTTATCATTTCACTATTCCACATGGCAAGATTATCAATATTGCACCTCCATCATGTATGCTGCACACAATGCCTATGGTTCTACATGAGTTGCTAAGTATACTGGAAAGAACGTCATAATAGAATGCTATTTATATCAATGCATTCGTACCTCATGACATTTATTCTAATGATCCTTGACACTTTTATATCAACATTACAATAAGAATCCCTTGAACAGACTTTTCATGAAAAGTAAATGCACATGTGATGTCATCAGTGATGTCATCAATGACATTTGTGATGTCATCTTTGATGTCCTGGGTGTTAGTCTTAGCAGTGCGCGATGGTAGCGTGAGTTATGGTTGCTTAGCTTACATAACTGGCGAATTTCAGGGGTTTTTTGGTTTTACTTTGAACCATAACGTCCGTTTAACAAAGATTTTTTTACTGAATTTCATAGGTTTTTAGTAGCGCAATTAACCATAACGTCCCTTTAACAAAATTTTTTTACGGAATTTCATAAATTTTTAGCTTAACTTGACCGTAACCTCCCTTTATCAATTTTCTTTTTTACTGAATATACATATTCATAGTGTAAATTTGATATATGTTTACTAGGATTCCCTTACTTTATATACATGTAACATAGAACATACTGAACCCCTAGCTAGTGATTTTGATTTCCGCGGACTGTGCAAATGTTCGTGGACGGACGCAGACAACACCAATACTTCCCAAAAACTCAGGGGTATCTTAAATTGTTATATCATACCATATGAACACTGTACAAGTTGAAAAACCAACACACAAACACATTATATATAGTAATAAATAAGAATTAGAACTTATATATCTAACACATCAAAAATCCATTTAAATACCATATATAGTAAAATGGAATATACCAAAACAAGAAAGGTATGCTTCTAACATAATTACCTCACAGAAACTGCACAACTAGGACCAGCAGCAGATCTACAGAACAGTAAGAAGACAACGTACCACAATCAAGTAAGTAAACTTTTTTTTCTTATATATTTCTAAAATGTCTATATTAAATACAATAAAAGTAATACATATTTTTTTTCCTCACAGAAATGTTAAATAATTTAGAATGGCTTGAGGAGAATTTCCCACATGGTGAAATGTCTGAAGATGGTGAAACTAATGGTAGACACTTCTCTATATAACCAAATTAATAAGCATTACTTTATGTGCACTTAACATATATATATATATATAAATATATATATATATATATATTTTTAACAGACCATACAAACAATGAAAACAATACACAACAAGATATTTTAGAACAAACTCTCTAGCACATGGAAGAAAAAATGAACAAGCTCATGACAATCTTCCACCTTTAGAAAGATTTTGTGGAGGACCATATAAAAGAAAAAATGAGATACCATTGTGCAACATGTACCTGTCCCCCCTCTCCATATCCCAGTCAATTATCCCCAAACCCTCCCCACATAGAAAAACGTTTTGATGAGATTCCCATCCCTTCATCTACTCCTATCAATCCTCTTGAAAACCCCAATACCCCTGTGTTTGTGTCTGTTTCTGCTACCCCTTCTCTATCATAAATTGTACATATATATAATATAATGAAAAATAAATGTTATGTGTGTGTTAATTTAGTCCTTTGCGTTTTTTTTTTAAAAGCCAGTTTTGGTGTCCGCGGACAACACAGGTGTCCTGAAATGTTCATAAATAAACGAAATGGGGGTGTCCTGAGGACACTATACCTGTCCATATTGTTCACGGGCGAGTTAAAACTGTTCTTAGAACACACGCGGTGTCCTGAAAAGTTCGTAAATAAACAAAATGGGGGTGTCCTGAGGACGCTATACCTGTCAGTACTGTTCATAGGCAGGTTGAAACTGTTCTAAGAACACATCAAGTATCCTGGGATGTTCGTAAATAAACAAAATGGGGGTGTCCTCAGGATGCTATGCCTGTCCGTATTGTTGGCAGGCAAGTTGAAACTGTTCTGAGACACACGCAGTGTCCTGAAAAGTTCGTAAATAAACGAAATCGGGGTATCCTGAGGACGCTATGCCTGTCTGTACTGTTCGTAAGCAGGTTGAAACTGTTCTAAGAACACATCAAGTGTCGCGGGATGTTCGTAAATAAACAAAATTGGGGTGTCCTCAGGACGCTATGCCTGTCCGTATTGTTCGCAGGCGAGTTGAAACTGTTCTAAGAACACGCAGTGTTCTGAAATGTTCGTTAATAAACAAAATGGGGGTGTTCTGAGGACGCTATGCCTGTCCGTATTGTTCGCAAGCAAGTTGAAACTGTCCTAAGAACACACACGGTGTCCTGAAATGTTTGTAAATAAACAAAATGGGGGAGTCCTGTGGATGCTGTCCGTATTGCTTCTGGCAAGTTGAAATTGTTCTAAAACCTCATCAAGTGTCCTGGGATGTTCATAAATAAACAAACTAGGGGTGTCCTGAGGATGCTATACCTGTCCGTATTGTCCGTAGGTAAGTTGAAACTGTTCTAAGAACACACACAGTGTTCTGAAATGTTCGTACATAAACGAAATGGGGTGTCATGAGGACGCTATGCCTGTCTGTATTGTTCGAAGGCAAGTTGAAACTGTTCTAAGAACACAGGCGGTGTCCTGAAATGTTCGTAAATAAACAAAATGGAGGTGTCCTGAGGAGACTATACCTGTCCGTACTGTTCATAGGCAGGTTGAAACTGTTCTAAGAACACATCAAGTGTCCCGGGATGTTCGTAAATAAACAAAATGGGGGTGACCTGAGGACACTATACCTGTCCGTACTGTTCGTAGGTGGGTTGAAACTGTTCTAAGAACAAACACCTGTCTGTAACTGTTTGTTTCACTTGTATCGCACTTTTAATTAGTTTCAGGACTCAAACAGTGTCCGTAGAACACCAACGCGTATGCGCAAAACAGTTTCAGTGCATTTGGTGTCCTGTGGACACCATTTCTATTCGCAGACATGTTCGCGATGCCATCATGTGACCGCGCCCATGCTGAGCATGTGTTCTGACTGCGGACACTGTTTGTGTCCCCGAACAATTTAAAACTACCTTTTCAGGCAATCCACAATATTTTATAATAATAAATCACCATAGCACAAGTTCCAGACAATGATCCTGACTTTCTACATACTTTTTGAGCCTTTTTTTGGTGTTCGATCTGTCCGCGGACAGCGCGGGTGTGCGTGAAGCGCGCACCAGCACCCCATAAAAGGCCACACCCCAAAGCTCATCATCCTCATTGTGTTTCTGGCTATTTTACAGAACACAGTGCATTTTTGCTGCCAATTTCCCAGATTTATTTCTGAAACCTGATGGCATCCATGGCTCCACTACTGCCACCTGGTGCTACATCTGCCTCAGCACCACCCCCGCCTCCTCCACCACCACCACCTCCCCAAAGGCCTGAAGAGGGGAACAGGAGTGAGGTTACAGAGGAGGATGAAGAGGATGAAGAGGATGAGGTAGTGGAAGTCCCTACTACCAGCACTCACCGTGAATCTCGGGTGTCGCGGTTATTTACCATTCAGGGTAACCTACCCAAGGCACGTGCGAACAAAGTCACCTGCAACGAGTGCAAAATGGTGCTCAGTCGCGGGAGGCTTGGTTCGTACAGCTTTGGTACGACAACTATGAAGCAACACTTAAGGTCATTCCACGGTGGAGCGTAGTAGGTTGAGATCCTCTACTACATCCTCCATTTCCGATCCTGTCACCACACGGAACACTCCTGTGGGAGAACGTATCCCTCCAGCTGCCTCACAGGCCATTCGCAATGCTGATGACCCTTACCTTTCGAGGGTCACAGTTGTGTGTATGTACTGTGACACAGTACTCTGCAGGGGGGAGAGACTTCATAGTGCTTTTGAGACTACGGTCTCAGAACACGAGAAGACCTGCCCACTACCTAAGTAAGGCCCACCCTACATCTTCCTCTCTCCACCCGCCCTTTCTTATCCCCGTGGTTGGTGTCCCCCCTTACCCTCCTTTCCCCTCCTCTCCTAGTGTGTCATGTGTAAAAAACAAAAAAAATATAAAACAACAAAAATAAAAAAAGGCTCTTTTCAGAGCTGCTTTTCACAGTTTAAAAATAGAAGTGGCAAATAAATGGAGCAGGGCCCTGTGTATTTTTTAGAAGTTCGCTGACATCTAAAATTTTGGGGTGCTGCCCTATCATAACCATTGCACTTTTCTCTGGGAGGAAGTAGTGGCCCTGAAAAGAGTCTTTTGGTGGTGTTTGTTTGTGTTTGAAAAACTTGAAATGGTCAACACCTACTTCAAAATGGATGGCTGATATTCCAAAAAAGGTTGCAATGCATTTTGTACATTTCTCAGAAAACTCTGATTGCCAGCATAAGTAAGATGGACTCCATCTCTGTGAAAAATGTATGTGCTATGAAACATAATGTTTTCATTGTGAAAAGAGGACATGCCAACAACTTTTAGAAAGGCACAAACAGCCTTATTGACATTGCACCTCGCTTTATCCATTTGTGGACCAAATGAAGAAGAATGCAGCCACATTTGTCTCTGTGCAATCCGAGAAAAAATTACTTGAGAATTTGGAAATATTTCTATGACCTTTCCAAGTCCTTCTTCAATTGCAAATTGCAAGGAAATTCCAGACACATGTCCTAAACTATTCCCTCCACAATGAATTATCATTATGTCTGGATGATGCTCTGTCTCCAAAGTAGCACAGAGAGGTAGCAAGTTCAGCCACTTCATTCCACGCACTCCATGCCAGTGCACTTCCACATGTGGGAATCCACGATCTACAGCTACTCCACAGCTTTCTGCATGCACCTTCAACCAATGTATCCATGAGTCTCCCAAAATCCAGACAATCTGTTTTCTGAAACACACAGCCATAGCTACCTGTTCTTCTCTCAGGAAAAATACTTTCTGACAAACTCTCTCCTGACACAACACACCCACTAAACTTTACTGACCAATCCCTTGCTCTGCTCATTCTCATTTGCATGCTTCCCCACCCCAAAATCCCCGTATGTAACACGCAATGTCCGCGGACTACCGCCATGTCCACGGACATATCGTAACATGGACAGCCCTTCTACCATTTCCACTTCACTCTCTGTGCCATTCCCTCATTGGATACAGCTAAGCAGTCACACAACCATCCACCAATCACATCCAAGACCTCTACACCTAACTCCATCATCATAGATCAGAACTTCAAATGTACTGTTAATCACAAGTGTCATATCATTGGAAAGTACCTACTACAAGAACTACTGTACAAGTCTCCAAGATTTCTGCTTGCAGCTGCATGCATATCCATATGCATGAACACAAACTAAAGGTGTGCATATTACAATTCTTATAAATGCATATAAACAGATTAACCGTCTTTTTAACCTGTATAACCTATAAAATGAACTTACTTTCATTTTTCCCATCTGCTATAATCAACTGTCACTTCCAAACCTATCTGCTATTTAATTTCTTTTTACACAAACATTTGCAAAGCATGTTGAACTAACATATTTAAAGTAAAATATAAAGACTGCACATAGTCAAACAAAATTGCATGCACACACTATGTTCAGATATCAAACAAGAATACTTGTACAAAAACATAAAAATCAATGTCTAAATTAACATCAGTGCTATAAACACACAAAATTACTAATTTCTTTCCTTTACAATTGCAGTGAAGACCACTGTCCTGAAAAGCAGCAGCAGAATCTGAAGTACAAACAACAACTCAGAAGAAACCTGCTCATTCCACAAAAAAAGTAAGTTAAATGCCACCATAATATTTTTACTATTACTCAAACACACTGTGGGGTTCATTCATGGTATTTCTGCGCCTAAAAACAGAGATTGTGCACCATTCTGTCCACAAATCCCCATTTGTTAAACAGGGATTTGCAGGCAGAATGGCGCACAAATCCCCATTTTTCGACGCACAAATGACATAACTCAGCCCCTAGAATTTTAATATTATAGAACAAAGAACTGTTTTAATTATATACCATTAGATTTACTATTTGTGCTTCTCCTCACCACTAGCTTACTTTCTACTGTTATCTGACCCCAGTTTAGTAACACAAAAATTCAAGAATACCCATCCCAACTAGTTGTAGTTGCCCAGTGCACAATCACACACCATCACATACATCTTTATCATCATACTCAAACACTCATGCACACAGCACACATACATTGCAGAACACCCCAACCCATACCTTCTTTATTTTTTTCAACAGACCCTAAAGAATGCCTACCAAAAACCAAGTCCATAGAAAGCAACGCAGAAGTAGAGCAAATGAAAATAGAAGTATCCAAAATAAGCATCCATCTCTAGCAGAATTTGTACAAGAAGTTCAAACAAAACAGCTAATACAGTCATTTAACGAAACAAAACAAGCTTCAAGTACAGAAACTTTGCCTCCTCTATCAAAATGTAAAACGACACAGAAAATGATTAACAAGAATTCAGCTACCACTACTGCTAAAACTGTTCCTTTAAATCTTGATATAGTGACAAGCAAGCATACCAAAAAAGTATTTTAGCAAAAATGTTCTGCCACAGAGTCCTTCAAAATCTTATAAAAACTGGAGAGAAATCATGCACAAGCCTTAAAACCTACCGTAGAAAAAATTAATCTTAGAAGCTTTGATAGACAGTGCAATCCTTCTCAAAAGAAAGTTATTTATTTTAGTGTTAAACAAAATGAAACCACTAACAAACTAATGACTAAATTACAAAAAAGACTTCTCAATAAATGAAAATAACTTCTTAAATATCTGTGGAGGTGAGTGGAGTCACACCACAAGCACAGAACCATATTTCAATGAAGAAGCATACAAACAAAAGCAAACAAATACAATTGCCATACATAGCAGTGGACGAGGTTATGAAAAAGTTAATAATACCATAATGGAACAAGCAATACTGCTTACGAAAATATCCCCAGAAAACCTAGAATTACCTCTCCATTCAACTGAACCAGAACGTCTGGTATCCAAATGGCCATGCACGTCAATGTGTAACATTCCCAAAAAATCTTTCAAGTCTTTACGCCAGTTCCTCAATCGGTATATGAAAGGCAAAGACAAAATCAAAATGAAAGTACTGCAAAATATGGATACCTGTCCAGTGCGCAAGTATACAGGACTACAAGGACTTTCAGTAGCCTGCATTTCAGGACCTATTTGCAAAACCACCTTCCATCATATCAAAATGATATCAACACATTATTCAACTATAAGAAATTTAGTCTATAAACTGTACTGTGCTAAAAGTCCTGCTTTAGCACTAGCCAATGTAAATAACATTCTTCTACATGGTACAGCCAAAGACCTACTTGAAGAAATCAACTATATCCAGAAAAAATATTTTGGAAGTGAAAGCCACTTACAAAATGCAATAGCTTTACAACAGACTAGCAACACTTCTATGCATGGGAACCTTCTACTACACAAATACAAAAAAGAAAAACTGAAATTTAAAAGTACATCTGCTGAAGTACCAAACCATGTGTGTGTATGTTGCCGCAGAACTTTTTATAAAAGTAACACAAAAACTGTAGACTTAAAATACAAAATAGAAAACAATGAAGATTCTAAATGTTTTGAATTAACTCTCTACCTTATAGCAGAAAACAAATACGAAATAACTGACCCCTTAATAGTTACTGCACTATAAAACTTAACAACAACCAAACTTATTCACATGCTATCACAAATTATTTGGAATTATTCCCACTACCAAAACCCGTACAACAACTCAATTTATATGAGAGCATCATAATTCAAACAGTGCACCCCTTTCAAGAAATAATACGCCTTCAACCAAAAATAGCAAAATTACCTCCCTCTGAATTGGTGAAAGGCATTCGTGGCAAATTAGTGTATTTACCATTAGATCTAAAACAAAATGTGCACACTCTGGGAGTGCAATGTCCAATGGAGCAAGCTTTAACTATCTTAGTAAATGGCTTACCTACAAAAGACAAAAAGCTTTTGGCAACAACTGGTAGACTTACATAAAGTTAGACAAGCCTTGCAATATCTAAAAAACAATAATTAATACTACAAAGAAATTAATATTGAACAAAACTTGAAGGAAACCACTGAAATAATTCAAGAGTCACCAGAAACTGGTCAATTTGAGTTTCTAGATCCTGCTACAGTATCCAATACTTTAGACCATTATACAATTCATCCATTGCACTCTAATGACACCGTAGAAGATGCACTAGAAACGTACCAAATGTGACAAACAAAAGGATCACCAATCAGCATATGGGAAAAAAGTATAGAAGCACATGCTTTTCCTCTACTCTTTCCTACTGGCAAAGGAGGAAGGTACGATGACAGACCTATTCAAATAACAGCATCAGAATACCGCTTGTTACGGATGTATTCTGAAGATCCCAGATTTAGACAAAATGTGGAATACATATTCCACCTACTCTTTGAAAGTGAACTAGCAACTCTATGTTACGGAGTTGCACACACATTAAAATCAGGAACCCACTTTCAAAATATGTCAGCTACACAATCAAGTATTACAAATCTATTAGCAAACATGGGTGGTACTAAAGA
The DNA here is from genome assembly GCF_040938575.1 of Ambystoma mexicanum. Taxonomy (NCBI): domain Eukaryota; kingdom Metazoa; phylum Chordata; class Amphibia; order Caudata; family Ambystomatidae; genus Ambystoma; species Ambystoma mexicanum. Next base: position 304,299,278 of record NC_090923.1, on the reverse strand, counting down.
GTACTGGTTCTGACGTCATGGAGATGTACGTTGTATGATAAGAAACCTTGGCCCACCCACTTGATTTGTTACATTAAGTTGTGCAGAATATGCATGGGAAGATTTACATGATTTCCTACGCATATCAAACAAAAACAAAACAAACATAGATATACTAACACCTGGAGAACTTTGTCCTCTAGATCCTGTTAATGTTTCAAGATATTTTCATCATCGCTTCATTGCTATTCTACACTTTATTTGTAATAAAACTGTTCCTCCCCTCAGAGAAGTGCAACACTTCTTTTGGAGAAAAGAATACCAAGCCAGAGGAGCACCACATATCCACATATTACGGATTAAAGATGCTCCTAAATTTGGTCAAGACAATGATGCCACTGTGTTACAGTTTATCGAAAAATATGTCACTTGTGAAATTCCATCGGAAGCAACAAATAGTGATCTTCATGAACAAAGTTTACAATTTCAAAGACACAATTATTGTCGTCGCAAATACAAAAACAAAGGGAAATACTACACCAAATGCCGCTTTGTTTTCCCTAGACCAGTTACAAAAACAGGTCAAGTGAACAACTTCATGTCTTCAGTCAGACATAGTGTTAAAGGTAAATCACCTAAAAATACGTATAACTTAAAAAGAACAGAAGAAGAAAAATATATCAATGATTACAATGCAATCATTGCCCTCTTATGGAATGCAAACATAGATGCGCAGTACATTGCATACAATTTCACTGCAGTTGCACGATATGTTACAGCATACTTTACCAACGCAGAAAAAACAGAGCTTCAAGACCTCTGGAATGACCTGTCATCAGACAAAACACTGTCTCAGAAATTGTACAGCTTGGGCATAAAAATGCTCTCCCATAGAGAATGTGGCTCCTATGAAGCAGCAGATCATTTAACCGGTACTGCTTTGTATGGAAAGTCTGAAAATATAGTATGGCTAAGTCTTGGTGTCTATACCACATAGCCCAAAACTTCACATACATAAATAATATAAAACCTGATGAAAAAAAAGGTAGATACAAAGTGACAAATTGTGAAGGCAGCTTAGTAAAACTCACCAAACCATTTTTAATTAATCATATGAAATTGTCATTAAAGACTCCTCAACATCAATAACTATATTACATGTCCCTGCTACAACTCTTTAAACCATGGAGAAAAGTATAAGAAATACTAGATAACTATGACTCCTACAAAGATGCTTTCAAAGCAAATGAAAGCACTCTAACCGATGTAAACTTTACACACTACAAAACAATGATGCACAATGAACAGCAACATGAAGAAGTACTCCAGGCCCAACTAGATAAGGACACTCCTGACAGTAGTCAACCTTCTGTAACAGGAAGCCAAGAACCACTGGGACAGCCACTAATAGTAAATGAGGTAGAATTAGCTATGACAGAAGTAGAAAACACCATGTGTCAGTATGAAGATAAAGAAGACTTAACTATACTACAATCAAATCTAAAAATTGAGCAGCGTAGCATTTTTCAAGAAGTAACAAAAGAAATTGCACATGGTGTGCAACATGAAAATAAAGAATGCACCTGTCAAAATTACAAACCTATACTATTGTACGTCAGTGGTGAAGCTGGTTCTGGCAAAACATTCTTAATCAAAATCATCAGCAAATTCCTTCAACAATTGACAAACAACTGTAACGCTCACCTGATTCCCGTAGGGGCGCCGGTCTTGACTGGGCATATACCGTATCTTCAAAGGTGATGTGTAACACACGGCTGGCTCTTTGGGCTGGACCTCTGTGCACTGTATGTCTGGCTCAAAGGGTAAGATGTCTGCAGATAGAAAATATGGGATTAAGGAACTGGGTTATTGAATGTCTCTCTCTTCTTCCCTTTCTCTTCTCCTGTAGAACCCCAAAGGTTAACGCTCTCACCTTAGGTAAGTGAACGCCGTGCTCTCCATCTGCCTCGGGGCAGGGTGCTGTAACCAGTTTCTTCACTGGATAAGGGGAGCAGGCCTCTTGACTTCAGAGGACTGCTGTCCGTCGTTTACTGCACGAACGGTAAGTTTCGAGTAATTCTAATGTCTTTAAAGTCTTTAGTAATGATGTCTCTTGTTTTGCAGGGTTCCGGCGATGGCGGATGACGGGCTGAAGTGAGTTGAAAATGGAGCCCGTGTGATGAATAGAAGCGCCTGGAAGCACGTAAGTAAGCGCTTGTTGCCTGCTTCACGATGCGCTCTAACTGTCTTTTTATTTTGCAGGTACAAGTTCGGAGCGGCTGCAGGGTGCCGGAATACCCACTGGGTTAGATGTGGAAAGGAGTAATGGCACGTGAGTATTAAAGTTCCCCAATGTCTTTAAACGCACCTTGTTTTCAGATGCGGGATGCAGCGCCGAAGGCCTCCGGAGCGCACGAAGAGTAGGTAAGCCTTTGTCTTTCAGATGCCGGAATGCAGCGCGAGGCGTTGGTGACAGCCGATGGACCAGGTAAGTGAAGAACTGTCACTGAAGACCGTAATGCTAACCTGTTCTTTCTTGTCTTTATAGGTGTTGCTGAAGACTGGATTCAGGATGGTAAGCCTTTTCCCTTAGGCCCAGGATCAGATGCAGAAGACACGATGAGCGTTCTGCTGCAGAGGATGCAGAATAACGCAAAGCAAGATTCATCCATCGGGTGTGGTTTAAATAGCCTCCTGTAGTGCTTAGGTGTCTCCTTCCACAGCCACACCTAGGTAAGAAAAGAGTTCCTGCTTTCCAGAAGAGTTCCAGTGTTCTGAATCTAGGGAGTGGCTCCTGCCCCACCCAACAGGAAAAGTAGTTCCAAACAGAAGAGGATCAGAGGCTCAACTGGCAGGCAAGTCCACCCAAGCATTATGAGCCCGGCGCTTCCAGCGCTGGGACTGGGCATATTTATGAGCCTGGTTCCACTGGCGCCAGGACTGGGTCCAAAAGGTCCCAATTGGGACTGGTTGGCACTCGGAACCTGGGTTATGGATCTGCTTCCAAGGGAGTTGGGAAAACCCTGACCTTTTGGAAGCAGAGATCATGACAACAACAAACTGTCAGCTGTTGTCACTGCCCCCACAGGTTTAGCTGCCTACAACATAGGCGGTGTCACTTTACACCGATTACTACTCCTGCCAGTAGAACACCAAAACAAATTAGACTATTAGAAACTTTCTACAGAAGCTGCAATGGAACTACACAGAGTATTAAAACAAATGAAAATGCTACTAGTAGATGAAGTGAGCATGATTTCCAACCTAGTGTTGGCTTTAATTCACCTCACATTACAAGAAGTACTCAAAACAAACTACGAAGAGCTCTTTGGAGGAAAACACATTATTGTTTTTGGAGATAATCTTCAAATGACACCAGTGAAAGGTGAGCCTATTTTTAAAACCTTAGGACACAAACTCTGCCGTAAAACTGTTGGCAGCATAGGAAATGTCAACCTTTGGCAACATTTCCAATACAGAGAATTAACAGAAAACATGCAGCTATCTGCAGATCTCACTTATGCCAACATCTTAAAAAGTATTTGAGTTGGTATACTATCTCAAGAAGCACAAACAATATTGAAAACCCGGCACATTCATGCACTTTATGGTGATAATGCATGTGCTACGGATGTTATGGAACAATTAGCATACAAAAATATCAATTGTATGGCCTTAATGCCAACTCTTGCAAGCTGTTCCAAATTCAATGAAACAATGTTGAAAAAAGAAATGCAACCAATAATTGAAATTAGCACCACAGACAAACTAGACGTACATGGTATGACACTACCCATGTGTGAGCAAGCCACAACAAGACTAAATAGTTTAGAAAATTCAATCTCCAATCTAGGTTGGAAAAAATATTAAAATTATCCTTAAACTGTAGAGTAATGCTTAAACGTAACCTTGACGTGGATCAAGGACTAGTTAATGGAGCACTGGGTACAGTTGTTGGCTTTCAAACATACCCACGTGACAACAACATTCAGTTTGTCAATATTCTCTTTGACAAACTTTCAGAAGTGAAAAGGAGAGGACGCTCAACAGCTCGATTCCTTCTCTTCAAAGACATGTATGTATGCAGAGAACAATTTTCTCTAACTCTTGCATACGCAGCCCCATTCATAAATCAAAAGGTCTTACCCTAGACAAAGCATTGATAGATATTGGTAACACAGTCTTTAAAGAAGGCATGAGCTACGGAGCACTATCACGCTTACATACACTTGATGGTCTATTTCTAATCAACTTTGATGCAAGTAAAGTAAACGCTGATATTCCTTGCATTTTAGAATACAATAGACTTCGTTCACTATACACCCCCATCTAAAAACATATCCTGTTCCACAAAAAGTAAAACATTGTAAAAGAAAACTAAACAAAACAGAAATGCAACAGGATGTCACTGCAAATCCTCCAAAGAGAGTAAAAGAAACTAATATTTCATCAATTACCACAACCAAAGAAGAACTTATTACTCAAAGTAACTCAAGTACTTCTTCAAAGAAACAACACACATTCTGAAAAAATGACTTGGACACAGACTTATCTGGTCCATTTAAATTTTTAAATATAACTGGTGGAAGTTGCTACGCAAATGTAGCAATTAATATTCTATTTCAATTACCACCAATTGTTGACAACATTTACTTACTCAGTACAGACCAATGGTGTTTGCAAATGTTAGTACTTCATAGAAATGCAACAAACAATCCTGAAAACACATATAGTGTTCATGGAATAAGAACACAATTGGACTACTGTGCTGGAATGGTGACATATACTATAAACTCACAGCAAGATCCACAAGAATTTCTAATGTACCTACTACAAGTACTGAAAAACAAAAACATACCTCTAAATGAAATCTTCCAGATTTCATACATGTGGAAACATACATGCACTCTCTGCAACAATGTGACACAGGAACAAATCCCCAATGAGCGCTTTGTGTATGTATCCATACCCAATTGTGAATCCGTTCCATTTCAGCAACTTGTACAAAACGCAAACCATGGTAGATTATGTACTACCTGCAATTCGGATAATCGCTCCACCTTACTAATACAAACACAGTAAATACGTAATACTAATGCTTCTATGCTACAATGCAGATGGTACCAAAAACAACTGCAAGATGACTGGATTCACACATGGTCAAGTATCACTTGGTAAGAAAACCTTCACAACAATAGGTAAAATCTACCGCACAGGAACCACAACCAAGGCAGGTCACTATACTGCATATAGAAAAAAGAAATGTGGATGGTTCGAATGTAATGATAGTACCATTACTCTAAAGCAGAGATTACCAGCAAATCTTACAAACACTTATTTAATCTTCTTAAAACCAACATTTATTAACTAATCTGTACTTAAACTAAACTGTTAGAATATGCCAACAAGTATCTAACTGCCCCCAAGATTTTACAATATCCAAACAGATAAATCAATACCACTTTATTATAACAAAAAATAGACAGTTAGAATATGCCAACAGGTATCTAACTGGCCCAGGATACTACAACAACTAAACAGATACATGAATACAACTAAATTATATAAAAAAAATAAACAGTTAGAATACGCCAACTGTTATCTAACTGCCCCAAGATTTTCAATAATCAAACAGATAAATCAATACCACTTCATTATAACAAAAAATACACAGTTAGAACATGGCAACAGGTATCTAACTGCTCCAAAAATCTGCAGCAAGCCAACATATAGAACAGTAGCCAGAAACAACAAGTGAACACTGAAAACAAACAAACAAATAGACTGTAGCATAACAAAAAAGTTTTTTTTTTAATCCAACGTGGATTTATTTTACCACAGACCCAATGATTTTAGCAACAAACACAGAAACTGTGCAAATTACACAGTACACTGGTTTGTAATATACTAAATATGAGGGTAAAAAAAATAAGAAAATGTCGATTATTCAAAGTTAAAAGTCGTTACAAACTACCAATACTAACATGATCTTTTCTTTTATCACAGAAATTAACAAGGAATATATGTACTCCAGTTACCAAACCAAACAGTAAGTATATTATAATAAGTACAAACACTGCAGCAAATCACACCCATGGTGGCTTATAACTTTGGTGCTTATAAATTTGGTCTTGGCCATGCACCCAAGACTATATGCCCTGCCCACAACCACCACAGCATATCACACCCATACTAGCTTATAACTTTGTTGCTCATAAATTTGTTCTTGGGTGCCAAACTTATAAGCCACTATGGGTGTGATATGCTGCGGTGGTTGTGGCCAGGTTGTGGCCAAATGGCCATGCACCCTAGACTCTAGGCCCTGGCCACAACCACCACAGCATATCACACCCATAGACCACACCCATAGAATCAAACATTTTAACTATGCCATATGGGCACTTTTAATGTCCGTGAACAATATGAGTGTTCTTAGAACAATTTCAACTTGCCTACGAACAGTACAGACATCGTCTGCAGGACAGCCCTATTTCGTTTATTTACGAACATTTCAGGACAACGCGTGTGTTCTTAGAACAGTTTCAACTTGCCTACGAACCATACGGACAGGCGTAGTTTCCTCACGACACCCACATTTTGTTTATTTACGAACATTTCAGGATACCCGTAATGTCTGCGGTCAGAACAAACACAACAGGGGTGCCTGCCACCTAAATAAATACAACATTTAACCCATCTCTTACTCCCCCACCCTCCCCAAACAGTCTTACACGCCAACACACTTGACTAAATAGTATTTTTCCACCAAATTTCACTGCGTTGTCCGCGGGATGTCCGCGAATACAAGATGGCGGGTGTGCCCAGAAAATCTGACGCACCACACGCTCTCAACCACCCAATCAGCGAACACGTCCAATGTCCGCGGATACGACACGCATCGCCCAGCCAATCGGGACCCTGTGCGCGGAGCGAACAGGGTAGTGTGTCCGTGGACCGAACATAGATATCACTAATTTTTTGTGGCCTAGTTTTTGATCATTTTAAAAAAAAACTACTGGACAGATTTTTACCAAATTTGCAAAAGCATGCTTTCGGGACCAAGCCGCTGCTCCTGGTCCAAATTTGGTGAAAATCCGTCCAGCAGTTTGGGCTGTAGGCCATTCAGTCTATGGGAAAAAATAAGTTTTGGGACCCCCCTTATAACTTTGTCCCCCTGGACCAAACCTCACCAAACTGCAAAAAAATCAGAGTGACATTTTTTGCAAAGATTGGGGAGGATTCGTCCAGGGAGAGCGCAGCTATAAGCCACCCAAAAAGGGCTCTTCCTATGGAAACAGCAACTTAACCATAACTACACAGCCACTAATGTGGCTGTGTAATATATTACATTTATGTGTGATTTGAATATTAAATACATAAAGAAATATTTACCTTTATCTTTACCTTTACAAACTAGCCTGATTCCTGGTTCAGTGTGACCTGGGGGGTAATTTGAGAAGGGTGTGATATGATTCAGAATATTGAACTTATAGACATCAAATAAATAAGAGTTTCATTGTGCACTACATGCTAGGCAAGACCTGGGTGTGTGCCTGATTGAAATCCTTAACAGCATCCAGATGTACATTCTCGCGGTTCCTGTCCTGATCCTTAGTGCGACTAGGATACATGCTTTACACAGTGCCTCCATATGCTACTCTGCCAGCCACCCAGGGCCGACTCCTGAGCTTGCTTTCAGGGCTCAGGGCTGCCCCCTCTCAGGACAACTACCTCTGCAGGTTTCCCCCTCTTACTGGAAGCCTCTTCTCCACCCCAGGTTCTTTCTCCACCACATTTAATTAGCCGAACCAGATGGCACATACTAGTGACGGCTGGTCTCATTAAGCCCATCTCATTCGCCATCCCAGCTCACCTAGCCGGAGATGGGGGAACATTACCTTTTATTTATTTTGGCACTTGCTCACTAAGCCATGGACCCAAAAGTGACGCATACAAATCTCTCACCTCCATCTGGGTTCCATGGTAACAGAACACTATTCCCAGTGCGCATTCGCATGGCTTTCAGCCACTTTACCCTCACTCTTGCGCAGCACGGACATGGACACAGCTCCAGCTCCACTCTACGCGGATCATACACAGAGCCCTCCGCTGTCCCAGAGGAGCCCACTACTGCCTGCAAGGTCAGTGCTACCTGCTAATCACAGGCGGTTGGGCCGATATTTCGCACCTTCATACTCTGGGCACCAATTTTAACATGGACCCGGTCCTGTCCTCTTCTTTCCCTCTTTCAGTTCCCAGGGCCCTTCCTGCCCCTAGGTGCAAAACCTTGGCAGCCGGCTATAGGACCTATCCTGCAGGGAACGCAGTACCCAGGACATCACTTACTGGAGAGCAAGGTAATTGTCTTTGGCCACTTTCTGCTTTCATGCGCCATACATCCAGGCCATTTCTAACTTTTGGCTCCCATTATCGACCCTTTTTTATTTAGGCTACACCAGACCGCCCTACTCACCATCTTCTGGAGAGAGAAGCTGTCTCTAGGCATTTACTTCCACACGTGGCTGCCATCTTTTGAAGGAATATTCTGTGAGCCCCACTTCATTCCAGCTCTAATGAAGGTGAGTCCTTTTGATGCAGGGCATACAGCCTATCGGGAGACCTACTAACATTTGGCCCCATAAGAAGGCCTGCACTCAATCAAGCCGAAACATTAGTGGTCATCATGACCCCCGCAGGGGCAAACTTGAACCTGGACCACACAAACTTTCTCTATTAACATCCAGACGTCGACCAGTTTCTTGATCATCCCTCAAATGCCAGGCCTTGGTAGACCCCATCTTTAGGTCTCAGTTCCACATATAGTGGACCGATACACAAGACTCCTGTTACTTGATACCCAGCCATAAGACTAACAAACCCTTATCCACTTCTCTTGGTTGCAGTGGCTACTGTGGTACTCCTATGCAAAGTACATCAGGTACTTAAGTGTATCTAGTTGTGTTATATATGCATTTTTCCACACAGAATGTTTTACAGATTTTTTTATAAAATGTTGCACTCTAAACTTTAGTTGGAATAGTTATGCAAATTATATCCAATGAATTTGTAATTATTTCATTTGATTTGACCAATATGTAATATTAGTCAGGTCGTGCTTGTGTGGGTACCGGACTATGCAGAAAACCAAGAAATGATTATGCTCTTGTTGACGATTATATTTATATATATATAAAATATATTCATTATTCACAAATGTGTTCTCACAGACGGTCTGAGTACACCACCAAAAAAAAAAAATGTTTTCACTTTACCTATAACACATGAATTCTACACTCTCAGCCAAATAAAAAAGGCTGATGTAGTTAACTTTCAGTGGTTGGGTGGTTATTTTCCCAGTGATTCAAACTTGATAATTGTTTTGCTGGGTATTTTTGAAGGTTTGAATAATTACTGCAAGAATTTATTGCATTTACAATGTTTTGAGGACAGGATAAACCCCTTGTGCACAATGGTCCTACACAGTCAGTAGGGTTACCCATCAGCCTTTGTGTGTCTTGCATTTGATTTAAGGTTCTACTAGGAGCTCTGCTGATAACGTGTCCATTGTCATAATGGTGGAGAAAGCGGGCATGTACGCGTCTTGCCTTGAATGACCATCTGGTGTTGCCATGAGGTTTTAAGCTTAATAAGATAGGTAACATCACAAAGCTCATATCATGACGAGCCACAGGCTTCACAGGTCACGCAATCAAAATCACGTGGCCCAGTGTTTATTTCCCCATGGTAGTCTACTCTTAATACCACTCCTTGCTCAACTCCTGTCCACTTCCCTCCAAAGACAGAAGGTTCCTCAATAGGGTGTGTAAAGATACGTCATATGAGACTGAGCCTTACTTCCTTCTGTAGTACCTTCTTGTAGGCAAACAGCATGCATGAAATTTTGTATCCCACGTCGTCCTCCTTGCAGATCATTATGCATGAATCACAATATCTTGTTTTCCTCTTAAAAGACCCATTTTGTATATGCTGATATTAGGTGTGTTCCTCTACGAGCTATAATCTATTCCCCATCAGCGTTATTGCAGCCCAGTGAAATTAATTATTTTTGATTCATGATTGCATAGTGTATAATAACAGAATGTTTAACAGAGGTAATTTTGGGAGCCATGGTTCTAAAAAAGCCCTTTCCCACCCTTTTGAAACAGTGCCCCCACTACTGAGAGTTTTGTAAGATGGGCTTTGTTTAGGGATCCACTACCGCTTGCTTGGCATGTCAGGCACCACCTGCAGTGTTACATGACATGTATTCCCTTCTGTGGCCAGTACTGACACTCTGTTGTCAATGCATGCTGTGTGTGTCACTCAGTGGGTGCCAACAAAACAGTTCCTTTAAGTCAACTGCAGTAGGAAAGAGCTGCAACAATCAGTTTTTACGAACTGTGACACATTTCACAGTATACCTTAGAACGAGGCACGTGGGGTTTTGGGGGGTAACACTAAAGTAAAATGCAGTGAAGTGTCAGAGGAGTGAACATGGGGTGACCCGGGTCATACAGCAAGATTAATAATCTTGACAACATTTTCCCCGCCCCAATTAGTGTATCTCCTCAGGCAAAGGTTGTGTTTAGTCATTCACCTCGCATCCCAACATCACTGCTCTGGTCTATTCAACGAGCCTTCTGTCACTGGCTGGTTAGACCCTAGATCCATGTAGACAACCACTATGACTCTTTTGGATTTATATGGTCAATGGATGGGCCCAGGGTAAGAATCTTAACATCAAGGAAACTATGTTATATGGTATTTCCACGGGACCCTCCACTACCTGGAAACTCACTCTGGACACAAAAATAACCACTGGGAGCCTAAGAATCAGGAGTGCTATACCGTCCTCTTGATCTGGTCAAGACAATGCATGCACACTTGTGGGGTGTCTCAAAACATTGTTTTCTCTTCTTTTGCCTCTTGGCTATTTATGCTATGCTTTCTTTGTTACTGCTCCCTCTTGACTGGTTTTAGGGACCACATATAAGCTTCTGGTGCCTTGTTTGTATCTTAGTGCTGACATACCTATGCATCACCCACAAATCACTACAGAGACAAAGAGCCAAATTCCTCCAAGACAAGGTCAACTACTACCAACCTAGAAGAAACCTAAGATCAAGCGACGAACTCCAAATCAAATCAAAATATTATGAAAAAAGGAAATTCAGAGGAACTACATTGTCACGTCTAATTGCCAATCTATGGAACTAAATCTCGAAGGAGATAAGAACAGCAGAAGATCACCTCACCCTCAGAAAACAAGTGAAAACATGGCTATTCAACTCACCCTAATTAGCATTAAAAGGACACTGCCAGCAATATCACTGGGGACCCAAGACAATGAAAAGACAGTATGGAGTCTGGAACCAACAATAAAACAAACATGCCGTACCAACCACTAAACATCCCTGCACCTCACTCCTCTCCGGCATACCCCACACATAACTCACATGAACTAACGGGCCAGTCCCACCTCACACAAACACGCAATCCACATACCCGCAATAAGAATCAACTACAGCAAACAAATAACCCGGTCACTGAACGTTGCCCTTCCGAAGACAATAACCCCAGTGCACACAATCCAAACACAATTAGAAAGCAGACACGCAAAGACGCCAGTTTCTCCTGGTTTTATAAACACTAACAGAAAAGCACTATCTCTATCGTAGCCCCTCTTCCCTCACTAACCTACCCAACCCACTTTCTTACAGAGCAACATGAGCACCTGGAGACCATGCAAATGGTAACAGTGTGTGGTATAGGTCAACTTAACATAACATACCTATGTGCTGTGCTACCTGTGCCAGCTTTCTCGGTTCATTCTAATGACCGTGCTGAATGAGGCGGATGCGTAAAAACAGAAAGAAATATTTCCCCATGTGTTTTCACGCATCTGCGCTATTCTACAAGAATTTCCTTCAGGGAGCGGGAAACCTGGGCTGAAACTTTCACTGGATTTTCCCTGCCTGGCCTGCCACTCTGTGCAGCAATCTGCATGCAACTACATCAGTATCAGTATTATGAGGCTGACAAAGTAGTATGTATCCCTATGGACCTTGCCTGCTTTTTAGCTTCTGCACAAGACAGGAGGAGCAATTGGGATCCATTTTAATGGCGTCTACCCTGCCGCCATGGCTGATCTCCGCTGTGCACGTAGTTGAAAGATGCATGAATGCACAAAGCCGTTTCAGGCACGTGAACCTGGGGTCTGCCCGCATTTTCAAGCCTACAACTTCACGTGGTTAATCATAAGCATCCTGCAGGGACAGCACAATCTACCCTCGCAATTGTGGTTTCCCATTCGAAAATCTATGGGGTTAAGAATGGTTCTATTAGTAATGATGAATCTAAGGAAAATAATGACTTCCAATAGGTTTAGTTCAAGCCAAACATCACATCTATCTATTTTATTAAATTTAGGGACGGCAGGCAGACACTTCAGTACTGAGTTAACCTAGATTATTCTTTCTTTTGGGGTTGCATAGTAATGTCCTGAAATGTCTCACATATTGCTTTGGGATCTTGCAAAACCTTTTTAATACTGTTTTTTTACTGTGTTTGCTTTCTTGTTATTAGAAGAAGCACTTTCAAAGCCAACGGTTTCGGCTGTTGGGCGGTGAAAACAATTTCTGAGTTCATACACATGTTTATACCTAGGCCGATGGGGGCTCTGTCTAGGGGAAAGCAGACCGAGAGCTGAGGGAGGGTACATGAGGGGTGGATGAATGAACACAAATGTGAGGATTAATGATGAATGGTAGTAATGGAGGATGCATGGGTAAGGGTTTAGTGGTGGAGGGCGGGAGGAGTTATGTTGAAGATGCATGAATGGAAGTTTAGGGCCATATGACAGTGTGAGGATGTATGGATGGATAAATGCATAACAAAGACATGGAAGAACAGATAATTGACTATGCATGCACAAACTGAGAAATGAGCGCGAGGATGTGCGAATCAATGATCTAGAGCTGATATAGTGCATTAAGCCACATAATTCCCCATTTATGCTTTATACTGGACCTCATCGAGTGTGAGGATAGGCGAATCAATGAGAACATAAGGATGGGTGAGTGGGTGTTAGAGCAGAAGTGGAAATCCCTCAGCCAGTCAACGTCACATGACCCTCTTTTTTGGTTCTTAGAGTGACAGCACATGCTGTATCTTCATGAAAATCTGAAATGTAACAGGATGCTTGAAGGTCTTTCTGGAGCAGTCTGGTGTGCCTTTTACCGAAGTTATAGAGTGACAGTGTGCTTCAACTTCTTATTTTACCAGCAGCTCTGGGAATGTATGCAGTGAACACTGTCAGATTTATTGTGAATATACGTTTTAAATCCTCTAAATTGCACCCTCTGATTTAACACCCACTTATATACAACCTCACACTTCAATTTTGGGACAAGAAACAGACTGCGATTATTTTATTTAAATAAAAAATTGAAACCAATGGTGGTCCCCTAACTTTATGCTTTGGAAGTCCGCACAGTACCATACAAACAAAGGCAGCTTGTTTACAAAAAGCAGAATTGACCTGCCTGTGAAAATCTCACTGAGAAATGGAACACACACAATCATTGTAAAATGAAAGGCCTCTGTAGCTATATATAAGAATTTCTAAGCATTATATACAATTTAATATTAGCATTGCAGTCAAGTCTTATAGGATATGTATGATGTCATCAGCGAGGTCATCAGCGAGGTCATCAGTGATATCATATATGATGTAATTAGTGATGTCACCAGTGGTGTCACCAATGATGTCATCAGTGATGTTCTCTGATGTCTTTATTGTGGTCATACGCTGTGCAACAGGGGGCGAGAAGTTAAGGTGGCTTTGCCTGAATTGTCTGCTGAATTTCGAGGATTTTGTTACATTCAATTTTCACCTTAGCGTCACTTAAACTAAGGGTTTTTTCCAGTGAATATTACACGGCCTGCGGTAGCGGCTGTGTAGTTATGGTTAAGTTGCTTAATCCATAGGAAGAGCACTTTTTCGGGCGGCCTATAACTTTTCCCCCCTGCATTAATCCTCACAAAACATTGCAAAGAAAGTAAATGCCTCATCAGATCAATTCTGAAGAAGTGTGGTGAGGTTGCGTGCAGGGGAGGCAAAGTTATGAGGGGCGTCCCAAACGTTGTTGTTTTTCCCCACAGACGCAATGGAAAAAATATTTTGCTCACGCCTGCATCCCAAACCGATAAACGGATTTTCACCAAATTTGTGGCAGCAGCGGCGGCGTACTCCTGAATGCATGCTTCCATAAATTGTTGTAAATCCACCAAGTATTATTTTTTAGAACTGACAAAAAGTAGGTAAAAAGAGTGATATCTAGGTTCAGTCCGGGGTCTCCCTTCCCCGTTCGGGCTGCAAAAGGGCCTCCGATTGGCCCAGAGGGTGGCGTGAGGTCTGCGGACATTGGATGTGCCAGCTGATCAGATGGTGAAAAGTGTGAGGTGCGCCATATTTTTGTAAATGCCCGCCATGTTGGTTTCGCTGACAGCGCCCGTTGTCAGCGGACATATCAGAAACAACATATTAAAAAACACAACATTGTATTTGTCAAAATGATTAAACTATCTCTGGGGAGCTCAGGGTGGATGAGGGTGGGATGGGATATGGCCGTAAGAAGCTAGAAAACAGGTGTTTTTTCACTGCTGAAGTCTGTGAACAGTCCAGATGATCAGGTACAGTCTTGTGATGTTTGCAAACACTTCAGTTGTTCGGGACATCCAAGCCTATTTCTGAATTACAGGGTTGGTGAAAATCAGTTAGTGGATGGCTTATAACTTTGGTGCCACTCAATGAAACTGCAATATCATTCTAGACCTGACCCTGAATAGTTCTGCAAAGTTTGGTGCTGTTTTGCCAAAAGGGATCAAAAGTAGAGGGGGGTCCCAAAATATTTGAAAGGCTTATAAATTTGGTGCCATTTGACAAATCTGCTCAAAAGTTTGCAAACAGATTTTAGACTCTGAATTTGTCAAGAAGGGGGCAAAATTAGAGGGGGGGTCTCAACATACTTAGATGGTTTATAACTTTGTTGCCATTTGACGATTATATACTGAACCTTGAATGTATGTCCCAAATCTGAATGGATTTTGTTAAGTGGAGGCTAAATTCTATGACTATTTTATGTACATACATTTTGACACTTTTCCCAAAACAATACATGTGCGGCTTTGCAGCAAACTCATGCAAGGAGCATTGGCAAGGACCTGAATGCATGGTTTTGCAAATGTGTTTTATTTTTTGAAAAATGTCATAATGTGGGTACACAAAATATAGATATACCTTTGGTGACTGAGGTATAGCCGGTGGCCATGGGTAGTGGACAGATTGTCTGGGTCATGGCCAGAAGGGACCGGCAATGGGGTTAAAGAGGGCATGGCCACCAGGGACCGGCAATGTGGTAAAGTGTTTCAAAATCGGTATAGGTTAGAACGGGGAAAGAAATTCTGTTCCTGGCTACAGCCCGAAGTGCTGGACAGGATTGCAACAAACATTTGCGAGGTGCATCAGCAAGGACCTAAAAGCATGGTTTTGCAAAACTCTCCTGTGTTTTATTTTTTCTAAAGAGTGAAAATGTAAGCACAAAAAATTGTGATATAACTTTGGTGCCCGCGCAATGGGCCAGGCCCTGAGCAAGGACAAATGTGTACTCTAATTTAAATATCAGGGCATGAGGCATGGTCAAAGCCCTAGGTTTGGATGGGAAAGAAATCTACTTGTGGCTGCAACCCAGAGTTCTGGATGGGATTGTAGCAACGTTGTGCGAAGAGCATCAGCAAGGACCTGAAAGTATGCTTTCGGAAATCTGTCCTGTGTTTTACTTTTTTTTAAATTGAAGCGTAAGTACACAAAATAGTGATAGAACCTTCGGCAAGGACAAATGTCTACTCAGATTTGCCTATTGGGGTATGTGCTTCTGATGACTCGCATAAGTATGCATTGCAAAAAATATGTTTGTTAAAGGAGCTTTATAGTTCCTTCATATATGTTAAATGAGGAATTAATAACGTATACATAGTGATGTAACTTTATGAAACATTTTCACTTATAAAAACCTAAAGAAACATTACGGTTAAGATGTACCCCACCCATGGCACTCCTCTGCCCCAGCAGTTATCTAGTGGCCTCCCACCTTTGGATCCATTCGTACTGCCCCTTTTATTTATGCACTTCTGTCACTGCACAATGCATATATGCATTTATAGAAGCACTATGTAAAATGTTGAGGTATACGTACGGGAAATGTAGCTGCACAAGATTTGTAAAACATTGTTAAGTGGCAGTTGGTGCATGGACGTTTAATCTGTTGATAGGCTATATGCAGAGTTTTTTTACGTGACTGGTGGATATATGTGTGAATCATTTAAAGCAGGCAATGATGGAGTGTTACAAACATAACAGTAAAAAGAGTAAAAGGGCTGTTTTGTGTGATGGTGTGCACGTGCAATTTGGGTTTCCTAATAAGGCATGGTCTAGACAGGGGAATGTGGGGACTGGAAAGTTATAAACAGCAGTGGTTTATGGTGTTTATTGTATTCTAGAGAGAGGGATTTTGGACAGAATTTTTTTTCTGAGCTTTTTTCTTTTTCTCTAGTATACAATTGTCTATTATTTCCATTAGCATAGTAGAAAATGCTAATGGGAATGTTGGAGAATCTTATTGAATCGAACTACTTTACTGAAAAATGTAAAGTAGATGGAGGCTATATGCTTATTGTTTTAAGTTCTATTTCTTAACTGTGTTTTAACTGTGAAAGGTTGTTCCTAAAGGGACCTTTTTTAATGTTTTTTTTTCTTTTCTTTTGCAGGAGAGGCCAGAAACTAAGGCAGAGCGAGAAATGAGCTATTGGGGACCAACCACACATATTGAGGGGCAGGTGGACAGGGGAAGATGTTGCACATATGTTAAATCTAAGGTAGAGGGCAGTGCTCCTTGATTACAGCTTCAAAAGCACTTTGATATTGTTCCCGCATGCAGAGTGGTGTGTTGCATTATATACAGAGTACTATCGTTTTCGTCGATATGGATCAACAGCCTCTTTTATTGCTTGCAAGGTAGCTGGTGGGATTTTGTGACCAACTTAAGTAGGCTTTGTGGTTACAGCATTGGTTGAGAAAGATGAGGTAGAGGAAGACAGCCTACTACTTGATAAGAAAGGAACAACATTTCTGAGAGCATTGCGGTAGATGGATTTGGTGTGGCGCTGCATGGAGATGGTCCCGTAGGAGTTCTGCCCAGGTTGTCCGCGACTGAGTACACTCAGTGCATTTCACTTTGGTAGATTTAGCCTTTGGTACATTTAGAACAATGGTAAAGAACTGTCACACCCATGCTTCTCTCTGTGTATTAGAGGTAGGCACTTCTTCTACCTAATCTTCCTGGTCTTCTTGATTGTCTTTTGAAGTATTGCGCTTCTTTCGTTGTGTAGGTCCTCCAGCTAGTGGTGTTGGTGGTGGCGGCTCTTTGGGAGGAGGGATGGCAATAGCTGATGCCATTTTTAAGCTAAATAACAGTTTTCCTAATATTCTTCCAAGTATGTGCTGTGTGCTAGATTGTTAATGTAAAATGAGTAGGAATAGGTTTAGGAGCTGTGCAAAGGTACATTTTGACATTTAAAATGCATACATCAGCTGAAAATGCAGTTACGAACTGTTCGCGAAGCACTGACCCATTCTGACCCGTTCGCGAAATGCGGACCCATTTGCTGACACATGATCATGCTGCGCACAGTGTGGTCACGTGACACTGTCCGAAAAGTCTGCAATGACGTCAGATTTTTGCGAACATCGGCAAACACATAAACAGTGGAAAAAGTTGCAAAAAGTGTGCAAAAGTGGTAAAAAAAATGATGCTAGAAAGTTGGGAATGGCAGAGTTTTAAGGTGATATCAACAGCTTACAGCAAACACTCAGTAAATCAATACTGTAATTTATACGTAGTCAGTTATTTATTAATAATCATGTTTTAAGAAATACTCATTTAATTAAGTAAAAAAACGAGAGCACAATCACTATCGCTTGTAATAATAAAGACTAAAACACTGTCTAAAAAACAGACACTGTAGTCGTGACATATAAACCTAAATAGAGTTAGGTAGCGTGTATCTAATTAACGTTAGGGGAATTTTTTGATTATTGTCGAGGCATTAGCCTTATTTCAACAGTCAAAAATCATATTCTTTGAGTACATTATTCGTCAATCTAGTTATTTCTTGCCTAGAAGGAGAAAACTCGACATGTTTCAGTTCTCACACAGTTATTACGGAACTTTCTCTAGGAGGTATGTCACTGTATTTTCTAATATTACAGTAAAAAACAAGAACTGCTGTGAAGGCATTGGTTGGTGTCAGTCATCGTTCTTGTTGGCAGTGTTAAACATCGAACTTTCGTGTTCAGACTGAAGCTGTTGATAATAAACATAAAAACAAAAAAAGTAGGTAAGCTATAATTGTTTTGGTACTTTATATGATCTAATTTCATATCGTACTTAACTAGGGAAAAAAATTACCTAGTCTAGTAGCTTTGAGTGGACTTAGAAGGGTCAGATCCTGAGAGAAGCAGGAGTTAGTCCTCTTTGTCTGCTATTGACTCTGGTTTGAATCGGTTGAGACCCTGACTCGACATCGATCATGACCTTCATTCCTACTGCTTTCTTTGCTATCTTCTTGCACTGTGTGATTATTATTCTAATCACAGAAAATCCAAACATGATCATCACTAACAATGCTCCAAGGAACTTGAAGATGTTCACCATCTTCCATCTTGATGTTCAAGTTCATCAGCATCGTTATGGAATATCTCAAGGTCCTATTCTCTTCTTCATGAGAAGGTATGAATGTGCTACATGATTCTCTGATTTTGGCACAAACACCACCATCCATAGCTGTAATCATGTCCAGGACATATCTATTCTGAAGAATTCTCAGTATTATGACTCTCAACTCTTCTTTAATAGCATTGAATCCCTTTATGGTAGTGTTGATTGTCTGCAGGAGCTCCCATCTAATAATCTGTAACTGTTTTGCATTTGCCATCATATGGATCCCTGGCATGAAGATTGTTGCCAATGCTGCCGAAGTCTGACTGAACAACCTTTATTCATACGGAATAGAGTTAAATGCATCTATTGATTTAGCTGAAAAGTAGTTTTCTCG
Source organism: Ambystoma mexicanum (assembly GCF_040938575.1). NCBI lineage: Eukaryota > Metazoa > Chordata > Amphibia > Caudata > Ambystomatidae > Ambystoma > Ambystoma mexicanum. Next base: position 304,280,126 of record NC_090923.1, on the reverse strand, counting down.
CTTTGTTCGATCGAGAAATTCAACTGATCTCCTCTTTCACATGTGAGCATCTGCTTTTGGAAATTCCCCAATGTTCAGGTCACTCTTCGGAATCATCAATGCTGGAACAAGGACGATCACTATAGAACACAGCCCTCCCCAGTCCCTAGGCAACTTCATGTAAGCTTGGGATCCACAGGCCCAGTAGTGGTCCATTATCACTACTGTTACAACCTTCATTCCTGGTAAATCAAGAATTCGACTGCACTGCTGATTCATTTCAACCTTTCTCGTGCCATTGTTTCTAAAACATAGTTCTGCATTGGCTAGAGGCACTATCTGCAGCGGGTCTCCTTTGTCATCAACCCATGTCAGCAGTTTTGCAATCTTCGACCAATGCTGTTTGCATTCTTTATCTGCAGATTTTATAACTGGTTCATAGTATCCTGTAAGTGCTAATGCTCTACATATGACCAGGCCTTCCATCCCATCAATCTGGAAAAAGCACTGTTTTCAGCTGCCCCCTCTCCTTGCATCTTCGTATTTCTTCATCATTTTCACTTTGACAATTAAGCTTTCTGTTTATTTCCCATCTGATTCCTGCTCCCTTCATTCCAGGTTGTTCATATCTTATCACATGATCTCTGGTGTGTGCTCCCCATCTTGTCTTCGAATCTTGCACATAATCATCATCTTCTGGAGCTGTCCACCAGGTTACCCATACCAAAGATGCTGTTTGGCCCTGCAACTGACCTCTCGCATGGCAGAGAGCAAGGTGCATCAGGCAATGAGCTTTATGGGTTTCTACTTCTATAGCTATGATTATCTTGGAATTTCCCACAGCATAAGGTAGGAGAACACAAACATAGCAACAACTATAATTGGATGTCCCTTTCCCCACCTATTTTATGTGTTGATACCACATGTCATTGCCCAAATGTGTTGTACTGTCTAGATAATTATTTAACTCATAATCATCTTCCCTTGTGCTTCCCCTATGTCTCCCTCTTGCAAGGAGGGTGCATGCATAATGCTCATGAAGAACATCCATAAGAGTCCTTCCTACAGGGGGAATTATAGGAACACTTGTCAGAGAAATGGGTGACCTTACATGTGTCACTGGTGTAGCCATAATCACAAATGGCCTTGGTCTCTTTGCAACAGGTGATTCTGCCTAGGCCATTGGAGTGGGAAGAATCAAACAGACTCATACCTTTTCTGGACCAAGGAAGTAGACAGTGTGGACTAGCGAAATCAGAAAAACTATAATAAATGCTGTGAACGCATATATCATGCACCAATACATCAGTCTATTTGCAATTCTCCACACATCATTGAGTTTGCTCACTTTGCTACTTCCAACATTCCTCGTTCTACCTGTGTACTGATTTAAGGAAGGAAAAATCCTTGTTAATCAGGCAACTCTGTTAGATGGTCAGGCAGCTGCAAGATCTGTTCAAATATCACCTTAAGTAGCTTCCTAATTGCAGGGCCATTTTTAGGATCTTGCAGAAACACACGTATGTTAGTACTACACCCAACAAGAGTATACAAACAAAAACAGTGAGAAGCAACCTATGGGCATCAGCATCTGATAGGACAATGCGGTTAACCAAAGAGAAACTCAGTGAGGAATGAATCAGGAAACTGCTCCCTTTTTCCAATCATCAAACTCGAAGTCTAGATTTGGCATATTTAGCACTTCAACACTTTCTAAAGTCCAATTCAAAGATTCCTGTGACTCGAGAACTTTACTTAGCACTCCTGCTAAAATATCTATTAAGAGTGTCTAAACTTGCATTTATTTAATCAGCAATCTTAGTGTCCTTCTTCCTCATCATCGATTGAGTCTGCTCGTGCTGAACTTCTTCTTCTTGTCTTGCTTCCGAATCAACGGTTCGGGGTACATCAGTCTCACCAGCATATGGTTTGATGTCATACAAGTGTATCCATGCACGTCTTTCTTGAACTTTTACTGCTGAAGGAGTAACATTCTCAACAATAAAGGCACCACTAAAACGGGGCTCGAGCCACTTCCTTGTGAAGTTAGGCACTAGGACTGCATCTCCCCATAACATTCTAGGTACAGGTAAAAGTTCTTGAAGTTTGGTTGACAAATGGTCTTCATCTGTGTCCTGAGACCGACACCCCTTCCGCTTGAGTTGATCTGAAATGATAGAGATACTAGCTGTCATACATGTCGAATACGTACGTAACTCATTTCCTAACAATTCTGCAGTCTTCTGGGCATCACTTTTGCTCCTCGATGGAGGAGACAAGGTGTTCTCATTCGCCTCTCTGTTACTAACTTGTGGGGTGTGAGGTGGTGGTCCGACCTGGGCTGATTCCTTAATGCATATAATGCTAGGGGCATGCAAAACAGCCATACCTGTCATGATGCCTGTCCCCGGGAAACCAGACCAGGCCCAGCAGCCCCGGAAGCAGGCATCACGCCATTTGGAGCATGCCCAAAAGCCCCAGTTAGGGGCTTTTTGGGTGCAGTCCTGGCACCTTTGGCGCCAGGTTCATTAATGATAACTTACCTAAAGCAGACCATGCTGCTTACTCACCTGATGCAGACCATGCTGCATGAAGACCTAAGCCAAATGAGGCTTAGGAGGGACTATTTTAATGCAGGGACTATTTTCTTACCTGGGTGGGGCAGTGGAAGAATACTTACCTGGGACTTCTTCCAAAGCTATTTAAACCACGCCCGGACAGCCACACGTGCTTCGCGTTATTCTGCAGTAGCAGCGTAACGCTCACCGTGCCTGCAGCAGCTTCCAGACTTCAGCCACGCCCGTCTACACTCTGGAGCTCCTGAACCCTGCAAGGAAAGCAGAAGGAAAGGTTAGAGCAAGAGTTTTATTCATACTCACCTGAATCCTGCATCTTCCTGACTTGGACCTGGAAGAAAGAATCCATTAGACGCTCTTGCCGCGCCTCCTGCAACGCCGCGCTGAACTCACCTGTTGCCATTTTCAGCATTCCTTCACGCGCATCTTCAGTTCGCGGCCGCTCTTCATCACCTATGGACGTAATAACAATAAGGTGAGCAACAGAGAGTTATCTAAGACAACAAAGGCAAATATTAAGACTTACTTGAGATCACCGGGGATACTCACCTAAGTCTGTAGCGGAATGTTTCCCCATAGGGGCCAGGGTGCGGCGGAGATGCGGAGGAGGGCAACCTAGGGGAATTGGACAGAGTGAATTCCAGACGTTTTGAACTCTTTATAACTATTACCTCTACGGAGTCAACACCGTCTGCAACTCGCCAACTTCCCACACCAGTGAGGCAACTGGTCATCTACGCGCCCCTGCACTTGAAGCAGGATGGAGAGTTCATCTTTCCAGATTATCAGGTGAGAATCTAAAGGAGTCCCAAAGTAATTAATGGGGAGAAGGTGGGGTTAAGCTTAAACCTCACAGGTGGTTAATTCCCCCTTTCTGCATTACAGAAGAGTATTCATACGAGCCACACAGACCAAGCTGGGTGGTCCGGTCCACTCCGTCATCTCGGCGCTCCGTGTATCACTGGAAGAAGTAACATCAGGCCGGTCCAGATCAACGCCCCCGTGGACACCAGGTGAGCGTAACAGAATGCGAAGACCACCCACAACAAGCCACCTGGGCGTTATGGAGACCTCAGAGACAGATCAATTAGCCCAATTATTAGGGGAGCTAAGGGCTGAAGTGCATGCCGCCCGCCAGGAAACTAATGCCCTTAGGAGGGAGCTGATAGTTTCGAAAGAACGAACGGATGATCTAGCCAGACAGTTATTGCAAAACCAAGCTGGGCAAACGCCACTGCCTGGCCTCGGGGCAGGTCCAGCTCCTGTGTCATCGAGCAACCCTGTTCAAATACACTTACCAGGGGCTGTTCCATTGGCTCCACCCGAACGTTTTACCGGAGACCCAAAAAGGTTTGCCGTATTCATGAATCGGTGCCGCTTACACTTCTTATGCAGACCTGCAGCCTTTCCGAATGATCAAGCCAAGGTAGCCTTTGTGCTGTCATACCTCAGTGGCAGCGCAGCAGACTGGTCCATTCCTCTAGTTAATCAAGATGACCCCATTCTTCGGGATTTCCAGGGATTTCAAGCAAGCATGGAAAGACTATTTGCTCGACACTCCCAGGGTCAGGCCCTGGATAACGAACTCTTATCCCTACGACAGGGGAATCAGGATCTTCTTTCCTACATTGCAACCTTTAACAGATTAATAGTGGAAAATGAATGGCCAGAAGTAAAAAGAATCACATTGTTCCATCGAGGGCTTTGAGGAGAACTCAAAGATGTCTTGGCCCAGATCGTGAACCCGCCTCAAGATTGTACCGAATATATAAATTTGGTGGTCCAACTTGATCATAGACTTCAAAATAGGAAGGCCGATAAAGCCAGGTTTGAAAACAGAGCCTTGGTCAGAACTCATATCAGCCCCAAGGGAGCAGAGACTTCAGAACCCATGCAAATCGGAGGGGTGAGAGGACCCTTAACTCAGAAAGAAAGAGATAGAAGGTGACAAATGCAGCTATGCCTATATTGCGGGAATTCCGGTCATTTTTTGCTGAACTGCCCCATAAAACCGCCCAAAAAGGTGGTGGGGGCTGCGGATAAAAACTCTGACTTGGGAAACGATCCCGCCCGACAAGCGTAGAGGTCCGCTTGCCGAGCTCGAAGAAGGACACTCAGACCTCGCATTTCACCATTCCAATGATCCTCGTAGATCCGGAACAGCCATTTCGGATGCACGCGGTAAAAGCGTACGTAGATAGCGGAGCCATAGGAAACTACGTGGACAGTGAACTGGCTTCCAGAATGAACCTGCCTCTCGCCCAGAAACCCACTCTAGATGTCATTACCACAGTTGATGGAACGGAAATTGCCTCAGGCCCCGTAACTCACTCCACCACAGAAATGACATTGCTGGTGCAGGATGGGCACCGAGAGATTTTGGTGTTTGATTTAATCAAGGCTCCGCAGTTTCAAGTAATACTGGGGATACCTTGGTTGGAAAAACATAATCCTAGTATCGATTGGCAAGAGAAGAGAATTACCTTCCCAGAATGTGCGAACACCTGTTACCCAATAAAATCTCAGAACACGGGCCTGGCTTCAGTAACTCCAGCTACCATACAACTACCTACTGAGTATCTAGAGTTTCAAGACGTCTTCCAAAAAGAACAGGCAAATACCTTGCCCCCACACAGATCATATGACTGTCAAATAGACCTCATGACAGGTGCACAACCTCTTTGCAGCAGGATCTATGCCCTTACGGAGCCCGAAAATCTTCATTTACGTCAATACCTGGACCAATACCTTGCTAACGGTTTTATTCGCCCATCTAAATCCCCAGCATCTTCTGCTTTGTTCTTCGTGCCAAAAAAGGAAGGCGACCTCAGAACGTGCATAGGCTATCGCGCACTGAACCAAATAACCATTAAGAATCGGTATCCGTTGCCTTTAATTCCGGAATTACTTGATCAAGTAAAAGAAGCCCGCATATATACTAAACTAGACCTCCGGGGGCCGTATTATTTGGTACGTGTCAAAGAAGGCGACGAGTGGAAAACTGCTTTTCGCACGAAGTATGGATTATTTGAGTACCAAGTGATGCCTTTTGGATTATGCAACGCGCCGGCAGCCTTCCAGTTCTTCATGAACGATGTCCTCAGAGAACTTATCGATGTTTGTGTCGTCGTTTATATTGATGACTTCTTAGTATACTCCTCATCAGAATCTGATCATATCAAGCATGTCCGAGCAGTGTTAGAAAAGCTACGCCAGTACAAACTATATGCCAAATTGGAGAAATGCGTTTTCCACACCACTGAAGTGGAATTTATAGGATTCATTTTATCCCCGGGAGGAAGTCAATTCATCTCGCATTTCTGGAAAAAATGCTGCCAACTGGCACAAATAGATGTCAGGCTTTCCACTAGCCACCACCCCCAGACCGACGGCCAAACAGAGAGAACTAATCAGACTCTCGAACAATATTTACGTTGTATGCTACATCAGTCTGAAGGCAATTGGAAGGACACCCTATGGATCGCTGAATATGCGTACAATAATTCAGTACACTCAGGAATTGGGCACAGTCCCTTTTGTACCATATACGGACATCATCCTCGAACCTCGGATTTGGATTCACCCCAGCATTTAGAGATGCCCGCAGTAGATCATCTTCACACAGTCATTACTCAAACCTTTAAGGAAGCAACAGAACATTTACGAAAAGCCAAGGAAAAATACAAGAAAAACGCTGATCAGCTTAGAAAAGAAGCACCACACTACAAGATAGGGGACCAAGTGTGGTTATCTACTAAGCACATTCCTCTCAAAGGAAAACAGACCTTTAATCCCAGGTATTTGGAGCCTTACTCCATCAAGGCCATTATTAACCCAGTGGCTGTCGAGTTGGAACTACCTGCTCATATGCGAATCCATCCCGTCTTCCACGTGTCTCTTTTGAAACCAGTGCAACCGGGAACTAGGCTAACCGACCCACCTGAACCTATGCTCATAGACGGAGAACCCGAATACGAAATCAAGAATATTTTGGACTCAAAAAGAGTGAGATCTAAACTCTTTTACCTAATTGACTGGAACGGTTATGGTCTGCAGGAAAGGTCTTGGGAACCTAGTGACCACGTGCATGCACCTCGTTTGGTGAAGCGGTTCCACCGGGAATTTCCAGACAAACCACGGCCAAGGAGATTAACGACTTTGGGAGGGGGCCTTGAGGGGGAGTGCTGTCATGATGCCTGCCCCCGGGAAACCAGACCAGGCCCAGCAGCCCCGGAAGCAGGCATCACGCCATTTGGAGCATGCCCAAAAGCCCCAGTTAGGGGCTGTTTGGGTGCAGTCCTGGCGCCTTTGGCGCCACGCTCATAAGGACAAAGTCAGTCCTGGCGCCTTTGGCGCCAGGTTCATTAATGATAACTTACCTAAAGCAGACCATGCTGCTTACTCACCTGATGCAGACCATGCTGCATGAAGACCTAAGCCAAATGAGGCTTAGGAGGGACTATTTTAATGCAGGGACTATTTTCTTACCTGGGTGGGGCAGTGGAAGAATACTTACCTGGGACTTCTTCCAAAGCTATTTAAACCACGCCCAGACAGCCACACGTGCTTCGCGTTATTCTGCAGTAGCAGCGTAACGCTCACCGTGCCTGCAGCAGCTTCCAGACTTCAGCCACGCCCGTCTACACTCCGGAGCTCCTGAACCCTGCAAGGAAAGCAGAAGGAAAGGTTAGAGCAAGAGTTTTATTCATACTCACCTGAATCCTGCATCTTCCCGACTTGGACCTGGAAGAAAGAATCCATTAGACGCTCTTGCCGCGCCTCCTGCAATGCCGCGCTGAACTCACCTGTTGCCATTTTCAGCATTCCTTCACGCGCATCTTCAGTTCGCGGCCGCTCTTCATCACCTATGGGCATAATAACAATAAGGTGAGCAACAGAGAGTTATCTAAGACAACAAAGGCAAATATTAAGACTTACTTGAGATCACCAGGGATACTCACCTAATTTCGGGTCGGCGCGACCTCCTCCGCATCTCCGCCGCACCCCGGCCCCCATGGGGAAACATTCCGCTACAGAATTACCCGGTTGCGGTAAATGCTTCAATCCACGGATCTTCCTCCGAATGGATGCCTGAAAAAGAAAAGACCACAGGTTAGAGCAAGCTTCCCTCTTTATTCCAAAACAGCTTTTATAAACACTTACCTGCGCATCTCTGGTTGCCACGTGAACTCTTTCCAGATCCATAAGGGCAACCTAAGGGAATTGGACAGAGTGAATTCCAGATGTTTTGAACTCTTCATAACTATTACCTCTACGGAGTCAACACCGTCTGCAACGTGCCAACTTCCCACACCAGTGAGGCAACTGGTCATCTACGCGCCCCTGCACTTGAAGCAGGAAGGAGAGTTCATCTTTCCAGATTATCAGGTGAGAATCTAAAGGAGTCCCAAAGTAATTAATGGGGAGAAGGTGGGGTTAAGCTTAAACCTCACAGGTGGTTAATTCCCCCTTTCTGCATTACAGAAGAGTATTCATACGAGCCACACAGACCAAGCTGGGCGGCCCGGTCCACTCCGTCATCTCGGCGCTCCGTGTATCACTGGAAGAAGTAACATTAGGCCGGTCCAGATCAACGCCCCCGTGGACACCAGGTGAGCGTAACAATACATTCTTCAATGTCAATTTCAATTTAGCAATTCTCTATTTGAGAAGACCGTTGAGTCTCTCACATATCATGTTCGCTTGCGAGTGATAAGCAGAAGAAAACGTGATTTATGCTATACAGTAAGCTAATATGTTCAAATACTTCATTAACAAAATGGGGCCCATTGTCGGATCTCAGCACTTCGCTTACTCCCCATCTGGGAAAGACTTCCCTGACTAAATACTTTGATGCCCAAGTGGCATCAGGGTGTGTACAAGGACCTGCTTTGATCCACCTAGAAAAGGGACACACTACCACTATCATATATCTGTATCCACTACATACTTGCAGCATATCAACATATTTATTTATTTGCATTTTTAAAGCGCACAGCTGCCCTCGGGCATGGTGGCGCTGTTACAAGAAAGTTTACTTGTCATAGGTGAGTATCACATAAACAATGGGAACATGGTTACAGACATAGCTAAAGTTCCGAGGTTACATGGGAACAGTGAGCGTGGGTAAAGTTATATATTACAGACATAATTCACATTGCGGTAGTATTTTAAGTAGGATTCACTTAAATAAAGTGGTTTTCAGTGCCTTTCTGAAGGCCATGAGGGATGTTTCAGCTCTCAGTTTGGGAGGTAGGGAGTTCCAAGATTTTGGCGCTAGGACTTCGAAATTCGAGCCACCAGCTTTAGCCCTATTGAAGTTGGGGACTGAGAGTTGGTTAGCGTACAGGTCCCTTTTGGGTATGAGTGTATGGACTGGTTGTATATGTTCAGTAAGGTAGCTTGGGGCAGATTGGGATATGCATCTGTGGGTAATGGTGAGAGTCTTGAACTGGATGCTCTCTTTGACTGGGAGCCAGTGGGCATTTTGTCTTGCTAGGGAGATGTGTTCCCTCCTAGGAATTTTGAGGGCTGCTCTCAAGGCGTTGTGCTGTGTGATTTGAAGTCTATTAATGTTTTTGGCAGAGGTGCCTAGTAGGAGGACGTTGCAATAATCCAATTTGGCACCTATGGTGGCCCTGGTGATATTGAGGCAGTTTATAGTGGATAGGTGAGGCTTTACTGCATTGATTATTTTAGTTGTTAGGGCTGCTGAAGAGGAGATGTAACTAACATGTCTATCCATGGACAGGGTTGAATCTAGGTATACTCCCAGAGTTTTTACAGCAGAGGAGACCAAGATTACCGAGTTCTCAATTAAGAAGGTGCTGTATTTGTTGTCTAGTTTGCTGAGGGATTCTTTAGCGCCCACCAGTAAGATCTCTGTCTTATCTCCATTGAGACAGAGGCCATTGGCTGCCATCCAGGCCTGGATGATAGCATATGTGTTTTGTAGGGTTTTTAGGTCTTGCTCGTAATCACCAGTTAATGGGAGAAGAATTTGTGTATCGTCGGCATAATTGGGGAATGTTATGCTGAATGATTCTAGGTCGTTGAATAGAGGGAGTGTGAATAGGTTGTATAGTGTGGGGGAGGTGCAGGAACATTGTGGTACTCCGCAGTTGATGGGGGAGGGAGTGGCCGACGCTTGGTCTGAGTAGACCCTCATCGCTCTGCCCTCCAGGAAGGATGAGGTCCATGTTGTGGCTTCAGTAGAGAAGTGAGCTGTATTGGTGAGGTGTGTCTTTAGGGTTTTATGGTCGACTAGGTCAAACGCAGCCGACAGGTCAAGGAGTAGGAGGATGGCACATTTGCCTTTATCCATATTTTTTAGGAGTTGGTTTTTTAGGTCGAGTAGCGCTGACTGGCGTGGACGAAAACCGGACTGTCTCTTGCCTAGGATGTTGTGAGATTCAAGAAAGGCTTGTATCTGTAGATAAGCAGGATTTTCTGCAAAAATGGCACTGTTGTAATAGGCCTGTTGTTGGGCGAATCTGGGTCTAGAGTGGCCTTTTTTAGCAGTGGGCGAACCCAGGCTTCCTTGAGAGAGGAGGGTACTGAGCCAGTGGCAAATGATGCGTTGATAAAGGTTGCAATGAACGGCGCTAGGGATTCAGCGCAGTCTTTGATTATGTTTGCTGGACAGATGTCCCCTTTGCAGAGTGAGGGTTTTATTTGTTTCATAATGTGTAAGGAGCGGTTACCTTTCTAAAGGTAAATGGCGGTGGTGGATTGCTATTGTGTTGGATAGGGTGCTTAGGGTTAGGGGCGGTCCGCATTTTGTGAGGAGACTTGGGTAGATTGTCAAGGTTGGCTTTGATGTTCTTTTGGAGTAGGTCTATTTTGTCAAGCATAGCCTTCTGGATGTCATTACACCATTTTCCGTCTTTGACTTTTGATGTTTGGATGTGGGAGGTATGACTAGCTCATTGAAGATAGCGAATAGTTCTTTTGAGTGTGATTGGCATTGTTGATTCTAGAATTATATGTAGCAGTTTTAGCTTTGGCTACGGCATTTTTGTATTGTTTAACAATAGTTAGGTATGAGTCACGTAGAAGGGTGAGGGGCAGAATTGCCATTTTTTAAGAGCTTGTCTTTTGAGTGTTTTTAGGTCGCGTAGGTCTTGGTTGAACCATGAGTTGGCGTGGAAGAGTTTTTTTGCTTTTTTAGTCTCTAATGGGGCAGTTGTGTCGATGACCTCTTTAATAGTGGTGTTGTAAAGTTTGACTAGTTCTTTAGGGTTATTAGAGATGGGTGATGCTAATGCTGAGACTTCTAGGCATGGGCAAATTCTCTCTTTAGTGAGTAGTTTTTTTAGATCTGGCTAGGGCAGCTGGCATGGGAAGTTTTGAGTAATAGCTGCGTTCGTTGGGATTTAGAAGTGGATGAGGTGGTGATCGGTCCATGGTTGTGGCATGTTTGAGCTGATATCTGCCCTACAGTTGTGGTCGACTAGCCAATCTAGTATGCGGCCTTTAGTGTGAGTGGCAGAGTCAACTCTCTGGATGAATTGTAGGTCCAGAAGGGCTTTAGCAAAGTTTTTGCTGTGTTTGTCCTTTGTGTCATTGAATCCGAGATTCAGGTCTCCCAGGAGTATGGCTTTAGTATTCAGTTTGAGGTTGTTACCTAAGAGGTGCAGGATGTCGGCTTGGAAGTTCAAGAATGGGCCTGGAGGCCGGTAGATAAGGTGCATTGTCATGGTGTCGTTAGGTAAGAAGGACATTTTTACTGATAGGGCATCAAAGTTCTCGGATGTGATGGATTTAATTTGTCTAGCCTTCAGTGTTTCTTTGACTATTAGGGCCACACCTCCGCCTTTGTGTGTTGGTCTATCTTGACGGAGGATGATGTAGGTGGGGGGGGAGGGACTGGCATATGGCTGGTCCAGAAGTTTCATGATGGTCAATATTTAAATGCTGAAAAGGACCATTCGGTCGAGGAATCACTACTCTGATTGTTCGTAGTGTGTGTCCAGCGATAAACTTTTTACCTACGATGCAAATTACTACATAAAATGCTGTTCTAACAGGTTCGGTACAAACCAGTCCTCCGCAATAGCTGCTGCAAGGCTTTCCCTAGTTACATGCGCAGAGTAGTGCAGCAACAAAGCTACAGGCATCACCGGCTTTCCAGTACTGTCCTGTCGCCACAATGCTTTAGAGGGGGATAAAGAACACCCCCTTCATTTCCACAATTCCTGCTATTCCTGCGGAGCACAGCCTTGAACCTCCATCAATTGCATTCTTGACAAATGATTAAACCCTTAATTTACAATCATAATTGTGACTACTTTTTCTTTTACATCTGGAGTTTCAGAATTTGAAATATCTGGTGAATATGCAACCCTTTTGGCCTCTTCGTCTACAGCTTCATTCCCATGTGAGATAAAGTCAGTTTTCTTAGTATGTGCTGCTCATTTAACTATTGCGATGGCTACTGGGAGTTGCAGTGCCTTGATAAGCCTGTCCAATAATGCTGCGTGTTGCACTTGAGTGCCGTCTGCTCAGAGGTAGCCCATCCTTTTCCAACATGCTAGCCCTGCATGCATGGTTGACATCACATAGGCGGAGTAACTGTACACTGTCACTTCCTGCCCTGCATGTTTCCCGAGTGCGACAAGAAGCACCACTAATTCTACTTCTTGTGCCGAAAAGTGAGACGGTAGTCTTGCACTTGCTACCACCTTAAATTCCACATTGGCTCTGTGTCTTACCACAGCTGAACCTGAATGCCTTTCCCCATCAGTTTGATCAATTTTTGAAGACCCATCAATAAAGAGAATCTCCCCCCTGCTAGCGCATTCTCCTTTACTCAAGGAATATCATCGTAGAACTCTTCGTAATTAGCTCAATCATGCACATGCTCAACCTCTGCCACAGGCTCAGCTACAAACATGGCAGGGTTCACTATTTTACACCTGACTATTTTGATTGCTAGATTCGATATAACTACATCATATGCGGAAGCCCTCTGAGATGTCAATGTACCCTTAGGTTTCTCCAAAATAGCACACAATGCATGCTCAACAAACAATATCATAGAAAACCCCATCACGATACAAGTAGACTTCTCTATTGCAACCCCAATGTAGTCTGTGTAAGCACCTCTGTCATGACTGTCCCTTTTGTATGCAAGAACAACATAGTTGGGAATTCCTAAAACTGGAGCTGTACAGATTGCTTTTTTCAATTCATAAAACCTTTCCTCCATTTCCTCATTCCATTTACTCTTTCCTTATTCAATTGTGCTTTCTTCAGAGTCTGCAACTGTATGAACTATAATCAAATACACACACTCTAACATAGTTGTGTAATCCCAAAAACTGCTGCATTTGCTTTATCGTGTGCGGTTTTACTGTTTTCATAATTGCCTCAGCTCTTTCAGGTGTGACTTTGCTCCCTTCATGTGAGATTAACTGGCCTATGTACAACACCTCTTCTTGACAATATTGAAATGTCTCCTTATCCAGTTTATATCCATTGTCTGCTAGGATATTCATTAACTGATTTGTATATTGCCTGCCCTCATCTTCTGTCATGCTACAAACCAAAATGTCTTCTACGTACTGCAGCACAACACTTTTCAAATCAAAATTGCCTAAGTCCATCTGCAGGACCCTATTACAGATCGCTGGGGATTCACAGTACCCTTGAGGCAAACGAGTGCTCTTCAGCTTAGTTTGACGAAACGTAAATGACGCAAGGTCTTGAGAGTCCTTATGCAGAGAGATTGAGAAATACACATTTTCAAGTCAATCAACGTGAAATATTGTACCTCTGTGGGGATACTACATAGTATCATCGCCAGATTCGGAACTAAAGGAAAGTTTGCCTCTACAATCTGGTTAATTTGTCTCATGTCCTGAATTAGTCTCCACGACCCTCCTTTTGATTTTGTCACAGCGTACACTGCGGTATTACACAGTGACTCTGACGTCACTAAGATATCCTGTTCCATTAGTGCTGAAAAGGTCTTAAAAATACCTGTATCCGCCTCTCGAGACATGGGGTATTGCTCAAGGTACAATTGCTCCTGGCTTTAACTTAATCCTAACCTCCCCTACCCCCTTGAGCAGGCCTACATCATAGGGGCCTGTAGTCTATAAAGAGGTTGGCACTTTTTCCAATTCCTCATCAAAAAATGCTGGGCGTTGACGCGCTATCATCATTCGCTGTGGGACCTCTCTTTTCTCTATTCTGATCCAATATGTAATACTCATTTTGCATATTACTTCATCATCTGCTAGATCATCTCTAAACATATCTTCGTCAGTGACGTCAGTCAATCTATACCCTTCCCCAATGGCAATCACTGTTCTCCATGGCCTGCCCTCATCATCGGTTCCTTCGAGCATGGCCAATTACCCATGCACTATGGCTGCAGTTAACCCTAGGGAATAGTCTGTCCCCCCTCTCGGTCCATAGGTATCTGTGGCCTGAATAAAACTCATCAGGTATTCTCATACCATTTCTCACTAGGCCGGGTAACCATGTCAACAAAATGCGTAAGCCATGAAGAAAAACGTCTGGCTCTAATGGCATTCCTCGTAGTCCCATTTAATCTGTAAACGCCAATATAAATTCACCAACACATTCATATAATGTATCCCTGGAGTAGAACACTCTATGCGTTCATCAGTAAAAACAAAATCATCATATTTAGCTTTGTCATTAAATCTTGGGCCAGAATATTAACTGGTGTCTGCCTTCAACACAATAATGGAACAAACATGATACACTCTCCTACGAAGACTGGTAATTCATCAGTAAAAGGAACTCTGCTTGTAGCTCCAGAGAAACCTTGCGCATTCATGGCATTTCCCGACATTCAATATTTGCCCTCTCGTATACATGAACGAGTTGCACCAGTGTCTACCAAAAAAAAATGATTTGCCTCCTATGGTCACATCAACCCTTGGTTCCTCTTGTGGGTCTGGTGTCACTGATAGTACTGAACATATCAAGTCACCTGGTGAGATGTCTTATTGTGCTACATGCTTATCCATGTACCTGTAAAAGGACTTCCTCCCACCATAGTAACACCCCCTATTCTAGGTGTCAATAACTGTCCTGTGTTTGCATTCTGCTGTATCTGCATGGGTGCGTGCTGTGACTGCCCCTGCAGCAGCTTCAATGGTGCTTGTTGTGGTTGCAATGCATGTTGCATTTGCAGTGCTTGTGCTTGATACACTGTCTGATTTCGGGCAAACCCATCCCTAGCTTGTGAGCTGTATGCGGGAGGATAAGCTGTCCCCCTCTTGAGAATTGCCCATTCTATAATACCCTTGGCGTCCACATGTGCGTGCAGGAGGAGTTCTTCTGACTAGCCCTCCTTGGTTGTATCCCACTTGCACATTCTGATTATCATTCTGCATATTTTGAAAACCACCTTGATTATTTTAAAAACCATCTCTCTCTCTGCAGCCCATTCCTCTGCCTCTCGGCATAAACCCATTCCCTCCTTGATCCATCTGGCATTGATTATTCGCCTGCGATGCACCCATTGCTTACTGCATTCCCAGTCCCTCTCCATTTGTCAATACCGCCCCTTTTATGGCATACATTGACAATTTCTTTGGAACTAACTTAGCTTCCTCAAGTTTTCTAACATCTTCTTTCTTCTTATTTTTCTCTTGCAACAGCCGGCAGTGATGCGCTATAGTCAACTGTATGTCTGTCCATGGCTTTGCTTCAATTCCCACTAATTTCTCTAGCTGTCTCTGTACCTGTTCTGGCAATCCCTGACAGAATGTGGTAAAATAATGCCACTGATTTCCCTCACAGCTCCCTCTTTTCAAGAGTCCAATGTTCCTGAATGCTTTGAATATAAGCAAGCAGCTATTCGTTATCTTTGATCTTACGTGCCATAATTTCACCCATATCTGACGTATCAGCAAACTGTAGCCTGAGTGCCCTTCAGACGTCTGCTCTACAATTATTAAATGGTGCTCATCATGTGCTGTGTTCTGTGCCATGACACTTGCATAGCCTGCTCTCATCCAAATGTCATCTGCCCTTTCCCCAAGAATGGCTGCTAGGAGACCCTTAATGTCCCCTATTGCCAGAGTATTTCCTCCTGTCATTTTTTCTGGCTCATAAATCCATTTCCCACACCTGCCGTTAAACTGGGGAGTTTACACCTTAAATTATTCCTATCCATTTGTGGCCAGGGAATATACTGCAATCTGGCCCCTCCTTTCTCCAATAAAGGAAATTGCGTTGACTCAAATCCGCAATCGGCTCCCATCGTCTGCCTATCCATAGTAGGGATAATGGTTCCCAATTGCCTTCTGCCTGCCAATGACCTCACATATGGTTGTGACTCTCTTTTCTCACTATGCGATCGTCCTTTAGGTCGATCTGCATATGCCATGGGATCTGGTGTCCTATCTTTAGGCTGCTCTAGAACAGACCATCTTACTTCCTTGTCTGTCTGCAGACATCCCTCGGGTCCGCATGCACTTTCTCCCTCTCCTCCCCACAGAAGGTTTCTCTCTCTTCGTCTGACATATCTAGTGCCCAACTAGTATGACTCTCGTACCCATCACCCTTGTTTAAAGTCAGCCTGTCTAAGGACAATGCTCTATGCTCGAGACTGAACGGATCTCTTTCTTTGCTTCATGATCGGACAGCCAGGGACTGTTCTTCCTTCCCTCAGCTTCCCAATTTACTGCTTTCCCTTAAATCTTGATAGGCTCTATCGATTCTTTCCCCGATGCTCCCTATATCAAAATGATCCTATATGGTTATCCTAGATCAGGTGTGCACAACTGATTTTGTCAGAAGGCCAAATGGCCCTTACATGATGCCTATAGTGGGCCGAAATGTAAATGTGGGAGGGGCGTAAGTGTGGGGGGGGCGTTGCGGATGACCTTTTGAACCCCCAATTTTCATTAGACAAATGGAAAAAGAATGCCTTTTTGGCAGTGTACCGGACTTTATTTATATTTAAAACTTACATTTTGTAGTACACATTTCCCATTCCACTTTTATCATTTCTTTCTTTGAATGAAAAGGACATACTGGCACTAGATTAATATGCAAATCATACAGGAAGAAACAGTGAACCAGACATACTTGATCAGTGAGAAGCATTGCAGCATTTCTCAGCTGTCAGTTTCTGGATCTCGGGCTCCAGTGATGTTGTTCCTACTCTCAGGATAGCATGGAGATGTTGATCAGTGAGTCTTGTCCTTAGGCTGGATTTAAGTAGTTTAATTTGCGAAAAAACGTGCTCACAAATGTAAGTACTGCCAAACATGGATACCATCTTTAATGCTTCCCGTGAGAGATTGGGGACTTCAGCAGTTTCCAGAGATTGATAAAAGGCTAATAAAGGCATATATCTGTACTTGTTTTTGAGGGCACTACAGCATTGAAGTTCAATCACTTCCAGTTGAAGTTCAGGTTGCACATTGTCAACATCAGCAGAGAAAGGGTCTGCAAAATGTTTAAAAGAGGCTTGCTGTGATTATGAAATGTGTGAAATGATTCTCAAAAAATGTTGAAGTTCCTTCAGGAACTTCACATGCCGATAACATCCTACATACTTGTCATAGGGGAAAACCTCTGCACATGCAGGGTAGCGTACCAGCATCCCTTTCTCCGGTTGGGCTGTCAGAAGCCTTAACTTTATTTCGAAGGAAGCATCCAAGCATCCATCAATAAGGCACAAACTGCCTCAAACAGATCCGATAATAGATTTTGGCTTCCTTCCAACTTTAAATTTAAATCATTCAAATGGCTTGTTAGGTCAGTCAGAAAAGCAAAGTCGGCTACCTAATCAATATCTTGCATGACAGAAGTGTCCATTCCCTTTTCATCAAGGAATGCTTTTATTTCCTGGCGTAAAGCAAAGAATCGCTTCAGAACATTGCCACGACTAAGCCATCGAACATCAGTGTGATATAGGGCATCACCATAATTTACCTTTACCTTTTCTAAAAAAGCCTGAAACAATCTGTGATTTAAAGAGCGTGCAGAGATAACATTAACAGTTTTCACAATGAAGCTCATGACTTATGTGAATTTCAAATGTTTTGCACATAATGCCTCCTGGTGTATGATGCAGTGATAATTTCTTTAATGGACAGCCTTCTCGCCCAAGTGTCTTTTCAAGTGTCCAATGAAACCATTTTGCTCTCCAACCATGGGTGGCGGCCCATCAGTCGTCACGCCTACCAGAGTATCCAATGGCAAATTTAAATCATCGATGAATTTTTGTAAGGCATTAAAAATGTCAGCACCAGTAATCCTGCCATGCAAAGATACCAGTGAAGCCAGTTCCTGAAATACTTGGCATTCGTTATTGACCCCCCCGAATGAGAATTAGGAGTTGGGCTGTGTCACTTGCATCTGTGCTCTCATCAAGGTCAGCTGAAAAGAACTTGACATCCTTATATTGCATTTTCAGTTGGCTGTAACAATTGTCAGCCATGTCTACAATACGCTGCTGGATTATGGATACTCATCCGTGAAAGGGGAACATTTATAAAAGGATCTTTTTTTCTTTACACACTGCCTCACAAATCTCCATCAGGCAGTCTTTTACGAAATTCCCATCTATGAAAGGATGTGCTGACCTTGCAATGAGCTGTGCAACCTTATAACTCGCAAAGGTGGCACATTCAGATTCTTTTTTTTTCTGGGCAAAAACACCATGTTGCTTAGTCAGCTTTGTGTTTAGCTCCCCAGCTTTCTCAATTCTCATTCCCCCCTACAAATCTTTATATTGTGAATGTTTCATTTCACAATGGCGGTGGATATTATATTCCTTGGGGACCGCTATCTTCTCGAGACAAATGAGACACGACTAGACATTAGGTTTGGACTCGATGAAAAAAAACTTCTCAGAACACTCGCCTGGTCAATCTTTTTTTTTTTAACTGCACTGCACATTGGCAGAGACATCTTTGGGGCAAAAACAGTGATTCAATGCACCCTGGGGCCTGTGTACTGAGGTTGAGTACCAACGGTAAAGGGCAGGTTCAATGGTACTTCGGGGAAGATACAAACTCCTCTGTAATGCTCCCACTACAACAAGTCTAGAGTACATACAAATTATATACTTTTTAGACAAGCCTAGAAGCGACAACAGAACAATATCAGATACAGAACTTAGCCTTGCCAGCATACCTTTTAAAACACTTATTGATGGATGCTTCCTACAGGAATAGGGGGCTGCATAGCATATCAAATTGCTATGTTTGAATTAAGGTGGTGAATGCAGGGATTGGCTGGCCCTACTACAGTAGCCATTTGAAATTGTGGCAGAGCTGTGCCGTAAACATCCCACCTTCGAAACAAACATTCAGCCAGGGCACAAAATGTAGAAACTGGCACAAATGCACTGTTGGAAGCCTCAACATTTTAGAAAAGGCATTTTTGCAAAACTAAAACTGCCATATGGTGTACATGCCCTGGAAAGTTAGTGCTCAACATAGGACGGCAGTGGCGGGGACAATGTGTAGCAGCACTACCACATCCTTCTGTGTTTATGCTTCAAACTGCATTTGGTCTGTTAATTAAAGTATGTATATTGTATTGACCCTTGATTGGACATTCTGTTATTTTGGACTGCTATACATTGCTGTTTGGATCGGCCATACTCTAGCGAGTATAGCCTTCGTTGGGTCAGGTTTCAACAAAAGGCAAAGGCGGTACACCTCTAACTTTGCCTGTTTTAGCTTTATGTTGTTCAAAGAGCCATGCAGAGAACCCAAGCTACTGTAGTGTCATAAGAAACTGTTTTTACCTGGTCGGGTGTATGAAGTCTAAATGTATTCCCAGTTTCTAGGCTGTCTGCATGAAGGTGGATCCAGGCACTTTCTTGGTGGTTCCCCTGTCTGCTGCCTTGTCTATCTGAAATTTAGAGATGAGATCACAACATTACAAAACATCACCCAACACCACATGACGGCTACCAACCAAATACGAACCTACGCTAAGCGACATTTTTCTCTAAACTGATGCGGCCAACAGCCATTCACAGTTCTCTTGCTCTTCTTCCACTCAGTCTTACTAACAAACCCTGCCACCCTTCTTGAAATATAGATCCACCAGAGGGCCAAGAGACCACACAGGTGGCAACAGTGTGCGGTACAAAAACCTTAAACATAGCATAACATAACAGCCATCTCACTGCCTCTTCGCAGTGCAAGCACTCCTTGGAAGAGCGCCAATACACTTAATGAGGCAGTATGAGCACTTCTCAACAAGGCTGCAAAACCTCATTGTTACGGTACACACACTTCTACGGTTTAGCCTGCTTTCATTGGGATAGTAATTAGGCATATTTCTATATTAACGCCCAATGCGTTATATAGTCATGGCTAGCCTCAGTATAATTTTGCACTGTTGTACTATTGCTGTTTGAGTTGCTACAGTTGTCATCTCACAGCCCTCCTGAGATTATAGCCTGTCCTCAGCCTTGGGCTCTATGTTATAGGCTTTCAACATATTTCGACAGCATTAGTACACAGTTGTATGTCAGTTTTGGGTATCAGAGTTTTGCAAACAGACCACCTATGAACTCATGGGGTTAAAAAGGTGATAATTGGTAAGCTAGTTTGTGTCATGAGAGAAGCTCAGCCATAGTTCAATGCACTCAATTCATGCATGGGATTCCCTCCACTGTTCTTATGAGGACTGGAGTAAATCTGAACATCCTTGTGATACGACTTGGTAGAAAACGCATTTGGAGCCACAGCACAATTTTCTATCTGCCTTGAACGTGCAGCCTCCTTTTTTAGTCTAGCTCTGTCCCTCATATGCACAAAAGTCCTGGACTTCTTATGCGCTGGTCACAATAATGGACCAGGAGTGTTCTGTGGACCCAATTCTGATCCAACACCCCTCCCACCAAAAATCACTTTTGCAGTGCCCCCTGAATTATCATCCTTGCACATTCTGTGCAGCATATTGGGCCTCTCCGACCTACGTCCATCAATTTGCAATTGTTCAAAACCTGTTTGCTGGGGATCCTCAGAGGTACACTTCAAATCTCACCCCCACACGCATACATACCAATACAGTGCCCGAGCCCCCCACAACAGCATACAGACTAACAAGCATACACCATGCATACATACCAATACAGACCCGAGCCCCCCCACCATACAGACTAACAAGCATACACCATGCATAAATACCCTTACAGACCCTAACCCCCATGTCAGCATACAAACAAGCATACACCCTGCATACATATCCATACAGACCCGACCCCCCACCCCCCAACGCATCTCAACATACACACAAAAACAAACATACAGGCAGGTAGACCTGACACCCCCGCCACCATCGCTTCTCAACATGCACACAAAAACAAACATACAGGTAGGCAGACCTGAGACCCCCCCACCACCGCATCTCAACATGCACACAAAAACATACAGACAGGCAGACCCAACCCTACTTACCGGACGTGCTGGAAGGCAGGCTAGCTAGAACGCTGGCGAGGTTTGTGTTACTACAGCTGGCGTGGCAAGGCTGAAATGCCTTCCGGCATCAAGCCTATTGACCATGCCACCGAAAGTGCTGGCACTACATTGGAGCTACGTGGTGCGTGTGTATGGAGCCAATAAGGGTCAGTGTTTCGTCCGGCCCGGAAGACCAACAAAGAATTTTCCTAATGGAGGGCGGCTGATGCTGCTTGTGGGCCGGACAAAACAGCATGGCAGGGCGCAACTGGCCTGCGGGCTGTAAGTTGTGCACCCGTGTCCTAGATGGTCCTGCCGTTGCTCCCTGTGATGGGAGGAACCTCTCTATATGGCTCCATGATATTACTGGACTTGGTTCCATTAACTCTTTCTGAATGCGATCGATATGACGTTCCCTTTGTCTCCTTTTTTGCCCCGTTTCTTTGTCCAAAACTCACTTCCTGTCTAACCCTTTCCTCTTCTTTCCTTTTCTCTTCCCTTCTTTCATTCTCTCTACGCTGTTCTTCTTCCCTTTGTCTTTGTCTTTGTATTCTCTATACCTTAATTTCTGTGCTTCTTCCTCTTCTCCCTTCTTTTCTTCCCTATCTCGTTCTTTGATTGCTCTCTGCCTGTTGTCATACTTACTTTGATCCTCTGCCCTTTCTTCCTTCTTTTTCTGTACCTCCTGATACATCTGTTTTCACCTAGGCCTGCTCTTTCTCTTATGTTCATCCTCCTCCCTGTCTTTTCTATCCTGTTCCTCTTGATCTTCCCTTTGCTTAACTTCCTCAATACTTTTCCCATTGAGCTTGAGCAATATCTGTCCACCCATCCATTAGTTCTGCACAAGCATTACCTCGTCAGCTTTCTCCTTTCCATCTCTTAATCTCTCATTCTATGTCTGTGGATATATTTCGTTGTTTTCTTTTCTCCTCTTTGTCCTGTAGGACCTTAAAGATCTCCTCTTTTCTGTTACTTTCCTCTGGACTATCATCACTGCTATAGGCAGTTGGTTCATATATGGAACTACTATATCCTGTTGCCGCCTTTAGTTTCCTTAATGGATACAATTCTACATCTTCTGTACTATCGTTGTTTACTTCAGGCAAGGTAAGGGGAGCACAAGGCTCAACACCTTGCTACCTACATTGATTAAGCATCCAATCCCCAGGAGGTGGATCTTCTGGTTCCTCCTGGTACATTTTCCAAAGCTCTAAAATATCTAACCTCTTCTCCAATTTCTTCCCTGTGTACGCAGCGTGCAAGTATGTGGTCATGTGTTGCACAACCGCTTTCGACAAAGATCCCCCTTGTGGCCATGGCATGAACATTTTATCTGCTGTGCCTTTTACCCACTCTGCACTATACTGTCTGAGCTTAGGTGCGTGTTTTGGCAGCGTCTTGTACAGATGCATCAGTGGAGTAACATCCCCCATTGTGACAAGTCTCAATAGACAGTCAATACTTAATGTTGAATAGCATTTCCTATGTCAGTACCTCAGTGCAAATCAATAGCAGCTCAATTTAGATAAATTATCATAAAGTGGAAAATGTAGATGTTCCTATTTTTGTCCATTCCAACATGTAAATGACAATTCCTCTATTTAACAGCCATACTATGATTATTTTCCACATACACATATTAGTGGACATCCACTTCTTTTAATTTCTTATTTTAATAGGAAATGCTATTTGTTATTTGCACATTGTAAGAAGTGATTACATGTCTTATTAACTCGTAGCTGGTCTCCTTTTATACTCTGTTTATACATGGATTTGAGTAGAGGCACTTGCCTGGAATACTATGATTATTTTCCACATACACATATTAGTGGACATCCACTTCTTTTATGTATTCAAGTTGGGACAAAATAGGGCATTTGCCCTCTTATTATCAGGTTGCTGTTGCTCAGCTCGTAGTCTCTTGGCTTAGGAGCACTTACCCCAAATGGGGGGGTGGATGCCTAGTAGTGGCCATTTGAGCCATTGTTAGTCATTTTGATGATATATGAGCACACTTGTGCGCAGATGTTACACATTAAATAATTATGACATTTTTTAAAAATAAGTAGTTTTGAGCTTTTCCTCCGTGCAGTTTTCATTGCGGTAGCCTATAAATAGTCCTAGTGTGTCTAGCAAGATATGCTCTTGCGATTATGCTTTCATGTATATCTATTCTATAGGCACTTGACCATTCCAATATGGAGGTCATTGTGTTGGAGAGACTTTAACTCTTACATTAGTAGCAGTCACATGACCGCGACACGCACGTGATGTGTAACGCACGGAGGCGCTCTGTAATTGCTTTTTGGTTTTATACTCCATGATGTGTTAGCCGCATTAGGATTTTAGAAGGTCTGAGGAAGCCTGAGCATTCAGGCGGAACGCGTGACTTTTCATCCACCCGTGGGGTGAGTGCTTTGTGATACCTTGCGTCTGTCACAGGGGTGCATTATTTATCCCTGTTTTTGTAATGAGCTGTATTATGCCTAAATAAAATGACATTTTAGAATAGCTAAAGTCTTGTGTGCTGGAATATTTTTTGCATATGCCTGCCTGGGCGGTTTTTTGAAGTGTTACAACCGTGCAGGGGCCTGTGCGTTTTCTTTATATATATATATATATTTCTGAGGCTTGTGGAATCTGCTTAGATCACATGCTGTGCATAGGCCGACATCTAGTGGAAGCTGCGGAGTATTACAGTTTGTTTTTCGAAAGTCGAAAATGGGCGTCGACACAGGCGTGCCAGTAATACTATCCCTAGTGTGACGTCCACTGTACCCAAGATCCCTCACGCGTGTAGGATCCTCAGATTGTTTTTTTCCGCCATACTGGTCGGAAGCATCTTGCGGAGTTCCCTGGCCTTAGCCATACTTTTGCTGTTATTATAATTTTAATTCTTATTCATTCCCTTCCCCACCCCAACGTCGACCCTCAACCTCGACGACGGCTGGAGAAGTCATCGACCGTCGACTGCTGCACGACGGATCTGGGCCTCGGTAGGCCGCTGGCCTCGGCCCGGGCCTAGTAGGCCGCTGGCCTCGGCCCTTACAAGTAGGGAGAGTGGGGGGTGGTACATACTCTTCACTCTTGATATATAGTTACATTTATATATATTCCTACACTTAGCAGCCCGCTGCCTTAAGGTGCGTATGGAGGGTACCCCTTTTCAATTCTGCCCCAAGTGCAATCGCAAATACCCTTGGGTCGACAGGCACGCCACGTGCAATCTCTGCTTGCCGAGGGATCACCCCGAAGCGAACTGCAGAGCGTGTAGTAGGTTTAAACCTAAGACACTTAAGGACCGTTCGACAAAGCGTTGGGCCCACCACGCCAGGCAGGAGGCCATGGCAGCGGAGGGCGCCTTCAGCGATGGCAGCGACGCCGTACTTTCGGACGGCGAGGGCATTACGGCGTCGAAAGACAGCCGACGAGCGCAGGTCCCCGACCTCGGAAGGTCGTCCGGCAGGGCGGCTATGGGGAAGACCCCCGGCGACGCAAGCGCTACACACCTTACACACACTAAACACACTAAGACCAACCGGACCTCGACGACGTCGACTTCCCGGAAAGAGGCACAAAAAGAACGGTCCGACTCGGTGTCCTCTGGGCGCTCTCGATCGAGATCGCCTCACGACGCAAGGCAATCATCCACTCTTGCCAAGAGTGCCTCGCTACACACACTAACGGAAGTTCGATCGTCGGGAGACGAAGACGACTTCCACCCCCAGGCCGCGCTCCAAGATACCGAGACCGCGGTTAACATCAGTGAGGCCCCACGCCCGAAGCACACAGATACCTCTCCAGACCCTCGACGCCAGGCGTCGAAAGTCTCTGGGGCCCCCAAGGGACAGGGAAAACATTTTTCCACGCACGGAGAAGGGGGGAAACAGCGGAAAGCACAGCCTTCCACCCCTGTAAAGCCTAAGCAGACAAGCAAACACAAGTCTACCCTTGAAAATAAATCACCTGCTAAAGTAATACCCTGTTCCAGGGAATGGTCCAGTGAGGACATAGACAGGGTTATGTCTAGGATGTCTTCCTTGGCTGATTTTTATGATAAGAACCCAGAACACTTTCTTTCATATAACCCTCAAGGGGCCACACCCTCAGGCTCCTCCGATCCTATCCCGCTAAGTAAAGAGCCCCGGGTCGAAAGACCTGAACCCTTCAAGGTTCAGCCTTACTCCACTCCATATTCTACTCCACTCCCCAGTTATCAGGGACAAGTTTTCCCTGAAGAGGACCAGGAGTTTGCATTTATGGAAGAACAAACCGGGACAGATTACTATGCAGAGGATGAGGACCTGGAGGAGGGAGAAGATGAGCAGGAAATTTACAGAGTAGATTCCCCAGTACAAAGCGAAGCCCCAGTTACTGACTCTCCAGTTGATAACCAGCCCCTCCTTAACGAGGTTCTCGCTCGAGCAGCGGAACACTTCCACATCGACACCCACGGTGTACAGGAGGAAAGGGACTTCGCGGAGGAGTTTGTAGGAGAGAGAAGACCGGTCGCTCAGACCATCCCTATCCTCAAATCCATCCAACGCAGAATAGATCCTTCCCTGGTGAATCCTAACCTCACCAGAGCTGTCAACCCCAGAATTGAAAAGATTTTCCGGGCAGCCCAGTCTGACCCTCTGTATATAAAGGGACATCTTAAACCAGATTCCCTAGTGGTGACCAACACTAGAAAGAGGGCTGGCACGCCCTTATCTTCATCAGAAGCTCCTCCCGACAAGGAGAGCAAAAAACTTTACGGGTTTGGCAGAAAGGTAGCCTCAACGTCCGCCTACCAAGCAAGGATTGCGAATTCCACCACCCTGTTGGCTAGTTACAATTGCCATCAATGGGAAGAAGTCGCGGCGCTCATTGCCTCTGCTCCAGAACCGCTAAAGGGCCAGCTGGCTCGGATCTCGGCAGAGGGGAGAGCCGTGTCTGGTTGCATTTTAAAAGCAACTTTCGACGCCGCTGACAACGCAGGGAGATTGATAGCAGAAGGTACTGTTATCAAGAGACATGCGTGGTTACGGCAGTCGGGATTCAAGACAGAAACCCAGGCTTCTTTAATAGACAAGCCAGTGGAACCCGACCTATTGTTTGGGAAAGCGGTCGAAGACGCACTTAAAAATGCCAAAGATGAATATGAGACTCTCAAATCCCTTGGCCAGCTTACCAACAAACCCCCTAACCAGAGGGGGAACAATAATTTTCGTCGCCCACGCGGCCAAAATTCACAAAGAGGCAACTATGCCCAGGGACAAGGTACACAATGGAATAACAACCAGCAGTCTACCCAGAGTTACGGCAGGGGTAACAAGAGAGGTCGTGGAAGAGGCAGAGGCAGCCCCAACAAGGGCGGGGGCACGCCTCCACCAAAAC
This sequence comes from Ambystoma mexicanum, assembly GCF_040938575.1. Lineage (NCBI taxonomy): Eukaryota > Metazoa > Chordata > Amphibia > Caudata > Ambystomatidae > Ambystoma > Ambystoma mexicanum. The sequence goes on along the minus strand of NC_090923.1, from coordinate 304,253,770 downwards.
AGTGACGCTCAGTTCAGGGTCCCTTGCCACGCAACCCCAGTAGGGGGACGCACAGTACGCAAAGCTATGCGGTTACTGGGCATGATGGCGTCATGCATTTACCTGGTCCCCCACGCGCGTCTGCGCATGCGTCCCATGCAGGAATGGTTGGCGAAACAGTGGTCTCAGGCAAGTGGTCATTGGGACGATCTAGTGGTCGTTTCGCCAACACTCGTACAAAGCCTACACTGGTGGACAAGAGAGAATCGCGCAAAGGGGAAACCCTTTTACGATCCCGAAGTACAAGCCGTGGTGACTACAGATGCATGCCTGACTGGGTGGGGAGCTCACCATCTCCACCACACAGCTCAGGGTCTCTGGTCTCACTCAGTAGCCAAGAACCACATCAATCTGCTAGAGCTTCTGGCAGTATTCCGAGCGCTAAGGGCGTTCGAGCCCCATCTACTGAACTTGTCGGTGCAGATCAGGACGGACAGCACGACAGCCATGTTCTATCTGAACAAGCAAGGGGGGACTCGTTCGCCAAATCTGTCCAAGCTTGCCCAGAAAATATGGATATGGGCACTCAGACGGAACATCTTCCTGTCATCGCAACATGTTCCAGGGGAGCTCAATTCCCTAGCGGATGCTCTAAGCAGAAACTCCCTCCCGGAAGAACACGAATGGGTCCTTCACAGAGACGTAGTAGAAGATCTCTTCTCTCAGTGGGGTTTCCCCACTATAGACCTATTCGCCACAAGCGAAAACAAACAATGCCCAGGATTTGCATCCAGGTTCCCCCAGCCGGACTCCCAAGGGAATGCCCTGTGGATGAACTGGTCAGGGATGTTTGCGTACGCTTTTCCACCAACTCCTCTCATCAGGAAGGTGGTGTACAAGATGAACAAGGAATCTATGACGCTCATCCTAGTTGCTCCCATGTGGGCGAGACAACCATGGTTTCCACACCTACGCAGGATGGCGGTGTGCGAACCCATCAGACTCCCAGCCTGGTACAACCTACTGTCCCAGCAACAGGGTCAAACAGTGCATCAGGAACCCAACTCTATGAACCTAGCAGCATGGCTCCTGAAGTCATAGAGTTTGGACATCTCAAATTACCACAGAGGTGTATGGACATTCTAAAAGAGTCCAGGAAACCAAATACAAGGCACTGTTACTTTGATAAGTGGAAAAGATTCGTTATCTGGTGCCAGAATAAACAAATCAACCCGGTTGATTGCACTCCTTCCAACGTTGTGACATACATGCTCCACCTGCTGGATGCAGGGTTGGTTTTTAACTCGCTGAAAGTACACCTGGCAGCCCTCTCGGCTTACACCACATCCCATAACAAGGTCTCGTGGTGGAAAGTACCAGTGGTTAAAGCCTTCATGGAAGGAGTAAAGAGACTTCACCCTCCTATTTCGAACCCACCGCCAGGATGGGACCTCAACGTGGTGCTAGCTAAGCTCATGGGACCCCCATTCGAACCCATGCATAAAAGTAGTCTCAAACACCTGACTTATAAAACGGCCTTCTTAGTAGCCATTACCTCCATAAGAAGGGTCAGTGAAATTCAGGCTCTGTCAGTGCAGGATCCTTTCTTTACTATCCACAAGGACAAACTGGTTTTACGCACACACCCTAGGTTCTCACCTAAATTCATATCCAAGTTCCATGTAAACCAGTCCATCGAGCTTCCGGCTTTCTTCCAGAACCCGCAAAGCTCGGCTGAGGTGAAACTACACACCCTAGATGTGCGTAGGGCGGTCCTATACTATGTAAATAAAACCAGACCGCTAAGGAAAACAGATCAACTGTTTGTCTCCGTAGCTACAGGCAGAGAGGGGGATCGCGTCTCTAAGGGCGCTATCTCGAAGTGGATTATCAACTGTATACAGCTGTGTTACTCTCTTTCTGACAAGACTCTGCCTTTTACGCCAAGGGCCCACTCTACTAGAGGCATTGGTGCCACTCTGGCTTTCATTGCAAATGTTCCCCTCGACACCATTTGCAAAGCGGCTACTTGGAGCTCTATTCACACTTTTACTCAGCATTACTGCATTGACACTCATTCCAAGACAGATACACAAGTGGGACAAGCGGTTCTAAGACACCTGTTTGCTCATGACCCTTCTCACATCCCACCTCCTTCTTCTGGTACTGCTCGCTAATCTATGCACAGCATGTGATCTAAGCAGATTCCACAAGCCTCAGAAGGGATACATTACTCACCGTAATCGTATTTCTGATGCTTGTATCTGCTTAGATTCACATGCGACCCACCCTTCCTCCCCTCCGAGAGAAGGCGCATGATTGCTTGTAGTCTTACCTTTTCTGTCTATCTGCTTGGATTATCTGTACTCACGCTACTCCTCATGCTTCCTCATGTCAGAAAAAATACAATCTGAGGATCCTACACGCGTGAGGGATCTTGGGTACAGTGGACGTCACACTAGGGATAGTATTACTGGCACGCCTGTGTCGACGCCCATTTTCGACTTTCGAAAAACAAACTGTAATACTCCGCAGCTTCCACTAGATGTCGGCCTATGCACAGCATGTGAATCTAAGCAGATACAAGCATCAGAAATACGATTACGGTGAGTAATGTATCCCATATATATATATATATATATATATATATATATATATATATATATTGGCGGCACCGCCTGCAGTCTATTCACTACATATAGTCAGCTTTATGCGTTTCAGCATCTGTACAATTATAAAACAACTTTGCATTTTCTTCAGCGTTTTCCGCACGTGAAATGTTGCTCAATTCTTTACTTTGGCATCATATTCTATACAGTCTATATACTCTCTTCATTGCCATCTTTTCTGGGTGTGTAATTTCTGCTTCATGTGACATCACCAGTCTTCTCTTTCACTCGTCACACTTCTTCTGGAATCTCCTTCAAAAGACGGTCATTTCTCTGCAGGTACATCATATAGGGTTTTAACGATGGATACTTTGTTTTAAGGACTTTTCGCGGCATAGGGACCATTATTGGCATCGCGCATGTTGCATTTTCCGATTTCCAACCTATAGGCAATATGGGGGCGGGACATCTGGTAGAGGCACTTGGCTCCTCCTCTACAATTTATTTAGCTGTTTTATTATATACTACATTGTAATACATGCAATGCTTCAAAGCACAAGAGAAGCCAAGAGTGGCGGGAGGCTCCCACCAGTCTCACCTCATGGAAGGTAAAAGGTCAGAAAGCCATCATAGCTAAACGAGAGGGCACAGTCTGCATTCTGACTAACAGAGAGGAGAGAGGAAAAAAAAAGACATAGGGCCTAATTACCAGAGCGTTTTTCAATGGCGTTTGCCATTATAAAATGCTTTTGTGAATTAGGTCCATAGTCTTCCCTCAGGAATATAAATAATCACGTTCTTTAAGGTCCTACGAGACTCATGAAACAGCCAGAACCATAGCTCCTTTGACAGTGATGTGTCAGGCAGAATTTTATATGTGATGTTTGATAGTCAAGCCTCCGAGATGGCCAGAGCCGGTGTCATGTCATGGAGGAGAGATACTAGCCACACTGATGTAAGCTCTGCAACAGCAACACTCACTCTGCAACGCTCTGCAACGCTTCTCCCACTGTGTCTGATAATTGTTCCTCTATGGATACAGCTTTGCTTCTGCTGATTCTGTCACCACCACCTCCGGTTTTGCCCCTCCTGACACAGGTGCTCCTTCTACAGATCACAATGGCACCCCTACACCAAGCAAAGTCAATTGATCCTGGGTGCTATTGTCACAATCTCTGCAGTCCCAAGCATTTGAACTGACATGGATATTCGTGATTTCTGAGTCTGACTGACAGAAAGAGGGATTGACTCAGGCAAAGGGACTGCCGCCTTATAGTGACTGTCTAAACAAGTGGTTAGAGTTCTTGGGCCAACAGGGTATGCCAATAATAATAATTAATTATTATTATTATTATTTATTATTAATTAATAATAATAATTATTGGGTATGCCAATAATAATGCGTTTGGTGGGCTTCACCGGCCGGTAAAGGCCGAGGGCCCAAGTTACCGGGCCAGTGACGCCCACCAAAAGCGTAATGGTTGTCATTAGCACCCCGAGGTGCTAATAGCTATATTTCTTAAAACGCCCATGAACTTTTTTACGCAGCAGCAGCCTGGGAGTTAGGATTACCATGGAAACAGGAAGCCAAGTGGTGCGCCCTGGCGGCAGAGCCGTGTTAAGGTAAGCAGAGAGTGTGGGGGTGTGGGTACTAGGGGGAACAGGCAGCGCTGGGTGGAGGGCGGGTGCGCATAGCACGCCTTTTGCTCCGAACCCGTGCTTGCATCGTTAGATGCAGCCCAGGTTTGGAACAACCTGACTGGCTGACCCGCCAAGGGTAAATTTGTCTCAAACTCCTCCCTGCTCCATTAAGTCTCCCAGGTTTCTAGCTTCTTATGAACTTGCTCTGCCTGTTTCCTAAAGTCTAAGGGGTAGGTCTCTGGAGTCTGATTCAAGGATATAACAGATTACAGTAAGGACAGTGTCATGTCTGAGCTCTTTGAAGTGAGTGTCAGGCAGACCTGTGGCTCATTACAAAGGGATATGTTGGTTGAGGCACCTTCTCTGGAAGCATGTTGATCCTGGATGTTACGTTGAACTCTAGACAGTGTCTGCAGCGGTGCATGGTATGTAGTGGACCTCAGCTTATGGTCACCAAACGTCCCAGACTGTGATATCTTTTAGCATTTTACTCAGGCTACCGTATCTGCCATAATTTGTATTGTATTTTATTTTTATTTTATTGGGCATTTGTAAGGCGCTTATACAGCAAGACTGTGTTTCAAATTACTACAAGGCAAAAGCGAAGGAAACAAATAAACAGTAGAAATGAATAAATAAAATACAAAAAGTAGACCTACTAGGCCGTGTGACATTTGAAGCGTGCAAGTGCAGCGGAAAGAGAAGGGGTAGAGGGTGGGGGTGTAAGTGCTAGAGGGAACCCCAGGGGGACGTGCCAGAGGTGCCTGTTGCATGCAACAAGTAAGTGCACAGGTGGACACATCCCAAGTGAAGAGGGAAGTCAACATCCAACAGGTAAGTGTGCGCCTGAAGACAAGCCACACAACAAGCAGGTGTGGGCCCAGAGGCCAGTGCGGAGGGGTGGGGGTGGATGCTGGTGGCGATTGGGTAGAAGGCCAGGACCCTATTTGGACTCTTGAGGGGCCTGGCGGCCAATCTCAGCGATTGTGGGGATGGTTAACATGGGAAGAGAGGGAAGGAGGAGGAGAAGAGAAAAGTCTTGCGTTGTTCGCGGAACTTGAGATGAACCGGCTCAAGACGGAGAGAGAGAGGGAGACTGCTTCAGAGGAGGGAGCCAGCGGAGGAGAGAGATCTGCCCCAGCTGTCTGCTTGGAGAAATGTTTGACCAGCAGAGAGTTAGAGCGAGAATATCGAAGGGATCTGGAAGGAGAGTATTTATTGAGAGAGAGCTGCAAGTAGTGCGCTCCCAAGCCCCAGACAGCCTTATGGATGATGTAAAGGGTCTTGAATTTGATCCTTGCAGCAACCGGGAACCAGTGTAGAGATTTTATAGCTGGAGAGATACGGTCCGTGGATAAGTCTTGCAGACCTATTCTGGATTAGTTGAATAGGGCAGAGGGAAGAAAGAGGCAGGTTGAGGGAGAGGCTGTTACAGTAATCCAGTCTAGAGAGGACCAGGAAGGAGAAGGGGGAGAGCCCATAGAGGGTGGCGAGAGTGCAGGGGGGAAGCAGTGAACAGGTGTCCCGATAGGATGAATCTTAGTCTTACTGGCATTAAGACAGAGGCCATTGGAGGTGCACCAGGACTGCATAGCAGATATGCAGTTAGGGATGATAGAGGAGAAAGAAAAGGAGGAGTTGGGGAGTATGAAGAAGAGGTGTATCATGTGCATAGCACTGGAAGTGAGGGGAGAAGGCAGAGATCAGGTGAGCAAAAGGAGCAAGGTAGATGTTGAAAAGCCAAGGCGAGATGATAGAGCTGAAGATGGTGGTGAAGGTGCTGCACTTTGTCCTCATTACAAGTTATGTGGTAAGAGTAACGTGATATTTCTGCATACTACCTATTTTATACACCACACAATGATAGGTTGCAGAAACCAAATACAAAAAAGGCAGGTTGTAATTTGAGATGTTACAACTAATTATAAGGGCGTTATTGGCCAAGACGGAATTATAGCATTCAACAATTTAGCCTCTCCCCAATGGAAACCTATGGGACTCAGAAATGGGTAATAGCAAGATCTCTAAATCAGGCGGTAATATACTGTTACCGCATGCGGTAACTGATTCAGTTTGGTCACCCTAGCACAGCTAATGCTGCCATTTTCATGATGAAGCTCATTGTTTCTTTTTATCATCTCACTTGGCATCCTGAAAGCCATACATCCAACCCTCAGTCCCCAGTGGTTTGACCTGTCTCTTTTCCCTTAGCTCTAAGGGCATTTGGCAATAAACAGCCTCTCACAAAGAATGATATAGACAATACCTCAACACCCCTATTCCCCGTCACAGTACTTTACCTGATTTTTTTCTGTCCTCCTGGGGAATGCATACTGGAGAGGCTGAGGGGGCGTTTCTCTTGCTTTCCAGACATTTTGACCTCCACTCCGGTACTTGATGCATATAAGAATACCGCTTTGTTAGTCCCAGGCCTGTCCGCCACACAGCCCTTTCATTCCTTGGCAGGGGTTGCTGCTGATTCTCCATTAGACAGCCACTGCTTAATCTTTGCTATACTTCAAGAAATAGAGTACTGTGACAAGAAAGAAGGACACAGAGGTAATGCTCTGAATATTCACCATATTCTTCATTAATCCAAGTCCTAGGGCCTCATTACACGGACATAGGTGGACCAAGGTGCTATTAGCACCTGGGTCCATGCCGGTAAAATACCGGCACCACCTTGGAGGAAAGGGGAATTACCGCCCTATTCCAAGGTTGGTGGGGCGGTAATTCCCCCTTCCCACATTGCCCTTCCCCATTCTCATTTTTGCCCCATAGGGCATAATGGGAATGGGGAAGGTGCTAATTACGGCACCGCAAATTGCGGTACCGAAATTAGCCCCCTGGTCCCTTTGCGGGTTGGTTTTTAACGCCTTCAAAAAGCAGGCATTAAAGTCTCCAACCCGCAAAGGGACCTCGTAGTAAGGCGGTAAGGGTTAACGGTCACCGGTACCATTAACGGTGACCGTTAACCCTTACCGCCGTCCGTGTAATGAGGCCCCTACTCTTCCTCGTCATAGTACTAAAACCATCATCTTCCTCCCTGGTGGTAAGAACATACTGATTGCTTTGGTATAGAAAGGTGGATAATGGGTGCTTTAAACCCCAGGTTATGAGCGGGCGGTGCGAGAAAAATATTTTGGGGGAAACGGTTATTCCGAAAGACAGAAGTACTATGACAAGGAAGAATAGAATTATGAGTGATGAAGATTACCGGTAACACAAACATTCCCAATGAATGTATTTTTTGAATTAAAAAGGATTGCTACCATTAGGCCTACTTGTTTACATTTTCAAAAGAACCTTTTGCAACACATGCTTCACAATGGCATGGTTTTAAAGGGCAATTCGCCTCAGAGATCGAAAGAGAATAGGCAAATAATAATTTGGCATTTATATAGCGCTACGAAACCTCAGGTATCTGAGCGCTGCTTATTATTACCCACGGTGTGTGGTGCTCATTTATCGAGCTCGGAAGGATGATAGGCTGAGGTTGGCCCTGCCGGGATTCGAACCTGTGCTAGCAGGCTCTGCACGGATGTCAAAGCGAGCCACTTGACCGGCAGTATTACATCAAGATAAGCACTTGAAAGTAAAATTAGTGTGAAAGGTTAAGGCATACATGTTAACAAATCGCAAGGCAAGTGTTATAAAAGTAACCCCGATCTTGTGAAGGAGATTGTGGCCTAACATTGTACACACATACTTCTTCAGTGCCTTCAAAAGTGTAGGGTCCCCAAATATAGGTGAGTGATATTATCCCATTTTGAGACACAAAAATAAATTCCAAGTAAAACTTATTGAGTAACGTATGTGAACAAAGATTTCAGTCTCCTAAAACGACTTGTATCCGCCTTTGCCCACATTTAATTCACTGGAAGTCACATAAACAATAATAGGCCCGAGAGCTTTCAGTCAAATGAATGGGCTTTGTCAACCCCTCTGGGGGACATCCGATCCCAAAAAACCTCTGATTCTTTTTTAGTTCAGACTTCACATGGCAGGAGTTCCAGGGCATGGTCAAAGTAGGACAGATATCACTTTTCCTGATTGCTCCAACACGTTCCATTATTATGTTTTTGATTGGTCGAATAGTGCCTCTCACATAAACCCAATCACGTTATGTCATAGATCACTCATATGCTCTGCAAACACTGTTCTTATTAACAGCTTGGATTAATTACGTGGAAATTCGAAATGTTTATTCAGAGCTGACAAGCAACACCACTGAACCATGAATGCCATGTCTACTTTCTAAGATTGTTTTTGTCGCATTAGACTTAGACTGACAATATGTTCTATGCTCCTAACCTTGTGATAAGGAAATAAGGGCTGCAGCGGATCTATTCCTGTAAGCCTTAACCATGCCAGTGTTTTGTGTCTGTGTGCCTTTGTGCCTGACACAATTTGTGCATATGTGTGTGCCCCTGTGTGGGGGGTGGTGGGGTGAGAGAAAGAGAAAGTGAGAGAGAGAGAGAGAGAGAGAGAGACAGAGAGAGAGAAAGAGTGTGTGTGTGTGTGTATGTATGTGTGCGCACGCGCGTGCGCACCCTCTTCATTGTGAGGTTGTGGGACTTTATATGACTGTACCTGCCTCTGTGTGAATGTGTGTCCTCTTCTCTGAGCCTCTACCTACTGCAAACAAGCGCTCCTCTTCATGTGTCACTGTGTGAGATCATGTGTGTGCTTACTAAACAAGTGATGTATGGCTCTTTTGTGGTAACCAGGCAACATACCTATATTACTGCCCCTCTTTAAAAAAAAAAAAAGAGCATTACTACAGACATGTTTTTCTGGGTATTGTGGAAGATGACTTTGTATGCTGTCACATATTGCATTGAGTGCAAACACAAGCTCATTACTAGTATGGTGGTGGAGGTAGTGAGTTTGGCCCTGGATCATCATACTAACGGTAAATCCTCCCACATTCTCCCAAAAATATCCCCCATGGAGTCCTATGAACTCCAAATTAATGGGGACTAACACCACCACCTGTAATCTGGCTGTAAATCCACCGGACAAAGTAGCAGTAACGGTAATTTTGTTGGGCGGTAATACAGCAGATTTACCACCGGAATACCGCTAAACTTGTAATGAGGCCTTTTGCTGTGTGTTACTCAGTATTTTATTGCTGATACCTGTATTGGAATTCAGATATCAATGAGTGCAGGAAATAATTCTAACTATAGCAATAAAAAAATCAAAGGACAGCAGGAATGGCATCATTGTGTGTGTTTAAAAGTCCACATCCAAGACCTTGAAAATGTATCTTTTTCAGTAGGGGGCAGAAACAAGAAAAGGGAAGAGAAGAGAATGTCGAGGTTTCTTCCAAAGACAGTCTCCATGCATTAAATTGTAGCTAAGGGAAAAGACGCTTACAGCATTACGGGTTTGGCCCACCCTGGGGCCCACTCGAACATTCAGTACATGACCTTGTACTGATTCCCCAAACCCTCTCATATAGAGTCCAACTCATCCCAGCTTTGAAGAGCCAGAAAGTCTCCTCCATGAATTTGAGGCAATGGTTGAATCTCTTCTGCACTGGTCGACTCTCCTAAGGTCTCAGGGCCGGGCTCAAGGTGATCTCTGTCATCTGACCAGCTGCCTGTTCTAGACTACTGATCTACCTTGCTCACATCTCCCTGATGCTTGGTGAGATTTTCCATCTCATACCACTTCCCCGCCTCTTCTGAAGTCCGACATGGACTGAAACCTTCATGATCTCTCTGACAAGTAGGAGTACCTGCACGCCTCACACCTTCACAGATATAGCACCTTTATCTCATCAATGGATGCACAACCACACTGCGCTGACGACTATGATTTTTAACAATACAAGTTTGTTTGATAATACAACAAGTTTGTTTAATCACAACAAAGGACAGCCGACACGTGTTTCAACCACAGGTCTTTTTCCAGGCTGAAAGCGATTCCTATTTAAGTACCCTATCTCGGGCAAATTACATTTTCTGCATATCCTTACACTTGAAATTAGTTGGACTGCAAGTGCGGTGTGGATTATATACTATACTATATAGCCAGTTGGCCTTGCAGTGTTATCTCCTTGTGGTTGTGCATCCATTGATTTGTTACATTTGGGACTCTTGGGCCAAAGGGTTCACCTAGACATGGCCATCCGCAGCTGACATCTATCAATCAGGGATTACTGTAAAAAGAACCCCATTAAATTCAATTATTGTGACTTCCCGCAGACAAGCGCATTGGATCCCAGTCTCTTGCCCCACCTTTATATCCCCTCTAGATTTCCTCCATTCTTCTCCTCAGATGGTAGTGGCTTCATCCTCCTACATCCTTCTTGTCTCTTTTGCTCCTGATTGACTCCTCTCCTCCCATCTCCCCAATCCCTCTCTCTCTTGCCTGATATTACCAATTCTCCCTCCAACCATACTCAATATTCACTCTCAATATGGTATTCTGTCTCTTTCCAATCTTCTTGATCCTCTCCCTCCAACTTCCAACTCTCTCCTCCAGATGATAAATGTCCTCTCGATCCAACCAACTCCATACTCTTGCACCAACGTCTATCCCCTTTCCAGATTGTGCTCAATCTCCCTCCAACCTCCTCAATAATATCCCTCCATCCTCCAACACTCTCTTTGAACTCTCCACTCAATAGTATTCTTATTTACCAATGTTTTAACGCTCCTCCTCAAACACAACACCATGCCAGACTGAACTAACTGCTTTTTATGCTGTGGTCTCTTCTCACTTTGGTGGTGCCTAGGGACATGGATTACACCTGTGTAGTATGGGCTATGTTGCTCTTTGTTTGGGCCGTATGCTTGAGGTCAGGCGGGTTGACAGGTGATTGGCCTAAACTTGCATTAATCCAGGCTGCCATCTTGGATTCCAGAATTATCCTTTACATGTGTGAGGTCTCATTCCCTTCCCCCTGAACCTCTGCTGCCACTGCCTGTTCCTACCGGGGTTGCTATGCTTTCTTAGCATGTTCGTCTAAAGGTAGGCGACTCTCTGGTAAGCATGTGAAGCTCCCCGATGCAATAGTAACATCCTTGTCACTGGGAATTTGCAACTTTTCACATTCCATGATGCTAAAAGGAGCAGGAGAACAGGATTTGCTTTCTTCCTTTTGTGTACAACACAAGTCCATTTCAGATTGTTCATGTACAGAAAAATGTCCTTGGGCGTCAGTGCCAAAAAAACGAACGTAAATTGGTAAATTAAATGTCTGCAAAGTACCCTATTCAGTTTTACCAATGAAGAACAAATATTTATACTTGTAATATAGTGCCTCGTTACACCCATAAAAAGGAACACATAACAAACCCTTTAACATGCATATTAGGATGTATGGATATTTATTCACCTAAAGAGATAATATGCACGTATTAAAATGTGTATTGTCAAACACTGAGCAACTCCCAATATCAATAATGTGCTTGAATATAATCCTACTATCCAATTATTTTCTTATTCACTTTGATGAATCTAAAGCCTATAGTCGATAAGCAATATTGCATAGCTAAACTAAGCATGTACTCACATTAAAACTGTCAGGATAAGTAAGCCAGTAGTGATGTGATGTTATTTCAGCCACTATGAAACCTACCAATAGCCCAATGATTATTAAAAATAAACTGTCCTAAAAGCAACTTAACGTTATAGATTAAAATAAAGGCAAAATATTAGAGGAAGTATGTGGGGAAGCACAGGCTTTAAAATGTGCTATTCCAAAACTGTCCCACAAATCCCCTCAGCGAATCTCAAACCAGTGAACTATTGCCCGTCAAAAAGGACTCCAAATTTCAAGACCATTAAAAAATATACAGTAATAGTTAAATATATAATTCAAGCACCCAAAACATATACGAGCCGAAAGAAAATGTATAATTGTGAAAATATTCCCAATAATCTGTTGTGTCTTGACTGTCGTGTATTCAGAAGATTCCTATGTCCAAAAGTGCCGCACAGGGAGAGTCAAAAGTACTCCCTGTACAACCTTTGAGGCCATAGGTGGGAGATCGTCTTCCGGAACCGCAGACCTCTTGGAACCCCGGACCACTGCAAAAAAAGCACTGGTTAAGTTATGAGCCTAACAACAATCACTTGCCAAACAAAACAAATGGAATGGTCTTACCCACAGTGGCGGTGACTTCTCTGTACTATAATAGGGGTTCCGAGACCCACAAAGTGCCCTCTTAGCAGGAGACGTGTGCCAGTCGGTCAGATGTGGTATTCGTGGACCGGGCCCACCTGATGTCAAAGTCCTGGACAAGGAAACCAAGAAACGTAGTGCAAAAGGGTTGAGCAAGCAGGAGTCCAAAAAACAGTCTGTGATCCGTGACGGGTAATCCAATAACACCAGAAGACAAAACCAGGGCGATCCAAGAGCAAATCCGTGAAGCAATCCAATGTCGGTTTCCAGGTAATCCAAGAGTCAGAATACGTAGCGCTAAACAGTGTCCAAGTTTAAACAGCTGTGAAGCATCGAGTGTTCCGATGCGGCTGTTTAAACACTGGCGCTTCGTTTTCTTCACGGACATGTGATCCGCAAGCTCCGGTCACGAGACATGCAGATGCATCACGTGTGCGTGTCTTTCTGGTCACGTGGACCGTGGCCATGTTACGAGATCAGAGAGCTTTGGTCTTGCTATGCGGAAGTGAAGCAGTCCTTCTGGTCACGTGGATCGTGGCCGCATCAGGTGAGCGAGAAGCTCTGGTCATGGCATGCGGAAGTGTGGCATGAAGACGGTCCTTCAGTCGCCACGGAACTCTCCACTGAAGTGGGCGTTGCAGCGAGTGGGCAGCCGCAGGCTGGAATCCACGCAATGGCACACAGGAAAGTTAGGAGGGCACAAGTGAGTCTCGGAATCGGGCATAAGGACTGGTGGGACCAGAAGTACCGGAGGGGGCACTGGGGAGATTGGGAAGACTGGGAACCCTGAGGGGTGCAGGCATGACAGAGCCCTCCCCCAAAGGCCCACGACCCTGTGGACAGGAAGGATTGTCCCTATGGAACCTGGCCACCATGCGGGGGGCATGAACATCAGTGGCAGGAACCCAAGACCTCTCCTCGGGCCGTAACCAGACCAATCCACCAGATCCTGAAGGTGACCCCTACAAACACGGGAAACCAGGATTGCAGAGACCTCGAATACATCAGGGGAGGCCAAGGATACCGGGCCGCAGGGGCACGAAGCCGCGTAGGACCAGAACAGGGCTTGAGCAGGGATACATGGAAAACGGTGTGAATCCGCCAAGACCCCGGGAGAACAAGCTGATAGGCCATAGGGTTGATCACCCGAGATACCACATAGGGACCAAAAAATCGAGGCAAGAGCTTCCTACACCCCACTAGTCGCAGGTGCCTAGTCGACAACCAGACGCGAGACCCCACAGAATACAACAGAGCCATCACCTGCCGTTTGTCAGCCTGTGCCTTCATGGATGCCTGAGCCTCGAGGAGATGGGTCGAGGTCTGTGCATGAATTGAGGCCAGGTCTCTAACGCAAGCAGCAGCAGCCGGGTTGACTGAGGAGGACAAATCAGGGATGGGCAAGACACGGGGCTGCTGACCGTACAGAACATAGAAGGGGGAAAACCCAGTGGAAGAGTGGACAGCGTTGTTATACGCAAATTTTGCGAGATGTACCACTTGTAGCCATGATGATTGTTGGTGCAGGGTCAGACAGCGTAAGTACTGCTCTAAGGTTTGATTGAGCCTCTCGGTCTGACCTTCCGTTTCGGGATGATATGCCGATGAGAAACGGACGTCGATGCCAAGCAACTTGGTCAGTGCTAGCCAAAAGCGTGATGTGAATTGAGAACCCCTATCCAAGATGAGAACCGAAGGACGCCCAAAGAGACAGAAGATGCTCACAAAAACATTTTGGCCATTGCAGGAGCGGAAGGGATTCCCTTGCAGGGAATAAAGCGAGACATTTTTAAGAAGGAATCAATAACCACCCACAGAGTGTCAAAGCCCTGGACCCGGGGTAAGTCAGTAATGAAATCCATGGTCAATGTGTGCCAGGGCCTGGGAAGGACGGCCAAGTGGAGAAGGAGTGCCACAGAGCGGCCTCTACGATGTTTACATCGTGCACAGATGGCACATGTGTTGACGTAACACTCCACATTCCTTTTCATGGATGGCCACCAGCACCATCGTTTCAATAACGCCAAAGAGCGTGATTGGCCAGGGTGTCCATGTACAGGGGCGTAGTGGGACCACTCTAGGGCCATTTTGCAGGTGTCTGTAGTGGGCAAGAATAGCCTCTCCGAAACGAAAGGAAGACCATCGTGGATCACAGGGTCCCATTCGGACAACTGATCACAGTGTAGGGTAACCCACTTCCGTACAATTTCGAGTAAAGGCAGAGATGGGGTGCACAGACAAATCACCTTGCCGCAGTCTAGGAGAGTGTCAGGGTATACCGGCAAGGCCACACCCCCAGGGGAACGGGACAAGGCATCGGCCTTTCCGTGGGCTGAAACCGAACGATGCTTGATGACGAAGTCAAAAGCTGTAAAAAACAAATGCCATCTGACCTGCCTGCTGTTGATACACTTCAGGGATGCTAAATCCTGCAGGTTCTGATGGTCTGAGTACACAGTGACCCAGTGTTTCGCACCCAAGAGATGATGCCGCCAAACACGGAAGGCGTCCATGAATGCTAACAATTCTTTTTCGGTCACTATGTAGTGCGCCTCAGCGTCAGTGAATTTGCGCGAGTGAAAAGCCACGGGGTGAAGCCGGCCGGTGGTGGGACATGTCTGTGACAAAACTGCACCCAGGGCAAAGGAGGAGGTGTCGACCTCCACTATGAACGGCAGTTCCGGGTCTGGATGTTGTAGGATAGGTGCGGCAGTGAACGCTAGCTTTAAGGCCTCGAATGCCTGTTGGTGAGTATCCGACCACAAGAAAGGATTGCAAGGACTTGTCAAAGAGGTGAGAGGTGCCACCAGAGACGAGAACCTAGAGATAAAGCGCCGATAGAAATTAGCGAAGCCAAGAAAAGATTGCAACGCCTTCAGGTTTTTGGGAACAGGCCAGTCTAATACAGCCCTCACCTTGGATGTGTTCATGGCCAACCCCCCGGGTGTGATGTGAAAACCAAGGAATTCCACGGTGTCTGCATGGAACTGACACTTCTCAGGCTTGCCAAACAAGGAGTGTTTCTGCAAACATTTAAGCACCTCTCGTACGTGTTGTACGTGTTCTTTCAGGTCTCGGGAGAAGATCAGAATATTGTTTAGATACACCACAACAAACATGTCCAGGATATCAGAAAAGATGTCGTTCATAAACCTCTGGAACATGGCTGGAGCGTTGCATAGACCAAACATCATTACCGTGTATTCATATAGCCCATAGCGAGTGCAAAAGGCCGTCTTCCATTCATCGCCAGGTCGTACACGGACCAGGTTGTAAGCCCCGCGAAGGTCTAACTTAGTGAAGATCGAGGCGTGAGTGAGGCGATCAAGCAAGGGCGTAATCAGGGGAATGGGATACCGTTTTTTATCTGTGATGGCATTAATCCAGCGATAGTCCACGCACGGGCACAGATCACCCTCTTTTTTGGGGATGAAGAAAATGGCACTAGCCGCTGGGGAAGTGGAAGGGCGAATGTGACCTAAGCGGAGGGATTTCTGGATATATTCCTTCAGAACCAGGTCTTCCGCGGGGGAAAGGGAATAGATCCGGCCAGTAGGGATGGTACTGTCAGATATCAGATCTATCGGACAGACATACGGGCGATGTGGTGGGAGAACTTCTAATGAACCCCTATCAAACACCCCTGTGTAGTCCTGGTATTGGGTAGGAACAGGCGTGGCAATCAATCCCACTGTATGGTGTACTATCGGGGAAACTGTAGTATCCCCAATGGTTAAATGTGCAATGGCCCCCAAAGCCTGAGCGGGTGTGGTGTCCCTGGTGTTTGCGGGTAGACAATGTTAGCAGAGATCAGATTCAAATTGCACAGAACCTGCTTTCCAGTCTATCAACAGGTTATGCTCCTGGAGCCATGGTATTACCAGGATTATACCAAACTGGGGCATAGCAATAAGGTCAAAGCTTAGGGTTTCTTTATGTATAGAGTGGATTGTCACGAGCAATGGGGCCGTCTGCTGTTTAATGGGCCCAGATATCAGAGATGTGCCATCAACTGCCTGTATTGGTTCGGGCCGGGTCTTGGTCAGAAGGGGTAGATTCAAGGATTGTGCAAGCACGATGTAGATATAGTTACCCGTAGCCCCGGAATCTATGATGATCGTTACCTGGTGAGATATTTCGGGCGTGGGTTGAATAACGGCTTGCACATGGATCGGCCTGATGCTACCGAAAGTGTGTATAGGATTCGGGGTGAAACAGGAAGCGCTCGACTCAGCCCCCGGTTCTAGGGTCGAGCAGTCCGAAAACCCAATGTCTTATGTTTGGGCCGACGGGGACACTCCTTGACATAGTGACCAGTTAACCCACAATAAAAGCAAGCATTGTCCACCCTCCTACGCTCCCTCTCTGTGGGCGTGATTGGACTTCGTATGCCTCCTATCTGCATGGGTTCATGATTGGTGTTGGGGGCAGCTGGGGCGATAGATGGTGATGGAGTGTGGGTAAAACTGGCCTCAGCTCTGCGTTCTGAATGCTGGGCGTCTACCTGCAAGGCTAGATCTACTAAATCCTGAAACGAGGTTGGCAAGGAGGGAACCACAGCGAGAGCATCCTTCATGGCATTACGCAGGCCCCTGTAAAACACGACAGCCTTTTTACTCTCGGGCCAAGACGTCTTTCCTACCAGTTGATTAAACCTAGTTATATACTCAATTAGAGGACCTCTCCCTTGCCCCAGATCCAAGAGTTCTAGGTCCCGAGATTGTACTTTGTGGTGGGTATCGAATACCTGTGACATTTCTGTGACTAGTAGGTCAAAGTCATAAAGGGCTGGATTGTCGTTCTCAAGGAGGGGATTAGCCTAGGCTGCGGCTGTACCGCTCAGTGGGAGAGAGTATATGCTGCCTTAGTGGTTGAGTCTGGAAAGGCCCGGGGCCTACATAAAAAATGTAGTTTACACTGATTCAAGAAGGTCCTGAACTTACTGGGGTATCCATGATACCTCTCGGGGGCAGCCAAGTGAAAAGGAGAAGGTAGGACCACCGGTATGGGACCCTGGGGGGGGTGGTACCGGAGGTGGAGCGGGCTGTGAACTTTATGGGGTATCCCCAAACTCTGCATCGGGGGGCAAGGGATGCCTGGTGCTCTGGATGTTGTCTAAATGTTGATGTATGGCAGTGTTAGCCGCGGCCATGTTTGCACGTAACACGGTTATGGCTTGAACCATAGCAGCCAAAGGTTCGTCCGTGGCCCCCTCCATGACTACACGACAGGATGGCTTCACAGTCTGTTGTGTCTTGACTGTAATGTAGTCAGAAGAGTCCTATGTCCACAAGTGCCGCACAGAGAGAGTCAGAAGTACTCCCTGTACAACCTTTGAGGCCACAGGTGGGAGATCGTCTTCTGGAACCGCAGACCTCTTGGAACCCCGACCGCTGCAAAGAAAGCACAGGTTAAGTTATGAGCCTAACAACAATCACTTGCCAAACAAAACGAATGGAATGGTCTTACCCACAGTGGCAGTGACTTGTCTGTACTATGATAGGGGTTCCAAGACCCACCAAGTGCCCTCCTAGCAGGAGACGTGTGCCAGTGGGTCAGATGTGGTATTGAGGGTTGAGCAAGCAGGAGTCCAAAAAACAGTCTGTGATCCGTGACGGATAATCCAATAACACCAGAAGAGAAAACCAGGTCAATCCAAGAGCAAATCCGTGAGGCAATCCAAGGTCGGTTTCCAGGTAATCCAAGAGTCAGAATATGTAGCGCCGAACAGTGTCCAAGTTTAAACAGCTGTGAAGCATCGAGTGTTCCGATGCTGCTGTTTAAATACTGGCGCTTCGTTTCCTTCTCGGACACGTGATCTGCAAGCTTCGGTCATGTGACACGCAGATCATCACGTGTGCGTGTCTTTCTGGTCACGTGGACCGTGGCCATGTTACGAGATTGGAGAGCTTGGTCTTGGTATGAGGAAGCAAAGCAGTCCTTCTGGTCACGTGGACCGTGGCCGCATCACGTGAGCGAGAAGCTCTGGTCATGGCATGCGGAAGTGTGGCATGAAGCCGGTCCTTCAGTCGCCACGGAACTCTCCACTGAAGTGGGCGTCGCAGCGAGTGGGCAGCCGCAGGCTGGAATCCACGCAATGGCACACGGGAAAGTTAGGAGGGCACAAGTGAGTCTCGGAATCGGGCATAAGGATGGTGGGACCAGAAGTACCGGAGGGGGCACTGGGGAGATTGGGAAGACTGGGAACCCTGAGGGATGCAGGCGTGACATAATCACCCTATATCGTTTGAACTGGGACACCATTGCAGAGCCGCAGGCCTGGATTCAAATGGACCACCAGGGCTGACTCAACATCAGGATTGCAATCCCACCCCTTCTGAAGCTGCTGGCTTGGCAGCACTTTTGTGCCATGGACCATGAGACATGATCACCAGCACATCTCTCTACCCCCAGCACCCAATCTAGGTGTATGCAGCCTAGGCACAGTTCTATGCAACAGCCCACTTCCGCAACATGATATCAGCTTCGGTCAGTATGCATGTGGCATTGCCTCCCCCTCCCAGGAAGTAGAGCAGGTTTATTGCAACAGGAAACAGTTTAATTCCATGAATATAATGATGGCTTCCAATATCGATCTGACAGTGAGAATCTACTGTGCCCGTTTTTAGGTTTTGCCCATGATGCCACGCTCTAGCACCCTACCATGACACATGCACACCCACAGAGGGATCTGTATTTTGGTCAAGTAGCAAAAGTGACAATGCAATGGGGTCAGGAAGCAAGAAAAGAGAAGAGGCTGAGAAAGGGTGCAGTGTAATATCCACACTTAGTCCACTGTATGATGCGCACACCCACAAGAACTCCACTTTACATGGCCCATACCATTCCAACCTCCCGAGCGTTGACATAGCTGAAGTGCTCTATAGGCCCAGTGCTCTATAGGCCTATTCATACAAAATATTTTTTGTATGGACCTTTCTTGAACCTTCCCAAGAGAAACCTTCGCATATTTTGTGCGTAACGATCCTCATCACGTTATCTGAACACTCTTTATTCTAAGAGAATGTTTTAAATTTGTTCTATGAATTTTTATAAAAACCTGTTGAAAAACATATTCCACATCTGGCACAGGTCTGATCTTTGCGTGCTTCGTGATAGCATGTAACATGTTTTTTAACTTGAAGTAACACAGCTTTGTCTTTATCTTGGTGTCTATGCCATTAAAAACAATGTGCTTATTTGATTGCTTCTAAAATTCACAACACAATGGCTACATTACAGGTTTGGCTGTTTCGCTGTATTCCGGTGGTAAATCTGCCAGAGTACCACCAAACATATATACCGTTACCGCCACTTGGTCTGGCAGAATTACCGCTGGATCACAAGTGGTGGCATGGCAGTTTTAGTCCCCATTTATGGAGTTCTTAGGACTCCATATGGATTCTGGTGGATTTACCGCTGGTGGTAATTCTGCTGCTGGAAATTCCACTGATTTTGCTGATTTTCGGCAGTAAGGAGATGGAATTACCTCCAGAATTCTGCTGGAGGTTTTTCCTCCACCTCACTGCCAAACCTATATCACGGCGGTGTGGTAATGCAGCAGTAACAGAGTTTCCTCCATTTTACCACCGTTTTTTACTGCACAGCTGTACTTGTAATGAGGCCCAATGTGTTATGCATTTGATCAGGCTGATTGTACCATATGCCTGTCCATCATTGAGATCATTATTGATAATGGTATTGGTATGATATTTATAATGCACCTATACACAAGTGTTTCAAGGCAAAACCAGGCAAAGGAGGGAGAACAAGGGAGGACAAGACAGACAATCTTACTAGGCTATTATTATTCAGATCGTGCAAGTGCACATATAAGAGCAGGGAAGAGGGTATGGCGAGAAGTGCATTCAGAGCAGCAGGGCCCTGAGTTAAGTGGACGGAAGGCAGGGACTCCAATGGGAATCACAACCCGACAGTGCAAGATAGGCCAGGTGGTAATGCAGGCAGGGCCAGCAGGCAAGTGCAGGGGGGGACTAGACTGGGGGCGGCGGCTACTGGTGTCCTGTAAGACTCAGAGGAACACCAAGCAGCCAGTAGCAGAACGGTGCAGGAGAGGGGAAGGTTAGTAGGGGAGAGGAAGAGAGAAAGAAGAGGAGAAAAGGAGGGTCTTAAGGAGCTTCCGGAACTTAAGGAGATCCAGCTCAAGGTGGAGAGAGGCAGCAAGGCCATTACAGAGTGAGGCACCTGCAGAGGAGAGAGATCTACCACTCAATCTCTGCTTGGAGAAGCAACTCATCCTCAGAGAATTAGAAGTAGATGAGCGGAGGGGTCTAGTAGGAAGGTACTTAGGTAGTGAGAGTTGAAGATAGCGAGGGCCCTGGACCCCAGAAAGCCTTGTGAATGATGCAGAGGGTCTTGAACTTGATCCTTGCAGCCACCCGGAGCCAGTGGAGGGATATCAGGACGGGAGAGATGCAGTGCCTGGGCTTGAGGACAAGGATAAGACTTGCAGTCCTTTTCTGGATGAGTCGTAGAGGGTGTGGAGTAGAGTTACGCAGTTTGAGAAAGAGGCTGTTGCAATAGTACAGCCTAGAGAGAACCAGGGCTCTGGAGACAGTGATCTTCTAGGGGTAGGTGAGAAAATGGAGAATACCTCTGAAAAGGTGCAGCTAAAAATGGGCCTTTCCGGAAAGGGGCATGATGTGTGGGGACAAGGAGAGAGTGGAGTTGAAGATGACCCCAAGTTATTTTGCCTCACAAGAGGGTGAGGGCAGAGGGCCCAGGGATGCCGGCCAAAGTGAGAGGGGGAAGCTGGAGCAGGGGTCCCAATGAGAAGGATCTCAGTCTTACTGGCATTAAACCAGAGACCATTAGAGGTGCTCCATGCCTGAATAGCGGATAGACAGTCAGGGATGAGCGAGGAGGAGGAGGAGGCCTGAAAGTTAGAGGCAAAGGTAGAGATCAGAAGGGCCAAAAGGGCCAGGTAGACATTGAAAATCCAGAGGGAGAGCATAGATCCCTGGGGAACACTACATGTGGAGAGAGAGGTGGTTTGAGAGGAAGGACCCAAGTTGAACCTGGGAAGGACGGTCCAAGAGGAAAGAGGACAGCCATGCCACAGTCTGATCTTTGATGCCCAGGGTATCGCAGAGACGAGTGTTCAGGATGTTGTGGTTCACCATGTCGAAAGCAGAGGATAGGTTGAGGAGAATGAGGACAGAGGGAGAGCTAGAGTCAAGGTTAGAGAGCAGATCTTCACGGGTATTCAGGAGAGCAGTTTCTGTGCCTATGATTACTCTGAAGCCAGACTGATGTTCATGGAGACAACCAACGGCTTCAGTGTGGAGGGTTAGCTGGCAGATAGGCAATTTCTCCAGGAGTTTGGCCAGGAAAGGAGTGATAGAGATCAGGCGATAGTTTGCCGGAAAGGAGGGGCCGGCAGAAGGCTGTTTTAGTAGGGGGTGCACAAGGGAGTGCTTGAGAGGAGAGGGAAAAACTCCAGTGGTGAAAGAGTGTTTGCAGAAATCGGACAAGGCTGGAGAGAGGGAACCAATGTTGTCCTTAATGGTTCTGGAGGAGCAGGGGTCACCTGCTTGGATGAGACTTTCATAGACCGAACCTGTCTGGAAACATCATCAGGTGTGACAGGAGAAAGGGATGAGAGAAGGAGAGGAGGGGGGCTGCGATGGAGGGCCTGAAAAAGGTAAAGGGTGAGAGAGAGAGGAAGAGGTGGAGAGTGCAGACAAGATATCCTCGGTTTTAGTGGTGAAATGAGAGGCCAGGGCCATGCAGAGGGCCTGGGTAGGTGTAGAAGAGGAAGATACTGCAATAGAATTGGCCAGCTCCTTGCAGATTTTGAATAGTTTGGCCGTGTTGTTAGAGGCCGCAGAGCTGCAGGCTTGAATATGGACCCTCTTTTTAGAGAAGATGGAGAGTCTGCATTGGCTTTGGAGTATGCGGCAGGCCAGTTTGTCAAAGGGTGCACATGAAGCTCCCCATTTCCTTTCAGCTGCTCTGTACTTGTGTTTCAGAGTGGCCAAATCGGAGCCGTACTAAGAGTTGCACTTTCTGGCAGGCTTCACGCAGATCCTCATGACAGGGGCCAGGATGTCCAGAGTGTTAGAGATAGAAAGGTGAAGGTTGGAAAGGGCTATGTCAGGATGGGAGTCAGCCGCAGGAGTAGGTCATAGAGAGAAAGTGGAGGCAAAAGCAGCCCCTGACATGCTTCATAGGGCGAATGGCCCGAAGGAAGGTGGCAGTGCAGAGTGGGTCTTTGCCAAGGATACAGGAAGCTTCAAGTGAAAAGAAAGAAGAGTGTGGTCAGTCTAAGAGAGAGGAGTAGTGAGAGGAATTGAAAGGGGGATGTCTGAAGAGATGAGAGCATCCAAGGTGTGCCCGGTAGAGTGAGTCGGACGAGAGGGTGGAATGAAAAGGGACAGAGAGTCGCATAGGTTGCAGAAGAGCCCAGAGGAGTCTGGAGAGTCCAGGTGGATGTTGAGATCCCCAAAGATGAGAAGCTGGGAGGTAGAGGAAAGGAGAGAGGAAGTGAGGTCAGCTCATTCAGAGAGGAAAAGGGTTGGTCTGTCTCGCACTTACACATGAAACAATTTGCATATGTAGGTGCCATGGTTGCTCCCATGGATGTACCTGACACTTGGAGATAATACTGGTCCTTAAATTGAAAGTAAGAGTTTTCAGCGATGAACTGTAACAACATTATGATGACAGACCATGTACTAAACCACGCACTGTGGCGTAACTACATTGGCCTATGGATAAGGTACATTGATGACATTTTCAGGATATGGAAAGGAAATTAAGTAAATCTGAAGGACTTTTATGCATACCTCAATGCCATTGATGCCAGGATACAGTTGACCCACGAAACATCACGGGAGAGAATACACTTTCTGGACATCGAAATCAAGACACATGACAACAGATCTTCAACCATTATCTTTCGTAAACTGACTGACAGAAACAATTTGCTACACTGACTAAGTTTCCATCAAACTAGTCTCATTAAGAATTTGCCATACAGCCAAATGTTGCATGTGAAACGCATTGTCAGCCCAGATGATTATACCCAAGAAATAACCAAAATAGGAGAGAAATATATTGCCCGTGGATACAAGCCTCAAGAAATAGAGGCAGCTACCATCAAGATAGATACAATATTTATCAAAACAAAGGAAACAACGATAATGCCACCATTGGTATATATATCTAAACTCTCTATCCGGAGCAACAGAATTAAATCTGTTATCAAAAGAAATTGGAGGACCCTCACTTGTGACCAAAGGGGTGAACATCTCTTAAAAGAACCACCCGTGTTTGCATTCCAAAGGAGAAAACATTTCAGAGACCAACTAGTCACTACTAGATTGACAGTACAGAAACAGATCCCAACATGTACCGGTACATATTCTTTCCTACCTTGCACCAACTGTGGGTTCATCACAAAAGGCAACATGATTAACCACCCCGCTCATTAGAGAAGATAAAATTACAGAACTTCACCACATGTGACACTGCAAATATAATATACTCCATCAAATGCCCATGTGGACTATACTACATAGGGCAATCCAAGAGACCGGCAAAACAAGGATGGAATGAACACCGATCTTGCATAAGAAATAGGAATCCTAACTTGGCAGTATCAAGGCACTGGCAAGAAAAGAAACACAATATCTCACAGATACGATTTCAGATAGTTGAAACAGTGATAAAACACAATCCGTACGAAAACATGGCCATGGCCAAAAAACTGGACCAAAGAGAAACTTTCTGGATCGAGCGTCTTGGTACCCCGGCACCAAATGGCATAAATGAGGAAATCAAATATGTGCTTTGTATAACATTTATGTTTCTATTTGGCATATTCATATGTCATTCCTGGTGAATTTCTTTTCTGTAAATGTGTACCAGAACATCTCACTTGCATGCTGTACTGCACCTAAATCACAATGGGGCACAAGGCTTTCTTTCCACTTCCCACCCCCTACACATGTCCTTCTGTATGCCACACTACCCATATGTGTCAGTAATTTTGTACTGGAATCTTTCCAAATATTTACTGTATGCTTAATCACTGGGCTACCCAAAAGGTTCAAATGCTTAAATATGTACATATTACATGAACAGTACCCTATGTCCACCATGCTGTAGACTGTCTGTGTAACAATTGCATTCCTTCAACTGAGTTACATACTAATAGTCATGCGGTATGTGTTAAGGGACATCCTCTATAGATACACATATATATGCTTATTCCAGGAGTCACACTCTGGTAAATCTATTATGACAGATACATACACATGCATTACCTCATTAGGCTTGTCTAGCATTATTTAATTTAGGAACCATGAGTATGAAAATCTTATACCCTTGAGTACTAAGACCATGCACATTATTGTGCCACCCAATAGAACCCGATCCATTTATCGGCCATGTAACATCATGTATATAATCGCATCTTGCCACATGAGATTTATCCATTTAGGTTAAAATTCTTTAGAACTTTTTGCTATATCAATTGTAAGTATACCTCTTATTACGTGCATTGTGATACTTTTACCTTATTTCCACATATACACATTCCCATGTATCATTTACATTCTCCTCACAGTCTATTGGAGCCCTGAACCAATCCCGGCCACTCTGCTCCCCCAGAGTGAACGGGACGCGAGGCGCCGATGACATCACTGTGTTCCTTAATGCATGCCTTTGCGACGCTGCATGGCCTCCAGGGCAACTCAATGTATACATTATACCAGCATCCTCTCGAGAGGTAACTCCTCTCCTACAAGCTCCTGGCAACCCGCTAGTTTAAGTACTGCTACTGCATTTAGATCATGACAGATCCCGTACGCGCACACATTTTCTTACTTTTGTACACACTTTGCCCCAGATTAGGGAATCGAATGGACTAATTTGAAGCCACAATTCCATCACAGGTAATGGCCTTTTCATTTCTCCAAGACTTCTAGCACAGCTTTGTTTTATGGTAGCTAAACGTGACATTATGGCTCTACTATTGTATCAACAGATACACAAATTAATCAGCAAAGGTATAGTCTGATATTTTTTGGATGACTGACATAAACATTTTGATAACACTTTGAATTATTCATGTGATTACTGCTTTCCATTTTTTTTCTTCACAAACTGCTGATGCCGCGGTACATATGTCCTATGTACTTAAGTCTTTAAATATCACTTGCTTATAGACAAATGTTGAAATGTATTTTGCGGGTTCTTTTTGAAATCACATGCTGTAACTATAAAGAGCTCAGCCCTGAAGATGGAATTCAATTCCGAAATACATTGGCACATGAGCAAACATAGCTGAGAAGGCTATTGCCTCGAATAATACTAATAATTGTGTGCAGTTTTCTTTGAAGAGTAACATTTATTACCTTTCCATTTGAGATTAAGCAAATATTTAACAAATATTGCAGCTTTTACAAAGAGCACTTTGGGGACACCCAGTTTTGTTCATTTAGTACTTTAATCTCTGTGTCAATGGATCCTTTTTTGCCACACAGCTCCTCTGAATCCACTCAACTGAGACTAGAGTGACTTACCTTTGACAATTTTCTTTTTCTACCTACTCCACATAAACATCCTATGAAATCACAGAATAATTCACTCGACTTTTATTATTTTTAAATGAATATTTCTCTAGCTCTTGCTTGATCACAATGCTGGCACATGTGGGTGTGTTCACATTTTGATATATAGTTCCATGATTTAAAGGGAATGGTGTAATTATAGATGAATACTATACATCAAGGACCACATCGTCTCCCTGGCTCCTGCCCTGGCTGACTTTTGCAACCACTCATTCGCCTCTGGAGTCTTCCCATCCCCCCTCAAGCACTCCCTTGTGCACCCCCTCCTCAAGAAACCCTCTTCCGACCCCTCCTGCCCGGCCAACTATCGCCCAATCTCCATTACTCCCTTCCTGGGCAAGCTCCTGGAGAAACTGGCCATCTCCCAGCTTAACCTCCATGCTGAATCTGTTGGTAATCTTCATGACCATCAATCCGGCTTCAGAGCGGCCAGAAGCACGGAAACTGCTCTCCTGAACATCCGTGAGGACCTGCTCCTGAACCTCGATTCCAACACTCCCTGTGTTCTCATTCTGCTCGATCTCTCCTCTGCCTTTGACACTGTCAACCATGCCATCCTGCTCAACCGTCTCCGTGATAACCTGGGTATCACTGGTCAGGCTCTGGCATGGCTGACCTCTTTCCTCTCTGGTCGACCCTCCCAGGTCCAAATGGGCTCCTTCCTCTCTGACATCTTTTTCTCCACCTGTGGTGTCCCCCAGGGATCCAACCTCTCTCCCTGGCTTTTCAACCAGTATCTGGCACTCCTTGCCCACCGCATCGCCGCCCTCTGCCCCCACTTCCAGTGCTATGCGGACGATACCCAGCTCATTTTCAGGCTACCCTCGGCCTCCTCCTCTCCTTCCCTCATCTCCGACTGTCTGTCTGCTATCCAGGAATGGTGTGCCGCCAATGACCTCTGCCTTAACGCCAGTAAGACTGAGATTCTACTCATCGGCGCACCCACTCCCTCCTTCCCTGCAGCTCTCTGGCCGGCCTCCCTTGGCCCCCTTCCTGCCCCTACATGCAAGGCTAAAAACCTCGGGGTCATCTTCGACTCCACACTCTCCTTCTCTCCTCATATATCTGATGTCTCTAAGAAATCACACTACCAGCTGCACCTCCTCAGAGGTATTCTTCCCTTCCTCTCCTTCCCCCAGAAGCTCACTGTCTCCCGAGCCCTGGTTCTCTCAAGGCTGGACTACTGTAACAGCCTCTATCTTAATCTCCCTGCCTCCACTCTCCGCCCTCTGCAACTTATCCAGAACAGAACTGCGAGACTTGTCCTTGGCCTCAAGCCCAGGGACCGTATCTCTCCAGGACTGAAATCTCTTCACTGGCTCCCAGTGGCTGCGAGGATTAAGTTCAAAACCCTCTGCATTGTCCACAAGGCCTTCTGGGGCTTGGGGCCTAAATACCTTCAACTCTCTCTTCCTAAATATCTCCCTTCACGAGCCCTTCGCTCATCCATCTCTAACTCCCTCATGGTCAGCCGCTTCTCGAAGCAACGTGCTGGGGGTAGATCTCTCTCCGCAGCAGGGGCCTCCCTCTGGAACAGCCTGCCTGCCTCCCTGAAACTTGAGGAGAACCATCTCCGGTTCCGGAAGCACCTCAAAACCTTCCTCTTCGCTTCTGCCTTCTCTCTCCCTCTCCCCTGCTAAACCTGCTTAACTCCCCACTGAATTCTGCACTTAACCTGCATCTGGGCCACTCTCAGCGACCTCGGTCCAGGGCCCAGCCACTCTCCACTTGCACTGACCCCCTGGCTCCCCCTGCACTGTGGGACTGTCACTGTATCCCTACAGCCCCCTGCCCAGCACTTGCTCTGCACTTACCTCGCACTTGCCACCAGCTGGCCCTTTTTATTTATCATTTATTATTTCATTACGCCACTTACCTTGTACTGCACTTCTCCCCCCACCTCCTCCCCCTGCACTTTCTCCTTTTTCCCCTTACCTCTGCACTTGCGCGATCTGAATGACACCTGGCCTAGTAGGATCGCTTGTCCGTCTTCCCCTTGTTTCCCTCCCTCCCTGCCTCGTCGCGCCTTGAAACACTTGTGTATAGGCGCGTTACAAATACCATATCATATCATATCATAAGTGCAATGCTGCCTTTACATTATTCAGACTTCGCATCTCTTCATTAGTATAATTCCATACAATGCAATATTGCAATGTGGTAAGGTATCATGAATTGAGAGAGTTCCTTTCAGAAACCAGCCTTTGGGTGAAATGTACTCAACGCCCAATATTGTTCCTGGGACGGTTTAGTTTGTGGCAAAAAGTGCACAATGTGTCTGGTGCTGTCTTGCAAGGAAGCAAGTAACTGATGAGAAATATTAATGAACACAGAGGTGTATCATTTTGACGCCTCTCACTTAATATCGCGGCAGTCTTCATATCTTATGCTAATGGCTGTCCATTACATGGAGCGGCACCTACTCACTTGCTTTGTCAGCGCAATATTTCTCCATACAGTTGAAGTACATGTGTCACTCTTGAAGAAGCGTTAGTTGATTGTTACATTTATGGTGAGCGTACACTCGCAGTCTGACGTCATTTCCAGGGTCGAGAGCAGGATGGTGCCAGCTAGCACACTGGTGTATTTGTCTTTGCCTTCGTATCACACGTCAGCTTTCCGCTGCTATGGTCAAAACGCCATTAGTATGGAAGTTACCTGGTGTGCAGGGAGGGCGGTTGGTGGTTGCCTACGTCAGAGTTTTTCTAGCCATGTAACCACCACACTCTAATGGAGGCTTTTACTATTCTAGCCTTGTAATTGGATCCATATTGTTGTTTCCGACCACTGTATCCGCTTGTCGTGTAGTGCTTGCTGCTTAGTAGATGACTGTGTGCTAAAGTAACCCAACACATACATATAAAAGTAAATAGGATAAAATAGTTATCTGGACAGGTTTGGATAACTAACACTAGAAATGCAGTTTCTGAAAACTATAAAGAGGAAATGTTATGAAGTTGAATCATCCTCACTTCTGTTATTGAAATTAAATAAACAGATTGTAATGAAACAAAATGTGGTATGGGGGAAACATGGCAATAGTGGGGACAGATTATGAATAGGTTGTGGGAGATCAATTAAACACTGGGTGACAAGAGACATAAACAAATGTTAATCTTACCTACAGAGACATTAATAGGATGACTGTGGATAAGAGGGCAATTAATTGATTACCCACTGTGCTCCTTGTGGCCAGTCCAACTGATTACAGACACCTACTGTTGTGCTCCATTGGTACAATGCCACCAACAAAAATTGTAATGGCTACATTTGATGAATTAGAAGAGCTCACCTATGCCAATTTGTCAAAGAGGGTGTTGCAGAAAAAAAACAAAGGCTTGGACAGTGAAATGGCAAGTAGGAACTGCGAAATTCCATTTCAAACTCAAACATTCAAGTAGGGAACATGTATTGGAATGAACATCATAAACAGAAACATTAATTCAGAAAGAAACGTGAGTTTCAAAACTGGGCTTCACCCCTATCCTGACTGAGGTCCTGCTGATGGCACCCAAGCCCATACTTGTATCTCATCTTTCTTAGAAAGTTATTCCACCAGATTCACCAATAAAAGTAGCAGCCCAGTCCACAAAGAGCCTCTGACTGATGCACCAATAGAGATACCTCTTTCCAGCTCTTTGTACATTTGTGCATATCACAAATGTACACATGCTCCCCTGCCCTCTGAAAATGCACAGGTCTCCCCTGAGAATAAGTTAACATTCACATTTCTACACAGATGAAAAAAGCGGCTTTTCTGCATTTTTTAAATTTACTTTGCACTCATTTTTGAGACTCTGCCCGGAGTCTGCTGCAAAGATCTGCATGACACTAGTTGGCATGCGTGTGTAGGGAGATTAGAGTAGGTGGTAGCGTATGAGAAAATAGCTAATTGTTCCTATTGTTAATTCACACCTTTATATAGTCGGCAGTTTAGAAGAGCTCACAATTTTAACATATGTGGGAAGCAAGGCACGGGATAAAGTATTTCCATGGGAATACACGTTATGGCCAAGAGAAAAGCTTTGATTAAGGTCATGTCTTGTAAATACATGGAGCCTCATCACGGGTTCGAAGGAGCTCGAAAAATGCGGCAGTATCTCCATTACCACTAAGCCCAATCGGAAGTTTCAGGGACGGTCAGGGCACTCACCTGCAGCGCCTGGAATGCCCCATTGGGTCCAAAATTGGACCCAATGGAAATGGGGAATTACAGACCCAGCTGCAACTCGTGATCCGGCACTAATAGTGCTGGACCAAGTTGTGGTAATGCTATTAGCATTGGGCGGTATCCCAGTGCATTTACTGCTGAGATACTGGCCAATTCCTGATTGTGCCGACTTTCAGCCCGTTTTCAGCAATATTACTGAAGCGGTAATAGCACTGCGGTATTAGCGCCCAGAATGCCTCATTGGGTTGGACCCAAAGGGAATGTGAAATTACCACCCCCTGCCCCCGCAACTCGGGATACGCCGCTAATAGCTCCAGACTGAGTTGCGGTACCGCTATTAACATTGGCCGGTATCCCGGCGCATTTACCGCCGGGATACTGCCCAACTCCTGATGACCCCCATAGTCAGCAAACACATCTCTGGGCCACAATTCCTCCCTAAAACAGTAAAATATGAAGAGGGTGAGTGATTGGCTGCCACACCTGTCAACCTGCACCAGCCCCACTAGTAATTTAAAGGCATTGATGCTCTTGCAACAGAATAAGAACATGAACCAGTCAATTGCTGTGTTTTGACTGGCTCTGCCACTGTCCCATCAACCTTTCAGTGGCACTGACCTTGTGTATTCCCCAAACCCTGCCCTGCACAAGTAAAAGAGTGAGAAGAGGCTAAAATACCCACTCAGCACTCAAACCTCTTCAAACAAAGAGCCAACACAATCATAAAGGTAAAACAGGCACAGTTAAGAGATATACATCCTTCGCCTTTTGTGGTAACGTGATCTGATGGAAGGCTATACTCCTAAGCGGGTTGTCAATAGAAACCCAAATAGCGAAGTGTACTAGACCAAAATAAAGGAATGTCCAATCAAGGTTATATTTCAAAAACACCATGTGCAAAGGATATGTTCTTGAGGTTGCAAAAGGGATTGAAATGGCCTATCCAGTATCTAGGGCCCAAAGATGGACTGGCGGCAGATACTAGTCAATAATACCTTTACAAAGTTCTTGGTGGTTTGATGGCGTAGAACCAGGCTTCTCTGCATTGATTGCGAGTTGTTTACAGTTCGAAGATGCGCAGGGGTCTAATGGAAGGTGACTGCGGCCTCTAATCGTTTATTTGCACTGTGCAAATAGGACAGGCCCCAGGTTAAACCGGCAGCCGAAGTTTGATGGCGGTGAGCTGGTATCAGGATGAAAAAGCAATACAATTCTGTGCGGGGTTCAGAGGTCCATGTTCAAGAGAAACTAGGGTTGGTCGATTGACTTAAAGTCACAGCAATGACAAGGCTGGTGCTTTGGACAGAGACTCAAGTAATACAAGAAAGTGGTATTTGTTGGTCGAGACGAAAAATGACACTCTTTAGCAGGCAGGGTGTCGAACAGGCAGAACAATGAATGCCAAAGGCAGCATTGAAGGATCCTGATAGTTTGCTCAGTGTTGAACACACTTGAGTCATGGCTCGCAGCGGGTCGATATTGAAATCAAGTATCCCATCTGTTCTGGCTGCCAGGTGCTTTAAGTCCCACTCAGAGTCTCAAAGGCCCAGGTTAGTCCTTTCTCAGACTCCCAAACACAGGGAAGGCTAGCACACACCTTCAGGGGTCCCACAACACAGTGTGGTCCAAGGCAACAGGGTGGCTGGCAGAGATGTGGTCTTGGTCCAGCAGCACAGGTCATTCCCCAATGGTCGCTGGGGATGGTTATGGGACAGAGCCTCCCTCTGCCTTGGAACACCTGCCTTCACCTCAAAACTGGAAGACTCTGGAAGGGACTGCTCTCCCAGCTGGACCAATGCAATCCCTTTTCAGGTTTGTAGTCCAGAGGATGATTAAATGAAGTGGTGTGGGACCCAATTTTTAAAGGTAAAGCTCAGCAGGTGATTATACTAAATCTAGTCTGCTTTAGGGGTTTTGCTCTTGAAATGTGTGAACTTTGCCCTTCTGACATCACACCCAAAGTGCTTTGTGCTACAGAAAGTGGAGGGGACAGGAAAGAGAATGAGAGACAAGGAGAAACAAGATGGCAGAATTTTCCCAAACGTGTACAGATCTCCCACTGCCACACTAACCCTGCCCCCTTCCTTTCTAAATACAAACAAATACCCTTAGATATGCAGCACCCTGGTGTGAGGCTACTCCCTTTGAATGGGTGTGCTCCGTTGATGCCTGGGTCCAGGGCAGCTGCCTGCTGTGCAGCTGTCCCTGGTGGAGAGTGTTACCTGCCTTCACAAAGAGATCAAAGAGGAGGCATGGCCATTCACATGCCTGGACTGTCATTCGACTGTACCAACTCGTCTGGTCAGAGTACACATCACTTTCCACAGCTGGGCATTGCTCACAGGAGGCGACACGTGTGATATGAAGTTGGATGTGGCTGCAATGATCATAAATAGTGCCACGCATTACGCCATAACTCGAGCATAGGTTTATTATTAGAGTTTATCCTGCCAGCACCATGGGCTATATATGATCATCATAGTTTTGGTACAGGTGAGCATATCTTAAATGCGGCCCCTGTGCTGCAGAGACTTGGCTAGCACTGCAGCTGTCAAATGAGCAACTGTGACCTCGAAATCAGCTCTGTGCCACTGGTAGAGCAATTGCTGCAAATCAGGACACTGATGCAGCAAGGCCCAAATACACACTATGCTTTTGGCATGGTGTTTATTGAAGGGAAATATTATTCACAGATTACCCTTTCAGAGATGGAATTACCAGCATAATTGTATTATTTAATTAAAATAAAAACAGGGCGTTTGTCCCCTTGCCAGCTGCCAAAAAGGATGGATGCCCATATATAGTGGTAACAAAAGAGACATAGGGTCTCATTACACAGATGGCGGTAGGGATTTACCGGTACAGGTAAAATACTGGTACCGGTAAATCCCTACCGCCTTACTACGAGGTCCCTTTGCGGGTTGGAGGATTTAACGCCTGCTTTTAGCAGGCATTAAAATCCAACCCGCTAAGGGACCTCAGAGCTAATTACGACAACGCAAAATCGCGCCTTCCCCATTCCCATGGAGCCCTATGGGGCAGAAATGGGAATGGGGAAGGGCAATGGCGGAAAGGGGATTTACCGCCCCTCCAACTGTAAGAGGATTCAATTCAGCACTACAGCTAAGTTAACGCCTAGTCTAGAAGACTGAATGAAAACCCTTATTGATATATCTTTAGGTCCAGTTCATGCGTTCTGGATGACTACCCTTATATAACACCCCTCTCTTGGAATCCCCCTGACCCCACTGAGCCAAGAAGTAGTTCTGTTTTGCAAGTTAAAAGGTTTATTTGATAATTTAAACAATAGGTATATATATCCCACTTTATAATAAATTAATAATTGAATAGCACACTTAATCTGATATGATAAAGATCAACAACGGAGAATCTGGCACTAGCACTCTTCTTATAATCACTAATGAGTTGACATGAATGGATAAGGTAACACACTGGTAAATAGGAACAAAAGTATAATGTGGTAGAGGATGCTTTATGTAAGCTCAGGTGGATGCAATATTCAATGAATGCAGTACAGAAAATACTCAATATGATTTCAACCAAACAATGTAATCACTTTTCTCTGGCTATTCACTCCCCCCCTCTTTATGCAATGCAAGGGAATGGGAGGAAAGCACACAGTTCTCAGAAATGCAATCAATGTAATC
This sequence comes from Ambystoma mexicanum, assembly GCF_040938575.1. NCBI lineage: Eukaryota > Metazoa > Chordata > Amphibia > Caudata > Ambystomatidae > Ambystoma > Ambystoma mexicanum. The sequence continues at coordinate 304,219,964 of NC_090923.1, read as the reverse complement.
AGTTCAATCCAGCAAGCTTAGACAACAGAAAACAGATAGGAGTTTTGAAAACACAGGCCCAAATGCTTTGATATGTGCTAGCAATGGATGAGAAATATGCTAAGCGCTTTTAATTCCCTTACAGAGGTTCAGGGTGAGTGGTATCTAGTTAATATTAGTCCAGGCTCACACTAGCAATGATGCAGGGATAGTTAGCAGGTCAAACGAATTTCTGGCAAATGGAAGGCAAACAGCAGCAGTTTTTACATGTGAAGAAATTGCAAATCGCGGTAAAATTCGCGGATGCGCCGAGCGCTATTACAAAGGAACCGCAAGGACTATCTCTACCGTTTTGGGGTCCTAGAAAAGCCTGGGATCTCAGCTTCCAAATGAAAGTTATTGCAAGTCTCTAGCCCAAACGGTTGCGGAGATATGAGTAATTTAGTAAAGGTCGTTTTTGGTTTTGTAAATTTTAAACGCACACTTTTTCAAAATGACAAGTGACAAATTTTTGCAGCTAGAATGACAGGTGACAGCTAGGAGGCAGTTCTACTTAGGTTAAATAGATTGAATTAGATGAATTTAAACTAAGAGATGTGTTCTGAGTTTTGCTAAGTACTCACAAGAGATTTTGAACAGGAAAGCGACTTGGTCACGGACTTCAGTCTGGTCAGGTCTTTCCGGGTTCTGCTCACAGCGCCTGGCCTCTGGAACTGCTCACAGGGGTCTGGTCTCTGCTAGGCACCGGTTCTTTGGGTCTCTCTGCTCTGGATAGATTGAAGTCTCTAGTTTGGCTTTCTGGAGTTTGATGGAGGTAAGTATGGATTTTTCCGGCAGAGCTTTCAGCGGCAGATGAAAAATGAATCCCCTATCTGTCCTGTCTGTCTGCTTTTATGTGTTTAGAATGTGGGTGTGTTCTAGCATCACTGACCCTACCTCTCTCTCAGCTTCTAATTGGTCAAACTTCCATTCCTCCGCTTGATTGGCAAACTGAACTGTGAGTCAGATTGATGTCATTTTACAGCCTGCAGAAAGTCCACTCCTCCTGTCAACTTACACACAAATCTAGATTTGAAACAAATACATATTTGCAGAGGTACATATTGTTTTAAAATCATATGCACCCATCATGCATTACAGGAGGTATCCCCTGTTCAAACTCTGCTCTTCCTGGGAGCTTGCATTCAGAACTGGCACATATTTCACTTTTTAACTGCTTTTTCAATTTCCGACATGGACCCAACTTTACATACATGTGTGCAGGGGGTAGGGACATTAACTGATGAAGTTTCAGATTTTTAACATGCACACATTTAGAGTAATATCCACTTTTCCGCCACAACCCCCCTGAACATACCACCGGTTCCTACCACGTCTTAAACTGTGGGCAGAAAAATCACAAGAATTATGGTATCATTTATAAAATTTTCACATGTCCGCTCTATGAATTATCCCCCTTTTTATAAAACCATATCCTTGCTGCAGGGGTGTGTCTTTTCAGGTCACATGGTACAGAAACCAGTCTTTCCAGTTTCTGCCAAGCCAGCTTGCTTCTCACAGGCAGTGCTCCTCCCAGCTTCTCCAGGAGGAAGCCACTTTTTACGACGTCTGTAATAAAAAACCTTTGCCTGAGTGGAGAGGGCTTTGTTCACTCTCTGGCAGAGCACAGGAAATTCAATTATCAGATAGATGGCATATCCTTAGCCTGGGCAGCAAAAGGAAGGTTGGCCTGGGAACACAGTGGTGACTCAAGTTTCACTGCTGATGGGTAGTTGCTAGGCAAAATCAAGTTCCTTAAGCCAGACCTTCAGCTAACTTTTTGTTGCTTTTAAAATAACTTGTAATTTTACACATGCAGCTAGAATGCTGATTCTAAGCGCAAAACTATGACATTTCAACAGTTACAAAGGCATGTGACACCAAACATAGGTCACTCATTTAATTTAACATTTTCGATTTTGGTGGTTTTAAATCCAGTTGTAGTTAGGCTTAAGCTGCTGACTCCATAGCATTTTTGTTATAAGCATTGTTTTTGGGCTCTTCATTTCCCAGATTTTGTAGGCACACAAAACTCCATGCTGCCAAATGTCTGCTGGTGTTCAGTGAATATTTTGCACATGTTGCAAGGTTTGAAATAGGCATTTTGCTTGCCTTCAGAAAAACACACAGAGTGGTTTTAAAACGCCGGCTTTTGGATAGTGGTGAGTACTGGTACTGCACTCATTTTTGGGATTTAAGAAATGAATTCCCCACACTTCTAGGTTGCATTTGGCAATCAGCATTGCCATTCCCAATGGTTTCAGACTACTGTGCGGGTAGTCCAATGGTGGTTTTAAAGCGCTTTGAAGCTAACCGGCGCTACTGTTTTTCCTTTGGCAACCCATTTCCCTCATGGCAACCCGGCCTTTCATTCTCGCACTGGTGGGTGGCAAGTGAGGCAACCATTTTGGTGGGCGCACAAACTGCGCAGCTTTCCTGGATTTCAGCGCACATGTGGGTTTTCCGCCATCTTGAATTTTCTAAGCCCACAGCACCAAATGTTGTAGCAGGATAGCTTAAACGTGGGTCAGGACACCCAACAAGTCCCCCCCACGCGACTACACTTTGAATTTGAGTCGATGGGGAGTCGCGTGCACAAGGGTTTTGACCCATGCACCGGTCTGTCCGCATAATCTTCTTCCTCTTCTGTAGATGGCACAGTTCAGCATCTTCTTCTCCATCCGGTACTGATCGATCGGTTCTCCTCGCCGGTCCTGATGGGAGTATTGGGCGGTCCACTGGGCCCATTGGATCTCCGTTCCCGGTCTCCGAATCGTCCTTCTTGGTCATCCTTCATGGTTTCATCTCTCCTAGGATGATAAAGCAAAAGCGGCAATATCTACTCATAGGCGATTTTTTCCACCACTGTTGAGATAGTGGGGCAGCATATGCATTTTATCATAACAAAACATTACATTCTTATTTTAATAAAAACAGTATGACTAAGAGACAGTTTCATACAATCACAATATTTTAGAGACTAGATGTGGTATGTTTTATGATTGGAACTGAATTAGTCTGAGACAGTGCCTGCTAGGATTCCAGAGGATTCCTCCAGTTGTTGCAGAGTGTGCCTGGGATGGCAACATTTCAACTGGTTTATGTGGACCCACTTGTCTTCCCCCTCTGCCGAACCGCCTTTGGGGATGCGGATCTTGTAGGCCACAGGGGAGATCTTATCGACGATCTCAAAGGGTCCCTTCCATGTAGGCAAAAATTTGCGCTGCTTGGCCTGGTTCCTTTGGAAGTTGTATAGATAGACCCGGTCTCCCACCTGATATTCCTTCCTGGAAGTTTTCAGGTCATAATGGGTCTTCATGCTATCAGCCGATCTTTCTAGATTCCGCTGAGCATAAGCAAAAGCATGTTGAAGGTGTTTCCTTAAATTCTCTACATACTCATGAGTAGTGGAGGCATTTATCAGTGTCTGCTCTTGGGTCCTATAGAGCAAATGCTGAGGAAGCACCATCTTGCGCCCAGTCATCAACTCAAATGGTGACATTTTGGTTGCAGATGAAGGGGTAGATCTGATAGCCATTAGGACCAGAGGTAATCGGATATCCCAACTTGGCCCAGAATCTGCCACAAACTTCTTTAATATGCTCACAATTGTCCGGTTATATCTCTCTACTGCCCCAGAAGAAGCTGGTCTATAAGCAATATGCAGCTTTCTCTTGACCCCCAGTATCTCCCACATCTTTGTCATTACTTCACTGGTGAAGTGGCTACCTCTGTCTGACTCAATCCTTTGAGGTAGACCAAAACGGGAAAAGATGTGGTTAATCATCAAGGCCGCTGCAGTTTCTGCCTTGCAATTTGGGGCTGGGAGACATTCCACCCACTTGGTAAACAAGCATGTCACAGTCAACATGTACTTATTCCCCCTAGCCGAGCGAATCACAGGGCCTACAAAGTCGATTTGTAAATCTGACCATGGCAGTGTCATTCCCCTCTTTTGTAAAGGCGCCCGGTGCGTGAGGGATGATGGCTGAAATTGTGCACACACAAGACACCCCTTCAAGTATTGGTCGAGGTCCTGCCCCATGTGTGGCCAGTAGGCAACCTCTCTTAAGATTTCCAATGTTGTGTGAAACCCCCTGTGACCGGCCGTGGCCGCATCATGGGCGTGACTTAACATCAGGCTTCGGAATGAGGTAGGAACCACCCACTGATCGTGGCCAGCTTTGGATTTCCTTACCAACAAACCGTCTTGGATCCGGAACATTTTGGGACATTTCATCAACACTCTTAGGTCCTCTTTCCCAATGTAATCGGTATCCGTCAGGGGAAAGTTCTCAGGGTCCTCAAGGTGCTGGTAAAATTTACCAATTATTGGATCCCCCTTCTGAGCGGTAATCAAATCAGCATCAGGGGTCTCCTTACTCCATTGTGCAATTGAAAGGTCGTTGTGAGCATTTGTCTGGGACCTAGTGATGGCAGTGACCTGGATTTCCCCCAACAGGGACTCAATCTCAATTAGATCCCCTTGGATGGCCCCGGTTTTGGCCAGCTGATCAGCTAAGTCATTTCCAGTTTTGTCTGGTCCCTCTACTTTGGAATGACCCTTGATCTTCTTCCAATAGATGGTCATCTCATTCGAGGTGACCAGATCATCAATGTTTTGGATCAACTTCCCATGTTTCAAGGGTTTGTTGTTAGCACATAACATGCCTCTGGTTTTCCAATTAACCAGGTGCTCCACGAACCCGTTCCGTACATAATCCGAATCTGTGATCATGACCAGTTCGTGGAGTTGATGCTGGATAGCAGTGAGGATGGCCTGATGCACAGCCATCAATTCTGCCACCTGACTACTTCGGGGACCAATTTTGTATCCAGCGGAGGGTTCTGGGGACTCATTCACCCATGCATTCCCTACGCCAGCCACCAGTTCTTTCTCCCCGTTGTTGTCAACATGGTAAGAGCATCCATCCACATACACAGTGGGCATTCCCTCACACTTGTCCTCTTCAAAGACTTTGTGGGGGGAATTAAGGTATGCCTCCATGTTGTCCTTTATTTTTAGACTTTCGTCCTCGAGACAGTTTTCTCTGGCACAATCATGCAAGTCAGCCAGACCTTGCGCGAGTGGACTCTTCTTGTTTTGGCCATATCTGACCTCCACAGGAAAGCCTTGCATTGACAGAATCCAGGAAGTAATTCGGGAATTACTCACATTTCCGGCCCGGATTCTGTCACTTTGGAGATATTGCAGAGGCTGGTGTGGAGTCTCCACTATGATGTGTTCCCCCTGGATAAACGGGCGGTAATTCTTCAATGCCCACACCGTTGCCAGGAGTGCCTTCTCACAATCGTTGAATTTTTCCTCCACAGAGGATAAAGTTTTGCTCGCATAGGAGATTACTTTATTGACCTTGTCATGCTTTTGATATAATACTGCCGTCAAGCACGTATTAGAGAACCCTGTCTCCAGGAAGAACTCCTTGTTTCTGACCGGGTAAGCTAGGCAAGGCGCTTGTGAGAGGCTTCTTTTGAGTTGTCTTACTGCCTCGGATTGTTCTGGACCCCATTCCCACTTGACCCCCCCCTTCAGGAGATGAATCAGGGGTCTGGTGATCTCTGCGTAGCCCTCAATGAACTTTCTGCTGTAATTAGTCAGTCCAAGGAGGCTCCTTAGTTCCCGCAGAGTTGTGGGGTCTTTCAGTTTCTGAAGTGCTTCCACTTTCTTTTCCTGGGGACAGAGACCCTGAGGAGTAATCTCATGCCCCAAGAAATTAACACGGGTTCTACACCACTGTGCTTTCTGAAAGGAAAGTTTTGCTCCGGCGGCCCTCAACTGTGTCAGAACATAACGGATCTCCGCTATGTGTTCCTCAACAGTTGAGCTTTTGATGAGGACATCATCTACATAAGCCAGGTTACCCCTTGCACCCAAGTCGGGCATGGCCTTGTGTAGAAAAATGTTGAATTCATTGCCGGAGTTGAGGTATCCGAAGGGAGTCCGGGTCCATGTGTACTGCTGGCCCCCAAAGGTAAAAGCCAGTTTGTATTGGTCCTCCCTACTGACAGGCACGGTCCAGTACCCATTGGTCAGGTCTATTGCAGTGAATACCTGTGACCCCTGGATCTGGGCCAGCCCTTGGTCAATGTAGGGCAGAGGCCATCGGGAAGTATGGACCCGTTTGTTGAGCTCCCTGAGGTCGGCGCAGAGTCTCCACTGGCCGTTTGGCTTCAATATTCCCAGCACCGGATTATTGAAGGTGCTGTGGACGGGACGGATTATTCCCCGGGACTCAAGGTTCTTAATTATTTCGGTAAGGGACTCCATTGATGCGAGAGGCAAGCGATATTGCTTCACAAACACAGGAGTCATGCCAGGGTCCGTGGGGATTGTTGTTGTGTGGATGTCAGTGCGACCACAGTCATATGAGTCTACCGCAAAGAGATCTTGGAAATCCAAGAAAACTTGTTTCAACTTTTGCTTTTGTTCCAGAGTCACACAGGCATCAGCTAGGTTGACTCTCTCTTCCACCATCTGCCTGAAGCCTGGAAAGACTTCTGGTTTGGCTATTTCAGCGGCCTCCTCCAGCTGGGTGGAGAAGTCCCTGGTCAGAGTGCTGATTTGGACCGGAGGCTTCAGGTGGGAAAGGCAGCCCTCATGGACCTGGAAAATCACCTCATCCCTCCTGAAGTCACAAGTCACATTTTCCTTACCATAGGGGCAGGAAGTGTACACCAGGAAGTTCCCCCCATGCCGGGTAAAGATCCTGTCTGGTGTTGTATTGTCCTCACTGTCACTGTCAACACAGTCCTTGGGGATTGGTCCTAACAGTTCATTTACAAGATCAATGGAGAAATGTCGGTCATCAACCGCCATTCCAATAATGGTGCCTGCGGCTAGAGTAATACTCTTTAAGTCGCTGTTATCCACCTCTATTGGAATGGTGTCATGTTCTATGTTGACTAATGGAGTTGGGTTTACCCCTAACCCTTGCTGTTGGAGAGAAGCATTTAGATGTATGTAGGCATCAGGGTTTTTCAACTCTTGTCCCCTTTTAACTTTCACTTCCAGGGAGAATTGTCGGGTCCTTTCTGGGATGGTGACTTCCTCTTTAACCTGAATTTCAACTGCATAAGGTAGCAATTGAGCTGACCTAAATGCTTTTTCTGGATCATCAAAGCCCATAGGATTATCCGCTAATCGGGACCAAGCTTTGAAGTTTATTAGGTCCAAACTAATGGCGAAGCGATTGAGAATGTCACTGCCTAAGTAAAAGGCGGCAGGGACGTCTCGCACGACCCAACAATTGTGGACTATGCTCTTGTTGCCAATGGAGATTTTGAGCATACACCTGCTTGGCAGGAGATGTTTGGAATTAGGTGCTTCCAGGTCCATTTCCCATTTGTCTATCAGTTTGAAGGTGGGAATGGCTGGATCTTTTGGGAGTTGGCGGAACATGGCTTCGCTGATGAAGCTCTTACCGTTGTTCACACACACTCGAGCGAGAACAGAGTCCTTCCCATCATTTAACTGAACAGGGATGAACAACTGCTCTCCAATTTGCTGAATATCAGCCAGGCTCTGAGCTGATTTCACCTCCTTCTGGACTATAGGAGTGGGAGTTTCAGATTGTGGATTAGTATAGAATTTCAGAGTGTTTCCTTCCAGCGTGGAATACCACTTTAGACTGGAAGGAAGGTTGATTTTCAGAAATAGAGAGGACCCCCCATCACCAGTCTGTTGTCCTACTGCTATTACTGTCACGTCTGGAATCTGGTTGTTCTGGAAGTGAAATTCTACTTGGTCAGATTTTTGTTCAACCATGTGGCATGTGCCGTTTAAACTAACATGGTTGACACTCTGTTTCAATTTTATTGGTCGGCTAGTCTGGGTCCAGAGGACCTTGTTTACACAATCTATTAGGGGTGACAACCTTCTCAGGAGGTCATTCCCTAGTAAACAAGGGGTGCCCTCCGGGGTCACAACTATGACCGGGTGTTTCAACTTGTGTCGCCCGATCTTAATGTCCAAGTCTGCAGTCCCCTCAACGGGAATTTCCTTCCCGTCAAAGTTCTGCAGTTGTCCAGGAAGAGAGGTGAGAGGAATTTGGTAATTCTCTCCCCTTCCTGCATTCAGTTCGTCAAAGGCCCTTCTGGACAGAAGGGTAGCTTGAGATCCAGTGTCCACCAGTGCCGAGATTGTACCCTGCCCCTGTACTTGTACCGGGGCATAATATCTTCCCTCCTTCTCCTCAAGGGGGCACAGATAATGTACATTTTTGGACAACTGGTGGGCTAATTTTCTGGTTTTGGACATCGCTAGAGAAGAATTTTGGGCAGAATTCTGTGGAGAGTCTTGGGAATCTGAAAGAAACAGTTGGCAACTGGAGATCAGAGCCATTGTGGGTTCCCCTGGTTCCGGTTCTGGGCTGCCCCCCCCTTTTTGGAGGCAGTCCCCAGGATGGTTTTGAACCAGGGGATTTTCTTGCTGTTGGTTCTGGGATGAGATGGTGGGCGGCGGTAGCTCAGTCTCCACATCTCCCCAGTCTAGATTTGCATCCCTAGGGACCCATTTTTCTTTGGGAGGAGTTCCCCCCTCTCTGAAGGAGAAGATCCTTTTCCCAGGATCCTCTGTGGATCCCTCTCCCTCAAATTGGAAGATCTGTACCTCCTCCCCAAACTGAGTCTGTTTGGGTCTTTTGTTTCTCCTACCCCCCCTCTGCTCCTTAGGAGGCAGACTTTCAGGGGCAAGAGATTTTGTTTCCGGTTCCTGGGTTTCTAGGGGCTGTTTACAAGTGAGGAAGGAAGCTTCCTCCAAGGCTTTACACCCCCCTTCCCCTTGTGCCTCCTCCCTGGGAACCGGTGAGTTATCGGGGTGCTGCCCCCGTCATTGTTCTGGAGCACCAGGTCCAGAGTTGGGTGCGTTCTGCGCCGGCATGCTGATCTGAGGGTTCTGCTGAGCCCTCAGTATGTCACCCATATCCCGCGCCATGTTTTGAACCTGGCGCTCTAACTGGGAAACCCGCTCAGGCTGATACGGGGCCCTGTTTTCTCCCCTGGGCTGATCCCGGGAAGGGTAGCTATCCCTCCTCTGGTAATACCCCGGGTTGGGAAGATTTGGGTACCCCTCCACCCTTGGCCTCCCCTCTCCCGGATTCAGTGGTCTGGGCTCAGGGAATTGGGGAAAGAAGGATGGATGGTTTTGGGGCTGAAAGTCGGGTGGATATCTGGGGAAAAAGTTCTGCCCAGGGTTTGGTAAATTTCTGCCCTCCTGTGGGAAGTTTGGAGGGAAGTTCCCTGGGTTAGGTGCTTGTCTGGATCCCCCCCCTTGGGCTGGAGGAGTCCACACATAACCCAGGATGGGTCTGTTACCTTTGTAGCGAGGACTTACATAGTCAGGAGAGCGAGGGACCCCATTTGTGGGGCTGCCTCCCTGGCTCCCTGTCTGTGACTGGCCCGAGGACCTTCTGGGCCTAGCATTATTAGGTGCAGGTAGGTTTTTAGGCCCCCCCATCTCCAGATCCAAAACGGGGGTGACCTTTACCTCTGCCACCTTGACAGCAGCAGGGGTGCTGTTGGCTTTGGGGTTTTTCTGGGCATTGCTTTTATTTTCTATGGGCTTCTGCACCTCATAGATCCGGGTAGCCTGTTCAATGACCCAGTCTAAAGATCTTTTCTCATGAAAATCTCTCACGAGCTGGGTCATTATATATTTGGGCAAGGCATGGAAAAATGTATTGACAAACTCTCTACTATCTGTGCGCACCCTTCTGGTGGTTTGCGCAAACGCACGCTTTAACTCCTGCACAAATTCTCGTGGGGCCTGATCCTCCCCACATTGCAAATTGTAGGCCGCCTTGCGAGCCTCTTGAGGATTTCTGTGAACAGAAAAATGTTTCAGGATGGCCGCCTTATATGTGGACCATCTTAAATGATTTTGGTCCTCCAGCCCCGCAAAGAAACTGGAGTATTCCGGGGAGAATGTCCACTTTACATATTGAATACAGCTTTGGCTGTCCTTCAAATGGAAAGTCTCCATCATTTGTTCAAACAACTCTAAGTGCTCCCAAACAGAATACTTAGCGTTCTTATGGTAAGGCGTGATGACGCTCCTGATCGCCTTAATCTGCTTGAAGGGGTCCTTAAGCAAGGCCCTTTTTGCCTTATTGGCCTTTTTGGTTCGGGTAACCCTTGTCCATTCTTCCTCGGACTCAGAGGCACTGCTCCCAGAGGTTCCCGTCTGTTCTTCCAGGTTTTCCCGGATTCTGCGAGCCTGGGAATGGCTGGCAGACTGTGGGGACCTGGTCTCCTGTGTCCTGCGCAGTTCAGAGGAGTCTTCAGATTCCTCCTTGCTGCCAGGATTTGATGGGTACCCCCTCCACTGACCTAACTGGGCAGAGGTTTTCAGGATGCCCTTAATGGGCCTACTCTCCTGGGGTTCCCCACTGAACTGTATTGTACTTGGGTGCCCATACCCGGATGCCCACCCCTCCATTCCTGGATGGTACTGGCCTATGAGCCCCATGCTTCTGGCTGGATAGTAATCTGCCATCCCTGTGGCCCTGTGCTCATGTGCGCCAGGGGACATGGGGATGGTAGAGTCCAGGGACTGGGGGAGATGAAGGCCCCTGGTGTTAGGGCTCCTGCGGTTATGGTCAGGAATCTCTCTTTCCCAGCGGACCTCATCTCTATCCGCCCCTGCTCCCTGTTGCAATGCAAGAGCCTGCATTTGTGCTTTCAGTTCCTCTGTTAAGGCCTTACTCGACTCTATCAGTTTCTCCTGCATCGCTACCTGTTGCTGGAGCCTATCATTGTGTTGACAGAGGGCCTCATTCTCCCTCTGTGCTTCCTGGTTGGTCCTGGAGAACTGGGCCAGTCTTTGCTGCAGGAGGTTTACCTCCTGGGCAATGTCCCTATTGGCCTGCTCCTTTCTTGCTAGAGCATCTTCCACCCTTCTGGTGTGCTCTACCAAGTTCTGGTTTTCTTTTTGGAGATCACCCAGCCCCTGGTGGGCCAGGTGATTTTCTTCCATTTTTCTTTTTAAATGGCAGACTTCCTGGCCTAAGGCGTCTCTTTCCTGACTAAGAGCCTGCATTTGTGCCGCCAGGTCGTCCCTTTGCCTTTGGAAGGCACCAGCTTTCTGGCGCTCCTGATCAAACTCTGCCTGGGTATCCAGGTCTTTCAGAATCAGTTTATTGCTCTCCTCCTTCACTCTATCTAGGTGGCCTTGCAGGGTGACTACCTGCTCAGCACATGCCCTATTGAAGTCTAGCTGTTGCTCCAGCTTTTTCTGGCTTTGCAGTAGGGAGTCCAAACCTTCTTGGTGTTCCTTCTGCAAGGCCAGAAATCTGGTATCCTGTTCTGACTTTTCCTTTTGCAGCACATCCATATCCTCCTTTATTTTAGTGATGTACTGTCTGGTCTCATTTTCTGACTCCTGGCTTCTGTGCAGCCTTTGCTCAGAAGAGTCCAGATCAGATTGGGCCTTCTCTAACGCCATCTGTTGCCTTTTTGCCAGATCATGGCCTTCAGCACATTTATTCTGTATGGCTCCCATGTATAAATATAAATATGCCGCTATCCTAACAATCTTGTCGTGCTCATCTTTGGCCTTAGGAGCCATATATAGTTCACTCAGGGCCACGTGTAATGGACCCTGATCTCTATATATATCTGACCCTGTTTCCGTGACCTGTTGCATGATGGCCTGCAACCAGACTGTTTGGTCCTGGTGAGTCCACTCACCTCTCACAAATAACTTATGTAAGAAGTGCTCTCTGGCTATTTTCATATCTACCAAGGTCGTCATTCTAGAGATTGGTCTCTGTCCTGACTTACAGAAGTTAGTATTTTAGTTTTGCAGAACAGAACTTTTCTTGGAGTGTCCCTTTTGAGGAATGCTTCACAGCGTAATGCAGCGTGGTGATCCGACTGGATGTATGTATCCCGTCAGTTAGCACACTGTATTAAGCTGCACAAGTGGTATTCTAACCCAGAATCCCGGATACGAGCCCCCACTTTGTAAGAGGATTCAATTCAGCACTACAGCTAAGTTAACGCCTAGTCTAGAAGACTGAATGAAAACCCTTATTGATATATCTTTAGGTCCAGTTCATGCGTTCTGGATGACTACCCTTATATAACACCCCTCTCTTGGAATCCCCCTGACCCCACTGAGCCAAGAAGTAGTTCTGTTTTGCAAGTTAAAAGGTTTATTTGATAATTTAAACAATAGGTATATATATCCCACTTTATAATAAATTAATAATTGAATAGCACACTTAATCTGATATGATAAAGATCAACAACGGAGAATCTGGCACTAGCACTCTTCTTATAATCACTAATGAGTTGACATGAATGGATAAGGTAACACACTGGTAAATAGGAACAAAAGTATAATGTGGTAGAGGATGCTTTATGTAAGCTCAGGTGGATGCAATATTCAATGAATGCAGTACAGAAAATACTCAATATGATTTCAACCAAACAATGTAATCACTTTTCTCTGGCTATTCACTCCCCCCCTCTTTATGCAATGCAAGGGAATGGGAGGAAAGCACACAGTTCTCAGAAATGCAATCAATGTAATCAGTTCAATCCAGCAAGCTTAGACAACAGAAAACAGATAGGAGTTTTGAAAACACAGGCCCAAATGCTTTGATATGTGCTAGCAATGGATGAGAAATATGCTAAGCGCTTTTAATTCCCTTACAGAGGTTCAGGGTGAGTGGTATCTAGTTAATATTAGTCCAGGCTCACACTAGCAATGATGCAGGGATAGTTAGCAGGTCAAACGAATTTCTGGCAAATGGAAGGCAAACAGCAGCAGTTTTTACATGTGAAGAAATTGCAAATCGCGGTAAAATTCGCGGATGCGCCGAGCGCTATTACAAAGGAACCGCAAGGACTATCTCTACCGTTTTGGGGTCCTAGAAAAGCCTGGGATCTCAGCTTCCAAATGAAAGTTATTGCAAGTCTCTAGCCCAAACGGTTGCGGAGATATGAGTAATTTAGTAAAGGTCGTTTTTGGTTTTGTAAATTTTAAACGCACACTTTTTCAAAATGACAAGTGACAAATTTTTGCAGCTAGAATGACAGGTGACAGCTAGGAGGCAGTTCTACTTAGGTTAAATAGATTGAATTAGATGAATTTAAACTAAGAGATGTGTTCTGAGTTTTGCTAAGTACTCACAAGAGATTTTGAACAGGAAAGCGACTTGGTCACGGACTTCAGTCTGGTCAGGTCTTTCCGGGTTCTGCTCACAGCGCCTGGCCTCTGGAACTGCTCACAGGGGTCTGGTCTCTGCTAGGCACCGGTTCTTTGGGTCTCTCTGCTCTGGATAGATTGAAGTCTCTAGTTTGGCTTTCTGGAGTTTGATGGAGGTAAGTATGGATTTTTCCGGCAGAGCTTTCAGCGGCAGATGAAAAATGAATCCCCTATCTGTCCTGTCTGTCTGCTTTTATGTGTTTAGAATGTGGGTGTGTTCTAGCATCACTGACCCTACCTCTCTCTCAGCTTCTAATTGGTCAAACTTCCATTCCTCCGCTTGATTGGCAAACTGAACTGTGAGTCAGATTGATGTCATTTTACAGCCTGCAGAAAGTCCACTCCTCCTGTCAACTTACACACAAATCTAGATTTGAAACAAATACATATTTGCAGAGGTACATATTGTTTTAAAATCATATGCACCCATCATGCATTACAGGAGGTATCCCCTGTTCAAACTCTGCTCTTCCTGGGAGCTTGCATTCAGAACTGGCACATATTTCACTTTTTAACTGCTTTTTCAATTTCCGACATGGACCCAACTTTACATACATGTGTGCAGGGGGTAGGGACATTAACTGATGAAGTTTCAGATTTTTAACATGCACACATTTAGAGTAATATCCACTTTTCCGCCACAACCCCCCTGAACATACCACCGGTTCCTACCACGTCTTAAACTGTGGGCAGAAAAATCACAAGAATTATGGTATCATTTATAAAATTTTCACATGTCCGCTCTATGAATTATCCCCCTTTTTATAAAACCATATCCTTGCTGCAGGGGTGTGTCTTTTCAGGTCACATGGTACAGAAACCAGTCTTTCCAGTTTCTGCCAAGCCAGCTTGCTTCTCACAGGCAGTGCTCCTCCCAGCTTCTCCAGGAGGAAGCCACTTTTTACGACGTCTGTAATAAAAAACCTTTGCCTGAGTGGAGAGGGCTTTGTTCACTCTCTGGCAGAGCACAGGAAATTCAATTATCAGATAGATGGCATATCCTTAGCCTGGGCAGCAAAAGGAAGGTTGGCCTGGGAACACAGTGGTGACTCAAGTTTCACTGCTGATGGGTAGTTGCTAGGCAAAATCAAGTTCCTTAAGCCAGACCTTCAGCTAACTTTTTGTTGCTTTTAAAATAACTTGTAATTTTACACATGCAGCTAGAATGCTGATTCTAAGCGCAAAACTATGACATTTCAACAGTTACAAAGGCATGTGACACCAAACATAGGTCACTCATTTAATTTAACATTTTCGATTTTGGTGGTTTTAAATCCAGTTGTAGTTAGGCTTAAGCTGCTGACTCCATAGCATTTTTGTTATAAGCATTGTTTTTGGGCTCTTCATTTCCCAGATTTTGTAGGCACACAAAACTCCATTCTGCCAAATGTCTGCTGGTGTTCAGTGAATATTTTGCACATGTTGCAAGGTTTGAAATAGGCATTTTGCTTGCCTTCAGAAAAACACACAGAGTGGTTTTAAAACGCCGGCTTTTGGATAGTGGTGAGTACTGGTACTGCACTCATTTTTGGGATTTAAGAAATGAATTCCCCACACTTCTAGGTTGCATTTGGCAATCAGCATTGCCATTCCCAATGGTTTCAGACTACTGTGCGGGTAGTCCAATGGTGGTTTTAAAGCGCTTTGAAGCTAACCGGCGCTACTGTTTTTCCTTTGGCAACCCATTTCCCTCATGGCAATCCGGCCTTTCATTCTCGCACTGGTGGGTGGCAAGTGAGGCAACCATTTTGGTGGGCGCACAAACTGCGCAGCTTTCCTGGATTTCAGCGCACATGTGGGTTTTCCGCCATCTTGAATTTTCTAAGCCCACAGCACCAAATGTTGTAGCAGGATAGCTTAAACGTGGGTCAGGACACCCAACACAACCTTGGAATGGGGCGGTAAATCCCCTTCCCGCCAAGGCGGTGCCGGTATTTTACTGGCATGTGCCATGGCGCTAATAGCACCATGGCTCACCGCCTACCGGGTAATGAGGCCCATAATCCCTAGTACGGAGACATCTATCAGCCAATAGTGAGGCAACATTCCCAAGGCAGAGGTGCCGTTACCGACCCGAATGGCCTGCCGGTGCGGCTTATATTGCCATTAACACCCATGAAACTGCAGTGCCGGTGCTAAAGTCTAAAACAGATTATAAGAAAAAAGAAAACCTCACTTGCTTCCTGTCCTGCGATGCCAGTTCTGTGAGAGGGAGTATGTTTTCAATGTCGATTACACTGACGTAATAAACACTTAAAAGGACTCCCTCTCAAAGAAACAGAGTGTCGTGAAGCACAGGTAATTCATGTTTTCTTTTTTTACAATATTATTATGCCTATGTCGCCGGTGTGTACTTTTTTTGCAGGTGCTAAAGGTGCAGCAGGGGTGAGGGTGGAGCAAGTGAGGCCAAGGGTGAGGGTTATACAGCAGGCTTATAATAGTAAATGCAGCCTACCGTCCGAGTTCTCTGACTGGCTAGCACCCCTGCCCAGGGTGCTAATGAGGCGATATTACCAGAGCAGCAGGCTGCCAGTAATGGCCCTCTGCCCACATTAAGGGCCCAAGCAAAGCGATAGTCCCTTAATGCAGGCGGTGGTGGGGTTACTGGACTGGCCGGCGAGCCACCAAGGTTATTATCACCATTAATAGCTGCTAAAATATATCGTGCGTGCTAAAGTCTGAAACAGATTATAAAATAAAAGAAAATCTCACTTAGGGTGCTAATGAGCAAGTAAACTTTGAAATATGTATTGCTCCCCACACTTACTACTGGCAGGCATGCTTAATGTATGATATGTATTAATCTTACAGATAATAATGCAAATAATTGAAACATATATTCAATTGCACATTCTTGTAAAAACAACAATTTATTGAAATGTACTCAACATTACAATCTAACATACAATTGAAGGCAAACAAAACAACATATAAGACTAGACGAGAGCTGACTCTTATGAAAGTCCAAGGGTGTTTTTTTAACTTAATTGTCAGAATGGCTGCTTCTGTTCTTGATTCTTTGGGGTACAAGGGACTGGGGATGATTGGCGCTAGGGTCGTCCCTTTCCTCTCTCAACTTTCCCTGGGCCTGGGACCCTCCTCCCAGCCCCAGACGTCCCTAATGGCTTTTAGTCATTACTGATCGGTAACACCTTGCTGTTTTTCGAACTATGACTGCAGGTGTTTTCCATAAGGCGCGGACTACCTGTCTCTCTAGAGAACTTCTAACTTTCCCTCTCCTATTGTTGGTTAGTCTCTCCGGAACTAGAGAATGGTGCCTTCTTTCACCCAGCGTCACACACACTCCTTTCACAAACTCCTGTACTGATCCCTTAATCTATTCTCCTTCCACCACGTTATTGTCCCTCTAGTCTCTCACTCCGCTTTTCCCCCTCCACCCTTCGATCTTACTTCCTTTCCCACTTCTATTCAATAAAGCTGCTTGTACTTCCAACTATCCCTCTAACTTGGTTCCTTTTCCCGCCTTCCTCTCACTTTACTACCCCACCTCTTGCTAATCCCTTCATTATAATGTCTATCTCACTTAACGCCAATAGCCCCTCCCACTCTCCCCCTCACTGTCATTCTTCCCGCTCTCCTTCCACTACTGTTCCTATTCCCCTACTACCACTACCTCTCTACTGCCTTTACTGTTCCTGAGACACTCAGGAATATTGTGCCTTGCACACCACTCTTACTGTTACAGAACCCGGGGATATGATGCCCTACTCTCCCTCTACTAGGCCCTGTTTGACCATCAAGGACTCTCAGTGATATTGTACCCTAACCTGTAAACTTTGCCAATTTCTGTTTCATTAAGAGTATAGACATGTTGCAATAAGCTTGGCATTTGCATTTTTGAAGGCAATAAAGATAGTGTGTTGGCCTGAAACATATCTTATTATAGAAGTTCACAGCAACCACAGAAGCCCTGTTGTGTGCACCCCTTATCATCTTTCTCCTCACTTCACGTCTCTACACATCAAGCTACTACAGGCATTCTGCTCTTCCAAAAGTTCCTTAATTAGTTTCCCTTTTTTGAAGAATATAGACTCCCCTTCCCCTTGTTCCACCCAAGAAGCAAGGGGACAATTGGAAGAAGAGGGAGAGAGAACAGATAGGTTTCATAAAGTTATTTCTTCAACTTTATTCTAGTGACACTGATCACTACATTGCCCCTCACGTCCCTAACAGCCTTATACACAGAGGGTCGCAAATGCGACATGGAAACCTTTGGTACAAACCTAACAAAATAAAAGCATCAACTCTCATTTGTGGTCCATCTACAAAATCTCAGCCATCATATACCCTCTTTCATTGCGGTTCAGCCACAACAATGAATTAGCCACATTAACATGCAGCTTCTTATGGAAGGGTACTCACAGCAATACTATATGTTGCCTGCATACAGCGAAGCAGCTGCTCATAATCAGTAGTGAACATCTCTTGCTTTTTCCTCTGAGATACATAGCAGCCAGATGTAAGGGAAGATTAAAACAAATTTTCCTTGCCCAGGATCAGTTTATTTTCTTTGAAATACTACTAATAAGGCCTTTGCTCCATAATTACTGGGGGCATTCAAAACAGCCACTACTCTGCAACCACTCTTATTGAATCTCTCAGACATCCCCAACACCAACTGTGGGCACTTACACTGGTTTCAGACTGGGTTCTCCATCTGTATCTCTATCAAGGATTCTGGACAAGAACTATCTCAGGGGTGATTCCCAAACACCTCACATTCCGCCTTCTGGCATGACTCTCCAAGCATTCTCTGATGTTGGCTACAAAAAACCCGAGACTCACAGAAAAGCTTCCCAAGTTCTGTGGTAACTCCTAGAGGGCTCAACCTTAGTAGCAACCTTCTTCTCCGGAGATGCAAACCCTTTTGCAGCACCTGTAATTCCAGACATGTCATCTTGCTCATCTCAGTTTATGCTTAGAAACGTTTCCATTTTCTTTGTCCAGCCACAGTCTTTATGGAGCTGGTACCTTTGCCTTTCTGTCTCTCAAGTGTAAGCCACCGGTGACATCACCCAATCAACTGCCCCCATAAACATACAGTGCGAGTTCACTGCAGCATCCACTTTTGAAGTCTAGACACACCCCAGCTCTCCAATCATTGGTACTCTGGAAGGGTGACTGCTCCACTCAAGCTTGATACTTTTCACCAAAGGAGTGTTGAGTTAGGTCAGACATGCCTGCTCAAGCTGGCCCCATTCTCTGCAGTAGTGCATGCAGTAGTGGAGCAGCCTTCAATGGATGGGAAATACAGGTTTCGGGAGGTTTTACTCGTATTTCCATTAGAACGCTCCCCCAACAGGCCTCAACTTCTTCCTTTCTGGTCGGATTGTCTTTTCATCAGGGTGTTTTACCTCCAAACACCCTTTTACACCACGCCATAAACATTGCACCTCTACCCCCAATCAAACACACACATACATACATAGATACATACATTTCACACATACATACCACTTACCTGCTACTTGGTCCATGACTTCTCTCTTCTGGGTCACTGAGAAAGGACTTGTCAGACTCTGTGCACACTCGTGTGTTGCGTGGGGTGGGGCTCGGCTTTGCCGGTCCTCAGGCTTCAGGGAGCAGTCTTCTTTGCCTCCGATCAATATGATAGGGGCAAAAGACTGTATGCGGTTTTCTCCAGAAGCTCTCTCTAACTACTGGGGCATATCACTCTGGTTGACACTCCTCTGGAACAGATCCTCAAACTGGGAATGGCAGGAAGGAAATGCAGCGGACCGGGCATATACGCATGGGAAAAGGCCCTTCACTAAAGGAGATATATTTAATGTAAGTGTTTACTTTGGAGTGCTCCTGCAACAATGCAGAAGGTCCAGTGTTTACGATCTCTCTTCGTCGCAGTATAAATAGCAAATGTTATTAGCACCTTGCGGGTGAGTGGGGCAACCAATCAGGAGGCTAGGAACGCAGGCTGAAACTGGTGATCTCAGCCCACGTTCCAAGTCTCCTGATGGCTGGTTGACTCCACCCTCTATCTTTCCTCTTTTCCTCACCCTACATTCCCTTTTTTTTTAAAAAAAAAAACCCACTTGCCACTTACCTGAATGCGCTTCGGTTTGGCCAACATGGATATAGAAGAGGGGCTCAATAGAGCTCAATCCATGGCAACCATCTTTGAACATACTTTTCGTTCTTCGGGACCTGCCGGAACATTGCTGGGGAGGTGGTGGAAACCAGGGAAAGAGAGAGATGCTGGGTCCATGCAGAGAAACAAACAGAGGGATGCTGCAGGCTATCCATGACCGATGTCAGAGTATGACCAGGTCCCTGTCCTTTACCGTGAGATGACTCATGAGGTAATGTCCTTTCCTGAGCACAAAACCCAGAGCTGTTCAATGTAAGTACATTTGTCCAACTGAACCAAGTATTTTGGGGATCTGTTGAGTTAATACCTTCCCCTTAATTAGTGAGTGGATTATAAAAGTAGATCCCTAGCATTTTCTTATCAAATAATAATTTCATTAATTCCCCTATAGCAAAATGACATGAAATTATTTTGTTGGAGTTAGAAATCGACAGCATTGCTTCCAGTGTTAAAAAAAATATTCTCTTTTAAAGTAATTGGGTACTCCTATTTTCTTTTTGCCAATCACAAAATTCCCTAAAGTAGAGGGGTGCATTAAAAAGCAAAATTCCCTACTGCTCCCCATTCCCCAAACCCTGCTTTAAAGCAGAAGAGCTTCCGTAGTAAACTTAATATCTTAGTTTGTTCTGGGGCATATTGTGTGATTTTGTGCAAATATTAATTCACCTATTTCTTAATAAATATATATTCGTTCTACGCAAACCACCCGATTCTTGGCTTATCTATTGCTAAAGGGTGAGGGACAGAAGTGATGTTATATGGTTTACTGACAGGGCTAGATTGAAATATATCCACAGGTATATGGGTGTGGTGCTTTGATTGGGGAAGGGGGACAAACTCTATTCAATTAATTGTTGCCATATACATATACCCCATATAAAAACATTGCCTTATTTGGCATGGTTATCCCAGCATTGTACTGCAATAGGTAAAATCTATGAGGCTGCCATGGGGACTGTAGGGTATTTTGTGTAGATTTGGGGCCTAGCGGTATTTTCTTACCACCAAGAATAAAAGTAATTTAGCAATAATCAGTCCTTGCATTCAGATTGGCTTTGGTATTATAGTGGTATCATGGCTATGCATTATTTCAGTACACAGATACATTTAGTTGGTATGCATTTTGTTGTGGTATAGTGATGAGCATAATTTCTTTGTTTTATTTGTGGCCCCAACATACAAAACCCCTTTCTTTTGTTTAGACTGTTCTTGTGATCTCTAGAGGCCTCAGGCTTCTACATTATTCAAGAACACCACATTTTCGTATGGAGTGCCACTTATGGCTGTTATCACTGATTTATCGACACCAGTGAGCTATGCTTCCATAAAGTATTCACAATACCATGTGGTATAATCACTAATTTATTTACATTAGTGAAACTATTTCCAGAGGCCTCTCTCTCTGCTGACTCATGTACGTCCAGCAGACTATCAGATTGTGTTCCACTCAGAAGTCACACACATATACACTGAGTGGAACCACGCACACAGCTATTTATAACTGCTCATAACATAACTTTTTCCACATGGATGCTTGGCATGTATTACCTAATAACCTCCCCTTTTATCAGGTGATATGGGCTAACTGCACCAGAGAAAAACAGAAGCAAATAGAAGCCTTTACACGGATTGTGATTTACATCAGTTTCATTTAAAAAATCATACATTACCAGTTTTGCGAGGCAGTCTTTTCTAGAATAAACATAAGAGAAACAATTGCAAAATACATGGGATTTCATTAGATTCTTTGCAACAATAAAAAGAACAGTGCATCAGTTGACTTGCATTTCTGAATGGCAACATTAGAATGCAGCTATCGTTACGCTGCCTGACTGAAATAGCTTTCATTCACACCCCGCATTCTCACTTTGTGTAAGATAATTACCAGCAAAATTGTAGCAGTTCAGCACGCAAACTCTCTGGACAGGTCGCTTTCTTTAAATGGCTCGGGGCTTCCCTTTAGAGCACCCGGCGAGGACATGCAGTTACAATCTGCACTCTTTGGTCCTCAAGCCGGTGCCAATTGACTGGAATCTCCAGCCTGTGAAGGTCAGCAGTACACTGGAACGACGCCCCTCAATCAGGCAGCCCCACAGCAACTCCCGCCAAGTCCTCACCGAAGCTGTGCAAAATGTCCACTGCCTTTCTTTCTCCCCGGGCTGCTTCAAGAGACCTCTGTTACAGCCCCTAACGTGATGCCTGCCCAATAAGAATCCACTATGTCATACCCTCCTTCTTCAAACAATAGCTCACTTTTCAGTAAGAAACTGTATCCACTAATTTCCTGCTTATTCGAGTTTTGTTTCCTGAAAGCACAGAGAAAGAAAAAGGAAAAAAAAATTCTGAATGTCCGTTTAAAATGAGTTTCAGCCTGCCTCATCTTGCTTTTGGAGAACACATTATGATATTAATAAGTTATAATCATGTTAGTACTGTTAATTATATTAGTTCATTAATCCTCTAATGTGTCTCCTGCAGCAGAGGCATTTCAGGTGAGAAAAAAAAAATGGTGCGTTTCTAACATTGAAAAAATGATGTGTTTTTTGACTGAGTAGCCTGTCTTCATTTACATATCCATATGTTACACCGGCAACACATGGCTTGCTGTACCGCATTATAGCAATACATTGATCTCATGCAGTGGTGCTGCACTCCAAAAACACGCTATATATTGATCCCATGTAGTGGCGCTGCACTCCAAAAACACGCTAAATAATCCTACACCTCCCCTCCTTTTTCCATCTTGCTCCCTTTCTTCTTTTTAAAATATATGCGTGTTGGGATATCTTTCCCCGTTGTAGCCACTAACATGAGCAACATCTTCATTTTTACTGATAAAACAATCAACCATCCTCCCATTATTAGCACCAGGACAGCTAAACCCACTATAGAGCGTTCCCCCCAGGTTCCCCAATTAAATCTTTCCACTTCTATTATACCCAGGTTACTAACCGTAATGTTGTTCTTTCTTAGATTCATTTTCACTACGTGTTTCTCTTTATGATTCAATAAGAATTCTAGGTCCAGGTCTATTGGAAATGCATCCCTTTGAAAAATTCTATATTTTCTACTTGGCATTCCCAAATGTCATTCGTAACATCAAATAATGTTAACCCTCCAATCGACACAATTGTATCCTTTGTAACCTGTAAGTAAAAGACATTATATTTCACCTGTTTAACCACATATGTTCCATGATTTAAGTGTACTACTGTCAGGTTTTTTAAACAGGTGCTGATCAACCATTTACCTTTGACCATTTTAGCCTGTGCTAATTCTTCACTCCCCATATTGCTAATGATCACTTCACATCCTTCTGATATACTTGGGTCTGATTTCAAACCACAAATAGTGTCCATAGCATCAGGAACAAACGGTTTACCTGGGCACATATAATTTTGTTCTTTAAATTTGACACACGTTTCCAAGATTGGTATCAAGTAAACTTCAGGCTCCCATGACTGAAATGCCACCACTTCTGGAGTCTTAATCTTAATAAATTTGTCCTCTGGCCAAAATCCCACATTGTGTACCCACTTGGTTTGATACATAAGTTCAGGAGCTACATATGGGATGCATAGTAAGAATCCAATTTCCAACCTTTCCAAGTCCACATATAATGGCATTGCATTACCCATTTCAAATGCAATTTTTACCTGTATCACATCAATCTGCCTCCTAGTCAACCTTTCTATCATTTGATGAATAATATCCTGTGAAACAAAGTACAATGGTATATGTCCTTGAATCAATTGTGAAATTGCAGTTTGCACTTCTCTCATATATAATTTATTAATAGTCTATCAACAGGACTCATTATATTCAAAATCTCACTAAGTGTTCTGTCATGCTTAATCAGCTTAGTTGCCCGTTGCATCACATCCGCTTGTTCATTCAATATGATCGCAGTTTCATTTATGAACCTTACTTGTTCATCCAATCCCCCTCTAATCCCATGTAATGTTTTTTGTATTATTTCTAGGTCAACACTCAGTTGTTGTGCTTTAGTACTCAGCGTCCCTACTGAAATGGCATTGGCTGTTGATATTGTGGTACCTATTATGGCTCCAACTATAGACATTACCAATGAGATCGCAAGCATCACTGCACCTCTTTTTCCTCTCCTCTTCTTAATGTCTGCTGAATTCACAAATGTTTTCTCCAATTGTATCAATATATCTCTAATTGACTGATTAGCATCCTCTTTTCTTATTTCCAGCCACTCTTTAGTCTGCTCAGCTTTAATTCCAGTGTTGTTAAAATGTTTTTCTATCAAAATATCAGGATTGAATGGTATATAAATGTTCTGGAAAATCATCCTTCTATCACTCATGATGACTCCTGGTGCTTCTTCTACCGCAATACCAGATGCTGGTCCAGGTTCAATGATAACCTGTGCTTCTGAATTTTTGAAGTTCCCTCCGACCATCAACATAATTATCCATATTGTCGGCGTCATCTTCAATGCTGATCGCTTTGCAGCCTTGATCTTCGCCCCGTTCCGGGGCTTCTCCGGAATCCGTCCACGTGAGCTCCATGACTCCATCGTCTCCTGTGGCCTCTGATCCCGGAACCAGCAATTAAATGTACATTAATATTCTAAATCAAATAGAAAATAAATAAATTAAGTACATAGCACAATACTAACTTCACCCTTTTGCCAAAAATAAAACATGCTTTGTAAAATATTTCGCATGTATGTATTCATGAACTGTGGATGCACTCAGAAGTGTTTGCTCATGTGTCCTATATAGCAGGTGTTGTGGTAACACCATTTTCCTACCTGTTAAAACTTCATGAGGGCTAATACCTGTTGCTTTGGCTGGAATTGATCTAATTGCCATCAGAACCAAAGGTAAGCGTAAATCCCAGCTGCAACCTGCTTCTGCCATGAATTTCTTTAAAATGTCCACAACAGACCTATTGCTGCGTTCAATTCCACCTGAAGAAGCCGCCCGATATGCGATATGTAGCTTTCTCTTCACACCCAGTATTTGCCATACCTTACTCATTAGAGCACTTGTAAAATGACTTCCTCTGTCTGATTCTATTCTTTGTGGCAACCCAAACCTTGAAAACACATGATTCACCAGCAATGTGGCTGCTGTTTGCGCACTACAATCTGGTGCAGGAATACACTCAATCCATTTCGACATCAAACATACCACACTTAAAATATAACGGTTCCCCCGTTCGACCTCTTTACAGGCCCTTCATAGTCTATTTGCAAATCTGACCATGGAAGAGTTAGGCCTCTTTTCATTAATGGAGCTCTATGCATTGGTGAAGCAGGTTTAAATTGGGCACATACTAGACATCCTCTAGTATATAATTCCACATCTTGGGACATATGTGGCCAATAAGCATAATCTTTTAGTATTTCCATTGTTTTCTGTGAGCCTCTGTGGCCTGCAGTTATAGCATCATGCGCATGGTGTAGCATTAACCCTCTGAATGAAAGGGGTACCACCCACTGTATTTGTCCTGTTATGGACTCTATAAACATGAGTCCATCTTGTAGTCTTATTCGTTTTTTATTCTTTAATAGCACCCTCAACTCTTCTTTTCCCATACAATCATTTTCTGTTAAAGGGTTTTGTTCAGGATCTATCAAATGATTATAATAGATTCCTAAAATTCGATCATTCTTTTGTGCCTCAATCAGATCTTGGTCTGGTGTATCATAACTCCACTGTACCACTGGTTGATCTGTCTCCTTTGGTGCTTTAGAACGTGTTACTGCATCAATTTATATTTCACCCAGTAAATGTTCAATAGGTAGCAATTCTCCCATCACAGCCCCAATTTCAGCCAGGTGATCTTCCTTATCATTTCCCCCCTTATCCTCTCCTGGAGTTTTTAAATGCCCACAAATTTTCCTCCAGTATATTGTTAAATCATTTTCTGACACCAATGTGTCTATGGCTTGTATCATTTTTCCATGTTTAAGTGCCTTTTTGTTGTATGTAATCATGCCTCTCGCTTCCCCCAGGTAAATATTTCACAAAGCTATTTCGTGCGTAATCAGAATCAGTCACCAGGACAATTTCACTGAATTTATTATCAACTGCAGTAGCAATTGCTTTATAAATGGCTGCCAATTCCGCTACCTGACTGCTCCTAGCACCAATTCTCATCCCTATACTCGGGATACCTTCACACTTCAACCAGACATTCCCTATTCCTGACATTAATTGTTTATCACTGTCATTTTCAATGTGAAAGGCACAACCATCAACATATACAGTTGACAAGGCCTTGCATGTTTTTTCACCAAAAGCTTTGTGTGGTGATTGTTCAAATTCCTGCAAATTAGGTTCCATTTCTATTTCATTTGATACCGGTTCAGCTGCACAGTCATGTAAATCTGCTAAACCTTGAGCAATTGGGCTTCTTTTATTTTGGCCATATCTCACTTCTACAGGAAAGCCTTGCAATGCCAGCGTCCATAAAGTGATTCTGGATTGTGCTAGATTGCCTGACCTTATTCTTTTACTCTCTAAAAACTCCAAAGTTTGATGATTTGTCTCAATAAACACCTTTTCTCCCTGAACAATGGGGCGGAAATGTTGTAGCACCCACACAGTGGTTAATAGGGCCTTTTCACATTCATTGAATTTAATTACAACTTGGGAAAATGCCTTACTTGCATATGCAATGGCTTTGTGATTCAAATCATGTTTTTGTGATAACACTGCTGACATACAATGTTCAGAGAAACCTATTTCTATAAAGAAATCCCTGTCCTTTATGGGATATGCTAAACATGGTGCCTTTACAAGACATTCCTTTAATTTAGCCACTGCCTCAGACTGCTCTTTTTCCCATTTCCAGGGTGTATTCAGTTTAAGCAGTTTAGTCAATGGTTGAGTGATTTCAGCATCATTTTCAATGAACTTTCTGTTATAGCCTGTCATTCCTAATAAACTTTTTACCCCTTTCACATTTTTAGGATCTTTTAGTTTCTATATGGTCTCTATTTTCTTCTTTTGTGGATTTAGTCCATGTTCAGTCACTTCATGGCCTAGAAAATTCACCTTTTTCTTGCACCATTGTGCTTTTTGTAAAGATACTTTGGTGCCTGCTTTCTGCAATTGGCCAAGAACATGTCTTATTTCATCAAAATGGCTTTTCAAGCTATCATTTTTTATCAGGACATCATCCACATAAATGACGGTTCCTCTTTCTGCTGCATCAGGCATAGACTTCCTCAAAAATATGCCAAATTCACTCCTACTATTGACGTACCCGAATGGAGTTCTAACCCATGCGTATTGAGTCTTATCAAATGAAAAGGAAAATAAATTCTATATCTCCTCTGCCATTGGCACACACCAATATCCAGAGGTGAGATCTAATGTGGTGAACACTTTTGAACCATGTACCTGAGCTAATCCCTGATCAATGAATGGCAGTGGCCATCTGGATACTGGTACTCTTTTATTCAACTCTCTCAAATCTGCACACAGTCGCCATTGACCGTTTGGTTTTAACACACCTAAAATAGGTGTATTGGATGTGCTATGAATGGGCTTGATGATTCCCCGCGACTCCACATTTTTTATAATCTCTGCCAATGATTCTAAAAATGCCAGCGGTAGTCTATACTGGCGTACAAATACTGGGCTTCTGCTATAAACTTCCGGAAGTGTGGCCACATGTAAATTAGTTAGCCCGCAATCATAAGCATCTTTTGCAAATACATCTTTAAACTCCATAAATATCTTCCTCAATTAATTTCTATCCTCCTCGTTGTCACATGCATCCGCTAACAAAATCTGCTCTTCTACCATTTTGGAGAATTCTGGAAAATGTTCTGGCATGGGAATCTCGGTTTCCACTTCAATGGGCTGATTTTCTATTTCATTTTCATTTAAGTTAAATGTTATGCAATCCTCTTGATGACAGCACACTGTCTCGCTTGAATCATAAGGGTACACAGAATGAATTTTAAATACCCCTTTGGGCTGAGAGTCCAGGTATTCTGGCAATTCACCCTTAGCATCTACATACTTTTCAGGGATATTTCCAATCACCATGTTATTTAGATCAGCTGTGTAATGTGATTTTTGTATGGCCATTCCTACTTGGGAGTTTTCCTCCAAATGAATATTCTGATAACCTCTATTATTCACCATAATTTTTACAGACCCTTCACCCACATCTACCAATGGAATGTATTCATAATCCAAGGCTTGCTTTTTTATGGATTCATTCAGACACACAAATGCATCAGAATCTTTCATCTGCTGTCCATATTTGCATTTCAGTGTTATTGCAAACTGCTTTGTGAATGCAGGGATAACAGTATCTTTCCTCATTTGTAATTCAATTGCATAAGGGACCAGCTGTGCGCAATGATAAGCCCTTCTTTTGTCTTCAAATTCAGGTGCCGGCCCCCCTATGCGTGACCATATCTTTTGATTAAGGAAATCTAGCACCATACACATTCTGTGCATGATGTCATTGCCTATGTAAAAGTCATTTTGAGTTCCACACACTATCCAAACATTATGGTAAATAGTTTTTTGTCCACTGCTAATTTTCAGCATGCATCTATCTGCAATTCGTTTTTCAAAGTCTGGACCGTCCAAACCAGGGACATACTGGTTTTGAATCCTAAATTTCGGGATCTCCTCCCTTTTCATTATTTTTTGCAACAATTTCTCATTAATGAAGCTCCTTTCCTATTCAAGCGCTAAAGTGGCTTTTATTGTTTTAGAATAGTCATTTATCCCAATATGAACCCCTAGTTGTTCATCTTCCATGTGTATTTCAGCAAGAGTGGTAATGTGTTTTTCTGAACCTGCTCTAGGAGCAGTATTCTGTTTGCATGTCTTCTCTTTTAAATAAAAACGTAAGGTGTGCTCATCTATGGCAGTTTGCCATTCTTTCCTTGGGTCTAAGTATATTTGTACAGGTAATTTTTTATTTTCACTCTGCATCTTGTCTTGACACATTAATATAACAGTGACGCTAGGTATGCAACTATTCTGGAGATACACCTCCACTGCATCATTTGTTTTTGCAACGGTGTGACATTCATTTATATTGCTGTTTTGTGATTTTAGTTTCTTAGGTCTCAATGGTTTTTTGGTTAAGGACCACAGTACTCCATTCACCCCATCTATGAGCGGAGATAATCTTTTCAGGCAATCTGTTCCCATCAGAAATGGAATATCACAAATGGATGTGACCAATACCTCCTGTTTCATTCTGTGTTTACCTATCTTTATGTCAACCTCGGCGGTGCCTATAATAGGCACCTCCTCCCCGTTAAAATTATGCACTGGACCTTGATTCTCCTTAACTGTGATCTGATTCTGCGGGGATCTCCCTTAATTGATACTCTTTACTAATTCTTTAGACATAATTGTGGCCTGTGCGCCAGTGTCAATCATTGCAAATATATGGCATTTTTCTTCCACAATGATGGGAGCATAATACCTGTCTTCAACTTCCTCTAACACACATAGGAAATGCAAATTCTTACTGATTTCAGGGCTCACCTTTCTCAGGCCTTTTTCACTTTTGGCTAAGCACATTGGTAAATGGAAAGACATGTTTCCATCCTTTTTACTCATTCCTGTGTGAGAGACTTTATTCATTTCCCCATGTTCAGAGGTTTTTTGGAGTGTGGCCACCGTTTGCCCATTCATCCAGGTATCATCAGAGGTCACACTACAACCCTCCAACTGAACATGTGTAACAACATCACTTGGCAATTTGTCATTGTCTAATTCTGTGCATTTGTGATTATTCAGTATGATACCAGCCCTTTTAACCTCTTCAAAAATATGTGGTTCAAACAATTCTTCAGGTGACCTGTACCCTCCTTTTGAGCATTTCTTCTTCCTGCCTGTGTTTGGTCATTGTTTGGATTGCCCAGGGAAGGAATTATAGCATCGCCACTTACTCCCGTTTCACTGTTATTCCCCATGCATGAGTCATTTTTCTTAAACCTTTGTTCTTTTGGACTTTCAGGTTTTCCTATTTCATTTGTACATATCGCCAATGTTTGATTTAGTTCTAGGTTAAACCGTACCTCTCTTTTAGAAGTATTTGCATTTTCTGTTACACATTCATGTACTGGTATTTTCACTTTTAAATCATTAGGCATCTCAGAGTCATTATGCAAAATTACATCAGAGCAAACTGTCTTTTTGGCGCTGCAGGTATCATAAGTACTTAGTCACTTTTCAGAAGCCCCCCGATCATTGCTATGGCCTTCTGCCCCCCCCCTTTGATGACTGTTTTTGTGTTGTACAGAGCTTTCCTATTTGCTCAGCCAACATTTTCACTTGGGCCTCGAGACACTGGAATCTTTCCATCTCTCTAGAACCCTCTCTCTGTGGCCTAGATCGATATTGGTTGTTTGCTCCCTGATTGGATCTATTCTGATACCTCTCAGGAGAATGATTTCTATTGGGATGGTTCCTGAACTCTTGATTCATTTGCGGAGGGGAGCAGGGTGCACCCATCCTTTGGTTGTAGTCCCCTGGTGGGGAATCATTGTACTGACGTGACATGTAGTTCATATTCTGTCTCATGTCCTGTCTCATGTGATGGGTACTGGCCCCTATGTTGATTGCCATTATCAGCAAATCGATCCACATATCAGGGTCTATCCTGATTACCATATATCATGGTATTGGGATCAAATCTGCTTTGTGTCCCCAATGTCTGATAAGGACCATAATTTCTTTGATTCTGATTTTGTCTCTGGTTATTGTTCATACCTGACATATCAGGTCGATAGCCTGCCCGGGGCCTATCTCCTAAGTACCTGGGGCTGATGTAGCTCTCCCTATTACTAGGATCATGTGATTGGAACATTGGTGCAGTGTGTGATGACCTTTGTTGATTACCCCTCTGTTCAGGTGCCAAATTATTTTTACTTGGATTTTGAGCCGACTCAAGGGACATTTTGGCTGACCTGATTTCCTTCACTGTTGCTGAGGGTTCTTTAGATTTAGGACTAGTATCTCTCATTTTATCATTTTCTCTACCCTGACAATAGAGTACCTCATATAGTTTTGTGCTTTGGTGTACAATCGATTCCAGGGACTTGTCACGGTCAAATTCACGGACCAATTGGGATATGATGTCTTTCTGCAGCCCATATAAGTAGGCAGTTTTAAACTCATTGGAATTGGGGTCAAAAGATACATCAAAGCAAGAAAATGCTCTTTTTAAGTCTTGTAAAAACTGGTGAGGGGATGTATTAGGCCCAGCAGTGATTGTGTAAGCGACTTTCTTTGTCTCTTGCAATGACTGGAAAGGAGAAAAATGACGCCTAATCTCTTTTTCGAACTCCGCCCATGTCATATTCTGCTGTTCATTCAATCCTCTTATAATACTGGCCATCGGGGCATCTAAAGTTAAATGAAAATATTGCCTGTACTGTTCCTTAGGTATCTGGAGTGCTTTAAAAATGTCATGAACCGCTTCTAAGTGATCCTCAATGCAGCATTCCCCTCCTTTTTTAAATGGTTTGATCAGGGCTTTAATGGATTTCATTATCTTTATGGGGCTACTTGTTGCAATGCATGGAATTGCACTTCTTGGTGCCTCAACCCTGGTTCCAGGTTTATGGGATTGGTGGCGGCCCCCAGCGGGAGTATCAAATCCCCCAAGGGCGCTGCAACCAAGTTCAGTCACCGGCCCAGTCACTGGGGCACTAGCCCTTTGGGTAGAAATAGAATTCACCACAACTCCATTGAATGTGGTGCCCTGCCGCCTCTCCTGGGACCTGGGAATGCACATTTGCTGTTCTAAGTCCTTACACTTTTTAAGGAGCCTGTTTGCTTCATTTTGCAAATAGTTGTTTTCATCACTCATTTTATTAATTACCTCCTGCATGTCGCACATTTGCATTTGGCACTCATTAAATTCTTTATTCCTCTTGTCTCTTTCTTGAAGCATTTTAACCATTTCTTGTTCCGCATTTTGGAGGTCACTTTCTTTCTCATAATGTTCTTTTTGTAAAATCTCCATTTCTGACACAACCTCATCTTTATCTTGTCTAATGTGGTCCACCAATGCTTTTAAGTGTACCAATTCTTGTTCACTGTCCTCAAATTGTTTCTTGTTTTTGGACAATTGAACATCAAAATCTCTGCATTTTAACTGCATGTCTTTTTGGCATACATCCAATTCTGCTCTTAACATTTCCTGATTTTTACTTGCCCCATCGAAATCAGTCTTTAACATGTTAATTAGCTGGGTGTCATTGTCTTGCATTCGCAGGGACCTATTCAAAATAAACCAGATGTTGGCACATAGCCGTATCAAACAGTCTTTCTCTGCATTTTTATCGGCTGCATTTAAAAACCTTAGAAGGCAGACCTGAATTATGCTGCCTTCTGCAATAATATTGTCTAGTTTTTCTTTCTGCACCTCAT
Source organism: Ambystoma mexicanum (assembly GCF_040938575.1). Classification (NCBI taxonomy): domain Eukaryota; kingdom Metazoa; phylum Chordata; class Amphibia; order Caudata; family Ambystomatidae; genus Ambystoma; species Ambystoma mexicanum. The sequence goes on along the minus strand of NC_090923.1, from coordinate 304,188,184 downwards.
CCTGAATGCGCTCATGCCATTCTGAGGTACTGTTTGATGACCACGTCCCATGTGTGAATAACTTTGCCTCTAAATATTGCACTAGGTCTGAGAATGTGGTTTCCCTTTGAGACATTCTGAAATTCGTTTTTAGTGACACACTGCTATTATGAAATGGGTTCCCTTTAATGTACAGATGGCAGTATGAGACACACTTGCCACGCCCAGTAGATGCTCTATGATCACTTTCCCGTCCAACGCACCATAAATATGTAGGGTATTTTGTGTAGATTTGGGGACTAGCGTTATTTTCTTACCACCAAGAATAAAAGTAATTTAGCAATAATCACTCTTTGCATTCAGATTGGGTTTGGTATTATAGTGGTATCGTGGCTATGCATTATTTCAGAACACAGATACATTTAGTTGGTATGCATTTTGTTGTGGTATAGTGATGAGCATAATTTCTTTGTTTTATTTGTGGCCCCAACATACAAAACCCCGTTCTTTTGTTTAGATCTTGTGATCTTTGTTCTTGTGATCTCTAGAGGCCTCAGGCTTCTACATTATTCAAGAACACCACATTTTCGTATGGAGAGCCACTTATGGCTGTTATCACTGATTTATCTACACCAGTGAGCTATGCTTCCATAAAGTATTCACAATAACATGTGGTATAATCACTAATTTATTTACATTAGTGAAACTATTTCCAGAGGCCTCTCTCTCTGCTGACTCATGTACGTCCAGCAGACTATCAGATTGTGTTCCACTCAGAGGTCACACACATATATACACTGAGTGGAACCATGCACACAGCTATTTATAACTACTCATAACATAACTTTTTCCACATGGGATGCTTGGCATATATTACCTAATGACCTCCCCTTTTATCAGGTGATATGGGCTAACTGCACCAGAGAAAAACAGAAGAAAATAGAAGCCTTTACAGGATTGTGATTTACATCAGTTTCATTTCAAAAATCATATATTACCAGTTTTGCGAGGCAGTCTTTTCTAGAATAAACATAAGAGAAACAATTGCAAAATACATGGCATTTCATTAGATTCTTTGCAACAATAAAAAGAACAGTGCATCAGTTGACTTGCATTTCTGAATGGCAACATTAGAATGCAGCTATCGCTACGCTGCCTGACTGAAATAGCTTTCATTCACCCCGCATTCTCGCTTTGTGTAAGATAATTACCAGCAAAATTGTAGCAGTTCAGCACGCAAACTCTCTGGACAGGTTGCTTTCTTTAAATGACTCGGGGCTTCCCCTCAGAGCACCCGGCAAGGACATGCAGTTCCAATCTGCACTCTTTGGTCCTCAAGCTGGTGCCAATTGACTGGAATCTCCAGCCTGTGAAGGTCAGCAGTACACTGGAACGACGCCCCTCAATCAGGCAGCCCACAGCAACTCCCGCCAAGTCCTCACCGAAGCTGTGCAAAATGTCCACTGCCTTTCTTTCTCCCCGGGCTGCTTCAAGAGACCTCTGTTACAGCCCCTAATGTGATACCTGCCCAATAAGAATCCACTATGTCATACCCTCCTTCTTCAAACAATAGCTCACTTTTCAGTAAGAAACTGTATCCACTAATTTCCTGCTTATTCAAGTTTTGTTTCCTGAAAGCACAGAGAAAGAAAAAGGAAAAAAAAATTCTGAATGTCCGTTTAAAATGAGTTTCAGCCTGCCTCATCTTGCTTCTGGAGAACACATTATGATATTAATAAGTTATAATCATGTTAGTAATGTTAATTATATTAGTTCATTAATCCTCTAATGTGTCTCCTGCAACAGAGGCATTTCAGGGGAGAAATAAAAATGGTGCGTTTCTAACTGTGAAAAAATGATGTGTTTTTTGACTGAGTAGCCTGTCTTCATTTACATATCCATATGTTACACTGGCAACACATGTCTTGCTGTACCGCATTATAGCAATACATTGATCTCATGCAGTGGTGCTGCACTCCAAAAACACGCTATATATTGATCCCATGTAGTGGCGCTGCACTCCAAAAACACGCTAAATAATCCTACAGGACTATCTACCGACATAGAGGCTCCAGGGCTGCTGTTAGGCAGAATCCTGTGCAGTTCCCTAGGGAGAACTACAGAAGACTAAGACTACAGGTATGAGCAATAAATCCCCTTTGGTATCAGTCTGTACCACAAAGATTTAGTTGGTAGCTATGGCTAAGCAGTCAGACTTATCTCAAGAGGGAGATGAGCAGTATTCAGGGTTTACACAATAGGGCTCCAGTACTATGGCAAAAGGAAACACTGACCAAAGCTTTGTATTAAAAATAATATATTTATTTTACACACTTCTAGTTCAACACATTAATCACAGTCAAAGCAAGTTAAAATAAGTCAAGAAAATTATACACAACTTCGTAGTTAAATTGTAGACAAGTTTGAGCAAGAGTGAAAACTGAGCAAAATGGCACAGTGAAAACCAAACACAAATGACACTAGCAATTTCTCACAAGGGAGGGAAAGCACAAGTTATACAGGAATATCTTCTTACACACCCTAGCAACACTTCCCATAAGTGTATGAACAGGTTTAGGCCTAGGCAGTACTGTAGCAAAGAGAATACTTAAATGAAAACTGAGCAAAATGGCACTTCACAAGTTTTAAAAGTGGGAAGGAAAATGTGGTTATAAAAATTAGGTGCATCAACACAGTTCTAGTTGAGAAGCAATCTAGAGATGGCAGTTCTAACAAATTCAGCCAGAGTCAATAGGCCTGTGCCAGAGTCAGTGGTACAGGGCAAAGGGCCCAGGAGCAAAATGTTCTTGTAGCTGCAGTCAAGTCTTTGGTTAATGATTCGAAAAGGTGGATGCAGAAGGTGAAAGACAATGTTAGAGGATAGGGGCGGCCAACCCAACAGGTAGGTAAAGGATTTAAAACACCTTTAGCACTACCACGCGAAAAGGGCGGCCTGGCGGAACAATGTACCTTAAAATGAAGAAAAGGCTCCTGCGGTGGCGTTTGTTCCTGGTAGTTGCTGCAGTTCGGGGGATCCAGCAGAGGAAGAGAGGCTCTCGTCGTGGAGGAAGGTTTGAGTTACTGCACTACCCAGGGATGAAACCAGCCGCAGTGCTGCCCAACAAATAAAAGGTATGCTCCTTTAAATCGAGGTCCGGGTGGACGGGTGCCTGGCTATCTGGTCTCCCAGTACGGGGTACTGGCGATTCGACCCGGGCAGGTCCAGGAAGGCGATTGGCAAACTGATTGGCCCCACCAGCTCAAGGGAAGAAGGCTCTTGCAGATGAAGATCTTCTCTCGTCGTGTGGAGAAAAGTGGTGAGACGCTGCAGCAGGGATTCACCGGTGGTTCATTCATTGCAGATGTCTTTGGCTTCTCTCCTCTTCAGCTTCTTAGATCCAGTGGTGACTTCTTGCTCTTCCAGACCTTAGGACCCTACATTTATGCAAAAGGATCTCCATTCATACAGCCTAGCTGTCACTCACACAGTGGAGTGGTCTTCTTGGCGGGAGACTCTCCAGCCTATCAGAGCAGAGTGTGACATGGGTTGCTGAGGTAACCCTGCCCAGGGGTCCTACTCCCCCTCCCACACAATGGATCCACTCCAGACTTGGTGGCGCCGAAAGGAGGGCTTCTTGGCAGAAGCCCGCCAAAAGGACGAACAAAGGATCCCCAACCTGGGTCAGGAGTTTAGAGAAAGACACGAGAAAGAATTTATATTAAAGTTCTGGCAAATGAAACCTACCGGAGTAAAGTTAATAATAAAATAAACCGGCGGTATGTTAGAGGCTGTCAGTAAAAGTGGTAGCCTCAAACAAGTGGAAAATCCCATAGGGAAATATTGGCGGTCGAATATTTTTGGTAGTAACCCCTGCCACCAGCATGAAACATTTGAGAGAGGGACTGTACGGTACCCTCTCGAAAATGAACACCAGGGAAAAACTATTAACCCTTCCCAGTACCTCCATAGTTAGATGGGGTGTACTGGTTTAGTTCATGAAAATTGACTAGTAAAGTCAATGGGGACTTTACATGCCCTGGGCGACAATAGTCAGTCCCAGGGTATGGAGTCTATGTTTCGAGGTCACTATGACACCCCTGTGTCACTGCACTTAGGGTGCTGTGTAACACACGTGGATAAAGATGGTTCCTATGGGGGTGAGATAAACCCCATAGACATTAAACACAAAAAAATAGCCTAGAACACACATAGCAAATATGCCTAAGAGTGGGAAAAAGAGTCACACTCTTAGCAGGAGAAAAAAACAAACTCTTCAAATCCAGCAAAGTTGCTGTGGGACTCTATAGGTAGGGGGAAATTAGCCACAGAATGAGAATTCTCCCTAACAGCTGCTATTTTTTTTATCAAACACCAGCTAGCCACACATATAGATAGGTTCGAAAAGGTGGGCAAGGCCGAATTTGGACACAGTTGTGAATATTGGCGGGCATCATTTATGGAAGGGATTGTGAATATCGACTGGTGCTGGAGCTAGATAGACATGCATTGATGTTCGCGCGCCACACCTAGAAAGAACGTGGAAATTCAGCACATCGCTTCTAGCAATTTCAATCCTCTGCCTACACCTCTCAAACTCTAACCAAACACAACCACAACCTTATACCACAACAAAAAGCACAAACTTCACTACACTGCATCAACAAAATAAACTGCACATAGACTCGCACAACAGCACATGACGTCTACTGACTGGAAAAAACCCCAAGCCCAGCGAACGGTGTTAACCTTGTTGAGGCTGCCAACGGCACATCACTGCTCTCTTGCACTTTTCCCACTTACTCCCACTAACTCACCCCCCCCTTCCCTTTTCATAGACGCCATAGTGTCAGGGGACCACTCTGGTGGTGATAGTGTGCGGTACAAATATCCTTTAACATTAACATCATAAAACTATGAAATCTGGTCTGCGTATAAGGGTGGGGTGCCCAAAAGCCTGCAGCACATACAGGCCCTCATTCCGAGTTTAGAGGTAAGTACTGTCCCTTACCGGCATGGTGCAAATAGCATATCCATGCTGGCACCAGCCCGCTAATAAAGGACTATTACGACTTCGCGGGCACGAGCTTTGCGCCATGCCGGTAAGGGACGTAGCGCCATGCCGCAAAAGGCCCCCAAAAAGCCCTTACCGGCATGAAGTGAGGCGCAGATTACACCTCCGATATAGTCCAATGCGACATTAGCGGTGACCGTAAATAGCGGTGACCGTAATTAGCGGACAAGGCTATTTACATTCGCCGTTAAATAGCGGAACCGGAAATAGCGTCATCGCACAGGAACGGGAAGGAGCATGACGGCCATCTTTAAAAACACAATCCATTTCCATCCTCAGCACACAGGACCCTTGGGACACAGCTGATCGACCTAACACTACCTCCTACTACCCAAAAATGCCCAAAGCACTGAAGAAGGGATCTGCCCGCCTCCGAAAGGAGAGATTTAGCCAGGACGAACTGCAGATGCTCGTTGACACCTTCCATGAGCATGCTGGCACAATGTTCAGCAGCAACCTGAGGAGAGAGGCAGTGCTGCGCAAAAAGGAGATCTGGGCACTTGTTGCCCAGAAGGTCAGTGCAGTGGGCAACACACCCCGCACGGTGAAGGATTGCCATAAGCGGTGGGATGATCTGCACCTAAGGGTGCGTAACATTCTATCAGTAAACCGCACCCAGGCCATGGAAACCGGAGGAGGACCAAGTTCTGCCATTAAGCTCACCCAGTGGGAGGAAACATGTGCAAGTATGATTGGCTCAGAATCAATAGAAGGCTGATGGAGGTGAGTGTCCAAAGTAAAAACTGCTAAGCCAAATCTGATGAAAGTCAATACCAATGTCTGTCCATAGAGTGACGCCATGGTCGGCCACACACACACTCCCTGTAAAGTATGCCAAAGCAAGTGAGACACATGCTGATGCCTGGTGCAAGGCCATAACGTACATGACACATACCACACAAAGTAGGAAATGCCACAAGGCACACAGCGTGCATGACCTAAATTGTGAGCATGTCAGACAGCACAGTACCTGGCAACATTAGTGACACCAACATAGGGCTGCATTTACCACCCATGTATGAAATGACGTGCCCTTCCCAACACAAATGCCTATTACCCACAATTGTGTGGATGAGCAATCGTCCCAATGTATGTATGATGCCTATCCAAACATCACTCATGCTGTCCCTCTCTTTCACCCCCACAGGCAGTGAGCATGACAGTGAAGGGCAGGACACCACCCCTGCACAAGGCAGACCCAGTAAGAGGTCCCAGGAGGACAGCAACCGTCCATCTACTTCCAGAGGACAAGCCAGGGGGTGCCGTGTCCCAGCTAGCAAGCCACCGCAGAGGCACATAGCACCTGCACCACCAAGGCCCGTGGAGGGCACACCACCTCCACCCCCCCACCCACTGTTCTGCCTAGAGACACCTGTCCGATGCCCCGTTCGGAGGAGTCCAGTGTGGCTAGGGAGGTGGCAGCCATGGCACCCCTCACAGTGGAAGACAGCCAGGATGACATCTGGGACACCATTGAGGATGATACAATGGATGTTGTCCACACCCCGACACAAATTGCATCCCCCCACGTATCTACAAGCAATACTGTTGACACCAACACCCCAGAGCAGTCTGGCCAAGACCACACCCAGGGACATATCAGTCCCGTATTCAGTGTCGGGGAGGAAAAGCAGGCTGGCCATGTCAGCCAGATCCCAGCACAGGCACAGGTGCAGCCGCAGGACCACAGCGGGCTGACCTGCTCACTGCACTCATCCAGGAATTCGTGCAGGACAACCGTCAGGCCAGGGAGGAGTGGCACACGGATTTGTCAGCACTGGGCCGGTCCTTCACGTATAACACCAACCGCCTCTGTGAGGAGGTCTCGGGCCTTCGGCAGGTGCTAGGGCGCATCGCTGATGCTTTGAAGGCAGGTCATCCCGCCCTACTACCGCAGCAGGAGGCCACACCATCCACTAGCAGTTTGACACAAACCAGCCCGCTCTGCCGGTCGGTCCGTGCAATGCACCAACGGGACATGCCACTCCCTGGCTCTGGGAGTGCTGAGTGAATGTTCAGGCAGCCTCGTGTAGGCTTTGTGGACTCTATGGGACTTGTGTGGGGGAGTTGTGGGGGAGGGGGAGGGGGTGAGGGTGTGTGGGGGAGTTGTGGGGGGAGGTGGAGGGTAGTGGGGGTGTGTGTGGGAGTTGTGGGGGGAGAGGAAGTGGGTGAAGGGTTTTGTTACTCACGTTAATATTGTTACTTCCAATACACCGGTTGTGTGAAAAAGAAGACCAGAGTGGACATTCATCATTGCGCATGTGTCATTTAATCAATCGCAGTGCATAGTGTACATGTACCCCCACACCCAGTGCCCTATGTCCAACCATTATGCCACCCTCTGCAGACATGTATGTCAGAAATATTGTGCGATCACTGACTGGCGCATAGCATGTCCCTCCTGTGCATCGCCACCATGATGATGTCCTGGCACATCTTCCTCATCCCCTTCATCATCATCAGGTGGTAGCAGTTCCATGGCAGGGGCACGTTCCGGCGGATGCACAAATAGTGCAGCATTACACATGCCATGGTGATCTTGGCCACCTTCTCATGCCTGTAGAGGCGTGCCCCTCCCGACCGGCTGAGGCAGCGAAATCGTGCCTTCAACAGGCCAAAAGTCTGCTCGATGACCACACGTGTACGGGTATGGGAACAATTGTAGTCCTCCTCGTGCCTGTTCTGTGGGATTCGGACAAGGGTGAGGAGCCACGGCTTCAAGGGATAGCCACTAACACCTGTATGAGATAAAAATGAAGGTAAATGTCAGGGGAATCATGAAGGACAGCTGTACTAGTCACACATGCCTGCAGTTTATGGTTGCCCATATGCGCATGTCCCTGGATGCATTACCGCCATTTACTGTCCCTCCATGTGTACTGTGCCATGGTCTAATGGTGTGGGTGTCATCTTCATGATGATGGTGTACACTGACGTCTAGTTGCACATGCATGGTGTATGCATACAGCTGTATAATTGTCAAAATAGTGAGGTGATGTGTCCTGTGAGATTTGGCAGTAGTCTGTGCATAATGGGCAATCAGCATTGGCATTCGCATGGTGACATGCAGCACTCCTGTGATTGTGCCAGCCCTGTGCCGAACTGTGGATTCCCTAGTAGGTTCAGGATGATGCACTCCCAGGGATGCAACATGCAACAGTGCATATGCACTGCATGGTGCAGGATGGCCTTAGGGAGCGTGAGGGTCACTGATGGGTGGTGCACATGTCGTGGGATGTGGGGTGGTTTCCTGTTAGTCATGTCGTGATAGGTCTGGACCTTACTTCATTCATATTGGATTTTTGTGTCTGGTACGGTATGTGATGGTTTGGGGCACTATTTGGTGATGTGCACATCGTGCGGTCTCATCAACATTGGCAGCATGGTGGTGTGTGCATCTCTCCCCCCTGGGCATGTGCCAGTCCTGCTACTTACCAAGCAGCCAGGTACGTCGTCCAGCATGTCGCTCCATGTAGCGTGGAGTTCCGTAGGACCAAAGAGTCATGAGTTGATCCGGGATATCGGGCACAACAATGTGTGATGATCTTGCTGGCGTCACATACCATCTGCACAGTGATGGAGTGGTATTGCTTGCGGTTACGGTACACCACCTCCATGGCATGCGGGACCACCAACTCCATGTGGGTGCAGTCAAAGGCACCTACACAATTTGGCATGCCTGCCAGTGCATGGAAGGCAACTTTTGTATCAAATATCTCCTGGGGACTCTGTGGTAGGGATATGTAGTCCCTTGTGTGCTTGAGTAGGGCATCCAGCACTTGGGTCAGGATCCAGGAAAATAAGGGTTTGGATATGCCATGCATGTGCCCCACTGTGTGCTGGTAGGTGCCTGTGGCAAGGAAGTGGAGCACAGACACTACTTTCAGTAGAGGGGGGATGGCGGTGCATATTTCAATGAGGCTCACTAGGTCGTCGTGTATCAGGTCCACTATGGTGGTGATGGTGTCCCAGTCCTGACGGTAAAGGGTGTGGATCTGCTCAGGGGTTAGGTTAAAGATAGTGGCTCTGATGCAAGGGATTGGGGGCTGCTGGCGTGGTAACGGCTGCACTGGTGGGGCATGCTGGGCCTGTCTCACCCTCCTTCTCCTCCTGCGTCTCCTCAGTGGTGGCGGCGGTTGTTGTTGTTGATGTTGAGGCATTGCAAGCAGGTCCTCCAGCTCCAGTAATGCTACTACTATTGGTATCATCTTGGTGTGGGAAGGGGTGTGGTGTGTGGGTGTGCTCCTATTGTACTGGGCCTGACTCCATCGCCTCCACCTGTGCTGATTGTGTGCACCTGTGGCAGTTGGAAACACTGCTCAGAGCTCTTTACGCCTGGTCGGCGATGCCGGTATTTACGCCATGCCGGAAGGCACTTTTTCTGCCCTCATGAGGCCGTTATTTGCATGTCCGCCCCACTTGTGATCTTCTCCGGTTTGCGGCATGCCGCTAATGCTGGCATGGTGGGTCACGTGCACGCACCCAGCCCGCTATTAATGGCATCGTACTTTACGATGCCGCTAATAGCGGTCTGGTTGGTCAAAATAGCCCGTAGCGGTAAGCGATGCTGGTAATCCTTTACCGGCATCGTTTTTCCCTTACCTCCAAACTCGGAATGAGGGCCGCAGTCTTTCAACGCCCCTGGCTACTCATCTCCACCCCCACTCCTTCAGGGAGAGGTTTTTAAATAGTAGAATGTTGATATTGAATTAAACTGCACCATCCCTGGAGCAAGTTCTTCAGGGACTGGTCGGGGCTGCGATGGAAGAGGGCAGGTTTCTCCGAGCAGATGCTTTTCAGAGCAGGATAGGCGGTGTGATATATTCCTCACTTTGACAACAGACCTTCTCCCCGGCATTTAGATGACTCATGCGGAAATAAAGCCATAACTGATCCCCGTTCATGAGAAGCTACAATATTGATTATTCTGTGCCTGTTTATCCACCTGCCATCTAATTTAGCTCTTGTTCCTGGACGGCAACAAATCAATTTCCCGCGCGTGTGTGTGCATGCGCGGGTGCCTTTTTTACTACCAACAGCAAACTCCTCCTGTAATTAGAATCAGGTTGTAAATAGGGCAATGCCAAAAGGGCTAGACCATCTAGCAATAAGTGAGCCATAAGTCGGTGGCAATGCGGGCCAGTTTCCAGTTTCATATGCTAATGCAGTGTTGACCATACAGCATTGGCCAATGTTTTTGATACAATAGCGCATTAAAAGGCACGTTTTGGTAGAAACGTTACAGAGCATGCCATGCAGGTAGTACGCAAATATTGTGTGGAAATGAGTATTGGAAAGCCGTTAATAATTGCGCGGCACTATTTAGTTTTGTCTTCTAGGTGGCACCACCTATAAGCAGAAACTATTGCATTGGAGTACAGCTAGGAGGGAGATGGAATGTTAGAAGGAACACACAGCTTGTCTGTGTTTCATTATTTAGCCACCCCTTGACTGCCCATTGGCATACAAATCCCTATATCTGTTCACTATCTGCCTCTCCCCTACCAGAACACGTCTTCGTGGGATGGCTTTGAAATAGCTCTTTCAAGCAGTAACATCAAACGTTGGTGCGCCAGTGTTATTTCTAAGCAGTCTGTTGAGTGTTAATGGCTTAATAGCAGTTGCAAATGCACCACTGGTGTCCTAAACATTTCTTAAAATAGTGTGCGTTTGGTCATTTGATTTATTGCAGTTCCTTGTACTGAAGTCCTGTTAAAAACAACCAGGCACTGCTATCATATGGAGGCAATCATACAATATTCCATCTGTTTTCATCTTATGTCCAGTTATTACCATTATGGCAGTGCCTGGTAAATGCCTGTCACATGCCTATGCAACGTGTGCAACCTTTGGCTTGACTGCTGCTTGTTTATTGGTGATATGCCTATTTGTCCCTGCCTACGATCGGTTGTATGGAGAACTGATGACTAGAATGGCACAGAAACCATGGCCCAGGTTCAAGTGTAATTTTGCATGCTATTTGCACTGGGGCAAAAATAGTCCTCTTATTCATATATATTATTTTTATTTTATTACACTCTTACACCAGGGAATATTCTTGTCTCCGTGAAAATGCCATGAAAAATAACACTGCACCTGTCTAATGATTCGGCAATATGGGCTCAAGTATCCAAGGGCTAACCTATACAATAATTAATGGTGTTAAACTAGGCAGAGATAAACTTGGTAAAGTTGTGCTCAGTTGTTAGTGATATGAAGATTCATCAACTAATTACTACTAACCAACGTGAGGATCTTTTTGGCCGATTTACGTGTTTTTTGGTAATTTATTCATTTGTGATTTCTTGGGTGCTGCATGCGTCTTATGTGCTATGTGAGTGCACCAAGAGGCAGGGGTGAACTGGAATTGTGTGCAAGAGGGAAATTGCCCCCTAGGCTGGTTAGGCTTTTGCACCCACGGACAGAGCTGCAAATTGTAAAAATACTTAATTGTAAAAGAAAAAATCCTTCAGAATCCAGCCTGCGTCAAACGTACCTGGTTCCACAAAGCCTCTCATGAGCTTTGTAGATGGGGGTTAGGCCCTATTCTTCATGTAAGCAATGTTCCAGATATGCCTGGGTGGCCCCCCACATGGGCCTTCACAGTGAGTAAGATTGAGAAGTGCCTAAACTGCATGTTCATACTGCGACAATGTGCGCATTTAAAGGGCAGGTTCTGTGGCCCTGAGTGGTAACGCTGGCAGCAATGCACCCATTCACCTTTGGCCTGTTACAGTCATCAGCAGGTTCCCATTATCGCTACTAGCCAAGAAAGTAAGGGTCCATATCATATTAGAGTTGGTTTCATTATGTAAGAATTTTCCCCCATGTTCTGGTTAATTTCTTGATCACTAGTGAGTTCATTAGAAAAAGAGTTTAATATCTCCCTGAATAGCTCCCATGGATGCTATTATTTGGTGGTTATGGAAATAGCTGTTGGATTCTTTGGGGTACTCACTTTCGGGCACAGTTGAAAACCACACAGAGGAAGATGTAATAAACAGGTGTTAATTAAGTAGACTACAAGCAAAGGGGGGGGTTTATTCAGAATTGGGCAGATTACTTTTAATTAAATATCTCTGGCGCAAGTTACCAGCTCCACTTGTTCTATTTCTGAAAATCCACCCAATTCAGAGTTTACCACTGGCAGAGTTGGTATTTCTGAAATAACTCCAAAGGTATTTCTGAAATTCCACCTCCGTTGTTGGTAACATGAAAATGTGTTCTTTTCAAAAAACGTTCAGATGTTTTCACCCTCTATGTGACAGTGGAAATGGGTTATGTACAGTTGTGGGTCAGACCACTACTGTACATGTTGGTATGCACAAAAAGGTCAATTCTGACCCTTGAATGCATTGTATGAGTAAGCTGGTGAGAGGGGAGCATCAGAGGTGCCCGTATGTTCACCCCTTCACATGACTCTTTGTAAAAACATGTTTCACTGTGTTGAAGAGAAACACTTGTTCTTTCCTTCCATACAGCAAAATATGTTTTAAAAAAATTGGAGCCAATGTGATTTTTTACCTCCACCACCCAGATGGATGTAACAATGGGTGGATTTTCTGCAGAAGGTCTGCCTAAATTACAGCAGAATATTGCTGGTGGTATTTGAACAAACCCCGAATTGGGTGGATGGTAAAATCGGTGGTATTTGCCAAATACTGCTGATTTTGCCTTTCTGATCAAACGCTGAATGATCCCATAACTCTATAATTCTTTTGATTATCTCATCCAGAACACTATTTTTGGGCAACAAAAGACACACATGCACATCAAAAAGAGGTTCAGATATATAGATACAAGGTCACATGAACCCAGATTAATTCTTCCATCTATACTTTACACAGTCACAAATACACTCAAACACATCACCACAGTCACAAACACTGAAACAAACACACACAGAGATGCAGCCACACACATGCACACACTCCACCATTCTTGAAAACACAACTAAATATGATAGGTTACTTTTGCTCCATCTTTAACACCAGAACCTAGGCAGGCTCACCTCACCATTACCTTTGCTTCCATGAATTGAAATATGCAGCCAGGTTTCCAAAAAAGTGCAACTAGGGAGCCAGAGAAAGCCACGTGTCCTCTGTGTCTTTCACTCTGCATTCTCCAAGGGCAGACCACATAGCCACAATTACCAGCAAGACGCTGACCATAACTTCTTCTTGCAATGTTCGCTAAGGAACAAGGGGAGAACAAGGTAAAGGAAGGGGAGTGAGTTTTTGGTTAAAGGATGGGGCAGAAGGGGAACAGAGGTCGGAAAGTTATATGTAAGAAAGGGGGGTGAAGAGGCATCACAGATATTGTGCAAGGGAAGGACACTGTAAAGGGGATAGGTAAGGAAAATAGGGCACATAACACAGAGGTACAAATCTGAAAAGGTAGGTCTGCAGGTTTATTTACTGTTTGCTGAGATCTGTACCTGACTTGCATGCAACTGAACCCAAGTGTGGGGACTGGAACAACCAATTTCTTTTTTCTGACAAAGTGATGCATACTTGCTTTATGAACATATGTTTGAATTAAGACTATTTTCTCAGGTTGCTTGCTCATGTGACTTGGTGTGTTATAAGTAAACATACTTGTACAGTCTACAATTATAATTATAGTGATTTTTCATTAAACCTATGATCTGAGTCTGTAGAATTGTGGGTACTTTCAGATGTTTTTGCCTCAGGATACATACAATTAAGAGGCTTCCCCGTTGTAGATACATTGGTGATTTGAAAGCCAGGTTTATTGAACAGTGTAAGAGTTTAGCCCTTAAACAACAACTTTGCAGAAAGCATTTTTTTGGTTTTAATATTGAAGATGGAATAGGATAATCTCCCCAGCTCTCTTAATTGAAAACTATGGAACCAGGAGGAAGACAGGGCTCAAATCCCCACCGTCCACACTTCATACATTATGTGATGCTTAGCAACTCACTTTTCATCACAGTGCCTTATTTTCCTCAACTATCCATATAGAAAGTATCACTCGTGCGGATTTATTATCTATAGTGTTACTATATAAATCATTATAATTTTAACCATTTATATAATGTGTACTGGTGGGGAGGCAGGTTGCCAAGTGAGGGTCCTATGTGTACGGACTGAGAGGGTAGACACGGTGCTATGTATGGTGCCTTGAAACACTTGTGAATAGGCACATTACAAACGTCATTTCATATCATATCATGGGTTGTGTATTGTGGGCTGGCAAGGAAGGAAGCCAGGAGTTTTCCATGCTAACTCATGTTTGACTCAGAGAGAGAGGGCAGACTACCTTGTTTAGCCATGGCTCTACCTACATATGAGTGCTCTAGCTTCACTATCTGTGTACAATGGTCTCAAACTAAAGATGGGATCGAATGGGATGGGAGGAGATGTGGCCTTCTCTCGAATAGCCAACTGGGACATGGGGAAACATGGGCTCAAATACCAGCATTGCTATGTCACCACTTATTATCTTTGTGACATATTCTATGTTTAGTATGTGTGAATGTTTCCTCCTGGGGTCTGGTGCTCTAGGAAACCACAAACCTAACAAAGGAAAGTAATGACAATACTATCTACCATATATACTTGAGAATGTGTGGGAGGGGCAGAGGTTAGTACTGAGTTTACTTGCTCTGGAAATTGGAGCCACTGCATTGTGGGCCTGGGCCAGTGCATTGCCCCATGCCCCAGAACATTATACTTTCCCCCAGGCCAAAATATGCCAGTCCTCCCCTGCCAAGAGGACATAAAGTGGAGGAAGGATGGGGAAAAGAGGGTATAACATATTAAAAGGGAAATCGCTTACAATAAGACCCAGTGTCACATACCAGTTCCATCTGCTTATGGGGGTCAAGGCTTGGTGGAAGAGGTTGGTGTTCAACACTCCCAGAATCTGTGGTGGTATTGTTAGAGTCTCAGTGCGGGTACACAGGGAAAGTACTTAGGATATGCTGTCACATTAGAACATCAAAACTGAAACCCTCAGATTTGGTATGCGTCTGTTGATCCCAAAAATAATCATTTGGTGACTATCTGCTAAGGTATATAGCAAAAAGAACGTTTTCAATGTTCATAACATCCAGGAACATACATGAAACAATCAATTCTAACTTTGTTATTTAAGGATCTTTCATATTTCCCATTCTTATCACTTTCATTTAGGCAATCATTCACAGCACCAGCGAGGCGCTACTACATGCGAGGGATAGGCAAGGGAGGAAACAGAACTAGTCAAAATAGGCAATGCATCTATTTCCATTGCACAGTTGCCAAACAGAACGAAAACAAAAGGGACTGCATTTTATAATAATGTCCCATTTCAGTGAATAAAATGAATTGATTTAAATTAATTCAGACACTTTTTTTTCGAAATAAACTTGGATATTAATGCAAAAGTAGAAAAAGAAATGGACCTACTAGTTTTTACAGGAATATTTTAACACAGCACAAAGGGAGGTCAATGTTTTCTTCAGGAGTGGGTACATATTGTTATGCGTGGCTCGGCCAACCATATCTAGGGCTTTGACTGCGAATCCTTTTTGGGTGAAAGGCGCCATGGTGATCTTGCCTGCAGTGGTGGACTGGGGACCAAAAGAGGCTGTGGAAATGTTTTGCAAAGCGGCCCTATATTACACTGTTGAGTGATGGGGTGACAGGGAGAGAGCGTAAGGGGGATCAGTCCCCCAGCGTTATCACAAAAAAGCGGCCCGTGGGGTAGAGGCCCACTGGTCAATCCCCAACGTTCCCTCTGTAGGCCAGTCCACCGCTGCTTGCTTTCCAAGGTGGATCTAATGTGGGCTATAGTGCGTAGTTTCCCTGTTCAATGCAGAATCTTTGAGCCAGTCCTGTTTCTTTCCCCGCTCTTCATGCTGGAACTTGTAGGCCCACCCTTGCAACGGGAAAACAAAATGACAAGTTCCAGCATGCAATTGGAAGTAAAAACCAGGACTAGTTTGGGGCATCACGAATCGAACTGGGCAACTTGGCAGGGAGGATAATGGGAGGTGAGCCAGTGCAGATACTCAGATGTCTGGGGCGGAATCCCTACCTTAATCTAGAGTGAAGGCCTCCATCTGGTTAGTCAAACCCATTGAACATCTCTCCGCCAAACATTTCAATTGCAAATGTTCATCCAGCAAAGGATTGCATCAACATGCCAAATAAAGCATTGAATGCCACTCATTTGTAAACCAGCTCTTGACCCTTTAGTGTTAAAGAAACGCAGTACATGACATCCTCAACCCCACACCACTCACTCCTTCCTCTAGATAGAATTCCATTGCATTCTACGGGGTACGACTATTGTCATTCCATTGGACATGACTGTTTTTACCTACATAGCTGAATAGAGTCTGTGCATCACTGACGCCGGCACCAAAAATGGCCCTGCTCCGTCTTTCATTCGCATTTGACAGTGTTGATAATGACATTCTCATATGTTGAACGTGAACATTTCACATTTCAATCGTTCCACTTACATACATGCATATAAGGGGAATATGTAATAGTTGGCACTATAAGGAGGTAGGCGCTATGGCAATGGAACCTGAATAGCCAACTCTAGTGGCTCTTGTACATAAAAGGAATAAAGCAACCTGTTCTGAATACGCAGGAGATGGCTAGAATGCCCTTTAGAGATTGAGCAGAGTGGTGCAAGATGGAGTTATCCTGTGTAGTTGCCCAGGGAAGAGAACAGCCAACACTGGAATCCCAAGATCTCCCCACCATATGACTGAAACATGAACAAAGGGGATCATCTATTCATTTACAGCACCCAGAAACCTCTTTAGATGTTTCTTATACTATTGAAAACCAACAGCCAAGTATTATCCCACCCAACTTATTTCTTTGATGTTAATACTAACCTGGCAGTAGAAGGTTGCCAAAATTAAATCCTAATCTATTAAGGTCCCAAAAACGAAAACCTACTTCTACAAGAAACTCTTTTTCTTGTGTCGCTGGTGCAACTTCTTGAGAGCATGAATACCGGACATGACACGTTCTGTCTTTTGGACAGCCTGCAAGGGATGTCATGGAATGAGTGAATCCTTCGCTGATCCTCATGAGTAAGTAAGTGAACATAGGGATGTCTCTGTGCATCTCATTTTATCTTTGTGCATATGGCTGGCAGGGGGTTGCTTTGGGATTACTTTTCCCCTATGTTCCTTTTCTTCTCGGTTTACTAGTACCCCCGCAAACTGCGGGTGTAATTGGGCTTGGCATTTCAGGTAATCCTTGTCCTTTTTTCTTTACTTTATTTTCTTCTGGCACTCCTACAAAACCACAGAGCAATTCAGTCGAATTTTGATTTCATCAGTTGTTCCCTAAAACCCGGGGTGCAGGGTCTGAGACCTTAATGGACAGAACTGCAACCTCTACCCCATGCTCTTCTCTGGGTTCGTGAGCGCTGTTGTTCTCAAAAGGACTGAAAGGTTTTGATTTTGGCCAATTAATGAGGACCACTCATCTGAATTTTCCACACTCCCTTCTTCCACATTCTCGGGCCCTGAGGTAGAACCACTCTCTTAATTTGCTTTCCAGAGTCTGCTGTATTGTTTACTTGATGCTCTGTGCTTGTGTGGGTTTCTTCTCTGAGGTTGGCATCCTTCAGGCGAAGGGAGCTTGTTCTGGCCCTTCAGGTCCTATCTCCACATCGTTTTCCAGAGGTTAGAGATATTCACAGTCTGGAGTTTGTGCACTCCTTTACTCACCTTCTTCCCTGGAGAGCTGGTGATCGATGATGTATGGCTGGAACTCCCTCTCTTTCCAAGACATCATATCAGGACTCAATCCATAGGATTTAGATCTTGATGGCAGACTGTAGGGTCGTACTTTTTACTGCAATGTTCCCGGCAGCAGCTTGTGCCAATTGATGTTCTTGGTTAAGTTGTTCTTGCAGAGATCGCCAAACAGTTCTCTGCAACAGCTCTGTCAGGAGACACTGAAGCACAGATAGACAACCTGGCTTCTGTCCCAACCATGAGAAAGTATGGCGCATACCAGTTGCTGTCATTCCGGGTCCAGCTGTATGTGTGGACCAAGGTGGCAATGAGTTGGTCCAAATTTGTCTGGTCTCTTGCTGTCAAGATACCCATTTTATGCGGGTGAGTCCAACGAACTTACTTAGCCAGAGCATCTCCCTGCAGATGGTATGTGCTTTTTCTTCAGCACATTCAGTTGCATCATCTCTTTTATCAGTCTTGATTCGAAGTTAGGCAGTGGAGCCTGGACAGCCGGCCATAATTCACAAATGTATTCTTCCACAATACCTTGGCGGCAGTGACTTGCAAACTGGTCCTTTGTGGTGTAGGCTTGTGTGTAGTGTGTAAAGTAGTCTGTGATAACAAGCATGTTTTGAACTCAGCTACGGTCCAGCTACAAGAGCAGGAAGTCTATACAGACCAGATTTATTTATTTATTATTTATTTGTTTATTTATTATTTATTTATTTGTATTGCGCCGTAAACCACAGGCATCTGGGCGCACACATTTAGACCAGGACATACATATTGTG
Source organism: Ambystoma mexicanum (assembly GCF_040938575.1). Classification (NCBI taxonomy): domain Eukaryota; kingdom Metazoa; phylum Chordata; class Amphibia; order Caudata; family Ambystomatidae; genus Ambystoma; species Ambystoma mexicanum. The sequence continues at coordinate 304,169,624 of NC_090923.1, read as the reverse complement.
AACGGGACAATTAGGTGCTAATTCTTAGTCCTAAGTATCTGTTTCATTATTTAAAGATGACCATCTTCAGTGCTTTCCTGAAAGCTAAGTAGTTGCTCTCTCACCTCACTACTTTAGGTAGACTGTTCCATATTTGAGTGTCTCTTACTGGAAAAGATGGGCCTAATCCATTTGATCGCTGAAAGGGTGGACAGACAATCTGCCCCAACGCTTCGGATCTCAATGAGCGGCCCGGGGTGTGTTGGAATATCTGATCCCTCAAATAGCTCAGAGACTGTCCAAAAAGACATCGATGTACTATAGTCATGGCTATAATCATTCTTTGGTTTTGAATCTGTATGTGTGCAGGTGGCTACAGGACTACCTGGTGATTCAGCAGGTGAGGTCTGGCAACTCTCCACATCCATACGAGCAAAAAGGTATTCATATTTAGTATAGAGGGCACACCGCTCCACAATGTCGGTATATGTCATGATGTGAAGGAAATGCAGTATGGTGATCTTGGCCCGAGAGCACAAGGTGATGTACAAGGCCCTGAGACTGGCTTTTGATGACTAGTTACTTCCGCTCCTTCGCAAGTGCTTTGGGCACTTTGTCTTGGAGATCGGTGGACCCTCAGCTCCAATCCCCTTGGCTTTCCATATGTCAGCTTTCTGGGGGTCAGCATGATCAGGCTTTTGATGTCATGGTATATCCAAGGCACTCCAGCAGCAGTCCCTCGAGATCAGTCTGGGTTTGGAGTGGTGCATTCTTTAGCAAGGCAGAAAAATCCCACTTCTGCCACTGGATAGTGCTCCATTCTGTAAAATCATCTGCCTCAGCGTGGTGAGGATAGTAGGACAAGTCATAAGTGTGGATGTATTTATTGCTTATTTATTTATTGGTCATTTGTTAGGCGTTTATTCAATTAGCAACAACGGTTTCAAAGCTCCCACAGGGCAACAGGGTGGCAACAGGGGAAGGTGGACAATGAATTACTACAAAGACAAATAAACAAATTAATAGTACAAACAAATAATGAGAGTAACAGGATGGGGGGACAAACCTGATGACGTGTAAGTGTTCAGAACATGCAAGTGCAGAGGGTAGGGGGTAAGGGGTAGGTGCTGTGGTGCTCATGGAGAAGTGCTTGGGGTGAAGTGCTAATAAGATGTTGCTGACTCCAGTGCAGTACTTCAGTTGGAAATTCTATGCTCAGATGTCAACCATGGTATCACATTGGAAGATGTAATGGGAAGAAAAAGGCGGACTAACTAACTTAGAGCTCAAACAATAATTGATGGAAGACAATCATCGGGATTTAGGTTGTCTCGCCAAGTAGACTGGACATTAGTCTTATTTCTGCTAGTTCACCTTTTTCTTCCCATTATATCTTCCGATGTGATACCATGGTTGACAGTAATGTGATATGGTCTTCTTTTTTATGTGGTATCCGTTACATCAAATTAGATTTTGATTCAAGAGGGCTATCTTCTTTGGAACCCGATTGAACTTGAGTTTTTATTTTGACTTTTGCTCCTTGTCCTTTACACACGTCTACATTTCTTTAAAACATTCTTTCTCTCATTTTGTCCTGTAGTTTTGCGATACATTGGTTTATGTATTTTATTTGTTTTTTGAACTTGTATGTGTCAAAGCCAGCATCATGGGGCTACTTTTAATTATTAAAAATGATATAAATGGATCATTTTGTTTGATTTCATTTGCCCCTCATTTCCCCATTCCTGTTGTATTGATATGTATTTGGCCCAGGCAATGAGGGTTTATGCATATGCCTACCTTGCAGGTTTGTAGTTTTCCAATCTTTCACCATCTATTCTGCCAGATCTGCCCATATCTGGTACTCTTCTTCAACCTCTGGGATGAGACGTTCTCCGTAGAAGGGTCTTACGTGAGTGTAATGACCAAGTTCTGGTGGGGGGTCTTAGTGTTGTTTTCTGTCCCTCTATGTCTATCTTCACAGCTGCTACCACAGTGGCCGTGATGATATAGGCATCTATTGTTGGTATGGTGGATCAGGCCAAGATGGTAACCCAGCCAGGTGGTGAGTGATCAGACAGAATACATAATGCCGGAACCCACTCCAAGAACCTCAGTGGGCAGGCTCTGACCCGCAAAGGCTGGGAACCCGTAGCAAAAGAAGCGCTGGTCTCCCTGAACTTGATTGTGTGCCAAACTCTTTCTCTTTTCCATCACTGGATATAGGGCACCTGCCAAAGAAAAAATATCACCAATGGTGGCATGCAGCGTGACCTCTTCCCTCAAAAAGCATACCACCGTGTTTCAGTTACTCCGGAAGGAGTCGTTTTGTGCCATGCTGTGTAGAAACCATAGGTAAATTGACAAAACAAAAAGGAATCAAAGCGGCAATACCACTATAAGGTGCCAAATGTTTTCATGAATACATATTTTAGTTATAATGTCAGCATATATTTAAGGATCAAACTTTGTAGAGTGGGCGCATGAGTGTTGGATGGGTGCATTTGTATTTCTATTTTGAATCAGTATTTTCTTTTTTAGGCAGGGTGCCATTTCGAAAAGAAAATACTACCAAACTGGGCAATAATAGAGAGCACAGGCAGTCCTAGGGTAAGGTGCCTTTCCATAAGAGCGTTGTTGGATTGAATGACATATACAGGGTCGTGAAGGGGTAAGAGTAGGGACATAAACCAGGTTCTGAAGGACATTACAGCATTTTTAACATTGAGAACCTGAGGCTAGTATTTGCTTGTTTAGAAATTACATGATGTAGTCCTGGGGGCAGAATGCTACAAAGGTGGGTTAGCCGGTTAGTTTGGATAGGAGGGTAAAGCGGTCTGGCTGGCTCCTTCAATTGCTAGCAGGTGGGGTTTAAGCCTCACTTTGAAGAGTTCCATTGAAGAGATAGCTTTGATGGATGGGGGAGCATTCCTGGATGGGAAGAACATTCTGGCTGACTGGGACAAGAAAGGAGTGAAAGTGGAAGGAGACACAGGCGAAGCATGGGACTAATAGTTTTTGAAGAGATGAAGAGTTCAAGAGAGTGTACTGTGAGATGCATTCAGTGAGATAGTGGTTGGTTGGTTTTATAGACAATTAGCAGCAATTTAAAGAGGAAAGTGATTTTACATGAAATCTAGCATGGGGGCGGTAGGTAGAGGTTGGGGTGGATCTAGGTTGGTTGAGGAGGGTGCCTGTTGCAAAGCTGGGATTTCGTTGAAGGGAGCAAAAGAGTAGGGGGTAGACCAAGAAGTAGGCTTGCACACTGTCCGTTAACTCAGCACAAGTGTAGAGATAAGGGTTTTAGTTGAGTGGTGCATGAGGTGAGGATGGATTTTGCTAATGTTTAGGACGTTGAGTCTGACAGTGGTAGCCACAATGAACTGAGAGTTTCAAGTTGCTATTAAAGAGAACCCAAGCTCACAAGGCCAAGGGAGAGGAGTTTAAAGTGTGAATAGGTCAGGGGGAAGAGATGGGAGAGGGATGTCTGTTTACCATAGGTCCTAGCCTATGTTTATAGTTCCAGGCATACAGTTTGTGTCACGCTGGACTGCCATCCTGGAACTCCAGCCAAGTCTCTTTGCTTGTCTTCTGAACCTAGGCTTCTCTCAACCTCTCTCCATTTTGGAGAGACCTTTGTCTTTCTTGCTCTGCAGTCTGGTGTTCTCTCAGTCTCTTCCCCAATCTGGGGCGCCACTCCTTCTTACTCCACACTATGCGGTTCTGCCCATTTTCCTCCACTCTGGGGGATTCCACCTTCTCACTCCCCACTCTGGGGTTTCTTCCCACTTCGCCCACTCTGTGGTTTGCCCCTTTCACTCCACTTTGAGGTTCGTCTGCTCTCTCTCTCGCTCTCTCTCTCCCTCTCTCTGCACTTTGGGGATTCTTTCTTTCTCACTCCAATCCCAGGAGTTGTGTCAGTCTCTCAACTCTCTTGAACTTCTCTTCCTCTTTCTCCCCACTCAGGGTTTCTTTCAGTCGCTCACCAATCTGGGGCTTTCTTCCATTTTTATCCCCACCAGGAGTTCTTTGAATCTCTCTCCACTCTGGGTCTCTTTTCATTCTCACGGCCCTCTCTGGACCTTCTCTTACTTCTTTCTCCCCACACTGGAGTTTCGCTGCTCTCCATTACCGACGTATTACTAGTTGTCAGAAGTACGCCTACACCGTTGGCAGTAACAGTAATTCTGTCTGGCGGAAGTACTGCAATAAATGAGTTCCAGGCAATAATTCTTCCCAGAATTAGCAGATTTACCATTACCGTAGCCACATTCTGCACTAATTCCGATGGCAAAATTAACACTGGTAGAAATAGCATAATCTCCAGAATGAGAAGCCTGCCATTGGCCATCTTTAAAAACCAATCCACCCTGAATCTACCATTTCCTGGTGCCATCCGGAGACAAGAGTTGGTAGTAACATGTCCCAGGAAAAGGGTAAAGCGAATGTCCCAGCAATGAGGCTGCATAAGGACACATTTAGAGAGGGTGAACTGCAGGTGTTGCTGGATGAGGTTGTTGTACATGTAGATGAGCTGTAGGGAAGCAGACAGCAGAAGACTTTTGGCCATAGGAAGGCTGTCATAAGGGCGATCGTACGTGACAAGGTTGTGGGAGTGGGCATTGACCCACTGGACAGTGAAGACTGCAGCAAGAGGTGGAATGACCTAAAGGCCAAGATCTGCAGCCTCATTACCAAGCACAGGTGAGAGACATCTGTCACAGGATGTGGCACTGTGGTACCTCTTACCCTGACTCGAGGGAGGAACAGGCCAGCTCAGTTCTGCACATGGAAGGGGATCGGCAGCACCAAAGTCAGAGCAAGGAGCCAAGGGGATGTCAGTAAGTCTTTCAGTTCCCACTACCATGTGAATGCACAGACTAAAAGAATGTGCCCCCCCCCCAGCATAGATGAGCACCATGGTCGGGGGAATAAGCAACCACATGGCAATCTGTACAAAGGCACAGAAATTAAATGCATGTGCCAGAGAAGGTGGGATACTGTTTTATTGCACATTGTTAAGTATTTCAATCAGGCGATACACCCTGGTCTCAACCTAGTATGCAGCGCACAGCTGAAATGCTTATTTTATGTCTATAGGTTCAATATTCTGAGTGATATACCACTCATAGCACACCCCTTCTCAAAATACCCCAAGGTCACAATGGATCAGGAATCAGGCTGGTTGGTAAAGGTAATATATATTTAATATTCAAATCAAACATATATTTTGTAAGAGGGAGCAGCAATCACCAATGTGGTGACAATAACAGATAATAATGTGTGTAAGGCAGTTAAATTCACTTTTAGCAACACAGAATATAAAACATCAGAGAAAAGAACACTCTTGGCTTGTTTGAAAAGATAGCACTTAGGTTAGGATTTCCCCCTGCAATATTCCTCAACCCACCAATAAGCAATTGTGAATAGATATAAGGAAGCAGCGGGTATTCAGTAATAGAGAACAGTAAACAGAATTTAAATACCACCTTCCCTCCCCAAACAAGAGAGAAAACCGGGTTTGCAATCTTGCACGTTTAAAATGACATTCGAAAATGGCTTGCAAAACAATGAAAAGTGTCTAAAAATCCTTAAATCAATACAAATTTCTATGGGAGCAACATTAGAAAGATGCTAACAATCATGAAGTATAGTTTGAGCAAAATTAAACACTTTGAATCTTAATGGAAGTTTGAAAATAATTTAAAACAAAAATCACAAGTGTAAAACTTTGCAGAAATGCGTATTCCCGCCTAAAATTAACCCCAAATGGTTTTTAAGAAGAACAGGTGAAATATAATGATTTATGTGTGGTTTGGGATGTAGCGATGGGTCTTAGGCATAATACAGAGTTTAAATGAAGTCTCTAGCTATTAAATTGACTGAGTTATGCAATGTTGAATGAGATGCGCTTTTGGAAAATAATGGCGCAAAAAAGAAAACAGAAATCAATTATTACCAGGATAGTTTTATTCTACACTAGAGCATTCAGGCTAGGTTACCAGATTGAAACACAGTAAGCTCTAGAGTTGATCCACCGAACCAACACCAGCACCTCTGTGTCTGCCCTGGCAGTCCAATTACTCGAGGGAGGATTTAAGGGTTTGGGATTTCACAAGACAAAATTATTTAAAGAAGTTATCACTAGCGCAAAGCATCAAAGGCAAGGTTTCAAGAATGGTTGTGACAATATTACAAGTTCTTAAGGTAAGAATAGGATGACTTAGAGATTGGGATGGAACAAAACAAGGCAAGGTATGCTATGATTTTCTATGCGTCCTATTACTACTTCCAATCCACTTTAATTTAGGATTTTGGACCGTCAAGGGTTCTGGTCATCACACGGATCAGGTCTAACCAAGGACCGCAGGGCACGTCTGGCGGGATAGGGTCAGCTGGGCCATTCTGGGAACCGGACTGTCACCTCAGGTTACTGCACTGGACTGCACTGGTTACTGGGGACTGGAGATCAGTGGTATGGTGGGTTTGCATCAGGCATGCATTTAGTAGCAAGCCAGGCTGGATCAGAAATGATTCCCTCAGGTTTTGGGATTGCTTCAGAGTTTGGGCCCTAGCTGAAAAGGGAGTCAGCAATGCTTAGGCCTTGGTTTTGTAATGAAATCAAGAATAAGGAAAAAGGATGGAGAATTCAGGAACAGGGTGCCACGCAGAAAATGAGGATGAAGTCAGGAATCAGTGTGTCTGTGTGAGGTTCCCTTATTTATCATGCCAACTGACATCACAACATTATATGGCAGGGGCAGTCTTACTGTCCACACCCCTAAGGCCAGGATTGGACAAAAGGACACTCTCTGCCTTGCTTTTCACTGATTGGATCATATAAAATGATGTCATGTTTTATGGTGTTACTTTTACAATGTCTAGAAACCTCCCATAGCTATTGGGACCAAAATCTAACTTTCCCACAAATACATATGTATGTAGTTATGACCTCTAAGAAAATCAGATGCACATGTTACATATCTTGTGGGTCACCTTTCAATCCGAATCCCAAGTCTGTGAGACCTGACTTTACCTTTCTGCTACATTTTGGCAATTTTAACCATGAAATATTTGGCATAACATTTCCCAATTGTGTACATAGATGCACAATTACCCCTGGGATATGTGTACAAAATGTTATATTCGCTCCATTAATACTTTTGGTGCAATCTGTAATTCTTCACAACTTCTGTTCCTTATGCAGTAAGAAGCTCTAACAAGTTTTTAAATGAATAGCATAAAATCAGATCTAGAATTATGCACTTTTCACATTTTTCCTCATTCTTGTGGCAACGTTAAATATCTTTAAAGTTCAGTTACAAATAGGCTGTGTAAACACCAAATGTCCATGTCAGTTTTTTTTCCTTTTCCCCCCCCAAGTGTAAGAAAATGTCAATCCTTTGACATAGAATGAGGGGCCTCTTCCTTCAGAGTGAAGCTTCCTGCCCCTCCCATTGGAAGGGTGAGTGTCTTAGCCTGATATTGTCTTAGAGCGCCAGGGGACCACTCCGGTGGTGATAGTGCGCGGTACAAATGTCCTTTAACATTAACATTAACATTAGCCTGTGGCAAAGAAAAATATCTAATGTGACTTGAAAGGCCATATTGTCCTGGGGATTCCAAGCCTCCAGCCAGCAATTAGCCTTTTCCTGTTCCAACAGTTGAGGTGTCACCCTTTCTCAGGATCAGCACTGACAGAGCAAGTTTTTTTTCTTTGACATTGTTTGCCAACTCAGACATGGTTGAGCTTTGATTTATACTTTTAAATCTTAACTTCAAACATATAGAGCCTCATTACGAGTATGGAGGCAGCCATGCCCTTAATAAGGGCATGGCTGCCTCCATGCCGGGTCCCAGTACCGGGTTCCTTCAATGAGGAATAACCGGGTAATTCTGACATTGGAGGACCCGGTAATTCCTCCATGAAGGAACCCATCCCCATTGAGGCCACATAGGGCTCAATGGGAATGGGGAGGGAGCTAATAACAGTGTTGTTAATAACGGCCCGTTATTAGCTCCCTGTTCCCCTCGCAGGACCCGCTAAGGACGCCTGGTTTTACCAGGCATCCCTACCGGGTCCCGGCACACTTCATTATGGGAGCGCCTAGGCTATAATGAGGTCTATAGAATTAAAACAGTGTATACGGGTGTATTTACCATTACAAATCCTTCTACAATTCTAAGTGATCAAGCCTTGAAACAATAATGTACTTTTAAAATAGGCGATTTTCCCCCTTCAGTCAGGAAAAAGCCCATTTTACCATTTCCTTTGAATTTGGTTTTTCTCTGCAGCAAATATACACTTTGGGCAGCTCCAGTCCTTTCCTTGAGTGCTGTAGTTGTTTGCAGTATGAATACATGTATCAGACATTTGTTTAGTCTCTCTCTCTCTGCACAGCTGATTCTGGATACTTGTTGCAAAGTTTTAGCCACGTTGCCCTGTGGAAAATGAAAAACCCAGTCCCTGGTTTGCTTTTCAAAGGATACTGTTGCCAGGAGCTGTCATTCAATGAAGCCCGCTTCCTCTGAGCCACAATGAATAATCCTGGGCATTGCAGGGCCCTTTTTGATCATAATAGTTTATGAGAAATGAATGGATTTAGCACCAAACAGCACTTTTGAAGGTTGGAAAAGTGTCTTTTAAAAAGGCATTTTTGAGTTTTCAGCACAATAATTCTGCTTCATTCACTTTGCTCCATGTAAAATGTTGCAGAGCCCACTGGCATACTCCTACAGTGAGGACTCTGTTTCAACCCCACCAGAACTGTGTGTCGCAGGGGTTTTCTGGTTGTGACACAAACACAGTTTTAAAGATCTTGGCACACACAGGAGTCAGCGCGGTCCTTTTGGGCTGTTTCTTTCACCATTGCATTAAAGTGATGGAAGCACATCTGAATGGGTCAAAATATCCCACAACATGCACCATATGGGAAATGTGCATGTGAAGCCATGGAACCATGAAAAGCACCAATTTATGCTGTGAAAGCCCATGTTGCAAAGTGAACCCCCTGCACCACCACAGCAAGAAGCCATGTTGGCAGGCCAACAGGCAATGTGCCCATGCATGTGCCCTATACACCCTTAGCAGACCCTACTCCCACCTTGCTATTATTAGCTCTGCACATTAGACTGAAACAGGGCCAGACCATCGTACAAGATGTGTGTAGGATAACCCTGTGCACTAGGACCCCAGCCAGCCCATAGAGCTGGGGGTGGCCCATTAGCACTTTAAGATGCGGCAGCAGCACCCGTGAGATGGATGGGGATGCAGATTAATACTCTTGCATCAAATCAATAATGACAACTCAACGGTTTGGCAAAGGGAGTCCGTTTAATGACGAGTACAAAAAACGGGGAGTTCATGAATATCAGCAATCGCTCGATCTTCCTTCTCGCTTCAACAACTCCAATGAACTTCATAAAAAACACATAAATTATACTAAAAACTCGTCATCACTGATGTGTAACGCTTAAAATCTGGATTGCAATCCTATTGGTTCTAGGAAGGTAACTTTAATATAGGTACTATATCTGTATATGGTAACGGAATGAGGGGATTGGACAAACACTGTCAGTTGGGGCATCTAAGCCCCACCTTTAAAATGGTCACAAAAAGTATGACATCTCATTGGATTTACTAACTATAGGACCCTAGATTACTTGGTCCACTATGATTGGGTTGGCAACAACCCCACTCATACTTTTCCACTTGCCTAGCAGTGTGAAGAATAGCTGGCCAGGTGCAGGGAACTCGTCTGCACCCCCAGCTTCCCTCCAATTATTGCTACAATCAATCATCACCTTAGTGGTCATGTGTCAATTATTTCTTTCTGGTTGGCCTCAAGACTGCTTCTTGGTCTGGAAAAATTAAGATATCTGTGCATGGCACAAGGAAATGCAAGGGTGAGAAAGTTTCATCCCTTGTCGCTTGGCTGGTCACGTGATTCCGACACCGTGAAATCGTCTTATTCTTAATTTAATTTGTGTATTTGATTTAATTCTGCCAGCCATCTGCCTTCTGTGGCTTATCTTGACCTTTTTGAACAGGATACCCTTTTCTTCTTTCATAAATTGTATCCACTGTTGGACTTATTTCAGCCGATAAGACCTTGGCTTCCTGGCACGAGTTGCATGCATCTGAGTTTCTCTCTGTCTTTAATTTTCTATTTGTTTGCTGCAAAGCTCTTCTCTTGAGACCTTTAGTAACCTTTGGTTGATTCTGCTCTTGTGCATAGTGGAAATATACTTATATAAAGTGCTCCTTTTGAGGTAGATATGTATATGTGGCGCTTGCTGCAATCTATTTTACTACTAAGCATAAGCAAGCCTCACAAATTCTTGCTTCTTGCGGTTCCTTGCATATGTACACGTGTAAACTAACTGAATATGTTCATCGCGTATGTGGCATTATTTCTGACATCTTTGACATTGATCATTTCACTTTAGTTTTAGGATGTCACTTATCCATGGTGTTTCGTCTCTTTTCATCATTCACAGATCGTCATATCTTCTATATGCGAGTCAGTCCGGGTTATTGTGATGTCACCATTCGTCTTCCTGCAGTATCTTTTTAGCTTCTTCAGGGACTGCATTCTGACAATCTTCATTCCGTTTCATTTGTCGGTATGGTTTTCTCAATGGGTATGTTACTGTCCAGGTTTTCTTAGGTGTTGGTAATTCAACAGGTGCTGTTCTTCTGATAGGTACTTGACAGAGCCCAACTGCGGCTCTCTGCTGGTTTATTTGCTCATCATACATCACATATTTAGGCGCGAATGTTCCTGGTACTTCAAAATGGACGGCTAGAGTGCGGGTCGTACTTAGGACCTCCTATACACTCCCCCATCTGGGCGATTCATCGACCACTTTCACTTCTTCCTTGGTATCCACCTTTACTTCCTCCTCTGGATCCGCCTTTACTTCCTCCTCTGGATCCACACATGGAGGTTTGAAGAAATACATCTTTGGAGTCCAGGGGCCTCATTCCGAGTCCGGCGCTAACCAATGGCGGTAGTAGCGCCTTGGTCGGCACCGGACCCGTACCGGCACCGCCCTGGTGGAATGGGAAATTACCACCCTATTCCGAGTTCACCAGGGCGGTAATTTCCCATTCCCGAGGGCTCTTCCCCATTCCCAAATGAGCCCCCATAGGACTCAATGGGAATGGGGAAATTGCAAATAACGGTGACCGTAATTTACGGTCACTGTTATTGGCTAAAAAGCCCCTTTGCGCCCTCGTCCCTAACGCCTGCTAAAAGCAGGCGTTAAGGACGAGGGTGCAAAGGGAACTCGGAATGTGGCGGTAAGAGATTACCGGCACCGGTCTCGTTAACGGTGACCGGTATCCCTTACCGCCATACTCGGAATGAGGCCCCATATCTTTATGACTCCCTTCAGGGTTCCTGCTGTTCTCACATGCTCATCTTTGTTCCAAGTCATTAGTTGACATTGTCCACTTGGACTACAATAGATCCATTTTCCCACAGAATTTCTATGTTTTCTGGGACATCAAAACTTTGTTCCTTCTGCTGCATAAATGCTGGCTTTTACAAAGTCTCTTATTTCTTCATCAGTCAGGTCTTTGGGTTTTCATCCTGGTGCGACATCAATCATGATCTTCATCCCTATGGCCTTTTTCACAGTTTTCTTGCACTGAGAGATTATTATCTTGATAACACAGAATCCGAGCAATATCATCACTAGCAGGACTCCTAGGAATTTGAATGCATCTGCCATCCATTGTGGAACCCATGAAAATAGTGATCCAAACCAGCTGTTGTGGCCCACTTCGTCAGTTTCATCAATCATTTGATTCTGTAGTTTTGTCAGCATACCTATGGCCTCTGTCAAGGCTCCATTTTCGTCATCGTGATATGGTATAAATGTGCAACATGATTCTGCAATTTTTGCACAAATGCCTCCATCCATAGCAGTGATCATGTCAAGGACATGTTTGTTCTGGAGAGTCATTAGTCGAATTGCTCTGAACTCTTCCTTGATTGCATTAAATCCTTTTATGGTTGGGTTGATGGTCTGCAGCAAGTCCCATGTGGTTATCTGCAACCAGTTAGTATTTGCTCCAACTTGAACTCTTGGCATAAAAGTTAAGGTGAACACTGAAGAAGTCTGACTGAACAGTCTATGTTCATATGGGATAGTATCAAAAGCTTCTATGGATTTTGCAGAAAAGTAATTCTCTTTCTTCATTCGGCTCATTAGTTCCACAGATCTCTTCTTTTTCAGGTGAACATCTGCTTTCGGGAAACTGTCAATATTCAGATCACTTTTTGGAATCATCAACCCTGGAACCTGGACATTCACTAGTGTGCATATACCTCCCCAGTTTCTCTGCAGCCTGATATATGCTTTGCATCCATGATCACTGCAGTACCATGTACCATTCCTGGAGTGTCAAATACTTGGCCACAGTTCTGGTTCGCTCCCATTTTTCTTGTGCTATTATTCCTGAAGCAGAATTTTGGGCTCTCCAATGGCACTATCTGTAAGGGTCCTCCTCTGTCTTCGATCCATGTCAATAGTTTAGCAAGCTTTGTCCATAATGGCTTGCATCCAATTCGTACTATGTCAATGGTTCGTTCATAATGACTGAAGACCATCCATGCTCTGCAGATCACCACTCCTTTCTTCCAACCGCCTGGTGAAAGCACTGTTCCCCAAATTTGCATTTGGCCTCTGTTCTTCCACTTCCGAGCTTCTTCTGGAGTTTTTCCTTGGACATTCAGTTTTTGATTTGTTTCTCTTCTGATTTCTGCTCCTTTAACTCCAGGCTTCTCATATCTGATCACAATGTGCTTTGTTTTTCCGTTGTTTCTTTTCTTTATGTTTATGTCCTGGACATAATCGTCTTCATTTGGATCCATTGCTTCAGTTGCCCATTTCAGTGAAGCATCACTTCCCATGAACTGGCCTCTGGTCTGGCACATTGCTACGTGTGGTAGACAGTGTGCCGTTTTCACATCTATTTCAACAGCTACAAAGATCTTTGATTTCCCCATTCTGTAAGGAAGGAGTGCACAAACAAAGCATTCCTCCTTTGAATTTCGTCTTTCCACTTCTTTCATATGTTGGTACCAGATGTTATTCCCCAAGTGTGCTGTGCTGTCCAGGTAGTCGTTTAGTTCATTATCATCTTCTTGTGTGCTTCTCTTGATTCTCAAGGTTTTTATGTAGTTTACTATCATCACATCTTTAATAGCATCCATGTAGCTTCTTCTCACTGGAGGATTCTCAGGTACTTCCATCCATGATTCAGGCATCTTCATCTGTACCATTGGAGTACGAGAAAGTCTGGCAATTCTTTCCTTGTCCTCTTGTCTTTTCCTGGCTCTGGTTGTGAACGGCCATATTGATTCTGCTAACATGAGGGTTTTGCTGGGCTTGCACTTGCCCCTTTCAGTGTTGGGTCAGGGGTGCTTATCAATGCTGTCTCTGTTGGTTTCTTCTCCAACTCCTTTTGTTTCTTTAAAAGTTCAGCTTTTTCCATTTGTCTTTTCACTTCACTTGTAGTGGAACTTCTCATTGTTGGTTGTCCAGCCTTCTCCCATTGTTTGGATTGTGGTTCTGTAGTTATTGACACTAGGCCAGGTGTATGCGCACTCATCGTTTGCATGTGTGTGTCTTTCAGTAACATTTTCTCATTATTGCTCTGCCGACCCTGTCTACAGCTTTTCAACTTGCTTTTGTAACACGTGTGTGTGTGTCATTGCTAATCACATCCATTTCAAGTTCACTCACTCCTTTGTCAGACCTTCTAGGGACTGGAATGACTATAAAGGGTCTGGGTGCCTTTGTGGGGGTTATGCCTACATCATTAGGTGGGTGCACTGGAATCGGATCACTTTGTGCACCAATAAAAAACACAGTTTGAATCATCAGTGACAATAAAACAACGCTGAATACAATGCATAGGTAAATTATACCTCTATATGTCAATCGACAACACTTAGTTCTGGAATAATAAGAGTATCTCTCCTCCTGAGAGATGACAACTCTGCTTTGGTTGCCCATCTCTATCATTTAAGGAAAGAAAACTAACTTTTAATACATTCTAGGCTATATCATCTCTGGATTCTGCCGTTTCTGCTCATGGGTTGCAGGTACTAGAACAATTGTGCTTCTTTGCTTGAGCAATAGATTGCCCTTTGTCTCTGGATACAGTGCTCTTTTCTGTATAGGAAAAATGCCAAATAAGACAATAAGTTCAGCAAGTCTTTTTTACTGTGCATGTTCAAAATACACAAGCTCCCAATCGATTCCTCTTATCTTTTTCACTCCAGAAGACATGTTGTTTTCCTTGTCAGCATAAACAAGAGTGAAGCTTCTAGCAACATTTTCTCGATCTGTTCCTTCGGCGGAAAGTCTTACAGTCTTCTCTGGAAATTCTGATGATGATTAGAAAGTTCAACCTGCATTACAATGCCATGCAGGAGCATGCTCATCCGTGTTGAGTTTGCTGGGTCTCTGATGAGAGTGAGGACGTCAACACCAGCAGGCCTCCCCACAAGTTCTGGAAAGTCCTCAGTCAGGTGAAAGAAGACGTTGCTTGCTAGTCTACTATCTTCTGGTGACAGGGACATTTGTCTTGTCCTTGCTGTGAAAGGAACTGCTCGGCACTCAGTGTGAGCAGCTTCTGTGATTTCGATGAGCGTGAAGAGCAACCTGAATTATGATTCCATTCAGGATTATAGTCAAACGTTCTGTGTTTGCTGGATCTCGAAGAAATGTCAAGACGTCGGTGTCTCTGCCAACAAGATCTGGACAATTAAGCAAAAGAATAGCATGTTGACAAGCCTATTCGCTTATTCTTCTGCTTGGGGCATTTGTCTTGTCCCCGCTGTACTCCAGGAGCAGGAGGAACTGCTCAGCGATCACAGTGAGCAGACTCCTTATTGTCTTTTAATTTTCAGGGTCTTGAAGAAATTCTGTGATGTTGTGAGCCTTCCCACTAATGATGGGTACGATCTCAATACTAACTCAAAGTAAATTAGAATGTCTTTAGTGATGTCACTGCTGTGGGACTCCATAAGGGAGTCCAAATAATGCTCCTGTTTGAAACAAGTCTAGATACTGTATTTCTTTCCAATTTGTGTATCCTCTATCAAAATTTGGCATATCCTTTTCTTATCAAGGCTTCAGTGTGCTTCAGTTCAAAGTTAATAACCTTATGTTGTGGCTTTATGCATGCAATTTTCTTCTTCACCCTGCAACTTAGGATGCACAGAGTTTCCGTTTTTATGTCCTTATCCCCTTTTTGCTTGGAGGAAATATCCAAAATTAAGCCACAACCTTGCACAAAAGTTCTTTGTCTTTGCTTTGCTGGTCATGCTTCCTTTTTCCTCATCATGGATCTCGTCTGCACGTGCGGTGGTTCTTTCCCATTGTCTGTAGTCTCTACACGTTGGGGTGCGGGCAGGGGGCCTTCTCTGTTGTATGGCTTGATATCACCCAGGAAGAGCCAAGCTCTTCTTCCTTGTAGCTTGACTGCAGAGGGAGTGATGTCTTCCACATTAAAGGGTCAGTTGAACCTTGGCTCGTCCCACTTTTTTCTCGTGTGGTTCCTCACCAGGAGCGTGTCCCCTGGGATAACTGGTGGTAGACATCAACTTTGAATCGGGTCTGTTGTAATATCTCCTTCTATGTTCTGTGCTGCCATGCACCCTTTTTGTTGTCGCTGCAGCTTTCCTGAAATTACACTAAGACAAGATGTCATGCAATTCAAGTAATCTTGCATTTCTGATCCTAAAACATTCCCTGTTTGCTGAGCATCACATCTCGAGGTGTCAATGGAGTGTGCATCCTTCTGTCTGTTGCTATTTCGTGTGGCGTAAGATGATGGTCATAACGAAGCTGGTTTCAGAGTGCATACAGTGACAGTGGAAGGCAGTGCAACCATCCCTTCTTTAGAGCAAGCTTCAACTTGGCTATCCTTCCCTTTAACAAGCAGTTGAGCTTCTCACATATCCCATTACCTTGCGGATGATACGCTGATGAGAACTTGTGCTTTATACCAACTAGCAAGCTAATCTGTTCAAAGACTGCATTAGCAAAGTGAGGCCCATTATCTGACCTCATGACCTCACATACTCCCCATCTGGGAAATACCTCTCTCACCAGAAATTTGGCCGCACAGGTAGAGTCTGGGTGTGTACATGGACCTGCTTCTATCCATCTCATGAATGGACACACCACAACGATTAGATACCTGTACCCGTTACATACTTGAATCATATCGACGTAATCGATATGCAAGTGCTGAAAAGGTCCATTGGGCCTTGGGATGACTCCTCTAATTACTTGCAGTGTGTGCCCAGCCGTGAACTGTTGGCAGAATATACGGTTCACCATAAAAAATGCAACTTGTTCTGCTAAGTCACCTCTCACCTACCATCGGGAAGAAAACCATATCATTGGGTGCTTTAAGCACCATACTAAGTCTCTTTTTCAGGCTGCCTTCACTCTCGCGAATCAACATATGATTAGCTTGCTTTGCAAAAAAAAAACTCGAGAGATATGGGCAATCTTAAGAAACCCCTCAGGTAAGGTGGACACTCGATCTGTGGCGATTATCTCGGGCTCCGAATGGGAGAAGTATTTCTCTCAAAAATATGCCTTGCCTACCACTCATGCCACTATTGAGAGTACAGACACGTGTTTGTCCATGCCGCGAGTCTGTCCTTGGGCCAAAAAAGACATCATATGGGCGATTTCCCAATTGAAGTTCTCTAAAGCAGCCGGTCCTGATGGGCTTCCTCCCTGCGTTCTAAAAGATGACCCTCACTTTTGGGCCAGTTACCTTCTTCCTTGCTACCAGCTAATCTACATAACTGGTAAGATCCCGGAATCATGGCTGACTGCCATAATCATTCCAATACATAAAAAGGGTGTGCTAAACAACCCCTTAAATTTCAGGCCCATTGCCCTTATAGATACTGCTGCGAAAATTTTTGCACGTCTGCTTCTATCAGAATTGGAAGGCTGCATACATGAGCTATCAATTCTTTCCAAAGCACAGGTCGGTTTCCGCAGAGGATTGGGCACCCAACTAAATGCTACGATCCTAGCCCATCTTCTTCGGAATGCACATACCAAAACTAATGGAACTATATATATGGCAGCCTTGGACCTCTCGGCTGCATTTGATAACGTACTCCGTACCCGGCTTTGGCAAAAGATGCTGGCCTATGGCATACCATCTCCACTAGTTGCATTAATTGCAGCCTTACACCAGAAGACTTCTTACCGAGTCCGCATTAATGCGGAAGGGCTATTGTCTAACAACATACCCACATACATAGGTGTTAAATAGGGCTGCAACTTGGCAGCAGTCCTGTTTAATCTTTACCTTGCCGACATCGATGAGATCTGGCAAGGTTCTAACTCTTTTCCGGTCATACTGGGTTCTATGCGGCTGCATTGGCTAGCATTCGCTGATGATATTATAATATTTGATAGAGTGCCGTTTGGACTCCAAAACAAATTAAATCTGTTTGGAGAATATTGTAAGCTCAATAATATGACTATTAACTCACTTAAATCGCATATATTGGTTTTCACTGCTAAAAAAAAGCTTCCGAGATTCAACTTTACAATTAATGCTCAGGTGATCTTGAGAAAAGAGGAGATGAAGTATTTGGGCTATCATTTATCGAATGGGATGTCAGTTAACATGTGGCGCTCAGTATTGATTGCAAAGTTTAACCCCCTTCTGGCCCAAATGAGAATCATTTTCACCAAATATTGTCGTTACTCTCTCCTGCCTTTGATACATTACTACACCATGAAGATAGAGCCCACCCTCCTCTATGCAGTAGACATCTGCCTTTTGAACTTGGGGGCCCCTCCTGAACATCCTACAGGGTAAACTTTGGAAGAACATTTTGGGGCTGCCCGGATACCTACCGAACGCCATAATTATTCATGAATTGGGTCTATATCCACTAGAAGACAGACTTATTTGGCGGACGGTATCTGTGTTTTCTAAAATGATCTCCCCCCCCCCCAAATTCTCTCTATGAGGACTTTCAGGAAATGTTAGCCGGAACGTGTCCTATTTCGCTCACCATTGTGAAAGATAAAATACAAGCGGTTTTAATTTCTTTGAATATGACGCAGGATGATCTGGTAAATAACCCTGCCAAAGTCAAAAGGCGTTTTTTCAAAAATTCTTGGGCTCACAATTGTGATTGAATTGGACGCTACTCTTCCTTCACTATATATGCCACCTTTAGACATGCAGTCGCACCTCGGCTGCCTTATATCAAGTCTTTCCCAGACAAAGGAGCAAGAAGGCATTACATGCGCTTCCGCATGGACCTCATCCAGACGGGTGCCCGCATTAGAAATTGGAACGGCTATAGGGCATTGGCAAAATGGGAGGGATGCAGATTTTGCCTAAACACATCTGAGCCTGAAACCCTGACACATCTCTTCATGCACTGTAATTTCTTTCTCAGGCATAGACAACGTTGCTTGGCCGCATATCTTACTTCGTTCTCTCTGTTTGAATGCCACCTAGTATGGCTGCGATGTATGCAGGGAAATTCTAATTCCATCATATTAGCAACCGTTAGACTCGTTGCAATAATAGAAGAACATTTGTTGTTACTCAATAGGACCTTCTGGAGAGGGTAAACTTTTAAACCTTTGAGATTTTGCATATTCAATAACTATTGGTACTTGCCGTCTGTTAGAGGCAAGACCTAAGTTGGTAGAGGCCTGCGACGCCTATTAGCACCATCATGTTGGGTAGGTTAGGTTAGGTTAGGATTGATATTTGGTATCGTAGACCCCCCTTGTGATTTTGTGATTCTGTGATTCTGTGATTCTGTGATCCTGTGATTCGGTGATGCCATTTTTATGTGATTTTGTGACTTTGTGAGTCGGTGATTTCGGGGATCCTTGTTGATGCATTAGGAAATGTTTTAACGTTCCAACGTTCCAATGATTTTAGTATTGTTTGGTTGTGTAATTATTTGTGTTATTGCGTTTGTTTTATGAGATTTTATATGTTTTATATGTGTTATATATAATTTGTAAAGGTGTAAATTTAATTTTGCTACCAAAACAAACAAATAAATAAAAAAAAAAAATAAAAAAATAAACCAGTCTTCAGCGATCGTTGCTGCTAGATTCTCTTTTGTCATGTGCACTGGATAATGCAATTGTTCCAATGCTATTTTTAATAGGGCTATAGGCATCACCGGTTTTCCAGTGCAGTCCTGTCACCACAAGCTTTCGGAGGGGTTTAAAGAACACCCTCGCCACTTCCAGAGGCTTTTCTCCTCCTGTGGTGCCTCCCCTTGGAGTTCCATTAACAGGGTTTGCTATAACCTTCAGTTTCACTTCGTGCAACAATCATTCTCTCATGCACATCAGTTATTTCCACATTCATTATTATTTCGTCCTTGGACGCCATACGCTTGGCTTCCGTGTCTGGTGCTTGATTTCCTTGTGAAATTAAATCTGTCCCTTTCGTGTGGGAGGCGCATTTCATGACCGCTATACCCACTGGGAGCTGTAGTGCCTTAATGAGCCTGTCCAATATGGCTGCATGCTGTACTGGCGTGCAGTCCGCTCTGAGGTAGCCCCTCCTTTCCCAGCGTGCTAGGCCTGCGTGCACTGTCGACATAACATAGGCGGAGTCGCTGTACACTCACTTCCTGTCTGCGTGATTCTCAATAGCGAGTATCAACCGCAATAATTCTGTAGCTTGTGCTGAATAATGAGATGTTAATCGTGCACTAATGAGTACTCGAAATTCTTCATTTGCTGTGTGCTTCACTACAGCAGTGCCTGTATATCTTTGCCCATCATTTTGATCGACTCTCGAGGAACCGTCAAAGACAATTTCTCCTTCTGCCAAGGCATTCTCTTTCCCTCTGGGAATCTCATCATAGTATTCTTCATAGTTTGCGCAGTCATGGATTGGCTCTCCTTCAGTGACTGGCTCTGCTATAAACATGGCTGGGTTCGCTATCTTTCATCAAATTATCTTAATCGATGGATTTGATATGATCACTTCATAAGCAGAAGCTCTCTGAGTTGTCAATGTGTCTTTCAGTTTTTCTAGAATGGTGAATAATAATTCAGTTTTTCTAGAACAACGTCATTGAACATCCCATCACAATTGTTGTAGCCTTCTCTATGGCGAACGCTGCGGCAGCTAAACTTTGTTCGCACGCGAAGTGACCTCTCATCACTGGGTCCAAGTTCCCACTGTAGTATGCCAGGGACTTGTACCCCAACGTGGTTCTCTGTGTGAGTACTGCTGTCATAACACTGCCATTCGTTTGTGAAAACAAGTAGAATTCCTCTGCATAATTGGGAATTCCTAAAACTGGTGCTGTGTAAGTGGCTTTCTTGAGTTCAACAAACCCTTCTTCCATGGTCTCAGTCCATTCAATTTTTTCTTTTGTCACCTGTGCTTTCTTTAGGGCTTGTAACAAAGGCTTGGCATGCGAGCCGTAGTCAAAGACCCATGCCCTGACATAATTGCATAATCCAAGAAAACTCTGCATCTGTTTTATCGTGTGTGACATGGCTGTGTTCAATATGGCCTCAGCCCTTTCAGGGGTAACCTTTTTCCCCTCATGTGAGATCAGCTGGCCTATGTAAAGCTCTTCTTGCTGACAATATTGTAACTTCTCTTTGTCAACTTTATATCCCTTCTCAGACAATATAGTCAATAGCTGAATAGAATCATGTCTGCACATCTCCTCTGCCATGCTGCAAATTAAGATGTCGTCCATATATTGCAAGACAACACTCTCTAATGCAATATTGCTCAAGTACATCTGCAGGACTCTGTTGAAAATCGAAGGAGACTCACAGTACCCCTGGGGTAATCTCATGCTTTTCAGATGCATCTGTCTGAACGTAAATGACGTCAAATCTTGTGAGTCTTTGCGCAATGGGATTGAGAAAAATGCATTTTTCAAGTCAATCACCATGAAATATTTTGCCTCAACAGGTATATTACATAGGATTGTGAACGGGTTAGGGACTACGGGGAACTCTGCCTCTACAATATCATTTATCGGGCGTAAATCTTGAATTAGCCACCACGACCCTCCCTTTCAATTTTTGATAGGGTAAACTGCAGTATTGTATGGCGACTCTGATGTCACCAAAATGCCCTGTTCCATCATGGCAGAAATTGTCTTGAAAATCCCTTCATCCACTTCCCTAGACATGGGATACTGTCGTGCTTTGGGTAAAATTGCTCCTGGTTTCAATTTAATCCTCACTTCTCCTACTCCTTTTAACAAGCCTACATCATAGGGGCCTGCGGTCCACACTGAGATAGGCACCTGGGTCATGTCATCATAAAAATGTTCAGGACGGTTTTGGGCCAGCATCATTCTCTGGGGCACCTCTGTTTTGATCAGTCTCACCCAGAAAACGAGATTTACCTCAACTGTTGTTTCATCTATACCTGTTTGTTCGTCAAACAGATCATCATCAGTAAGGTCAGCCAATCTGTACCAATCCCCAATGGCAATTACCGTGCACCATTGTCTGCCTTCATCATCACAACCATCGATCAATGCCTTTTTCCCTTCGCTCTATGGCTTTTTGTATTGCCAAGGGAAATACTTGTCCCTTTTCTTCATGCATAGGTATTCTTGGCCTGAATAGAAACTCATCGGGGCTCCTCATGGTTTTGTCTGCAAGGCCTGGTATCCCTGCCATTAATACACGCACTCCATATGAAAATATTTCTGGTTCCAATGGGACAGTCCTCATAGCTGTTTGTCCCGCGTATGCTCTAATCATTTCGCACACATTCAAATAATGCATTCCTTGAGTTGAACATACTGTTTGCTTCTCTGTGAACGAGATTGTCATGTTTAACTTCGTCATTAGGTCGCGCCCCAATATATTTACTGGGGTTTGCTGTGAATACAATAGTGGCACGTTCATGTAACGTTCTCCTATAGAAACAACTTGTTGCTCCTGTGAAACCCTGAGTATTTATGGCATCGCCGGACACGGAAACCTTGCCTTCACGTATGCACGAGCGTGTTGCGCCCATGTCAACTAAGAAGGAATATTCTTTATCCCCTATAATGACATCTACACTTGGTTCCTTGTGAGGGTTTGGTGTCACTGATAGGATAGAACACATCAGGTTTCCCAGTGAGCTGTCCTAATCCATATATGTCCCTTTGTCCCGTCTCGGGAGGATAGCTCAGGGGCAATGTGCTCGCCTTGGAAGCAAGACAACACGGAGCAACACAGGTTCGATCCCCGGGTCCGCGCTTAGAAACCTCTGGGTATTAAGCATGTTATAAATAACCTATCATATCATATCATGCTGAATGAATGGATCTCCTCCATCACCAGAGTTATTTCCCATTCCAGGATTCAGGACCTGTCCTGTACTTGTGATCTGTGACAGTTCAGCGACTGTTGAGACTGACCTTGCGGAAAATTTGTCATATTCTGAGGTTGCAAGCTTTGCTGTGCTCCCGGCGCTTGCTGTTGCACTGTGTGATTTTGTGCAACTCCATTAAAATTCTGCTGTAAAAATACAGGTGGATTCACCATTCCTACTCTTGTTCCTTAGTCGTTTTTGCACCATGCCTTGACTTCTGCATGTGCGTGCTAGATGCCCTGTCATCCCACAAGCCCAACATATTGGCGGTGGTCTTATTAACTGCCCATTTGACATATATTGATTGTCGTTTTGCAGGTTTTGAAAGCCTCCGCGATTACTTTGGAAACCTCCCTGATTACTCTGCCATCCTCTTCCTCAAAAGCCACTCCCCCTTGGGTAGATTCCATTACTGTCCTGATTAACCCGTTGTTGATTATTGACCTGCTGCAGTTCGATCCGTCTGTGCTTGTTATCATTGCCCCTTCAATGGCATATTTTGAAAAAAAATTCTGCACTAATTTTGCCTCTTCAGATTTTCGTGCCGCCTCTTTTTTGCGATTCTTCTCTTGCAGCAATCTGCAATAGTGAGCTATGGTCAACTGTATTTCAGACCACGGTTGGCCTCCATTTCTACCAATTTCTTGAGCTGCTTCTGCACCTGATCTGGCAACCCTTGGCATAATATATGGTTAAACACAGGTATAGATTTCCCCCAAGATTCACAAGTTTCCAACACCCAGGCGTCTTGGAAATTCTGAATGTAAAGCAGAGGATCTTCTGACTGCTTCATTTTACATGTCATTATGGCTCCCATGTCAGAAGTGTCCAGATATAGCAATCGTAATGCTTTTCATTCCATGACTCTGCAATTCTTAAATGGAGCGCCATCATGCGCAGTATTAACTGTAGTCACGCCAGGATAACCTTCACGTGTTCACACATCGTCAGCTCTATCACTGAGTATGGCAATTAAAAGACCCTTAATATTCCCTATAGCTCACGTGTTCCCTCCCGTCATTTTCTCTAACTCATTTATCCATTTTCCGGCTCTCGATGTTAACATTGGAAGCTGATTTTTCAGATTTTCTCAATCCATGTGTGGCCAGGGTATATACTGTGGCCTCGTTCCTCCCTTTTCGAGTAATGGGAATTGTAACGCATCGCACTCCTTTTCCTCTCTCATCATTTTTCTATCCACTGCGGGGGTAATATTGTAACGCTCACCTGATTCCCGTAGAGGCGCCGGTCTTGCCTGGGCGTATACCGTATCTTCAAAGGTGATGTGTAACACACGGCTGGCTCTTTGGGCAGGACCTCTGTGCACTGTATGTCTGACTCGAAGGGTAAGATGTCTGCAGATAGAAAATATGGGATTAATGAACTGGGTTATTGAATGTCTCTCTCTTCTTCCCTTTCTCTTCTCCTGTAGAACCCCAAAGGTTAACGCTCTCACCTTAGGTAAGTGAACGCCGTGCTCTCCATCTGCCTCGGGGCAGGGTGCTGTAACCAGTTTCTTCACTGGATAAGGGGAGCAGGCCTCTTGACTTCAGAGGACTGCTGTCCGTCGTTTACTGCACGAACGGTAAGTTTCGAGTAATTCTAATGTCTTTAAAAGTCTTTAGTAATGATGTCTCTTGTTTTGCAGGGTTCCGGCGATGGCGGATGACGGGCTGAAGTGAGTTGAAGATGGAGCCCGTGTGATGAATAGAAGCGCCTGGAAGCACGTAAGTAAGCGCTTGTTGCCTGCTTCACGATGCGCTCTAACTGTCTTTTTATTTTGCAGGTACAAGTTCGGAGCGGCTGCAGGGTGCCGGAATACCCACTGGGTTAGATGTGGAAAGGAGTAATGGCACGTGAGTATTAAAGTTCCCCAATGTCTTTAAACGCACCTTGTTTTGTCTTTCAGATGCGGGATGCAGCGCCGAAGGCCTCCGGAGCGTGCGAAGAGTTGGTAAGCTTTTGTCTTTCAGATGCCGGAATGCAGTGCGAAGACCTCCGGAGCGCACAAAGAGTAGGTAAGCCTTTGTCTTTCAGATGCCGGAATGCAGCGCGAGGCGTTGGTGACAGCCGATGGACCAGGTAAGTGAAGCGCTGTCACTGAAGACCGTAATGCTAACCTGTTCTTTCTTGTCTTTATAGGTGTTGCTGAAGACTGGATTCAGGATGGTAAGCCTTTTTCCTTAGGCCCAGGATCAGATGCAGAAGACACGATGAGCGTTCTGCTGCAGAGGATGCAGAATAACGCAAAGCAAGATTCATCCATCGGGTGTGGTTTAAATAGCCTCCTGTAGTGCTTAGGTGTCTCCTTCCACAGCCACGCCTAGGTAAGAAAAGAGTTCCTGCTTTCCAGAAGAGTTCCAGTTTTCTGAACCTAGGGAGTGGCTCCTGCCCCACCCAACAGGAAAAGTAGTTCCAAACAGAAGAGGATCAGAGGCTCAACTGGCAGGCAAGTAAGCAGCATGGTCTGCTGCAGGTAAGTCCACCCAAGCATTATGAGCCCGGTGCTTCCAGCACTGGGACTGGGCATATTTATGAGCCTGGTGCCACTGGCGCCAGGACTGGGTCCAAAAGGTCCCAATTGGGACTGGTTGGCACTCGGAACCTGGGTTATGGATCTGCTTCCAAGGGAGTTGGGAAAACCCTGACCTTTTGGAAGCAGAGATCATGACAGTACCCCCCCTCAAGGCCCCTCCCAAACCGGGCTTCTCCGGGGGTTTTGGCTTGTCAGGAAATGTTCGGTGAAATCTTTTGATTAGGCGAGGAGCGTGGACATATTCAGCAGGTTCCCAGGATCTCTCTTGGGGGCCGTAGCCTTTCCAGTCAATTAGGTAAAATAGTTTAGATTTGGAGATCTTGGAGTCCAGAATGCTTTTGACTTCGAACTCGAGTTCTCCATCAACTAGGATGGGTTTTGGAGATTTAGTTAGTCGGGTTTGAGGTTGCACGGGTTTTAATAGAGAGACGTGGAAGACCGGATGTATCTTCATGTGCGGGGGCAAGTCCAACTTGACCGCTACTGGGTTTACTATGGTAGTGATGGAATAGGGACCAAGGTATCTTGGGTTGAATGTGCATGGCCCTTTTAGAGGTAGATATTTGGTGGATAACCAGACTTGATCCCCTACTTGATATTGAGGGGCTTCGCCCGATGTTGATCTGCTCCTTTCTTGTATTGTTCTTTAGCCCTTTGAAGGTGAGAAACAGCTTCCTTAAAGGCTTGGGTGATTGTAGAATGCAGGTAGTCTACTGCTGGTGTTTCAAGATCTTGGAGGGGATCCAACTCCGAGGTTCGAGGGTGACTGCCGTATAAAAGAAAAAACGGGGTTTTCCCAGTTCCCGAATGGACAGAGTTATTGTAGGCATATTCGGCTATCCAAAGGATGTCTTCCAAGTTTTTTCAGTTTGTTGCAGCATGCAGCGTAAATACTGTTCCAGAGTTTGATTGGTCCTCTCGGCTTGTCCGTCGGTCTGAGGGTGGTGACTGGTCGATAGTCTCACATCAATTTGAGCCGACCGACAGCAACTTCGCCAAAAATGAGAAATAAATTGACTACCTCGATCCGAAATTAGAACCGAACGAAAACCGTGCAGTCGGACGATGTTTTCGAGAAATTCTCGGGCCAGAGTTGCTGCTGTTGGCAAGCCTTTGAGCGGAATGAAATGCGCCATCTTGGAGAATAAGTCCACGATTACTAGAATCGTATTGTATCCGGAGCATGGAGGTAGATCGGCGAGGAAGTCCATAGAAAGCGTATGCCAAGGGCGAGGTGGGATGTCAATAGGGCGTAAGAGACCTGCTGGTCTTTCCTTTTGACTCTTGTTTTGGGCGCATACTCCACAGGACATTATAAAGTCTCTGATATCTTTTTTCCAAGACGGCCACCAGAAGTAGCGCTTGATCTTTTCTGAGGTCTTGGCCATACCGGGATGTCCTTCCATTAAAGAATCGTGATAACAAGAGATTACTTTTTTCTGTAAATCTGTGCTGGGCAGGTATAATCGTTCTTGGAAATACAATAAGTTGTCCTTTACTGCAAAGTCCTTTCCCTGCAGATGCCAATTCTGTATGTCTGCTGGAGTTACAAGTTGCCTGGCTTTATCCTTAACTTCCTCTATGGATTGTGTGGCGATTACACCCAGAATTCTTTGTTCGGGAATGATTGGTACAGGTTTAGGGTTGATCAAGTGTTCTTCCACTCCCATCCGAGAAAGGGCATAAGCTTTACCGTTTTTTGTACCAGGTTGATAGGTAATTATGAAGTCAAACTCGGCAAAGAATAATGCCCAACGGAGTTGTCTAGAGGATTGGGCTTTTGCGGTTTTCAAATATTGCAGGTTTCGGTGATCCGTAATCACAGTAACGGTGTGTCGGGCCCCCAGCAGATAATGCCGCCAAGCCTTAAAGGCAGACTTGATAGCCAGAAGTTCCTTGTCAGTAATCGTGTAATTGATTTCAGGAGGCGAGAATTTGCGGGACCAAAATGCCACGGGATGCAACTGATTGGTTACCGGGTCCTTTTGTGATAGAACTGCCCCCATGGCAAGGCTTGAAGCATCAGTTTCCACGATGTAGGGGAGTTCGGGGCGAGGGTATTTTAAGATTGGTGCAGAGATAAATTTAGTCTTCAAATCCTGGAAAGCTTGTTCCGCCTCGGTAGACCATTCAAAACGTTTGTTTTTCTTTAACAAGGCAGTGATGAGCTGGACTATTCGAGAAAATGTGGGGATAAACCTGCGGTAAAAGTTAGCGAAGCCTAACATGCTTTGCACACCTTTTACGGAGGATGGTGATGGCCATTTGAGAACTGCATCGACCTTCTTTGAATCCATACGCACTCCGCTAGGTGATAATATGAATCCCAAGAATTCAACTTCAGTCACGTTGAAAACACATTTTTCCAACTTAGCGAAAAGTTTGTGTTGACGCAATCTTTCGAGGACCATTTTCACGTGTTTCCGATGTTCAGATTCCGATGAAGAATAAACGAGGATGTCGTCAATGTAAACAACAACACACACATCTATGAGCTCTCTGAGGACATCGTTCATAAAATATTGAAAGGCGGCCGGGGCATTGCAAAGTCCGAAGGGCATGACCTGATATTCAAATAGCCCATATTTGGTGCGGAAGGCCGTCTTCCATTCATCGCCCTCTTTTACTCGTACCAAGTGGTAGGCTCCTCTAAGATCCAGCTTTGTATATATGCATGCTTTTCTGACTTGGTCCAGGAGTTCAGGGATCAAAGGTAACGGATATCTATTCTTGACGGTGATCTGGTTCAGGGAGCGATAATCTATACAAGTTCTAAGGTCTCCTTCCTTTTTTGGAACGAAGAACAAAGCTGAAGAAGCAGGGGACTTGGAAGGACGAATAAACCCATTTGCCAGGTATTGATCCAGGTATTGTCGAAGGTGAAGGTTCTCAGGCTCGGTGAGGGCATACATTCTACTACTGTAACGCTCACCTGGTTCCCTCGGAGGCGCTGGTCTTGGGCTGGGCGCTGCAAACGTCTTCAACGTTAGGCGTAGGGTTCGTTTGGCTCCCGGATTTGGCCCCTTCCTCACCGAAAGCTTGACCTGCAGAGTGAGGTGTCTGCAAGTGGAAAATGAAGGTATTAGTGGCTGGAAGGATGGGAGAAGTTCCTAGCCCCTCTCTCCCTTTCTCCCCGTAGTACTCAGATGATTGTTGTGCTCACCTTAAGTAAGTGAATGCTGAGCTCTCCATCCTGCGTCTTGTGCAGGGGCGCTGGGTCCAGTTACTTCACTGGATGTGAGTTCCGCCTCTTGATTGCAGAGGGTAGGTGAGAGCGATGCCGCCGTTTGCTGCACGAGCGTGACTTGTAAGTATTAAAGTTCTCTTTAGATTGCTCTCTTTAAATGTCTTTTTCCTTATGTATATGTTTTTTGCCTTTAGGATGCTGTCGATGCCAAAGATGATGCTCTCCCAGATTCGTGGCAGAGAGCGTAACAAGAAGATGGTGAATTCGAAGGCACGTAAGTAGGAAGACTGCTTTAGGGCCGTAGAATGCACCTTAGTGTCCCCTTTTGTTTTTACAGGTGCTGGAATGCAGCGCGAACAAAGTTGGAGCAAGCGCAACACAGGTAAGCAGTATTGTAACTGAGCGTTACTAACCAATGTTCTTTGTCTTTGCAGGCCCGATGCCGGTTGCGGAATGCAGAAAAGAAAACGACTTGGATGCTGCCGATGGATCGGGTGAGTTGAAGCGCTAACTTTGCCTTTGTCTAACCTGTGCCTTTTGTTTTGCAGGAGCTGCTGAAGATTGAAGATTGGTTCCCAGCAGGTAATTTTCGTGACTACAGGATCCGGAGCTGAAGATTCGCTGGAGCTGACACAGTGAGCGTCCTGCTGCAGATGCAGAATAACGCGAAGCATGTGGTACCAATCGGGTGTGGTTTAAATAGCCCATAGGAGTACTTAGGTGTCTTCTTCCACAGCAGCCGCGCCCAGGTAAAAGAGTTCCTGCTTCCAGAAGAGTTCCAGCCTCAGTGATCCAGGGAGTGGTGCCTGCCCCACCCAGAAAGAAAAGTAGTTCCTGTTAGAAGAGAGTAAAGCATCATCTGGCTGGTAAGTAAGCAGCATGGTCTGCTTCAGGTAGGTTCACCCAAGCACGTTTACGCTTGATATGAGCCCGGCGCTTCCTGTGCCGGGACGGGTCCTTACTATGAGCCTGGCACCACCGGTGCCAGGACAAGGTCCAAAAGGTCCCTATTGGGACTTGCTGGTGCCGATAAGGCATGTTATGAGCCTGTTTCCAAGGATGTTGGGTAGGTCCTGACTCCTTGAAAGCAGTGGTCATGACAGCACCCCCCCTCAAGGCCCCTCCCAAATTTGTTCTCTCCGGGGGTTTTGGTTTATCAGGAAAAGTTCGATGAAACTTCTTAACCAGACGGGGTGCATGAACATGTTCCGACGGTTCCCAAGATCGTTCCTGGGGGCCATAACCTTTCCAGTCAATCAGATAGTATAATTTAGATTTGGAAATCTTGGAGTCTAATATGTCTTGTATTTCGAATTCTAGTTCTCCGTCCACAAGAATAGGGTCTGGAGATTTTGTCAAACGGGTTCCAGGTTGCATGGGTTTCAGTAGTGAAACGTGGAAAACTGGATGTATTTTCATATGAGCAGGTAGGCCCAATTTAACCGCCACTGGATTGATTATGGCAGTGATTGGGTAAGGCCCCAGATATCGTGGATTGAAAGTACGCGGTCCTTTTAGGGGTAAATGTTTGGTGGATAGCCAGACCTGATCTCCCACAAGATATTGAGGAGCTTCCTTTCGATGTAGATCCGCACACTTTTTATATTGCTCCTTGGCCTGCTTAAGGTGAGATGTGGCCTCTTTAAAGGCTTGAGTGATTGTCGAATGCAGATGATCTACAGCGGGTGTTCCAAGAGTCTGAGGTGGGTCAAGATTTGAGGTGCGAGGGTGGATTCCATATGAAAGAAAAAACGGAGTTTTTCCTGTTCCGGCGTGGACTGAATTATTATAAGCGTACTCCGCAATCCAGAGAATGTCTTTCCAAGTGCCCTCTGATTGTTGTAACATGCAGCGTAGATACTGTTCCAAGGTTTGATTGGTCCTCTCGGTCTGCCTGTCAGTCTGGGGATGGTGGCTGGTCGAAAGCCTTATGTCAATTTGGGCTAGACGACAACAACTCCGCCAGAAGTGGGAAATAAATTGACTCCCTCTATCTGAGATTAAAATTGAAGGAAAGCCGTGCAACCGAACGATGTTTTCGAGGAATTCTCGGGCCAAAATTGGAGCTGTAGGTAACCCTTTCAATGGGATGAAATGAGCCATTTTTGAGAATAGGTCCACAATCACTAAGATTGTATTAAATCCGGAGCATGGTGGTAAATCCGTGATGAAGTCCATGGAGAGAGTATGCCATGGATGTGGAGGAATGTCTATTGGATGTAGGAGGCCTGCTGGTTTCTCCTTCTGGCTTTTGCTTTGAGCGCATACGCCACAAGAATTAATGAAGTCCTTAATGTCCTTTCTCCAAGATGGCCACCAAAAATGTCTCTTTATCTTTTCCAACGTTTTGGTAATGCCGGGATGTCCTTCCATTAAGGAGTCATGGTAACAAGAGATCACCTGTCTTTGTAAATCGGTACATGGTAGATATAATCTTCCTCGAAAGTATAATAGGTTCTTATCCATTGTGAAATCATTTCCCTTGAGTTGCCAGTCTTGCACTTCTGCTGGAGTCAGAAGATCTTTAACTTTAGTTTCAATGTCTTCAATGGATTGTGCATCTATTAAACCCAGGATTCTCTGTTCCGGAATTATAGGTACGGGTTCAGGATTGGTCGTGAGTTCATCTACTCCAATTCGGGAGAGAGCGTCTGCTTTACCATTCTTGTTGCCTGGTCGGTAAGTTATCACAAAGTCGAATTCGGCGAAAAACAATGCCCAGCGAAGTTGTCTAGAGGATTGAGCTTTGGCTGATTTAAGGTACTGTAAATTACGATGATCCGTGATGACGGTGACTGTGTGTCGGGCTCCCAAGAGATAATGCCGCCAAGCTTTAAAGGCGGACTTAATCGCCAAAAGTTCCTTATCTGTAATGGTATAGTTGATTTCAGGAGCTGAAAATTTGCGGGACCAAAATGCCACTGGGTGTAACTGATTTGTTTCCGGGTCTCTTTGCGAAAGCACTGCTCCCATTGCAAGACTGGAAGCATCAGTCTCTACGATATAGGGAAGTTCCGGGCGAGGATGTTTTAGAACTGGAGCCGAGGTGAATTTTGTTTTTAGTTCCTGAAAAGCTTGTTCAGCCTCTGTAGACCACTCGAAACGTTTATTCTTTCTGAGGAGGGCTGTAATGGGTTGGACAACTCGAGAAAAATCTGGGATAAATCTTCGATAAAAGTTAGCGAAGCCCAACATGCTTTGAACTCCTTTCACTGACGTTGGTGAGGGCCACTTAATGATAGCGTCCACTTTTCTTGAGTCCATGTGGACTCCATTTGGTGACAAAATGAATCCCAAAAATTCGACCTCCGTGACGTGAAAAACGCATTTTTCCAATTTCGCAAAGAGTTTGTGTTTTCGGAGCCGCTCCAGTACTGCGGTGACATGTTTTCGATGTTCCGCCTCAGAGGACGAGTAGACCAGAATGTCATCAATATAGACAACTACACATACATCAATGAGCTCTCTGAGGACGTCATTCATAAAATACTGAAAGGCTGCCGGAGCGTTGCAAAGCCCAAAGGGCATTACTTGATACTCGAACAGTCCATATTTAGTACGAAAGGCCGTCTTCCATTCATCGCCCTCTTTTATTCGTACTAAATGGTAAGCTCCTCTGAGGTCCAGCTTTGTGTAGATACAGGCACTTTTAACCTGGTCAAGAAGTTCAGGGATCAATGGTAACGGATATCTGTTCTTAATCGTAATCTGGTTCAGGGCACGGTAATCTATGCATGTTCTTAGGTCTCCCTCTTTTTTTGGCACGAAGAACAAAGCTGAAGAGGCTGGGGACTTCGAGGGACGGATAAATCCATTAGCCAGGTACTGATCCAAATACTGCCTTAGGTGAAGATTTTCAGGTTCTGTGAGGGCATAAATTCGACTGCATGGAGGAGTGGATCTTGGAACCAAGTCTATTTGGCAGTCGTATGATCTGTGAGGAGGCAGTGAATTAGCTTGATCTTTCCGAAAGACATCCTGAAATTCCCGGTATTCAGGAGGCAGGTGAGGACTCTCAGAAGCAGTTGCAGCTAGCTTCGTGGGGGGCTGCGGGAAGCAGGTAGGTGCGCATTCTGGAAACCGGATTGTCTTTGCTCGCCAATCAATTTGAGGATTGTGTTTTTCCAGCCAAGGGATTCCCAGGATAACTTGAAACTGTGGAGCCTTGATCACGTCAAACACGATTTTCTCTTGATGTCCGTCTTGGCTTACCAACGTCACTTCCATGGTGGTGTGAGTAACTGGTCCGGAAGCTATTTCCGTACCATCCACGGTGGTGATGACGTCTTTCACCGACTTAGGACAAAGAGACAGATTCATCCTGGCGGCCAATTCACAGTCCACGTAATTGCCGATTGCACCACTATCAATGTATGCTTTAATGGCATGCATACGATTGGGTTGTTCCGGACTCACGAGGACCATGGGCATGGTAAAATGCGAGGTCAAAGAACTGGTTTTTACGCTCGGCAAGCGGACCTCTACACTTGTCGGGCGAGGTCGTTTTCCGACTCAGAACCTTTGGCACCCTTATCGGAAGCTCCTACTGTCTTCTTCTTTGGTTTCACTGGGCAATCTTGGAGGAAGTGCCCTGAGTTCCCGCAATAGAGGCACAATTGTAGTTGTCTTCTCCTTTCTCTTTCCTTTTGGGTTAGAGGTCCTTTCACCACCCCAATCTGCATGGGTTCCACGGTATCATTTCCTTTAACGGAGCTCTGTGGTCTTAAAAAAACTCGATTTTCAAACCTGGAACGATCGGCTTTTCGATTTTGTATTCTATGATCTAATTGCACCACCAGATCAATGTATTCGGAACAGTCTTGTGGTGGATTCACCACCTGGGCCAGAATGTCTTTAAGTTCTCCACGAAGGCCTCTATAGAAAAGGGTGATTCTCTTATCCTCAGGCCATCCGGTTTCAACCACTAGTCTGTTAAATGATGCAATGTAGGCCAGAAGATCTTGATTGCCCTGTCGTAGTGAAAGAAGTTCATTGTCCAGAGCCTGTCCCTGAGAATGCCTTGCGAACAATCTTTCCATACTAGCTTGGAAGTCCTGGAAATTATAAAGGATAGGGTTATCCTGAGTCACTAAAGGAATAGACCAATCTGCGGCGCTGCCACTAAGATATGAGAGCACAAAGGCTACCTTAGCCTGGTCTGTTGGAAAAGCGGCAGGTCTACACAGAAAGTGCAAACGACACTGATTGATGAACACAGCAAACCTTTTCGGATCACCTGAAAAGCGTTCGGGCGGAGCCAAAGGTACATTTCCTGGTAGATTAATTTGCACCGGATTAGAGGAAGCCGTTGGGGCATGGCTTCCACCAGGGGTAGGCAGAGGAGTCTGTCCCGCTTGGGCTTGTAACAATTGTCTAGCCAAGTCGTCTGTTCGCTCCTTAGAAACCACTAGCTCTCTCCTTAGGGCATTTGTTTCCTGGCGTGCTGCGTGTACTTCTGCTCTCAACTCCCCGAGCAACTGGGCCAATTGGTCTGTGTCTGAAGTCTCCATTGCGCCTGGGCGGGAAATGTTTGGGAGGCTTCGCGTTCTGTAACGCTCACCTGGTTCCCTCGGAGGCGCTGGTCTTGGGCTGGGCGCTGCAAACGTCTTCAACGTTAGGCGTAGGGTTCGTTTGGCTCCCGGATTTGGCCCCTTCCTCACCGAAAGCTTGACCTGCAGAGTGAGGTGTCTGCAAGTGGAAAATGAAGGTATTAGTGGCTGGAAGGATGGGAGAAGTTCCTAGCCCCTCTCTCCCTTTCTCCCCGTAGTACTCAGATGATTGTTGTGCTCACCTTAAGTAAGTGAATGCTGAGCTCTCCATCCTGCGTCTTGTGCAGGGGCGCTGGGTCCAGTTACTTCACTGGATGTGAGTTCCGCCTCTTGATTGCAGAGGGTAGGTGAGAGCGATGCCGCCGTTTGCTGCACGAGCGTGACTTGTAAGTATTAAAGTTCTCTTTAGATTGCTCTCTTTAAATGTCTTTTTCCTTATGTATATGTTTTTTGCCTTTAGGATGCTGTCGATGCCAAAGATGATGCTCTCCCAGATTCGTGGCAGAGAGCGTAACAAGAAGATGGTGAATTCGAAGGCACGTAAGTAGGAAGACTGCTTTAGGGCCGTAGAATGCACCTTAGTGTCCCCTTTTGTTTTTACAGGTGCCGGAATGCAGCGCGAACAAAGTTGGAGCAAGCGCAACACAGGTAAGCAGTATTGTAACTGAGCGTTACTAACCAATGTTCTTTGTCTTTGCAGGCCCGATGCCGGATGCGGAATGCAGAAAAGAAAACGACTTGGATGCTGCCGATGGATCGGGTGAGTTGAAGCGCTAACTTTGCCTTTGTCTAACCTGTGCCTTTTGTTTTGCAGGAGCTGCTGAAGATTGAAGATTGGTTCCCAGCAGGTAATTTTCGTGACTACAGGATCCGGAGCTGAAGATTCGCTGGAGCTGACACGGTGAGCGTCCTGCTGCAGATGCAGAATAACGCGAAGCATGTGGTACCAATCGGGTGTGGTTTAAATAGCCCATAGGAGTACTTAGGTGTCTTCTTCCACAGCAGCCGCGCCCAGGTAAAAGAGTTCCTGCTTCCAGAAGAGTTCCAGCCTCAGTGATCCAGGGAGTGGTGCCTGCCCCACCCAGAAAGAAAAGTAGTTCCTGTTAGAAGAGAGTAAAGCATCATCTGGCTGGTAAGTAAGCAGCATGGTCTGCTTCAGGTAGGTTCACCCAAGCACGTTTACGCTTGATATGAGCCCGGCGCTTCCTGTGCCGGGACGGGTCCTTACTATGAGCCTGGCACCACCGGTGCCAGGACAAGGTCCAAAAGGTCCCTATTGGGACTTGCTGGTGCCGATAAGGCATGTTATGAGCCTGTTTCCAAGGATGTTGGGTAGGTCCTGACTCCTTGAAAGCAGTGGTCATGACAACTACAAGGAGGAGTAGATCCAGGTATCAGGTCTATCTGGCAGTTATAAGACCTATGAGGAGGTAGAGAGTTAGCCTGATCCTTCCGGAAAACATCTTGGTATTCTAGGTATTCGGGAGGTAACTGGGGAGTCTCTGAAGAAATTGCTGCCAGTGCAACACCAGGTGGAGGGTGACAAGTAGAGACACATTCTGGAAACTGGACCGTTCTTGCTCGCCAATCGATCAGAGGATTGTGTTTCTCTAACCAAGGTATTCCTAGAATAATCTGAAACTGAGGAGCCTTGATCACATCGAACACGATCTTCTCATGGTGTCCATCTTGACTTACTAGCGTCACTTCTTGAGTGGTATGCGTTACTGGTCCGGAGGCTATCTCCGTTCCATCCACCGTAGTAATGACGTCCTTTACAGCCTTGGGACAAAGAGTTAGATTCATCCTCAAAACCATTTCATGATCCACATAATTGCTGATGGCACCGCTGTCGACGTAAGCTTCAATTGCATGTAATCGATCCGGATTATCAGGGCTAATGAGGACCATAGGTATTACGAAATGCGAGGTCACGGAACTGGTTTTCACGCTCGGCAAGAGGACCTCTATTCTTGTCGGGCAAGGTTGTTTCCCTGCTCAGAGTTTGTAACTTTGGTAACTGCAGCTCCTACTGCCTTCTTGGCAGGTTTCACCGGACAGTCTCGAAGAAAGTGCCCTGAGTTTCCGCAATAGAGGCATAATTGCAACTGTTTTCTCCTTTCCCGCTCCTTTTGTGTCAGAGGACCTTTCAGGCCCCCTATTTGCATGGGTTCCCCGGAGTCTACTCCTTTGGAAGGAGTTGGCGGTTTGGAAAATACTCGAGCATCAAACTTGGAACGATCGGCCTTCCTGTTCTGCAGTCTGTGATCTATTTGAACGACTAAGTCTATATAGTCCGAACAATCTTGTGGGGGATTCACTACTTGGGCTAACACATCTTTGAGCTCTCCACGTAGACCTCTATAAAACAGCGTAATCCTTTTGTCCTCAGGCCATTGAGTTTCCACTATCAGTCTGTTGAAAGATGCAATATAAGCCAAAAGGTCTTGATTACCTTGTCGCAACGAAAGAAGCTCATTGTCCAAGGCCTGCCCCTGTGAATGTCTTGCGAACAGTTTTTCCATACTGAGCTGAAAAGCTTGAAAATCATGGAGGACCGGATCATCTTGATTTACTAGCGGGATCGACCAGTCTGCCGCATTGCCACTAAGGTACGAAAGCACGAAAGCTACTTTAGCTTGATCAGTTGGAAAGGCTGCTGGCCGGCATAAGAAATGCAACCGGCACTGATTGATAAATACTGCAAACCTCTTTGGGTCACCAGAAAATCGTTCGGGCGGAGCCAGAGGTACATTCCCAGGTAGGTTGATCTGCACTGGATTCATAGAGGATGTAGAAGGAAGATTTCCCCCAGATGCGGGTAACGGGGTCTCTCCGGCTTGTGACTGTAGCAATTGTCTAGCGAGATCATCTGTTCGCTCCTTGGAAATAGTCAGTTCCCTTCTTAGAGCGTTCGTTTCCTGACGGGCTGCATGCACTTCTGCCCTTAGTTCCCCAAGTAACTGGGCTAGCTGGTCGGTATCCGAGGTTTCCATAGCGCCTGGACGGGAGTTTTGCGGTGGGCTTTGCGTTCTGTAACGCTCACCTGATTCCCGTAGAGGCGCCGGTCTTGCCTTGGCGTATACCGTATCTTCAAAGGTGATGTGTAACACACGGCTGGCTCTTTGGGCTGGACCTCTGTGCACTGTATGTCTGACTCGAAGGGTAAGATGTCTGCAGATAGGAAATATGGGATTAATTAACTGGGTTATTGAATGTCTCGCTCTTCTTCCCTTTCTCTTCTCCTGTAGAACCCCAAAGGTTAACGCTCTCACCTTAGGTAAGTGAACGCTGTGCTCTCCATCTGCCTCGGGGCAGGGTGCTGTAACCAGTTTCTTCACTGGATAAGGGGAGCAGGCCTCTTGACTTCAGAGGACTGCTGTCCGTCGTTTACTGCACGAACGGTAAGTTTTGAGTAATTCTAATGTCTTTAAAAGTCTTTAGTAATGATGTCTCTTGTTTTGCAGGGTTCCGGCGATGGCGGATGACGGGCTGAAGTGAGTTGAAGATGGAGCCCGTGTGATGAATAGAAGCGCCTGGAAGCACGTAAGTAAGCGCTTGTTGCCTGCTTCACGATGCGCTCTAACTGTCTTTTTATTTTGCAGGTACAAGTTCGGAGCGGCTGCAGGGTGCCGGAATACCCACTGGGTTAGATGTGGAAAGGAGTAATGGCACGTGAGTATTAAAGTTCCCCAATGTCTTTAAACGCACCTTGTTTTGTCTTTCAGATGCGGGATGCAGCACCGAAGGCCTCCGGAGCGTGCGAAGAGTTGGTAAGCTTTTGTCTTTCAGATGCCGGAATGCAGTGCGAAGACCTCCGGAGCGCACGAAGAGTAGGTAAGCCTTTGTCTTTCAGATGCCGGAATGCAGCGCGAGGCGTTGGTGACAGCCGATGGACCAGGTAAGTGAAGCGCTGTCACTGAAGACCGTAATGCTAACCTGTTCTTTCTTGTCTTTATAGGTGTTGCTGAAGACTGGATTCAGGATGGTAAGCCTTTTTCCTTAGGCCCAGGATCAGATGCAGAAGACACGATGAGCGTTCTGCTGCAGAGGATGCAGAATAACGCAAAGCAAGATTCATCCATCGGGTGTGGTTTAAATAGCCTCCTGTAGTGCTTAGGTGTCTCCTTCCACAGCCACGCCTAGGTAAGAAAAGAGTTCCTGCTTTCCAGAAGAGTTCCAGTGTTCTGAACCTAGGGAGTGGCTCCTGCCCCACCCAACAGGAAAAGTAGTTCCAAACAGAAGAGGATCAGAGGCTCAACTGGCAGGCAAGTAAGCAGCATGGTCTGCTGCAGGTAAGTCCACCCAAGCATTATGAGCCCGGCGCTTCCAGCGCTGGGACTGGGCATATTTATGAGCCTGGTGCCACTGGCGCCAGGACTGGGTCCAAAAGGTCCCAATTGGGACTGGTTGGCACTCGGAACCTGGGTTATGGATCTGCTTCCAAGGGAGTTGGGAAAACCCTGACCTTTTGGAAGCAGAGATCATGACAAATATTCCCACATGGCTGTCTACATGGCAATGTCCTTAGTCTGCTCACATAGGGCGGTGGAGACACCCCCCTCTAACCTTAAAATACTCCTTTGTGTCAGTCTGACTGTGTGGCCACTAGAATCTGACCATCTTATTCTCTTTCCTCCAGAGCAGCATTTTTCGTGTCTTCTCTCTTCTTCCTTTTCCTCACATTCCTCTCTTTCTGCATCTGATATTGTCTGTACCCAACTCGTGGAACTTCTCTCATCTTCCTCGTTTCTATTTAGCGTCAACCTATCTAGGGACATCTCTCTATTTCTGCTACTTCGGGAGGCATCCTCAGTATCATACAGGTGAGTGCTCTCCAGACGCTCGTCCTCTCGTCTCCCTTTGGGGTACTTGTTCTAGCCCATTTTCATCATATATTCTATGGATCGTTTCTCTGATGCTTCGGGTGTTGAAGTCATCTTCCATATTTGCCCTAGACCTGTCTGGTACTGAATCGTACTCAGGAAATTTCTATGTCTTCCCATTCTACTACTGGATCAGGTTTTTAACCTCTCTCTCCAGATATTGAATATTGCGTGCTGTCTGTCTTCGCTTACGTTCTATGTTGTCATCGAACTCTCTGCGCTTCCTTGCTTCCTCTCTGACCCTATATTCTTCCTGTTTCTTCGCATCTCTACGTTCATTTGCCCTTTGTATTTACTCATCCCTTTGTCTTTTTATTCTCTTCCTTATCTTTTGTTCTTCTTCCCCTATTCTTCGTTGTTCCTGCCTGTTCTGATCATTAGCTGTTTTTGGATTACGATTGTGTTTCCTTTCTTGCTCCTCGCGATACAACTGCTCTCGTCTCTGTCTATCTTTTTCCTGATTCTTTCATCTCTCAATCCTTTTTCCTTCTCTTTTCTTTTTGAATCGTCTGGTTCTTCTTTTTTTCTCACGTCCTCAATGCCTTTACCATCGAGTTTCAATAGATTCTGACCTCCCATCCATTCGTTCTGTGTAATGCCATCTCATCAGTCCTGTCCTCATCTCCTTTCCATCTCTTGCCCTCTCTCTCTGTATCCAGAGATGTACTTGCTTGTGCCTGTTATCCTTTTTCTTTTTCACATCTCTCCTTGTCCCTCGGGATGTTGGAGGTGATATCTCTGTCCTTGTCATGATTTTCGTCACTACTTTGCGTAGGTGACTCATATGCTGGGTTGCTATACCCCGTGGCTGCTTTAAGCTCCCTCAACGGGTATAATCCTTCGTCTTTACTGGCTTTGCTCTTTGGTTCAGATGGGGCGGGTGGCGCAGAAGGCGTCTCACCGCCCTCTGTGCATATGTTAAGTATCCAATCTAACGGTGGCTCCTCCTCCTTCTCCTCTTGGTATATTTCCAAAGTTCTAAACTAACTAGACGTTTGTCTAACTTTTTTGCCAGTGTACGTGGATTGCAAATATGTTGTCATGTGTTGCAGGATCGTTTTATATAGCGATCCGCCCTGGGGCCATGGTATAAACATTTTATGCACGGTTCCTTTAACCCATTCTGCACTGTACTTTTTCAGCTTAGGTGCATGTTTTGGCAACTGTTTGCACAAGTGTACTAACGGTGTAATGTCTTACATGCTTGTATTTGCTTACCCTCTCTTCATACAACACTTTGTAATGCTTTATGTCTCTTAAACAAAACCAACATTATGAACGAGCACCAATTGTTGCAAGCTCCAATCCCGTTTTTACACAAATAATTATGTTTACTTTTCCAAACAACAACCATCAATTCATATCATACAACATCTTGGATATACAATCGCTTAATTTTCATGTTAATTCCCCCCAAAAAATGTGTTACTTTATGACGTCAGAGGAAAGAAAAACACAAGACAGACGTGACAGACTAGACAGACTCCGGCCGGCTACATAAATCCCCTCCTGGCCCTATCATTATTCTGACATGGAATGTAAGCCCATCCGTTTCAGATCGCCTCTTTCATCGATTCTGGTCTCCTACTGCACCCTATCTTTTCAGGACTTTGAATGCAGGCTTCTTCTAGCGCTATATTAAAGGGCAGGTATCTGGATGTATCCCCTCTCTAGCTCAGGTATCCTCCTGGTATCTCTCTACTCGGGTACCCTTCCCGGTATCCTCTGTTGCTCGGGTACCTTTCCTGGTATCCTCTATTTAGCTCCGCCCCCTCGAGTCAGTATTTCTTTCCCCTTATATATATATACATTCTATTCTTGCTCTAACATTATTTTTGTCCCACCTCCCTTCGTTAACCTCCCTTTCTTGTTCTAAGGCATGCAATTTTTTGCCAAAGCATTTAGTCTTTTTTCAAACACCTTTTGCATGTTTTTCCTCTCTGGATGCTCGGGCTCACTGCCTTTGTAACCGCCTCTCCTTGCTTTTAGCTCGATCAGCTGCTTGTAGAAATGGGAAGGGGTTAGGGGGAGAAAGCACGGGTGCCTTCAGACCTCAACCTGCAGGTTTTACACTTTAGTCTAACCACTATCTACGGGGAGCCTCTCGGTTTACTTAGCCGGATGGCAAAGGACTCGCGATATTGCCGAGGACTCAGAGTTACTTATGTCGACGGCCAATGGGTGTCTTATCTAATCGATAGTCGATAAACCATCCTCTCTCTGCTACCAAGTGTGCACTAGGACCCCAGCCGGCCCATAGAGGGGGGTTGGTCCAATAGTACTTTAAGATGAGGCAGCAGCACCCATGAGATGGATGGGGATGCAGATTAATACTCTCACATCAAATCAATAATGACAATTCAGCAGTTTGGCAAAAGGAGTCCGTTTAATGACAAGTACTAAAAACAGGGAGTTCGTGAATATCAGCAATTGCTCGATCTTCCTTCTCGCTTCAACAACTCCAATGAACTTCATAAAAAACACATCATTTACACTAAAAACTCGTCATCACTGACGGGTAATGCTTAAAATCTGGCATGCAATCCTATTGGTTCTAGGAAGGTAACTTTAATATAGGTACTATATCTGTATATGGTAACGAAGTGAGGGGATTGGACAAACACTGTCAGGTGGGGCATCTAAGCCCTACCTTAAAAATGGGTACTGTAAACATCACTAAAAGTGCGACGTCTCATTGGTTTTACTAACTATAGGACCCTAGATTACTTGGTCCACTATGATCGGGTTGGCAACAACCCCTCTCATACTTTTCCACTTGACTAGCTCCCTGCAGAATAGCCGGCCAAGTGCAGGGATCTCGTCTGCAGCCCCATCTTCCTTCCAATTATTGCTACAATCAATCACCACCTTAGTGGTCATGTGTCAATTATTTCTTTGTGGTTGGCCTCAAGACTGCTTCTTGGTCTGGAGAAATTAAGATATCTGTGCATGGCACAAGGCCATGCGTGGGTGTGAAAGTTTCATACCTTCTCGCTTGGCTGGTCACGTGATTCCGACACTGTAAAATCGTCTTATTCTTAATTTAATTTGTGGATTTGATTTAATTCTGCCAGCCATCTGCCTTCTGTGGCTTATCTTGACCTTTTTGAACAGGATACCCTGTTCTTCTTTCAGAAGTTGTATCCACTGTTGGTCTTATTTCAGCCGATACGACCTTGGCTTCCTGGCACGATTTGCATGCGTCTGAGTTTCTCTCTGTCTTTAATTTTCAATTTGTTCGCTGCAAAGCTCTTCTCTTGAGAGACAGCTACTGTCCCCACATGTGTGCACAGTGGCACCTGCAGCAGCACTGCAGATGGCACATAAGACACTGCATATGCTGCTGCAGGTGCAACAACCCCAGTAGCTGCTACTGCCACACCACAGTCAGCCCCTGTGGAAATCCCAGAGGAGCAGCATGGTGCCACTCTCACACCTGAAACCACTCACCCATCTGCTACCTGATACCCCTTCGTCACCTGTGGTAGGCAGACATTAACAGCACCATGCTGAGCCAGACACAGGGACTGATGGCATTCCAGAAGATGAGGAGAATGACACAGCCTTCAGGTCACCCGGTTTCAGTCCTGGCATCTACAAAGTCCACAACCTGTGCCACAGCACACACTGGCTGCAATCTGGTCGAGGCTGTACACCATTCAGCAGCACCAGGTCACTATGGAGAACTGCACCACCTTCAAGCCATCAGGGACAGTGAGCAGGTTCATCAAGAAAGATTGCCAGGTCCTTGGACTGCCAGTGCCAGCAGCTGTCCATGGCAGCTGCTGCCATCACATCTGTGGGCCAGAGGATGAGGGAGCATGCAGAGGGCATGTCTGTTTTTGCCGAATCCATGCATACAAAAATGCGCCTCATGATTCAACACATCTGTGGGCAGGAATTTGAGCCTCCATCACCTACACGCAGGGCTTATTGCCTGGGACACCAAGGTGGTGCTCGTTGGGCAATCTAGCAGGCTGCAAGCGCAAGAAGACACGAAAGTGACATGAAGTGGCATGACAGAGAAGTGGGTGGCAAAGGCTGTTGGGCATTGGGGAGGTGGGTGGAAAAGGCTATAGGGGATTGTGGAGGTGGGTGGCCAGGGCCGTTGGGTATGGGTGCTCACCAAAGTTGCTAATTAAAAAATACATTCACTAGAAGAAATGCGAGGACAATACCTTTGGGCTTGATTCATGGAATTATTTGCACGGTAAATAGGGACTTGCAAAATCCCATTTGTCGATTCAAGGAATCGACTGCACAGCACTTTTTCGTACTCTGCGGGGGCTTTCCGCAGGCTCAGCAAGTCTCTGCGAACGGCCGTGTTCCTTGCGCGAGACACCACGCAGAATGTGGGAGTGGCTTGCGCTGAGGGCAGGGAAGTGGGTGGAACTCGGAAAACGAGGAAGAACCAGGGAAAATATGGGTGTTAAGAGGGATGGCCACAGGATGCAGTCCAAACCCTCAACTGCAGGGCCTTCTGTGCCAAAGTCTCTTTG
This sequence comes from Ambystoma mexicanum, assembly GCF_040938575.1. Taxonomy (NCBI): domain Eukaryota; kingdom Metazoa; phylum Chordata; class Amphibia; order Caudata; family Ambystomatidae; genus Ambystoma; species Ambystoma mexicanum. The sequence continues at coordinate 304,126,589 of NC_090923.1, read as the reverse complement.
CCATTCAACGTCTCTTATTTCAGAGGGTCTGATGCAACACGACAAAACATTAAAGTTCCTTTCTTCTCAGGATTTTCACTTATACACCTTCTCGGGTGATTTATTGTTCACCTCAGGTTCCCACTCTGCCCAGGCTCAAACCCACTTTAACACAATAACCTCCATTGGTCTCCCTCAGACCAAATTAATGTACTTTTCCAAACTTTCTCTACTTCATCAAAATCAAAGACTTTTGACTGTGCGCAGGATTTTGATTGACCCGTCGCAACACCACTTTGATTCACATGTATTTGTTCTCTTTCAATTGGTCTCCATTCATCAGGCTCGGACCAAATTTAAATACCTTTATCACTTCTCAGCTGGATACCTTACAGAGGCCTTTGATTGAGCACCTGCGTGATGCAGGACCACTCTGTCAAAGGCATTGTAGCTTGCTTTAAAGTTCAGTCGCTCATCAGCAGTTGAACTTGCATCTCTTATCACACACGTTAACTATGTTCATTCCAGGCGCTCGCCATACAATGTTGCCGTTTGCAACCTTGGCTTCAACACAGACTGGTCTTGTATTGGTCTCCTCAACTCATCGGCTGTGTGGACTTCATTGAAGCTGCTTTGTTCTTGAAGCCAAGGACGGTACCACAGCGGCTGGTGATTCTCCCCACCTTGATTATTGACGCGGGAGGGCCCCGGGTTTCTCGACACACAATTCAGGATTCTTGAGCCTGGTTCCCTGGTCTTATGCTTTCTATTCTCAAGGTCTCTGGAAAGTAACAGTTCCTTGTTGAAAAGGTCAAGGGAATTTCCCTCCTTGGGATCCCCTTCAGTTTTGCCTTCTTTCCCCTTTTGCTCAGCTGCCGTCTCGAAACTGCTGTTTTCTTGTGTGCTTCGTCTTTCTCAGAGTGTGCTCTTGTGCTTGCCTTTTATCAATGTGGGGATGTGTAATGGAAGTCAGGTGTGTGTGATGGTCAGTAATTGCCTGCCCTCCCCTAACCATTGTATTGGGACACGTCAGGTATACTGCTCGGGTGTTAGTCTGTTTTCTCTCATAGCGGTCTGTCTGTAAGAAAGTGTTTGTGCTGTAAATGGGGTGGGGTAGAGTTCCTAAATATCATCCCTGGTAGAATGGGATAAAGGTGTTACAAGGAAGGGGATTGTACGGCTCACAATCCTGCGCCCTACTCTCTCTCCCCGAAGACCCTTCACCCAGGTGATACTCCTGCACTGGTCCACCCCCAGGAACTGGATCCAAAAGCGATGGCTGTGTCCTGGATGACATATCCCTGGGGACCAGTGTGTGAGACACCTTCTGGTTTCTCACAGCACACTATTCCATGAATCGGGCCCACAGTGCTAATGTGATTTGGTCAAAATGTGTGCATCTACAAAAATGTGATGTATGTGAAAAGTAATGTGTCTAGGAAAGAATTTCCATTGGTTCTTGCTGCAGCACACATTCGTACTCAATGTGTGGCAGCACTGCATCTGTAGACAGTGCATCATTGTCTGCTGGGGGGTGGTATGTATAGATCAGAGGACACAAGTATATTTATTTTGAGGCAGAATGTTGAGCAGCATGGCACAAGCAACACATATGTGCCCCCCTCCTCTGGCCTGTACATCAGGGCCCCTCCAGTATGGTCTAGGCACTGGAAACTTGCCATCAGCAGGCCAAAGGTCTGGCGGGAAGGTGATTACCCCTCTCTGGGATTTTCCAGTACCCTAAGGAGGAGTCACCACCAGAGAGATCACGCTCACCGCGTTGGGCGGGGGGTTTTAAGCATAGCAGGGTCACCACCATAGTCCCACAGGGCGTGGCTCCCCCTTGACAAGAGGTGTTGAGATTATTGGTTTCATCACACATTTTATATACTGTTTGTTCCGTCCCTGGTAGATGTCCCACTTTCTTACACCCTCATAAACTGTCTCACCTCTTGTTCTCAACTTTGTGATATTGTACAGGCACCATTTGTGAAATTTCCTCTGCTATCTGGAAATTTGGTTTTGTAATGAATGTATTCTTGAAATTGCAATTCCTGTTCTTCAAATGTATACAAATACAAAAAGAAATATATGAAAAGCACTAACCTCTGTACTTTGCAAATTTAAATCCAGCAGCCATGCTGACGTTGCCTTTCATCCTACCTTTCATCCTTCGGAGGATGATAAATCAAGTACTACTTAAAAGAATGGGTAATATTACCTCTTACTGGTGTGCTTAGAAGCTGGAGGAATCTGACATGAAGTGCTATATAACACATTATTATTATTATTATATGCTACAAAGAAAAGGCCAGATCTATTGGCTTTGCCGATGCTTGTTGGAAATAGCTATCATTGAGGTGCACATGGCAAGTAAATATTTGAGTGTCTGTTGGAATTTTAAGTCTTTTCTTGTTTAAAAAGAAGAAACATTTCTGCCCTGTGACAAAGTCCCATTCCTTATTCTGGGAACTTTGTTTGGGGTAGCCAAGGGGTTGGGGACCTCTCTGAGCCAGTCTATGATAGCTACGGAGCCCGTGCGAAGAGGATCACATAGTCACCTTCACTCAGCTCCTAATATTTTGATCTTTCTCTTGCTCCCCACACAATGTTTCTTTCAGTCTCTCCCCACATTGGGGGTTCTTCCTTCTTTCTCTTCTGGGTCTCTTCTCATTTTCACTGCCCACTGGACCTTCTCTTCCTTCTTTCTCCCCACTCTGGGGTATCTCTGTTACCCCGACTTCCCCTTCTGAGGTTTCATCATTCTCTCCATACACCAGGTTTTGTCTTTCTCTTGCTCCCCAGCTCTCATTCTCGGTGGTTTGTCTCTGTCTTACTCTCCACTGTGTTTGTTTTTTCTTCTCTATGCTCTTTGGGGCATCCAATTACACACCACCACTAAGAAGGAAAGCAACATGTATACCATAACACCCCCATAACAGTCCCAAGAAAGGACCCAATAAAGAATGAAAGTGATGTCCTAGGAAGAGAAGAAATTGGAGACAGTTATGGCTGGAGGTGATTGGAGTGAGTTGACAATTCAGGAAAGTGGCTCTGCAACGAGTTTGGAGAAAGATAAGGAAGAGTGTGGGGGTTGAAGGGAACAGGGCAAGAAGGGGAATCAGGAGGTGGTAGGAGGGAAACAGCGGGATGTGGCTGGAGATAGAAATCAGAATGTGGTAGGTGGGAGACATCAAAAGGTGGTTGGGGGAAGACATCAGGAGGCAGTAGGAGATAGAAATCAGGAAGTGGTAGGAGCAAGTCAGCAATAGGTGGTCATAGGAAGACATCAGCAGTTGGCAAGAGGGAAATGTCAGGAGGTGGCAGGAGGTGGATATCAGGAAGTCGTAGATAGAAGACATCCGGCAGAGATTGGGAACCAAGCAAAAGCACCAATCTTAAGTGAGGCAGTAGCTAGCAAGAGTAGGGAGGAACGAGATGGCATACTTAGCCCAAAGTTAGAGTTATGGGTGAGAACCCAAATAGGAGGGTTGAATCCACAGTGTGGTGAGAACTGAGCAAGTGGCATGAATTGGAGGATAATCAGAGGAGTAGTAGAGAGTTTGTAGAAAGAGAAAACAACAGGACCATAGGAAACTAACTATCAATAGGCGGCAAGTCAAAGGAGACCTAGAGGATGACAATTAGGGAAGATGTATGACAGGAAGGTGCTTTGTGAATTTAGAACAAGACCCTTGAACTTGTGGAACTGTTAACAAAAGACTAGCCTGACACTTTGGTACTTCTTACGAGTTTGGCAGAGTGATTAAAAGTGGCTGTAATACCATTACTGCCACTTTCTTGGGGCGGTATCAGGATTACTGCCAATTTGATTGCACCACTAAATTCTGAGTTTGAGTGGAGGCTGAAGGTCAATCTTCCACTTTTATGCCAACAATCTGCAAATGTATTTCATAGTATTTAAATGTATTTCATAGTATTACTGCTCACAGTAAAAATGCCAAAAATCCAAATGGAGTTTGTTTTCCTCTCTGCTCTCTTCCATCTTCCGGACTTTCACCTATGCAATCACCCTTCCATCTCTATCCTCAGAGATTCTTGGGCTCTGCATGACTACTGGCACATTGTTAACCACTCTTCCATAGTTATTTCTATCCCTCTTTCTGTCTACACTCCCTTATGCCAGCATTTCAACCTTGCTCCCGGACCAACCATTTCTCTCCCCATAATACCCATAATCCTATCTATCTCTTTTTGACTGATCTTTTCCAAAGCTACAATGTTGCTTGTTGGAGCTCCTGGTCTCTTAATAAGAAGGCCCATTCTGATCTAGACCTTTTTTCTCACTTTCATCTCCACTTTCTCTGTTTTACAGAAACCTGGCTGTCTTCATCCAATTCTCCTATTCCTGCTCCACTTTCCTCTGCTCAATCATTCTTTTCCCACACCCCCACCCCTCCGGACATGGTGGCGGTGATGGTATTTTGTCTTCGGTGATCTCTGTGTCTCCCCCCTCTCCTCTATTCAATTTCACTACAGTTTATTTTCTTGTGCCTCTCTCATTTTTATTGCCATGTATCCCACCTTGCCCTGTCGCCACTCTTTTTGAAGACCTTGATCCTCTCCTCTCTGCTTTCATGCCCTCAACATCACATATGTGTCGCTTGGGTGACTTGAATCTCCATCTTTCTTCTACATACAACACTGCTCCTTTCTAGTCTTCATTCCTGCTCACTCTTACAAATTCTGACACCACCTTCTCACACTTTAGACTCCTCTCTTGACCTTATTCTTTCTACTATTCCTAACTCTGCCACAGTTACTGCTCTTCCAGTATAATGTTCTGATCATTCTCTTTTTTCCTTTTCTATTTCTCTGCCATCTCAATGTTACTCTACTTTTCTCCATCGTGATGTTTAACTCTTTAATTTTCCATCTTTTTAAACAGCCCTCATTTCAATTCTCCGCTCTATTTCTACATATTCTTCTCTCACGGCTGACTCTGACGCCTCTCTTCTGTCTGTGGGATGTTTTAACCCACTCGGCTCTGCCCTGCGGCATCACTGTGTGCTGGTGGCACCAGAATCAGCAAAATGGCCGCGAAAAACCAATGCCCGCCAAAACCTATGAAAAATTGTGCTTTGAAACCGCAAAAGATGGCTGCCAAATCTACTCTGCATGTAGTCAGTGGTGAAATGGAGACCTCACTGCTGAAAGCTGTCACTGGGCTGCCTACCAAGTAAAAATGGAAACTGCCTGAAAGGCAGTGCTTTATTGAAGGAAACACAGAAATTGTTCTTAAATCCCTTTTTCTTGGTTGCTGAAAATATAAAATACCAGACCAAAACACCACAACACATCCAATATCTTTGCTGGGTGTTACCCGTCACTTCATTTAAGGAATCTTTACGAACACAGAATGTCAGGAAAAGCAGAATCTATCATCAAAATATCCACAGTAAAAAGTGGACTTGCCTGTGAAAATCTGTCAAAATATGGGCGCAGTACCAGCGGCCGCCTGTGACTGTTTCAAAAGCCTGCATTTAAACTGTAAATTTGTACCATTAAGATCTAATGTCTTACATTAAGTAACCTGTTATCAAAAGTAATATAGGTTGCAACTATTCAGTCTCCATGATTTAGAGACTGGAATCAGAGTTCTAGCTGCTTGATTAAAAATTGCAAGTTTTATTTTAAAGAAAAATGTTATGAAGTGACAGTGAATTTAGCTGAACTCAGAGTCACCAAACCAGTTTTCCCTTGGCTGAAAGGATATGCAGATTGTAAGTGTCAACAGTGGCCTCTGCCAGAGGAAGAAGGCAGGGATTGCTCTTGAGCTACAAGATGGAGGCAGAGACAGACGTTTTTGTTGATTCACAATGCACAGAAAACATATTTCTAAAAAGACTGATAAAGGACTATGCGAATTTGTAAAAATAATGGAATTAGTAGCAGTGTTAATGTGATTTTTTTTGTGCACATTTTAAGAGGTGCCAGAAATCTGTGCGATGTTCAGGGAAGGCGCAGTGAAAATTCGGGATTTGTAGCAATTGTATTTATGTCAGAAGCATGACATTTCATATGATTATGGCCAGATATTATGCGCACATATGTACAAAATTGGGGATAAATCATCAACCATTTCAGTGAATTAAACCATTTTCAGTGTTTTACCTTATTCATTCAAAGCCAACTTTAAAACCATTTTTGACAAGTTTTCCAATCAATTCTGTTTGTCTCTGGTGTTTGCTGGGGGGAAATTGGGATTGATCTATTTTGTTGAATTCTGCATTCCTGAAACCTGTTCTCTCTCCTCTATTTCTTCATATTGCATATTGGGGGGATTGAGGGGTGTGCAGGGGGAAATATTAACTACATTGCCATTTGATTGAACACACACAAAAGTATATCTCTGTGCTGCATTATTTTTTTCATCATGATTAAAGAGATTGTTTAGTGTGACATCACCCCATTGGTGCTTATTGTATAACCATTAAAAATAGTGTGATATATATCTTGTGCAATATATAAATAAATATTTTTAGCTTTGCAAACCAGCCTGATTCCTGGTTCAGTGTGACCGGGGGGGGTGGGGAGGGAGGGTTAAAAGAGAGGGGTGTGATATAAGTGGTACATCGTTCAGAATAAAAGAACTTACAGACACAAATAAATAATTGAGGGTTTCAGTTGTGCATCCCACGCTAGGCATTGACTTGGGTGAAGTGCCGGTTTGAAATCACTTACATGTCTGATACTCTATCTGAGTCTTTTGATCTTCTTTATCCTTCTGTCACCTTTACTCCATCTCACAGGCCTTCACAGCACAGCCTTGAATGTCACCATCTCTTCCATCCAGTTGCCGTCCTCTTCCTCAGGCCGAGCAGCGCTGGCGTAAGTCTAGGACAGCAGCTGACTTGTCTTCTCTTCACTCCACATATGATGCTCTGCTTCTGTCTGCTAAGCAACAATATTTCCATTCTCTTTTTTCCTCACTTGCCTCTCGCCTGTGTCGTCCATTTCAAAACTTGATCTGCATCCTCTATCCTCCTTTCTCAGACCCTTCTTCATCCTGTTCCATCTCTGCACCTAATATTGCTAACCATTTCACTTCTAAAACCTCTTAACTTTGTTCTTCAATTTCTTCTGCTGTTTCCACTCCTCCTGCACCTTTGAGCTATTCGCTTCACTGCAATGTCTACTTTCTGCTGTCTTTCTGATGGTGATATTTCCTCTGCTATAGCTATAGCTCATCCTGCTTCTTCTTCCCTCTCCTCTTATCTTATCTTACCTGTCTATTCTATACTTCTGCCCTATCTCACTGTCCTTTTTAGTACTTCACTTTCCTCCTCTACTGTTCCCTCTTGCTTCAAACATGCTTCAATCCTTCCTATTTTATAAGAACACCATACTTGATCCTTCCCTACCTTCTAATTTCCACCCTATATCTCTTCTTCCTTTTCTCTCTAAGCTTATAGAGCACATTGCCTACACTCTACACTCATGTTTCTACTTTTATTAATGTATATTCTTTTCTACCTCCCTTTCAGTCGGGCTTTAGGCCATGCCACTCTACAGAAACCGCTCTTATATCTGTTACTAATACTCTTCTCTCTTCTAGTTATTCAAAACTTTCCTCATTCCTTGCTTTGCTCAATCTCGCTACTGCATTTGGTACAGACAATCACACTATCCTCTGTTCTTCTCTTACCGAATTGGGTTTCAGCGGTTCTGTCCTTAACTGGTTTCGCTCGTACCTCTCTGGGACCTGTTTCTCTGTTTCATTGGCTGGTCACTCATCCCCCATATTTCCTCTCTTACAAAGTGTTCCTCAAGGCTCGGTTCTTAGCCCTCTTCTTTTTTCTCTTTACACCTCTCCTTGTTCACTTGTCTCCCTGCGGTTCAATCCTGGATGTCTGCTTGCTAACTAGACCTCAATCCTTTGAAAACGGAGGTTCTTTTCTTCCCTTTTTCTCTCTTCTCCTCCCATTCCCTTTCTATTCCTGCCAGGGACGTCATTTAATGAAAATGCCAGGGGTAGCGGAATTGACATCACACGACCCTTGTCCTCCGATGACATCACAGGAAGTGATGTAATTTGACCCCACCAAGATGTGACATCACGGGAAGCAATGGAACACGACCTTTCACCCCTCAACAAAACAGGAAGTGTCATCACATAGCATTGTTTCTAAGTACACTACGAAAAATATGGTTACGCTCTCACTGTAAAGTGATATACATTTTATACAAGAGTGGATCACCATATGCATCGTTAATATCAGTGCAGTGCGTATAGGCTCATATTACCAAATCGCTGTGAATGCAAGCAGACGTCCAATGCTAAATGATAATGATGGGTTATTATATAGCACTTACGCTTAAGCCTTCATATAGAAAAAATGCACATAATATCAACCAGCCTGTGTTGGTACTCACTTATCAACCTCAGCAGGATGAAAGGCTGAGTTGACCTTGCTGGGAGTCAAACCTGCAGATCACACACACATTGCAGCAGCCAGCGCTCAATCCACTGAGCTATTTTACCAGCTATAGCTATCAGAAAAGCAGCCACTCCAGAAACAAAGAGCAACAAGCTGCTGGCCACAGCCCATGAGCCTAAATATATATATATTTTTTTGGGGGGTAGCAAGGGAGACCACAGGGGTAGCAAGGCAGGCCTCAGGGGTCGCAGTTGCAACCTTTGGTGATCCTTGAACGATGTCCATGATTCCTGATCTGCCCACAATCGTGGCGTCATCCTTGATTTTTCCTATCTCTTTTCTATCTCGCTCTTGTCGCTATCAACTGTTGAACATTAAAAAAGCTCGTCGGTTTAGCGCTACGAACCCTCAGGTATCTGAGCGCTTTATTATTACCCGCAATGTGTGGTGCTCATTTATCACCTCGAAAGGATGAAAGGCTGAGTTTGGCCCTGCCAGGATTCGAACCTGCTTTAGCAAGCTCTGCACAGATGTCAATGCGAGCGCTCTACTCGCTGTGCCACTTGCCCTCTACTAAACTACGCATCTCTTGACTGTTCTACTGCTCCTCTCTCCCCTTGGACTCCCTGTATCTCATCTTGACTCTCTCCGTTCTGGCTACCATTTCTCAATTTGAGAACTCTGCTCACTCTCTCCTTGTGACCATCACCTCCGCTCTGCACTCTCTGCACTGGTTTTCTTTTGAAAATCGTTTTCTTTTCAACTTTCTTTGTATTGTTTTTAAATGTCTCTATGGTCTTGCTCCTTCATACCTCTCTTCTCTAATTTCCTACTCTCCAGCCCGGTCCCTGCGTTTCCAATCACTCTTTCTCTTAACTCTTCCCGATGCTCCATGTGCCTCATCCTGTTTCTGTTCATTTACTCTTCTGGCTCCTGAGAATTGGAACTCTCTTCCTCTCTCATTTTGTTCCACGTCCTCTCTTCCCCTCTTTAAATCTCACCTAAAACCCACCTTCTATCTCATTGATCTATTGGTGTTCTGGTGTTCTGGTTTATCGCCTCATGTGTTTGTACCCTTAATTACTATGTTCAGCGATTAGGCGTCAAGCGCTATAAAATTCAATAGAATACAAATGTTAATATTCAGATAATCAGGATTTACACCACCCTACCAACACTCGTAATCCTGTGGTAAGACCAGAGGACTGAATGGAAATAATGGTAAACTAGCTTGATGGTAAATCAGCAGATTAACCACCCATTTACCACCAGACTCAGAATTAGGTGCTTTATGTTTAAATTCGATGTTGAAATACAGTTTTCTTTTCTAAATAAAAGCTGTTTTACCCCAGATCATGTTTGACTCTTTGTGGACTTCACTCGACTATAGGATGCTCTTTTATCTTCACTAATGTCTCATTACGTAGAGCCAATAAACATTGACGAGATATTAGAGCACCTTGCACGCTAACATGATATGACATAACATGGCAAAACATTAATCCAATGGAAGAATGGAGCCTTGCTCAATTTCCATTGAAGAATCATGTTTGGAATGAGGAGGAAGAGAATGATCAATATGCTTTTGAAAATGATCAAATATCCCATGATACCGTGGTGAAATTGATGACATGTTAGCAGTAACTAATGATGCTGCCAAGCTCCAGAATCCAGTATCTAGCCTCACCCATATAATTAGCATTGCTAAAAGCATAAACTTCATAGCCTTTTATCAAGATAACATTCCCTCCAACCCTGGGCTTCTGTGTTCTCCTTGTCTTTCTGCAACCTTGTAATCTGCCTATTACTGAGAGGAAAGTCACAGTCATGTCGTGGTTTCTGGAGCTGGGCTCCCAAGTCCAGTGTGAGAGCCGACTGAGTCCTGGAGAGTCAGTGGTGGGTGCTGCAACTGCTACATAAGGTTAAGTGGTTAAATTGTGTGCATCATTCCGAATCATGTTGCTTGGTCTTCGTGATACATTGCGCACTCTGATGCATGGCAGTATTTGGAAAAAGTCTAAGATGAGTCTGTGAGGAATTGACTTCAGCCCTGCAGGAGTACAGAGCGTGAGTAGAGGCTAAAGCACCTACTCATCACTCACACCTCCACAAACCTAGAGTGATGCTAATCAAGAAGGTAAAACAGGCAGTTAAGAGATGTACCCCCTTCACCTTTTGTTGTAACGTGTGCTGAGGGACGGCTATACTCTCAAGTTGGGTGTGAATGTGATTCAGTAGCAACCGAAACAGCAAAACAGTTCAAAATAAAGTAATGGCCAATAAAGGTTGTATATAACTATACATACTTTAATTAAATTAACAATAAGCAATAATAATTAAATAGAAAACACTACTAAACGTGCCTCTGTGGAAAGATTACAGAATATGCAAAATGTCAAGCTGTAGCACTCTGGGTAATGAGACAGTGGTAGAAAAGGCAATAACAACATCAATGTTACATTTTTTAATGTTTTTGAGTTGCCAAAAGGAATTAATGGACCCAGCCATGTTCTAGTGCCCAAAATTGACAGGGGGGCAGTTATCAGACAATAATACCGCTACAGTGTATTGTTGGTTTAAAAACTGTGAAACTGGCTTCTCTGTGATGTTCAGTGTTTTGATTCAGTTCTAAATGAGGCATTCATGGTAGTGCAGCAGCAAGCAAATGTCAAGGCTGGGCCGTACAGAAGGATGTTGAGGTTAGAATCATTACTCGAGCAATGCGGCTCAGGGAGATCACTAGGTTTGGTTCAACGGTTGAGGGTCAAGAGCTGACAGGCTGATGTCAGGATGCACAGGCAAGTCAGTTTGATGCTGTGCTTGATGGTTGCGGTTCGTGTGGAACACCATAGTTGGTTCGAGCATTGACTCGATCCGCGATGCAAAGGCTTCTGCTTCAAACAGCGGTGTGAGTTTTGTGGGTGCAGCAATATTTCTTTGTTCGAGATGAGGCAACAATGTATTTCAGATTGCACAAAGTGACAACAAGTGTTTGACTGAACAGGACAGCAGTTTGAAGTTCAGCACATGCCAAAGGCAGGTGTGATGGGTCCTGTTGGTATGAGCAGTGTCGAATGGGCTTGAATCATTGTACGCAGTGGTGTGTCGATGATACAGCAGGAATCCTATCTTTCTTGGCTCTCAATGGCTCCCAAACATGGGGGAGGCAGGCACATACCTACAGGGGTCCTTCAACATGGTGAGGTCCTGGGTAGCAGTGTGGCAAGCAGAGAGACAGGTCTTGCTCCATGACCAGGTCACCCCCAATGTGCCCTGAGGATAGTTAGGGGACCGACCTTGCCTCTGCCTTGGACTACCTCTCTTCACTTCACAACTGGAGGACTTTGTAAAGGACTGCTCTCCCAACAGGGTCCAAATGAGGACTTCAAGGGTTCAAGTCCAGAGATGATTCAAAGGAGGAGTGAGAGAGCCCTTCTTTTAAAGGCAAAGGTCCATGGATGATTGACAAAAGCAAGCCTGCTTTAAGAGTCCAATCCCTATTCTTGGAACAAGCGTCCTTTGCCTTCTGATATCACACCCAAAGTGCTTTGTGCTACATGAAGTGAAAGGAAAGAGAGGCAGAAATATACAAGATGGTTGAACCTTCCTCCAGCTATAAGGAGCTTCCTCTGTCTACACTAACCCTGCCCTCTGCCCTTGGCAACAGACTAAAAGGCCTGTTTGGTAGGCAACACTCTAATGCAAGCATACTCGTTTTGTGGATGGGGTGCCCTATGATGTCTGCTCCCAAGACAGCTTCCTGTGGAGTGATTGTCTCTTTGGAGAGGGTGTAACTTGCCTCACAAAGGAACAAAGAAAATCAATGCCCAGGGGTACAGTCTTGCTGTGAGAGCAGAGCAGTGTGGCTCAGAGGTCACACATAATTAAATTGATGTGTCTTGGATAATCATGAGAGCTACTAGCCACCATACCCTAAACTCAGGTATGGCTTGTATGTATAGTTTAACATGCCACCGGAATAGTATTCGTATAGTTATGTAGTTTTGGAACAGAGGTGCATATCTGAAATGCAGATCCTATGCTGCAGAGACTTGGCTGTCACTGCAAGAGGGTGCCTGTGAACCTTTAGCCTACTCTATGCCACTGGGGAGAAGGTGCTACAGATCAGGGTACTGACCAGTATAGCACTGGTGTACACTATGGTTTTGGCATGGAAATTATGAAGGGAAATCTGAAGAAATTTCCCTTCCTTAAATGGAAGGGCCCAAATCATTTTCTTAGTTAATACAGATAAAAAAATATTGCTTCTACACCCTTGGCTGATGGCAATTCCTCACATGCCCCCGGGCCAAAAAGTGTGGGACTCACTCTTTCAAGGGTCTGGCTCATCTTCAAGGTGAAAGTATCTGCTAAAGCCATCTGCACAGGAGTGGTGCAGCCCAGGGTTCTGTTGGAAGTCCATGCCCAAGCCCTGTAGGGCTATGGCCCAACGCAACAACTTGGGGCTTTCATCCTGCATAGCCATAAACCACCTCAGATCTCTGTCGTCTATTTCAAAGGTAATATAAGACTCAAATATGTAGGGTTTCACCTATTGAACCACCCAAGCTACCGCAAATGCCTCCTTTTCAATTGTGGCCCAGCTGCACTCCAGTTTGGGCGATCACCTACAAAGATACGCACAAGGTTGCTCTACCCCATCAGAGTTTAGCTGCGCTAACATTGTACCAATTCTGTACTTACAAGCATCTGTCTGTATGATGAACTCTTGCCCATAATCCGGGATCTTCAGAACTAGTGACTTTCTTTGGCATTTTCTTAGATGTCACATAATTGAGGGGAAGGATGAGTGTCACATACCCCTTGATGAAAGGCCTGTAATGACTGGCGAGGCCCAAGAAGGCCTTAAATGCCATATCATTGAGGGGCAGGGCGAGTATCCTGATCCTCTTTTGAAAGGAGTGTAGGGCGAGTATCCTGATCCTCTTTTGAAAGGAGTGTAGTAACTGGTGCGGCCCAAGAAAGCCCACACTTGTGACGGGGTAGTGGTGATTGCCTGGACTTTGGCCTGGAGCACCAGTTTCTTACCGCTACCTGCTTGGCGTCCTGCTTAAATAACGGTAGCCTGCAATATCTGGCACTTGGGAGAGCTCTGCATGGCTTGGTGTACCTATTTCAGGTGTGATAGATGGTCTTCCCATCTATGGCTAAAGACAGAAACATCATCAAAATAGGCAATGATGAAGTACTTTAACCCAGACAGGACCTGATTCATCATCCTCTTAAAGGTGGCAAAAGCATTTGCTAGCCAAAAAGGCATGACAGTCAATAGGTTGTGCCCTTCTGTAGTGGAAACTGCTGACCTCTTCTTTGCTTTTCCAGTTAGTCCAACCTACCAGTAACCCTACTGTGAAGCCGAAGGTACTCATGAACTACTCATGAGTTTGGCAGCGCCAAATCTCTCAATCAGCTCATTGGTACTGTGTATGGGGTGTGCAGATGCACACTGCCTGGTTGGCAGAATTGGGCCCCTGTAGACCACACAAAGGCAAACTTCAGTTTACCCACTACTGGAATTTTTAGGGACCAGTACCACAGGGCTAGCCCATGGGCTGTGGGTTGGCTCAATCACTCCAAAGTCCATCATCCCCAAAATCACCTCCTTGATGGTGTAATTTACCTTGTCTGACATACGAGAATTTGGATCTTCACCTGCTTACTCTCTCCAGTGTCAAAGTCATGGATACACCAAACAATTTTACCTTCGGTCAGTGAGAACAGACTTGCGTACTTGCCCAGAATCTGCTGGCAGTCCTACAATTGCTGTTTATTTTGGTCTGGGGAGCTCTGCACTCCCTCCAGAGACCCATCAGTGGACTCTGGATGCTTAAGATCTGGGAGGGGATCTTTTTTCTCCTCAGTCTTATTGTTTGCCACAAGAGCCATCACCAAGTTATCCCGGCGGTAGTAAAGCTTCAGCCGGTTGTCAAGAAAGACCTAGCATGACTCCCTTGGGGTCTTTGTATCAATGAGGTAGTCAACCTCACTGAATTATTTTAGTACCACATAGGCCCAGTCCATTTCTTGTGAAGGATGCTGGGCTTGACAGGCCTCATAATCCAGACCATCTCTCCTGGAGTATACTCTGTCACTATGGCCATTTGGTTATGGCAGTGCTTCATGAGCTCCTGGCTGGTCTTCAGATTCTGCGTGGTCTGTTCTCTGTACTTGGGCATTCTGGATGTGAGGGGAAGCACATAAACCAATATTTCGTGGAAAGGAGTTTGGAGATTGCCTTCCCCTCCTTTGCACACTATGCTTTGTAAACCTTTAAATGGATGAACGAACAGAAGCTTAAAGGGAGTGAACCCTACACCACTCCGTGGCACCTCCCAGTAGGCAAACAGAAGGCATGGCAGGAGAATAGCCCATCTTCTCCTTAGGTGCTCTTTCTAGGCCACCTATCATGCATTTCAGGATCGACAAGCCATTAGTCTTTCAGCTGTGAGTAACCCTACACTCATCCTATACTCATCCCACGCAAGCTTCATATATGCTGATATGAGGTGGTATGCGCTGTCAGAAATGGCTTCTTTGGGAGTCCTATATGAGAGAATATCACTATCAAAGGTTTCGCCACCAGTGGGGCATTGAGGCTTCTCAAGGGGACAGCCTCTGGGTATTGGTCTACCACAACCAAGATGTACTGGTTCCCTGCAGAGGTCTGAGGATCTAAAGGAACCACTATGTATATGCCTATTCTCTTGAAAGGCTGCCCAACCACTGGCAGTGGAATTGTGGATGTGTGGCAAATCTGACAGGGCCTCACAAACTTCTTGATTTTTACAGCCCTCTGGTGCCAATAAAAGTGGGCAGAAAACCAGTAAGCTGCCTTGACGAATCCTAAGTGACTGACCAAAGGAATGTTGTGAGCCAAATTCAATAGGAACGTATTGTGACATTGTGGCACCACCAACCTTCGGTTGGTCCCTTCCACAGGATTCTTGTGCTCACTGTACAGAACAACAGTTTCCATGGACACCTTGAACACCCCAGGGCTCATGCAGATCTGCCACAGTTGGACAGCCGCACTGCACCTGGAAAAGATTAGCCTGGCTGGGTCCTCCAGCTAAGGAAAACTCACTTAGCTCTGGCAGGCCCTTGGCCCTTGGCATCAGAGACTACTATGTCCTAAAGCCAGGTTCAGATTCTGTGCCTGTAGGCCACCCCAGGATCACTGGGTCTGGTGCCACCGCAGTAGGCTCCTTAGTGTCCACTAGGCCCTCTCCAGCAAGAAGAGGCACCTCTGTGGACTCAGAATCTGGAGTACAAAGCACAGGCATCGCTGGTCGTTAACCATCTTCAGATGGGAGCGCCCCTAGCCATATGGCTACGAGATTTGCTATCCACATTGCTTCCTTAGCCTTAGAGCTTCTGATTGTGGGAATTATTTCAGCATTGGGTCTGTCATTTCCAAACAGACAAGGAATTGCATCCTTCACATCGATAAAAAGCTGAGAGGCTTCAATCCTCCAGCTAAATTCTATGATAGCCAGCTGGAATCAGGGATGCTAGCAAATACCCTGACTAACCTGAGGGGACCAGGAAGAATCTGGTCCTCTCTTTGTCGAACAGCAGTGATTCTTGCAGTGGTATCAGGAAGTATTGGGGCTCTGTCACCATTTATAAACACATGGTCCAAATATATTACTGTGTTGGTGGGAACCAGCGCCTCGGTTGAAGATCTAGTGCCTATCCAACTAAGCAATATTAGGGTACAATCAGCCAGTCCCTGGCCTAGTGAGGCCCACACTGACTATTGCCTACTCATTCATGAGGGTAGCACTAGGGCCTCCTTGGGTCGATGCTTGCAAGCTGGATCACCTCTCCTATATGTCATCTCCCTATATAGAAAGCAGCCTCTTGGGGCTGTAGAGATGGGTGCCGCAGTGCCCTCAATCTTTATTTCTTTGAGTGCTGATGAACCATGTTTCTGGGATTTCACTTGGTACATTTGGGGACTTTTCTTGACAGAGGTGTGAGAGCCTGTGCTCTTTCCCTCCTTGTGTTTACTTTCCTCATTGCTTTCTTATCTGGCTTAGATGGGGTTGCCTGAGCCTTTTTCTGGACTTGAGTGATCACATACTTGTCCGAACCTTTTGTACGCTTCCTTGGGTCTGTGATACCATTGTCCACAAGATGCTAGTGTAACTCCATCTCACGATTCCTAAGGATTTTCTCACAAACAATCTAATTAGACATACCCTCAAATGCATCAACTTTGTTACACACCCATTGTGATATTTCAAAGATTGATGTGCAAACGCCTCAAAAGTTTTACCTACTTTTTGGTGAGCTTTTGAAAACTCCTCGGGTACTGCTCGGGGGTCTTGCAGAACATTCTGAAGCAGCCTTAATTTTCTTATAAATGGGCCCCTCAGTGAAGAATGCATGCTATCTCAGAGCCAGGCCATTTCTCATTGGAACTGTACATAATGGAAACACAAGAGTTCCATTCTCAGTATTCATAGTGGCCATATTTAAATGATCTTGTTATTCCACAATGGAAGTAATCCTTGTTGAATTCAGGCAGGCAAATGATACCTTTTATGATGGGGCAGTCAATCCTATAATGTATCATACTGCAACAAGGTTGTCCATGCTTGAATAAGACAACTACCTCCTCTGCAAGCTCAAAAAACTACAACTAAACTAGAACTAAAAAGAAGACAAGGATACTTGTAAACTGCTGGCATATTTCGATTGGGTTTAAATTCTTCTGTCACCTTACTTGATCTGTACTGACTCTTACTAATCCTTTATTGATGTCCCACATGAGCACCTTAATTGAGGATATGAATGAAGTACTCAAGAGAGCCCAAACATTTAACAGATCTCTAGTGGCACCTTTCACTTTCTCGCTACATAAATTAAACGAGACATCTAATTCACTCAAAAAGTATACCCTATAGAATATAAGCTGATCAACACATCTGTAGATGCCAAACACCAGTTTTTGTCATTAACATCTATGAAAATGGCAAAATCTTAATCCAAGCCAATCACCTTCCACCAAAGAGTTGAATCGTTGAAGAAAGTTATTTACTTTAAAAGAAAGAATAATTTCTTCTAAAGAAAAGCCTCCTTTTTGATAGATTGTATTATTCACTAACAAACCTGCTTTGCCTCTACCAACTCACAGCACCAACTAGAAGAGTATCTGTAAACCATACACCACTCAGATCCTTACTGGTGAAATGCGTCTACAGTATAAACTCCTCAATTAAACCAGTGGAACCACCTTCCCTTTCAAGAGAGCACACTCTCGATATTGTTTTATTGGCCTCCCCTTTAAATCTATTGAACTGCACCATTATTATGGACCAATCATTTCCTATTAAATGTAATCATTAAATATGTTGTTGATTTGAAATCGAAATGATTGCTAACAAGTGAAATTGAGCACCAAGAAACCTAACAAAATGGGTCTGAACACCTTCACCAATTTCCTTCAAATCCCGTACCACCGGAAATATTAATTTCTTCTCAGATCCTCACTCACCTTTGAGCCAGTGTCACCAAAGACCTGCATAATGCAGCCCGCTGACACTACACAGATATAAAACCTTCAGAAAAATAGACCATACAGTGATGAGTGGAGGCATCTGAAACAGCATGGTCCAATGCACAAGAGAATACCGGCCTCACAATCTGCATAATACAGAACCACAGAGATGAACTTGTGTGACTAAGGGCTATCAAAGCCTACCTTTAGACCTGAATCTCAAACAAAAATTCACCCAAAAAATGTTTGTATTCTATGAAGACATATTAACAGTGCAGCCAATTATCATTACTCAGGCTTTATCGCAACTCCTGTGATCATCTAATGTATTTTTCGCAAGATAAAATATCCACCATGAGGTCCAAATTCACCACATTCATTGATATCCCATATATACAAATTAGAACCTCACATGGTTCCCATGTTTAATTTTTTCACTCCATCCCAGTAATCAGTAAGATTTTACACTCTTAAAAGCTGCCTCATTCAGCAATATTTACAGTGCCAAAGTGCTTTAACACATCAACTGGTATAATTCCTCAAAAGTTAAAATAAGCAATAATTACACCATTTCAGAATAAACCACATATTTATCATATATTACTGACAAACTACCACTCCATTTTGGCCCCTAGTTCAATTACTAAAATACTGAAATGTGTGGTTACGTCACAAATGTCACTCCAGCTAGAATCCATTTTCTTACTCAAAGGCTGCTAGTCTAGTTTCCACCCAAACCGTGGGACTATATACACCTTGCTAGCTGCTAGTGGAGTGCTGATCATTCCTCATCTGACCTCCTCCTAATAGACTTAGCTACCACATTTGAAACTGCTGATCATATAGTACTATTATGCAACATGGAAATGTTTGAAGGTCTAGGAGGTAACGACCTCACCTCGTTCAGGTCACTTCATGACAATCAAACCCTCCAGGTCAAACTAGGTGCTCTCCTGTCCACACCACAAATATATAATATTACAGGTTGCATTTTAACATTTACATGGCTCCTTTGGCCTACGTCATTAATTCCCACAAAATTGTTTTATAGATGTACGCAGATGATTACCAGCCTCAAACCATTCCTTCCACCCCTTCCTATCTGAGGGAATACAGAATCAGTCTAGAGTAAGGACCCAACAGAAATGTCAGAAGGATATGCCACAGGAGAGTACCTCCAGGCTAAAAAAAAGAAACACAGTGTGAAGGCTTCTACAGGTAGTGGAGGACACCAACACATCTAGGAACAATGGGGTATCGGGGATACATTGGAGACTCCTAGGAAAGCCAGTGCACCTAGGCAGCAGTGGCTATCTTTGGAAGAAAGATGTTAAGAAATTGTCACAGGTTTTTACATGGGGTCAAGCAGGATGTCAAGACCATACACAAGTGTTTAGTATCTTTTTTGTAGACTGTTACGAGAACTTTGACAACTCAAAATAAAACAGGATCTTCCCAAAAAAGCAAAAGGGCTGTATGATTGTCTCTTCAGTCGGGGATGTGTTCCTTGCCCTCAGAAACCTCCTGTTCTCCAATGACTCTTCTGTGGTTGCCAGTATATTGATTTTCCTGGCTCCAGAAGCAAGTGTCCTAGTTCATACAGTTCAATAGGGGCACCTCACCCCTTCTGAAATTGCTGGTTTTAGGATGACTCAAACCGTTCTAATGTGTGGTCTGAACTGGTGGCTGGCTTTTCTGGTGTCCTGTGCCCTCAGATTCAAGCAATGATAAAGTCTTGTGAGCAGGCAGTTCAGTGGACATCGCCAACAGAGGGGTCTCTGGCATCTGCCTAGGTTATCCTCTGATGTTTCCTTCCTTGCCTCGCTAAACTGAAAATCATTTCTCAGACTCGAGCTTGTGCCTCCTCCACTGACTGGGCTGGCCTAGAGCTGACCGGGTCAGTCGGAACCTGTCTGTTCTGATTAGGTAGATGTCACTTCTCTCTCTCCTTCTGTTCCGTTTTTTGGATACCATATGTTCCCGTTTTAGTTTTCTTTTTTCCTTCTGATGTTGTTCCCCCAGTTCACTCCTTTTGTTCTCCTGCCATCTCCACCTTACGATGCTCTCTCTTCTGTCTCTTCAATGTCTGTCTCTTCCACTGATGCAGCTTCCTCTGTATCACTAGCTCCACCCCTCCCCTTGTTCCCTGACTCTAACCACACCCTCTTTACTTCTACTCCCCTATCCTGATGTTATCTTCTCCTCTCTACCACCTCCTACCACATTGTATCTTGCTCCTTTAAATCACACCTCCCCACCTTCTCTGTTACACGCTAAATTGTTATCATCCCTTCTCTGATTACCACCTAAACCCGTCTTCTCGCACCCTCTGATTTCACCACCTCCTCCTCACCTTCTAAATTACTATCACCTGTTTCTACTCACTCTCATCCCCTGGTACTACTTTCTTCTTGACAATCTTATGTCGTACCACCTCTTCCTGCTCTCTCGCTACTCTTCTCCACGCTCCAGTCTCTTCCATTGATCTCCAGTATCCATCCCTTCACCAAATATGAGCCTCCTGCTCCTACAACCCACATTGGCTGACTTCATTTGGGTGCTTTTACATTGTGTTCACTCCCACACCTGGATGGGACTTTGAGAGATGGTCTACACCTGTGGCTGGTATCCTTGGCAGCACTGTGATTAGCTGTGCTCCCTGTGTGCACACCTTAGGCTCCTCTGGTTCAAGTGTTGGGACAACTATATTATTGGCTAATTCACCATTTAATCATTCTCCCCTGACCCTCCATGGTGCTGCCTGTGCTGTGCTGATGTTTCCTGCATGTGATTTATTGGCTGTGGACACACTAGCTAAGCTTGTGGAGTGCTTCATTTTACTGAGCATGTGGAGAAACACCCTCAGGGACTTCCTATCTTTCCCTACTCTAAGAAAGGTTAGTGTTCTAATGGCAATTTGGATAGTGCCTTGCGCTTGCTCTATGTTATTTAGGCTAGATCAGTCACTCAGTCACACCCACTCAGTTATTGTCCTCTTGACATGGTTTTTATTATTTCTACCACCAGAACCTTCCCTCCTCCCCCAGGTGAGTGCCCAGGACTCTCCCAGCAGGGGCTGTGGTAGGAGTAGGGGTAGAGAAAAGCATATACCCACCCATGTGCATCAGTAGGCAACAACCCCTGCAGTAGACGGCTAATCTCGTTCATCGGTCCAGGAGGGGTTTACCAATGTCACATATATTTTTATTGATATACACCATCCAGCAACCTTTGGTATGTATATTAAAAGAGATGTACCATATATAACACATCAATACACACTGCATTAATATAGCTGTCGAATTCTTTAAAGAGCATGTTCAAATACTTTTCACAGAACACTCAGTAATGAACACTCAATGAATGCTTCTCATGCTCTCATGTAAAATAGTTAATCTTTTAATCATGAGAAATAATGTTATGTTATCTTACTTTGCATTAATATAGCGCCTTATGTACCATTGGTATGATCCCAAGGCACTGGTAGGTTGAACGCCCTCGGGAACTGTAGTTGAAGTCAGTAGAGAGAGAGAGAGAGTCATAAGGTGCGTGTGATATGTGTGCAGCAGGTGTGGCATTCGTGTGATAGCTGCTTCTTAGCAGTATGTGTGGTGGTTGGGAGATCAAGAGTATGTGTTTGTTCTGGCAGGTTGTTATCCAGACCGATTCTTGCTGTGCTAGGCCTGAGGAGAAAACCTAGGCTGGCGGGTGTGTAGCCAGCTCTGTTTAATTAGGATGATGGGGAGTATGTGTCATAGTATCGCTGTGTTCTAATTGAGTGGTGGTGTAAAGAAGAGAGTAAGTGTGGAGATGTGATATGGTGGTTTACATTAGGTGCTTGAGATCGAGCACACTCCAATAGTGCCATGCACTCCAACCGTTCCATGCACTCCAAACCATTCCATGCACTCCAAACCGTTTTATGCACTTCAAACGTTTTATGCACTCAGATCATTCCATGCACTCTAACCATTTTTTGTACAGTGTCCATTCCGTGCCCTCTATCTGTTCCGTGCATTCCATCCGTTGCATGTACTCGCTCAGTTCTATGCAAACTATCAGTTCAATCAGTTCTATCTATTCCTTCTGATCCATGCACTAAGCGATAAGAAATAAGCGATAAAGAAACATTGCTATTATTTTTGTCAATATGCACAGCACACTTAAAATGCAAAAAGTAATTAATGAAAAAGCTGATATCATTGTCATTTCCTCTACTTATAATCAAGACTAAGACTAATCAACATTCTCCAAGAATTCATAGTCACCATAAAAACCAACTACCTGCCTCACTAGGTCGTGATAGGCGACCTCACAAATCATGCTAGACAATCTTCATAGAAGCACCTGTCTCACCAAATTATGATAGGCAAACTCATAGAAGCACCTCCCTCCATCAATACCTCAATTTCTTTCTCAATGCGATATCAATGAAGGTTAAAAGGCCTCTCATACTCACTAACAGTAGAAGTTAGGGAGATGAGAGCTGGAGAAGACTGCATGCCTGAAGCAATTTATACAATCCAGGAAAAAAGGCCAAAAATTGCCAACAAATTGGCAAGAAGTATCAAAAGCCACCTATCAGAGCACCATCAAAAAAGCATACAAAATAGGAATAAAAGCTTCAAAAATAATTAAATGTCAATTGGGATTAATGGTGCCAGCAAGTAGCCAATCAAGAATGAGGTCTCCTCTTAGATGGTGAGCAGAATTGCCTTGGGGAAGAAAAGCAAAATAATTCCCCATACAGCTCAAGCAATATCAAAGGTCATTCGGCAAAGTCCATTGGGGACTCAAATTGCCTCAGAACAGCTACAAATTTAGCTTAGTGGTTTTAAAATCCAGCAAGGAAAAATTGAATGACTTGGCACTTCCCTTCTGGAAGGCCTCTGCTTCTCATTCCTCCAGCCGTTTCTCTGACTCCTCATCTGTCCTCCTGATAGCTCCTCCTCTGAGACTTGCTCTGTAGCAGTAGTATGCAAGGTCTGTTTAGGTCATCCAACAATCTAAAGCTGTCTAAGCAAAGGGGAGGGGAGAGAGTCTTGCTCGATAGCAGTGGTATCAGCAAACAGCAATGTAAACTAAAGCAAGGTCAGTTAGCACATCCCTATCCTTCAGCAGCTTAAAGCTGTTGTGGGAGGACTGTGGTCTTTCCGGGGTTTTGTAGTTCCTTTGCATTGTTACCTCTTTATTATTATTTATTGGAACACTTGCCATTCATCCCAGAAAAGCCTGAGCCTGGAGATCAGTGAAGGGCTTTGTTCATAGAAAAAGACGATAGTGTTCCAGCTTCAAGGTCACAAGCGTTCATCCCAGATTCTCGCATAAGAACACTGTTGTCATTCAATTTAACATTGTTAAGGCTGATCTTATAGCTCGCATTTGACTAAATATAAAAGCATTTGAATCGAGGCTGGGCTATGGCTCACATATGCCACTTTAAGCATGGCCTAGGCATGGTTAGACATGAAATTACATGCCGCTCTACTCTCACTACCAATCCCTCCTTCCTCAATCCTCCCACTAGTTATTTTCCCCTCCGATATTTCACTCCTCCTAAACACCACCCCTGTATGTAACCACTCCTCCCATTCCACTTACTGTTCTGCTTCTCTATTACTCTCCTCCTTCACCCTACTACTTGCTTTGTCCGATGACATCTCTCATCCTTGCAATACTACCCTCCTCCTTTCACAACTACACTGCTCCCCGACTAATAGACTCCTTCTCTCATTACTATATTTCTCCCTCCAACTACACAAATACTTTTCTTTCGGCCAGTATCAGTAACTCACATTCATTCCTTACACTAACTTCTTCTACTCACATGCCACACAAACACACAGACTCAAAATGCTGATCTGCTATCACTCCTAAACCAATCCATCACCTACTACAAATATCTCCTACGCAAGCCGCTGCTCCTTCCTTCCTCTTTCTGGTCTCTATGTTATCCTCTACCTCTGAAATCACCCAGTAAATCCACAGTTCCTGCTTCCTGTTCCTCCCCTACATAAACCCTCCTCCTTTTGGATTGTTCACTCCCGTACCCAATCTGGTCTGCTCTCCTCTATGAGCATGGGAAAGTTTGTAAAGGGGTCTTAGCCGTGTGGTGTCACGTGCCGGGGAATGGGCGGTCACGTGACACTGCCACGACACATACGAGAAAAGGACAAATAAACAAAACCCCGGAACTGACGTAATAACGGCAGTCAGGGCGTGTGAGTGAAAACGAACCGTCATGCATTTTCTTTTCCTGCGCTGCCACGCGCTCCTGACTAAAATTCTTTTTGAACAAACATCCGAGTGCTGACAAGTTTAAAACATCACAAACAGCACCCGCTGTCTCTGTACGGCCTTACTGTATAATATCCATGGTGGCATACCAGGGTTAATGCCGCACTTCATGCCCCAGGTTTTCAGCAATAAGGTACAATGGAAAAAGGCTTTTTTCATTAATTAATTTAGTGGTATAAAAGGGCGGGTTTTCTGCATGTGCTCCCACAAGTGCTTTTTTCCGGCACTGCACCATCTCTTTGACTGTTGCGCAGGCTTGTATATTTTTCTGGCAGTTCTCTCTCTCTTTCCCGCCCATCAGGCTGCTTAGCGCTGGCTGTCCCAGACCTTACAGTAATTCTGAGGCTCTGGAGGGTTTCAGTTTCTTGAGCGGGCTGTTTTTGGACCTTTTGTTCTTCTGATGTTTTGTGTCCACTTTGCTGATTATCTTGAACAGCTTCTGATCTGAAAACACAATAAAAACACTGGCAAGCATTTTGGTAAAGAGGCCTGCTTGGCGATACAGTTCTGCAGAGACACATACTGGCACAGAGGGAAGGGACTCCCTTCTGCACCCCCACCTCCCAAAACAAGGGATTCTCCATCCCTAGACACAAGATACAAAACGTGGCTTTGTCACAAGTGCTTTATTTCGGACTCCTCGAGCTTCTAAGCCCTCAACCGGGGATCGGCATGTGTTGTATGCCATCATACTGTTCCCAAGGTGAGTGTGTTGCCGCTAAGCTAACCACTTCTGATATTGCTGGCTTTAGGATGACCCAAACCGTTCTAATTCTTGGTCTGAACTAATCACTGGCTTTCCGGTGTCCTGTACCCTGGGATTCAAGCAATGATAAGTTCTTGTGAGCAGGCAGTTCAGTGGGCATAGCCAACAGAAGGGCCTCTGGCATCTGCCTAGGCAATTCTCTGATGTTTCTTTCCTTGCCTCTCTAAACTCACAATCATTTCCCAGATTCGAGCTTGTGCCTCCTCCCACTGTCTGGGCTGGCCTAGAGCTGACCGGGTCAGCCAG
Source organism: Ambystoma mexicanum (assembly GCF_040938575.1). NCBI lineage: Eukaryota > Metazoa > Chordata > Amphibia > Caudata > Ambystomatidae > Ambystoma > Ambystoma mexicanum. The sequence continues at coordinate 304,101,373 of NC_090923.1, read as the reverse complement.
AACTTGTCTGTTCTGACTAGCTAGATGTAGCTTCTCTCTCTACTTCTGGTCCTTTTTCTGGATGCCTGATGTTCCTGTTTTCGTTTTCGTTTTTCCTCCTGAGGTTGTTGTGCAGTTTTCTCCAAACCACCTTTTGATCTACTGTCATCTCCATCTTACGATGCTCTCGCTTCAGTCTCTTCAATGTCTGTCTCTTCCACTAATGTTCCTTCTTCTGTATCACTATCTCCACACCTCCCCTTGAACCCTGACTCTAACTACATCCTCTTGACTTCCACTCCCCTAACCTGATGTTATCTTTTCCTCTCTACCACCTCCTACCACCTTCTATCATTCTCCTTTAAATATCACCTCCTCTGCCTTCTCTCTTTCACGCTATGCTGTTATCACCTCTTCTCCGATTACCACCTATACCTGTCTTCTGGCACCCTCTGATTTCACCACCTCCTCCTCACCTTCTAAATTATGACCACCTCTTTCTACTCACTGTCATCCCATGATGGTACTACTTCATCCTTGACAATCTTAGGTCTTACCACCTCTTCCTGCTCTTTACTCCTGCCACCTCCCTACTCTTCTCCATCGCTCCAGTCTCTTCCAGTGATCTCAAGTCTCAAGCCTTTCAGCAAATATGAGCCTCTTGCTTCTACAACACACAGTGTCTGACTTCATTTGGGTGCTTTTACATTGTGTTCACTCCCAAGAATGGATGGGACTTCGAGAGAGGGTCTACACCGTTGGCTGGTAACCTTGGCAGGGCTGCGATTAGCTCTTCTTCCTATGAGCACCTTATACTCCTTTTGTTCAAGCGTTGGACCACCTATATAATTGGCCTATTCACCATTTAATCATTATCCCCTGACAAGGGCGATCCCCTGGTTTGTCATGCTGGCACTACTCAAGAGTCTGAGGTGCAGCACTATTATTGTCCCCTGCCAGGTTAAAGGTGCCAAGGTAGGGTGATCAGGAAATGCTCCCCATACCACCCCAAGGCTCAACATCCACTGGCTCAGTTTGGCACCTGGCCCCCATAATCACCACCTTGCAGGTCCCCAAAACAAGGAAGGGGCTACAACATATATCTGCTCAATTTCATCGACTTCTCCACCAGAACCTGACCTGGTAGGACTTCTGCCTGGGACTTTCCTGGGATGTAGACTAATGTCTCTCACGCGCTGTTGCCGCCAATCTTTTCCAGGATACCATTCCTGAGGTTATCAAAGTAAGTTCCTTCATCATCGTTGAGGACTTGATACGCCAATAGCGGTGTAAATCACCAATAGCGGGGTGATGTTGTGGGGCCAGCAGGTCTCCAGCCATCAGACCGCCTCCACCATTCTGTGAAGTTTTAAAGAATAACCCACAATCCCCTCTTTCTACATATTTGTATAGGAAGGACTTGGCTCGGATGGGCGTTCTGCTTTGTGGGTGTCCTAAGAGGGACAGCTGCCCCATTACTAACTTGTTCAGGAAAACGGCCAGGAGTTGGGTTTCCTCCTCGTCTTCCAAGAGCTAAAACTCCTGCACCACCCTACATTCTGGTGGTGCCTGGCTGTCAGCGTCCAAAACAGTGGGAAGTTAGATTTAGTCCCAGCCCAAACCTGGAGAAAATCCACTTGGGCAGTGACTGCAATATGTTACCATTCATCATAGCAGGACTGCCTGGGGCTTCCTTCTGATACAAAAATTGATAATTGGGGGGTTTGGTGTCTGTTCTAACTTCCCACTGTTTTGGACGCTGACAAGCTAACAAATACATGTATTGCATTTCATCAAATGACCTAAATAAAACATCTGACCATCATCTGAAGCCAATGATAAAGTGCAAATGAAATATCAATAAGTGTAGAAAGTCTCTCTCCTCCTTTCACAGTGTGCTGTCCAATATTGGCAAAAGGTACCTCAGATAAAGTAATCATAAAGTCTTGTGATCAAAAGGTTTCAAAGCCTAAATCAAGGAACAAAAAAAGTTCTGTCACTGACTTCCTCTCATATAAAAACATGATGTCAGAGGTAAAGCAGGAGTCACAGACACTCACCTAACATTCATTCGTCCACATCTACCCAACTTTTAAACTGTTGTGAAACGTAGCTCTTGAATATGGCATCCAATGTCACGTGATCAAAACTGCTATAAAGGTAGAATAGATGCTTACAATGATAGTCCCCTTCATGCCTTTCTGCCATATCAACGTATAATAACATTTAAATGATTAAGAGCCATAATAATCACCATCATTTCTACTCTAACATTTCTTGAACTGTATCAGCTGACACTGTAGCCAAAAAACAAACTACCCCCCAAACTCAGCTCTCAGAGGGTAGGAGCAAATATAGTACAATACCAGGAATCCTTCCCATGGTAGTGATCAGACCCGCTAAACATAATTTGTTAGTACCATCCTCAAAATCATAACAAAATACTCAAATGTAATCCAGTAAATATAAAATATACCACAGTGCACCCCAATTCACCCTAAAGTATAAAGTAAAAAACTCAATTTCCCATATACCATACTTATTGTGTCTAAATAGTCGTGGGAGGATAGCTCAGCAGCAACATGCTCGCCTTGGAAGCAAGACGACATGAAGTCATACAGGTTTGATCCCTGTGTCCGCGCTTACAAACCTCTGGGTATTAAGAACGTTATAAATAACCTATCATATTAAGTCATAAATCTTCAATTCAGTGAATTACAAAGTATTATTTTGCCTCCTCTTCTAAGCAACCAACAAGCACAATTTACTTTAAACAAAATCTCAGCGCAAGTGCGTGCACACTGCATGTTAAAAATTGCTTTCTCTAATTTGCCTTATTCTCAAATCTAATGGGTCTAGCACGGTCCATCTCTAATTATAGGAGTTGTTCACTCTTCACATTTTGGAAAGGTCAGGAACCTGAGCCCACATAGTGACATACTGAGAAAAATTAATTTAACACATGATTTACATTTAATGTTCATACATCGACAGAGCAATCTGTTCCTATTTACATTATGAGAAACAGTTCAAACATAATGCCTCATTCACCCATTTAGGGGGCACTGTATGCAATCGATGAATCCAATATGCCTCTCTTTGAAGCAACTTCTGTTCTACATTGCCACCTGTGTAATGCATTTTAACTTTCTCCAATACAACAATTTGTAACTGTGCTGCCTAGTGTCTCTGTTGTATAACATGTCACACAACAGGTACATTCATATTGCCAGTTTTAACATTACTTTTTTGTTTTTTTCAAACAAACTTTCACTTTATGGGTTGTCATCCCTACATACATAATATCCTACAAGAACAGCGGATATCGTAAATTACATTATTGGTGGCACAACTTGCGTAATGCCACATGTAAATCTTTTCACCTTTATGTGGATGATAAATATACTTGCCTTTGATTACATTGTTACAATTTCCACTTATTAAGCAAGGATAGGTCCCTGTCCTTAAGATTTCATTCGATCTTGTTGGAGCTACATATGCTCTAACTAGCATGTGAAGTAACTTCTGTTTATCATTATAGGCAAATATAGGCACTTTAGGGAAATGTTTATCAGTAACTCATCATCCTCAAACAACTTCCAAGGTATTTTGATGAGGTTTCTTATGGAGCTACTTTGACTAGAAACATTCATTGCAGGTGTTATGCCTGAGTCTCGTTTAGCAAATGTTCCTGTTAACAACTCGTCTCTTGGTACAGATAATGATTTAACTTTAGCTTTAATTATTACATCAATAGCATAACCTCTCTCCAAGAATCTCCTTTTGCTCTTCATTGCTTCCTCGTCTACTAGGAGTGGGTCAGATACTATTTTTTTAATTAAAGAAACTGCAAGTACAGGAGACTTTTTAAAACATGCAGGGATTGAAAGCTTGCAGCGTGCAAGATGTTGTTCCTGTCTATAGGTTTACAACAAATAGTGGTAGGTAAATTGTTATCCTGCCCATGTATTAAAACATCAGAATAATGTAAGCATTCATTATACACCTCTAGTGTGAATTTAATCCAAGCATGCTATGTATTAAAAAAAAAAACAAATTCTTGAAACTCATTCATTGTCTCTGCCCAAAACCCAAATACACCATCGATATATATTGGGGCCGCAGTTTCAATTTATTTAACCACATCACATTTCTCACTCAACATGTGGGTAGTTTAAAAGGGAATCATAAATGCATTTTCACAGCTGGGGGCCATTGGTGCCCCCATTGATGACCCTGATGTCTGGAAAAATATATATAATCAAATTTGAAATAGTTATTATATAGTACTACATTAAGTAACTGTAAGACAAACACTATGTACTTGTAATTGATCTTCTTTCAAAATGAGGCTTTCAACAACCTCGATTCTTTGAAAGTGCGGAATCAGTTGTAGATGCTCGGTACAGCGGATGGAAAAATAATGTCAGTAGTAGGGACCGTTGGAGACACATCTTCTAGAACTTTCAAGAAATGTTTTGTATCTTTTATGTATGATTCTGACCTTTCTACAATCGGCTGTACAAATAATCAATCTATTGCTCCAGTAGCCCATTGATACTTGCCACTATGGGGCGTCCTGGAGGTACTTATGGATCTCAGGAAGTATGTAAAAAAAGGATAAATAAAGGGTGATTATTAAAGCAAAATTTCTTAGGTTTTTCAGAAATCCATTCTTTTTCACAAGCATCTTTCAATATCTTGTCAATAGCAATCTTAAATTCATTGTCAGGATCAGAGTTCAACTGTAAATAATTAAATCCATCATGTAACTGTCTATTGGACTCATTCATATAGTCTTCCCTGGTCACAATGACGAGTGCACCACCTTTATCTGTGCGTTTGTTCACTATCGTTGGACCCGCAAATAAATCTTTAATGACTGTAATCTAATTTCTTGACAAATTCCTCCTACATTTCACATAAGACAAATGTCTGCATATCTTGTATGACCAATTACCCAAATATGTCAGCTGATGCGGGTTGCAAATTTGTGTTCTCTTGTTTCATTAAATATTTATTTGCTGATCTAACGATAGTGATCAAACCCACAGACAAATGTAGTGCACTTGTCATAATGAACAGGGAAGACTAAATAGTGAAATGGACAGTTACAAGATTGACAGATATTTACAACTGAACTATGATCCTACCAATGAATTAACAACTGCTATTAACAAGGTATTGAAAGAAGCTTGTGAAAAAGAATGGATTTCTGAAAAAAACGAAGAGATTTCTCTTTAATAGTCAAAGGAACAGCATGAAATCTGTCATGGAACTTAACCTAGCCCTATGGGGACAGAAATGGCACAGGCCATTTTCAGGAGCGTTACATGAGTATCTCTGCAACAGGAAGGCGACCCAGGCTCAGTAGATCAAGAGGGGAAATGTGTTAAGAGTAAGGACTGGTCTACTGTAAGGGTGGTCATTGAAAAGGCCAGAAGATGATCAGGATGAAGAATCGGGTGGGAGTCTGGTACACGGAAGTGACATCATGAGACAGGGTCCAGTGGCCATGGGTAAGGCTTGTAGTAAGCCAATCAGCTTTTCCCAGCTACAAGTGTCTACGCACCTCAGTATATCCTTCCTTAGACTTGTAACCTGAACCAAAAAAAAAAGTATAACAATTGTCTGACGGGGAGACCTGGAAATAATGAGTTGTGATGCCAAGTCATGGGGCCTCATTACGATCTGGCAGTAACCCACTAATGCGACGGGTGAGATACCCCCGGACTTGCAACACTTTACCGGTGCCTGATATCCCAGTGCCGCTGGGACAAGTCCCGGTGGCCCGGGATGTCAGGAGCTGGAAAATGTTGTTCCTTATTCCCATGGAGTCGGATAGGACTCCATGGGAGTGGGGAGAAGGAAACACCGGCACAATTGCTTCGGTGAAAATCCTGCAGGTGGGTGCCATTGCGCCCGGCAGGTCAGACCTGTCGGGCACGACGGCCCCCGTCCACAGAGTTGTAATGTGGAGGTCCAGAAAAGGGTGCCGGTATGGTGCGACCAGCACTCTTATTTGCGGACCGCCACGCTTGTAATGAGGCCTATGGTATCTTATTTGGAAGGGCTGAGTCAGAATAATGCATCCTGGATATAGGGAAGCCAGTTGCATTTGGCTGTTTTTATTAGCATCTGCCTCCTTTGAGCGTTATCTGAACTATGTTCATAAGTCCGTTAGCAGGAGTGACAGAGTCAAGCAGGTCCAAATCGCTTCCCCATCAGAGAGGATTTTATCTGGTAGCATCACGTTCAAGGCTTTTTCCACTTGTCCCATTTTCATGTGTTTATATGGCAGAGAGGAGGGGCAGATCGTAAACCCACGATTCTGTTGCCTCTTCCTATCCACTATACAAATACTTCTGTATTTGCACCGGCATTGATTTTTATGCTGCTGCAAATGCTGTGGATTCCTATGGAGTCCGCCGGCTTTTTACTCCAGCAATACATTTCTAAGGATGGATAAAAGATGAGCTTTTGTGTCAGCATCAGAATCAAGCAAGGAAAATTCTAGAAAGGGACTGAAATGACCCAGTTTTGGCATTGAGCGTTCCTGAGCAGACGCATGGGGAGGCCTAGTTATTTGCCTGCATCCGTGAGCCCATCCTGTTTGTGAATACAGGATTCCCTTGCAAATATGAAGACCTGCTCAGCCATCTGCATTACTTACTGGGCATATGACGGTGTAGTTGTATGATGCACACATTCAGAGGTGCTTTTGAGAATTCACAATCACGCCTCTATCCACATTTCGACAATTCCGTGAAAGCAAGTGCATGCATTATTGTAAACACACTCTTTTAAGGGCATTTTCACAAATGTATATGCATGGCAGAAAACACTGACATGTTATGTTATGTTAGTGATTCTTATAAAGCGCGCGGTCGCCCGAACGCGTCATGGCGCTTGGAGAGATGGAGACAGCCCCATGGGAATCAAAATAGGTACGTTTCAAGCCGCCGTCTAAACTCCAGATAGTTAGGGGTTTTCTTTATGATAAGTGAGAGATTATTCCACAGACCTGCTGCGGCAAGAGAGAAGGCCCGGCCGCCAACCGGGTCTCTGTTGTGCTTTTGAACAACCAATTGTTTGGAGGTGGCTGAGCGAAGGTGACGAGTAGGATGATAGCACTTGGCTTGAAGGTATTCTGCACCCTGACCATGAATGGCACGGTGTACAATACACAAGGTCTTAAATTCAACCGTTGAGCCACAGGAAACCAGTGCAGGTTCCATAACGCAGGGGAGATGTGCGCTCCAAAAGGGGAACCTGTGGCATCCCTTGCGGACAAATTTTGCAGCCGCTGGAAAGCCTGCAGATTCCATAGGAATTCAATGAAGTTTCAACAATATCACAATCATATGCTGGCAGAAATGCATCTGCATTTGACAGGCGGATTGGCCGTGGTCGGTATTTACATTTCGTTCCATGTATCTGTTCCGTCTGCCATATGCATTAAAATCCCACAGTGTGTTCAATTCCTTGTAAAAGTATGTGCAAACCTTTTACGCATGATTTTTACAACTCATTTATGACTCTGGCAGATGGAATAATGAGGCTGTGCTTGTTTTTAGATTATGGGGGTAGGCTATAAAGCCCTCTAAGTAAACCGGTCTGCCATGCGAGGGCAAATGTAACCCTAAGTAGCTACATTCTAAACATAGGGCACTTGCTACTGCCAGCCATGTGTAGGCAGTCACATCTTATCCCAATGATCAGCAGTGACGTAACTGGCTGCGCGCAATCGTTTTAGGATAAAGAGAAAATGTCTTGCGGAAGGGTGCTACCTACAATGGCTTTTACCGGTTGTTACAAACAGTAATGTCTGATGGTAAACCTGATTTCCACTATTACTGCCCCAGGGTGACTTGCTCATAAATTGATCGTCTTTTAGTGCTTTTGCTCGTTGGTGAGGCAAGATTTTTCTCTATCTCTTTTTATACAGAATCGGCCATTGGTTTCGTAAATGGCCCATGTTGCCCTGTCAACATCTGAGACATATGATCACTCACTGATGTAAATTAATGGTTTGATTGCAGTTTATTCTAACTATACTACAGTGCAAATCATGAAAGTAGTGCATACGAATGCCACTGGCTTGATATATAGTTTTCAATTATGAATTCTTGAATGCTGTATTACCGTGACCTTTTCAGTATTCTGTAGTTTGACTGCAGGCTGATCTAGTCTTCGATCAATTTACAGCTTTTCTGATCTACAATAAAGGAGGATGCTAGGGTCAATTTCAGAAAAGCAGATTGCTAAATAGAACATCAGCTGGCCCGTAAAAGCACACTCTTGGTTCTATTGTTACCTTGGTTACTGTAACGGGACAGCAGAAGGGGCTCTAGAAGATATTTCTCATTCTACTAATGTAATTGATGCAAGGTCGGATTACAGGCTTGTCATTGTAAAGCTACACTTATGCTGCTCGCCCTTTGTCTGGTGGGAACGGAATCGAAGTCTGATGAATAAGCAAGGGTGAATAGGTTTAGACAAACCCCAAATCACCCATGTTATCACTGTATCTGAATCTAGCATACTGCTCAAACCTTTAAGAGATTCAGGCAATTGAGTTTAGGTAGCCAGATTCACCTGCCTATATGAGGGCTTTAGCTTTGGAGCTCTTTAGCAGTCCGTGGGAATCTTCGAGAGGCAGGAGAGTGGTTTTTGTTACTGTTTGATAGATGGAGCATTTTACATCAGGCAGCAGGGTTCGAAATTGAGGGGAGCTGGGAGCTATTTAGCTCCTGCTTGTAGCTTAGAAGAGCCTGGTTAGCTTGACACCAACAGCTTCCTGGCGTCACTTTTGGTACAGTATTAATATACAAAATATTCAAACGTTAGCAGATACTTTATATACATTCAGTAGATCAGGACAGTCTATGAATACTACATTTACGGTATTTAATGTACAGCATATTCACATGTTTTCAGATCAATTATAACGTTTGAGCTAATATGTAAAGCTTTGATACATGCTGATGAGGGACAATCAGAGTGATAGGTTAGTGGTCATTTTCTCAGAGCCATTTAATAGTATTAAATCTGAAATTGAGAAAGGTTTGATCTGCCCTTAAGGAGGGTGGGGGGAGCGCAGCTTTGGTCAGTTTAAACCTAGGTACTACTAAGCAGTTTGAGTTAGCACTCCTGGTAGGTCTGCAACAATTAAGTTTTGAGAAGGATTATGTTGCTGATAGACAACCATTTGATCTGCCTTCTTGCCTCAGAGATGTGTTCTCTTCTTGCTATGCCCTGTGCTGTTCCCAGGGCATTGTTCTGTAATATTTGTATCTTAGTAGTGGTATGTTTACTGGTGCCCAGGTACAGTGAGTTACAGTACTCCGACTTGGAAAGAATTAGGGCTCTTGCAAGTATGGTGCAGCTGTCTTTGGATAGAAATGGTTTACTTGCTCTGATCAGTTTACAGGTGTATGCTGACGCCGAAGCCAAGGCATTGGCCTGTTTGGCAAAGGTGAGAGTGGCTACTTTGATAAGGTTGCTGTCAATGTTGAAGGAGGCATATTTTGGTCCATGTTTGTGGAGGTTGAAAGCAGTCCCTAGAATGAAGTTTTGTCATCATTCAAGCATAGACCGTGGGCGCTCATCCATGCTTGGCTGATGAGGTATATTTTTTTTACTAAGCCAACATCCTTGTCATAATCCCCAGTAAGTGGTACAAGGATCTGCGTATCATCCGCATAGTTAGTGTAGGTGATAACCAGACAGTCCAGATCATCAAATAGGGGCTTAGTAAATATATTGTACATTGTGGGTGAAACGCAGGAGCCCTGCGGCACTCAACATGTAATAGGAATAGATCTGCTGCCGCAGACGATGAGTAGACTCTCATAGTCCTGTTTCTCAAAAATGATTGAAATCAAACTATGGCATACTGAGTGAAGTGCACCGCTGAGTCAAGGCGATTGCATAGTACCTTATAGTCCACCAGATCAAAGGCAGCCGAAAGGTCAACGACGAGCAGCAGGGCTGTTTTCCCCTTGTCCTTAAGATTGTCGATCTGTGTTTTAAGATCAATCAGTGCTGTTTCAGTGTCGTATTGGGGTCTGAAACCAGATTGTCAGATACCCAGGAGCTGATTAGACTCTAAATTCTCCTCTATTCGAGGTAGGCCACCCAGTCTAATATTTTAAGTAAGAAGGGCACTGTTGTGATAGGCCTACAGCTGGTGGGTATGGATGGGTCTAGTGATTGTTTTTTGAGTAGTTGAAGGACCCAGGATTCTTTTAAATTGGTGGGGATGGTACCTGATGAAAAAGAGGCATTAATTAGTTTGGTTATGAACGGTGAGAGGTCTCTTGCCGCACCTTTGATGATTTGGGCTGGGTAAATGTCTCCCCGACAGTTAGAAGGTTTTAGTGAGAGGATGATTTTTTCAACCTCAAGGATTGAGACTTTTGAGAAACTAAAGCGTTGAGATGGTTTAGTAGTTGGGGTGATGGTTGGAGTGTCTGAGTTAGGGATATTTGCTTTTTTACCAGCAATCTTGTTCTGAAGAAGGCTAATTCTATTAGTTAGGGCATTCTGTATATTGGATCACTAGAGTTTGTCCTTCGAACAGTTGTCTGTGGGGGGGAATGGGGGCTTCCATCTCTTTTAAGCTTACAAAATGTTCCTTAGTACCAGACTTTGCTTGGAGAATCCTATTATTATACGATTCCTGTTTAAAGCGTATTATTCCTTTCTTATATAAGGCTGAAATGTTAACGAAGTTAGCTTTGTTCTCCTTGTTAGGTAGATGTTTCCAGGTGACTTCACAATTTCTTTTTTCAGCTCTCAAGGTTTTGAGGTATGGAGAAAACCAAGAGTTCAAATGAGCTTTGGGTTTACTTCTCCTCATTTTTAATGGGGCAATCATGTCAAAAGCTTTGGTAATAGTATTATTGCATTTGTCTACTAATGTCCCATTAGATTTGTGGAATGTTATGCACAAGCTCCTGGTTCTCCACTGGGAGCCCCTGATCCATGGTTAATGCTGGATAGCCAAGAGCTGTTTTTAGCTCCTGCTTATCCAATCTCAATTTCGGTCCATGAAGCAGTGCATTTAGACATTGATTTTAGAGGTGGTTTTAGTCACTGCCAGCATATAATTGTTATTTTATTTAGCATTGTTAAAATGAATGATCTGCATATCATAGAATGCATGGCTAATATAGTCTACCTTGGCCTTTGGGATTTTCTTTGAGTAAGAACACTGAAACAGAACCCAGCCCCAGCAGCGAACTGGTGGGCAGATGGTGGAGCAAGCACACTCTCAAATGTTGCCTACCAGCCCATCTGCACATGAACTCAAAGAGATTGGAAATTGAGTCTGGAAGTGAGTTTAAAAATTGATGCTTATTGTCACTGCACCACACTATTAATCTAGAACTGTAAGAATCACTAATCCCAACACAGTATACACAGCAGCACATGCAGCTAAAGCAGTGGGAGTGGAACAATGACTATACACCAGCCAAATCTTACCTATCAGTTGAGATCAGCCAGAAATATCACCAGAACGAATCAGAAGTAGGTCTTAAGGAGATGCACTGGCTACCCCTTTAGGCACATATCATGATCAAGACAGCCTGCATCATTTGCAAAGCAGTCACATCCAAAACAGCACTCTACCTGGCTGAGAAAATCACCATATCTGGAGGCAAGTGCACTGCCAGAAGTCACAAAATCACCAGACCAGAAACAAATAACTGGAAGAGAGAAGAAAATCATGAAACATGCCTTTTCCTGCTAGCACCCTGTCTCTTGAATAAGTTACTAATGCAGTAGTAAAGATACCACTAGCCTCCTCCATCCTACTCTTCATGAGGGGCCTTAATACTCCACTCTTCAAAGAATATCATGCTAAACACTGTTCACTGCACTCAATCCTACATCTACCACACTGGAGGTCCGACCCTCCCCTGCTCCACCTACCCATCCCAGCTCCTCAATTTCCCTGGCACTGTACTAGTAATCCTGTTGCATCCATTATGTGCAGTTCTCTGTTCCTGCCTAACTTGGTTTGTAATATATATTCAAGGAAAAAACATTAGTTGCAGGGATGTTAAGGTATGAACACACCGCAAACCCACCCTCTGAAATTCAGCTAAAGCCACCATAACTTTGTGCCCCCTTTTGTGCAGCCTTTGATCACAATGATGATATCACAGATGACACCCCTGATGACATCACTAGTGACACATTGCAACACTAACCGGTCATGATCAGTGGCCACAGTCTTTAGCTGTGCCCACTGTATATTTTAACACAATAAGGCGCCATTAGCCATGGCCTTTGGCTATGGCTACTGACCACAGCTTTCAGTCATGCCACCTGTTTATTTGAACACATTAAGGAGCCGTGTTCACTGTATATTTTAAAACACTAATGAACCACTACCCATGGCGTTTGGCTATGGCCAGTGGCCAAAGCCTTCAGCCGCGCCCACTATATACTTTACAACACTAACTGAACTGTATATTTTAACACATCAAGGGACCTCTAGCCGTGACCTTCAGCCATGGTCAGCGGCCACTGTATATCATACAACACTAACTGGGCATTAGCCATGGCCTTTAACCATAACCAGTGGTCACGGCCTTCGTCCGTGCACACTGTATATTTTAATACATTACGGGCCACTATCTATAGCCTTTAGCCATGGCAAGTGACACAGCCTTCAGACATGGCCACTGTATATTGTACCACACTAGCCATAGCCAAGGCAAAGGCCACATCTAAGGCAACAACCTACATTGTCATTTAGTTAATCAAAGATTTTATTAGCTAAGTCATAAATTATGTTATGTTTGATGCCATAATAGGAGAAATGTTCCTCGACAAAGAAGTACGACCCTTTGCAGACTGTGAAAAGATGTGGAACTTGACAAAGGCGGATAGCTACAAGTACGACCAACTCAAACACTGGCTGGCAACGCCAGAGATTACCCAGGCGGCCACAAGGGAGTTAACCCCTTTTCGAAAAATACATCATATCCAACTCATGAACTAAGAAACTAATCTCCACACTATATTACTTCATCAGTGCCCAGGACGAAGAAATAAAATTGACTTATATGAAAAGATGGGAAAGAACAATAGGGGAAGAAATCCCAATTCAACAGTGGCAGAAGCTGTGGACGGGCATTCCCAAACTAACACGAGCGGTGCAGACCAGGGAAATGTGGACAAAAATAGTCACGCAATGGCATTACACTCCGGAGAGGCTTAACACTATGTACCCGGGAACGTCCGACCGCTGTTGGAGAGGCTGCCCAGAAGCTGGCACGTGGAGGCATATCTGGTGGGACTGTCAAGGGGTCAAAGGATTCTGGTCGGAATTGATAACAGAAATGAAAAAAATGTTCCCAGAGGCGGATCAACTGGGGGAGAAAGTGTGGCTATGCGGCCTGACAGGGCATCAGTCTAAGAAATACAGTAAGGCGCAATGGAGAAGCTTCATGAGCCTGCTCATAGCGGCCTGGGCCACCATCGCACAAAACTGGAAAAAAAAAGATCCACCACTAATATACACCTGGTTGCAAAAGGTTTGGTCGCAAATGACAATGGAAAAGATCACACTCCACCTACAGGGCTCGAATGGGTCCTTCGTGAAGGAGTGGGGGGGAGTTCTGGAGTGCCTTCAGTCAGACTATATGGCACAATGGTGCCCGCACAACATCAGAATCACGGACATATTTACCTCATAGACAATCCTGAGAAAAGTTGGAGCATGGAACAAGCCTTCCGGATGGGGGGGGTGGGGGAGGGAGGGGGGGATCCAATGGGATGTTACTTTGTTATATTGTTTTTTTTTTGTTATGCTGTAAAACAATAAAAATATGTTTAAAATAAAAATGTTTGATGCCATCACAGATGTAATCAATAGTGTCATATAACATGTAATTTGTGATGTCACCAGTGATGCTGCAGTAGAAGGAACTTTTGCCTGAACAGCAGACAAGCACCAGGAGTCACAATCCTCAGAAAAGACTTCTATCTGGGACTTGCTCAAATGCAAACATTTTAACGAGCCTTTTTAATTCTGACCAAACAACATAGTTAAAAAAAAATTCTCGCATTATTTGACTTTTTTTCCTTTTAACCCAAATTTCCGGGGGAGACAACAAGTCCACCGCCGATTCGAGTGCAGCCCTAGACTCTGCTATCACTGACTTCACAGTTATAAGCACAACCTCACAAATACACTCAGCGGCAGGGGAATTCACAACAATTGGTCATAATAATCGTGTACAAAAATGGATCATTGATGAAGTCACTTTAGTCAATGTTTCCAAATTAACCTCTGCCCCAGGATCAGAGCACGGGTCTAAAAACATGTTTGACAAGCAGAAGATACAGAGTTAACAATAGTATGAATGCTCCCACCACCACATTTATCTCAGTTCGCTCAGGGCATACCGAAAGCTGTAATAGAACCAGTGAACCTCGTGCAATTTGCATAGGTTATGGTCGTGGCCTCTGTCCATAGTATCAAGAATCCTTGAAAGGACCGGAAAAAAGAAAATGTACCAATAACGGGCTCTTCCTTGCGAACATGAGGATCATGATTATGATTTGAGGCGGAAAGTTGATCTTCTTGGTGGTGAGTAGGAGAGTCACAGGATGAACACTGCAGTGAATTTGGGCCCAGCTGATTGAAGAACTTTACTGAACTTTACTGCTTCAACTTTGTTTGGAGAGCCTTGGAAATCAGTTGCAGAGATTCTCCCAGGGAAAATGGTACTGGTGTTAAATCGCAAAAAGGTTTGTACAAATGAACCTCCTCCATTACTAGCCCTGGCCTAACAGGACTGCCAGCATAAGGTTGTAAAGATCGGGCACCCGATGACAAACTGACCCTTTTAGCTAATTCTAATGAAATAACAGGGTACTCTTGACTGGGTGTGCAAGAGCCTTCACAACAGTTCAGTGTGATGATTGTGCCAGGTAACGAAGCAGAGATTGCTTCGCTTACACACTGCGATGCACTGCAGCGTCTTCACAGCCGCCGAAGACTTGTATTCTGACTTTCAGGTATACATCTATTCATACATCTTTTCCCTATCTGCTTTATTGTACCCCTCTGTACGCACACTAAACTCAGCCTCTTTCCAACAGATCGATCACTTTATCTGATCGTGTAGCACACGCAGCTGGTACTCGCAACAGACTTCACGTCTGCTACTTATCCTACATTCTTTGCTACGCTTGGCTACCTACTTCTCATGAGGTAACTTGCCATCTTCTTTTTAAGCTAATACCGCGTATTTCCCACATTGTTTACTCATTGGGTTTTTCTTTTCTTTTCACATATTACCACTTGTCCTGAACCTGCCTCTATTTATTGGTATGTGATTATCTATTTATTTTTATTTACTGCTCGTGCACTATTATATGGTACAACATGTTGTGATTTTTGTTATGATTGTTGTATTTTGTTATTAGATTAGACTTACCCTGATGAAGGAGTGCATTGCTCCGAAATACATTGGTAAATTAGGTCTATTCAGAAAATATATGAGAAGTGGCAGCTACGTCCTCACTAAAATGTCATTAGTGATTTTCTATTTTTCACCTTTCCTGAAATCTATTTTGGATAAATACACTTGTCCTACCAAAACTCTGAATTAATTGGTATCTTCATTGAAGCGACACAGTGTAAAGAGTGATTGCTTACTGCTATCAAACAACTTTCTTGGAACTGCCAGACCCTTGTTGGGTACATACGGAGAGCGGGTGTAGGGCTAGGTTTTTTATCTAGTCTTTTGCTTCACTGTTTACAAGTCAGGCTGTCTCCAGACTCATTACAGCCAGCTTCTGTGAACATTTATCCAGCTTTTATCTATTATTTTTGATTGATTTGATCTTCAAAGTGTTTAAAGAAATACATACAGATATTTTCTCAAGAAAAGTGGTGCCCGCTTATCTCCGTAATTAACAAGCTTAGGCCATTTTTGGACCCTTCGTTCATTAGGGCATCCCCAGGGGGAGACGAGGCTTTAACCTTTGTATTAGGACCAAACAACCACCAAACCCTACCTTCATGTTATATTTGCCTTGAACTTTTTTCTAAGTCTTCCCTTGTTATTTTTAGATATCACCCCTAGGCCCTTTAAGCAATTGTCCATCGTGTATCACAACATGCCGGGATACTAATAGCAATACACTCCTCGCTGGGGGGGGCTGGGGGAGGACATTACTGGTCACGTAATGCACCATGGCTAACGTTAAAGCAATCGCTTCGCTGTGGCTTCTAACTTATGCCTCAGGGCATTACCTACCATTATGTCATGTATTGCTTCATTAAAGACTCATGTTAAGAAGACTGAGGGATTACAAATATCAGTCTTATGGTCTCAAAAAGCATGTGTAGACAAGTCACTCCATTAAAATGGTGTTGTGTATTACTGGTCAGAATGCTAATCAAAATCATATCTCCTGAGGAAAACTAGGGAACCTAGTGTGACCAATCATATTTAGAAATTAGTCCAGATCGATCTTTCTTTTCAGGAGGTCCAGCATTCAGACTAGCTTGAACATTGGAAACCTGGGTGGGGTAGTATGAGTCTGTTCCAGACATTATAGCCAAGATGTGGAATTGTACTGATGGTGAGAGTTTATTTGGCAAGGTTTTCTGAGAGTAGAGCACATCAATCTTAAATGTTTAAAGTCTTTTTCTATGTTGCATTATAGGTGCTACCTCATTCAAATAGGCACTGGCCTACTCCTGCTGGGAATAAAGTAGCTGAACCATGAGTTTTTGTAATGTGGCTGTTGCCCTATGCAGTCCAAATGGCAGAACCTTAAGGTGGAAAAGACCTGAGGTGTAGCAAAAGCCATCTTTACCTTGTAATTAGGGTATGATATTAACTGCCATTGACCTTTTAAATTCCTGGGTGCTAATACATTCAGGCCCTTCCTAATGTTCTATTAACTTGTTTATATTGTACATAAGGTCAAGAACAAAGATGTCCTCCATGTTCCTTCTGGTTTTGGTGCAAGGTCAGTGGAAGAAGTCCACTCATCAACAATCTCTACATTAAATGCATCTTTGGCAGTTATATCTTCCATTTGCTGGATAACTGCACTCCATATGTCCCATGTAATGATCCAACTTACAAATGGGGCGGAGATCGGTAGAACCAAACCTACGCTTGTAACCGAGTATCATGCTTTTTGGACAATGACAGTGGCAGCTTTTAGTTGCGGGGACGTGTAGCTCCCGTTAGGGCACCAGCATTCCAAATGTTTCAAGATCAGTGGCAGATGGTGAATATATTCAGTGGAAATGTAATAATATTTGCCCTAAATCAGCATGGGTCAATGAGCTTAGTGAGGGGTCCCTAGGGTATGTTGGAGAATTCAGAAAGGATTCTCCCCTTAGAAAATGCTCAAAGTAATAGGCTGTGGTTTTTCCATTTTACAGAACAATTCTTTTTAGAAAATGGAGGTGAAAAGTCACAAAATGTACAATTGTTTCTATAGGGTAAATCCAAAAGCTCCAATAGTTGTCTACAACAGAACACAGGAGGCTTTAATAACATTTTCATAATAAATGTATTCACAATATGTGCCACTTTTGCCACAGAAAAGCACTTTCATTATTCTGGTGCCTCAAATATATGTCATTGTTACCACTGTGGAAAACTTATATAACACGTCATCCAAAATATATGCCAACTTTCTACTGTATCTTACTTTCATGATGCTATGTCGAAACTATATACTACAATTGATACTCTAAATAGTCGGATAGTAAATTATGGGCACAAAAGGTGAACTGAACAATTAAGAGTCCAAAAACATCTTTGGCATGTGATCAAACGTGACACCCATCGTTGCCTTGACAAGTACATTGGGTGGCAGACTGCCATTATGCAGGGTTTCATTTTCTTATTTAAGTACTTGAACTGCTCTGGTGAACCACTTCACAGCATCAATCAGGCTTTGAATCTGATCTATCTGGGTATGTGCTTGTTGGCATTGCAATCTGTCCATGACTTGTCTTACTGTGTGTCTCTTGATGGTCTTTGGAGAGAAGCAAAATGCCCATTATCTGCCTGAAGCCACGTTGGATCCTAATGAAACAAACTATCAAAGTAATCTTGTAGAGAAAGGCCACTGCCGGAAGAAAAACCTCTTAAGGGGAAAACATCTCCTGATTATTTCTTTGGTTAAACACAGCATGCAGAGAAATGTAACTGGAAGTTGTGGATACAGGCAGGAAAGGACAATAGTGAAGCGGCTGGTAGTCCAGGAGATTAGCAGATAAGGCTACAAGTGAAGACGGGTGAGAAGGCAGAGGTGTATAGAATAAAAGGTTCAGGTGATGGGCAGTGGCAAATGGATAAGGAGATACTGGCATCAACAAGGAAAACTCTGAAGACAGTAGGGTAGAGCAAAAAGGTACTAGGGAATGAGCGAAAATGGGACATGAGCCTCAACACATGAGGGATCCAAAACATTTCAGCATGGCAACCAAAGTGTTGTCCAGCAGAAATCCTTTTTGTTTAACACTACTCTATCCCACAAGTAGATCTGTCATGTGTGACAAGGTCTCTAGCCTGACCTTGTCACTAGGGTAAAGGAAGGCTAGGGTAAAGGAAGGAAGGTGGGAGGACTACCAGGGTGGAAGCCAGAATGCGTCCTACCCCAGAGGGGGTCAGGGGTGGCAGTTGAGAGGGTGTCATTTCCTGTCCCCTCCCCAAGTGCCTACTATTATATGTGCAGTACCAACTTGCATCACCCCATACCTCCTGAAGAAAGTGCTAACCGTGTTGTGTTTCTTTTCTAGAGCTACAAGAAAAGCAGTAATAACACAGAGAAAGCACACGTAGGACCACAACCCATAAGCGGAGCATGTGATCCACTTACAGTTATCTGAACAGACAAAACAACAGAAAGAGAGAGACCCAAAGAAATAAAAACTGGAGATCCTACTTGGTGTTCTCAGGCAACACGTACCACTCTCCAGCACCAGCGTGCTCGGAAGGGAAAATGCTGCAGCCAACCTAGACCATCAGGGTCTTAAAGTGCAGTGGCAATCTCTCAGCAGGACTAGCCTTACATTGAAGAGGACTGCACAACAGCCCCCAAACTTGACACCAGACACTTTGTAGCATGGTCCACCATTGATGCAGCATGGTGTACTTATGTGCAGAAATGAGGTGGGGATTAACCCACCATTTGTAACTTCCTATGATTGTAACACCTCCTGGGTGGGGAATACAGCGCCAGATTGGCCAGGGACGGTAATCCAATCAGAGAACGAGGGGGAGGTAACAGAGGTAATAGGAAGCAGGATGATGTGGGTTTTTTGGGTGATGTCAGAGCAAGAGGAGGTGTCAGACCAAGAGACCAGTAGGTGGAAGGATGCTGGATTGTAGCGTGGAGAGAATTTGTGGAAAAAGTGAGGTATTGGTTTGTGAGAGCAAGTGGTACTGAGTGGTGAGGGTGCATACAAAGATAGGGTGTGAGAGTGTTAGAGAGAGTGTAGGGAGTGATTGGAAAGTGGTTATGAGATTGGAAATAGTGTGACTGGGGAGGAGTGATAACAGTACTGTGAGAGGGAGTAGTAGTGTTGAGGATGGAGCAGTAGTGTAGAGGAGAGAGGTATAACATAGGAAATTAGTGGCAGGAGAGATGGACAGAGGAGGAAGACGTAGGGAGTTCAAGGCAAGAACTTAGGTGGGGTTTTTGAAGGAAAGTAGTGAAAGGAGAACAACAGACAGAGAGAGGGGGATGTGCACCTGTACAGGCTAGAAATAAGGCCAAGTCAGGCAATCCTTTTTAGTAAAATAAGAACATTGATAGTGTAGGATCAGGAAGTCCCTGAGGAAGCTAAGATAGATAAGGCATTGGACGATAGGTCCACCCTCATATTGTATTAGGAATTTAGACAGTAGGGAGAATTACCTGCAGTCAATACTAAAGTCTGCAGAAGGGACACCTGGGTTAGGGAGGAGCTGGTGCATTTAGAAGATAGACAGGGATTGCTATAATAGCTCTAAAAATGCTTGAATCTCCGCTGTGAGTGAGATTTTTCCTTGAGACATGTGTGACACATATTGGGAAAAGTCTGTGGGTGCGGCCAACTTAAAAAAAATGGAACACAACATGATGGTTCCATTTCCATTATCACTACAGGGAATGGTGGCCCCACAAACTCGAATCCGTATAAAAAGGGTAAGGCAGATGAAGTTTGTGAGCAAACTAAAGGTTGAATCCAGGTGAGCACAGAGAGGAAAAGTACTGACTGGCACCATCCAACAAGCAGTGGTCAATGTACACATCTCAAAGTCAGGAGTCCAAAATGAGAGAACAACAGATAATACTGCAGCAACTAGAGAAAAGCAAGCTGATAAGTGGAAGGCTCTGATTACAAAGTAGTTTATTTCCGTGTTGAGCTGAGAACCTAATCTGCTCCTTGGCTGCAGGGAACCTAAGTCCCGGAAAATGCTGATGCCTGGCCTGCCTCCATTTCAAGAGCCACCTACAAGAAAGGAAACAATGCTCACTTGAACATTTGAACAGGCACTGAGATGTGACAAATGGGCACTTGGAAATGAGAGTGCCCCATCCCCTTCAAAGCCCATAAATCAGTCAAGCAACGAGAGTGAAACCGATGTAAACGGGCTACCAGACTCGTGTCATGGATGTTTACTTATGGTTCCCCAGCCCTGTCCTCTGAACCATAACCCTTCAAATCTATCAAATCCCCCACATCGGACCCGAGAGCTTTGTATGGCCTTGACCTTATATTCCTCAGATCCCTGAATTTGTAGTGGATCAAGGCACAGAGGTAGATCTGAGGTAGTTGAACAAGATTTGAGTATGGAGCATACAATGAACCTGCCAAGGTTTGGGTAACTAATTTTTGGGCCAATGGGTTGAGGACATGACGAGCCCTCTATGGACTGACATATTGGGGCTAGCATTTCCAGGAGTATGCAAATGTTGCGGTAACGACCTTGCCGTATCTGCTACTTGGTACTCCAAGGACATCTTTCTATCTTTATATCCATAGCGCTAAGTGCAGTCCTGAGCAGTTTGTAATTGCTCCTGAACTGAGGTCTGTATTGCTTGCATATTCAATAGACAGGCATCCACAGCCATGGCCATTGCTGAGGAAAGGACCAACAAGGGCAACATGCCTGACAGTTGACAAAACAAAGCAAAGGATAGGATACTCTCATTGAGAAAGGAGGAACGCTGCTTTATGCAAATTCTGGAGTGCAAAGAAGAGACACCCAGGGTTCTGTAAATAGAAACAATATAAATACTGCTAACAAAGTCTGTTTTGCTGATTCTGTCTGGCCATCTTCCTGTGGATGGTATGCATTTGAGAAGCTTGTGTCAATTCACAGCTGAGCAAGATGTACACTGAGAACAGCAATCTTAGAGGACAATAAAAGGACGACTATGAAAGTGGAAAACATGTTAAAGAAACAGTTCAGCTAGTAGATTTTTCAGTCCTTTAACTTTGGTAACTCAACAATAAAGTACACTGAGATCATAACCAGGGCTTATCGGGTATAGACATTGTTTGCAGCAGTCCCAAAGGCTTCCGCTCCTGCTCTTACATGGAGCACAGACGGAGCAATCAGTTGCATAATCCATTACATCTCTCTTCAAATGTTGCCACCTACTCCAGCATCCTAGCAAGGCCATGATCTTCTGTTGGCCTGGGAATGAGCTCCAGTGGCATTGTGATACCAATAAATCCTCATGTATAAATGGTCCCTGAGAAATGCAAGACCATCATGAACAGTTTGAGATCCAAGGTCTTCTTGATGCGTTCATGCCCATTTCTGGACAACTGTAAACCAAAACAGGAGAAGGCATGCAAACAAATACCACCCTTTTGTGGCACAACTTCAGCTTTACTATGATACGTCACAGTAAAATCAAAGGCCACCTTACTCTCTACCATTAGTACACTTTGCTGTAGCTATTGCATGCAGTTTTTGTATGGTCTGTGCATACAGTAATCTTATGCTTGACCTTCAATAAATGGTGCACCCATTCAATAAAAGCAACCTTGACTGCCATTACAGTTACTGTTATGATGTAATTTTTCTCATATATTGTTATCTTATTAGAGTAAAGCACACTGTTTAGTTGTACGACACAGCTGTGGTAGAATAGCCCCCACAGAATAGGAGTATGGCCTCTACCCTAATTGGTTCCTCAGGATCAGGATGCTGCAAGATCAGTGTTGTGGTAGAGGCCTGCTTCAGGAGCTAAGAAGTCATATGTGCATCTTCAGAAGAATATAAAGGTAGAAAAGGCTTTTTTAGAAGAGTAAGAGGAGAAGCACTAGCTGAATAAAATGCCATTAAAAATTGGCAAATCCTAAAAAGGCTGCAGACAAATTTCTGACATGAGCTGTGGCCAGTCCAAAATGGCTCAGACCTTGGCTGTGCTCATCTGGACTGGCAAGGTTTAGTACAAATTCAACTTCTTGCTTGTGGAATAAACACTTCTCCACTTTGACAAAAAGGGCATGTTCCCATTATTGATTTAACACTGTCTGCCTTTAACTGTTTTACATGGAGCTGGACAGGTGGCAAAAATATCAATCTATCATCTAAACAGACAATCACAAACTGTTCCTTTATGTCATGGACAAACCCATTAATAAAACACTGAAAGGTGGTTGGGGCCTTGCATAACCCGAACGGCATGACCAAATATTTGTACAGGCAGAATTTAGTGCAAAAGACAATCTTCTAATTGTTACATCCTTGATGTGACTTTTGGTCAAATAATACTCTAATACATAATCTTTTGTGTGTGAGCAAATATACCTTTCCAGAGGGTATTCACGCCCCTTCCACCAAGTCAGTCGAGCAGTAATACATCCTGCGTGGTGGAAGATGTTCTGCTTGTTTTCCGATTTAACATGTCTGTATAGTCTCTGTATTCCTATGGAATAGTAGTCATTGGGGCACAGATATAATGTAGGCAATGATAGGAGCCTGACAGGTGGTTCCACCTATGATACTAAACCATGAAGCAATATCTCTCACAGTAAGAATAAATTAAGCATACGGCTCTTCTACTCCAATCAGGGTTCTGCAGCCATAAAATACTTGAAATGATACCAAATTAGGATGCCGCTATTACATTGAATGGCAACCTCTCACTGCAATGATGAGGACCTATTAACTGGATCTCCACAGACTGTTTCATGACTGGATCGGACAAAAGAGTAGTAGTAGTACCCACTGCCTGGACAGGCTTGGTAACAGACCTATTTCCATTCTGGATCCAAGTGTGTTGGGCAAAGCCAGAGTTCATACCCTTAGTAGCTCTTGAATGAAGCTCGACCATTGCAGGGATTAGGTATTTTTCCTGGACTGCAAACTGTATATCCAGGTATAGAAGTGAGAGCAATGTGACCAGCCTCTTGAATGGATGAGCCTTGGCATTCCCCACTGGTTTGTTAGTCCTCCATAGCCAAGAAAATAACTAATGACTCAATTTCGCACAATACAAATACAAATCAGCCACGTCTTCTATCCTGTTCGTCCATTGTTAATGGACCTCAGATGTCCCCTATTTACATGGGTTCTGGCAGTTAAACTCCACTAGGCACAGGGGTCTGGAGATGCACAGATCTGGATGTTGGGATTCAATCCTGCATTGGATATGCAAGCATTTTCCAGCTGCAAGAGCAGATCCAAATGTTCAGGGTATGTGCTAACGATCAAAGGTGCTATGTCACAAATGTGACTGTGACCAGAAATGAGACCAAAATCCAAATGACTCTACTTTTGAAATTTGATAATTTGTATATACAAGAACAGGATGGCCTTCAGGTAACTAAGGAGCAGACCCAGATAGCATTATGAGAATCATTCCTGCGATTACAAGAAATAAAGGCTTTTCTGGGGGCAAGGGGAAATTCGGGCAAATGTTTCTTTTAGTGTCCTCACTAGTCCTGTCATGTGTCCAAAACATTACTTGCAGGAATTCTGGGGGTCCTTTAGTCCACATTAAACCATTGTAAGTGGTTTCAACCCAGCACTCCACCTAAGTCAATACCTAGCATGAGATGCCCAGCTGGAACCCTTATATATATATTTTTATGTCAAAAGTTCTTTTTTTTCTGGATGATGTACCTTTATATAACGCCCCTATCTTTGAATCCCCCCCGGTCTCACTGAACCAAGAAGTAGGTTGTTTTGCAAAGTTAAAAGATTTATTTGATGAATTAAACAATATACATATCACACTTTTATGAATATGAACAATATCTAGATGTCACACTTATTAATATTTATACACTGATCAGCAGTGGGTGATATCACAACATTCAACAATCTCTTTAATCAATAGGAGTATGGGTGAGAAGAATAATGTAGCAGAGAATAACTTTGTGTGGCTTCAATGAAATGCAATGATATGAAATTAATGCAGCACAGAAATAAGACAATGTAATCACTCTTTCCCCCTGTTCCTACTCAATCCCCACTAATATGCAGTATGAAGAGATGGAATGAGGACACACAGGTTTCAGGAATACAATCAACAATGCATTTCAATCCCAATACCCCAGCAAGCTTAGAGAGAACAGGAATGATTTTAAACAGGTCAAATGCTTTTGAATGTTATCTGAAATGAATGGGAAAAATGCTAAAAATGGATTTTAATTCGCTAAATGGGATTCAGAACTAGTGGGAGCTGCTTTGGATAGGTTCAGGTAGACACTAGCAATGATGCTTGAATGGCTGGCAGATAGGAAACTGGATGCAAGAAATAGCAATTTTACATGGAATGAAATTGAGCCAAATGCAGAATCGTGGCAAACTTTTCAGCGCATGAGAAATGCAATTGCTGTGGATGTTAGCTTCAATCTGACATTCAAATGTCGTTCCTAGCATGTACGGTTCAAAAGTTATAACGGTTTTAGTAAAGGTCGATTTTTCTCAAAAAGAGTTAAGATTTCAAATGAGAGATGTGCTTTTTGAAGATTACAAACAACGATTTCTTAACACTAAGGGAGGCTATCAAGATGCGAGATACCAACGGTACAGCCACCAGTCCAGAGGCGCCTCTGTCTGATCTTTGTCCGCTGCAACACTTGCCTTATTCAGCAAAAATATTAGTGCAAAGATGATTATCACTACAATTATCACAGGATTATATGGGTGAGAGAAGGAGTCAGGATAGACAAAAGAGATTATATAATGCAGTTCTGGATATGTTGGAATGGGTTGGATAGGATTACTTAAGGTTAAGAGATTTGCTATGGACAGTTCTATGCTAAATACTCACAACTATGGCTTTGGAATGGAATAGGTCTGTCAGGATCTGGTCAAGGGTTTTGGATTGGAATCTGCTAGCCACCGGACAGGATTCAGGTGCTTGGTTCTGGTCTCAGCAAGGCACTTTGGTCTGCACAGCCTCCTGGACTGGATCGGATGGGTTGGCTCTGCTCTACTGGTTTGGATCTCTGGGTTCTAGCAAGGGTTCTTGGCAAGAAGCAGCCGAAACAGCACAGCCAGGCTGTTAGATTGGTTGGGCCCCGTGGAAGTTTGGAGTAAAAATCAGGTTGCAAGATTCTAAAAGGCCAGCTGAGAAGGGTTCAGCTTTTTGGGTTGAGCCTTCTGCTTCAGGGTTCTGGAATCTGGATAGTTCTGGAGTCTGGATTCTCTTTCAGAGCGCTTCGCCAATAGATCAGTGATGGGTGAATGTGTGTGTGTCTCTGTGCCCTCAACAGTCCCTATTTATCCATTTTCCAAAGGGGTGGGGAGGCTGATTATACTATGCCCAACCCTCTAAGAAGCCAATAGGTCTGAGAATTCCCTCTCCCCTGATTTGAGAAGCAACAGTGTGTCATGATGACACTGTGTTTATGGTCCAAAGAAAAACCCTCCCCTTTATTTCTACCCAGAAAATCTATTTTTCATTAAAAAAAAAACATATTCACAATAACACCAACTTTCTAATATTACATATTAACATCCCAAATTAAATAAGGCACGCATCCGTCAAAGTCCCATTTTCTGGGGAGCTTCGGTTCACAAATGACAGTTTTTCGCATTTTTGGTCGGTTACTCAGTGTCAGTTCTGTACCAATTTTTCCACATACATGCACATACCGTCTGGGCATATTACTTTAAAGTTTCATATTTCTAACATTATCACAACTGCTACAAAGTCCACATTTTGATAATTCTGTCTCTGAATATCGCAAAGATTCCAGAGTAGTTTTAAACTGTGAGCGACATTTTCATTTTAATAACCTCTAAATTCCATATTTTTACCAGTTTGGCACAATTTTCTATGAGTCTTTTTCTCAAACATATAGTTTCTTCAGTTCCCAATCCACATTTTCAGTCTAGCCCCGCATCCAAAGCTTGGCTGAGCCAGAGATGCAACCTGAGCTTGTTCCTGCCATGGCTGGTTTCTGTTGACGCCCCAAATTAGCATTCCCTTTCAGTTCAAGAATCCCATTGTCTCTTAGCAGAGCTACAGGCCAAAGTCCCCCTCCCAGTTCCTTTCACACACCCCTGCCAGTTTCTCAGCAGACCAGGAGGGAAGATTCCTTTGTTGGTTAGAAGGTGTGGAATGTCTTTGAAGCTCAGTGTGGCTAACTTTACTCACTTTTAAAACAGTGTTTAAATAGTCTTTTCCTAAAATACAAATTACATTTTTACAAATACATCCACAAATCTCTTAATTCCAGCCTTTTTAAAATATAGTTTTGAATTGTATCCACCTCTATTGCTTTTGATAGGAGTTCTTTTCCATACTTAGATCTTAATGTAGAAGTTTAAATCGCCAGCTTCGGACACAGGCGAACAGTGGTATTGTGCTCATTTTTAACATATTTTTCCAAGCAAGCATCCTTCAATATGGATTTTCTTCTGATAAATGTACTTCTGATGACATTGTACTGAGGTGGAGTCTTGAAGTAAAGTGCTGTTTAACACCCAACAAGGAGGTTGGATCTTTTGTGAGGTTTGGGAACCATGATTTTTGCAAATTTAACAGCCAAGAAAAACAGATTTTCAAGCAGCTCTGTGTTTCTCTTGCCATGCCGGACTGCTTTTTCTCAAATAGTTTCATTTTCCTCTGTGGGCAGCCAAATGATGGGTTTTGGCAGTGGTCTCCTGTGTTACCACGGACGTAGGCAAAAGAGGATTGGCGGCCTATTGATCAGGTTTTTCTGCACACTTCTGGGTGATTTCTACTGCGCATAATGCTTTCCGGCGGTCATTCTGATGTTCCTGATGCACACAGCGCACAGTAATGTTGCAGGGCCTGGAATGGTGGGTTAAAACATCCTACATGCCCCCCCTCTTGCGATTTGGCATTGGTTGTTCATCAATGGGAATTCGCAAGACTGGGATGTCAGTCTCATCTCTTTTGATTCCACAAATGGCAAAGTTCATCATCTTTTTCTCCATCAGGGGTGGATCGATCGGTTCTCCTCGCCCAGTCCTGATGCGAGTATGGAGCGATAATCCGGGCCCCTCGGATCTTTGCTCCCGGTCCCCGGGTAGTCCTCCTTGGTTAGTCTCCATGGTTTCCAATCCTAGGATGACAAAGCAAAAGCATATTTTGAGAAAGTTCCACACCACTATTCATGTAGTGGGGCGGACACATGCATTTTGATAAATCCAGACACATTTTCTATGGTAAATAATGTACTATATATGGATTATTTTATGGTTGGACTACTAAGGAGCTGGAGTGACCCCCTCTGGTGTTCCAGGAGACTCCTCCAGTTGCTGCAGAGTGTGCCTAGGATGGCAACACTTCAGTTGGTTAATATGGACCCACTTATCTTCCCCCTCCGCCAAACTGCCTTTGGGGATGCGGATTTTGTAGGCGACTGGTGAGATGTTGTCTACAATTTCAAAAGCACCCCTCCAGGTAGGCAAAAATGTGTGCTGTTTGGCCTGGTTCCTTTGGAAATTGTATAAGCAGACCCGGTCTCCTACATTGTATTCTTTTCTGGTAGTCTTTAAGTCATAGCAGGTCTTAATGCTGTCGGCAGATCTCTCTAGATTTTGCTGAGCATAGGCAAAAGCATGTTGAAGGTGTTTTCTCAGGTTTTCAACATACTCATGAGTTGTGGAGGCATTGATCAATGTCTGCTCTTGGGTTCTGTAGAGCAGATGCTGGGGAAGCACCATCCTGCGTCCAGTCATCAGCTCAAACGGTGACATTTTAGTTGCAGATGAAGTGGTAGATCTGATGGCCATTAGGACAAGAGGTAATCGAATATCCCAACTTGGCCCAGAATCTGCCACAAACTTTTTTAATATGCTCACAATTGTTTTGTTGTATCTCTCTATTGCACCACTAGAGGCTAGATGGTAGGCAATGTGTAGCTTCCTTTTTACCCCAAGTATCTCCCACATCTTTGTCATTACTTCGCTGGTGAAATGGCTACCTCGGTCTAACTCGATCCTTTGGGGTAGTCCAAAACGTGAAAAGATGTGGTTGATCATCAGGGCAGCTGCTGTTTCTGCCTTGCAGTTTGGGATCGGGAGACATTCCACCCATTTAGTAAACATGCACGTCACGGTCAACATGTACTTATTTCCCCTAGAGGAGCGAATGATGGGCCCGATGAAATCGACTTGTAAATCTGACCATGGCAGTGTCATCCCCCTCTTTTGGAGAGGCGCATGGTGTGTGAGGGATGTTGGTTGAAATTGTGCACACACAAGACACCCCTTCAAATATTGGTCGAGGTCTTGCCCAATGTGTGGCCAGTATGCAACCTCTCTTAAGATTTCAAGTGTTGTATGAAACCCCCGATGACCGGCTCTGGCTGCATCATGGGCGTGACTTAACATCAGGCTTCGGAATGAGGTAGGGACCCCCCACTGATCATGGCCAGCCAGGGATCTCCTTACCAACAAACCGTCTTGGATTCAGAATATATTTGGACATTTCATCAACACTCTGAGGTCCTCTTTCCCAATGTAATCGGTATCCTTCAGGGGAAAGTTCTCAGGGTCTTCAATGTGTTGATAAAACTGAAGGCGAGCGTCCCCAAATAGCACAACCCTCCCCGCAATGAGAGGCAATAATGATCTCTCCCAAAATGGGAATAAGTCTAGGACCAAGTGCAGGCGAGCTTAATAGAAGTTTTATCCGAGTCAAATAGGGCATGCAAAGAACTCTGCAAACTTCGAGAGCGCTCTGCCTGACAATCGCAAAGACAGGCGTTTATATTTACAAAAAGTGTCATAAGAACCTACACACTATAGGGGGCATATGTTCATGGGGATTGGGTGGCATCGACTAACTGTATGTGCAGCTGTGATGCGTCGCTTTGTGGTTGGTGGACAACGCCGGGTGCCAACGTGGGGTGGGCAGGTCAGCTGGGCTCATCCGGGAGGTGCTGCCAGGCCAGGCGTGGTCAGTGTCATTGATGGACGTCTTTCTTGGCTTTCTGCCCTAATGGCCATGCACACCCCATTCATTCAATACTGCAATGTCAGTTGTCCTGTAAATCCTACAATAGGTTATTCTACAGGTTAATACAACACTAGAGGAATGCACATTGGGTGGAATACTTTGACGATACATCAATACATGGTTACTGTTTTCCTGTTGACTAGTTATCATGGGTCATGGGGTCGGGTGTAACGCTCACCTGATTCCCACGGAGGCGCTGATCCCGGCTGGGCTGCTATCGTTTCTTCAATTGAGAAGCGTAGAGCTCAGACGACTCTCAGGACTGGGCTTCCTCTTATCGAATGTCTGACTTGCAGGGTAAGTTTTCTGCAGGTGGAAGAAAAAGGGTTACTCACCGTTTGATGGGATTCCTTCTCCCACCAATCGCCAGTTTCTCCCACAGCCTAGCTTTCTACTTGTCTCGGCGAGCTCTCACCTTAGGCGTATAAGTGCTGAGCTCTCCATCCTGCGTCTGGTGCAGGGGTGCGTGGATTCCAGTTACGTCACTGGATGAGTTCAGTGTTGAGGCTCAAGTCTTTTGCGGCCTTAGTTGTGGCGCTGGTGCTGGGTTGCCGAAGAGCGATGCCGCCGTTACTGCACAAGCGGATGCCTGTAAGTATACTGTAGTCTTTAGGCTTTAAAAGATGGGCACCTCAATAATGTCCCTTTTCCTTTGTTTCAGGCCTCGGGATGCTGTGGGCGTAGTTTTCCGTTGCCGCTGCACGTGCCGATGCACGTTTAATGTTCGTTGGCCGCTTTTAATGGCACCTATAATAATGTCCTTTTTCTAGTTTTCAGGTGCCGGGATGCTGCAGGCTTTATATCCGTTGCCACTGCACGTGCCGATGCACATAAGTATAATGATTGTTGGCCGCTTTTAATGGCACCTCTAATAATGTCCTTTTTCTAGTTTTCAGGTGCCGGGATGCTGCGGCCGCTTCTGCGCGTGCAAAAACTGGTAAGTTAAGATGAATGCGACTGCCTTCACCCGAACCCCTTTTTAATTATGTCCTTTGCCTTTCAGGTGCAGGGAAGCTGCCGAAGAGAAGGCCGCGGTTAGCTCCGTTGCAATCACGGATGGATCAGGTAAGCGGGCGCGGCTGCGAGCGAGTTGCACTTTTCTAACCTTATGTTTATTCTTTGCAGGTTTTGCCGGTGACTGGATTCCGGGATCTGGTAAGTATTGTTCTGTGTCTTTCTTCATCCACAGGTTGCTGCGCGGAAGCTGAAGATGACTCTGGACCTGGAATGCAGGAGCCGACTCGGTGAGCGTCCTGCTGCTGCTGCAGAATAACGCGAAGCACGTGTTTTCCATCGGACGTGGTTTAAATAGCAGAGAAGTGCTTCCAGTGTGTGTTCTTCCACCGGTTCCACCCAGGTAAGAAAAGAGTTCCTGAATGGAGGGAATAGTTCCTCCCAGCCCTGATGGCTGGGGACTTTAACCAAACTGGATTGTTCTGGGTAAATATGCAGCATGGTCTGCCTCAGGTAAGTCCACCCAAGCATTATAACAATGTTTATCAATATGAGCCCGGCGCCTAAGGCGCCGGGACTGAAACCCTTCATGAGCCTGGCGCCAAAGGCGCCAGGACACGGTCCAAAGGGCCCCTGTAGGGGTCTGCTGGGTCCGGAGTAGTGGAAGACGGGTCTGCTTCCGAGGGCGCTGGGCCAGACCTGGCCCCTCGGGAGTAGCGCCCATGACAGCACCCCCCCTCAAGGCCCCTCCCAAACTTGTCCTCCCCGGGGGTTTTGGTTTATCGGGAAAGGTTCGGTGAAATTTCTGGACTAGACGAGGAGCATGGACGTGGTCATAGGGTTCCCATGACCTTTCCTGAGGTCCGTAGCCTTTCCAGTCAATTAGGTAGAATAGCTTAGATCTGATGATTTTAGAGTCCAAAATGTCTTTTACTTCAAATTCGGGCTCCCCATTCACTTGAATGGGCTCTGGAGGATTGGTCAATCTGGTTCCAGGTTGCATGGGTTTCAAAAGAGATACGTGAAATACAGGATGTATTCTCATATGGGTTGGCAATTCTAATTTAACGGCCACTGGATTAATTATGGCCGTAATTGGATATGGTCCCAGGTATTTGGGGTTGAAGGTCCGAGGCCCTTTAAGCGATAAATGTTTGGTGGACAGCCAGACTTGATCCCCAACCTGGTATTGAGGGGCATTGCTTCGGTGTTGATCTGCTCCTTTTTTGTACCTCTCTTTAGCTTGTTGTAGATGTGCAGTCGCTTCCTTAAAAGCTTGGGTAATAACGGTGTGCAATTGATCCACGGCGGGTGTTCCAAGATCTTGAGGTGGATCAAGGTTGGAGGTTCGAGGATGTATCCCATACAAGATGTAGAAGGGACTCTTCCCGGTACCCAAATGAACTGAATTGTTGTAAGCATATTCAGCTATCCAAAGGATGTCCTTCCAGTTACTCTCTGACTGTTGTAGCATGCATCGTAAATATTGCTCGAGAGTCTGGTTTGTTCTCTCGGTTTGCCAGTTGGTCTGGGGATGATGGCTGGTCGAAAGTCTTACATCGATTTGAGCTAATCGACAACAGCTACGCCAAAAGTGGGAAATAAACTGGCTCCCCCTATCTGAGATTAGTACTGACGGGAAGCCGTGTAGCCGGACGATGTTTTCAAGAAATACTTTGGCTAGGACTGATGCTGAAGGTAAGCCTTTTAGCGGAATGAAGTGGGCCATTTTAGAAAACAGGTCCACAATAACAAGAATAGTGTTGTACCCGGAACAGGAGGGTAAGTCTGTGATGAAGTCCATGGAAAGGGTATGCCAGGGACACGGTGGGATGTCTAATGGTTGCAGAAGACCAGCCGGCCTCTTCTTCTGACCCTTGTTTTGAGCGCACACACCGCAGGACATCACAAATTCCTTTATGTCTTTTCTCCACGAAGGCCACCAGAAGTGTCTCTTCACCTTTTCTGTGGTTTTGGCAATGCCAGGGTGACCCTCAATTAATGAATCATGATAGCAGGAGATTACCTGTCTTTGATTACCCG
This sequence comes from Ambystoma mexicanum, assembly GCF_040938575.1. NCBI lineage: Eukaryota > Metazoa > Chordata > Amphibia > Caudata > Ambystomatidae > Ambystoma > Ambystoma mexicanum. Next base: position 304,068,940 of record NC_090923.1, on the reverse strand, counting down.
GCGTCTGGTAGGAACAATCATCCTTGGAAATAAGGCAAGTCATTGCTTACGGTGAAATCTTTTCCTTTTTGTAACCAGTTCAGTAAGTCTGGTGAGGTTACAAGTTGTTTAGTTTTTTCTTCAATATCCTCAATGGATTGTGAAGAAATCAGACCCACGATCCTTTGTTCAGGAATCATTGGTACAGGTTCTGGATTGGCAAAGTTATCTCCCATTCCAATTCGGGAAAGAGCATCCGCTTTGCCGTTCTTGTTGCCGGGGCGATAAGTGATCACAAAGTCAAATTCAGCAAAGAATAGAGCCCAGCGAAGCTGTCTGGAGGATTGAGCCTTGGCGGTTTTCAGATACTGCAGATTTCGATGATCGGTGATCACTGTGACGGTGTGTCTGGCCCCGAGGAGATAATGCTGCCATGCCTTAAAGGCTGATTTAATCGCTAGAAGCTCTTTGTCTGTGATGGTGTAGTTGATCTCAGGCGCCGAGAACTTCCGAGACCAGAATGCCACAGGATGCAGTTGGTTAGTCTCTGGATCTCTTTGTGATAGGACTGCTCCCATTGCTAAGCTGGAGGCGTCGGTTTCAACGATGTAAGGGAGGTCCGGGCGCGGGTGTTTCAGTATTGGCGCCGAGGTGAATTTTGCCTTTAGCTCTTGGAAGGCTTGTTCTGCTTCTGCGGACCATTCAAAGCGTTTATTTTTTCTTAAGAGGGCGGTGATGGGTTGTAAAACTCGTGAAAACTCTGGAATAAATCTACAGTAAAAATTGGCAATGCCTAGCATGCTTTGAACGCCTTTCACGGAAGTAGGAGACGGCCATTTGAGGATAGCGTCTACTTTTCTCGAGTCCATGTGGACTCCTTTGGGTGTCAGAATAAATCCCAAAAATTCGACCTCAGTGACATGAAAAACACATTTTTCGAGCTTGGCAAAAAGTTTATGTTGGCGAAGTTTTTCAAGGACCGCCCTAACATGATTTCGATGGTCAGCTTCTGAAGATGAGTTCACAAGAATGTCATCTATGTAGACGACAACACAGACATCAATGAGCTCTCTGAGGACATCATTCATAAAATATTGGAAGGCGGCCGGTGCATTGCATAGTCCAAAGGGCATCACTTGGTATTCAAATAGCCCATACTTAGTGCGAAAGGCCGTCTTCCATTCATCTCCTTCCTTGACCCGTACCAAGTGATAAGCTCCCCGGAGATCAAGCTTAGTATAAATACAGGCGTTTTTTACCTGGTCAAGGAGTTCCGGGATCAGAGGTAAGGGGTACCGGTTTTTTACTGTTATCTGGTTCAGAGCACGATAATCTATACAGGTTCTGAGGTCACCTTTTTTTTTTGTTACGAAGAACAGAGCCGAGGATGCAGGGGACTTCGACGGACGGATAAAGCCATTGGCCAGGTACTTGTCTAAATACTGTCGCAGATGAAGGTTCTCAGGCTCGGTAAGGGCGTAAATCCTACTGCAAGGGGGAGTTGCACCGGGTAGCAAATCTATCTGACAATCGTATGACCTGTGGGGTGGCAAGGTGTTAGCCTGTTCCTTTTGAAAAACATCTTGGAACTCTCGATACTCTAGAGGTAATTGTGGACCGTCAGCCGTTACTGACGCTAGGCCAATGTTGGGTCGTGGATAACAAGTTGGTGTGCACTCTGGGAACTTTATCGTCTTTGCTCGCCAATCAATCTGAGGATTGTGTTTCTCCAACCAAGGAACCCCTAGAATTACTTGGAATTGAGGAGCCTTGATCACGTCGAACACAATTACCTCCTGATGCCCGTCTTGGCCTAGTATCGTCACTTCAGTAGTGGTATGGGTCACTGGTCCGGAGGCGATTTCCGTCCCATCCACCGTGGTAATGATGTCTTTAACCACCTTTGAACAAAGAGGTAAGTTCATCCTGGAAGCCAATTCGCGGTCCACATAATTTCCAACTGCTCCGCTATCAATGTATGCCTTAATTGCATGCAAACGATCCGGTTGCTCTGGGTTTACGAGGACCATTGGCATTATGAAGTGCGAGGTCAAAGAACTGGTTTTTACGCTCGGCAAGCGGACCTCTACACTTGTCGGGCGAGGTTGTTTCCCGGCTCAGGCTTTTCAGAACTCTTATCAGAAGCTCCCACTGTCTTCTTAGGTGGTTTCACCGGGCAATCTCGAAGAAAATGTCCTGAATTTCCACAATAGAGACATAGTTGCATTTGTCGTCTCCTGTCGCGTTCTTTCTGGGTTAGGGGACCCTTTACAACCCCAATTTGCATAGGTTCGACGGCTTCAACTCCTTTGGTGTGACTTTGAGGCTTAGGGAACACTCGTGTTTCAATCCTGGATCGATCCGCCTTTCTGTTTTGTAGTTTGTGATCCAATTGGACCACCAAATCAATGTACTCTGAACAATCCTGAGGAGCATTCACTACCTGGGCAAGGACGTCTTTGAGTTCGCCACGCAAACCCCTGTGAAAAAGCGTAATTCCTTTGTCCTCAGGCCTCTGGTTTCCACGATTAGCCTATTGAATGATGCAATGTAGGCCAAAAGATCTTGATTGCCCTGTCGTAGGGAAAGGAGTTTGTTGTCCAGGGCCTGCCCCTGGGAATGCCTTGCAAAAAGTCTTTCCATATTTGCCTGGAAGGTCGGGAAATCACGAAAGATTGGGTCATCCTGTGTAAGCAGAGGGATCGACCAATGAGCGGCACTGCCGCTAAGATACGAAAGCACAAAGGCTACCTTAGTCTGGTCAGTCGGAAAGGCTGCAGGTCTACAAAGAAAGTGCAATCGGCATTGATTTATAAAACCGCAAACCTTTTAGGGTCACCAGAGAAGCGTTCAGGCGGTGCCAATGGCACATTTCCGGGTAGGTTGATTTGAACAGGATTGGCTGAAGCCGCTGGGATATAGCTCCCTCCTGAATTAGGTAGCGGGGTTTGCCCCACTTGTGTCTGTAATAACTGTCTGGCGAGATCATCAGTTCGTTCTTTTGATATTATCAATTCCCTCCTAAGGGCATTCGTTTCCTGGCGGGCAGCATGAACTTCAGCTCTTAATTCCCCTAATAACTGGGCCAGTTGGTCTGTGTCGGAAGTTTCCATAGCGCCTGGGTAGGAGGTTATTGGTGGGCTTTGCGTTCTGTAACGCTCACCTGATTCCCACGGAGGTGCTGATCCCGGCTGGGCTGCTATCGTTTCTTCAATTGAGAAGCGTAGAGCTCGGACGACTCTCAGGACTGGGCTTCCTCTTATCGAAAGTCTGACTTGCAGGGTAAGTTTTCTGCAGGTGGAAGAAAAAGGGTTAATCACCGTTTGATGGGATTCCTTCTCCCACCAATCGCCAGTTTCTCCCACAGCCTAGCTTTCTACTTGTCTCGGCGAGCTCTCACCTTAGGCGTATAAATGCTGAGCTCTCCATCCTGCATCTGGTGCAGGGGTGCGTGGATTCCAGTTACGTCACTGGATGAGTTCAGTGTTGAGGCTCAAGTCTTTTGCGGCCTTAGTTGTGGCACTGGTGCTGGGTTGCCAAAGAGCGATGCCGCCGTTACTGCACGAGCGGATGCCTGTAAGTATACTGTAGTCTTTAGGCTTTAAAAGATGGGCACCTCAATAATGTCCCTTTTCCTTTGTTTCAGGCCTCGGGATGCTGTGGGCGTAGTTTTCCGTTGCCGCTGCACGTGCCGATGCACGTAAGTATAATGATCGTTGGCCGCTTTTAATGGCACCTCTAATAATGTCCTTTTTCTAGTTTTCAGGTGCCGGGATGCTGCGGTTGATGCGGCCGCTTCTGCGCGTGCAAAAACTGGTAAGTTAAGATGAATGCGACTGCCTTCACCCGAACCCCTTTTTAATTATGTCCTTTGCCTTTCAGGTGCAGAGAAGCTGCCGAAGAGAAGGCCGCGGTTAGCTCCGTTGCAATCACGGATGGATCAGGTAAGCGGGCGCGGCTGCGATCGAGTTGCACTTTTCTAACCTTATGTTTCTTCTTTGCAGGTTTTGCCGGTGACTGGATTCCGGGATCTGGTAAGTATTGTTCTGTGTCTTTCTTCATCCACGGGTTGCTGCGCAGAAGCTGAAGATGACTCTGGACCTGGAATGCAGGAGCCGACTCGGTGAGCGTCCTGCTGCTGCTGCAGAATAACGCGAAGCACGTGTTTTCCATCGGGCGTGGTTTAAATAGCAGAGAAGTGCTTCCAGTGTGTGTTCTTCCACCGGTTCCACCCAGGTAAGAAAAGAGTTCCTGAATGGAGGGAATAGTTCCTCCCAGCCCTGATGGCTGGGGACTTCAACCAGACTGGATTGTTCTGGGTAAATTTGCAGCATGGTCTGCCTCAGGTAAGTCCACCCAAGCATTATTACACTGTTTATCAATATGAGCCCGGCGCCTATGGCGCCGGGACTGAAATCCTTCATGAGCCTGGCGCCAAAGGCGCCAGGACACGGTCCAAAGGGCCCCTGTAGGGGTCTGCTGGGTCCGGAGTAGTGGAAGACGGGTCTGCTTCCGAGGGCGCTGGGCCAGTCCTGGCCCCTCGGGAGTAGCGCCCATGACATCGGGTCTCAGGACACGGGGTGAGCTGTCTGAGTTTTAGGTCTCGTTAGAAGTAATGACAGATGCTTTTACACAAGGTTGGTGCAATATTATGTGTCTTATTTTACAAGCGCCATTAATCTGGGGTCAACTGGTGGGTGGTGGGACCTACGAGGGGGCACCTCTGGCCTTTGGTTATGGCCAGGTTTTACTGCTGGGCTGTAAATAATTCAGGTGGCTGGCCGTGGTCATGTGAGCTGCGGGGGAACATGAATGCTTGAAGCGGCTCCAGCCGAATTGGGAGAGGTGAGACAGTGTAGCTCGGGCCTTTTCTTTCTCTGGCAGGCTTCAATGGGAAGGGAGGGGAAGTGACCTTGGATATGCCCACGACGATACTCTTCTCGTATGCTGCAAATTATATTGAAAACAAAGGGATTTATATAATGTATATTGCTTATTGATTTTCTAAAGGGTTACACATCTACATTCTTTGCACCTTTACATAGTCATTTCAAATATGTTAACTATACCAACGTTTCTATTAATCACTACAGGGTGAGTATTTGCAAAAATAGCAGCTCTTGCATTATATGGTAAACACGATACGTGAGGTAGCATTAGGGTTGGTGGAGCACGCAGGAACAACAGACCAATATGGTTGACAGCAGTAATACATGTTAAACTCATACATTCACATTTGATTGCATTCTATGTATCTCTTTAAGCAATTTACATGAGCTCATAGTACTGTCGCGCTTGTGTTCCTTTGCACTCTAGCAGCATCAGGTTAGTCATGACATAAGGACTTGGTATCGCTCTCTTTACATTAACCCTAGAGAAGCACGTAGTAGGAGGGCAGGGGCACTGGGGTTTTGTACATAACTGAGGAGGTTTGGGTATCTTGACCATTTTGTCAAATAATAACACATTCTTCTATTCTTAAAGTGTTTGTAGATTTTGACAAGGGGGTCGTGCAAAAGGAATATCATTGTGATGCAAAATATATATATATATATATATATATATATATATATATATATATATATATATACACAGTTTCTTGGTATAGGATTGAGGCTTTTGTTTCATCAGGGACAATTTACAGTTATTTTCCAAGCCAGCCCCGCTACCCGGGTCACGCTGAGGATAATGATGCACTGCGGAAGGTGAATGATACAGTGTTTGCTCTAACACTAGCTCATGTCTGACTGTTCGTGGGAACGGGCTTTCAGCGGATCTGCCAGGGAGTGGAGGCAACAGGGGTAGGCAAGGGCTCTCTGAAGGTGGGGGCCATGCTGCAGCGCACGAGGAATCATGTCTTAAGATGGCGTTCTGGTTTTAAAAATGGTTTCCAGGACCCAGCCTAATACAGTACGTTTGGTCAATGAGTCAGCCAGTGGTCCACCCACCACCTGGGCCCTGGTGGCAGGGGGTCCCCTGACGAGTCATGGACGTCACAAGGAGGGGACTGCAGGGGAGGTGGGGTCCCTTGGACCTGTCCTCCCATACATTTCCCCCCTTTCGTTACTTAAGTAACGAATACTGTAACTCCCCCAACCCCTGGCGTTCCTTTTCATCAGCCACCGCTTCGTCCCACGCCGGGGTCTCTTTTATGGGCATCCAAGCCCTACACACCCCCCTCAGGCTTTCCCCCCTTCTAGCATACTCGTCTGGTGTACAAGTCAGGTATATACAGTCCCTATCCCCCTCAAAATCCACCCACACCTCCTCATACCATTCCAGTTCCCGGGGCTCTCTAATTGTTGTGTGCCATAATCTGTCCACTATATCCCCACTGTGGTATATTGGCACCATCTGGTATTTGGGCCAACCCTCTTCACCCGTTTGCATCTGAGCTTCCTGCATAGCTTGTGCTGTACCTCGAGCATTGCCCATTGTCACCATCATCAATGTACCATTTGGTACTGCGTTTGCACAACATCGAAGGCCCATCTGGCACACACAAAAAATTTGAAGTAAAAACACTACTGTGGGCATTAGTAGTTTGACAGTCATCCCTAACCATGATGGGACCCAGGAGAAGAGGTTGTCGAACCACGTGCTTGCTTCTGCCCCACCTTCCGTTTTCATTCTTTCTCCTAGGTTGTGTACTGCTGCGATCACGTGGGATAGTGTACCATTATCTGCATCTTCAGAAGGTACAAAAGTGCAACAGGCACTTCCGATTTTTCGGCAAACACCTCCGTCCATCGCTGTTAATAGGTCTAAGACATACCTATTTTGCATTGTCATTAGCCGCAGGGCTTTCAGCTCCACCTTGATCACGTTGAAACCTTCTTCAGTGTCGTTTGCTAACTGGATCAGCTCCCAGCGGGTTATTTGGAGCCACTTAGCATTTGCCCGTGCATGGATGCTTGGAATGAGTGAGGCAAAGAAAGTCTATGCAGAGCTAAACAATCGATATATGTCTGGGATCTGTGCCAGTAGTTCTGAAGATGCTTTGGATATGTAATTGGACGATCGTCTGTTTCGGGACAGCATTTCTTCCTTATTGCCAGAGGACAGGACATACATTTGCGGCTCTTCCGTCGGTTGGGCCTTGCTTTCACGAGGAGCATCTTGCACTTTCTTGCCCCCACCGATGTGGCTCTCTAGTATCACCATTAGAGCAGAATGTAGTGTGGCCAGTGAGCAACTGCCGCTCCATGATTGTGGGAGATGCAAGTATGCCTGGCTGCCACACACCCAGTAAGTGTCCATGAGTGCTGCTGTCTCCTTCCTCATGTCTGGGATGGTGAGAGTCCTGTTGCAGTTTTCGTTTACCCCCATTACTGTTTTTCCTTCTCCCTGGAAACACAGTTCATATGTTATTTCTTTCTGCAGTTTGAACGGTTTTTCGATGGCAGTTACCCAGGTTAGCTTTGAGATATGCTCCTTCCAGACTGGTGTACACGTTTTTTCGATCCACTGCAGCTCTTCAGGTGACACTCCTCGTAGCGCCTCAGCTTTACATGTCACTTCTTCATCTTTCCATTTGTTGTCTGTAAATAATGTCCCTTTTATTATAAAAAATGGTTCTTTCAGGCATATTACTCCTTCCACTTTCGGGTAGCATGTTTTCTCGTTCCGTAGCATGCTAAAAGTTATTTTGTGTGCCTGGAAGGTGTTCTTAATTCTGCACAGCGTAAGATGAAGGAGAAATTGGGCATCTATTAGAGGCAATTCTTTTGGTAGCAGCACCTTGGGTGTTCCCGAGGTGTGGGGGATAAGGGAGCAGACATAGCAACTCTCATTTGTTGTTTGCTTGGCAGTTGCGCTCATGTCCGCATACCATTTGTTAGTCTGGTGAGGGTGTCTTGGGTCTTCCATTTTATCTAAACCCAGACCATAATACTCGTCATACTTCCTACTCCCCACCTCCCTTTTCCTTCTATTATTTCTAAGGTATCTCCCAGCTTCACGGGCGAAGTGTAATCTAGACCCCCTTTTCCAACACCCCCCTCTTTCCATTCATCATACAGAGATGCAAACTTTTCTACCATCTTTTCGTTCTCTTCATTTATTCTATGATGTAATGTACTGTCTGCTGTAGGGGTGGTTACATGTGTGGGCAGGGTAGTGGGGGTATTGTAAAGCCATGATATTACAGAAGGGTTGCAGGCATTTAAGCTGTGGGCATTGTAGTCAGAGACATTTGGCAGGGGAGTTGTGCTAACAGTCATTTCAACACTGCTTTCCTTGGAGGGGTTGATTGTTTTGGGCGGTTTTGTGTCATAGCCCCATACAAGCTGGAATCCGTTCCATACCAAAAAAATCACCTTCTTTTACCCTTTCAGCTGTTTTGGTTTCATTCGTCATATTACTTCCGTTCCCCCCTCCCCTCTCATTCATCTCGATAGAGATGAATGCTATGAACCAATAAGTACTTAGGCTAAACAGTATCGCAAAAAAATATTACGATGCACACAGGCAGTCCACATTCATACGAATATCTACAACGTTTTACTATAGCATCCCTACATCTAGACATTCTATTGCTCTCCGTTGCGGGCTGCCCGTTTGTTGCCATGGTTGTTCCTATTTAAAACATAAAAGTGCATTTAGTATATACATGTAAACATTTCTTTTTGTACTGTATCTACCAGAGGATTATAGGGAGAGAGAGAGAGAGAGAGAGAGAGAGAGAGAGAGAGAGAGAGAGAGAGAGAGAGAGAGAGAGAGAGAGAGAGAGAGAGAGGGAGAGAGACATTTTCTCATTTATATTTGATCACTTTTTTCATATTTAATTTCAATCATTAATGTTATACAGTTATCTTTTTCTTTTACCTGTAAGTCAATTTGTTCGTTAGCATATTAATATACCGTTTACACTTCATTTACCTGTACCTTTTCATTCAACATTTTCATTGTTATTGTTTGCTGTTGTCTGTGCCTCCTCATTCACTTCCTCCTGAACATTATTGTACGCCCTCAGTAGATCTGTTAAATGTATCCAGTACCGGAGTCCTTTGACCTTGACAGCGGTGGGCGTACAAAAAACTACCTCGTATGGGCCATGGGACCTTGGGGCATCCCACCTACGCACAAAACTTCTAACATAAATGAAATCCCCTGGCATTAGCTGTCCTTGGCGGTTCCGTTCCACAAACGACACAGCTGTGTTCTCTTCTTCCCTTGTAAATGGCGGTGAGAGTTGTCTTGAGATTGCGCGCGCTGCCTTAGTCAGTTTTTTCAGGTAATCAGTAAACTCATCTCCTAATATCGTGGCGCTTCTGTGTGCATTTGAGTGTCTGCACAGCGGAGAATGTGCTGTGTGCTTTCGTCTTCCCATCACAATCTCGTGCGGGGACAAGTGGTGGTCCTTACTTGGCTGATTTCTCAGCTCGAATAGTGCAAGGGGTAAACAATACACCCAGTTTTTTTAAAGTGAGAAACATAGTTTGGACAATCTTTCTTTTAACAGGCCGTTGATCTTCTCGACAATGCCATTACTTTGAGGGTGATAAATTGAACAAAGCTTATGTTTAATCCCCAACAATGCAGTTACTTCTTTGAACAGTTCATTTACAAAATGAGTGCTGTTGTCTGAGTGAATCACGTCACAAATTCCCCAGCACGGGAACACCTCTCTCACTAGGAACTTTGCGGCGCACTTAGCATCAGGGCTTGCACATGGACCAGCTTCGACCCACCTGGAGAACGGACATACAACTACTATCATGTAGCGTGCCCCATTACACCTTCCCCCCCATGTCTGCATAATCAATATGCAGTTCTCGGAAGGGCCCTGTAGGTTTTGGAATTGTCCCTCAGAGTGTCCGTAAAGTCATCCCAGCACTCCATTGCTAATCTCGATATATGTTCTTGGAGCTCAGGCACAAACCAATCTTCCTGTATCTCTGCTGCTATATGTTGTTTGGCATTGTGTGCCAGAAAGTGTAATTGCTGGAACGCTATCTCCATCAGTTTAATGGGCATCACTACTTTACCTGTGTTATTTTGGCGCCATAATAAGTCTGTTGCCGACTGGATGCAACCCCTTTTTTCCCACAAGGCTTTTTCCTCATTACTCACTCATTCCTGCAACTCTAGTATTTGCGATATGGGCATGGCATTGTACCCTTCTGGTAGTTCCTCACTGGTTTGTTGTTGCAATAGGTACTCACCTGCAGTTTCTCTTTGAAAATATGACACCTCCTTGGTGACAGCATCCGCTGCCGCGTTTCCCAAAGATACAATATCTGCCTTAGATGTATGGGCTTGGCACTTGACGATTGCCACCATTGTAGGTTCTTTCAGTGCCTCAATTAATTCCTTTAACAGTTCGGCATGTTGTACTGGAGTCCCATCCGCCCTGCGAAACCCTCTCCACCCCCACCGGGCCAGACCACCGTGTACGGTGGTAGTCATATAGGCTGAATCTGTGTATATCGTTACTGTGCATTCCTTGGCTGCACGTAATGCTTCAATTAGGGCGATAAGTTCTGCTGCTTGAGCCAAAAAGTGTGATGGCAGGTGACATAGTACTAGCACCTCGTACTCACCTTCTTCTAATCTCACTGCCGCTATTCCCACATGTGTTTCCCCTGTATCCATGTCAATTGATGCTGATCCATCTACAAAGTACACCTCTCCTTCCGTTAGGGCATTTTCACTTACCATCGGGCCCTCTCCCTGTTCTCCTGTGTATGTTGCACAATTGTGCTCTTGCATGTCTTCTAATGTACATGGTTCTGTGATGAATGTCGCTGGGTTTACTGTTCTGCACCTTACTATGTGGATGTTGGTGCTGGACAACATCTCAGAGGCCGTTGCCCGCTGTGTTGTCAGTGTGCTTTTTGATCTCTCCAGTATTGCGAACAGGGAGTGTTCCACAAATAATGTAACAGAGCACCCCATTACTATAGTGGCGCTTTTCTCAATGGCGAACACTGCGGCAGCGATAGACTGCACACACGCGAAGTGACCTTGCATTACTGCATCTAGCATGCCACTGTAGTAAGCCAATGGCTTGTGTCCCATGGATGTCTTTTGGGTCAACACAGCGGTCATAAGTGTCCCTTTGCAATGGGAGAACAGGTAAAATTTGCGCTCAAAGTCCGGATTGGCGAGTACTGGAGCACTTGAAATTAACTGTGACGCAAAGGAGTCACTCATTTCGTTTTACCACTTTATTCCTCCGTTTTCCCGCTGGGCCTCTGAGTGCTTGTAGTAAGGGCCTGGTATATTCTGCATAATCTAGTATCCATGTTCTGCAATAGTTGCACATTCCTAGAAATGTTTGCATCTCTTTTACCGTCTTTGGCTCTCTTACTGATGTGATCGCTTCTACTCTGTCAGGTATTATCTTTTTGCCATCCTTCGATATCAGCTGTCCCAGGTATAATACTTCTGGTTGACAGTATTGTAGTTTCCCTCTGTCCACTTTGTAGCCTTTCTGGGCCACCAGTGTTAAAAGGGTAACTGAGTCCTTCCTGCACTCATCCTCATTCTGTGCGCAAATGAGCAGGTCATCTACGTACTGAATGATTGTGCTCTCCGCTGTCAAGTTTCCCAAGTCTTCGTGGAGGATACGATTGAATATGCTGGGACTCTCACAGTAACCCTGTGGCAACCTGCAATGTTCATATCTCTTCCCCCCTAGTGTGAATGCTGTCAAGTATCTGCTTTCTGCTGCCAAGGGAATGTAGAAAAATGCATTTTTCAAATCAACTACTGTGAAATGTGATGCGTTTTTTGGGATACTGCAAAGTATCGATGCAGGGTTCGGGACTAGAGTAAACTTTTTGTATGGCGTCATTTAGTGGGCGTAGATCCGGGATCATCCTCCATGCCCCTCCCTTTGCTTTCTTGATCGGGTAATGCAAGTATTACATGGGGAATTTGAGGGTATTATTATTCCCTGGGCCAATAAGGCACTTATCGTTTCCTTTATCCCTTCCTCAGCTTTGCGGGACAATGGGTACTGTTTGATTCGGGGCAGGATTGCTCCCGGTTTAAGCTTTATTGTGACTGGTGTAACTCTGTGCAACAACCCTACATCATGGGGACCTGTAGTCCACAAGTTGCTTGACACTAGTTTCATGTCATCATCAAAAAAGGAAGGTGGTGCTCCTACTACTGCCATCAACTGTACGGGCACTTGTCTCACTTGCATCAAGATATCACATGGTATTGCTATCTTCATTATTATCTCACCGTCATTTTCTGAGTCAGAAAAGAGATCCTCATCTGACAGATCACGTAAGGCAATGTCAGCATTGGTGCACAACACAGTGCGCCATTCACATCCATATATGTCCATGCCAATTACTGCAATTCTTTCGGCTGATATCTGTACAGCATGCAAATCTAGTGATATCACTGAACCAGGTGCAATGTCTGGGCGTACTATTGGGCGAAAGATGAATTCTGTTGGCACTCGCCATTCTAGGTTTTTTAGCTTGGGTACTACTCGGGCTAGTGTTTTCAATCCTTCAATGAACACATTTGGATTTACCGGCATGCCACGTATCTCTGGTGCTGTTGCTCGCGCATGTACCACCAGCATTACATGCAACGGGCATATTCCTGGGGTGGAGCAAACTATTCCTCTTTCTGTGAATGATATAGTCATATTGATCTTGCTGAGACGGTCCCTTCCGAGCAAGTTTATCGGTGACTGTTCATAATAGAGTAGGGGTGTCCTCACTGTTTTGCCCCCCACTGTCACATCCAAATCTTCTGTGTAAGGAACTTCAATGACAGCCCCAGAGAACCCCTGCGTCTCCAACCTATGGTTAGATAGCGGAAACCGGCCTTCACGTATGCATGCTTTTTCGACTCCCGAATCCACCATAAATATGAATTGCTTGTCTCCTATCTGTGCCCCTACTAATGGTTCCTCCGCTGCATTGTAGGTGGTAGATAGAACGGGACACGCAAGTGTTCCCTGTGGGCTGTCCTATGCTGGTTGCCTCATGGCTCCCCCTTGACTAAAGACATTGCCTGACACTACTGCCACACCGCTGTAGGGGGCTGGGGCAGGTGCCCCGTTCGCAACTGTTGCGAAAGGGTTTCCTGGTGTGTATTGCATAGGTTCTTCATTCTGTGGGTGGCCTTGTGCTCTATTGGGTTGAACTAGTCTTTGGTCCACGTACCCTTGCTCTTGTTGCCTCTGCTGTCTTCCCATTGGAAGGCCGTATGGGCTCCCTGGGTGGGGGTTACCGTATTGTTCCATCTCCTGAAATCCGTTGTTTGGTCTGTTCCTGCATTCTCGGGAGAAGAGTCCCCACCTCCCGCAATTCCAGCAGCTCCCTTGTGCACCTCTGGGACCTTGCCCCCCATATCCTCTATTACCACCATACCCCTGCCCACCCCCTCTACGACCCCTGTACCCACCTCGTCCCCCTCGAGAGGCCCAATCTTGCCACTGTCGACCTGCGTACGGCTCCTGTCCGTTCCACTGTGGTTGCCCCGCTCATGCCCAATTTGCTGCCATCCTCCCCTGTATTGCTACCAGCCCCCCTCCTCCTCTTCTCCCTCCCTGTTATGTGGGAGCGCGGCTACTGTTGCAGCGACCTTCACCAGTTTTGTTTGTACTAACTTGGCCTCATCTGCCAATCTTTTTTGTGCTATTTCTTTCTCATGCTCTTTTATTCTTTTGCAGTGGTGGACTATTATACTCTGTATTTCGGGCCACCCCTTCACCTCAATTCCTGCAATTTTGTCAAGTGCTTTTTGTACCTCTTTAGGCAGCCCTCTCTTTATTATGAAATAAAATAGTGATGTTGACTAATACCAGGGCGTGCCCGTTTCAGCTCTCCACATCTCCTGTACCCGGAAAATGTAATCCATAGCGCCTTCCCACTCATTCATAGTACATTGCATAACCGACTATAAGTCTGGGGTGTCTGGAAATGTTTCTCTTAATGCGTCCCACACTCGTGCACGCACTGTGTTGAAGGAGGCACAGCATGGCGGTCGCAGTCTAGTGTTATCCCCGGGAAACAAGCCTTTACCCATACTCTATCTGCTTGGTCTCCGACTGCTGATACTAGCAGGCTTTTCACATCACCTACCGCCAAGGGTACTCCAGCTGTGTGCTTCTCGAATGCATATGTCCACTTACTTGCCCCTCCCGACAATGGTGGTAATAGCTTCAACAAATTGGCCTTATGCATCTGAGACCAGAGTATGTAATTTGGTCTCCCTCCTCCTCTGTGTATCAACGGGAGTTGTAACTTCCCCTTCTTCTTCATCGTCTTTCACATCACACCACAAGTCCTCTCTTCCCCCTGTGACCATTATTTCATCATCAGCATGTTCACTCACCTCATCTAGTTCTATTATTTGCGTGGGCTCTTCTTGTATTCTGAACAATATTTCCCCCTTCTTCCACCTCTCCTCAATTGGCTTGTCATGACCCTGTGCCCTTGGCGTTTGCTCTGACCGGGCAACATTAGTCCCACTCTGCTCACAAATGTTTTTAATTCTTGAGAATTCTTCTCTCGCCAATGAGAGCCTGGAATCTAAATCCCCTGTTAGCTTTTCTATATCTGCTGTGGGTGTACTTATCTGTCCACGCTGTCTATGGCTCTCATAAGGTGGGGGTGCAGTCGGGCCATGGGTCGTTGTAGCTGTAGTTGGGGGCACAAGTGTGGGGTCACTATACCCCTCTGCGGGCACCGGTTTATTAAGTATGGGGTACAACTGTGTTACTTCACCTTGTTTTCCTTCCTCTATCATCTCTTTATCATCTTTGGGTATCAGTAATGGGTTATCGGCGGTGGATGGCAAATTGGTCCCTAACTCCTCCTTTTTGAGAGGGGGCACTTCTTCAAACAATCTCCAGAGATCTAATATCTCCTTCCTATTGTGGAACTGCTTCCCCTTATATTTCATAAAAATGCAGGTAGCTAACATTTCTAGAACATTTTTGTCGAACGATCCTCCTTCTGGCCATATTTGGGGCAGCCCTTCTCCCTTTAACTCTGTGACCCACTGATCGTGGTATTTTCTGATGCGTTCAGCATACCCAGGTAAACTCTTACAAATATGGGCCTGGGGTGTTTCTGCCCCCATGGTATGTGCTTGGCTTACATGTCACTATATATACGCACGTTTAAAAACCTGTGCGATTCCAACACCTGGGCAATATGGGAGAGGGTGTGTACTGCTTATACTTTAAATAATTTAGGGGGCACATACAAGAGCAAACCACCTTTTGTACACCACCAATATTTTCAGCACAAATATTCAAAAGAAACAGCTTAATTCATTGGGCTTACCACCTTAGAATGTCTCCTGGTCACACTTACCATGACCACACCATGATCATACACAATTTACCATTCACTAAAATCATAACTTGGCTACGTTTTGACACATATAATGCATATACAATGATATTCAACACTCTATCGATAGTTAACCTTTAATCTTTTTCCTCCCTCCCTAATTGGCCCCTTTCTTTCTTTGTTTGATATGAGGTCCCCCTTTTGCTTGAGTCTTTTTTATTTTTTGCTCAGTATTAACCTATTTTTATTCATAGACCCAGAAAGAATGAAAGAATAACAGTTACTAATATATTCACTGTGTCTCCCTTTTTTACCAGACACCTTTATCTTATTCTCCACTTGTTCATATATTCCCAGTACTCGTCAAGATAGCACTATGCGGCGCTGCCTTCTACCCCCTTGCCGAGCTAGGTTCCCGTCTCTTTATCTCTTTTCACCTTTTGATCCTAATGGCCATATGCAAAGAAAAAGTAAATAAAATGTAGAATAGCGTTTAGTGGTCCCAAAAGTGTCCCCTTTTAAATGACCTCGTTTTTTATCCTGCTCACTTCCCCTACTCCCTTTACGGTCACTCACACTTAATACTCACGTGCCCGTCTTGAACCGAGAGTCTCCGAACTGGGTCCGTCCAGGGAGCTCTGTCACAAGCTCAACGGCCAGCTCTGGCGAGCGGTACTCAAAGGGGATTTTTGAAACAGGATCCCGTACCCTTTCTCTATTGAGTGCGCACTTCTAAGCGTACCAGTTGCCGTAGGCGGGTAGCTTTCCGGAGCAGGCGTACCGTGCGTCTCACTTTTCGACCGGAGATATTCGTGCCAGAGGGGACGGAAGGGATATATTAATATGTAATCACTCATTCGGGGTCACCACTGAAGGCGAGCATCCCCAAATAGCACGACCCTCCCCGCAATGAGAGGCAATAATGGACTCTCCCAAAATAGGAATAAGGCAAGGACCAAGTGTGGGTGAGCTTAATAGAAGTTTTATCTAAGTCAAATAGGGCATGCAAAGAACTCTGCAAACTCCGAGAGCGCTCTGCCTGACAATCGCAAAGACAGGCGTTTATATTTACAAAAAGTGTCATAAGAGCCTACACACTATAGGGGGCACATGTTCATGGGGATTGGGTGGCATCGACTAACTATATGTGCAGCTGTGATGCATCGCTTCGTGGTTGGTGGACAACGCCGGGTGCCAACGTGCGGTGGGCAGGTCAGCTGGGCTCATCTGGGAGGTGCTGCCAGGCCAGGCGTGGTCAGTGTCATTGATGGACGTCTTTCTTGGCTTTCTACCCTAATGACCATGCACACCCCATTCATTCAATACTGCAATGTCAGTTGTCCTGTAAATCCTACAATAGGTTATTCTACAGGTTAATACAACACAGGAGGAATGCACATTGGGTGGAATACTTTGACGATACATCAATACATGGTTACTGTTTTCCTTTTGACTAGGTATCATGGGTCATGGGGTCTGGTCGCAGGGCACGGGGTGAGCTGTCCGAGTTTTAGATCTCGTTAGAAGTAATGACAGATGCTTTTACACGATGTTGGCGCAATATTAGGTGTCTTATTTTACAAGCGCCATTAATCTGGGGTGAACTGGTGGGTCGTGGGACCTACGAGGGGGCACCTCTGGCCTTTGGTTATGGCCAGGTTTTACTGCTGGGCTGTAAATAATTCAGGTGGCTGGCCGTGGTCATGTGAGCTGCGGGGGAACATGAATGCTTGAAGCGGCTCCAGCCGAATTGGGGGAGGTGAGGCGGTGTAGCTCGGGCCTTTGCTTTCTCTGGCAGGCTTCAATGGGAAGGGAGGGGAAGTGACCTTGGATATGCCCACAATGATACTCTTCACGTATGCTGCAAATTATATTGAAAACAAAGGGATTCGTATAATGTATAATGCTTATTGATTTTCTAAAGGGTTACACGTCTACATTCTTTGCACCTTTACATAGTCATTTTAAATATGTTAACTATACCAACGTTTCTATTAATCACTACAGGGTGAGTATTTGCAAAAATAGCAGCTCTTGCATTATATGGTAAACACCTTATAATGCCTTATAATACCATTATATGGTAGAGAACGTGAGGTAGCATTAGGGTTGGTGGAGCACGCAGGAACGACAGACCAATATGGTTGACAGCAGTAATACATGTTAACCTCATACATTCACATTTAATTGCATTCTATGTATCTCTTTAAGCAATTTACATGAGCTCATAGTACTGTCGCGCTTGTGTTCCTTTGCACTCTAGCAGCATCAGGTTAGTCATGGCATAAGGACTTGGTATCGCTCTCTTTATATTACCCCTAGAGAAGCACGTAGTAGGAGGCCAGGGGCACTGGGTGTTTGGTCAAGATACCCAAACCTCCTCAGTTATCTACATTTTGTCAAATAATAACACATTTTTCTATTCTTACAGTGTTTGTAGATTTTGACAAGGGGGTAATGCAAAAGAAATATCATTATGATGCAATATATATATATATATATATATATATATATATATATAAACAGTTTCTTGGTATAGGATGGAGGCTTTTGTTTCATTGGGGACGATTTACAGTTATTTTCCAAGCCAGCCCCGCTACCCGGGTCACGCTGAGGATAATGATGCACTGCGGAAGGTGAATGATACAGTGTTTGCTCTAACAATAGCTCATGTCCGACTGTTCGTGGGAATGGGCTTTCAGCGGATCTGCCAGGGAGCGGAGGCAACAGGGGTAGGCGAGGACTCTCTGAAGGTGGGGGCCGTGCTGCAGCGCACAAGGAATCATGTCTTAAGATGGCGTCTGGTTTTCAAAATGATTTCCAGGAGCTAGCCTAATACAGTACGTTTGGTCAATGTGTCAGCCAGTGGTCCACCCACCACCTGGGCCCTGGTGGCAGGAGGTCCCCTGACGAGTCAAGGACCTCACAAGGAGGGGACTGCAGGGGTCAGGGGGTCCCTTGGACCTGTCCTCCCATACAAAACTTACCAATTATTGGATCCACTTTTTGAGCCGTAACCAAATCAGCATCTGGGGTCTCCTTACTCCATTGTGCAGTTGAGAGTTCATTGTGAACATTTGTCTGGGACCTAGTGATAGCAGTGACCTGGATTTCCCCCAACAGAGACTCGATCTCTAGGAGATCCCCTTGGATGGCTCCTGTTTTGGCCAGCTGATCAGCTAAGTCATTTCCAGTTTTGTCTGGTCCCTCTACTTTAGAATGACCCTTGATCTTTTTCCAGTAGATGGTCATCTCATTCGAGGTGACCAGATCATCAATATTTTTAATTAATTTCCCATGTTTCAAGGGTTTCTTGTTAGCACAGAACATGCCTCTGGTTTTCCAGTTAACCAGGTGTTCCACGAACCCGTTCCGTACATAATCCGAATCTGTGATTATGGCCAGTTCGTGGAGTTGATGTTGGACAGCAGTGAGGATGGCTTGATGCACAGCCATCAACTCTGCCACTCAACTACTTCAGGGACCAATCTTGTACCCAGCACCAATCTTGTACCCAGCGGAGGGTTCAGGGTCTCATTCACCCATGCATTCCATACGCCGGCCACAAGTTATTTTTTCCCTATGTTGTCAACATGGTCAGAGCATCCATCCACATAGACAGTGGGCATTCCATCACACTTGTCTTCTTCAAAGACTTTGTGTGGGGAATTTAGGTATGCCACCATGTTGCCCTTGATTTTTAGACTCTCGTCCTTGAGAAGTTTTCTCTGGCACAATCATGCAAGTCAGCCAGACCTTGCGCGAGGGGACTCTTCTTGTTTTGGCCATATCTGACCTCCACAGGAAAGCCTTGCATTGACAGAATCCAGGAAGTAATTCGGGAATTACTCACATTTACGGCCCGGATCCTGTCACTTTGGAGATATTGCAGAGGCTGGTGTGGAGTCTCCACTATGATGTGCTCCCCCTGGATGAACGGGCGGTAATTCTTCAATGCCCACACCACTGCCAGGAGTGCCTTATCACAGTCGTTGAATTTTTCCTCCACAGAGGATAAAGTTTTGCTCGCATAGGAGATTACTTTATTTACCTTGTCATGCTTTTGGTATAATACTGCAGTCAAGCATGTATTAGAGAACCCTGTCTCCAAGAAGAACTCCTTGTTTTTGACAGGGTAAGCTAGGCAAGACGCTTGTGAGAGGCTTCTTTTGAGTTGTCTTAGTGCCTCGGCTTGTTCTGGACCCCATTCCCACTTGACCCCCCCTTCAAAAGATGAATCAGCGGTCTTGTCATCTCTTTGCAGTCGTCAATGAACTTCCTACTGTAATTTGTCAGTCCAAGGAGGCTCCTTAGTTCCCGCAGAGTTGTGGGGTCTTTCAATTTCTGGAGTGCTTCCACTTTCTTTTCCTGGGGACAGAGACCCTGAGGAGTAATCTCATGCCCCAAGAAATTTACACGGGTTCTACATCACTGTGCCTTTTGAAAGGAAAGTTTTGCTACGGCTGCCCTCAACTGGGTCAGAACATAACGGATCTCCGCAGTATGTTACTCCATAGTTGAGCTTTTGATGAGGACATCATCTACATAAGCCAGGTTACCCCTCTCACCCAGGTCGGGCATGGCCTTATGTAAAAAAATGTTGAATTCATTGCCGGAGTTGATGTATCCGAAGGGAGTCCGGGTCCATGTGTACTGCTGCCCCCCAAAGGTAAAGGCCAGCTTGTATTGGTCCTCCCTACTGACAGGTACAGTACAGTATCCATTGGTCCGGTCTATTGCAGTGAATACCTGTGACCCCTGGATCTGGGCCAGCCCTTAGTCAATGTAGGGAAGAGGCCATCGGGAAGTATGGACCCGTTTTTTGAGCTCCCTAAGGTCGGTGCAGAGTCTCCACTTGCCGTTTGGCTTCAATATCCCCAGCACCGGATTATTGAGGGTGCTGTGGACTGGATGGATTATCCCATGGTACTCAAGGTTCTTAATTATTTCAGTGAGGGACTCCATTGATGCGAGAGGCAAGCAATATTGATTCACAAACACTGGAGTCATGCCAGGGTCTGTGGGAATTGTTGTTGTGTGGATGTCGGTGCGACCAAAGTCATATGAGTCCACCGCAAAGATCTTGAAAATCCAAGAAAACTTGTTTCAATTTTTGCTTCTGCTCCAGAGTCTCACAGGCATCAGCTAGGTTGACTCTCTCTTCAACCATCTGCCTGAAACCTGGAAAGACTTCTGGTTTTTTCTATCTCAGCGGCCTCCTCCAGAAGGGTGGAGAAGTCCCTGGTCAAAGTGCTGATTTGGACTGGTGGCTTCAGGTGGGGAAAGCAGCCCGCATGGACCTGGGACCTCATCCCTCCTGAAGTCACAGGTCACATCTTCCTTACCATAAGGGCAGGAAGTGTACACCAGGAAGTTCCCCCCATGCCAGATAAAGATCCTGTCTAGTGTTGTTATGTCATCACTATCACTGTCAAAACAGTCCTTGGGGATTGGTCCGAATAGTTCATTACCTAAATCTGTACCTAAATCTATGGAAAAATGTCGGTCATCAACCGCCATTCCAATGATGGTGCCTGCGGCTAGAGTGATAATCTTGGAGTCGCTGTTATCCACCTCTATTGGAATGGTGTCATCTCTATATTGACTAGTGGTGTTGGGTTTAACCCCAACCCTTGCTGTTGGAGAGAAGCATTTAGATGAATATAAGCATCAGGGTTTTTCAATTTCTGTCCTCTTAACTTTCACTTCCAGGGAGAATTGTCGAGTCCTTTCTGGGATAGTGACTTCCTCTCCCATCTGAATTTCGGCTGCATAAGGCAGCAGTTGAGCTGAACTAAATGCTTTCTCTGGGTCATCAAAGCCCATGGGATTATCCGCTAATCGGGACCAAGCTTTCAAGTTTATTAGGTCCAAACAAATGACAAAGCGATTGAGACTATCACTGCTTAAGTAAAAGGCGACAGTGACGTCTCGCACGACCCAACAATTATGGACTATGCTCTTGTTGCCTATGGAGATTTTGAGCATACACCTGCTTGGCAGGAGATGTTTGGAATTGGGTGTTTCCAGATCAATTTCCCATTTGTCTATCAGTCTAAATGTGGGAATGGCTGGATCTTTTGGGAGTTGGCGGAACATAGCTTCGCTGATGAAGCTCTTACCGTTGTTCACACACACTCGGGTGAGAACATAGTCCTTCTCTTCATTTAACTGAACAGGGATGAACAACTGCTCTCCAATTTGCTGAATATCAGCCAGGCTCTGAGCTAATTTCTCATCTTTCTGGACTATAGGAGTGGGAATGTCTGATTGTGGATTGGTAAAGAGTGTTTCCTTCCAGTGTGGAATACCACCTTAGACTGGAAGGAAGGTTGACTTTCAGAAATAGAGAGGACCCCCCCCATCACCAGTTTGTTGTCCTACTGCTATTAGGGTCACGTCTGAGATTTGGTTGTTCTGGAAGTGAAATTCTACTTGGTCAGATTTGTATTCAACCTTGTGGCAGGTGCCGTTTAAACTAACATAGATGACACTCTGTTTTAATTTTATCGGTCGGCTAGTCTGCGTCCAGAGGACCTTGTTTGCACAATCTATCAGAGGTGACAACCTTCGCAGGAGGTCATTCCCTGGTAAACAAGGGGTGCCCTCTGGAGTCACAACTATGACGGGTGCTTCACCTTGTGTGGCCCAATTTTAATGTCCAAATTTGCAGTCCCCGGGACCTTCCTTTTCCTTCCCGTCAAAGTTCTGAAGTTGTCCAGGAAGAAGGGTAAGAGGAATTTAATAATTCTCCCCCCTTCCTGAATTCAGTTTATCAAAGGCCTTTTTGGACAGAAGGGTAGCTTGGGATCCAGTGTCCATCAGTGCCAAAATGGTACCCTGGCCCTGTATTTGTACCGGGGCATCGAATCTTCCCTCCTTCGCCGCAAGGGGGGACAGATAATATACATTTTTGGACAACTGGTGGGTTAGCTTTTTTGGTTTTGGACACTGATAGAGATTTGGGCAGAATTCTGTTCACAGTCTAGGGAATATGAAAAGAAAAGGTGGCAACTAGAGATGGGAGAAGTTTTGAGTTCCTCTGGTTCTGGTGCTGGGCTGCCCACCCCTTTTTGGAGGCAGTCACCAGGATGGGTTTGAACCAGGGGATTTTTATGCTGTTGGTTCTGGGTATGGATGCTGGGCGGCGCTAGCTCAGTCCCCACATCTACCCAGTCTGGATTTGAATCCTTTGGGACCCATTTTTCTTTGGGAGGAGGTCCCTCATCTCTGAAGGAGAAGATCCTTTTCCCAGAATCATCTGAGGACCCCTCTCCTTCAAATTGGAAGAGCTGTACGTCCTCCACAAAATGGGTCTGTTTGGGTTGTTTCTCCTACCCCACCTCTGCTCCTTGGGTGGCAGACTTTCAGGGCCAGGAGATTTTGGTTCCGGTTCCTGGGTTTCCAGGGGCTTTCTACAAGTGGGGAAGGAAGCTTCCTCCAAGGCTTTACACCCCCCCTTGTGCCTCCTCCCTGGGAACCGGTGGGTTGTCGGGGCGCTCCCCCGTCATTGTTCTGGAGCAACAGGTCCAGAGTTTGAGGCATTCTTTGCCGGCATGGTCATCTGAGGGTTCGGCTGAGCCCTCAGCATGTGACCCAGATCCTGTGCCATGTTTTGGACCTGGCGGTCTAACTGTGAATCCCGCTCAGGCTGATATGGGGTTCTCATTTCACCCCTGGGCTGAACCCAGGAAAGGTAGCTATCCCTTCTCTGATAATACCCGGGTTTGGAAAATGTGGGTACCCCTCCACCCTTGGCCTCCCCTCTCCCGGATTAGGTTGTCTGGGCCCAGGAAATTGGGGAAAGGATTGTTTTGGAGTTGAAAGTTTTGTGGGTACCTGGGGAAAAAGTTCTGCCCAGGATTTGGGGAATTTCTGCCCTCCTGGGGGAAGTGAGGAGGGAAGTTCCCTGGGTTAAGTGCTGTTTGGTTGGATCCCCCTCCCCCCTTGGGCTGGAGGAGTCCACACATAATCCAGGATGGGTCCATTCCCCTTGTAGCAGGGACTTACGTAGTCAGGGGAGTGAAGGATCCCATTTGTGGGACAGACTCCTTGGCTCCCTGTCTGTGACTGGCCCGAGGGCCTTATAGGCTTGGGATTATTCTGATTTTGTGCAGGTGGGTTTTTAGGCACCCCCATCTCCAAATCTAAAATGGGGGCAACCTTCACCTCTGCCACCTTAGCAGCAGCAGGGGTGGTGTTGGTTGGTTTAGGGCTTTTAGGATTATTCTTGATTTCTATGGGCTTTTGCACCTCATAGATTCGGGTGGCCTGTTCAATGGCCCAGTCTAGTGATCTTTTCTCATGAAAATCTCTCACTAGCTGGGTCAAGATGTACCCTTCTGGTAGTCTGCGCAAAGGCATGCTTTAATTCCTGTACAAATTCTTGTGGGGCCTGATGCTCCCCACATTGCAAGTTGTAGGCTGCCTTGCGATGATTTCTATGTACCGAAAAATGCTTCAAGATGGCCGCCCTATAGGTGGACCATCTAGAATGATTTTGGTCCTCCAGCCCCGCAAAGAAACTGGAGTATTCTGGTGAGAAGGTCCATTTCACATACTGAATGCAGCTACTGCTGTCTTTCAAATGGAAAGTTTCCATTATCTGCTCAAAGAGCTCTAAGTGCTCCCAAACAGAATATTTGGCATTCTTATGATAAGGCATGATGACGCTCCTTATTGCCTTGATTTGTTTTAAGGGGTCCTTAAGCAAGGCCCTTTTTGCCTTATTGGCCTTCTTGGTTCGGGTCAACCTGGTCCAATCTTCCTCTGACTCAGAGGCACTGCTCACAGAGGTGCCCGTTTGGTCTTCTGGGAATGGCTGACAGAATGTGGGGACCTAGTCTCCTGTGTCCTGGGGCGCTCAGAGGAGTCTTCTGATTCCTCCTTGCTCCCAGGATTTGATGGGTACCCCCGCCACTGTCCTAGCTGGGCAGAGGTTTTTAGGATGCCCTTAGTGGGCCTACCCTCATGGAGTTCCCCACTAAACTTCACAGTACTTGGGTACCCATACCCAGATGCCCGCCCATCCATTCCTGGGAGGTACTGGTTTATGAGCCCCATACTTCTAATTGGATTGAAATCTGCCATCCCCATGGCCCTGGGCTCATGTGCGCCAGTGGACATGGGGGTGGCAGAGTCCAGGGAATGGGAGAGATGAAGGCCTCTGGTACTAGGGTTCCTGAGGTTATGCTCAGGTGTTTCCCTTTACCAGCGAATCTCATCTCTATCAGCCCCTGCTCCCTGTTGCCATGAAAGAACCTGAGCTTTCTGTTCCTCAATTAAAGCCTTACTAGTCTCTATTAGTCTCTCTTGCATGGCTACCTGCCGGTGGAGCCTGTCATTGTTCTCACAGGGAGTCTCATTTTCTCTCTGTGCTTCCTGGGTTGTTTTTGAGTACTGGGCCAGTCTTTGCTGCAGGAGGGTTACCTCCTGAGTCCTGTCCAGACTGTCCTGTTCCTTCCTTGCCAGAGTATCTTCCACTCTCCTGGTGTGCTCTAACAATCTTTCCTGCTCTTTTTGTAGGTCACCCAGTCACTGAAGGGCCGTGATTTTCTTCCACTTTCGCTTCTAAGTGACGGTCTTCCTGGCCTAAGGTGTCCCTTTCCTGAGCAAGAGCCTGCCTCTGTGCCGCCAGGTCGTCCCTCTGTCTGGCGCTCTTCATCAAATTCTGCCTGGGTGTCCTGGTCTTTCAGCATTAATGTGTTGCTCTCTGCCTTCTCTCCCATCTTCTGGAGAGCTTCTGTTCACAAATGACAGTTTTTCGCGCTTTTGGTCGGTTACTCAGTGTCAGTTTTGTACCAATTTTTCCACATACATGCACATACCTTTTGAGATTAGGGAAACCATCATTGTAGCAGTAGGTATAGGAGAGGTATTCTTCCCTATATAACGTACACAGTTAAAACATATCTTTTTGTCTGTCTTATATGTCCGACATACCACATCCTATTCGTCCAAGTCTTGGGGTGGCTCTTGCCCCCCCTTCTCCTGTTCATGGGTTGACCACTACCTGCCTCCTCTAAATTTCACCATGATTCCTTCACCCCCTTCTGCAACCGTGAGGGACGACTCATGCGCTGCCTCCTTCAAAAATTGGAGTGACCCTTGCAACACTTTGTTAGACACTCAGTGTGGTCCATGCACCCTTCCTCAAAATCTCTGGGTGATCCATGTGCCCCTTTCTCCAAAGCTCTGGATGATCCATCCATACCCATGTCCAAATGTCGGTGATTTCTGCACCTCCTTCTCCTAAGCTCCTCCCCACAGTAATTTAATCTCCCCTTGGAATGTATCCTTCTCTCTTCTTGCAACTCCACTCTCCAGCTTCTTTTGCAGTGGTCTCACTCTCCAACAAATGCCCAGAGAGATTGAACTGTCTGATGTATGTACCATCACCTCTCAAACCCCTGGAAAGGGCTCAGCGTGAGAGTTTGAAATTTTTGCATGTGAATTGTATTTCCTCCTGAATTTTGAGTTGCTTAAATGATATTAATTCCTGAAGACGAAGTCTTGCAGGGCAGCACAAACATGGTCTGTGGTCGGTGAAAGATTCTAAACATGTGATGGGGATTCTTCATCTCTCATTGGCTAACAGAGCATGTTCCCATTGTCACCATCATCCTCATCATCATTAGCACTATTTGGAAAGTTATCTTGTGTTTGGCAATAGCGCATGATGCTTTATGCTCATGTTATGTTAACTGCAGTGTATAAAGGTTGTTTTCTATAGCTTTTCATGGTTGTACATGAGGACACCCCCAGTTCTGTGGAGACCTGCATATTGCATCTCAATGGCATTTTTCCTCAGAAGTGCATAATTATGTAGATGTTTCTTTTGGCCTTGAAGGCTCAGAAAATTCTTATTGGCCGAGGAAAAGAGGAATATCCGAAGTAAACTGCAGTATTTGGGTTTTACACAGATATATCTTCAAATAAACCTATTCAAACAGGCAATGCCTGAACTGTGCCCTCTCCTGTGGAATAACATGGGTTTAATCATGGGGAAAGCTGACAGGTTTACAGTGGGGCGTTAGTCTTAATTTGTACCAATCATTTTGACCTTTGGTGCCTAACTCATAATGCGTCCCAAAATAGGAAAACACTGAAATAGGCATCTGCATGGGTCTCCACAGCCCACAATTCCTAAATGAACACCCTGCAAACTCAATAAAAGAAGCAAGTAACAAACACATGTCTTATCTTGTAATCAATCTTCAGTACGCGTGGTAAAACATATGAACATTAATGGAAAAGCCAGAACTGTGCACATAATGGCTCAGATTGACACTCCACACAACCAACCTAAGAAATTATTTGCGATTCAATGAGAAGCATGAACGCACTCATCCACAATCACTCATAACAATCTCTTGAAATGCCTTCCATTTGAAAAGATTTCTGCAGACAAAAAGCAGAATGCAGCGCATATGCTGTCGGCACCCAGAAACATGATTCAGATCTTCCCAAAATAGTTAGCTGACTTGATTTCACCCGTATTTCTCTGGTAAATGTCTGAAAAACAATACATTCTCTGAAGCCCTTGGGCCGCTTTGGTCAAGACTGCCAATCAGAACGTGCTGCCCAATGCTAAATGTATAATAACTTCTCTGCAAAAGAAACACCACAGCTGATCCAGATGTTATGAACAATTATTGTGCCATCACAAGCCTCCTTTTCTGGTCAAAGAAATATTAAAAGATGACTCTTTCCACAAATTCCCAGATTTGTCGTGAACAAAACTGTAACAGTCTGGGTTCCATCTTGGATACAACGCCTAAACTAACCATGCTATTTATTGAGAAAGTGCTCTTTCATCCTGCGCTAACATGATTTACATCAGACCATGTTGCCAGAGCCTACCCTTCAGTCTAGACTCCATAGGCAGTCAGAAAAATGTGCCTGCTACTCTGGCATGTTTTGCATCAGAAAGAAATGGCATTGGCGTCGCCAGGTTCCAGCGAGAGTTCGATCTCTGTGCTTTACGGCAAAAAGAACCCTCTACCGTTGAGCACTTGGCAAATGTATTATTAGGAAGCATGCCTGTTTCAGTTCCAGCAACACGGAGGAAGTAGAAACCTGTTCCCATTAGCCTTATGTCAACTACATACAGTGCATGTTTATACTCACACACACAACACATAACGAATGCTCGCACACATCGGTTTCGCAATTATATATTGTGGTGTACCATTCTAATATGTGTAGGGGCAATCCCCAAGGGACTGAGTTGGTCCGTCCGCTACCCAATGTGCCTTCAAGAGGGTGGCTGGGGCTACTCGCATAAATACGTAAAACTACCCTGCCAGAAACATTGAAGATCCTACTCGCAAACGGGAGTATAACATACAGACTCCTTCCTGCCCTGCTGGGACAATTCAGGTGATGAAACAGAGAACTTCCAAGAAGATTTTCGCATCCATTTGCAAACCGACAGTGACCACATATACTGATAATAATGGTATTTGGATATACCTTCTGAGAAGAGCAAGGATAAAACTCAACCGTAAACTATGTGTGCCACTTTTTTGCTCGCCAAGCATGGGAGAACCTGGGATGCCACAGACTGAAAAGCTCCTGCAGACAAGAATCCAAGATGGTGCCATTATTGCACAGCTCCTATAAATTGGTGGGAACCCCAGGTGAGAGGAGTACTGCAATTAACCAATATGGAGAGACTGAAGGTTGCACATTTATAGGTCAACTAAGAGAAAACAGATGAAAATCCCAATCAAAACCCATACTACAAATCCCTAGCAGCACGAACCAATCACAAGTGGTGTCATAAATACCCAAACCACTGATGCACTTTAAAGAAGGTTGGGTGAACACAGCAGAGCAGCTACAGACTGGGAGGAGGACGTATTCCTTACTTCTTCTTGCCGAGACAGGGAGACTGCCACTTTTTTTTAAAGTGGCCACTTGTCTGAAGCCTGTTCGAGGCTATGAGAGCCCTGCACAGCTGAATGCAGAGGAAACGGGCCCAATGAAAAGCCCGAGGCCACTGCTGCCTGATTGCGACCTGTCCTGAATGCTAAGAAGTAAGAGGCCAGGAAGACTCCAACCTGGATGCATGTTGTACTAGAAGCTGGGGAGCCACCCAACAGTACAGTGAGAAGCACTGGAGGAATTTCCAGGACAAGTCATAAGGCAACGAGGATGACAAGAATCCTAAAAGAGAAGTCTGATAATCCAGCGACCTGGAAGTGGTTTAGAGGTACATTATAATATCAGGAAAACTGAAGAAGGGTTCAGGCTGTGAGTAGCCCCAGGAAGAATCTTTCCAAGAGAACTTGATTTCTATTATGTTTCAGACTAGGACAGGACATTTGTTAATAGGATTTTGAGCTCTTCGTTTGGCAATGACTTGGACCATTTTGTGCTTCAGTTTAGGGTTAGTCAGGAGGCTAAGTAGTTTTTAAGACTAGGTTTTTGATCTCTTTGTTGGCAACCTCTAGGGACATTGATTTGTGGAATAGGGTGTCCCTAGGCAGACAAGGACTCTTAAGACTAGGAAAAAAACATTATGATTTAGAGAAACCCCACTGGAGATGTTGGATACATGTGGAATATGCCACGTTTTGTTCCATTCCCGACACTGTTTTGATTAGGAATGTCCCTAACATTTGTAGAGCTTTTCTAGTTTCTTTAGGTGTTCCTTGCAAACACTTCCATGACTTGTAGCACATAAACCCACTGGTTTGAAACAAGCCTACCTTGCATCAAGTGCATCATTGCTCAATCTTCCCACAGTATATGTATTCTCTATAACAGATAACATATGAACAATTGAAATTATTATATAAAAAATAAACAGTTCCCACTATTATCAATAAGTGTTTGAATATAATACTAGCATGCAATTCCTGTCCTACTTGTTTCTAGGAAACTAAAGCCTACAGCCAATCACGAATGTGCATAGGCTTCTTAAATACAACACAATACTATGGGGGGGACATACATTAGTGCTAATAGGATAGGCAAGCCAATAGTGACGCTAGCAACTGGAAACTTGTTAAAAGGAGTAGCTAAAAATATATTAAAAGTCCATGGCTACTAAAGGTGATATTTTAAGAATGATCTCAAGCCATGGTTAAAACAAGCACTGGCAATGCATACAGTTTGGGCTTTTGTGTAGGCATGGGAAATGCACTTGCCAGGCACAGCCGTAGTGGTATTAACTACCCATTGTTGGAAGTAGTGCAAAATTGTGCGAGTACCTGGGCATCTGATAGCAGTGCCTGGCAAAAGCTTAAAACGTATGCACAAGCCAAAAATGTTGGCTTTGTCAATACTTGTTTTTAACAGGACTTCAATGAAGGACACACAGGGTGCTTATAAATCGAGTGGCTGAAGGCAGGGCCTGGTAAGACATTTTTACTACACACACAGCGTGTTTACAGCTCCATTTAAGACATTAACTCTCAGAAAAGTACTTTGAACAATCACTGGCAGCCTCTTTGAGTGAAAAATTGGATGGTAAGGCTTGATTAAAGCGAGCTCATAGAGTTCCCATGAGGAGGTGTTTTGGTGGGGAGGGGCAGGAACTTGGTGGGATTGACCATAGGGATTAACAGGGCCATGGGCAGTCAATTGGTGGGCAAATAACCAACATTTCCTGCAAGCTTTGAGTTCCTACTCATATGCCATTTCTCCCTACCTGTACTCCGATTCAATAGTTTTGGCTTTGCCACAAGCGACACCTAAAAGCCCAAACCAAAAATGGAGTAATGTCTACTTGCATATGGTTATTGATGGACACGTTTTAAAGTGCAGGAGTGAAAAACAGAATCATGCACTGGGTCAGTGATGTAGCACACATATATATTTCTCTAATGTGCTCTTTGGTTTCTTTTGTGCACAGTATTTTATGATAGTTCTGTATATAATTTGCTGCATCCACACATGTACCACATGTGAGTGGCCCAGCGTCTCACGTATTTGATTACATATTGTATCCAGACATTTTTGCACTTCTGAACAACAGCCTTAGAATGACACACAGAGCCTTTCAAATTAATCTGAATCAGATCAAAATAACCTAATTAATTAATTGAAGTGCAGCATGTTATCAAAAGCATAGGGAAAAAATAAAACATTTTAGTTAAACACAGCTAAGGCTTAATGTGGTCTCGTAACTATGATTTGAATTGTCTTTGTGAATTATTTGGCTATTTAATATTTTTTCATTTTATTTCAAGTGTTTGGTTTATTAAAAACCTTTCACAACTATAACAGTTAAAATCCCATCCTCCTCGAGGTACACAATAAAAACATAACATCTTAAAATTAAAATGATCTCATCATATTACTTTCCCATTCCCAACGTTCCTTAAGATCCCTGTGCATACAACATCAATCTTCAGATTACAATGTTAATACTTCCTCCAAAAATGTAATTGCTGCAAATATCATTGCATTGTTTTCTTCCGATAATAAACATTTCCCACCATTCATCCACAGTCAGTGTCTTACATTGTGAGGACACCTCGCTCATATATTTTGTTCTTATGTTGATCAATTCCCCACACTCTATTAGGAAGTGCTTTGCAGTTTCCACCCTATCACTTCTCCTGCAGAATCTGCAAGAGTGAGAGTAGCACCCTCCAGTTGTTTCCAGGCACACAGAACTTCTCTCGTAAGGAGGATATTGAGTCTAATCCTCAAAAAAAAAAAAAAAATTCTATCTTTATAACTCGGAAATTTCACCAGGTATCCAGCGATCTGATTTATCGACCTGTATTCCAAAGACTAAGCAGACATTAGTTTATACGTACTTCTTTTTGCCCTGGTATCGATCCAGTCCATGAACGTATTTGCTTTTTACCCTTGTCTGGGTTTTTTAAAAGGACTTCCTCAGACAAGTCGATAGATACCAGCAGTTCCCTGCAAGTAAGTTTCCAGAAAGCTACAATTCCATCCTTTCCTCCTTCATTATTGTTCTTATTCCCTTTTAGAATATCAAATGGAAGAGGGTTAAGGTCTACAATACTTTTCTGGTATAGGCTCAGAGATTTCCATCTCACCATGGAGCTCAAGGTCTGTAGGCCCAAAACTCACTTTCAGAGTAGACCTTCAAGTACTTCCCAAATATCTTGTGGAATTGACAGGGCTGTTTCAGCTCCATACAACAGAATCGGGATAACCTTTTGCTTGCAGAAGATAATTATTGGGCCAGTGTACATTTACTGAACCTACTCTGGAGGACTCTAGTCTGGGCTGCCAGTCTTAGACACTTCAATCTCAAGCCATCCACCCAAAGGTTCTCACTTATGTTACAGTTTATTGAAATTGCCAAATATGTGATCTAGTCTACGATGTCAATCTTGTCCTTAGCAATTGCCCAAGTAAATTTAGGTTTCCGCTTCACACAGGCATTAGAAAGTACCAGGATTTTAGTTTTTTTAAAATTAATCCCGAGTTCATTGGCCTGGCAGTAACTCTCTAGCTATGTCAATCTTCTTTGTAGTCTGATGGGTGTTAGATCGATAACAACCAAATCATCTGCATACATCATCCAGGTGGTTGGGTGGTTATTTAACCTATGAGGGAAAGCTTGTATCCCTTTCTGGCAGTGTGCCATATCTGAGAGATAGAGATTGAAAATTGCCGGTGCCAGGGGCAACCTTGTTTCAGTCCTCTAGAGGTCCTGATTGATTCCGTTAAAAGTCCCTCGGCTGACATTCTTATTTGAATTGAAGTGCCATTATAGAGGGCTCCTATAGTATCCAAGAGGTCTGGTGGGCATGACCAATATGATTATTTTTGCCAAACTTTATCTCTACTATTGAAGGCTTGCTCCAAATCTATAAAGGCCAGGTATACCTTCTGTTTTGTTTGAATTGCCCTCATCTTTAGTATGTTCAAAAGAAAGATTTAGGCATGTCCCCAACCCCGGGACAAAGCCTGCTTGCCTTACATCAAAATGCCCCAAATCATGTACCCATTTCAACAGGATTGAGGCAGCGATCTTCCCTAGAGTATCAAGAAGGGCAATTGGTCTATAATTTTTAGGATCATCCCTGTAACCCTTTTTATAGACAGGGACAATCAAAGGCCTTTCTCCATGACGGTGTTTTTTTTTGGCCCTTATGATCTGATTAATTACGACCCAACAGGATTCTGCCCAATCATCTCGGTTCTCTTTTAGCATATTAATATTTAGACCATCGGGGCCTGCTGCTCTAGATGTATTTAGCTTTATTATTAGTATCCGTAGGTCTTCCTTATCGAATTCTATGGACCAAGGAGCAATGCAATTTCCTGGAACCAGCCTGAGACCACCATCTGAGCCACTAAATAGGTTGGTGAAGTATTTAATCCAGACATTTTCTGGTACCCTGGGGATCATTGAGGCCAATTGGAACATGCCGTTATTATTGAGAAGCTTCCATAGATCTCTCGTGTTTATAAGATAGAATCTTCATTTTTTTAAATTTAAAATATCGTTTATAAACTTTTCATTTGCACACATTACTACATATCTTGTACTATTTGACTTACTATTTATGCATGTTATCTTAAATGCAATCACAAAATTGTAAAATAACAGGATCAATATATTAAGGCAAAGTTAGAATGCACTAATAGTGTAATTTATTGAGGTCCAGGATATGGCAAAGAAATTGCACAATGGTATATATAAGTCTTTTATCATGACCACTCAGTATCCTAGTCCATCTGGAATCAGCATCTAATTGCTGGGCTGACATCTTAAAGAACTCTCCAAACAGTCCTCTTTTTTGGGAGCGTGATGGACAGACCATGATGATATTATGCAGCATTTCTGATGCTTTCTGATCCAGACAAAAATGACAAAATTGGTCAGACCGAGGGATTTGTCTTATTGTCACTAGTCTATACCGCGTTGGGATAATGTTCAATCGAATTTTCATAAACACATCCTGAATATGTTGATCCGGAAATAGTGACAGATATCCTGGAAGTTGATTGATGGCTCGAATATCGGTGGCACATTGACGATTCATGGTGTACGTTGTTTTCCCATGTATAGTTTTAATCCAGTCATTATGCGGGATTTTTAACTTTAGCGTGTTGAGGGCGATTGATAAGCATTTCTATGGACATATTTTCCTTTTTCAGACAGAGTTCTAGCTCGTGTTTCCAAGCTTTCAATATGTTATTGTTCATTGCGTTGTGAATATGACAGAGTATTTTAGTGGCTATAGTTTTGTCAATATTCATCAGTTTCCGGAGTAAGTCTAGTTGGTTCCATAAGACAAAGGATGATAATGACTGGAGTGCCACTTCGAATCTTATTCTGACCATTGGAAAGTTCTTAGGAAGTTTCAGAATCTTCCACCAGAAAGAGGCTTCTATTCTTTGCCAGTTTATCTGAGCTGCATTGATCATCGATTCCATAAGTTATGATGGGTATAACTTTTTGTCGATAATACGCAATGATAGGTTTAAGCAAGAACTTTCCATATTGTCTCAGTAGCAGGCAACGTTGTCTCGCTAGGGATAGCATCTTCCCTTCTATGCTAATCACCCAGTCCTTTTCAGATTTAGATTGGTTTATTGGAATTCCGAGATATTTGAAGATGTTTACTTCTGCTAGATCTTTATCATCTAGTGTAAATTTTGGTCTCCATTTTTGTTTGCTTATGTGTTTCGTTAATTTCATTATTTTTGTTTTTTTGACTTTTATTTGCAGTTCATTGTGCTTCATATAATCTTCCATCATTCGCAGAATGTTCTGTAGACCAGCTGGCTGTCTAGTAGCACGATGTCATCAGCATACATCATATATGGGATTGGCACAGAGTTGATTTTTGGAGGATTTAGTTTATTAACTTTGATGTGATCTGCAAAGTCTGCATTAAAAATATTGTAGAGTGTGGCAGCAATGCCATTATAGTTTCTGCGTCTTCCTGGAAGGATGGACTCTAGTAGCCAATAGCCAATTTCTATATTGCTGTTTTCTTTTCCTTCTCCTACTATTTTTTTCCCTCACCTCCAATTTTCCCGGTCTATGGAACGTAGATCTGATCTCAAAGTTTTCTTCATCGCCCTTACTTCGTGACTCTGATAATATAGTCTTTTAAACTCAGATGTTACACCAATCAGGGGCTTGGTCATAAAGCACATCAGGGCACTCAAGTAGTCTACCCCGCCATGGGTTGCCTTTAGGGCCATTTGATACTTAATTGTCAGGCTTTTTAGATCCATTGATGTTATTCTTAGACGGTTGCCACCCGGTTTAACATTTAATTTATTCATCATTGAGAGTGGGTATACAGTATCACGACCATTGAGGGACAGGGTCAGAAGGTGGTGATCACTATCTCTCATCTAGCTAATTTAGTATTTAACCCTTTACTGAAGTCTCCTGACACAAAATAATAATCTAGGCGTGCTGACTGCCTGTCCCGAGACCATGTAAACTTCCCAGAAATATTGCCTCTTAAAGGGCCATTCACCAAACACACATCACGTTCCTCGAGTTCTGAGACCCTGAGCACCGCCTTTGTACTGAACAGCCTTTAAGGTAACTTTGTACCTGCCTAATTCAAACATTTTATGTTGAGGTCGCTGCATGCTGTTATGTCCAGGCCACTCACCGTTACTCGTAATTCACCTATTAAATTGGCAACTGCCCCCACAATGTCTTCCTCTACAACCCTTGCAGGGTTCCAGTAGAGATTGAGTAGAAGTATGTTCACCAGATCTTGACCCTCTACCGTTTCCCACAACAGAGTCCCTACTTGGATAAATGCATTTAGGTTCCTTGACTCTAGTATAGAGCATGTGCGACCCCTCTTCACCAGTGTTATGAGACCTGCTGATGGCCTTCCTGATGTTCTCTGGATGGTAGGATTAAAGCAAATGTCAAAGCCTTCACATATAGGTTTAGTCAAAAGCCACGTCTCCTGCGAGCAGTATATAATCGTAGGAGGCCATATTGAGTCCCTCTTTTTTAAATAGGTGCGTAAAGCCTCACTAATTCCATGAGGCTAAACGCAGACCAGATCTCTTAATAGGAGGGAGTTATGAACCTGCAGTCTGTGCTAGCGTAGTCGCTAGCACGGTCCAGTTTGCTGGGGGGCTTGCCAAGATCTTTGATTCCGCCGACATTTGTACATTTCTCACGTATCTATTTGTTGCTCAAAAAGTCATTTCCAACCTGAGGCCTACTCCTCCTCCTTTTAGCGCTGATCGCGGGAGGTTCGTTGCCTCATGTCTGGGGATTTCCGTGTGTCTTGATGATGACTTCATGTCAGAGCTTAGATTTCTATCTCTTTCCTGGACATTTTCTCCAGTTCCCCCCCCCACAGATGGTCGGCCAATCTCAATGATTTCAAAGTCTAGAGGAAGTAGGTCGGGACCTGCCTCCGTGAGCAGTTTCGAACCAGCATGGACTGTAGGTTTAAAATCACCCAGTCAAGGAAGCTTTCTTTTGCAAACTCCACACTTTTGATGTCAACAGGACCAATAAATCTGAGCTTGGGGTAGCAGTGGAGCAGTTTTAAGATGTTTTTCCGGTTCATGATCAGACCATCTCTTTCTGGGATCAAGCGTTCTATTGACACCAAAAGGTTCTCATCGCCTTGGGGGATCGGAAGAGGGTTTTTACCCATAGAAGTCTTAACCTCTCGATAAGTCGGAACTTTCCCAGAAGACATATGGCTGAGATCTTCATTGTTGCATCGTGCAAAATGGGGTTGAGGTAGATAATCCTTTATTTGAGCTGGCTGGTGAGTCGTCTCCGATTCCCTTATAGTGAATGTTGGGAGGGATGATTACCCGAGACTCCTCCATCTCAACAAGATTGTAAGTATTGTTGGCCTTTTCTTCATCCACCTCGGTTATTCCATCCGAATATGTTGTTAAATTCATTAAGAGGTGAATATTCTCTTCCAGCTCTTCTTGTTGTGTTGCTGGTCCGCATTCGGAATTCTTTGAGGAGCTTGCCACATCTTCTAGTTCTTCACAGCAACCTAAGGACGTGGGAGAGAAAGATTTCATAAAAATGCTCTAGATTCATTTGTACGGTGGCCTTTTTTAAAAAAATGTGTTGGTTTTTTTACTTTTTTTGTGGTGTCAAGGTCGCGTTTTTCCTCCTTAATCCTCTGTAATTGCTTCTCCCTAAAACCGAATATAGTTTATTGTCCTTATCTGTAGCAGTTGCTGGTTGACTAATTGTTACAGAGACTTCCACAATGTCAGGTACCTGGATGTCTCCATCAGTGCCCATGAAGTGGACTGGGTCATGTGCCTGACTTGATGTTGGAGCTGATTTTTCTCTTTCTATGTTCTTACTTTGACTTTGTTGAGACCCTATTTCCATTATATCATAATTACATCCCTGATGTTGCGAGGTCACAAATCTATTAATAGGGGGCCCCAGATCCAATATTCCTCCTGTAGATTCCAAATGAGGATGGTCACCCCGAGCCCCCTGGTCCAATGGGTTAGATGTAATTAGACCTTTTTTATGTCTTAGCCACTTCTTTTGATCTAGGATTGAGACCATTAAAGTGGTCTTTTCCGCCACGTCTCCTCTTGCCAAGTCGAAAAGCCTTACTTGCCACTGTGGAGTCATCTCGGCTTCTTTGTCAAGCCTAGACTGCATGGGCTCAGAGAAAGACTCCAGATGTATCAGCTTTGTATGTAGGATAGCCAATAGAGTCACTTGGTCCTTCATTGTGTCATTCACATTTTCATACCGCTTTAAAAATGGATGTAATGTCACTGTTAACACTGCCATTATCAGATGCTGCAGGTGGGTGTAATCTACCCCTCCAAGTGTCCGTGCTTGGTGCATCCAAGCATCCCCTATTCCCATTGGGGATTGACTTAGATGTGAGTCAGCAGAGTTGGAAGCCGATGAGGTTGACAGTGAGTCTTTTGATATAGGGTTAGAGGAGGTTTGGAGATCTTGAAATCTGGGCATAAAGCCCACAAGTTCTTCTTGCATTCCTGCATTTCCACCACCCTACCTACATCTTCCCCCATGACCGGATGAAGGTACAAGAGCATTCTATTTTAAGCGAGCAAGATACCACCCTTTATACCAGCGGCCACAGGGGTCGAGGTATTAGTACTGGTATAATCGCTTAGTCTGAATTGGTAGTTCCTTGTAGAGAAAGTCGCTACATCGTGTGGTAGCCGCATTTCCAGGGCAAAGTGTTGACGTTCGAGAAGTGTGCCAGGTGAACGGGGGGCAGTTGGATGGCCAAATCCCACCTCAACTCCGATGGTGAGTCAGGTAGATTAAAGAGCTTTTCAAGGGACGCGTGGGTATCCTCAAATATTGAGGCCTCCTCAGAGGTCAGACCCATAGTCCCTATTGTGCTCTGGGAAGAGTAGCTTGCAAGAGCCCCCATCTTCATTCCTGCTGAAATAATACTGGGACCCATTGTCGTGGGCACAGATGGAGTGGGTAAGGATGGGGATTCAGCAGTGTGGGGTTTCAATGCATTTGTCGGGCTGCATCCAAAGGAAGACTTGTTTGGGGGGCTATGCATCCCTTGCTCTTCTTCTTGCTGCAAATCCCCCTTCCGCTCAAAATCATCCCTAGCAGTATTACGGGCATATATATCCGTTGTACCATTTTTCTGTGTCATTTTTCTGTGTAGGAATCAAGACATATTTTATATGTGGCCATTTCTACTCTCCCTTTAGCCTGCCTTCTAGTGCAAGGACCTGGTAAAGCCATGTCACAGTGGACCAAGGCTTGTGGTTGTGGCAGGTTTAGCAAATAGTATGCAATTAATATGTAGTTGTAGTTATTAACCACTTTTAGTTCCTGGCAGGCACAAGTTCCTAATGCAGCAAGCGGGGGGCACTTTACCGTCTCAACAGGGGGTTATAATTATCTGAAAGGGTCCTCGCACACCGTTGCTCCGCCTGCTCAGACTGCCGAGAGTGCCTCATTCAACTCCTCACTCCGGGAAAATTCCAAGCTCTCCAATGCGAACCTGCAAACATACACCAATGCACTACAAGTTCAGTCGCACCAGCAATGCTGGTAAATGGTTAAGGTGTGTCTCACCACCAGCCGCTGGCATCCCCAGCAAATCCAGAGCAAATTTGGCCACAAGAGCAGGGCGCAGCTGGCCTCACAAACACACAGCAAATTGCTAGCTGCTTCCAACGCTTATCGCTGCAGCTCTCTGCTTTCCGCGTTTGCCGGGATCACCAAAGCCAGAAACCCCCAACAGAAAGTATAGTGCTTAGTATTAGGGATCACATTGTTTCCAAAATTAATTTTTACCAAATAAATTAACTGAGTGCACTACCTAAGATAAAGTAATTGCCCAGGATCATATACGTTATGCAAGTGGGGAAGCCAGGTTTAGAACTCATGTTACTTGGTTGCAGAGTCCATAGCATACTTGCCAGGCCATGGGCTTGAAGGCATTGTGACACTAGGCATATACTCAGAGCTTTATGAGGTCAAGTGCTCTAATATGGAGCTCTAATAGGACCACATTTTCTATTTTTTCAATTGATATTGAAATGTATTGGTAGTCTAAAGCAGAGTCCATGTATGTGTGCATATACTACATGGAATTAAAGTCTGGTATTCAACCCATGCAATATTTTCTATATACCCCTCGATTTAAATATCCCACGTGATGCTAATCTGTAAATAGGTTGCATTTTAAAAATAGTGGGTATTGAAGACACACTTAGTTTTTACCATTACCACCAAGCCTGTAACGAAGCCCAAAATACCTTAAACTGTCCATGCACTAAATTATTTATTATATTTGAGTAAGCCACCCCCCACGCCTCCTCCACTGTTGTATGTGATAAGACAATAGCAAGTCGCGGAGGGCTTCCCTTAGAAGGTCGGGGAACTCTGAGGTGGCTTCCCATATCTTTCTGCATCGCCGAGTACTTTATTTCTACCACAGTGTGCAGAGCGGTCCCCACTTCCCACATGCGTCCTTTAATACTTGATGTTACTCGACCCTCATCGGCAATAGACGTCCTCAAGCAGTTACATAGAAATATGTGAACCCATAAGTTGGAACTAAATCAACAAATATGCAACTTGTAATTTGTGACCAACTAATATTTTAAGCAGTTATACATTTGAAATTAAGCCATGAAGACTGCTTTGAAATAACACTGTCAGGCTATTTACATACCAACGTTCAATGTTACTGCATGATAGAGCTATCTCAAAGATGAACTTTTGGTAGGGAACGGCAGGTTGGGGCTGCAATGGCTATAGATATTAGCATGGTCATGGATAATCAATGGGTGAGTAAATAAACAACGTCCACAAGCTGCTTGTCCCTCCTCACATCCCATCTTGCTCCTCTCCTCTCATATTACAATACCATCATTTCAGCTTATAGGTGGCGCTTTAGCACCACCTAATAGACAAATCTAAGTAGCGGGGTGACAAATTAACATAATGTTTGTACAATACCACCGGAGGTGGCGTGGGAGGACATGTACACACAGCAACATAATACCAGTCTCTTTTAGGACATAGGTGTTGTGATATAGGCATGGTATCATGAGAGAAAAAACAGACACAATGATTCAAGTTTATGAAAACCTTTATTTTGTAAAGAAAGGGCTTTGGAGACTGACTAACATGTCCTACATCTACAATGGGAGTAGTCTCGACCATCAACTAAAATATAAGTCCAAAGTCAGTAAAGTTAGTCAAAACAAAAAGTGTCAGTGTTAAACATATGCTTGCCCTCACACTCATTAATAAAATAATGTGCATGGGATCGGACTAAATAAAAAGTGTGCTTCAAAGTACAGGTCAGGATAGTAGTGGAGCTGGTCCACAGCTCCCTTCCCAAGTCTTGAGCCACTTGGGCTTCAGAATGCATTCCTCAGCTTTCAAAGGCACTGCATAAAGTTCTTCTTACAAAGTTCAAACAGTTCTGGTTGCACAAGTTCAGAGTTCCTTTAGGTAACAATTTCCCTGTGTCACCTCTCCTCAGGTAGTCTGCTGCTTATCATTAAATCACAAGACTTTCAGAGTTCACAACAGGTTGGTGTATTGAGGTATCAGATTTTCAACAATGCCCAGTATTCCTCAACCCCCGCGGGACCACACTGACACCTTGGCTCTCCTCACACAGTTATTCAGCAGTTCAACGTATCAAAGACTTTCGATGAACACACAGTACTTCCAGCCCTGTGTGGGACCACTCTGATACTAAGACCTCTCTTTCAGTTTTCTCTTCTCATCGCGCCCCCAGCACCTTTTTGCTTGGCTTACTTTCATCAGTGTGCACCTTTTTACAAGTCACAAACGTGTTTTCACTGGTTTTCAGCATGCCACCCCCCGCCCTCTTTCTCTCCGTGAACGTTCGCTACTTTGTTTCGCTCAACTTTCTACTTTCACAATGGACAATCGAAGCTTTCCTCTTGCACTACTTATCCCATGCTCGTCCTTGTAATTATCTTATTTCTTGTAACATTTTATCCCTCGTGTTTTCCTGCTATCATTAACCGGGTTCCCCTCTGGCTTTGAACTCACTGGTTGTGATTTCTTTAATGTCACAATTCCGGTCTCATCGACTAAAGACCAAGGGCTCCACGCCAGCACCTCCAACTCTCCTGGGTGGCCTCACTGGCCCAGGATAAAGAACACCCATCCACGGGCTTCACTCTGGAGAACAGCTTTGTACTTAACTCCCTTTTGGCTCCTTTGAGACATGGCTCCCTCGCCACACTTTTGTTATCCCTTTTACACCATAGACTCTCAGCGCCTCGGCCCTCCGTTCTCTCCCAGCAGGTCTCGGGTTGTTTGGGCATCCCAGTTCACCTGTGCTCTTGTACTCCGACTCGTGGACCTCCTTGGGCTCCAGCTCATTCATTCTGTTTCTCTGGCTCACTCCTTTTATACACCTCTGGTGTGCCAACAGTCCTCAGGAGTGTTCATTCTGTATTCAGTGCCTGACTTTGCCTGTCCTTGTTTATGGGACATTGATAGGAATGGAAAAGTAATATGTCCTCCGCCCCTTGCTACTTCTTCTTGGTTTACTTGGGAGAGGATGTCAGTACCTGAGCTTCTTGGTCTGGATGACCGTTAGCGGAATATTAAAGAGGGGATTATGAGTGTTCAGAATAGCGCAGCTGGTTACAGGGTTTTGTGAATTTTCTGGGTCAGTGTTTCTTCTTTTCCCTAGGAGCATATTCCATAAGCACCTCTGGATATATATCCCTTGTGTTCCCTTGTGCTGGAACATACCATGTCTCACCCAAGGTTTCTGTACTCTCATCTCGCAAGGACCCCTCACCCATGTGATCCTCCCTCTCTTGTCTGCCCGTAGGGCTGGGATCCAAAAGCGATGTCCCTTCCCGGGCCACCTGGATAAAGGATCACCGGGATTTGCATAGGAGCAAACCCTCAGGTTTCTCGGTGTGCACTAAGCCGAAGCCATTAATTCACTTAATTGGCAGTAGAATATGTTTCTATCCTACTACAGAGTAATAATCTACTTGTAGTGTTAGTTTCCTTTTATAGGAGCCTAAGTACTAAAATGCAAATTGTTGTAAACTTCATAAACACAGCTAGCTAAACACCTTACACATGAAAAGGAGCAACCTGGGATTTCTGCAAACTGGCTACTACCTACAAGTTTTAAAAGGCACTCCAGAGAAACCTGCAGTGTAGCCACTGTTGTGAATCGTTCTTATTCAGGAGGTTGCACCTTGCTGTTATTCCTGATGAGATTAAATCTGCATTTTAACAGCAGTCAAACAAAAAGTCATCATACAAATGAAATATACCTCTTTGAACCATTCACTTATTTTATTTAGATTTGCTTTCTCGAATTCAGGAAAATATTGAGAAGCCGGTTGTGGGCAGTGTGGGGTTTGCCTTTGTTCTGCATATGTGCAGATGACAGATGCAGCACAAAACAAACAAGAAACGCATAATAATAAGTGCAACTCAGCATGAGTCTGCTTTGGGGTGCTCAGCTCCACAGGCTCACTCCAACCTTTGGTTCTAGTGAGACTCGTCTTCTTTTTAAAATAAAAACAGTGTCCTGAATTTTCCACCAAAGATGCCATGTAAATGTGAAATGCTCTCCTATAGCAAGCATCAGTAACATAACATAACACCCCACTGTTCGAAGTAACAGTTTAACATTCATCTGCATGTTGCTGCAGACCACCCAAAGCTACTAGTACAAACCCCATAAGATACATAAACACCCTCTATAGTCTCTGCAAGATGCTAGTGCCAAGTAGCAGATTTACAAGGTGGGCTACATAGCTTTACTTAAACATAAACCGTTATGCCTTGTTGCACTACATGTATGATGTGCTGCCAGCTTCCCGCATGGTATATAGCAGTGCCTGGCAAAAGCTTGTGCATAAGCAAAAAATGCTTCAGTTGCTTTGCTAATGCTTGTTTACATGATTTCAGTGAACACAGAGAGTGCATACAAATTAAGTGGCTGAAGGCTGGCCTGCTAAAACCATGTGTTTAGGGATTAGCATGGCCATGCAAAGCCAATGGGTGGGCACAACAACAAACAATACCTACAGACTAGTGTCCCTTGTCATTTGTCATTCCCAGTCCACCCCTGTTCCTCCCTATCTGTACTTCAATGCAATAGTTTCAGTTTATAGGTGTTGCAATGCAAGCGACCCCTAAAGGCCCAAACTAAACAGTATAGTTGGGCCAAACAAGTCCATCTGCTGGATTCCTCTTTCCCATCTACTAATATTTTTGTGGCATTGTCTATCCTGGCCATAGGAAATGAGATGTAACATGTATTTTGAAATGTGCTAATCCCAAACTCATCCCAACTACCAGCGGGCAGTCAAGAGCTAAACGTACAAAAATAGCATTGTTATCCTGCAACCCCTTTCAAGACAAAGAATTTTAAATTCAAAGAAAACACACTATTTTAATATTGGGCAGCAATCACCAATGGGGTGATAATTACAATGTAAACGAATGAAATAAACTTGGTTGACCTTCTACTATAACATATCCAAAGCACAGGTGAATAGGAGGTAGATAGCACCCGAGTTAAGATTTCCCCCGCAATGCTCCCTCAAACCCAATTAATCGAATTTTGAGTGGATAGAAAGGAGCAGCAATGAGTCAGGAATGCTAGGGAACAAACAGAAATAAAATCAAAAACCTTTGCAATTGCCTCAATAACACTCGTAATTGGTAGATAATTAATTTAAATGTGCGGTTGAATAAATGGGGTAGATAGGAGTTATCACAGTATCACGGATGTAAGAACACTAGCAACTAAGGGGCAAGGTACCTACAGAGGGCATACAGTTTAAAAATCAACTTTGAAGTGACAAAACAGTGCAGCCAAAATCACACGCACAGAATTTACATTAGCTAAATTACACAGGTTTAAATGTTTAAAAAACGGTTTGAAAAATGGGTGAAATAGACCGAATGGGAATGCGGTTTTTATGTTGCGGGATAGATGCACATCAAAGGGATAATATAAAAGTGAAATAGTGGCTCTAGCT
This sequence comes from Ambystoma mexicanum, assembly GCF_040938575.1. Lineage (NCBI taxonomy): Eukaryota > Metazoa > Chordata > Amphibia > Caudata > Ambystomatidae > Ambystoma > Ambystoma mexicanum. The sequence continues at coordinate 304,025,222 of NC_090923.1, read as the reverse complement.
GAATAACTGGATGAGATTTTCAAGGTGAAAGAAAATTCGGTTTTAAAAATTAAAGCAGTTAAAAGAGAAAATCGGTTTAAAAAGGAAAGGACACATTTCACTTAAACTAGATTTAGTGGCTAGATTGTTAAAGAAAGACACAGTACGCTCCAAGGTTAATTTGCAGGGTTAACCTTTCCACCCCGCGTTCATCCCTATGTGGGAATTCATTAAATTATTCAAAATATGGCTAAGGATTTATGCAAGACAGAAATGAATGGAAGAATTGCACTAATAGTAGAAAATCAAGAAACAGAATACACAGAGGATTCAGACTATCTTAAACAAGTTATCACGATATGGATGGGATTCCCTAAGAGGTGGAACAAAGACAAGGTATCAAGATGGGGTAGGCTATGTGTTTCTATGGGATGGGGATGGGGTAATACTCACAACCAGTGCTTGAGTTTGGGACAGCCAACCGAGTTTCTGGACAGCAAGGAAATATCTGGTCACTGGTCACAGTGGCGGGCTCTCCTAACAGAAAACTGCGGGGCTAAGGTCTGGTTACGGCACAGCGGCATGCAGGTAGTGGGGCAAAAGGCCGGTCTGGTCACAGGATACTCCCAAAAAGGGTACCACAGCTTTTCCCCCTTTCTCCCTGAGTTAGTGGGATTTTGTTATGGGGTTTAGTTCTGAAGGGTCGTTCTGCCTGGATAGGAGGGCCTGGATCAAGTATCCCTTTCCTGGAAGTTGAGTCTGGAATCTTGCAGGATGAATATAAAATGTCTGGATACGCAGGCTCTGGAAAATTCAGAAGAGAGTGTCCTTTGTCTATGTGAGCTTCCCCCTTTTATAAGGCGGATGACATTACAGGATTATACGGTGGGGCAGGCTTAGGCTGGACATGTCTCTAACAACTGGATTGGCCAGGGATGACTGTTACTGCCTTCCTGTCAGCTGGTTGGACTTCAAGGACATGACATCAGTTTTTAGGGTGTCTGTTTACTATGCCCAGGCCCTCCCACAGTTAATTTTGGCAAAAATCAGTTTTGACATAAATTTCACATTTTTACAGTTGTGGTGCTCTCGCAAACCACATAGGCAAATGACGTATTCCACACAGAGCATGTCAATCCAACTCCCAGGTCTGTACGACATTGTTTCATGCTTCTAATACTTTTTCGTGATTTTCAGTGGGAAATATTTCACTTACAATTCTATAATTTTATACCTATGTACATATTATCATAAGGCATGTTAGTACGGAATTTCAAAGTGGCACCATATACACATTCCTCAGAATATCCAATTTTCTGCCATTTCCGTCCCTGATATGCTAGTGAAGGCTACCACGTCTTAATCTAAAGCCACAAAAATTGCATTTAAACTATAACACTTTCGCATTACTGCGTTGTCCAATAGCAGAAATAACCGTCTTAAAGTTTATTCATTAAAATAGTCTTTTGAGCCAGATGGCCAGCATTGTCCCCCAGTTGAAGTTGAGGGGAGGTGGTATTTGCAATTTCACACATAAGTGTTCTGGAATCCATTTTATAAGGCTCAAGCCCAGACACAAGGTCTCATGAGCATGTGATATGCTTCCTCTTGGTCCATTCAGAGTTTCCAAGGAGTTGGCCCAATTTGGGGGGGGGGAAGGCAAATCCTGTTGCCAGCACGCAAATGTCCTTTGAAGCCAAGCAGAAAACCCCGTTTTGCTGGTTCCCCAGTACAGCAAATACATTTATTTTGATTTTTCTATTTTTTTTCCTGGGCCAAAAAGCAAGGCTGCTGGAATAAAACATATTAGATTTCAAACAAAACCCCCCTTATATTTCTATGCAAGGACAGGGCCTTAACTCCACATTTCACTTTTAAACAGCATTTTCTTTGTTTGCAAAAAAGCAACTATTTTTACACATGGTTAATTTTCCTTTTCCTGTCAAATTGCAGCCCTAGTCAATTTCTCATACACACCAATCTGTTAAAGGCAAAGGTCCACTGACACTAACATAGCACAGAGGACTAGGCTAGCAGTAAAGTTGTTTGCGATTTCACATATTTTGCCTGACACAGCCTGTCATTTGATGAGAAATGCTATTCTTTTCTGGAACACAACCTGAATATGGCTGGCCATAGCTGGGTCTCACTGGATCAGGACTGTGTATTGTTGAACAGATGAGAAAGGGCATCAGGTTCCATCATTTTAATGCTAAATATTTCCTTTTTCATGGGAAATTTTGGAGCTAGCAGCCAAGCAGAGCTGCTTTTCAACTCTCTTCTTTGGTGCACATCAGGAAACACACTAGCAGCCTTCCTTGGTGTGTTGCCGGTTCCATCTTGCCCAATATGTGCTTGGCAAAGACAGCGCAGCCATTATTTTGGTGACTGCAAAACGCAGTTTTTAAGTCAAGGCAATAGTGCTCAACAGTGCCAGCGCAGCCATTTTGCTGGTAACTGCTGAAGTGCAGATTGGTGATGGAGGGGAATTCTGCTGAGTGGGTAAATGTACCCCACAGTTTGCAGAGAAAAGGAGAAAACAGCAGCAGCATTGGCAGAAACAGGACACTTGGAGGAATAACATTACTCACAGATAACAGGGTATTTTCAGAAAAGCAGCAAAGATACTGACATAGAACTGGATGGCTTTAACAGCAAAGAGGACAAGTGATTCAGCAAAGCAACTACAGCAGACGGGATTCAGTTGCCAAAAGCAGGATTTCCAGGAAAAGTTTAAAAACTGGCAGGCTGTGACCGCTGGCTTGAAAATGGGATTCAAAGCAGCTACAGAAAGCAGAATTCATAAGCCAAAAACAAAATATTCAGAAAAAATTCAAAAACTGTTCCCAGAAGCACAAAGCTAGTACTGCCAGTTAAGGCATTTGATATAACAACGACAACTGTTTAAAGCGAGTTTATAAAAGACCTTCCAGCCCACTTGCCTACCGGGTGAAGCTAACTGCAGTCTCAGGCAGCTGTGCTCCATCAAGTCCACTCCAGGCTCCAGTAGCCTGCATCAATGGATTGTATTTAAGGCCTCTCCAACTCTTGCAGCATAGTTGTCAATAGCTTGTAACAGGTGAACGTAATCAAGTTCTCTCCAGGTCTCAGAATCCTGCTGCAAGCAGATGTTCTTAGTATGCTTCCACCAGCCCTTTGCCTCTTGGACAGCATACATGTTCCAGAATGCATTTTCTGGATTAACCCAAAATATGAAATGGCACATGAAATCAATTGGGGTAAAGCTGCAGCGGTAAAGCTGCTACATTAATGCAGAGGCAGATTGTAGCTTTTAGTAATTATGCCATAAAGATAGTCTCTGAAAATGCGCATGCAGCTGTGCTGGGTGGAAGGCAGGTAGTATCCTGACACTAATGGACATGAATCAACATGCACCTACCCCTTTAAAGTGCTTTTTTATAGGGAATAATCCAGGTCCCATTTTCACCACCTGCTCTTTACAGCCTAATCAGAACTTCCCTCTAGCATTCTTATTAAGTCTCCTTTATGCAGGAAAAAATTTCACTGGCGTTCATTTCTACATCTTCATTTATTTCTATGAGAGAAGGTAAAGATGTTTTTCTTGTTAGTCCTATTAATTATGATGGTATAAGTTATAACAGCCCATTAGATATTATGGTGCAAAATGTAACAAATTCAGCAGATTTTTCTGTCTGACCATTAGATATAATAGTGCTTATGTCTCAGTCAAGGATGTCCTTTTGCAAAAGTGAACATTAATAAGGTACCTTACAGACTTTTTCATAATGTGATGTAAATGAGCATTTTTATATGTACGTATGTATGTTTGTATGTGGTATTTGCCCAGGGCATACTAAGGCCCTAGGGCAACCAATGTTAAACAAACACTTTGTTGGCTAAGTGACTATTGCTGGTAAAAGTGTGCATGTTAAAAAGGAAATGAACTCAAGACCTGAAGCCCTGATGACGACACAGCTGCAAGTAAAGATGAAGGCCCTCACTAGCCAATCATGTGCACTAAACCAGAGGTTAGGTCGCTTCTCAGTCATACCAGTCCTCCGCTACTATAAAGCAAAAGTGGTCCCAGTGGTGACATACGGAGTAGAAGCCATGTTCAACATTCCTGAGTCACTATGGTCACGCCTTGAAGGCATATTTTGGAAAAAGGTGTTGGACGTCCCTTTATCGACTTCTATTGCGATTATTCAGAAAGAATTGGGACTCGCATCCCTGGAATGTACAGTAGAATGGAACAGACTAGCTCTGTTCACGAAATGCTGTATGCCCCACGACCCATGATCCTTCAAATGGTACACAGAGAAATGATATCTGCACGCAATCCAACTCTGAACAGCTGGAGACTGAAAACAATGAAACTCTTGGTAGAGATTGGAAGCTCACTTGAGCAGCTGGTGACTAACCCTGAACGGCTGAAAAAACGAATAAAAGAACAGGACTGGATTTTAAACCTTGAGGCAGCTGGTAGCTACCAATCTGTTGCCCTCTTGCCTTTAGTGCCGAGAACTAAACACGGTTTGCGGCTATCTAAAGCAGTTCCCTGGCAAGAAGGTCAGAGAGCAATTCCTGCATACTCGTCTAAATCTAAATTATATTTTCTTTTTTTTTAATTTATATTGCGCTCGTACACAAGTGTTTTAGAGCGTGACCAGGCAAAGGGAGGGGAAAAGGAGAGAACAAAAAAACGACGATCTTACTAAGTCCAGTGATATTGAGAACGCACAAGTGCATAGGAAAGGGAAAAGGCGGAAGTGCATGGAAGGGGGGAGAGGTGCAAAGTGGGAACAGAGGAGAGAACAGATTAAATAAATAAGTTAGTTAGTTCAAGGAGAAGATTTATGAGAAGGAAAAAGTCCAGGTAACTCAGTTCTGGCTCAGCTATGACTCAAAGCAGCTGGAAGATCGCCAGAAGCTTGGAAAGTAAACCATTACGCCTGGGGGGACCATCTACATGAACCTGAAGGACTGGGTCCTCCACATGTCCCCCTTACAACAAGGTTGGCCACCTTGGGACGCAACACCACATCTTATACCTGTTGTGGTCTACTCTGTGGGAATTTATTTGTGCCCTGTGGACTCTAGGATTTGGCAGCACGGCCAGACATGCAAGTCCACATCTCTGCAAAATGTACTGCCAGCACTTCGACCACTTCAGAGGCCTGTTCTGGCTCCATGGTTTCAATTTTATGACCTATCGTTTTTACTTCAACCAATACCTGGCACTTCTCGCCCACCACAACGCCGCTGTATGCCCCAACTTTCAGTGTTATGCGGACGACACTCAGCTAATTTTCAGGCTACACTCTGCTACCTCTTCTCCCTCTCTCATCTCTGACTGTCTGTCCGCCATCCAGGAGTGGTGTGCCGCCAATGACCTCTGCCTTAGCACCACTAAGACTGAGATTCTCCTCATCAGCACACCCACTCCCTCCTTTCCTGTCTCTCTCTGGCCGGCCTCTCTTGGCCCTCTTCCTGCTCCCACCTGCAAGGCTAAAAACCTTGGGAGTCATCTTCGACTCCACACTCTCCTTCTCTCCTCACATCTCTGACATCTCTAAGAAGTCACACTACCATCTTTCCTCCTCAGAGGTATTCTTCCTTTCCTCTCCTTCCCCCAGAAGTTCGCTGTCTCTAGAGCGCTGGTTCTCTCTAAGCTTGACTACTGCAACTGCGTCTTTCTAAATCTCCCTGCTTCTATTCTCTGCCCTCTGCAACTCATCCAGAACAGGACTGCGAGACTTGCCCTTGGCCTCAAGCCCAGGGATCGTATCTCTCCAGGGCTGAAATCTCTGCACTGGCTCCCAGTGGCTGCGAGGTTTAAGTTCAAAACCCTCTGCATTGTACACAAGGCCTTCTGGGGCCTGGTTCCTCAATACCTTCAACTCTCTCTTCCTAAATATCTTCCTTCTCGAGCCCTTCGCCCATCCGCTTCCAACTCCCTCAAGGTCAGTCGCTTCTCCAAGCAACAAGTTGTTGTTAGATCTCTTTCCTCAGCTAGGGCCGCCCTCTGGAACAGCCTCCCTGCCTCCCTGAAACTTGATGATAACCATCTCTGGTTCTCTTTGCTTCTGCTTTTTCTCCTCCTCTCCCCTGCTGACCTCCTGGTTGAAACTGTGTTGGTTACCTGGCCAACCCCTCACTCTGGCCCAGGTCAACTCTCCCACCACTCGCACACCTGCACTGCCTTCCTGGCAAAAACTGCACTTCGGGACTGTTTTCTGTATCCCTACAGCCCCACTACCAGCACTTACACCTGAAGCCTGCACTTACCCCTGCACTTGCCACCTGTGAGCCTCACTTTTACTATTGTTATTTATTCTCTTATCCCATGTATTGCACTGTCCCCTCCTCTTTCCCTCCTGAACTTTCCCCCTTCCCCCTTTCCCATGCACTTGCTTGATCTGAATGACACCTGGCCTAGTAGGATCGTTGTGTGTCCTCCCTCTGTTCCCCTTCCCCCGCCTCGTTTTGAAACACTTGTGTATAGGGGCGTTATAAATGCCATATCATATCATATATCAGATAAGTGCAGAAGAGAAGTGGGTGGGGGACTGGATGGGTACAGATACAGACCCCAGTGCAAGGCGTGGCCCGGAGGCAGTGCAGGATGTTAGCCGGGTGATCAGGTACCTGGTCCCGAAGGACAGAGGGTGGCCAGGTGCACAATGCCGAGAGAAAACAGATCAGCATCAGCAGAGAAGAGGGGCAAAGGCAGAAGCAAAGAGGAAGGTCTTGAGGGGCTTCCGGAACCGGAGATGGTTCTCCTCAAATTTCAAGGTGACAGGGAGGCTGTTCCAAAGGGAGGCCCCAACCGTAGACAGAGATCTACCTTCAGCTTGTTTCTTGAAAAACGACTGACCCTGAGGGAATTAGAAGTAGAGGAGTGAAGGGCTCGAGGGGGGAGGTATTTACAGAGGGATAGTTGAAGGTATTTTGGACCCGGGGCACAGAAAGACTTGTGGACAATGCAGAGGGTTTTAAATGTAATCCTTCCATCCAGTGGGAGCCAATTAAAGGATTTCAGAGCTGGAGAGATACAATCCCAGGGCTTGAGGCCAAGGATAAGTCTTGCAGTCCTGTTCTGGATTAGTTGTAAACGGCGGAGAGTGGAGGCAGGTAGATTTAGAAAGAGGCTGTTAAAGTAGTCCAACCTAGAGAGAACCAGAGCTTGGGAGACAGTGAGCTTCTGAGGGAAGGAGAGGAAAGGCAGAGTACCTCTGAGGAGGTGTAGTAAGAAGTTTGACTTTTTAGAGATGTCAGAGATGTGTGCAGAGAAGGAAAGCGTGGAATCAAAGATGACCCCAAGGTTCTTGGCCTCACATATAGGGTTAGGAGGAGGGCCAAGGGAGGCCGGCCAGAGAGTGAGGGGAAAGGATGGTGAAGGTGTACTAATGAGGAGGATCTCAATCTTGTTGGCATTTAGATAAAGATCGTTGGCGGCACACCAATTTTGAATGGCAGTTAGGCAATCCAAGATGAGGGATGGAAAGGAGGTGACTGAAGGAAGCCTGAATATGAGTTGGGTGTTATCAGCATAGAAATGGAAATAAGAGCAGAAAATGGAAGTGCAGTAGGCGATAGTTGACAGGACCAATGAGGAGGATCTCACTCTACACCCATAAACGAGGTACAAGCTAATCAGGGATTATCGCAAGGAAACAAGTGTTGTTTCTGCAAAGACGATTCTGAGGTTGAAATCTTGAAACATCTTATAACATTGTGCCCGGCACTCAGGGATGCATGAACAAAACATTTCTGACTTATTCTGTCGGGCTTTCAGGTCACCTTTCCGCAGTAACTGATTTGCAGCTTGGGTTATATGAAAAAATAAAAGAGTATGATGGGGGTGTCTGCTGTGAAGTGAAGACTGAGGGGGGTGAATACTGAATGCCTGGGAGTCAGTAATCGGTGACTGCAGCAGAACCCAAACCCCTGAATGTTATGCCACAGGAAGAAAGTGACCTTGCCCAATATAGACAGTCCTTCCCCATCTGGCGGAGAAGTCATTGGCCTGGCCACTACTGCTTCTGTTGTGCAGGCTAATTTTTAGGGCTTCTGATCATTCTGCATGATACATTGGCAGGCATCAAACGTAGCCGATCCCTACTGGAGTCGCCCTGGGTATGTCGAAGCTAAATTATGGTTATGGGTCCTGGCCAGTGGCCCAAAATCCTGGATCACTTCCCTGACCACCTGCCACCAGCTTAAGTGACAGGTTCCACGGCAAATCATTTCTTGACCATGCAGATAAAACAGGTAAGGCCTTAACCATAGCAAGAGGGAACCCATCGGCCCTTTGGGGCCTACCCACAAAGGTGGCCCTAGTGTACTCTAAAATCTAGGCTGCACACAGAGAAGCCACCTGGGAACTACAACTACCATGGAAGGGTTGGTGCCACCACAGCACAACTTCAAAAAGAGTGGCATGTGAAACTGGTGCTTTTTGGGTGTGTGCTCCCCACTGCGTGCATGCATGTGTGCAGCTTTGCAGTGGAGCAACACACACAGATGCCATAATACTCCAAGCTTCACTGACGTGTGGTGGGTCCGGAGGGACTCATTTGCTCCTGCGGCCCTCCCAACCCCACAAATTAGCACTGCATTCAATTTCTTTAACCTCCCATAATGTTTTTTGTGCAAAACATTCATTCCATTTGTTACTTGCAAAAGTGATTTTTGAGGGTGCTGCTCAGAGGTCAGGCGTTCAAATAAAAGAACAAGCACTTATCTTCTCTCTCTCTCTCTCTTTGCACGTTCTGAATGCTCACAAGGCCTAGTGGGCGCTTTGAAACATAACCTACTTGATGTATAAGCGCCTTACAAATGCACAATAATAAAATACAACTGCTTTGCCAGGCTGCTAAAATGATTTTGTGCAAGGTTTTGGCAAGTATGAATGCAGAATATTCTGAGAAGCATACCTTTCTGCCACACACCTTTTATGGAGGGGCGATTTCTCTAATAACACATTCTTTTATCTTGCACTTTTAAAAGATGAGCTTTCAAAAAAACCTCCATCCTCATCTCCCACTGCTTTTCACAGCTTCGCTTCATGCTGATTGCGGCACTTGGCTTGCTCATTCCTTTTCTGCCAGCTCACAAGTCTCCAGCACAGCAGTAAAATGCAATGTTAACATCGCCCGCCCCCTCCATCCCGCCTCTCTCCATCAGGGTTTTAATCAATCGGTGCATCCAGAGTGCTGCTTCAGGCAGCAAGCCTCGGGTGCTTGCATCATGGATTCATCATTCCACGCGCGCAGCATTGATGTCATCGCTGGAAAAGGCGGGGCTCTGGGAGGAAGCGACCCGGGCTCGTGAAACCTTTCAGCACGTAAAAAAAGACTGCATTGGCGTAAGCTCAGCGGCTTTCGATTCATTCCACTCTGTGCTTCAGTTCAAAAGGCCACAACTCCCTTTTAATGTATTAATCATTCCTTTCAAATCCCTCCTAGCGTTTCACTGCTTCCAATTGTATCAATGCCTTACTCATACCTATTTAGCATTACCTCGTGGGATGCCTGGCAGGTTGTTGCTGTCAATACCCGGCTTATATTTAGCCGTCATGACTCATGATACAATTTTGTGTCCAATTCTAATTTATAGTGTTTCCCACATACACCGATCGTTTTTACATAGCATCTCTGTTACAGAGTTGCAATAGTGTGTTAATTACGGCTTTTCGCTTTTATAAATTTACTTGTCAAGTTTTTTTTATCATCTGTGGGTGTTTTCTCTGCATTTTTTCAGCTTGATTGCAGCAATTAACAAGTCCCCAAAATAAAGTTGATAAATGAACATTAACCCCTTAACTGCCAGGCTATTATGGAAGTCTATTATGCAAGTCTATGAAAAAAGGACGAGCATAGTCATCCCTGGCACTTTTAAAGTAGCGCATAAACCTGCAGAGCGAGCCTTATGATATCTATCACAGTTAGGTCCAGCCATCACAACTGTTGTGTATTGCCCATTTAACGGTGGGCGTATTGCCCCTTTAAAGAAACGAGTCATGACCTCTTCATGACTCGTCTTAATAAAAGGGTCTCTTTTGGCAGGTGAGGGTCACTGCAGCAGAGCCCCATGAAGTGACAACTCTGAGTCCGTGTGGTCAATGGCCCCACCAACATGCTTCGTCAGCTCAAAAGACCATAGGTGCCCTGAAGAAGGCCTGGGTCTGGGATTTCTCTGCTTTGAGCTTTGTGAAGAATGTGGTGGATGCTGTGCTTCCTCCCCAGGTTATCATTAGCACAGCTCCCCTGCAACAGACAGAGGAAGTTTCACCTTGCAGTCCTGTAGGCCACTAAGCCGTGATCAGGCAGGCAGGAGGAAGTGGCATTTGTCCCTTTTATCCGTCCATTCTGATAGAGTGGAAATCCCACTGCATGAGTGCCTTTCTGCACATCAGAAACAGCTACTGTTCACCTTGGTTGCAGGGCTGTCCTTAGGGGCAGCAGTGCCCTGGGCGAATTGACACGCCCCCTCCCCGTGCGCCCATGTTCAACAGGGGGCCGGGTCAAGGATGTGCCACTTCTTTTTTTAACAGGAGGTAATGATGTGAATAGGGTGCATCAGCACCCTATTCTTATTAAATGTGCTCTACCGCAGCGGGCGCATTTAATATCAAAGGGGCGGCTGCCGTGCCTTCACCCACAATGCCAGCTCAGGGGAGCCCTTGAAAGACTCCCTGAGCTGGCGTGGCGGGGGCTAATGGCACCCTGGGGGGGCGTGGCGCCCCTGGCGGTCGCCCAGGCCCGCCACCCGCTAAGGCTGGCTCTGCTTGGTTGATTGTATTTGTTACAGCATTACATAGACCCTCATTATGGGTTGTGAATATGGCATGGTATCTGTTCATAATCAGACGGTAAGTAAAACATGCAGTATTCCTTGTATTGTATATTTTCACTGCTAAAACAGAAAATACCAGAATAGTGAATTGTATGTACTAAGCCAGCCAATCAGGAGGCTAGAAACACGGACTGATACTCCCGATCTATCCCGTGTTCCAAGTCGCCTGATTGCTGGCTCCCCAGCCCGCCATCTTCCCCCACAGATGCCGCAGACATTGACCCCCCAGCCACCTGTTTACTGCTGCTGCAGCAGTGGAAACTGCCACCACAGCTCCTGCAGCTTCTCTCCTTGCTCCCTTTCGCCACCATGGAAAGGGAAGACGGGCTCTATACAGTTCTTGTTCACGGAAAGAAAATACTTTCATGCATCCCCATCCCAGTCCCTGGAACGGTTGCTTAATACCATAATAGATACTACACGCGCAGATAGGTCTGCATGTGACATACAGCCATGAAATTCCACATACAATCTTCACGAATGATGCAAAAGGTAAACACTGTATGATTACAAGTTGGAATAACACACAACAAATGCAGTCACTAACAAAAAATTGTTCCTCAAGCGAAAAACCCAGAGGGAATGACTGCCAAATGGCCAGTTCAGGCCTGGGTGAACCAATATGCTCATATGGTGGAAGGAAACGAGTTGGAGAGGAGATAGAAGGAGCAGAGCCGTATAGGTTGCATGAGGCTGCCCACTGTGCAGAAGGCAAGATCACCACAGTGGAAATTCAGCAGTAAACAAATAATCACCTTCCAGCGACTGAGCTGGCAAAAGGTTACAAAATCTGAACAGAAGATGTATATTGGTTGGGATTAAGGACTTCTATGACTTCTGCACAAACATGTCACAGCACTTGTCTCAAAAAGTCTTTCAGTTATAAAGGGTAAACAGATACAAGTTTATAGCAAACATTCTTCGGGCATATTTTGTTAGCATTGGCCGAGGACCAGCTTTAGTCTTTTGGGATATGCTGATCAACAGCAGAAGCTTCCAAACAACAACTGTACAGTAAGTGCCAAAACAAAAGCCATTCCCAATCAGGGTTCTATAAAATACTGACATCACACACAATGATTCAAAATACTACATTCCCACCAATGTAAGTGAAAACACACATGCATGACAGGCCAGATATATATACTGATATGTAGGATGATGTGAAAATTGAGTTTTACTGTAGGATGTTGTGATAATGGAGTTGTACTGCAGGAGGCAACAAGTAGTAAAAGTGATTAACAATAGAAAATAACAACCATTATTAGCTAAATGGCTTTGGGTAAAGTGGGGAAATGGAACCTAACCAGTCTTTAGGACCCAAGCTAGCACCAGAGGGTCAAGGTGCTGAGGATATCTGGGAAAGGACAGCTAGCTGGTACAGGGACAGAGATCTATCCCTGTCAGGAGGGGTAGGTACCCCTCTCAGCCTGGGGTCGGAGGCCTACAAGGGTTAACAACAGACCAATCTTAACTCAGAGGTGGAATGCTCGAGTTGGGAAGGCCCTAGTACCTAACCCTTCCTCATGTGCCTGGTTGCGTAACAAAAGTACTGCTGTCTGTCATCCCATGCCTACACAGCAGCACCATTCTGGACAGTATCTTTCTCTTTGACAATTAGTATTGTTGGGAAGGGGGCAGCCCCGTCCCACCCCCCGAGGCGCTTTAGAGTGAGGCGGAATGCATTCGAAGCACTATGAAGGGCCAGTGGCCAGGAGGGACGGCGAGAGGGACGCCTTCCCGTTTAACAGGACCCCACGCAAGTATAACCAAATATATTCTATCCACATAGTACAGCATAAGGCGTGAGCAGCATTGCTATTTTGCGTACATATTAGTAACCAAAGGTAGAAAGCAAGGCCTGCATGGTAAATTCAGAATTATATGCACTAGGCCCAAATTCCAGAGACCACAGAAATCCCCAGGACAGCCCACACCCCCAACCGCTACAACACCTATTCATTGTTCTAACAGTGTTGCAAAGATCTCTGAGAGGAATGTGCCCTACAAGGCCGCGATCACAGACCGGCGCCTGGTGTGCATGTTATCTCACACTGGCCAAAGCATGACCCGACCCATTCCCAGGCGACCACGAGGTATAGCCCATATAACTGACTAAAATGTAAGACCTCAGAATTATATGGCACAACATTTATATCAGATTTATCTGCAGATGACAGAATGAGGAAAGAGAGACAAGAATGGCTGCAGAATGCGTGGAGCGGGAAGCGAGTCCGAAGGCAGCAGAAAGATGGAGATTTCTGCCAGTAACAGATTGGTGGTGTTCGGGACCGGAGAAGAGGAACTCTGGTGAAGTTGAGTTGAACGGTGTGCAGCAGGGCCAAAGGAGAGGCGGTCGTGCGGAGCTGTATTGGTTCTGGCAGCGAAGGGCTCCGGAACCGACGCCGGAACCAAACAAGACTCTGCCGAGAAGGGGAAGCTGGCTCAGTGAAAGTTCCTTGCAGCAGCCGCACAGTGAACCGTTGAGTCAGCCTAGGCGAATAAGGGGCCCCGGGACATGCAAACATGTTAAAGAGTATTTGAGAAGCATTTTTGAATACCAACCAAATAGAACCGAAAAGAGAAGGCAAATATGGCACAAATCTACTGATATGAGATGTCAGTTGGGGAAACCTGGAACCAGCATTGCCACAAGCCAAAATACATTACAGAAAGAACAAAGAGGAAAGAGTTGTACAATTCTCCTGACATGAGATATCAGTTGGGGGAAACCTGGAACAAACATTGCCAATAGCCAAGAGACATGGAAAGAAAGCTTGACAGACAGAGCTTGAACAAACCCTCATATATAGTATGTTAGTATGGAGGAAATTGGCACAAGCAATAATGGAAGTCAATAAAGGTATGTTAGTGAAGAAGTACAATTGTGTGATAATTAAGAGAACATGTCAATGTTGGAGAGAGACCTGATAAGAGCATAAGGTAGTGAACTTTTTTGGAAAGAGATACTTGGTAGGAGAGTACACCGGGGATATGTGTGGCCCAAAAGGGGATATTTCTGACAGTAGAGAAAACCAGGATATCAAGAGTTTCCAGTTGAGAGGTTTCCTAGTAGGAGAGTGTAACTGGAAACCCATTTTGTACTGGTGCTTTGAAGAGAAAATTTGTCATATTAAGTTGTTGTTTCAATTCATTGTTGGAGAAAAGACATTTGTTTAACCATCCTACAAAGTAGGAAAGACTTTCATTTGCCATATTTCAACCAGTGTTGTGGAAAAGACATTCTGTTTTGCCATCCTGAAAGACTAGGAGAGACTTCCTCTTTCCTATTTTCCAACCAGTGTTGTGGAAGAGACATTTGTTTTGCCATCTTGAGGAACCTATTAGGTAAAAGAGACATTTGCGTTGCCTTTAAGAGACTGGTCTTGAAACAGAACATTTTGAAAAATGTACCTGAAATAATCCTGGGGAAGGGAAACAACTCCTGGACACAAGGATTGTTTTGGTGGAAGTATATGTTAAATATTTTGCACAGTTTTATTAACTTGAAGTTGAAAACCTTTACCTTGCACCTTTTGTTTGTGTATATTAGTGTGAGGGTCAGATTTAGTTTGGACACAAGGTCAGCCTGCTTTAGTTTTAGTTTCATAGGAAGGGACACTTGCTTTAGGATTGGCTAAATTAGGCCTTTATCCAAACCCCTTTCTATTAATAAAATGGCTAATTTTGAGAATATTACCATGTTGTGTCTGACTCTCTTTCCTGACCCCTCGCAGGATCCACAACATCAGCAGCCTTAATGGGACAGACAGCGAGTACCCAGAGGGAGACCAAGCAGAGCGAGCAAGATGCACAACCACTGTACCACAGCCCAAACCAAGCAAGCGGCTATGTGACTGCCACAATTGCAATATCAAGGTGATTCTGAGTGCGGAGCCCTTCAGCCAATTCCCAGGACACGTCGACCCATGCCAGCACAATGCCAGAGTATGTCAGAGCGTGGAGCATCAGCAGGACTCATGTGATCAAAGACATGTTCTCCTACAGCATCCTGAATCAGCCGGGAGATGCTCAAATGAGATGGACATTAACTGTTGCAGGCCACCGCTGCTGAAGACCAGCAGTCCCATGAATGTAAAAGGGACTGGCTTAAGACCCTTTTAAATGTTTGCATAATTGTAATGCCTCCCTGCGGAAGAGGACAGTCAGCGCTTGGCCCAGGAACCATTAGAGGAAGAGAGCCAATGAAAGTGTTAGGGGTGGAAAAAAACGGAGGACAGGAAGCAGGAAGAGTTGGGTTGATCAAGTGCGGTCAACAGAGGGGCAGGAGGAAAAAAAGACCAGTCGGAGGAAGGATGGATGGATGGATGGATGGATGTCGAAAATAATTGCTGAGGGACTAAGGAAGGGGGGTGGGGGTGTATGTGTGTGTGTGTGTGTGTGTGTGTGGGTGCGTGTGCGTGCGCGTGTGTGTGTGTGTAGAATAATATATTAGTGGTGTGGAGAGTGGAGTAGTAGTAGTGTGGAGAGGGGAGGAGTAGTACAGAGAGGGGAGTAGAAGTAAGGAGTAGAGGGGAGATGAAAGGTAGTAGAAACGAGAAATGGAGAGCAGCAGGGAGTAACATTGGAGTGTGGAGGTGATGACTGAGAGAGGCACATCGTATGGACAGAGGAGGAATTGTCAGGGAAAGAGAGGAAAGATGGATGAAGTAGGGGAGAGAGTAGGCAGCGGTTAGGGAGAGAGACAGCTAGATTTAGGGAGAGGAAGAGTGGGTGTTGTGATGAATTGAGGGAATTCATCCCTTTTCCTAGGGGGGAAGCATCCCCCTTTGAGGCTAGGGAGGTGAGCCCGCTCCACAAGACCCTCCTTAGGAGATACTCCGCCTCCGGCACAAAATTCAGTATCAGACGCTGGGCAGGCTAAATTGGCAAGAAACCGAGGGTCTGAAACCAGTTGGTGGCTTGACCACGAGTAGTTCATGGTGGGCAAGGAGCCCAACCAAGTACAGTGACACCCACTCACAGAGGTATTCCCAATGTAACCACCTGCCAGGAGGGATGCTGGATCGTAGCACCAAAGGGAAGCGAGAAACTGGCAAAGAGACACCAACGGAGAAGGCAACTGCAAAAGAGAAGCCAAGCAGGAAAGAAGGACCCAAGACACTCTCCCATGAATAGAGAGATAACGGGGAGAATGTGAGGACCGGGAAGCCAAAAGGGAAATCGAATGTGTGACCTCCTGGGTCCTGGCCTTCCATCCAATCCCCCTCAGCCTATGCCCTCCCCCAGCACTTGCCTTGGCACCCACTGGCCTGTGCTGTCTCACAGGCCAGCACTTATCGTATTGGCTGGTGACCACTCTTCTCCTAGTGATCTCTGCCTGGCACTTATCGGTTGCTTTCACCGGTTCTGTGGCACTTACCCCTCCCACGCCCCTTCTCTCTCTCTGCATATGCATGCTCTGAATGCTCACAAGGCCTAGTAGGACTGCCTCTTTCTCTGTTCATCATTGTTTTTTTATTTTCCTTCTGTCTCCCCTGTTCCCTCCCCTTTACCCTGTGGGTGCTTTGAAAACCAAATTTCTTGATGTTTAAGCACCTTACAAATGCACAATAAATAAAACAAATAAAAAGAGAAGATATCAGGTTTTACACTGAAAATCTATGTGGATGTAAGGATCAAACTAACTTTACCAAAGAGTCCCAGGAACATAATCTCACAAAATAAGGGAAGAGCCAAAGACCTTATCCAAGAATTGCAAGCCCTGGTACAGAAGGTGGCTAGAGACTATTTGAAAATAAGATATTACAAGAACTCTAAAGCAAAGGAGACATCTGTTTCACCAGGAGAAGGGCATCATTCTCCTGGCCTTAATATGTTTTGAATAGTGGTAGGGCCAGATTGGGTTGGTTTTTTTTTTTAGGTAGACTTTATTTTGATTTTGACATTTCTGGACGACTGACGAGAACCTTAGTTAATGATATAGGTAGGGAACACCCCATAGTTATAGGGCCACAGTGTGTAAGTGGGGCCTGAGTGTTTGAAAGTCACAAATCCATAACCTACATGAACCTGTGGTTTTTAGAGCAGGGACCACCTGGATTGTTCCCTGAGAGAGTTGTAATTAAAGAAGGCCCTTGGCATATTACCATCTGGCACATAACTATGAGAGTTATTATTCTGGTGGTAGTTGTAAACTTTAAATACAAGCCATACCCGAGTTAGGGTGTAGTGGGTAGCATTTTTCATACGTATTGGAGCTGTCTTGGGAAACAGCAATCAAAGGTCACGCTCATCCCAAAAGGACTAGCTTCCCACCAGGATGCTGCATACCAAAAGGGCCTTAAATGCAATTCATAAGGCAAAGGGGAAGTATTGGTTTAGACAGGGATCTGAGCATAACTGGTGGAAGATTCCACCATAGTGTTTCTCTCTATATTCTCTCATTCTTCCTGTCCCCTCCATTTCCTTTAGGAATAAGGAAATTCAACCTTTAGGCCTGTGATGGATTGCCATCTGGCGAGGGTGAAGAAGCCCTGGCTTTTTTTCTTTTTATTAATTAATACAAGGTTGCAGGACATTTCAACTCAGAAAGATTGATATGCTAACCAGTTATCCCTTTTCATAAGCTCCATGCCAAAAGCATAGTGTACCCTTGTGCCCTGCAGGATCAGTAAATCGATCTGCAGTGCTTGCTCTCCAGTTGCACAGCACAGGTTCAGGGGTCACCAATGCTTTCTTGACAGCTGCATTGACAGCCAAGACAGTGCAGTACAGGTGCTACTTTTAAGTTATGCATCTCTGATCCCAATCACATAACTATGAGAGTTGCATCTTGGCAGCAGTAGTAGACTTCAAATATAAGCCATATCTCAGTTAGGGTATGGTGGCTAACATCTCTCATACTTATTGCAGCCCCTTTCATTTGATATTTGATGTAATTATAATAATTATCATAAATGATACATGTATCTGCACGTTGGAATCAGTTCAGCTGTGGAAGGGGTATCTGTATTCTGGTCAGACAGCCTGCCCTGAAAACTGACAGGGCATGAGACTAAATGGCTATGCCTCTCCTTTGATCCATTGTGAGGTCTGGTAACCCCTCTCTCTAACAAGACAGCCTTCCAGCCATAGCTGTAGTGTCACTCATCGACTTGAACCACAGTTATCGAAAGGATAGAGTCTTGAGGGATGCTGCAGGGTATGGTAAGGTAGAGAAAAGAGCCCAGTTGAATCTGGGAAGGTCTGTTGGAGATGAATGAGGTCAACTAGTCCACTGCCAGGCTCATGATACCAAGGGTGTCACAGAACCGATTTGTCAAGGTGCCATGAATGACCGTGTCGAAGGCAAAGGAAAGATCCAGAAGGATACGAATTGATGAAGAGTTAGAATGGAGATTTGAGAGCAAGACTTCCTGGGTGTTCAGTAGAGCAGTTTCCATGCCTCTGGCCGCTCTGATGCCAGACTGGTGGTTGAGGAGACAACCAACAGATTCAGTGTGTTGGATCTGTTGTCCATGAAGGGGGTCATGGAGATAGGGTGGTAGTTAGCTGGGTAAAAGGGTCGGCAGAGGACTTATTGAGGAGAGGATGCACAATGGAGTGCTTGAGGGCCAGCAAAGGAGCCCGTGGCAAACGAGTGATTAAAGAAATTGTCAAGGCTGACACAAGGGAGGCAATGTTGTCCTTGATAGTTCTGAAGGAGCAGGGGAGCACCTGTTTGGAGGAGACTTTCATAAGCAGGACTTGTCTAGAGTCATCATCCGGTACTATCAGCGAGAAAGGGGAGCACAGAAGGGAAGAGAAGAGGGGGGCCAAGGGATGAGAAATAGGAGCTGGGAAGGGAGGAGGAAGAGGAGTAGAGGAGACTGAGGTACAGGATGTCCTGAGCTTTGGTTAAGAAGTGGGAGTCCATTGAAGTACCGAGGGTCAGGAGTGGCCGGGGAGAAGTGAATACTCCATTAGGATTTACGAGTTCCTTGCAGATTTAAAACAGTTTGCCCGTGTTTTTAGTAGCCTCAGAGATGCAGGCTTGGATATGGGCCCTCTTCTTCGAATGGTTCGTATTGCCTTTGGAGCAGGCGGCAGGCCAGTCTTTCAAAGGATGTGCCTGATGCCCACCACTTCCCTCAGCAACTCTGAACTTGCGCTTCAAAGAGGCTAGGTGGGAGTCATACCAGGTGTTGCATTTGGAGGCAGGTTTTATGCGGATCCTCATGACAAGAGCTAGGATGTTAAGGGTGTTGGTAATAGTGCTATGAAGATTAGCAAGGGCAGAGTCAATGTGGGAGTCTGTGGCAGGAGTGGGAGGAGGAATGAAAGTGGCGGCAAAAGCAACAACTGATGACGGAGATGGAGACTGGCAGTGCAGGCAGAGGCTTAGCCGGGGAACCTAAGAGATCCAGGTGGGAGGAAAGGAGAGCATGGTCAGACCAGGAGAGAGGTGTAGTGAGAGGGTTAGCAATGGGGATGTCTGCTGAGATGAGAGCATCCAAGGTATGTCCAGCTGAGTGCATCAGACTGGACGGATGATTTGTGAGGGAAAGAAAGGCACAGAGGCTGCGGAAGAGTCCAGTGGTTGAATCAGGAGAGTCAAGGTGAATATTGAAATGTCTGAGGGCGAGAAGCTTGGAGGTGGAGGCAAGAAGAGGTGAGGTCAGACCACTCTGAGACAAAGAGGGAAACCGGACTAGGGGTCCTGTAGACAGTGGCGAAAGTCAATGAGAGGGTGGGAGAGACACCAAGCCTGCAGATCAGGCATTCAAACGAACAGTAAGTCTGAGTGGGAATGATAGTAGCAGGGACCCATTCAGGGAAGATCAAGGCTACTCCGCCTCCAGACTGGTTAGGCCTGAGCTTAGAGAGGATCTTGTAGCCCTCTGAGAGGAGTGTGTTAAAAGCAGTGAGAGACCTGACAGTGAACCATGTCTCAGTGAGAGTGAGAACATCAAGGTCAAAGTCTTCAAGAAGGAGACAGATGAAGTGTTTAACAGCAGAATGAGAGTTGCCGCCTTTGACGGTCTTCTGAGGAGGGGTACAGGAATGTGGTATTCCCGTTAGTGTTGGAGAAGGGGCAAGAGGGATGGCAGACAGAGGAGTGGCAGCAGAAGGCAGGATGGTGATGAGAGATGGAAGATGCCTATAAAGAAGGAGGAGGTTGAGCTGAGAGCCCTGATAGAAATGAATGATGCACCTAGAGGATGAGAAGCCTGTCAAGAGTACTTCCCATCTGGTGCCACCATTAATTGCTGCTGAAGAGAAAGGGGAGAGGACAGAGACCTTGTGGAGAGTCCATAGGTTCACAGAGGGAGTGACAAAGAGGATGTCTGTGACAGTCTGCCTGGATGAAGTACTGACGTAGGTGTCAGCAATGGGCAGGCCTGGATTGGAGAACAGGATATCTTTTTTTGAACTTTTTCCTACCGGTGCTTTGAGAGAGCGATAGGATAGGTGATAGAGTAGCAGTTAGAGTTAATAGGGGAGACGAAGAGCACCATGGAGGGAGAGAGCTGAGGGATGGAGAGGGGGAGATAGAGAAACTGGGAAAGAGCAATGCACAGATAACTGCACAATGCAGGTCGAACTCACCAGGCGACCTAGCAGAAAGACAGTTGCAGCAAGTCAGGTGCATCAGACATTTCAGGTCGCCGAAAACAGGGTTGGTAGCTTGATGCATGGAGTGTCGCCACTTATTAGATACTTTTGGTAGCTTGGCCTTCCAGGTTTTCCGAAGTGGTGTGCACCATCAGGAGCCCTCCACCATTGGGGCCACTTTGCCGTGCCTGCAGCCAGTCAGCCAGTCTGCA
The DNA here is from genome assembly GCF_040938575.1 of Ambystoma mexicanum. Lineage (NCBI taxonomy): Eukaryota > Metazoa > Chordata > Amphibia > Caudata > Ambystomatidae > Ambystoma > Ambystoma mexicanum. Next base: position 304,004,631 of record NC_090923.1, on the reverse strand, counting down.
AAGCCCAGCAGATTCGCCACTGTGAATTCCAGCTTCCAACTCAGAAGTGACCAGGAGGGGCAACTGGAAACAATACACTGGTACGCTTATCTCGCCCCTTGACCCTTCACCATGTTAAAAAGTGTACCGTGCAGTGATGGTAATTGTGTTCTTTATCACCCCGCCTATTCCACACCACCTCTACTCCAAAATAAGAGAGTGGGTGGGGGAGGCTGTCCCACTGCCCTGCACCGCCGCCACCTCACTGCCACTTCCACAAGATCTGCTTCACCCGGGGGAGTCCAGGGATAGTGTAGCCCAGTGTCCACTCTTCAATTAGCCAGGACAGTCTGCTCAAGACCCTCCTCTTGCCCAGCCCCAAGGCTTCGAACCATAACTGACTGTCAACTTGAACTACTGGAGAGTCACACAATAACTCTACCAAGAGGACACAATACATCTTGAATCAGCTCAACTCCAAACCAATCCTGGAGAGCACTTTGACCTCCACCGCTCGAATGCCGCCTTTGACCCGCTCTGAGCATTTGAACCTACTCAATGCCAGCGCGCCGCTTGGGCTAACATGACTCTCCAAACCTGAAGTGGGCTTATTCACTTTCCCAACAGTTTGAAGCCAGGTTCGACCCAGTTGAACCACCAAAGACCTGAATAAAATAACTAATGACCCATAAATATCCTTCTTAAAGAACATTGTGGTTGTTGAATTGCCTTTTTCACCTGTATTCTTAACCAGAGTGCTGAATCTTTATTTCTTTGCATGTTCTCTGTTCTTTTTTTCAGGGGTGGGTTTTGTACGGTATTTTTCTATTTAGTTATTTTTGCAGACGGTGTGTGTAATTAAAGTAGATATATTTTTATAGGACCTTGTTGAGCATTTGCTATATTTTAGACTGTTCTACCTTGCATTTTGGGTTGCTACTGAATCGCATTCACACCTCTCTTAAGAGTATAGCTTACCACTGGTCCACGTGATAACAAAAAGCAAAGGGGATATAGCTGTGTTTTGTCTACCTTTGGGATTGGGATTTTTGTTGGTTTGTAGAAGTGTGAGGGCTGTGCATGTGGTTTAGCCACTACTCATTGTGTGAATAAGAGGTGATCATCCCAAAGCCTTACCCTGGACCGCTTCTCAAGTGGCCTGGGAAAGGCAGCCCCTACTTGATCCTGAACCTGGGGGTGGTGTTCTGTGGGAGGATCACATGACTCGGGACTCGGATCAGGGGGAATGGGAGGACCCTCTAAACAATTTCCCTGATGATCCCATAGTCTTAATGGCATATTGTAAAATTGCAGACTTTGATGTTAAAATGAATAAGAACATTAGGGACTTCAAGTCCCATAATGCTCGTGGAACTGAGATGAGGAAGAGGGGCTCAGAGTTACAGAACTGCAGTATGCAGTTTAGTGGTTGTAATGACCCACACCTGAGTGGGACCTTTAAACATTTAAAGTTCCTTCAGGTGTTGGCCATTAGAGAGAAGCAGTGGAAGCAGCAGAAGCAGGAGGGAGAAAGAACCGTGGGACCCACCCCTGGGTTGCAAGCAGGACGCCACATTGACAGAGTGGCAGAAGTCAGGAATCCCGAATGCAGAGGATGCACAGACTAAAGCAGCGCTAAGGCTAGCTGTCCTGTGGGAGAGAGAAGCTCTCCCAATACTGCATCTTACTCCGGTGGTTGGCGTTCATAAAAGTACCCGCAGAGCAGAGAAATCTTCCCCTTCAGGAGGCACGAGCAGCAGCAGTGTAACTAGAGCTGTCAAGCACCCGGACCATCCCGACTAATGAAGAAACCAAAGCAGCGGGTCCAACGGAGATGCAAGGAAAGACCGGTGAGTTGGCCTTTGATAGGTAACCCCGCAGCACGCTGAAATAGACCGCTGACACACACTAAAGCTTTTGAATACCGAACTGTTGAGTTAAAGCATGTTGGGTGCAACTCTATGTTTAAGATAGAACAAATAAAACCATTGCCAAAGTAAAAAGTTAACAATATTAGAACAAAATGACTGCTTGGCGGGAAGGCAGACATCACGTGCCTCAGCCGGTTTGGTCAGTGTGAGGTGAAGGTTATGTGGCTCCGGATACATTTGTCTTGTGTCCCTGAAAGGGGAAAAGATATGGGGGTCATCTAGTGTCAGGGAGCATGGGGGTGAACACTCTGTGCGGGCTCAGTGGAAGGATGAGAGGCTACATTTGTTGCATTAAGGCATCAGTGAGACATGGGCCTTTGGCTGCAGTACTATCATAAGGGGGAGAAAGGTGGGGGCTGTGTGCTCGTTGTGCGCGGCACTGCTGGAGAAGGGAGAGATGGCCCTTCGGTTTTCAAGTTTTGCCCAGTTCGATTAGTGGAATTATAAGTAAACCATTGCAATTGGGTTCGAACATGTTTGCTGTCACTTTATTTGCAACAAGTAAAACGCAGGTTCTGATTATCTAGTGGGCTATGTCTTCATATACACCATGGTCATCATGCTACAGAATTGCTCTATTTACATTAGCCTCGTGACTGCACCTTCTATATTGTACACATGAGTCTTCTAACATCTCAACACATTTGCAAGTATACACAGTACTAAAAAACAATTAAGTATGTGGACCATACATTTTATATCATAAAACATGAGTCGCCTTGCATCTAATACATTTGCAAGAGTATCTGGAACTGGTAGAAATGTAACCCGTATCATAGAACACAAGCATGTGGATCAAGATATCACGTTCATTGCAATCAATTTAGATGAATTATTTGTTGATTGTTCTGTTACATCTCATAGGGACAGCTTCATTACACGTTAACACAGGAGAGAATTTATAGTCTCAGATGGGATTAGCGTTGTGGGTGAAACAGGGTGGCACACAGTCATGGGGCATGCATCTGCCACATCAAAAAGGGTGTGAGGTTGGGGGTTATACACGTTATATATCTTATGTAGCAGTGTCTGCAAGTAAGGAGGCAGGTTTGTGGAGATTAATGGTTTTTTCCAGGACCAGGCTCTGGCCCGGTCATTGACAGGGCAGTGTGGTAAGAAGGAAGGCGAGAGATACAGTGTTCAGTTTGTAACCATTCAAACCCAGTTTTCTGTGATAACAGGGCAGCTGTAGGGACACCCGAGAGGAGGAGGTGGAGGGAGTAGCTGGCTAACTGTGGGCGGCTCAATGGGAGAGCTGCAGGCCTGTAGACTGGCTTTGCTGTGAGGCCTGCTTTGGCATATACAAAACGGAGTCGTGGTTCATTACAAAATGGAGTCAGTAATCAGCCCTTTTCAACCCTCTTCGGGATGTTGCACCTATATGAGTCTTCCAGAGGCTGTCCGGCAACTCTGGCCACAGGCATATGAGCAGCCGTGGGACAAGCATATTGTGCACGCATGGAGGGGAGGGGGCCTAAATGACCTTTCCTCACATACAACTGTCACATCATCCTTACACTCCTGCAGAGTAATTTCATCACACTGCCATCACAGAGAGCCAGACAGAATTTTAGATAGGAGGGGGATAGCTCTGGGGCAACGCGTTTGTCTCGGAAGCAAGACAACAGAACGCAACACAGCTTTGAATCCAGATCCCCTGCTTAGAAACAACTTGCTGGTATTAAGCGCGTTATAAACGAACAACTGATTGAACATCGGAGCTGCATCAAAGGAAAGATAATACAGGCACCTATGGTGAAACATTTTATTGAGAAGGGGCATAGCCAGGGGGATTCACCGGGGTTATTCTTAAGCAAATCCATGGCTGGAATAAGGAAGATACCAATTGCAAGCTTTTGAATTTTGAACAAAAAATGATCTTACAAATTCAAAGCCATTTATCTGGTTTAAATGAGGAGGTGGAATGGCATAATGTGACTCCCATTTAGGGGTACTTCTGTGATTGCTACACCCAATTAACTATTTTGCCTGGATGTTACATCTGGTCAGGGTCTGTATCTGCACTTTGCAGTTGAGGCATTTGACAATGTAATCAGTGTCCCACTATGACAGATAATTCTTACTATATACAGTGATTTGAAATCAAAATGTATTGTACTTTAATCTGTTGGTTAAATAATTACATCGAGTTTGTCAAACAGGCAGCAGCATGTTTTGTGATCGATTGTCAATGGCTTTTAACATCGATTGTATTAAATAGACATTGTGCAAATGTATTTTTCATTGTTATAATGTTCACTACTGTAATTTGAACTATATTTTTAACTATAATTTTTTGCCTAATCCGGATTGCACACTCGGTTATTTACAGTGGTGTGAATGTGTTTGTGTCTAGAGCAATGCCCAAATGTGGAATTGGGCATGGGTGAAATGTGTGTCCTTAGACAAGCAGCGTCCGGTTGTCTTAAGCGGTCCAAGATGGCTGCTGGCATATTTGGATTAGAAAGTCCCTTGTCTATGGCTGTGACTGTATGGTTAAGTGCATATAAAAAACAAGTAAGGGCTGCCGGTGAGGTTTAATATCCTCGAGTGTAGTAGTGCATCGATACGGCTGACTTTTGAAGATGAAATAATGTAATGGTGAGAAACGTAAAACTGTGGAGGAAGATACATGTGTGAGTACACAATGATACATTGGGTTCTTGAATATGATAGTGCTAGTTGTGGAAGTATGTTTAACCTATCCCACGTTAGAGAGAGGTTTACGAGCAGTACAATGTAGTTTCACTGACGGTTTAAGGGTATTGAATGGAAACTAGATTGGAAAGATCAGTGTGTGTTGGCTGCATTTGTAAAATTGATGACACGTTGTGAATGTTGCAAAGGTTATTTGTTTTTTGTGATGTGGGGTACGTTAGATAGAAGTCAGTGGCATTGTCCCAAGTAATTAGGTTTCCATATGTCATTTCCTTAATTCCTAGAAACTTGAAAGTCTACAGTGTTGTTTGACCTATGGGAAATGCATTATTGAAAATTGGGTTTTGGGCAGTAATCACCTTAGATTGCAGCGCGGGTAGGAGAGAGTTTATGTTTTTTTTTCTCCCCCCCACCTCATCATCATGCACTCCATTACTTTTGGCTTGTGTATAGACGTGGGCATGTTTATTCATGTCATAACAATGCAGTGGCCAATTGGAGGCTCTATTTCAATGATGGTCCCAAACTAATAGGACCGTGGAATTAATCCCACAAATACAAAGGTGTGTATCATGCATAATAGGCAGGTATCCTTATGTATTGTGGCTGTGTGCTCTACAGACTGATACAATGATGTTACATACATGTATTGGTATCATTGTTTTGTAATGATGGAATAACAAAATTGATAAAGTAACTGTTGACATGTGTTTATGTTTTTACAGTTTATAAAGAACGTAGTGAGTGATTTTATGCAAAATCCACCCAGAATACAAGAATCTAAATGTACCAAGGACATCCCCTGATGAATGTCCAACCAACGTGGTGCTTGGGACAGAAACATGTTGGGATTATCAATTTTGGACACATAATTTGATATAGATGTCATTGTTTGTCTGAATGTGTCTGTAGGAGGACGTTTTATATGTATTGTATTGTAAGTGGTGTATATTGTATTATTATTTATCTGTTGTATTTGTAAATCAGTTTTGGGTGATATTAATAATTTTTTTATCATTAGTGTTTTTTTGATACTTGTCATATTGACAAAATAAATTGGAGTATGCGATTTTATTAATATCTACTGAGTCCATTTTTTCAGGACTATACAGTAGGATGAGAGATAAGATGATCACCTTATAATGAGATGCTATAAAGATGATGTTAACCTATCTCTTCCTTATATTTATAGAGAGTCTGTATTGCCTTTGGAGCAGGCGGCAGGCCAGTCTGTCAAAGGATGTGCCTGATGTCTGCCACTTCCCTCAGCAACTCTGCATTTGTATTTCAAAGAGGCTAGGTCGAAGTCATACCAGGTGTTGCGCTTGGAGGCAAGCTTCATGCGGATCCTCATGACAAGGATGTTGGTAATAGAGCAATGTAGATTTGCAAGGGTAGAGTCAGTGTGGGAGTCTGTGGCAGGAGTGGGAGGGGGGATACAAGTGGTGGCAAATGTAGCAACTGACACTCGCTTTAGCTGTGAAATGACGGAGGAGATTGGCAGTGCAGGCAGAAGCTTAGCCGGGGGACCTAAGAGATTCAGTTTAGAGGAAGGAGAGATGTGTAGTGAGAGGGTTGGAAATGGGGATGTCTGCTGAGATGAGAGCATCCAAGGTATGTCCAGCTGAGTGCATCGGACTGGAGGGATGATTGGTGAGGGAAAGAAAGGCACAGAGGCTGAGAAAGAGTCCAGTGTCTGAATCAGGAGAGTCAAGATGAATATTGAAGTCTCTGAGGGGGAGAAGCTTGGAGGTGGAGGCAAGAAGAGAAGAGGTGAGGTCAGACCACTCTGAGACAAAGAGGGAAACCGGACCTGGGGTCCTGTAGATGGTGGCGAGAGTCAATGAGAGGGTTGGAGAGACACCAAGCCTGTAGATAGGGCATTTGAAGGAACAGTAGGTCTGAGTGGGAATGATAGTAGCAGGGAATCATTCAGGTGAGATCAAGGCTACTCTGCCTCCAGACTAGTTAGGCCTGGGCTTAGAGAGGATCTTGTAGCCCTCTGGGAGGAGTGTGTCAAAAGCATTGACAGAGCTGGCAGTGAACCATGTCTCAGTGAGAACGAGAATGTCAAGATCAAAGTCTTCAAGAAGGAGACAGAGATCAGAGGAGCGTTTAACAGCAGAGCGAGAGTTGCCACCTTTGAAGGTCTTCCGAGGAGGGGTTCAGGGATGTGATATGCCCGTTGGTGGTGGAGAAGGGGCAAGAGGGATGGCAGACAGAGGAGTGGCAGCAGAATGGAGGACATTGATGTGAGACAGAAGACACCTATCAAGAAGGAGGAGGTTGAACTGAGAGCCCTGGGCCATGCCAGTGCCATTCTGATAGACATTAATGATTCACCTAGAGTATGAGAAGCCTGCCAAGCGGACTTTCCATCTGCTGCCACCATTAATTGGTGACGAAGAGAAAGGGGAGAGGACAGAGACCATGTGGTCAGTCCATAGGTCTGCACAGGGAGTGACAAAGAGGAGGTCCGTGACAGTCTGCCTGGGCGAAGTACTGACGTAGGTATCAGCAATAAGCAGGCCTGGATTGGAGACCAGAATATCTTTTTTGAGCTTTTTCCTTCCAGGCTTTGAGAGAGAATTAGGATAGGTGATAATGTAGCAGTTAGACTAAATTGGTAAAATGAAGAGCACCATGGAGGGAGAGAGCTGAGGGATGGAGAGGGGGAGAGAGATAGAGACTTGGAAACTGCAATGCACAGAGAAACTGCACAATGCAGGTTGAACTCACCAGGTGACCTAGTAATAAGACAGTTGCAGACAAGTCAGGTGCATGAGACATTTCAGGTCGCCGAAAACAGGGTGGGTAGCTCGATGCATGGAGAGTCACCACTTATTATATGCTTAGGGTAGCAGGGCCTTCCAGGGTTTCCGAAGTGGTGTGCACCATCAGGAGCCCTCCACCATTGGGGCCACTTCGCCATACCTCAGACAGCCAGCCAGTCTGCAAAACCCCGCAGATTCGCCACTGTGAATTCCAGCTTCCAACTCAGAAGTGACCAGGAGGGGCAGCTGAAGAGAATACACTGGTACGCTTGATCTCGACCCCTGACCCTTCACCATGTTAACAAAAATATACCGTTCGGTGGTGGTAACTGTGTTCTTTATCACCCCGCCTATTCCACACCACCTCTACTCCAAGATGAGAGAGTGGGTGGGGCAGGCTGTCCCACTGCCCTGCAGCACCGCCAACTCACTGCCACTTCCACATGATCTGCTTCACCCGGGGTGTCCAGGGATAGTGTAGCCCAATGTCCCCTCTCCAATTGGCCAGGGCAGTCTGCTCAAGCCTCTTGTCTGGCCAGCCCACAGATTTCAAACCATAGCCGACCTTCAACTTGAACCACTGGAGAGTCACACAGCAACTCTAACAAGAGGTCACAACGCACCTTGAACCAGCTCAACTCCAAACCAAGCCTGGTGAGCACACTGACCTGCACCACTCGAATGCCGCCTTTGACCCGCTTTGAGCTACTGCATTTGAACCTACTCGATGCCAGCTCACCACTTGGGCTTACATGACTCGCCAAACCTGAACTGGGATGATCCACTTTCCCAACAGTTTCAAGGAAGGTTCGACCCAGTTGAACCACCAAAGACCCGAAAAAATACCTATTGACCCATAAATATCCTTCTTAAAGAACGTTGTGGTTGTTGAATTGCCTTTTACACCCGTATTCTTAATCAGAGTTCTGCATCTTTATTTCTTTGCATGTTCTCTGTTCTTTCCTGCTCAGGGGTGGGATTTGTACAGTGAATTTCTATTTAGTTATTCCTGCAGAGGGTGTATTCAATTAAAGTATATGTATTCTTATAGGACCAGTTGAGCATCTGCAATCTTTTAGACTGTTGTACCTTGCTGTTTGGGTTGCTACTGAATAACATTCACACCTCTCTTAAGAGTATAGCTTACCACTGGTCCATGTGATAACAAAAAGCAAAGGATATTTAGCTGTGGCTTGTCTACCTTTAGAATTTGGATTTTTATTGGTTTGTAGAAGTGTGAGGGCTGTGCAGGTGGTTTAGCCACTAATCATTGTGATGAATCAGAGGTGATCATCCCAAAAACCCTAGCCTGAACCCCCTCTCATGTGACCTGGGAAAGGCAGCCTCTACCTGATCCTGAACCTGAGGGTGGTGTTCTGCAGGAGGATCACATGGGAGGAGACTCGGATCAGGAGGAATGGGAAAACCATCTAAACAATTTCCCTGATGAGCACATAGTCTTAATGGTGTATTGTAAAATTGCAGACTTTGATGTTAAATGATTAAGAACATTAGGGACTTCAAGTCCGATAATGCTCTTGGAACTGAGATGAGGAAGAGGGGCTCAGAGTTACAGAACTGCAGTATGTAGTCTAGTGGTTGTAATGACCAACACCTGAGTGGGACCTTTAAACATTTAAAGTTCTTTCAGGTGTGGATCATTAGAGAGAAGCAGTGGAAGCAGTAGAAGCAGGAGGGAGAAAGAGCCACCAGACCTGCCACTGGGTTGCAAGCGGTACACCACATTGAGAGAGTGGCAAAAGTCTGGAATCCCGAATGCACAGGATGCCCAGCCAGAAGCATCGCTAAGGCTAGCTGTACTGTGGAAGAGAGAGAAGCTGTCCCAATCCTACATTTTACTCCAGTAGTTGGCATTCATCAAAGTACCTTTGGTGCAGAGAAATCTTCCCTTTCAGGAGGCACGAGCAGCAGAAGGGTTACTAGAGCTGTCAAGCGCCCGGACCATCCCGACAGATGAAGAAACCAAAGAAGCAGGTCCAACGGAGCTGCAAGGAAAGACAGGTGAGATGGTCTTTGATAGGTAACCCCGGAGTACTCCGAAATAGATCACTAACAAAAAGTAAAGTTTTTGAATACCGAACTGTTGAATTGAAGCATTTTGGGTGCAACTCTATGTTTAAGAGTGAACGAGTAAAACCATTGCCAAAGTAAAAAGCAAACAATATTCAAACAAAATGACTGTAATCTACAAACAGTTAAATACCTGTAAAATAAGATCATAACCAGCATTGCTTAAGCCAAAGAAAGTTAATTATAAATGAAAAGGGATACAATGTTCCTAATAAGGGATGACTAGAATTGAAACATTGTAAGCTGCATTACCAACAGTTAATTGATGGTATAGAAGGAAAGCAAGGATGGCAGGAGAGAAGCCCTCCTTTTCTGAATCATAAAGTGGAAGAGTTTTAAACCCTTTGGTTGTTGTTGCAAGTCAAAAGGTTTATGCAAGAAGAGGTTTTTGATTACTTTTCGCTAATGATGATTTAAGTGTGGAAAGTCTGAAGCAAACCTTACAACAGAGTACTAGCAGCAATAGTAGGAGTTTTATCCGGGCAGGCGAGGGTACCAGGAAAGGCACAATTAGTGGTTAGTCCTGGCAGGCGAGTGGTCCAGGTAGAAGACAATTTGAAGTACTCCAATGTGGTAAAGGTTGTGGTGGAAACGCAGTGTCAAGTCCACTAAAATGTGTTCTGATGAAATGTTGTAAAAACCATCCTGACGAAACTGTTTTGCTTATGAAAAAGAAATGTGAAATGAGGAAAGGTAATTGGTATTCAAAGAAGAGAATAATTATATTGAATACTGATTGGATATGCGAACACAAAGACTTTCTTGGTGTCTAGCAGATGTTTGTGAAACTTTGACAATTGCTTTGAAGAGTGAGGAAACCTGTTGGAAAATAAAATGTTCCACTTGCCAAGTGAAGGACTTATAGAATGAACAGGAACTTTGTGTCATACTTGGAGTGGAACTTGACTATTGAAAAGAGCTTTCTCGATTTGAACTTTGGTTTGAAATATACTGATTTGATTCTGGGGATGGGGATCCAACCCTGGTGACAAGGAAACATGCTTATCAACTTTCTGTTTGAATATAACTGTTATTTTCTGGAAGTTTAAACAGTTACATAACCCCTGTATGATTTTGTTGTATGTATGAGTGTGAGCGACAGATACGTTTTGGATTTTAGATTATTTTTCCTTTAGCCTTAGTTTGACAGCTAGGGAAGTTGTTGTTAGGTTGGAGACAGGCAGGTGTTTGTCTCTCACCCATATTATTAACTAACATGGCTATTTGTGAGAAAACTCAATCTACTTGTCCATCTCGCATTTTTGAACCGTCACATCATCCTTATACTCCTGCAGAGTAATTTCCTCACACTGCCATCACAGACAGCCAGACAGGATTTTAGATATGAGGGGTTACTAACTTCTAGCCACCATCCTCAGGGAGGAAGGGAGGAAGAAAGATAGCTCAGGGGCAATGCGTTTCTCTTGGTAGCAAGACAACGCAGCGCAACACAGGTTCGAATCATGATCCTGCGCTTAGAAACCACTCGCTAGTATTAAGCGTGTAATAAAGGAACAATTATAGTTATAATAATCCCAGAGTTCAGAGACTCTTGAGTGAGTGAGGGGACGGCATCTCTAGATGAGATTGGGAGGGTCAACCCTTAGAGAGCCCCTTTATTACAAAAACAATAAAAATCCTTCAACTGTCTTCAAGAGTTGGTGTGTTCTTGATTCCATTTGTGACACAGCTCACAATTTCTCTACCTTAATCTTTGTGTGATGGCTCTACAGTGGCAAGCAGGTTATCCAGGTACATCCAAGGGGTTTGAGCTGCGGTTCAACAGAGGTGAGCCTGCTGGTTAGTATTTGAGTATTCACAACCTCAATGACATTTAGGAACTGTGTGGAACCCTTTGAGATGTCCGTCTCTAATGTCACAACTGGCGGTGCGATCATAGGTGATATGTAAGGTTCACTACCGGTCACTCAATGTGATAAGTAGCTTAAAGATGCTTGATCACAGCATGGCCAGCTTAAATACAGTATAGTTCAATTGGCTTTCTCAAGCTGCTTGATAGGAGTAGGAGTTACTTGAGATAATAAAAGGCATTGATTTGCATGAGGCAGTCTCGCAGCTCAGTGCAGCTCGATGCCCCTCAATGGGTAGAAACAAGCTCAAAGTTATTTCTTGGATTACTGAGCAAGGTGCCAGAGGTAATGCCTCAAGACTTTAGAATGCTAGGGCTTCAAAAAAGGGAACAGCGCAGAACTGGAATTGACTTCTGCACAGGTTTAAGAATGTGTAAGCATCCGCAGGTACACTCTCTCCTTCTGGTTTCCTATTTGTTCGAGTTCCTTGGTATTCAGTGCGGGAAAACTCCAACAAGCCTCCAGCATATGCCTCTTATTTGCCAGAGGGTCGGTAGCTGAAGGGTTTTGCACCCATCTTGGAAGAGATATCTTCACCTCTATAGACGGAGACTTCAATGTTCAACAGTTCCAACAAATAACTAACACAATATGGGTTCCCATTTCATTTATAGCTGAAACCTTGCATGTGATTGGAGGATTCCAAGCATTTTTTGGGAAGAGCCAATATAGACCTTTCTACAGTGGAACGTTCTGTCTCTTTTGTAGCCATTCTGAGAATCCAAAGTCTTGGTGGGTATAAATTTTGGGAGAATCAAAAATTATTGGAATAATTTTCAAGTAGGAACATCCATGGTGCACTGCCCATTAAAACATAGGCTCTGCATCTAAGTGTCTTGATAAGGTCACGCCTGATAAGCAGGCTCTCTGGTGATGTTATTAATTCAACCCATTCTTTAGAAGCCTTACCCCTCACAGGCTAGTGAGATGTTGAATGATCACTTGGGTTTAATGAAGATTTCATTGGGTGGGTTGACCCCATACAGTAGAAGTTTTAAAAGAAGACAGCTGTACCAGTAAAGGTACCTACCTTCTTGAACATGAAGTAGTAGAAAGCAAGTTTAGCAACTATTTTTCTGTTAAAATGCTTTTGGGCATAACATATGTTGCCAAGCATGTCACTACATTATATTTTGGCAAAATGGAGCTTTAGTTAATTAATTAATCTTTTATATCCCGCTTAATACCGGAGACCAGTCTGTAAGCACGGGACCGGGTTTCGAACCTGTGTTGCTCTGCGTTGTCTTGCTTTCAAGACAAACTTGTTGCCCCCGAGATATGCTCCCAGATGTATCGATTGGTGTACCTGCCATCCAATGTCTTGGCTGCTAGGACACTACCATCAGGTATTAAAATGAACATTGGATATATACCAACATGTTTTAACATGGAATCCTGTTAATGTATTCATTTAATTGTTCTTTTCATTTATAAAGCGCACTAAGCCCAGAGGCATCAAGGTGCTGTTAACAGATCCCGTTACACACATGCAAAGTTAGGTAGAGAGAGGAACAGGAATACCAGGTTTCCACAAGCAATGTTGGAGGTTGAGAACAGATGAGTAGTCACAGATGAGGATGGATACACAACCCACTATCCCCAGAGCAGTTATGTGAGCAACCAGGATTTTAGAGTTCTCCTGACCACCCAGTATGATTGATATGATATGATATATGATATGATAGTTTATTTGTATAGTGCCTGTACACAATGTGTTTCAAAGCGCTTCAAGGTAAGGGAGGGAACAAGAGAAAAATACAAACAGTGAACATTCTTACATGGCCTTGAACAATAAGAATGTGAAATTAACTATCATACTCAGCCTGGTGACATTTCAGATAGTGCAAGAGCTAAGACACAGACGGGAAGGGAGGAGATGGGCGGGAAGGGAATGGGAACAGACAACTAACGTACTAGGCCTGGCAACATTTCTGATAGAGCCAGAAGATTACAAGAGGAGAGGGTGGGTGGGGGGGATAAGGGAGGAGAGGGACAAAACAAGCGACTAACATACGAGGCCTGGCGACATTTTAGATAGTGCTGGAGATGGAGTAGGAGGAAGAGAAATGAGAGGGAGGGGGAGGAGACAAACGATGTAGCTATCATACCATGTCCAAGGACAGTTCTGATAGAGTAAGTGCCCAGAGAATGAAAGGGAGGAGGGGAGAAGAGAGAGGGACAAGGAAGAATGGAGAAAGGAGAGAACAAGAGTAAACAGTGAAAAGTGTGGAGAAGCAAGAGGGGAGAGACAATACAGTTGCAGGAGTTAATACACACAATGTTGCAGGGAAACAGCAGATGCAAGACAGGATTCAGGAAGAAGATGGGCACATCATGATACAGGATCACCATGAGTACATGATGCAGAGGAAGTCCGGCATGAGAATAGAGACGGGAGAAGCTCCAAGGGTCAAACAAGTCCATAAAGTCCAACTCAAGCATTTTCAACAGCACAGTGATGATAGAGCAATAGTGTATCAAGACAACTCCTGGTGTGGAATGATGAAGGGGGGCCGAGGGAGGGGGCTAAGGGGAATGGGAGATAGGGTAGACAGGAATAAGCAAGGCAGGAAACAAATGCATACAAGAGGGGGGATGGCAAAGGAAGGATCTATGACACCACAGGCAACAATGGGGGGGCAAGGGAATGGCAGACAATACCACAGGCAACCATGGGGGGGGCAAGGAAACAGCAGACAACACCACAGGCAACCATGGGTATGCCAGGGGAATTGCAGACAACACCAGATGCAACCACGGGGCGGGCAATGGAAAGGGGTAGCATTTTGGTAGCAGACAGAGAGCTGACAGGGGCCTTCATCGTGGGCCTTAGTCATCAGGGCCGGCTCCCACCTCCCGGTTGCTGTGATTGGCCTACCTTGGCCAAAGCAAACAATGGGAGGGGGAGTCAGGCCAGACAAAGGAAGAAGCAAGCCTGAAACATTGCGATTCGGTCATCTTTAAAGCCCAAACCGCATGGGTGAACAAATAGGCAGATGTAGAATGAGGTAAAAAAAACACGAACATCCGCCAGATGATTGCTCTAGTTACGATTGTCAATGGAACAGCACATATTTCCAATTTCATTTGAAAGTTTTCCAAAAATGCGCGCACCGGCGCAGTAAGCAACAGAATGTCACAACTTATCCCAACAAACTGCACTGCCCACAGGTGAAGCTTTGCTCAGCGCTCATGGCAGGTGGGAATAAGTTCCATTGTTTAGCTGGGAAAGTTGGAAAGCTTGCACCGCCAGCATTTGTTCATTTACATTTTGGTTATATCAGTCTATTAGTGTAGGCCGCTCTGAGTGGCGTTTCCGATTTGGATCTGGTGATTTTCTGTGACAGGTAGGGGGGAGCTGAGTTGCAAAGGCATATATGTGTAATAGACAAGGTCTTGAATATGATTTGTTCACAAATTGGATGCCAGTGGACACATTGTCTTGCTGCTGAGATGTGTTCATGTTTGGGGCTGTCAGTACTGAGAAAATATGTTTCCCTTAGTCTTCGACTTTGTTGTCATTTCTTGGTAACTTATTATCTATGTGCCAAGTACCTTACAGTACCACACATAGGGGTCCTTTTGTTTTATGGCCCTAGCCACCCTATAAGAATGTGTTGGTGTTTGTACAAGTGTGCCTACAATGAACTGGTGGAAGCAGTTTACTTTTAAAGTATTTTTACGTTGTTTTTATGGACCATACCGCATTTACTGCGTTTGGCCAAAGACTGTGGCCAGTGCCGAAAATGGTCATGCCACGAAGTCTTTCATTCTGTCCTTTGCCCATTTTGTACCTTTGGCTTCCCCCAGGTTGAGAGACCAGGGTATTCCTTATTTGGGCATGCAGACTGTCTGGTCCCAATCCACACTACTGGTGCCAGTATGTCTGGTAGTCCTGAATGAATGGAACCCCTGTGGGCCACGTTGGCCCATGCCTGGCGTGCATGCACAGGAGAAGATCTTCCATTGGCTATCTGAGATTTAAGAAGGCAACTAATCTTGCATAAGAGAAGGGGCTGAGAGAAGGGGCTCTCATCCATTCCAGGTCAAACAACTGAGGTTCACGCTGAATTTGATAAGGAACCATGTATCCTTAATGCAAGAGCAGACTTGAGGAACCGCCGTTGATGTGCTAGGAAGGTTTGGCACCTTGGCCCTGTTGTTGTCCTATCGGACTCCTGCTTTTGCTTTGTACCAAGACGGCCTGCACCAGAACTATCCTTCTCCTTTCTTTGCGAGCTGAATAAAGGCTACTGTGCCACCACAGACGATCATCCCGTCACGCAGCCGCTGAGAGCCAGAGTGTACTGAAACTGCAGGGTTTACACCTACGAGCGAAGTGGACTAGACTACCAAAGTTTGGTTCCAACTGTGGCGAGGGTCCATGAGTACTTTCACCACTTACCGGTTGCACCCTGGCACATCCATCTATTTTTATGCATGAGAATCCCTCAAAAGATACTCCCCTTAACTGGGCTAGCCTGCGCTCCCCATCTATTCCCGAACTCCAAAGGTCGCTCTATCCGCAAGGGTAGACCCTAGTCTAGGAATGGGAACTTATTCTTCATCACCTCAAGTCCCTTTCCTTAGCAGCTACACCCCTTGAAGAGAACCCACTTTTCGTTTTACGCACAACCACGTCTTGTTAACGCACTACTGTACTTTGAGCGCAAGGCTCCTCACTTCATAGGACTGGATTAAATAAGTTAGGGATCGACTATGAAGAAATGCCTAATTTGATATCTGTGTTGAACTGACCCCTTTCTTTTGCAGGTTGTGGTTCTTTTCTCCCCTTTCATCAGCATTAGGTTAAACGCATTATTGTATATATGTTACATAGTGAATAAGCGTGTGTCGTAATTGTTTTCATGATAACTGTGGTTTAATCATGTTTTTGTTATAAAGGCCTATAATAAGTGTATTTTTGATATACATCTGTATAAGGGTAATATGTGGTGTTTTGCTCATTGTGGGCTTCCGATCACTCTCACCACTCCTGAGACTTAGTCTTGACCGCCTGCCAAGCTACCGTAGATTGGTCTGGTTTGCCGCAAAGGTTCCAGTGTTCCACTAAACTAGGGTAGCTTCCTAAACTTCTGCCTACCAGGTCAGAGTTTAGAAATCCATCTTAACAAATTGGTGTACAGCGGTGGGATAAGATTGGAGGTACCCAGTGTTGCGCACTGGTGAAGTGCCCAGGTTGTTCTTAGACAGAAAATACAGTGATCTTAGTTTAAATTGAACTGTAAACCACCTGCCTCACTTATAACATGGAAGAAATTGTGAACATAACTATGAGTGCTTTCAAATCATAAATGCTATGTAAGATCTGTTCAGAAAGAGACTTGTCAGCCTCTGGCACAAAAGCTGAGATGATCCAAAAGATCATGGAATGGCAGGAAAACCAGATTTCAGCTTGACCCTCCGATGACAGTGCAGAAGGTGCCAGGGCTGCTCACAGTAACAGTGCTGACAGGACTGTTGCTGCCTTCATGGAGGAGAAAGGTGATGATCAGGAAGATGTAGAGTCCCATGCTTCTTTTGCTGGCTCTGAGGCAGAGGCCCCGCTGCAATTCAAAAGGCAAGAGCTGCTGTTTAAGCAGAAGGAGCTTGAATTCTGCATGGCTAAGTTAGAAATGGAGAAAGCAGGGAAACAGAAGGACAGGGATCACCAGTTAGAGCTTCCTATGTTACAAGCTACCAATGGCTCCTCTAGAGGATCTAGTAATGGGTCTAGCTCCTCCTCATCTACTTAGTATGTATGTTGACAAGAAAGACATTATGGATTTGTCGACTGCATTTGAGTAGGCATGTGATGTGCAAGAAGTTGTGGATGCTGATAAGATAGCATGGTTGCTCAGTCGACTACCCCATTCTGACTGTAGTTCCATTATGGAAATCTCTAATACTGACAGGAAAGACTTTGCAAAATTGAAGCAAACTCTGGTCTTAATGTTTGAGAAGACTCCGGCCCAAAACTTGAAACGATTCAGAGATTACAAAAAGAAAGAAGGTTATACTTGGTTCTCATATGTAACTGATTCCTTGAAAGCTGGGTGGAAGGTTACAAGGTAACCACCTTTGAGGGTATGATTTGTTTAGTCATGCTTGAACATGTTTTTGCTTGTTCCCGAGAGCTTAAGCGGTTCTTGGCTGATTCTAAGGAGATAAATCCAAGAAGCTAGCCAGTGAAGCAGATTTATGGGTGCCACATAGAGTGTCCCATAAGGACAAGCCAGCTCCTGGTAAGCAGGAGGGAGGAAAAAGTACAAAGATAAGGAGGGTGGGAGATCTGATAGAACGTCCTTCCGTAAGGGCCACAAAAAGTATAACACGTGTAAGTCACATGAGAATGTTCAGAACAGTGGGAATTATCCTCCCAAGCATAATTCTGGTTACAGTAGGCCTTCCAATGTCCCAAGACCCAGTGAATCTTGTGGGGCTTGTGGAGCAAGTGACCATGTGAAGGGGGACCCCAGATGTAAGGTCAAAACCTTGGGGGTCCACTCTGTGAGTCTGGCCTTCCCCTCTTATGAGGAGGAAGAAATGATCACAGGGGCAACCTTCTCTTCAGACTCCTTCCCCAGTGGGATAGAGTCTGACATAGTCTTAGTATCCTTTGTTTCCTCAGCGTCTAGAGCCTCAGAGGCTTATGCTAGTATTCATCATAATACCAAGCCGTACTTTAAGGACAGTGTGCTAATCAATGAAGTTGACACTCCTGCCCCCAGGGATAGTGGAGCCAACAGAACTGTGGTGGATTCCACATTGGTAAACAAGAAGAGCTTGCCAAAGCTCATTTGATGCCCACCAAGTTAGCTGACGGCCCACCTCTCAAGTTCCCAGTAATACCTGTAAATATAACCATTAATGGTACAGTAGTAAGGAACCCTTTGAGTGTACAGAGGCAAGTCCCTGGAAAGGGTCTGCTGTGAAATGACCTCAGAGACTTAGGTCTTGTGGGGGACACAGCAGAAAGACCATGCATAAGGTCACCAACAAATACTGCCCTGGCCAAGTCCAAGGCTAAGCCAAAGTCAAAGGGGAAACCCAAGACTAAGGGAGTCAAGCAACTCAGAAGAGGCAAAGACAATATTCCCCCTAACTCACCTACCACCAAGGTGGAGGTAGTTGGCCAAGCACCTGAACCTGAGGAGGAAGAGGTGCTGCCTGAAAGTCTTAACCCATATTGTCATCCTGAACTCCAAGGTTTATTGGTTGAAGGTGGTCCAGATAGGGAAGAGTTTAGTATGGGCCAACATGAGTGCCCATCTCTAGAAGGCCTAAGGAGACAGGCTGGTTCCCATCTTGAGGGTGAACCTCTTGGGAAACATTGGACTTTTTGGAAAGGTGGGCTCCTGTACAGTGATCCCACAGAGTCTACTAAAGGTGACATGGGCGTTGGTGGTCCCCCTTCAAGTAAGACCCTTCCTCCCATATCTGGTGCATGAAGTTCCTCTAGCTGGTCACCTTAGGATCAAGAGAACCAAGCAGAAGCTATCCATGCATTTCTACTGGCCCAGGATGGGGCCCAGGTAGAAGGCTATTGTAGGGGTTGGTGCCACCCCCTGTGGTGAGGGTGCCATTTGAAAGGGTAGGGATTGACATTGTTGGTCCCCTTGGTCCTCAGACGTCGTCTGGCAATAGGTTTATCTTGGTGCTGGTTAACCATGACATCAGATATCCTGAAGCCATCCCATTGAAGACTGTGACTACCAAGCAAGTTGCAAAAGCATTGCTAGGCATTTTTACTAGGGTTGGATTCCCTAAAGAAGTTGTGTCAGATAGAGGCAGCAACTTTATGACTAAGTACATGCAAGCCATGTGGAAAGAGTGTGGGCTTATCATCCATAAACTAATGGCTTAGTTTAGAGGTATAATAGAACTCTGAAAAGGATGATTGAGTATATGGAAGAACCACAAAGGAGAACGTGGAAACTACAGTTGCCATGCTTACTATTTGCCTACAGAGAGGTACCTCAGGAGGGTGTTTTGTTTCAGCCCCTTTGAGATTCTTTTTGTTCACCCTGTTAGGGGACCACTGGCCATAGTCAATGAAGGGTGTGAGCCCCCTGCTCGTTCCAATACTACCAATGTAGTAGACTATGTGCTGGGTTTAAGGAATAGAATGGTCCTTCTGATGGCTCAGGCCATTGATAAGTTAAAGTCAGGTCAGGCTCTGGTGAAACATTGGTATGACCAGAAGGCTTCACGTATTCACTTCACCCCAGGACAAGAAGTTCTGATTATGAATCCTATTTGGACTAGAGCCCTATAGGACACATTGTCAGGCCCTTACACAGTTGTGGAGAAGCTAGGTGATGTCAACTATTTAGTGGACCTTAGGAGACCTGGTCAGGCCCCCAAAATATTCCACATAGATAGGCTGAAGGAAATAGCAGCAGTAATTTTGGCATCGGAGAGAAAAGAAGAGGAATCTGAACCTCTGCCTGACCTATTCCAAGGTAGACTTTCAGATGGCTGTATTGTGGCCCCTCACCTGGCTCCTACCCAGCAAGAGGAAGTAAGAACTTTTCTTAGGCAGTTCTCCCCCTTGTTCTCACTGAGTCCTGGTTTGACACCTTGGTGTTAACACAATATTGACACAGGGGAAAGTGTACCAACCAGAAGTAGGGGGTACATGATGTCAGATAAGGTGAGATCTTACATCAAGACAGAGGTCAACAAGTAGTTAGATCTTGGGGTGATTGACCCCTCTAGTATGCCATGGTCCAGTCCTGTGGTTATGGTGCCAAAGACAGGTACCGCTGAACTGAGTTTCTGTATGGACTACAGGGCTCTGAATGCTGTCACCAGGACAGATGCACACCCCTTGCCTAGAACTGATGAGCTGGTGGACACCTTAGGTGCCTCCAAGTACCTCAGCACATTTGACCTCACTGCAGGGTATTGGCAAATAGCCCTACCAGAACATTCCAAGGAGAAGACAAGATTCTCAACCCTAGAGGGTCTTTACCAATTCAGGGTAATGCCCTTTGGATTAATGAATGCACCTGTGACTTTTCAAAGGCTTGTGAATCATGTCCTAAATGGGTTGGATGAATTCTGCTTAGCATAGCTGGATGATATAGCAGTCTTCAGTGCATCTAGGAAGAATATATGAAACATCTGGTAATAGTATTACAGGCTCTTTAGAAGGCCCACATGACCATAAAAGCCAGTAAGTGCCAGATTGGACAAGGATTGTGGCCTACCATGGACATTAAGTAGGTCAGCCTCTACCCAGTAAAGTACAAGCAGTACAAGACTGGCTTACCCCCACTGCACAAACTCAGGTGAGAGCCTTCTTAGGTCTCACTGGGTACTATCAAAACTTCATGGCAGACTATGGCACCATAGCTGCCCCTCTGACTGTTCTCATGACTCCAAAGAAACCCAAGAATGTCTCTTGCTCCGAGGAGTGTGAGAAGGCCTTCACTGGCTTAAAAGGCTCCCTGTGGCAGGGCCCTGTCCTTAGGGTGCTTGGCTACAAATGTGCTTTTATTGTGCAGACAGATTAATCTGACACTGGGATAGGAGTAGTACTATCACAGGCAGATGAGAGAGGCAAGGAACACCCGATTGGATTTATTAGTCGCCAGCTTAAGGACAGAGATCTCAGATGGTCCACTGTAGAGAAAGAATGTTTCCCTGTCGTGTGGGCCCTAAGGAAGCTGAGGCCCTACCTCTATGGGACCCACCTCACTGTGTAACCTGACCATAAGCCCTTAGTGAACATGAAAATCGAAAGTTGTTCAGGTAGTCCATAAGCCTGCAAGGGTTTGACTTCACCATTGAGCACAGGCTCGGTGTCCAACATAGCAACACTGATGGGTTGTCCAGAATGTTTAGTCGACCTGAGCATGAGACTCATCCAGAGATGGATTAAGTGCCCCTGTTCTTAGGTCTGTTAGGGGCAAGTGTTAGGAAAGATTTCCCTTAGGCGAAATTTTCCCTCCAGTTGTGAACCCCCCGCCAAACATTTAGCTTTTGTTTGGCTTACCTAACCTGACTTTTTCCAGTGGAGCACAGGTTTCAGCTGCACTCCTCTGGGCTATCGCTCATTTTTTATGGGGGAAGTGACACGTCTTTCAGACTGTCAGCACTGGGAAACTATGTTTCCCTTAGTCTTCGACTTAGTTGCCATTGCTTTGTAACTTTTGATCTATATGCCCAGTATCTTACAGTACCGGGGTCCTTTTGTTTTCTGGCCCTAGCCATCCTATAAGGATTTTTTGGTGTTTGTACAAGTATGCCTAGGATGAACTGGTGGCAGCAGTTTACTTTAAGATAATTTTTACTTTGTTTTTATGGACCATACTGTATTTACTGCATTTGACCCAAGACTGTGGCCAGTGCCGAAAATGGCCATACCACATAGACTTTTGTTCTGTCCTTTGGCCATTTTGCCCCTTTGTCTTCCCCAGGTCGACAGACCCAGTATTTCCTATTTGGGCATGCAGCCTCTCATGAAAACTGCATCTTTTGCGGGCTCCTGCATGTCACGTGTGCTAGTGCCCAGGAAGAGGGTTGGGACTGTCTGGTCCCAATCCACAATCCTGGTGCCAGTATGTCTGGTAGTCCTGAATGAATGGAACCACTGTGGGCCACAATTGGCCCACGCCAGGCGTGCAAGAAAGAGAGCAGATCTGCCATTGGCTATCTGAGATTTGAGCGCAAAATGAATCTTGGATAAGAGAAAGGGCTCTTCATCCATCCCAAGTCGAACAACTGAGTTTCACACCGAACTTCATAAGGAGCCAAGTATCCTTAACGAAAGAGCAGACATGAGGAACAGCCAGTGATGTGCTAGGAAGGTTTGGCACCCAGACCCCGCTGTTGTCCCGTTGGATCCCTGCTTTTGCATCGTACCGAGAAGGTCTGCAAGGGTGCTTTGCCCCTTTGGAGTAGTGGGAACAACTATTCTCTGCACCTCCTACTTACCCTCGCAAAGAGCCCCTTCAGAAGTATTCCAGGCCATCCAGTGAACTGTCCAGCTCAAACCCAGGGTATCGCACAGGAACACTGCCACCCCGAGTTGAGACTCAAGACTTTGGGAATCAATTACTCGTTGTCCTGGGCCCTCTACCACCAAAACTTGTCCTAGCTCCTCTGGGTCACGATTTATGAGAGTGTGCCACACCACAAGCAATTGCAGTCCCTGTGTCGCCCGCTGTTGTGACTGTTACTGTAAATGCCTGCAGATCTGCCCCACCGTGCCCTGAGATGTGCTGCACTGGAACAATCCTTCTCCTTTCTTCGACAGTTGAGTAAAGGCTACTGTCTTGCCACGGACGATCGTCCTGTCCCGCAGCCGGTGAGAGTCGGAGCGTCCTGAAACTGCAGGGTTGACACCGACGAGCGAAGAGGCCTAGGCTGCCAAAGTTTGGTCCGGACTGTGTCGAAGGTCGGTGAGTACTTCCATCACTTAACGGTGGTCCCTAGCACATCCACCTGCTTATATGCACGAGAACCCCTCAAAAGATACTCCCCTTCTCTAGGCTAGGCTGCATTCCCCAGCTATTCCCGAACTACGAAAGTCACTCTATCCGCAAGAGTAGACCCGTCACTTGGAATAAGAACGTATTCTTCATCGCCTCAAGCCCTTTCCTGAGCAGCTGCAGCCCCCTGAAGAGAACCTGCTTTTCATTTTACGCACGGCCGCGCTTTTTTAACGCACTACTGTACTTTGAGTGCAAGGCTCCTCACTTCGTAGGGCTGGACTACATAAGTTAGGGATTGACTACAAAGAACTACCTAATTTGATATCTGTGTTGAACTGACCCCTTTCTGTTGCAGGTGGTGTTTTTTTTCTCCCCTTCCATCAGCATTAGGCTAAACGTATTATTGTATATGTGTTACATAGTGAATAAGCGTGTGTGGTAATTGTTTTCTTAATAACTGGTTTTGTTATAAAGGCCTATAATATATGTATTTTTGATGTACATCTGTCTAAGGGTGATCTGTGGAGTTTTACCGTGTCTGCTTATTGTGGGCTTCCGATCACTCTCACCCCTCCTGAGACTTACAGCCTCATCACGAGTTTGGCGGTAACCCTTAAATGCAGCGGTAAAAGTATTACCGCTGCATTTAAGGGTCTGCCAAATCGCAGGTTTGGCTGTATTTACCCCCTACTCTGAACTGGGGATAAATGCGGCAGGAAAATTCCCATTTGCGGGCGCAATTAGCACTGCGCAATTAGTGCGCGCTAATTGCACCGAAAATTCCCCATTGGGAATTACTGTTACTGCCAAACCCGTGATCCGGCGCTAATAGTGCCGGAGGGTTTGGCGGTAACGCTATTAGCCTGGGCAGTATCCCAGCGGTAATGCTGCTGGGATACCGCCCAACTTGTGATGAGGCCCTTAGTCTTGACCACCTGCCAAGCTACTGTAGATTGGTCTGGTTTGTCCGGAAGGTTCCCCTGTTCCACTAAATTAGGGAGGCCTCCTAAACATCTGCCCACCAGGTCAGAGTTTAGAAATCCATCTTAACAGGAATGTTGAGAGCTGCTCTGATGGCATTGTTCTGTATCACCTGCATCTTCTGGATTTTGTTTAGAGAGGTGCCAGCAAATAAGTCATTATAGTAGTCTAGTCTAGACCCGATGGTGGCTCAGTCAATGGTAATGCAGCTGTCCTGGGAGATGAAGAGTCTGGATTCATTAAGCAGTCTGGACGAGTCTGCAGCAGAAGAGGCTATGGCATTCACTTGGCACCTGAGTGATAGAGTAGCGTCCATATACCCTCCCAGCGTCTTCAATGAGAAGGAACCTGGGATTGGTATGCCGTTGATCTGGAATGCCGCATATTTGGCATCAAGTTTCTTAATCACTGCCGGGGGTCCTACCAAGTGGATCTTAGTTCTTTGGGCGTTCAAGCAGAGACGGTGGTTAACCATCCAGGCTTGGATTTTAGTGCACCCTTTGTTTAGTGAGCATGCGTCAGCAGGATAGTTGCCAGACAAGGGGAAGAGGGTTTGGGTGTCATCGGCATAGGTGGTGTACGATATTCCGATGGAGTCTAGCATGTAACACCCCTTGTTGCAATGTGGATTTAAGCCTTAGCAGATTTTTCTCAGTAATACCATACTTTTCTTTGACCATGGCCTCATTATAAGTATGCCGGTAATAACATTGTGGGCCTTATTACGAGTTTGCTGGTCCGGTAACTACGGTACCGGTAAGCTTGCCGGTACCATAGTTACAGACAGGCAAACTACGAGTTCTGCTTGCAGGTGCCTTTTCACCCGCCAGGTCAGACCTGGTGGGTGAAATGGCACCCGCGAGCAGAGCATGTCGGATGCACCTGCACCATTCTGAATTTTGTACTTCCAGCCTCCCCATTCCAATTGAGCCTTTTGAGGCGCAAATGGGAATGGGAAGTAAAAGATTCTGGCCGCTGGCAATGGGGAAATACAGGGTCGGCCAGGGTTGTAATGGCCCTGTATTTCCCCATTGGCAGGGGTGGAAACATTTTCATGTTTGGCGGCAGCCGGCTGGTTTTACTCGCAAGGCTACCGCCAAACTTGTAATGAGGCCACTGGCATGTTTCTGCAGCAGCATACTACGAGTTTGGTGGTGGGGTGGCCAGATTTACCTGCAGCTCTGAAAACGTCCAGCATTACCGGCACTGGTGTTACCGGTGCCGTTAATACCGGCAATCCCCCGCATGGAGTTCTACTGGGCTTTATGGAATGGGGAATTCCTACCCTTCCCACCACTTGTGGGGCACTATATCTTTTGATATTGGTAGGGCTAGACGTTCCTAAAGACAACTGTATAATATTAGCAATTCTCGCTTGGGGCAGTGGGCTCTTAAAGGAAGCTAACATGACAAGCTGTAACATAGTTTCTTTATGTGAAATTGGAAGCAGCATGTAACTTTTCTAGTGCTATCTGCGCTATGCCTGATGCCGCTAAGGGCATTTTTCGTGCCTTTAACGGCATGGCGGTAAATGCCCTTACCGGCATGGGGCAAAGCTTGTGCCTGCGAAGTCGTAATAGTCCTCTATTAGCGGGCTATTGCCTACACGGACACGCTATTTGCGCCATGCCGGTAAGGACCGTTACTTACCTCCAACCTCGGAATGACCCCTATATCTCTTAGTGTTCACTTGGGTTTTTAAGCTCAACCCATGCTAATACCTCAGAGTGATTCAACTACAATTCCCATCAGACAACGGTTATCTGTATCACAAAAGTTTAACATCATCTCTACACCAGATGCTTCGAGCGATTTAACCACAACTCCCAAAGGACAATGTTTCTCTGCTTCCTAACAACTTAATTTTTATTTCGTAAAGAACAATTATCAAATGTGCATGAAGTCAAATTAGACACGAGGCTGCTCCATTTGTTCCAGCCGGAGCCGTTAAGTGTATACATACACATAGGCGGCTCCCAGCTGCCAATTCTTAGTCATTTGCACAGAGGAGTACAAGACAGCATATAAGTTCGCATGTTGCCTTTTGCATGGCACATTCGGACTCCGCTGTGCAAATGAGTAAACGCTGCCTAACATGCAAACATTTACAATTACAATTAAATGTTGCCTGCCATGCAGCATCTCAATGGATCCCTATACAGTTTGACTGCTTTATGATAGCGCATAACGCTTGTGGTCTCCATGCATTTGCACCGGCATGAAAATGTATTGTGGTGCAAATGGGAAGCGGCTCTGTCCCTTCTCTCCACCACACAAATGAACATAAATCGGGCACGATGTGAATGAAAAGTGCAAGGATTTTATACCGTTCATTCACACCATGCCACAGAGAAAAATTACCTCCATGGTCATCGCAAAGAAAGAGCAAGTCTAAAGTGTCAGCAATAGACAGGAAATTCCATAGAACATTCACCCAGATAGCTCCAACACAACAACCAAATCATTTGGGATGGCATTGATTCATACAAGACTATCTATGCGAACAGTAAGAGGTCTCAACCACTTGGGTTTAAGTGTTTGGTATTCGTGTACTGTACAATATTCCATAAAATGAGACCAGATTTCCCACACCTTAAACCACCAAAGGGAGATTAGCACAGCTTCTGGGGATTGCAGTGCTGGGCTAAAACTAATATATCTCCAATGAGCAACTGAGTGACATGTGGGACTATATGCCTCGACATTGGGTAGATACCATCGTCCCCTGAGTCTCCAAGGATCTAGAGGTAATTGTCCACATAAAGCCTTTAGCATTAGTGTTGCACTTTACATGTCCACCACGGATGATCTTGGATTTGTCTGCATCCCTTTGCTGTTTCGTTGAAATGACTGCACTATACTCCCAATAGACAACAATCCTCTGGTCCATGTGGGTTTGTGCATCTATGATATGATATGATGAGGCATTTATAACGTGCCTGTACACAAGTGTTTCTTGGCGCGACTATGCTGCGTTATTTTAGCAATTGGGCCAAAAGTATTCATAGACAATGCATCTTGGGTCCACGCAACTAAAGTTTGCTCCCTGTGGGGGTGTGTTGGGAAGGAAATTAGCCTTTCCCACCCCTCTATGCACTTTACAGTGAAGCGAGTTCCATAGAGAGACAGGCGATGTGCCAGTGGGGAACGGGCTCTGCTAAGAAACCCGGCACAAATACAATATTGCAGGAATTATAGATGCATAGACTTACTGCGCACATATAAAGAGACGTCATTTTATAGTTATGGAAGACACATTCTCTCCTACATGGCTGTGTGGTAAACGTAGAGAAACCTGCACAGGCCCAGACCGATGAGGGCAGATGAGCATGTGCTGTTAATTCTCATAGAAACATCCCTTTGCACCTTAACTGTTGCAATGACTTATTATCCCAGAGAGGAATGTGCCCTGCAAGGCCATGAGACAGCACTAGGCTCCTCGTGGTGCATCCATCCCAGCCAGGCCATCTGCAGACCTCCAATCCCCACCCAGCCTACCAGGAGTAATGGCACCCACCATTGACCCATTCCAAGAACCCCTGCATTCCACGATAGTAGGCGACCTCAAAGCACCAGCCATAAAACCAATGGCCATAAAAGATCTAAATGTACACAACCATTTCACCTTATCCCATAAATACACCCTTTGTAGTACAAGGTACAGGGAGGAATAAATTATAGCTCAAAACGACAGTGGAAGGGGCGTGGCCTGGAGCGCTGGCTATGCAGTCGCTCCCGTGATGGCCTCCGTGGAATGCCCGTTGCATCACAGCTTCCTATGGCTCCTATGCCGCGTTTTTCGAACCCAACTAGATGAGAGGGTGTGAGAGGGTGTGGAGCCCGGCCGGCGTGCTGCTGGAACCCAGAATCGCCAAGATGAAGATAATCGGGCTCTTCTTATCCCGCGGCCCCTCCGCCGCGTAATCCAAGATGGCGGACGGGACCCAGCGACAACGACCGAGACGCGGCCACGCCGTCGAAGCTCCCCCTGTGAACCCTGGAATCGATCTAGACCCATGTGTCTCTCGCCTCACATGATCGGAGGGACCCGAGCCACACGTCTATGTTCCAGCTGATACCCCCGGCGGCGCTTCAGGCGGCACTCTCGGAGGAGCACGGACGGCGGAGGACGCGGTAGGTGCCCGGGCCCGGGCCTCCTCAGTTCTGGCCCACCTCCCCGGACATCCCCAGGGGGGATAGAACCCTGCAGCCACCCCAACA
The DNA here is from genome assembly GCF_040938575.1 of Ambystoma mexicanum. Taxonomy (NCBI): domain Eukaryota; kingdom Metazoa; phylum Chordata; class Amphibia; order Caudata; family Ambystomatidae; genus Ambystoma; species Ambystoma mexicanum. Next base: position 303,976,681 of record NC_090923.1, on the reverse strand, counting down.
CGCGACACGCAGCCGCAGCCTCCCTGCTCTCGTCCTCTCCTGTATCCCTCCGCCTCCACTCCAGAAGAGGGTGCCGGTGCCGGAAAGTTCTCAGGGGGGCACCACCACCACCACTAACAGTCTCGCTAACACCCGTGGCGATCTGGGTCCTCACCATCCACCCCAAAGGACCACCCTGGACTGGTGTGCTCCAGTATTAAAATCGCTCCTTCTCATCTTCCCGCTATTTCCTGGGGCGCCCCGGCCCACATTCACCTTCCCCTTGGCCGTCTTGATACCAGGGAGACCGGGACGACACAGCAACCTTCCTCCTTTTCACTCGCACTGAAGTCTCCTTCGCTACCTAAAAGCCCGACCAAAACATCGGGATCCTTATCCCAACTCTTTGAGAGACCTCCAACTATCGCCACCATTGCGACTGTCAGACCACACGATGTCTAAGCAATCGAAATCCACCAAGTCATCAGACATTGCGACAATGCTAATGTCAGCCGACAAAGCGAAGAAACTGGACAATCCCCCCTCCATCTCACGAGAATCCCTGGACAACAAGGGACCTCTAGCAACCAAGGAGGATATTCGGGAATTCATGGCTGACATTAAAACTGAATTTCGATCATGTATGTCTGAGCTTACTGCCAAGCTGGAAAATACTGATAAGAGGGTTTCGGAGGTGGAACAGAGAGTGGGTGAGATTGAGGATCGCGCCCAGGACCACACATCCTCCCTGACTGAGATCCAGCGTTCCGTTGGGCTTCTGCGGGACAAGGTCGAAATCCTGGAATACAAGCAGGAGGACATGGAGAACAGAGCCCGGCGCAACAACCTCCGCATTCGGGGGGTTCCCACATCAGTCCCAGACCAAGGGCTAGCCGAATATGTAGGCCTTTTCTTTCAATCTCTGCTCCCCGATTTGGAGGACTCACTATTGCTACTGGATCGCACTCACAGGCTAAATCCCCGTCGTGGAGTGGAGTCAGACGGCCCGCCTGATGTTATCACCAGGGTGCATTTCTATACGACAAAGGAAGCCATTTCGGCAATAAGTCGCTCCAACGACGAAATCACCTTCCAGGGGACCCCCCTTCAGATCTATCAAGACCTTTCTCCGTTGACCCTTCAGAAAAGGCGAGCCCTTCGCCCACTGACCACCTTCCTCCAAGTCCAAAAAATTCGCTACAGATGGCTCTTTCCTACAGCTTTGCAATTCTCCTATAAAGGTACCATGCGTAGGATCAAACATCTGGGCGATGCTGAAAGTATATTGCATCCGGACTCCGCTAACACCTCGCCCCAACGGGCCACTGAAGCGGCGGCTGACCCGGACCCTATAGCCTCCCCTAGGCCCATACAAAACACATGGTCGAAGGTTCCGAGATTTAGGAGGAGGAAATGACCCAGAGCTACCCCACGAGGGACTCTTCGGCGCCCTGAAACCCGGCTTAGTGAACCCGGCGCGGTGGAGCCGACCGCCACCCCTGAAAACACGGATGATCTACACCCCCGATGCAGCGGGCTTCCCCCCACGGCCCATGCCCAGCTCCAAGGTACGTTCCACCTATGAGTCCTTGGAGCATTTCACTCAGACTATTTATACCTTTAGCCATGTTGGCTATTCGCTGTTTCACGGCCCCGTTGGCCAGGGGAGGGCCTGACCCCATAACGGGTCCCCCTCCCCCAGTTAATCCTCGGACTGCCCGTTGGCGGTCCGAGAAAAAACCCCAAAAGCAGGATAACAGATGGTCACATCTCCCACGACATAATGGCTGATTCTCCAGTAGCTCCCCCCCCTCCACAAGTCTCATCAGCGACCCCGGGTCCCGCCCCGGACCAGCAGTTCTGGAAGTTCGTCTCTCTGAACGTCAGGGGATTGAACTCACCGCCTAAACGCAAATCAATTCTACAAAAACTTCAGAATGACTCTGCCGATGTGGCCATGCTACAGGAAACTCATCTGCTTCCGGCAGACTTCAGCCGCCTACACTCTCGCGACTTTCCAGAGCAACTCTTCGCATCTGGAAGCTCCAAGCGGGGCGGTACAGCAATCTTGTTCCGGAGGGGACTGAATCCCCAGATTCTGGACTCCATAAGCTGCCCGGAGGGACGCTACATAGCAGTGAAATGCCTGCTATCGGGACAGCTGTTCTCCTTGGTTTCCGTGTACGCACCGAATTCTGGCCAAGCACCCTTCTATGATTTGCTAACCGCAACCCTCTCTCCCTTTCTGGAGGGCCAGATAGTGATCAGTGGGGACTTTAATGGGGTCCCAGACCCTGTAAAAGACAAATCGCATCCACCCTCCGCCAGGGACTTCACCACGGCTTTAGCTCTTTTGCGATTATTTAGAACCCTTGGAGTGGTGGACTCATGGAGGGTACTCCACCCATCTGAAAAAGATTTCTCCTTCTATTCTTATGTTCACCGGACATTCTCTAGGATAGATCTCCTACTGATATCCCTGCAGATCTTCGCTTTCACTGAATAGGTAACCATAGGCTCCAGAATCCTATCCGACCACGCCCCGGTAACCTTGAAAATCCGAGTCCAGGGACCCCCGGAGCCCCAGAGGCGTAGATGGACTCTATATGATCCCATCCTTAATGAGATGCCACTCAGAGACGCAATCGCAACCGCGATCAACAACTTCTTTAAAGAAAACTCTAGCGGAGATACCTCCTTAGCCAACAACTGGGATGCGATGAAGGCAGTGGTGCGGGGAGAACTGATTGCCAAAGGGGTAGCCTATCATAGGCATAAACGACAGATTCGTCAGGGTCTTGAAGAGGAACTCGAGAGGGCGGAGAGGATCCATAAGGAGAAGGGCTGGACCCCTAAAACGCAGCGAGCCCTCCGAATAGCAAAAAAGAAAATTGAAGCACACTACGCCGAACATACCGCCCATCAAATGACGAAGGCTAAACAGTTCTACTATGCTAAAAACAACAAAGCAAACAAGCTACTGGTGGCTAAACTTGCCAAGACAAGAAGGAATAATACAATTGTGGGCCTTCGGGATCAGCAGGGCAAGACTCAATACTCGGACCACGACAAGCTTCAAATCGCATCGACCCACCTGACCCAAGTGATGACCGCCCCGGCCCGAGACGTCAAAGAACAGAGGGAATACTTGCAAAAGGCGGCGCTCCCCCGACTGAAAAACGTAGCTCGGGACTCGCTGGAAGCCCCAATCACCACTGAGGAAGTCGATGAGGCGATAAAATCCCTTAAATCCCGAGCCCCAGGCCCAGACGGCTATACGTCGAAGTTTTATAAAGTCTTCAAGCCCCAACTCCTGCCACCTCTGGTGCAGCTGTTTAATTCATTCAGGAACACAGGCACTATAACCCCGTCGATGCAAGAATCCATCACAGTTTTGCTGCCCAAACCTGGCGGTGACCCGACGAATCCTGCGTCCTACAGACCAATTGCTTTGCTCAATATAGATGCCAACATTTACTCCAAAATTTTAGCAACCCGCCTGGCCCGGATTTTACCAGAGATAATCGACGCCGACCAGAGTGGCTTCATCACACACCGCTCTACCGCTGATAACATTCGTAGAGCTCTGAACTTGGTGGAACTTGCCTCCCGAGACTCCCAGGAGCTGGTGCTTCTGGCCCTGGATGCAGTTAAGGCATTTGACAAGGTGGACTGGAACTTCATGAGACTTACCCTCGAGGCCTTTGGCTTTGGTCCGGAGTTCTGCGCCATGACGTTGGCTAACTATACAGCACCCAAGACCCTTCTCAGAGTCAATGGCATCCTCTCCCCCCCTATCGACCTGACCTGCGGAACCAGACAGGGCTGTCCGTTATCGCCACTGCTTTTCGCACTAATTATGGAACCATTCGCCCAACGGATCAGGCGAAACCCGGCGATTAAGGGCTTCCAATCGAATGCAACACATCACAAACTGGCCCTTTACGCAGATGACGTCCTACTAACCATCACGGAGCCTCGTACTTCCCTCCCTCAGGCCCTAGCTGAGATAGAGAGCTATGGAAAGGTCACTGGCTTTGCTATCAACTTCCGGAAGTCAGCTGCCATGGGGGTGGGCCTGTCCCGAGAGATCCGGGAGGATCTGGCCCCACTATGTCCGATACAATGGACGACTAAGAGCATCAGTTATTTGGGTGTCCAGATCCCAGCTGACCCTGGGGAAGTTTATCGAGCAAACTTTCCCCCACTGTTCACGGACCTCGAGGCAGACTTAAAGCAGTGGGCGGCACAAGAGATTTCACTGATGGGCCGCATCACGGCCTGTAAAATGAACTTGCTACCAAGGCTCCTATATGCCTGCGCCTCGCTTCCAGTACCAATTCCGGCACCTGCTCTTCAGAAGCTACAAAAGGAAATGTCACGGTTTATCTGGAAAGGGAGGAAGCCCAGAATCCCCAGGTCCACGATGCTGGGCAACGCTAGACTGGGTGGCCTCGGAGTTCCAGATCTACAAAAATATCAAATGGCGGCCCAACTCGCCTGCATCCGATCATGGCAGATACTTACCAACCGCCCGAGATGGGTGGACCTCGAACAGGCGCAACTACCGCTCCCGCTACGTTTTCTTCCGCACATCAATCCCTTCGAGCGCCGACTGTGGCAGAACCTCCTGAGGGCCACCAAACATACTATTGCTGTCTGGGATAAAGCGCTGAAACAAAAGAAAACCCCAGTGGGACTCAGCCCTTTCTCCCCGGTGTTCCTGAACCCAGCTTTCTCCCCTGGCTGGTCCACCCGGAACTTCGGAGCCTGGATTGCGGGAGGCCTGGAGACCCTGGGGCAACTATTCGAAGGGGGACAACCCTGCACCTTTGGGCGTTGTAAAGAACTCTTCCAGCTTCAGGAACAGGATAGATTTACGTACATTCAGCTGCGCCACTGGTGCTCCCATCCACAGACCCGCCAAGCCGCCACCCGCTCTCCCACGGCTATTGAACTGACCCTAAATGACCTCCCAACCAGGGGGAGAATTTCCACTCTATACAAACGCCTCCAAAATGACTTCCTAACCTCTAAAACCCGATACATGGCCCAATGGGAGGCGGACCTAGGCCACCCAATCGAGGATCAGCTATGGGTTGACATTTGGTCGCGGGCACACACTTCTTCATCCTGCATTACGAACAGAGAGGGCGCATACAAGATCCTTCTGCGCTGGTATTATCCCCCCTGAGACTACACCATATGAACCCTACCCTTAACCCGAACTGTTGGAGGCAATGCGGCCAAGTAGGGTCTTTCTTTCATATGTGGTGGTCCTGCCCGAGGGCCCAGACCTTTTGGAAACAATGCCTAGCGACAATTGCAGACATCACTCAGATACGACTTCCCCTGGAGCTCGAGCCCATCCTCCTCTGAGCCCCGGTCCCCGGGATCTACCCTAGATCTGGCCCTATGGCCAAACTACTGTCCCAATGTCTACTGGCAGGCAGAAATGTAATTGCCCGCACTTGGAAAACCACAGAAGGACCACTAATGCCTTTTTGGTGGATTAAAATTTGGGACATCTTAATTGCGGAGAAGGTGACGGCTGCTGGGGCAGGCCGCCTACATCGCTTCGAGAACATCTGGGGCCCGATCCTGGACTTTGACCAGAATTATCCAGCCCTGACATACAAGCCCCAACTAGCCAGGAGAACCTTACGGAACGATAATTCGCAGCCGGGCCAGGTAGAGGAACATTAAGATTATGGGGAGGGGAGGGAAGAGCAACCAACTGTATTGCTTCTGTACCATATGTCGTGATTGATTAAGTTTTGTATCATCTTATCCTGTTTGTTTAAAATAAATATTTTGAAAAAAAAAAACGACAGTGGAAGCTTTGGGTGATTAGAGTGCAATATGAACCGAGCAGAGGATGTGTGTGTCAGCATGACCATGTTCCTCCCCCTGTGCCAGTCCCCAAGCTTCCCAGGTGCATGCCATAATGGCGTAGTAGTATTGTTGTACACTAGTAACGCTGAAATGTCAACATGTGAAAGTCTGACCTTCAGTCCCTGGAGAGACAAGCCCAGCTGAACCCATGTGAGAAGAGACAAGCGGAGGAGACAGAAGCCAATCATAGCCTGGCATCCGCTATGGAGCAGGCCATGCAGAGGGCCTCACCAACTAGTCTTGCGAGTTTCGACTATATGTAATGATGTCATTGATGATGCTGTATGCCCTTATAATGATTTGTTCATGAAGACTATGGCAGAACATTCTAGAGCAGCAGAGACCTTTGCTTGCACCTTTACTTTTTGTATGATTACAACTTGTTATCTTTGCAAGCAGTCACTTGGCCTTTTTTCCCCAGCGCGTTGTATTCTTTCTGGTGTGAGCGTACAGGGGCGTGCCTCCAGGTGGTTGGGCATTTTGGACCACAAGTCTCAGAAGTCTCTCTTACAATCCCCCTGACCCCACTGAGCCAAAAAGTAGGTTTGTTTCGCAAATTAAAAGGTTTTATTTGAAAAATTAAACAGTATATATATATCACACTTTTATAATAAATTAATAATTGATATCACACTTATGAATATAATGTTGATCAACAATGGGTAATCTGACACTAGCACACTTCTTTACAATCAATGAGGAGTTGGTATAGGATGGATAAGGCAGCGAAAATACTTTTATGGTTTCAATGGAACAGCAATGAGGAATAAAATGCAGTACAGAAATAACTTGATATGATTTTAGCAAAAGATAATATAATCACTTTTTCTCTGGCAATTCACCGCCCCCTATGCAATGTAAGAAATGGAAGGAGAGCACCCAGTCTTCAAGAATCCCAACAAATTGCAATACGAAATGCAGTTCCCCCCTAGCAAGCTTAGAGAAAAACAGGTATGATTTTAAAACACAGGCCCAAAATGCTTTGAATGTGGTGGCAATGAAGTGAAATGATGCTAAAATTGATTTTAATTCCCTGTATGAGGCTCAGGGTGAGTGGTAGACACTTTAAATCAGTTCAGGTCAGCCCTAACAATGATTCAGGGATGGTTATTAGGTTGCAAACGAATTTTAGCAGTTCAAGCAAAAGCGGCTATCTTTTTACAGGTGAAGAAATCAGGCCAAATTGCAAATCACTGTAATTTTTGCGAGTGCGTAAATCACGATTGCGGAAAAAGTATAAGGAGTAGGAAGTCGGTTCTAGGTTCGTTGGAAAGCCTAGAATCTCAGCTTTAGGATGAAAGTTAAGTTTCTATCAGAAACGGTTCAAGAGATACATATGATTTCGTGAAGGTAGATTCTCAAAAGAAAAAGTCAAGCTCAGAATGACAGATGACACTTTTCATTTTTAAAGATGACAGAATGACACGATTCTAGGAGGCAGTTTTAATAGGCTAAAATAGTTTAGATTAGATTATTTTAAACTAAGAGATTAGTTCTGGCACAGTCCTAGCTGGGTACTCACACTATATTTTGGACAGGAATGCGACTTCGTCACAGATCGGGTCAGGATTGGCTGCAGTCCTCTCGCCACTTAGACTGGTTCTGCGCATAGCACTTCACAGCGATCTGGTCTGAGTCTGCTAGTGGCACTGCACAGTGGTCTGGATCTCTGGTTCTGGCAAAAGTTCTTGGCAAAGAATTCAAACAGCTTGGCCGGCTGTTGAATAGTTTGGTTGGTTTTGAGGCCTTCTGAAGGGAACTCAGCTTGTGGTTCAGGCCTTTGCTTTAAGTTCTGCAACCAGAGTTCTAAGTTTTGGTCTCTGTCTTGCATGGAAGTCTAAGTGCTGAACCTCTGGATGTGAAGTTGTCGGTCAGCGTTCTCCGCAAGGAAATGGAATTGAATGTCCCCACCCGTCCTGCACTGTCTCCTTTTATTTGTTTAGAAAGTGGGTGTGTGCATAGCATAACTGAGCCTGCCCCTCTCAACTTCTCATTGGCCCAGTTCTCCCCTCTCCCTTGATTGGGGAGCTGGGTTGTGTGTCATCTTTATGGCTTACAGAAAGACACTCCCTTTGTCAATGTGCACACAAATCTATTTCTGATCCAAATACATATTTCCCAGATACACAATTTGTTGAAATCACATGTACACATTATATGTCACATAAGGTAGTCTCTGTTCCAACTCTGATGTTCCTGGGGGATTGCATTCAAAAATTACAACATTTTGCGCTTTTTGACTGGTTTTGCAATATTGTATTTTCATCAAAAATTACACAAATGTACACCCCCCTTCTACACATATCCCAGTAAATTTCCATGTCTCTAGCATGAACACAGTGTCTGGAATATTGATAAATAGCAGGGTTCGGTCCTAGAACACCGTAGAAATTGGAGTTTGAACTCAAATCGTGAGGGAATTTTTCATACTAAGAATCTCAAAGTTGTACATTCCTGTCATTTGGTTACAATAAGTTTCCAATGTTTCTATAAAATATATATTTGCTGCAATAGGAATCCACACTCAAGTCTGGCCCGCCCCTTGAAGCTGGGTGGGTCAGGGATCACATGTCTCTGCTCACAGGCAGCTCTCTGTTGAAGTCCACACTCAAAATTAACATACCCCATTCAACCGCAAGGGGCTATTGTCTCTCTCCTCCAGGCTGAAGGGGAAACCCCCTCCCTCTCACTCAGAAGGGCCATGTGATATCCTGCCTCCTGGTGTGGGCCTCTGGGGTGTTAAGGTTTCCCAGCCTCTTGGCCTCCGGGATCAGCAGGTGGCTAAGATTTTTAATTAACCAACAGGCTTTGAAGTCCCTACCCCTCTTGCAACTCCTAAATACAGTTTCCCTGTCAGAGTTTAGACTGCTAGCGCTGGTTTGTGGAAATTGTCGGTACTGCACCTATTTTTTTAGGAGTTGTCTTGAATTTAACAGGAGAATTTTGCTATTGTTTTGATGGGCATCCTTACAGTAGAGTGGTGCTGTGGAACACCCAACAAGAGGTTGAATCTTGAGAGTGGTCTTGTGCCCATGATTTCAGCAACTTTTTGACATCAATAAAAACGGATTTTTGAACAAAGGTCTCCTGTATTAGCTATCTTGCAATGTTTGAAATGGACATTTTGAGCTTGCACTTCAGAGAAACAGAGGTGATTTCACGACGCTTTTGATCTAACAGGCCCTGCTAGTCTATTGATTTAGTTTTGTTTTGGGATAGAATGATGGGCGGCGACAGCTCATCCCCACATCTACCCAGTGTATCGATTTAGTTTTGTTTTGGGATAGAATGATGGGCGGCGACAGCTCATCCCCACATCTATCCAGTCCAATAATTCGACATGGGTCAAAACCCTTGACAGATGCCGGAATAGCCCAGCTACCCAACAACCTGGCAACAGTCTTACGAGTTACTAAGGACCTTTCTTTTTGTGCACACCAATGAGATTAGGTTCAAAGTTACCTAGATACGCCGGCTGACATAGCTGTATGTACCAGACTTTAATTCCTTGTTTTCTTCTATAGGCTCATAGCCTCCCTTTCTTCCTCCAAGGAAATCTGATGTCCCATTCTTAATGCAGAAAGAGGGCATGATGCCATGGTAAAAATCACTGGTAGAAATAAAACAGGTCCTATGAATCCTAGTGTCACTATATGAGAGCCCTAAATCAGAAACAAAAGCAAACTCAGTGCTTCTGGATTTGCTACTCTTTAATTTTTATAATGTAAAACTACATGCTACTCCTAAGGAGTTTCTATTTTCCCATGGCTTGGCTAACACCACGGATGGAGTCCATTTACAGCCTAGGCATTTCCTGGAGAGGAATGATAGGGGGGTCACACGTGAGTTAAGTGTTGGCTCCTGGGTAGGGATCTCCCCAATTACAGGTGTTTCAGTGGCTCCAAATGAGCTGGGGTCCTCATCGGACTTCAACTTGGAAAGTGTTATCATCTGGGAAGATGACTCTGCTCAGCTAAGAGGGTGTCTCATGCAGGAGAATGGATGTTGGAGCCCCGGAATGGTGTCAGGGACTCCATCATGATTATAAAGAAGCCTCCCCTGCCTCAAGGATCAAAAATGGGACTTGAGGTTACCCCTTTGGCCCAAGTTTCTACAACCTTGGGTTGGGCGATAATGGCTTACTCCCACCAAAGGTGACAAAACGTGCCTCGCCTTTTTATCAGTAAAGGCATCTAGAGGGAAAGCTTCCAAGAAGAAGAAAACCAAAAATAGCTCAGCCCTAAATCTAAACACCCAGGCATCTCGACAGTTTCTGCGACGTCTTCTGTCCAAGCCCGAAGTAAAAACGTCCATGTACAAAAAAGTCATTAGAGAGTCCTCACCTTGCGACAAGGACATTTTGATAACTCGCTCTGGCGAAATCAGTGTAATTGGTATGGTGAGGTGACTACAAATAAGGAAAATCAGTCTACACTCTTGGAGGAGTCCATCCATGCAGAAGGTAGGTCTATCCCCCTGATGGGTTCATCGAGTCTGGGTACTCTTGACTGGTGCAACCATAAAATACTCAACTTGATCCACAAAATAATTCACAACTTCTTGGAGGGAGTGATGGTCTTTTACGGTGTAAAACAGTTAAAGAGTCATAGCAGTTGAACCCTCGATCAGTAGTGGACAGTGACATGTTCTGTATGCAGCCTCAATGGACTGTCTTCCCTGTTCATTTTTTGAAGGAGGCGTTATTTACCCCAACCGGCCGCGGAGCGGGCCGCGGAGTGTGGAGGCAGAGTGTGGAGTCTGCAGGAGTCCGCGGGATCAGCGGAAAGGCGGATGGACCCTGGCAGGTAAGAACTAGACAGTGGGAAACATTTATTTTACAACAGGACTCTTACTCAGACTAGCCCATGTGAAAAAGTGAAAGAAAGGGAAAAAAAAACAAAAAAAACTGTAACATAGGAGTACACCTCACGCTGCCTCTCTGCCATAAGCGGTGAAAAGTGTAGAGAGGGGGGGCTGCGGGATTTTTCCGTTGACCCCCTCACCTCAAAAACCAGAGACTGGGAATACAGCAAAGCTGGGGGAAACATCATAACAAAAGAAATTGTACCTGCCGTTCCGATAGAGAAAAGCAGGGTGGAACATCGAGTACTATTGACTGTGTACCCTTACTGGAAAGCAATCTGTGTGGGGGGACTGCGGGAGATTTGTCCTTTGACCCCCACAAATGCTAAGAAACAGCAATAGTTACCCCCTTCCAATACCCCGATAGCAACTTACCTGGATTCGAGGCTGCTGAGCCCAGCTGAAGCGCGTTTGTGCAGGCAGAGAGAGCGGACGTCTGTGCAGAGCAAGAAGCGGGAAGCAGGGAGTGCGGGCAGCACATGTTATACACGTTTCCGGCTCTTGCCAAACGCGGAGCAGCATCGGAAGGAGGGAAAGAGATGGACGACACAGAGGAAGGATTGATAGAACCAAGGCTGCCCGTGGAAAAACAGGGTGAAGCTCGGGAAATGACTACCAGAATCGAAGAAGTTAACATAGCATTAACCCCTCAAAAGCCGAGAAGAAACACGAGACAAACATCAAAGCTAATGTTAGGAAATGCAAAGAAACAAGATGAGAGCCAGAACAGTGTTGCGGAAGAGGGCCATAATCTGAGCCTGACGGAAATGCTGGATAACTCATTCCTAAAAGAGAAAGAAATTATTAAGGGTCTAAATAATAACACTAACAACACAAACCATGAAATATCACTACCAATAAATGACAAAACCGGTGATATGCAGAAAGAAGAATTTAGGCAACCAAGCTGCCTTCAACAGGACAACAAAGAGACAAATCCCAAAATTACAAACATGGAGGAAAAAATTAATCCCCAATGACAGAGGTAAAAAGAGCCATTGGAAAAAACAGAAAAAAGGGAAATAAAAGATCAAATAACATCCACTGAACCAAAGCCGGGCCTAAAAAAGTTACAGCAAGAACATGATACTAGTAAACACAATCAGCCAATAGTATCACAGAAAGAAAAAGCAATTAAGGCAAAAGAGCAATGGAAATTATATTAAAAAAGAGCGACTAAATCAGAAAGACTTATAAAAGAGACTGCTCCAATTAGTCAATGTAGAATGGAACGTTTATCGTCGGATTTAACAGAAATTGAAACATTGATGGAATTACAACAGAAAAATAGGAACAACAAAAAACAAGCTAATTTAGATGAAAGATCAGTAGAATCATGTTATGAAACCAATAGCTGGAAAAATATATTCCGACTCAAGTTACACAACGTAAATAAGACACAAAGAGTAAATAGAGAAACAAAGGTAAAGAAAACAGATCAGAAGCCTGGGGAAATGGTTGGCGAGGGTACACCCAAGGCAGAAAATAAACAAGAGACAGTGGCTACATCAATGCTGGACTTACAGAACATGCTGATAGCTGTAACAACACAAACAATGATACCATATATAAAGTTACAAGAAGCCAGTCATGAAATAATGAAAGAACACACCATGATACTTAATTCCATATTCACTAAACAAAAGAATCTAGAACTGTTGATACACAAAATACAAGAACGGCTCAGCATAGAAGCAGAAAATAGCCACATATGGCAACAAAGATTGGCAGAGATAGCAAGACAAGACAGAATGGACAAAGCAACACTCATGGAAGTCCTAATCTCGTTCACAAAAACAACCATAACGAAGAACAACATCGAAGGAAATAACCAAAAAGAGAAAGATCAAAATTCGGGAGCACCTAAGACAGGCTCCACTAAGACAACAAAAGATAGCATACAGAATATGAGAGAGAATAATCACAACGATGAAATAGGGAACCAGAACGACATTCAACTAATAGACTTGACAACGGAAGAAACTAAGACAAAAATAAACAAAAAATATACAGAACGGACAGAGGAATTAAGAACAGACACTACAGATCCGCAGCCTGAATCAACACAAGGGAATGCGAATTATAGCATTTTCGAACAACAGACAATGAATAATTCAAATAAAACAAAAATAATAACGGCGAAAAAACAGACAAAAAAACAACAGAGGGGATCCAGAGCATTTCTCAGAAATCTTGCTCAAAGTGCTAAAGATAATAGTAAAAAACCACAGCCCCAACAACACAAAGAAACGAGTACAGTGGATGTGACAACAAAAACAAGCGAAGCAAAAAAAAGAGGAGTAGAAGAATCCACCCAAACACAAGAAATAACAAGTAAGGGCGAAAACAGACAGGCTGTGAATGTTTCATCAAGTGAAGAAGGAAATATGGAATTACTGTTGAACCTCTCCACCTATTCAACACAAGAACCTGAAAAGGCTAGAAATGAAGACAAAATTGGAGAAGCGCAACGGGAACAACAACCAAATCCTGCATCTATGTTGGTAATTGATTGTTATGAGGAAACTATTACAGAATCATATATATCAGTTGAGCTATCCCGCAAAGAAATTTCAGACGAAGATCTGTATACGAGAAATAGCACTGTGAGCACAATAAGAAAAGATAGATCAGATCTGGGAAAGCAACCTGAAGAAACAAACAAAAACAGAGATGAAAAAGCGGACCCAAGAACGAAACAACCGAGGTATGAAGGAAGATCAAAGCCCGAACATCTTCAATTTGTTGTCCCTTACTTTAAAGAAAGTGTAATTAGATTAAAGTTAGAAGGAAGATCGGAAAAAGAGGCAAATATTGTGATGAATAGAACCAATCTATTACGCCTCTTCAAAGTCAATTCCTAAATTGGAAAAATTGAAATCAAAAGATCTGAAACAAATCGAATTTGGAGACGAACAGAGATTGGATAAAATCTGGATATACTGTTACTCAAGAGAATTGGAACGCTTAATAGCATCATGTGCAAAAGAACTGGAAGATAGAGGATTCAGAGTGGCAAATGAGGATAAAGCGGACAACATGAATGAAATATCCAGGATGACGCAGCATAAGAGTAGGAGATCATATTCGGAACTCAGTAGTGCAGAAAACAATACATATAATGAAGGATAGGACGACACAGAGGAAGCAAGAAGGAATAATGATGAACAAAAAAGAAGGAACTTAAAACCATATGACAATAAAACACCGAACAAATGGAATTTTGAAAAATCACCCTTCTGGCGGGAAATTAGTATGGAAAAAAGTAGAAATGAAGAAGTGAGAAAACCGAGACAATAACAACGAACGGTAAACAATATACAAGAAGTAACAGTATGTTCATGGAATACTAGGGGACATACACATCTGTTCCAAACAGATCGACCCGAATTAAATTCAACACAGGTGATATGTTTACAGGAGACATGGCTATCAACCCCCCCAGTATGTGAAGGATTTCTAACATACATGAACCCGGCTATCAACAACATTGGAGGAAGACCATCAGCAGGCCTCACTACTCTAATCAGTCAAGAATTAGCAACTGAAATCACCGAATATCAGAATATTGGAAACTGGGCGCAAAATACTCTAGTTAAAAGACAAATGAGGATAGATCCGCAGAAGAACAAAGAGCCCATAAGCACCCAATACCTAAACATCACCAATATATATTGGAATCCAAAGAAAGTTCCAGAAGAAATGATAATTGATTCTATCTTCACTAAGATAGACAGCATTGCCCAAGAACATAAAGACGTAGAATTTATTATATGCGGGGATCTCAACCTGCATATTTTTGATGACAAAGGAGATCTAATAGCAGATCAACTGTTGGAAAATAGAGCACGAAGATGGAAAATAGAGACACGCAACAGAAATTTTGAAAGATGGGATGCCCTCAATGCAGAAAAAAAACCGATACCAACTTGGTCAAGAGGGGAAAATAAATCAATCATAGATTACATCTATACTAGTACGGGAATCACCCAAGCAAAAGTCGAGGCAAAAAATCTATTCAGTGAACATAGCGACCACTATATACTAAAGCGTTCTTGGGTAATGAATAAAGAAGAACGACACAAAATAAACATACCCACGTTGACGCTAGTAAATAGAATGAACCGGTTGAGAATTCCGCATAGACTAACTGAAATAACAGAAACATTAATGAATTCAGAGCAAAAAGATTCCAACAAAATCAATTATGGGTGGCTAACAGATCGATTCCAAATGAAACAGAGATCGAATCAATTACCAAAACCAGAACGGAAATATATCTACAATCAAGAGATTGCAGAAAAGAAAAAAGAAAAAAGGAAATCTACTAAAAGAGCACAAAAGGAAACACCACAATCCCAAAAAAGAATAATCGGCCAAGCAAAACAAAAATTCAAAAATTGGCACAAAAACGCCAAAATGATGCAAGACCAAGAAAATGCTGAATCTATGATGGCCTCCCTGAAAAATCGTAACCCCAGAAATTTGTGGGATCTCTTGAAAGCGAGTAAAAAGGCTGAAAATGCAATGATAGTGGATGTCCCAGAAGCAGCGTGGGTTAACTATTTTACAGCTCCTTATGAAGAACGAACAACGGTGATAAAGGAAATTCAACAACATCCGCCAAAGCAATGGAACTTTATATACGACATTGAAGAGATTACCAAAATAATAAAAAAACTAAATATATCAAGGGCACCAGGGCCGGATGGCATGTCGAATGCAACATTAAAACAAAATCCAGAAGCTTGGGCACAATTCTGTGGCAAAATTATAGATCTGATCAACAGCACGAAAAACGTGCCCGAGTCCTGGAAACGCTAATCCCTATATACAAACAAGGATCATCAAAAGAACCAAAGAACTATCGACCTCTTGCACTTCTGGATCCGCTAGGGAAAATCTTCGCTAACCTTATACTGACAAGACTAAACATATGGGCAAAACAAACGAAACATCAAGCTGTGCGCCAAACAGGATTTGTGCGCAACGTCGGAACAAATGTGAACCTCATGATTCTAAATCTGATGAAACATGAAGCTGAAAGAACAAAAATAAACACAATAGTAGCATACGTTGATCTGAGCCTGGCATATATTAAAATTAATAGAGATCTGCTGTGGAAGAAATTGGAACAATGGGGATGCCTTAATGACATACTAGAACCAATTAAGCTTTTGTATACCAACACAAAAATACAAGTAAGAATGACAGCGGATGGAATAATAACAAGACAAATAAACACCTGGCACGGCTTAAAGCAAGGGTGTCCGCTTGCAGTGGCCCTGTTCAGCTTATTTACATCGGATTTTGAAGAGGCTATAAATACACCAACCATCAATCCTCCAAAATTAAATGCGACTGCGGTCCCTTGTTTGATCTACGCGGATGATATCATTTTATTAGCAAAAACACTGTGTGGATTACAAAAAGCTCTTAACCAAACCTACGAATACATGGAACAAAACAAACTGACAATAAATACCAAGAAAACAAGAATCATGTATCTAACAAAGAAAAATTCAAATGGGGAAAAAAGCATTTCAATACTACCTCCAAGAAGAAAAATTGATCCAGGTTACCACCTATAAATATCTAGGGATATGGATAAACCAATCGTTGACAGAAGCACCATGGGCAGAACAGCTAAAAGCAAAAACTAGAATGCTAGCCAGACAAGGCCTGTCAATTCATAAGAAATTTGGAAAATTTTCGTTAGTACCATCGGTAACGTTTTATAAACAAAAAGTGACAGCGATCCTCGCATATGGAGCAGAAACCATGATTAATCATGATAGAACCATATGGATGAAACTGGAAGCGATGTATTGGCGGAAAGTATTGAGTCTACCTCAGAACACGCCCATGATACGGATACGATATGAACTGGCTCTCCAATCATTAGAATCAATAATCAAATGGAAAATAATAGATCTCTACCGAAAAATCAATAGCGAAGAAAGGATACCGGCATTAGAAATTCTAAGAACTTCAAAAGTACACGTCAATAATGTTGCACTGGACAAATGGAAAGAAGCATCCCTGTATATATGCAACAAAAAAGGGATTACACTGGATACATTGACGAAAATGCCTCAAATCGCAAAAAAGAAACTAAGTCGAACTGATTGGATTGAAACCCAAGAGCAGAAAGATCTATATAAGATGACACTTAAATGTGAGGGAGAGGAAAGAGCACTTAATCAACTGCCAAATTACTTAAAGTAATATCCGGATCGAAAAATCAGAGACATGTTCCTGAGATTCAGACTAAACCTACTGCCAACAAAAGAAGTTTTGGTAAAATGGAGCCAAAATAAAAGTGCAAGTAGTGACTGCAGATTCTGTCAGATAATAGGGAAAACCAAAACACTCTATCATGTAATTATGGAGTGCGAGGCACTAAATCAAAAAAGATTGATCTTTAGCGCCAAATACGCTAGTGCCAAAATTGAAATGGCAAAAGAAGAAAGATGGAGTCAAATCTTAATGGGAAATAATAGAAAGATGGTCGCAACCATAATTCACTTCTGGGAAAACATCATGTCGGACAATAATAACAATAAGGAAGAAGGATAAAAGATAAAAGACATTGGTGTTTGTAATTGGTTATTTTATGAGGAGAATAATGTAGATTGAATGTAAACGATAAATGTAAGGTTTAAGATGTAAACCAAATGCATTTTAATAAAAAAAATAAAAAAAAATGGACGCTTAATAATGATGTGAATATTGGGAGTGCTGGGGCATAGCTTGGGTAAAGTTCCAGTGGTAGTGGCATTGGACTCATAACCTAAGTATGGCATCTTATTTGTGTGATCCCTAACAATAGATCCTTACTAATGAATCGTACAAATGTTTTACACTTGCTAGCACAAGTGTCAAGTTTAGCAGACATCCGCAGTAAAGAGAGTATTATTCCCCGATAGGTATAGGTTGGCTAGATCTGTGGTCTATTTTAAATCCAAACTCGTTTGTTCAACGGATATACTGTAATTTTTCAAGCAGCAAGACGTGGGTTGATGGGTCGCCCATATGATGGTCTCCTAACACTGGTTAGATCAGAGAGCAGTCTTGTAGTTTTACAGAGTGTCACCTCTTCTTTTGTTATTCAAGCTACTCAAGTGCAAATGTTGGGAGACATGATCTCTCACCTTCTGATCCTAAATGTATATTGGCATGAGAAAGTCTTGGGACTGGTTGCCACTCTTGATCGTTTGACAGAAATTATTAATGTTTGGTGTGAGCAATATGTTGGTGGGCAGATAAATTTAGTGGGTGACCTTAATTCCGATTGTATTGACAGTGATTCTCAATTGAATGCTATGGGGTATGATTCATCCTTGTCAATAAAACAGCATAGAGGATATCAATGGCTGAGATGCATGAGAGGGATGGGCTTGTACAGATTGAACAGATCTGTACAAGGAGACATTCCATATAGTCCGACTTGGTCTAATGGTAAGTGGAATCAACCATTGACTACATTATTGTGGGAGGTGCCTGCTTTGAAAACTGCTGCTTGATGAGTGTTGTGCCCTCCCCATTTAGTAATCACTCTATGCTGAAAGTGAAATTTGAACTGGGTAATCCTGTTAAGGGTCCAGATATTTCTGGCCTGACAGAGTTGTGTACTAACCTAGCAGGGAATCAAATATGTTGAAATGCTGTTTTGGTTGCTAGAGTGACTCATTCCTTAGTGGACGTTCTTACATTTTCTTCCGGTATTTGGAAAAATGTTGTGTTTTCGGTCAGTCATTTTGAGGCCTCTATGATTGACCTAATACATTGTAACCAATGTCAGGTCACGCTAACACAGTCCCCAATTATCAGAAGGGTACGAGAACCTGTCTCCTAAATTACAGACCAATTGCCCCTCAGGGATGTGGACAGCAAGGTTTTTGCTTCAGTCTTGCTGTCTCTACCTGGAGGCTTGGGCCCTTGAGGTGGGGAGATTGGAGAAATGGCAAATTGTTTTTCGTGCTAATCTAGGAACCTCACTAAATGGTCCAACAGTTAAAAGTGTTCAGCATTTGGCCTGGGAGGGGAAGTACAATTCATTGTTTATAGCTTCCATTGATTTAACAGCAGCGTTCAACGCTGTGAACTGCAGGTACCTATGGTCCAAACTATATCAGTGGGGAGTTCCGGGGGTTTATTGAGGCTAATAATTGGCTTGTATTCACACTCTAGTATTCAAGTGCAACTGAATTATTCTGGTTCACTCTCGCATCAGACATCCACGTTTCATGGTGTCAGGCAGGGTTGTGTTTTGGCGTCCTGCCTGTTCAATCTTTATTTATCTGACATAGGTGACTATTTAAAACCTGCTGCATTCATTACCCCGAGTCTCCATCAATTAAGGCCTTTCTGGTTGTCCTATGCGAACGGCTTCCTCATCATCGATTCTACCCTGATAGGACTCTAGAGGCTTCTGGATGCTTTTGCAGTTTACACGAATAATCATGTCCTCCAACTCAATCTGTCAAATATCAAAATACTGCAATGCTCAAGGGGTCATAAGAAAAAAACCTTTCAATGACATGTTGGTTGAGAATCGGTGGCGAAGGTAGAGTTCTTAATCTATTTGGGTTTCTATCGACAGGCAAAACCTGGCCAGATGGGGCCTTAACGAGTGGCTTAGGGGTCAAACTTTGCCATTCGTTAACCAATTGCAGAGGGTTGATGTGCGCTATGGTAAACACACCTTGAAACCGTGCATTAAATACTACAAAGGGAACATTGTTCCTAAAATCCTGTATAGTATGGACACATATCCCTTATCATTATTGGAAGTGTTGCCAACATTGGAAGCTATGGTTTGGTGTAGGGTCTTACATGTGCCCAACTCTATCCCAATCCATGCAATTCGATATGAGTTGGGCATTACTTCTCTTACCGCGAGGGCACAGTGGAAGATTTGGCCTCTTTTGAGAAAGGTCCTTAGTTCATCACTTGGTTCCCTATTTGAGAAATTGAAAATCATCCTTGAATCAGGGACCTGTAAGTGGTTGAATGAGGTGTTTCACTATTGCAGTGATAGCTTAGAGGTTTGCAGTTCAACAGTGGAGTTAAGAGACAACCCCTGTAGAGTCAAGAAACTCCTGTTTGAATTGGATTGGATCCGTACACTTGAAAAAATTCATGAATACCCCACCCTGTTCCATCTTCAGGGCGACCATAAGAAATTAGGAAACCTGGCACCCTTTTGGCAATTTATCCAGCTAAGTTTGTAAGGTTGGCTTTTCTCGGTTTTGGTTGGAATCTGTACCCGACAAAATAGATAATGATTAGATTTGGCCACCTGAAAGCAAATCAATAGGGATGTTGATTGTGTAAGGATGGGTTAGAGTGTGAAAACCTCAAACATCTACTTATAATCTGTCCTGCGGTTCAGGGTATGAGGTGGAATTATTTAAAAAAATTCTTGTCAACTTTTGAAGGGGGGAGGGAGAACAGGTATCGTCTGCTTGTCTTTCAGGTCACACAACTTCCATGTTTATAGCCGTCACTAGCTTTTCAAAAGCCTAGAGATTGGAAGAGTATCCTGTAAATTTATTGCCGGGTTAATGATTGAGTAAATTTTATACAAATCTAACACAGTAAAACGCATGTTTTATATTAGGACTATCCTTTTTTTTTTTGTTTCTTTTTCCTTTTATCATGGAAGGATTGGTTGTATCACTTTGTTGTTTTCATTTATTGTCATTTGTTATAGTTTATTTGCTAAAGTTTGATTTTAACCATAAAAAACAAATCCCACAAATCAATTTTTATTGAGTTTGCCAGCACCACTGTGCTGAGTCTTTGGATTCATAGAACTATAACCCTGCAATTAATTTATTCTCCAGATTCTATGTCTTTCTGTTCATAGTATTCTACTTCCCATGTTGCCCTGTTAGCTCCCCACTCCCTTTTTTTCTACTTCCCTCTCTGTGTTCTGCCCCCTATGATTGTAAAGTGCTCTATTGCTTCCCAAAGCTAGGTCTGTGCTCAATAAATACCATAATAATATGAATAATAATAATACTTTGGGGGCTCAACTCTCTTTTGGCTTTCGGTACCGCCTCCTTAGAGTCTCCCCTAACTCTCTTGGTATCCTTGTTCTCCTTTGCCACCTACCCCTAAGATGGTATTCAGAGCTTTATACTTGTCTCAACTCTTCCAATGTATGAGGAATCATTTAGGAGACCGTGCTAACCTCTCCATGGTTATGGAATCGGATGGCTGTTCTGAAACTCAGTTTGGACTGGAGATCCTCATCAGACTAATGTCCATCGGCAACTCTGCAGCATATGGCTGACTCAGCTTGAACTGTCTGGAAATCCTGTGCATCGTAACACTGCCACTGAATTCCCACGAAGTGTTTCTGGCTGCTTCCGGTAGCGCTCTAAACTTTGAGTACTCTCTCCAGCACTCCTCCTCAAATCTCATGCTTCTTCCGCACTGTCTTCTACTTTATTGACCCACATCTCCGCTTACATGGACACCTGTTCATGAAAAGGAAAGAAAGACTCAACTTCTTGTCCAAGCATTGGAATGATCACAAAGAGCCGTTAGAAAAGCCTGTGCTCCCTTCTATCACTTACAGCTCCATTCTATCGCTGCTGCCCAGTTTAAGACCAGAGTTCCTTCATTTTTGGCACCTAACATTGGCTTCTTCTGGTATTGTAGGTTATGTCCAAGCTCGGTTGCATGTTCTATAAAGCTCTACAGTGAAAGAAATAAGACTTCCTAGTCCACACATCCTTTTGAGAGGTCAACAAACCACATGCAACAGGAACACTGCGCACATTGTAATTCCAAAACCAGGAACGGACATACAGATAACCAGAACCTTTCTGTTTCAGCCTCCAGGTTTTGGCATGATCCAACTATTTCAATCTCCCTGTCACCAACGTGAATGTTCTTTTTTGAAGGAACAGAAAAAGGGCAACTCTGGATCAGTCAAAAAAAAGACTTGCAAGTCCAGTGACTTTTCTGTGAGAAGTTCAAGTAATTGTGTGTTTACCAATGGGTATTTTAATAGCTAGACCGCTTGCTCAAATTCTCAAAATGAAGTTCAAAACTCATGTGAACATTTGGTGGTTTAGGTGCAGTGAATTGGAGGCCCCAAACCATTGAAGGTTAATAAAAATGCCATTGCCACTTCCTATTCCTCTCAGTTGTATATACTGAATGTAATCCGCCTCCGCCCCTCTCTGTGATTTTTCTCTCTAAATTGCATGTATCACTCGTAAGACCACCAGTAACTGTCTTCCCTCTTAAAACAAGCATGTATTTCACTCTGGAACAATCCTGTTATTTTCTGTTCCTCCATCGTTGTGCATACTATGAAAATACACATGAAAATATACCCTTAAATAGATGTGTGTTGTCCTAGGAGTGCTTACATAACTGACTATGCTGGCGCTGGCACTGATTCTAGGAAATGGAAAATGCAGGCAGCACAAAACTATTCTCTAGTTTCTGAATTGGCGCCATTGAATTAATTTAAAAGGCAGACTGCACAAAGGTATCCAAACAAGACTTTTAAAGGCACTTGACAATTTCTGTCCACATTGTACCCATCAAAGCAACATGCACATTTAAGCACCGAAGCGTGATTCCCATTGTACCTCTGCATACAGTACAGGCTGCAATTTGGAGCTACAGCTGCCCACGCACAGCCCTCGAAAATCATTGCCAGGAAATATACAGCGCGGCCACTGATGGGAGAGAGTTTGCCCAGCTGACAAAATATTTGGACAATTTAAAGTACAAACACGGTTGAAAAGAATGACGGGATAACCCCCTGGGTGAAAGGGAAAATCCATATTAATTCATACACAGTGCTTTTCGGTAACTGCCCAGCCTTTCATTTCTAAATCAATACTACTAATAGTCACATAGGTTTTTTTTCAGAGGTCTCCCTGTTCTATTACATTGAAAGTGATGTATTCTTGCAATGCACGCTGGGATAGGAAATAAACCCATTTTAACCCTCTATTTCCCGCTTTCTAATGAATGTGCCATAGATTGAAAGGCCGTGCTGCTTCTCATCAATATATAAAACAATATGGCATATTGAGAGCAGACCATATGTGCTTTGGGATGGGATACATAATGTGTGAAATTGTCATCTTGCCAGCCCTGTTTTTTAATTTGTATTACATAATAAAATACCACCCATTCTGCCAGCCCCCCTTTTCATCAAACACCATGTCAAAAGCATAGTGTACAACTGTGCCCTGCTTCTTCAGTATCAGTTACACAGAGCAGATTCCGATGTCACTTGTGCCCTGTCTGACAGCTTCTTTGGCATCAAAGTCACTGCAGTGCAGTGGATGCATTTAAAAGCTGCACCTCTCTTCCAGACTGTCATAACAATTTAATATAAGTCATACCTGAGTTTGGATTTATGGCGGCTGGTAATTCACATCATTATTACAGCCATATCTGATCTGTATCATACATATGTCAACACTAAGAGCCCAAAACAACAATGGATAGGCTGGGAGTAGTCTCTCTAGACTAACTGGATGGTATCCAGTGATTTTAAAAAAAAAAACATTTACTGAGAGGCATTTTTAATGAAACTATGGTCCTCATTCAGAGTTCGAATACAAAACCTGTTGATTGCCAACACGTCACCCCTATATGCACTCTTAAGGGATTAAATGATCCCAAAGTTGTTTACAAAACAAAGAAGGGACTACACCCCTATTGTTGGATCCCCGAAGTGCTTTCACTTGGGGGGATTCTGTGTGTTTCAGGAGTGTGTCTATCACTGACTCAGTGATAGACACACTCCTGAAACACACAGAATACAGTGGTTGGTGCTACATACAACACGCCAGCAGACCTTCACCTTTCCCGGAGAGTACCGTCCTGGGAGAAGATGGATGAGTAGAATTCCAGCGTAGTGGCTGGATACTACACGGCAGCGAAAGGAGACTTATTTTTCTGGTTCCAAGACACAGGATTCCAGTTGACAGATGTTGAGAATATGCACAAGGAGACTGAAGATGCACATCCAGGCTTCAATTATTGACCCCAAGAATAAGTAATAATAGGCTCCGAGGCCCTGAAGAAGGATATTCGAAGAATCCCAAACGCGTTCACAACTACTAAGACGACTATCATTAGTGGAGCATATTAGGATGTTAATGAATGTACCCACATTGGAAATGTGTAAATTCTGATGTTGTTACACGAGTCTGTGTGAAGCATTTAACACAGCTCATCATTGTATAGCGTAAACCTTGTAAAGCATGTGTTTTGTTGATGTTTACACCATTGATTCTGAAGAATCACTTCTTCCGTCTTGATACTTAACATTAAGATTATGTTTTGAAACAAACCCATTGAGTCTGAAGGCTTTAATTATTCATTGTAGTATCTAATTGTTTGGACTGTTAAAAGGTCTTACAGTAACCATGAACGTACATACGGGTACTTTTCATCTAGCCTTGGTTGAACATTGAAAATCATTCAAACTACTAATACTGTTAAACGCACTTGGGGGATCCAACGATTGGGGTCTAGTCCATTGTATGTTTTCTAAACAACTTTGGGATTGTTTAATCCCTTGAAGTGCATATAGGGGTGACCTGCTGGCAATCAACGGGTCTTGCATTAGTTTTCCTTTCCAGTTTCGGGTGGCCTTGAGACTCTTTGCCCCTTTTGTACCTGAAATATCCACACACACTTGATCAACTCAAAGAATCTTTATGGAGACTACCAAAGTACTTTATCTTTGAACTTCACTCCAACCAAGTTGTGCCCCCCAGCCCCCTTCTCTTTTGTGTACCTTATTCCAAGTCTGGCAGTAACCGTGCTGATGCTACCTGCGGGTTGCCGTCGGACTCGGAAATATTTTACCTGCGCCTGACCTCCCGTTGCCTCCGGCTCATTCCGAGTCCAGCTGTCGGGACGTCAGGAGCCAGTAAATTATTAATCCACATGGGACTCTATGGGAGTGGGAACACTGGAGCACCAGCACCGTTAGCAAAGGTGTTGGTGCTACTGTGACAAGTCTGCCTACCATGGCTGCTGCGCCCGGCAGGGTCAGACCCGTCGGGCACAGCGGCTACAGCAGGCAGACTTGTAGTTTGCTGGTCCAGAAACAAGGGTGCCAGTGAGCTTACCGGCAACCTTGTTTCCAGACCAGCAAACGTATAATGAGGCCCTATAGCACCGACTAAATACCACATTTTAAATCACATAGAACCTATCTGGATTTGCTGCAACCAGCACGGCAATAGCTAGTGGTAGTTGCCTTCTCTTATCCTTTGTGAGGTCGGGTAACACCTCTCTCCAGCTCAAACCACTATCAGCAGGAGCTGCCTGGGCAGCAGCCTTCAGAGGGCACAACTAACGCAAGGGTATTGGCCCAAGGGTATACTGGTAGGCCCTTGATTCTTTGGGTTTGAGAAGGGTCTGGGTTAGTGTGGCCAGAGGCAGCTCAGCATAGTTGGGGAAGGATTCTTTCCTCTTTTCACTGTACCACTCCTTCCTTCCTGTCTCCAACATTTTATTTTAGCACAAAGCACTTTGTGTATGATGCAATAAAGCAAAAACGACTTGTCAGAAGGACAGGCATTGGACCACTTAACGCACGCTTGCTTCCCTCTAGTTCCATGGTGCATTTGTCCTATAAAAGGGGAACTCTCACCCCTTCTTTGATTCACTTTTGGACCAGCCAGGAATTAAGAAAGAATACATTTGGACCTCTTCTCTGAAAGTTGATATTCCTAAGTCCTCAGCCATTGAGGTGATTGAGTGTTCCAAAGAAAAGGCAGTCTTTACTCTCTACCCTCTCCAAGGGGACATTGGGGGTGGCTCTTACTAAGGACCAAGGTCTGCCACTCTGCTTACTAACCTCTCTAACCTGGAACAGCAGAACCCCAAATGACTCACCTTGTCCTGAAGCCCTCTGCAGTGGGTCTCATAGCATTTTCAGGGTCAAAACAGCCAGGAACCCTTTTTTCACCACATCAAAGAGATCGAACCGCATTAGAGTCATGTTCACTGCATTCAAACCAGAGAGCAGATCCACCAGTTCTGCCTGTGGAACTCACTCGATCTTCGAACCACCATGCTTTTATCATCCAACCAGCTTGATGCTGCATCACCCCAGCAGAGCTATGACACCTGCCTGGCTCAAGCACCAGCACCACGTGCAGACAACTTCGAACCACAGCAGCAAATGCCATGGCTTGGCATTACAGTTCGACTCAAATCACTGGACCATGCTCATCATTTTGAACCATGACTGATCATTGAACTACTCTGCTCAACATTGCTACAAAAAGCATGAGCACCTGCACTTATCCGTCTTGATGTCGAGGAGCAACGCGACTCAGTTTGACCTGCAAGCACCACCGTCGAAAGTCTGGTCTGACATCCTTGAACCGCTGAACATTGGAATCAGGTACTTTGAAGTGACCCTGTTATTCAGGTCCATCTTTAGGGACATTAATGGCTGATTAGGTCCTTTTCTGAACCTTTGTCCTAGAAGATATATCCTCTTTGAACTCATTGTTGAATTATTTGCATGTTTTTCCTCCCTGTTAAGTATCCAGAGTGCTTACATCCTTACATTCTGCATTCCTATGTCTGCCTTTACAGAGGTGGATGTTTGAGAGTGCTTTTGATATGTAAGTGTACAATTGATTTTTTAATCAAAGTCTATATGTTTATATATCCTTGGCTGGGCATTCTTTGTATTTTGGAACTGTTGTACTATTGCTGTTTGTGTTGCAACCAGCTTTTTCACACCCCTTGCCCTACCCAAATTTCCACAAAAGGGGAAGGGCATATATCTCTTAGCTGTTCCTGGTTCACCTTTATGATTGTGTTCACTGTTGGTTTGGGGAAGTGTGGGGGCTTAGTAGATGGGTAAGCCACTACTTACTTTAGTTCTCCTGCAGAGCAGAAGTCATTTCGTCATACATACATACCAGCTGTACCTAATGTATGATATAACAATCTAGTGCTCTGTATGCCCATCTCTCTCACTCTCTCTACCTATAACTCCCTTTGCTCTATTTCTCTACCTATATCTCCCTTTGCTCTATTTCTCCTCTGTCTCCATCTCCCTCCCTCCCTTTCTCACCACACTCACTCCATGAGACTGGTCACGAGTTGGGCTGTAGCCCTTAAATGCAGCAGTAACGCTTTTTGCTGGAAGTGGAAATCCCATTTAGCACCCGTTTTCAGAACTATTAGCACCAGCGCAATTAGTGCCGGCGCAAATAGCACCTCCCAGCCCCATTGGGTCGAATGGACCCAATGAGGAATGGAGATTTCACGCCTTACCACTACTCGTGATCTGGCGCTAATTGTGCCGCACTGAGTAGCGGTAATGCTATTTTCGTTGGGCGGTATCCTGGCTGTATTACCGCCAGGATACCGTCCAAAGTGTGATCAGGCCCTATGCCCATTTGTCTTTCTATCTGGGTCAGAGTTGTGTAGTCATATGTGTGTTTGCTAAACCTCCCTCCCCCTTTGCTGGCAGCTGCACAACCAGATAGTTGTGAATGCAAAAGAAAATGTGCTTTTTGCTACAGCCTGAACCGCTGCACTCATTTGCACTAAACCTGCACCTGTCATGAGGATCAGCATGAACCCTGCCTCCAAGTGGAGCACCTTGTATGACTGTGACCTAGCCTCTCTGAAATGCAAGTGCAGAGTTGCTGAACGGAAGTGGCGGGCATCAGGCACCTCCTCTGACAGACTGGTCTGTCACCTGCTCCAAAGGCAATACAGACTCTCGATCCTCTCAAAGAAGAGGGCCCATATCCAAGCCAGCATCTCTAGGGCCACTAACAACATGTGCAAATTGTTTAAAATATGCAAGAACTCTCCAATCCTTCTGCAGTCTCCACTTCTCCCCTGCAATCCCTGACCCTCTGTACTTCATTGGCCTCCCACTTCTCAACCAAAATTCTCACTCTCACTCTCCTCTACTCCTCTCCCTCCCCAGCTCCCAGGCCTCCCTTGACACCCTACCCCCTTCCCTACTACTCTCCTCTTTCTTGCACATAGCACCAGATGAGGTCTCTGGACAAGTCCTCTCTATGAACGTCTCCTCCAAATAGGTGCTCCCCTGCTCCTCCAGAACCATCAAGGACAACATTGCCTCCCTTGCACCAGCCTTGGCCGATTTCCATTCCTTTGCCACTGGATCCTTCCCGATACTCCCCAAGCATCCTTTTCTCAAAAAGCACTTTGTCAACCCCTCCTTCCCTGCTAACTACTGCTCTATCACCATTAGCCCCTTCCTGGGCAAACTCCTGGAGAAGCAGGTCATCCCCCAACTGATCCAACATACTCAATCTGTTGTTTGTCTCCACGACCACCAGTCTGGCTTCAAAGCAGCCAGAGGCACGGAAACTGCTCTACTGAACACGCATGAAGACTTGCTCTCAAATCTCGATACCGACTCTCCTTCTGTTCTTATTATTCTTGATCTTTCCTCTGCTTTCGACACGGTCAATCATGCCACCCTGACTAATCGGCTCCATGACAGCCTTGGCATCACGGGCCTGTCACTTGACTGGGTGACTTCATTCCTCTCCAACCATCCTTCCCAAGTTCAACGGGGCCCTTTTCTCTCTCCTATGTCACTCTCCACCTGTGGCATCCCTTAGGCTCTATCCTCTCATCGTGGTTCTTCAACATCTATCTCGCTCCTCTGGCCCACCTGATCTCCTCCTTCTCTCCTCTCTTCCAGTGTTATGCAGATGACATACAGCTCTCCTTCAAGCTTCCCTCTACTGCCTCCTTATCCGCTCTTATTCCTGACTGTCCAACTGCAATTCAGGCATGGTGTGTTTCCAATGATCTCTGCCTCAATGCCAGTAAAATGGAGATCCATCTAAATGGGACACCTGCTCCCTCCTTCCCTCCTATCCTCTGCCCACCCTTCACCCGTTTGTGAGGGAAAAAACCTTGATGTCATCTTTGACTCCTCTCTCTAACTTCTCTCCTCACATCACAGACCTTGTCAAGAAATCCCACTATCAGCTGAACCTCCTCAGAGGCATTCTCCCTTTTCTCACCTTCCCCAAGAAACTCAATGTCCCCAGAGCTCTGGTCCTCTATAGGCTGGACTATTGCAACAGCCTCTTCCTCAATCTTCTATTATCCTCCTTTCGCCCCTTTCAACTAATCCAGAATAGGACTGCAATATGTATCCTTGGCCTCAAGCCCAGGGATCACATCTCTCCAGCCCTAAAATCTCTCCACTGGCTCCCGGTTGCTGCTACAATGAAATTCAAGACAGTCTGCATCATCCACACCATTTTCTGGGGCATGAGACCCTGCTACATCTAATTCTCTCTCCCTAAAAACTTCCCTCCTAGAAACCTTTCAGTCTTCTAACTCCAACTCTCTGCAGATCAGATGCTTCTCTAAGCAGAGAGTGGGGGGTAGATCTCTCTCCTCTGCAGGAGCCTCCCTCTGGA
The DNA here is from genome assembly GCF_040938575.1 of Ambystoma mexicanum. Lineage (NCBI taxonomy): Eukaryota > Metazoa > Chordata > Amphibia > Caudata > Ambystomatidae > Ambystoma > Ambystoma mexicanum. The sequence goes on along the minus strand of NC_090923.1, from coordinate 303,947,492 downwards.
ATGGGATCCTTGCCCCTCTCAGGCTTGAGCTGGATCTCCTTAAGCTCCTAAAGACCCTCCTTTTCTCTTCTTCCTTCCCTCTTCCCCTCCCCTGCTAACACCCCAGTCTACTGCAGTGACTGGCTGCCTGGTTCCCTCTGAGTTCTACAGGGAAACAGGCCCTCCCCTTCCAGCTCACCCCCCCTCCTCGCACTTAGCATATAGACCCTTACCCCTAGAAACCCATGCAATTCCCTAGCACTTACCCTCCTGGCTGCCCCTTAACTCTTGCCTAGCCCTTGCTGACCTTCCCACCCTTCTTCAGTCCCCCTTTTACTTGCACTGTCTCCTCTTTACCCTGCACTTCCCTTCTCACCCTAGCACTTTGCATTTGCGCAGACTGGCATCCCCCCCCCCTTCCTCTTCACCCATGCACTTCTTGCTGCTGCACATGCAAGATCCGTATGTCACAAGGCCTAGTAGGATCGTTATTGTTATCATTTTCCCATGTCCCCTTCTGCCCTTCCCCCTCCCTTTTTTGTCTTGTGGTGCCTTGAAACACCATTTGTTGCATAGGTGACTTACAAATATCCAATGCATAAATACATTTTAATTGTAATTGGTTATTTATACGCACTTAATAACCAGTGGTTTCTAAGGACCCAGGGTTCGACTGGAGATCAAACCTGTGTTGCTCTGCATCGTCTTGCTTCAAAGACGAGCGTGTTGCCCCTGAGCTATCCTCCCGAGACAATAAATAAAAAATAAATCAAATAACTTTGCGCAATGTTAGGGATGCGTAGGCCTCTTCGAACTTCACAGTTTCGTAATGATTTCTTAACAAAAAAGTTAAGAGGACCAAAAAAATGTCCAAAGTTGCGGCCTACTTCCCATTGATTTTCCCATAGGCAAACAAGGTCAATTTTTGCCGGACCACACAGCACAAACCACTGGACGTATTTGGACCAGGACAAATACAACTTGGGCATGAAGCCTTTTTGTGATTTGGGGTTATTCCGTGCAGTAGATTTTTAAATATTTGACGGAGAAGGGGTGCCCTGTCTCAAAAATAGATAACTATATCTCAGGTAAATTACCAAAAATGGGGGTTTTTAGAAATAAAACGGACGCAATTTTTTTTTTCTCAATGTGAGAGATAGCCGTAGCTATAGCCGAGGATATCTAAAAAATTTAAACCAAGGGAAAATCCATTTGAAGGTCATAATTGCAAATGTCATCAGTCTAGAGGTGGGAGTGGGTAGAGGCCCCAAGTGAAATTTGGGAATAGGAGGGGGTCTAGGGACTGAGTTTGCAACACAAAGATTTTCTGTAACCTCGTCTATAAGCTCGAATAGCTGACATCTCAAAGCAAACTGCATCACAGAAACAGCGTATGTTTTGGGGGACAGGTAGAGGGCAAGGGAGGTGAGTAGGCCATATGGGGAGTGGGGGCGCTGGCACCAGTGATGGGGGCACTTGGTGAGGGCCTGAGGGGGCAAGAAAGCATGTCTTTTCAGCAGTTTTTTCGATATTTGCGGCTATAATAAACTATAGATAACCGCAGTTATCTGTAGTCCATACTTTAAATGACTACAGATAGCCAAGGGTATCTGTAGTTCTGTACCTGTGGCTAAAGAAAAAAAGTTACAGAAAAGAAAAAAAATATTTTGACAAGTGCAGTTACGTCGGGGGTGAAAAATCACACAAAAGGCATCTGGGACTCCCATCCAGGCAGAAAATAGGACTGACTTGGCTTAGCTTCAAAGGAAGGTAGCAGATCGCACCGTCAGGGCAAGTTGCCAAACATATGAGCAACATTTAAATATCACTTAGAGCAACGTGGCCTGTTCCGGATGCTGTGTGTTTTCTTAGAATTAAATATCTCATAACACAATAAGAAAACACACGTCATCCACATTAATTATTTTAAAACATGCTAATGTCAGTCCTTTAAAGTATTGCACTAAGAGACCATTATTTTGCCTTTTGCTGAACTGCATTCTGGTATGTGTAGTTTCCCAGTCAAGATGGGGGGAATAATTGTACACTTTTTGCCTAACATAGTTCGATGAGGATTTATATATTTGCGAGACAATATGGTGTGTGTACTTTTCAAGTTATCTTTATAAAAGAGAGTCTTTGTGATATCATCTTTGATGTCCTGGGTGTAACTGTTAGAACTGAATGGTGGTGGATCAAGTTATGGTTGCATGGCTTACCATAACTGGTGAATTTCCTGGGTTTTTCAATTTTACCTGTAAACATAACATCCTTTAACAACGTTTTTTCATATGATAGGTTTGTATTAGTGCAACTTAACCATAACTTCCCTTTAACAAAGTTTTGTCACAGAATTTCATAGGTTTTTACCAGTGCAACCTAACCATAACATCCCTTTAACAAAGCATTTTCACTGAATTTCATAGGTTTTTACCAGTGCACTCTAATTCCCTAAGGGGGTAATTACCCTTGGCCTTTACATCGAGCGAGGGAAACCATTACTTTCAAGAATCCTCAAGGATATGAAACCAAAGGCCTGGAACTGACGCTGGAGAGAGGTATAAATTGAGGAACTGTTTGATGATATCAACTTGTCCTCCGCGACCACGTTATTTCTGTTTAGAAAAAATGTTGCATAAGTGTGGAGAAGAACAACGGAGACCTTGAGTTCCTCTACTTCGTTAGAAAGAGAAAAGTGAAGTGTGTCTCCTCCACAATATTTACTGCACCAAAAACTCTCTTCTAATGACGTTACACATTGTAATCATTAAGAGTCAAAGAATGGTTTCTGGTGCTCAAAAGGAAAACTTTAATGCTGGCCCTTTGTGATAGCATGTGTTTCGGCACTTAAATCAGGGCCGATCCTATATTGCTTGCATTAGCGGTCTCGCTGCATAGTTGTGAATGAAAAAGTATCTGTCATGGGTTAGAATCACTCCCGCAAAGTCTAAGTTGCTGCTTCAAGCGTCAATGTCAAAGGACGTGTGTCGAAGGTACACAGGGCTCGCCTGCATCAATAGCTGAGGCAGAGAATAGAGATTGTCGCTGTGGTACCGTCCTTGGTTCCTGCAGGAAAGCCGCTTCAGTAGAGTCAGAACAGCCGGTGAGTCGAGGAAGATTGATAGCAGACCGGACTCTGTTAGACCCAAGGTCGCAGGCCACAAGGTTGTATGAAAGTACTCTGTTAAGAGCAAAGCAGAAGGCATCTGGGCTGAAAGACGCAGATGTTTGAATATCCAAGGAGTGAATAAACTATTGAATAATACCGAACAGAGTGGTCTGGCGCCACGTGGGTGCTCACTCGAAAGTCTCTGCTAGGTAATCACCTGAAGAGTGGAAAAGGTTATAAACTGTAAATATAATGGCAAGTGTGAACCCAATGTAGGGATGCCAAAATTATATAGCATGAAGTTGATGTGGTCCTTCAACAGGTCAAGCCAAATCCTGTGCACAGTCAAAAGCCTTTGACAGCAAAAGTAAAGTTAAGATTGGTCCGAGCCCGGCTGAGGTAGATGAATCATAAAAGGGGATCTGAGCCCAACAGAGGCGGATCCGGGTTTAACCATTTGTCACCTGAAAGAAAAGTGAAGTTAAGTTTGGTTCGAGCTCGATTGAGGGAGACTAATCGCCAAAGGGGATCTGAGCCCGACAGAGGGGTATCCGGGGTGAACCGCGTGTCACCCGAAAGAAAAGTGAAGTTCAGATCGGTCAGATCCAGGTTGAGGAAGATTAATAGCCAAAGCAGATCACAGCCCCGGCTGAGGGGGATCCAAGGTGAAGAGGGAATCGCCCTACTTTGAATACTTGTGAAGGAACATTTTGTTGGGAATAATTGTGAAGGAACTTTTCGTTTGAATACTTGTGAAGGAACGTTTTGTTTATTCAACACATATGGCCCTCTGAGTCAAGAGACCTTTGGTGACTAGAGACTCAGACATAGAAGGCCCTGATATTAGCATTGGAACTTTGTCCTCGTGTCGTTGAAGCTAAGAGTGTGCTATGCTCGAGTGACGCACCTTGTCCCATGCTGAAAACGTGGGGAAGGGGAAACCCACAATCTGATCATCCTGACTTGTTCTTTGTGAACGCTTCTTTGTTTTTCCCCCACACTTTGTAAATTAGTGGTAAGATTTGGCAACAGGTTTTTTAGTATAGTCCATTTTTATTTTGACCAGACACTACCAGGACTGCGTTATTATTATCTGATGGTCGTAGCTTGCTCCCATCTTAGTTTTAGATTTATCACACCCCAGTTAAACGTTCAATAAACACCCTTGAACTGTGGACACTTGTGTCAGTCTTTTGTCTGATACCACTTCCGATACCATGCCTTCCTTACAGTGGAAAAAAGACATCTGCTCCTGATGTCATGCCTAATGACAACCCTTGCAAGCTGTAGCCAATTCGATGATACAATGTTGAATAAAGAAATGTAACCCTTTGTGCATATCAGCTCCATAGACAAACTAGAAGTGCAAGGCATGGCACTCCCTATGTGTCAACAAGCAACAGTACGATTAAATAGAAAAATCTATCTGCAACCCAGCTTGATTAGAAAAACTGATAGCTCGGTGTCTTAACTGCAGAGTAATTCTAAAACATAACCTGGTACAGTTATTGGCTTCCAAAAATATACACATAAGAACAATATTCAGTTTGTCAACATCCACTTTGACAAACCTGGGGAAGTTTTAAAGAATAGACCTCACAATAGAATGTTTCCTTCTTTTCAAAGACATGTATGTATGCAGAGAACAATTCTCTCTGTCTCCTGCATATGCTGTCATTATACACGCAAAGTTCTAACCCTGGACCATGCACTTTCACATCTTCGTACACTCAATGGTCTATTCCTGGTAGACTTGATGCAAACAAAGTCAACGTTGACATTCCTTGCATCCTAGAATACAACTGGGTTATACACTGAATACCCCCTATCTATATTTGTACCCTGTACCTCAAAATGAAAGCCTTAGAAAGACAACTAATGAAAACGGAAGCTATAACAGATCTCCCTGCAATCCCATCCAAAAAACAAAGATCAACTGCAGGTCCATCAAATTACAAAAACACAGAACTTGCTGGTCCAAAAACAACTGCAGGTCAAACAAAGGATACAGAGACAAAACTCTCTTGTCCAAAAACAACTGCAGGCCCATCAAAGGAAACAGAGGCGAAATACTCTAGTTGGTTTAAATTCCACAACACAACTGGAGTAAATTGCTATGCAAATTTATTAATGAATCTTCTTTTCCAATTGCCACCAATTGTTGAGGGCATTTACTTACACATATTTCATACACGTGGAAACATGCATGCACTCTCTGCAACCATGTTTCACAAGAGCACATCCAAAATGAAAGATGTATGTATGTATCATACACAATTGTGAATCCATTCCATTTCAACAGCTTCTACAAAATACAAATCATGTCATGTTATGCTCTTTTTGCAATTCAGATAATCGATCCAGCAAACAAATAGATTCACATGGCAAATATATCATACTAATGCTTTTAAGATAAAATGCGATGGAACCAAAAATAACTGCAAGCTCAATAGCTTTGCACACAGTCAAGTATCTCTTGGCAAGAAAACATTCAAAACAGTGTGCATAATATACTATAGTGGGATTGAGTGGTTGTCACAACCACTCAATCCCACTATATTGCAAATGTGAAAACATTGTTCGGTGTGAAAGTAACAACACCTCTCGACTCAAACATAGGTTACCAGCAAATCTAACAAATGCCTACTTAATATTCCTTCAACCCAAATCTACTCCTTAAACTACACTAGAAAATCATAATGCCTACAATGCACAGATGGAATATACCAATGGGTATCTAACTACTTTAAACATACCCTTGATTTCAATGCACTTAAAACATGCCATTACATGTTATAATTACATAATACATCCATAATAGTACAATATTACTTTTAAATACAATACAGTTTGAATATGCCAATGGGTATCTAACTACTTCAAACGTACACATCCATTGTGTAGCAAGGAAAGTTTAAAACCATGTAAATGCCAGAAACTGTAACTGTATACAATGTTTTTTTTTAATCCCCCATTGATTTTTTCTCAATGACCCAATAATTACTACATGTTAATACAATAACAGTGTACCACGCACAAATGTTGTACCAAACCTAGTACATATATATTTTTGATGGTCAAAAAAGTAAATATTTTTGCACAACTGTAACTAATTACATTTTTCAAAGAATGTTCTATAACAAATTGCACTTTCTTTTCTCTACAGATAAAACAAGCACAGACTGCAGCCTTCTTACCATATTCAACTAAGTTTCCACACCAAGTATCAATTATTGTGGGCCTCTTATTGTAGCCATACTGACCAGAGAGAAAATATTGTAGTACATTTCCAGTGTCCAGATTTTAGATTGCAGCATTCTTACCATATTAAACTAATCACCGATGCGAGTTATCAATTACTATGGGCATATTACTGCACCAAATTAACTGAGGAGAAATGATTGTACCCATGGCCAGTTTGCACATTTCTGGGAGCATTATAAATACTGTATACACTTCAATAATACCCTTCAACCTGGGCATATTATTGAGGTTATAATACCTGAGCACAAATTATGATGACCACATCCAGTGCCCAGTTTCTTGGGGGCATATTCTGCAGCCATGCCCCCACAAATCTGGACACTAACCATGGCCACAACAATACCCTTCAACCATTTTATAAATACTGTATACACTTCAATAATACCCTTCCACCATGTTAAAAATAATGTATACCCCCTAGAATAGCCATACATTCATATTCAACTGTTAACCCTTTTCTACGCAGGTTACCATTCAATAAAAAATGAGAACATTTAAAAAAAAGAAATTGACCCATGGCTTCTAAACATGCTGTCTTACCAGTCTAAGGGCCTGATCACGACTTGGCCGCTACCGCCGGCGGTATTACCGCTGGCGGTAACAGCCCTACCGCCGAACTCCCCGGTGCTAATAGTGCCGGATCACAAGTTCGGCGGTAAAGTAATTCCCCATTCCCCATTGAGCCCATTTGGGAATGCCCCATTCCCCATTGGGCTCAATGGGGAATTTTCGCGCTCTTACCGACGGCGGATTTCCCGCCGGCGGTAATAGCGCAAATTTTCAGCGGATTTCCCCCCAGCTCAGAGCTGGGGCGAAATCCGCCAAAGCCCTGATTCGGCGGACCCTTAAATCCGGCGGTATTAGCGTTACCGCCGGATTTAAGGGTTACCGCCGAAGTCGTGATTAGGCCCTAAGTCTCTTCCATTTTCCACTTCTATGGCAACCCCATTCATCACTTTGCCAACTTAATCTGACATTAAAGGTTTATTTCCTTGCACTTCTCCTAAACGTTCTCCAAAATAAAACAGGACCAACAAGTAGACTAAAGGATCAGACTTACAAAAGAAAAGGAAAAGCATTTGCAACAGGCCAGATTCCTCCTTCCCTTCAGCACAATTTTCTATCTTCAGCTGCTGTCTTCCCAGTCTAAGTGTGTATCAGATTACACATTTGTGGCAACCCCCTTCATCACTCTGCCAACTTCCTCTGACATTGAAGGTTTATTTCCTTGCCCTTCTCCTAAACTTTCTCCACAATCAAACAGGACCACCAAGTACGCTAAAGGATCCAACTTACAAAGAAAAGAAAGAGCACTTGCAACAGGCCACATTCCTCCATCATTTCAATACAATGTTCTACCTTCTATACTGCATGTACATTTTACAACGTGTATGGGTTTTTTCAATCCACCTTGCATTATTTCCCAAAGTCCCAATCCTTAACTCATGTGAAAACAACAACAGTCTATCACACATACCGACCATCCCACTGCCTGCGATCACTACCCAACCGACGTTTAACTCCTTCAGTCCAATATCAACCGATCAATTTCTCAAACTTCTCTCTGCCTGCAAACCATCCGGCTCTCCGCTGGACCCTTGCCCAGCCACAACCCTCAAAGAAATTTCTGCACCTACCTGCGCAGGAGAACACGCAAGAACCATCATAAATGACTCCCTTTCCTCTGGAATTTTTCCCGAAGCATTCAAAACGGTTCATGTCAAACCTCTTATCAAAAAACCTTCACTCAACCCTCTCGAGCCCAAAAACTACCACCCCATCTCAAACACCAGGTTCCTTGCCAAACTCATTGACCGCACCGCCTACTTCCAACTAAATGCCTTTGTCGAAGCCAACAACCTCCTAGACCCCGCTCAATCAGGCTTCAGAACCCGACACGGAACTGAAACCACCCTAACCTCAATCTGGGATGACCTTAAAAACACTGCAGACTCTGCGGGATGTGCCGCACTAATCCTTCTTGACCTATCCGCCGTCTTTGACACAATCAACTACTCAATCCTCCTTGACCAACTCCACTCCCTGGGAATCTGTGGAAATGCTCTCAAATGGATAGCATCCTTCCTCAATAATAGGAACCAAATAACCGTACTCTCCGCCTATTCTTCCCAAGCCCAACCAGTCAACACTGGATTTCCAGAAGGAGCATGCTTATCAGCCCTCCTTTTTAACCTCTATATGGCCACCCTCCCACCAATAATCCGTTCGCACAATATCCTGTGCTACAACTATGCTGATGACACTAAACTAATTCTAAAACTACTGAATTCAAAACCCAACTGCCAGCCCAACCTCACCTCCTGCCTCCTCGACATAGATCAATGGATGACCACAAACCACCTCTTGCTAAAGCCCTCCAAAACAGAAATCATGGTATGTGGCAACACCAAACTTCTTCTACAGCCACTACTCTGGCCATCTGTCATGGGCAACTCTCCAACACCATCTAATTCAGTAAAAAACCTTGGATGCACCCTTGACTCAGACCTAACCCTCTCGCGCCAAGTCAACAATGTCTCAAAGTCCTGCCACCACCACCTTAAAACTCTGAAGCGCATTTTTCCATACTTCTCCTTTCCCAACAGACTCTCCGTGGTCCAATCAATTGTTATGTGAAGACTGGACTATGCTAACCCCCTCTACCTCGGAGTACACGCGTACCAACTGACTAAACTACAAAAAGCACAAAACGCTGCAGCCAAACTGCTAATAGCGCTTGGCCCAAGAGATCACATCTCCCCAGCCCTCAAAACTCTGCACTGTCTTCCGTTTGCCCGGTTGCTTCTCTCACCGAGCAATGCATAAAACCGGACCTCAATATCTTCAAGACAAACTAAAACCATATCATCCTGCACGTACCCTAAGATCAAGCTCTGCCGGCCTCCTGGTCATACCAAAAACGAACTCAGTCAGGTTAGGTGGATCATCTTTCTCAGCCCTGGCCCCCACTCTGTGGAACGCACTCCCACCCCACATCCGAATCACAGAGGGCCTCATGTCTTTCCGCAAATTACTCAAAACATGGCTCTTCGCCTAAAATCGACTCTTAACTCAAATTGGATAACAGCAATTCAATGACCTTACCCCAAATAATAAGCTAGCATCATGATCCGAACAAGAATTCAAAAACTAATAACCACTAATGTAAATTAAAACGGACAAACTGAATAGAACGTATAAAGTCTATGAAAGTAGCAAAGTGGCTGTAAGGAACAAATTGTATGAAAGCGGTAAAGTGGTTGAAATTAATGAAATGGATGAAATAAATGAAATGAATGAGAGGAACAAAGTGGACGAGAAGAAAAAAGTGGACGAGAAGATGGAAAAGATGAATACATGTTACGGATGACAGAGTGTATGGAATGGATAGATGGCACGGAATACAAGAGTGCCTAGAAAAAACGGAACGAATGGCATAGACGAATTGACTGCATGGGACGGATTGAGTGCGTGCGACGAATGACGTGGGTTGAACAGATAATGCGGGTTGAACGGATGAAGTGAATTGAGTGGATGTAGAGTGTGGAGCGGATGTAGAGTGTGGGGCGGATGTACAATCTGGGTCGGATGTAGCGTGTGGGTCGGATGTAGCGTGTGGGTCGGATGTAGCGTGTGGGTCGGATGTAGAGTGTGGGTCGGATGTAGAGTGTGGGTCGGATGTAGAGTGTGGGATGGATGTAGAGTGTGGGGGGGATGTAGAGTATGGGGCGGATGTAGAGTGTGGGGGGATGTAGAGTGTGGGGCAGGGACAAAGTTAGTGTGTGGGGCAGGGACAAAGTAAGTGTGTGGGGCGGCGACGAAGTAAGTGTGCAGGGCATGAACTCAGTAAGTGTGCGGGGCACGGACTAAGTAAGTGTGTGGGGCGTATGAAGTAAGTGTGTGAAGCGTATGAAGTGGGCGAAACAGATAAGGTGGGTAGAATGTATGAAAGGGGTGGAACGGACTAAGTGGGTGGACCGGATGATGTGGGCGTAACATGCACAGATCGGACGAAGTGCATGAGAAGGAATACATGGAACTGATTCTGATTGAACAGATAGAGTGCACAGAACTGAGGGAGTACATGTAACGGATGGAAAGCATGGAGCAGATTGAGAGCATGGAATGGACACTGTAGAAAAATGATTGGAGTGCAAGGAATTGTTGGAGCAACATGAAACAGTTGGAGTGCATGGACCGGTTGGTGTGCAAGGAATGGTTGGAGCAACATGAAACGGTTGGAGTGCATGGATCGGTTAGAGTGCGCTCGACCACAAGCACCTAATGTAAACCACCATATCACATCTCAACGCTTACGCTCTTCTTTACACCACCACTCAAATAGAACACAGCGATACTATGACATATTCGGTATAGCTGTTCTCATACTAACACTTGCCTCATACCCCCCATCATCTTAATTAAACACAGCTGGCTACACATCCGCCAGCCTAGGCTTTCTCCTCAGGCCTAACACAGCCGGAATCGGTCTGGATAACACCTGCCAGAAGGAACACATACTCATGTTCTTCCAACCACCACATCTACCGCTAAGAAGCAGCTACCATACGAATACCACACCTGCTGCACACATATCCGGTGCTCACATGAACCTTTTGACTCACCTTTTGGCTCTCTCTCTCTCTCTCTCTCTCCACTGACTTGAACTATGGTTCCTGAGGGCGTTCAAGCTACCAGCGCCTTGAGATCATACCAATGGTATATAAGGCACTATATAAATGCAAAGTAACATAACATAACATAAATGTTGTATCAAACATAGTACATACAAATTACTACTTATGAGGGTCAAAACATTAACTATATGTGTACAACTGTAACTTAGTGTACTTCATTAAGTAGATTATATAACTAACTATATTTTCTTTTCTTTACAGACAATATATCCAACTACATATCCATACCTAGTATGATACAGTCAGTATTTGTTTAATTAAAAAATCATTTGATTTCCATAAAAACATCATCCATGACAAAGCACATGTACAGATTATATCAACAATCATAACATATCACAAAGATAATAACAGTAGCACAATAAAACATAATACATAATACAATTAAAATACAAACTTCAATTCATAATGGATTTTCTTTTACCAAGGGCACACCTGACAAAGGTTCATAAGGCCCATCCCATCCTTGGATTGTCAGCCCACAATACCTGTAAAGAATCGGTTTCAGGGTCCTCGCTCTGAGGTCAGAATATGCTGGACAAAACAATTAAAAGTGGGCTAGGTCCTCCAAAGGGGCATTGCATAGATGCATTGCATTGTCTTGGGAGGTTAGCTCAGCAGCAGCGTGCCCGCATTGGAAGCAAGACGACACTGAGCAACACAAGTTCGATCCCTGGGTCCACGCTTAGAAACCTCTGGGTATTAAGCGCGTTATGAAGAACCTATCATGTTATATCATAACACAAGAATTTTTGGGGCGTTACATTCCCAAACCACCAAAATGGCTCGAAGAGGGAGACAGATAAAACGTGTTCTAGTAATTAACGTTCTCTGGCTTGAGAGCTCAGCCCACAGAAGATGATTCTGAATACCCTGACCTGATACAATGACATGTCTTCTATTAAAGGGAATACATAATTCTGTGGATTCTCTCCTTTCTATCCTAAGACGTCTAGCCCATGCTTTCCACGCCTTAACTTGTTTTAACAAATATGATACTCATTTCAATTTGTAAGATGATTAACCACATTATTCAATTTATAATGTTCATATTCATTACATAATCACTGTACACATTTTACTGAGGCCATGGCCAGTGTCCACATTCTTGGGGGCATGGCCATGCCCCCAAGGATCTGGTCGCTGGCCATGGCCACAACAATATCCTCTTTACCATGGTATCACCTAGCCATAGCCACAACTATAGTCTTTATCCATGGTATAACCACTTTTGTCATGACTATGCCCCAGGAGTTGACTTACGGGGTTCAGTGTTCAATACTCAGTCAGAAAGCAGAGCAGTAAGTCACCCTAATATCTACATCATGGCCGCCGGCTTGAGGAAACAAAACATCACCAATGTGGCTGCTGAGGAAACCCCTATAAACCAAAGGCATGGCATAGTGCAGCTTACTGCAGACCCAGGGCTATATAAACTCTGACATGGGTTGCGCCCGTGCTTCGCGTTACTTTGTGGGTAGACGGCTTGCAGTAACGCTTACCGTGTATCTGAACTGAAGTAGGACTCACTGTTCCACTTGATCCTGACTCCTGCTGTACGTGGCATACTACGAACGCTGCAGAGAAGATGCTTGTTTCAAACATGGGCATCTGCAGTCATTGGCTTCTGCACTCCGTGCAGTTTGCGGCTTACCTGTGAAGTCTCACAGCATATTACGATGTCAGGAACTCAGCGTACACCACACGCTGTGTACAGTTTTTACTGAAACCTACGAGAAGAGGAAATGAATGTTATTAGGAACAAATTCAACAAGGAAGAGACATAATTACCATTTTACCACAAAAGAAATGGAGAAAAAACAGAAGTTCTACACTCACCAGCAATACATTTGGCTACAAGTTAAGCAGTTATCGTTGCACGACATTTCAGAAACACACCAAGTGTTGAGTGCAGAAGCATGAGGAGACCACAGCCGGTCTGGGTCTTCTAACCAGTGAAGTAGCTGGAATTAACCCACACCAGTGGTGTAACTGGTTTCGCATTTGGAGCTCAACTGCTTCTGATAGGAAGCTAACATCCCAGAGAACATAGACAATAACTAGTACTGTGGAAGGGAGGGTATCCAGAGTGATACTGTGTGATTGCTGTGAGTGTGCGTGGGTGCGCCTTAGAGCACCACACACGGTCGTGTCAAGGAGGGGTAAGTGTTACAGAACGTGAATCCCCCATTTTTTTGTCTTGCCTGGATGAGATGGAGACCTCAGAAGTAGATCAATTGTGTGTCATTCAAAGGGAGCTCAGGGCAGAGGTTCATGCGGCTCGATCCAAAACAAATGCACTTCGCAGAGAGCTGGTAGTTAATAGAAATAAAAAAGAGGAATTTTCCAGACGTTTAACCAAGTCACAAGCGGGACAAGTCCCGTTGCCAGGACCCTCAATCCCAAGCCTACCTGCACCAGTCCCCATTCAGGTGGTTGCCCCAACATCAGTTCCATTAGATCCCCCAGAACATTTCACCGGAGTCCCCCAGACACATGCCATGAAGCAGTGCAAGTTAGACTTTCTCTGTAGGGCTGGGGTGTTCCCGAATGACCAAACTAAGGTTGGGTTTGCGTTATCCTATCGAGGAGGCCATTCAGCTTTATAGACCTGCAGCGAGGGCCGTACGGGGCGTTATGGGCCCTGAAGACCGAGTTAATGAGGTATGAGGACCATAACGCCCGGTACGGCCCGAGCTACAGGTCTATAAAGCTATTGGAACACCCTCACGGCCCGATTCTGAACTTGGTGCAGTGAATTTGCTAAAGAGCAGGATTCACTGTGCCAAATCAGGACGCCCAGGCTCCACCAGTATTTTCAAGTGGGTCTGGGCGTTCTCGTAGTGCACAACAGTGCACCTTCAGGATTGCGCCTGTTTTGTCATAACGGGCGCAATCCTGAAATCTCAGCAGCATTTTTGAAAAATAACGACATATTCGTTGTTTTACCAAAATGCTTCTGCGAACACGGGTGTATATAAACACTTTCATACACACCAAAGTAAGTAGCTGCAATGTTGCACAATACAACGTTGAAGCTGCTTGCATTGGTGTATGTGAAAGTGTTCATATAAACCTGTGTGGTGTATATGAACGCCATCATATAGACCAAAGCAAGCAGCTTCAACGTTGTATTCTATAACGTTGAAGCTGCTTACTTAGGTGTGAATGAAAATGTTCACATGCACCACGGGTGTATATGAACACTTTCATATACACCAAAGTAAGCAGCTTCAACGTTGCAGAATACAACGTTGAATCTGCTGACTTTGGTATACGTGAAAGTGTTCATATACACCACAGGCAGCTTCCACGCTGCTTGCTTTGATATATGTGAAAGTGTTCATACACCCCTGTGGTGTATATGAACACCTTCATATACACCAAAGCAAGCATCTTCAACGTTGTATTCTGCAACGTTGAAGCTGCTTACTCTGGTGTGTATGAAAGTGTTTATATGCACCACGGGTTTAAATGAACACTTTCATATACACCACAAGCAGCTTCAACGCTGCTTGCTTTGATGTATGTGAAAGTGTTTACATACACCCGTGTCGGCAGCTCCACTGGAAAAGTGAGTAATTACAACCCGATTTGCGGGCTATAATCAATCTGCGGGCTATACCAGTTTGTATAGCCCGCAGATTGACCAATCAACATTGCTAAACACCTGCTAGAGTGTTCTAATATAGCTTTATAGACCTGCAGTGAGTGTCGTACTGGGCGTTTGGGCCCTGAAGACCGAGTTAATGTCCCGAGTGAAGCGAGAGCCTTTAACAAGGTATGAGGGACCATAACGCCCGGTACGGCCCGAACTGCAGGTCTATAAAGCTATTAGAACACCCACACTGTTTGTTTAATTGTAGTACAAAATATTGTAAAATGGTAAATAAATGTTGCAGACATTTTTTGTACTTAAATTAAATATGTTTCCTTTTTTTATAGGGTGGTGGAAGGTGCTAGGGTGGGAGGAGTATGGTACTAAAGTGGAATCAGGTGTGGGTATGCCTGCTTCCTGTTCTAATTATGTTTACTTCAGGTGGCTCCCCTCACACCCCCACTACAACACAACTGTTAACCACTAGCAACTCCACACAAATATGCAAGTTAACAAACTTGTGCAAACGCCACATGTACATACATTCATTTAACAGCCAATTAATTTACTTACCTTTCTGTCCCTTTCCCTCCATTGCCATTTTCATGCTACACTGAACTTTCAGCAGTGCCTGCAAGATTCCCTTTCATTTCCTTGGTAAATATTAACTTCTGCATACGTTCCCCATTACGCTGCAGTGCAGCTCATGTCAGCCCCTTTCCCATTTGAAACGCTGAGAAACGCTGGGAAAGCGTTTCCTTTGCTTTTATTATTTCACGACTTCGTGCCTCATGCTCGAAAGCGTTTCTTTTGCTTTCCTTTTTTATTTTATGTCCTCGAGCCTAACGCTGGGAAAGCGTTTCCATTGCTTTCCTTTGTTTCTTGTTGCTGTACGAACGTGTATTTCGGAACGGAAAGTTAACTCTTTCGTTCCGGAAAACACATGCAGCCCAAACTACTGGCTGTAATCAATCTGCAAGCTATACCAGTGCGTATAGCCCACAGATTGACCAGTCCCCGTCACGGAACACTCTCTAGGGTGTTCTAATATCCATTCTAAAGCATCTAGAGCTAAAGGCTTCACTAACTCAAAAGGGGATATTAGAAAGAAGTCTGTAAATAAAAATCACCAAAAACCTAGAATCCCCTATTCTGCTTTCCAAACAAGACTGATTACTGAATTGCCTGAAAAAAAGTCCTTTAAAGAATGTTGTAGCCACTAGAAGGTAAATCAATTAATCACAAATAGGTAGATAACCTAACTTTGTTGCTAGGGACTCCACGTCCCATAATTTCCTCAGTACTGGGACGAGGAAGAGGGATGCAGAGGAATGACCTCCTAATTAGTGCCAATGACCTACACCTGAAAGCTTAAAAAGCCCCCTCATTTGCAGGCATTAGAAAAAGAGAAGGAGAAGCAGAGGAGCAGAGCAGTGGAAGAAGAAGCAGTGCAGGCCGAAATCGCTGCTGAGAGGGACGTCTAAGGCGAGAAAAGATTCCGGAACCATGGAAGTGTCAGTAGCCATGGCGGGTCCTGTAAGGGGGGAGGGGCTAAATGGGAGAGGACATTGTAAGCAACATAGAACAAAAATGCCCCAGATAGCTACCCCTTGGTGTTACACAGTGGGTTGGAGACCGAAATTAGCAACAAAAGGAGTGATTATACCATCTTGTCAAACAAATATCAAGAATGGAAAAGGTCAGGTGTCTGAAATTATATACAAAGATTTATTCAAAAAAGATCATAAAAGTTGGCCAAAAGTGGTCAAACTAAAACATATAGAGAACTCATATACAGCAGACAAACTTAAAGGTTGTTTTGTAGCAATTTCCTAGTTTGACTGCTCTAGGTGATTTAGCCACAGCCAAAGAGAATAGAGGTGATGTTAGTAGCCTAGGGGTGACTTTGTATAAGAGATCATATTTTTATCCATATACAAATGCAAAAAGCCTTGTTGATTGCTACGGTCAGATTATATTTTGTATTGAAAAAGGACTGGAGTGAACAGGGGTCAGGAGAGGGTGCAGGGCAATTATGATCAATTATTTATTTTCATCTGCACTAAGTGTATAGCTCAGTGAGTTAAATGCTCAGATGTGACATGTGCCTGCCTGCACTTTCCAAGTTAAAATCTTGGCAATGCCTAATCAGCCCTTCATCCTTCTGAGGTTGATAAATTGAGGACCATTACAGTTGGCAGTAATTCCACCATTGTTACAGCACTTAGAAGTGGGCGAGTTCAAGCATGAAGCACTATACATAAACATGCGATATAATAACATTCCTGCAGCATATGAGAAACTCTAGACCACATTAAAATGAAGATGAGGTATTTTGGCATGCCCAAAATGATAGGCCATAGAAGGATAAACAAGCAAGTTTATTCTATGAAGGAGGCTCTTGTAGTGAGCATCCAGTCTGCCTGCCCTAAATAGAGAAGCCCTCCTCTCTGCCTGTATCCTTGCGTGAAAAGCACATTAGCCACTGGAAGAAAGCCAAAAGATACGTGAAATGAAGAAGGTTCCTGGCACCAGGAATTGTGGTCCAATGTCCAATTGCAGCCTGTATTAAATGCAATTTGCACACATTTCACTGGACTAGAATCTGCAACAAACACAGTTTCTGTGTGCTGCACGTCCCCAGCGTCAGGCCTCCTGTTGCTTAGTGCAGGGAAGGATAAAGGAGGTGAGGGCAGTGTGCGACACCTGATGGTATTATCCCACCCACTCCCCTGGGATATTCCATTCAGGCGGTCAGGGAATGGCCATCACTTTTGAATCCTGACCCTGGGCGTGGACAAGTGAGGAAGGATCACCTGAGTGGAGGGTAACAGGGTATTGGGAGGAGGATACCCAAGGGCGAGACATGGTGTTCCCCCAGTCCTGAAAACCCCCTGACTTTCTCTCAGCTTTTTTGTGATGTGTACAATCTCAAAGTATTCTGGTATCTCTTTTCTCATGTCTTCCCTGAACCTTATATCTTTCAAAGCCTCCACCCTCAGTTTCTGTGTTGGAATATGTGCTCTAGGTGGTGAGTACTGCCACTGCACAATCAAGGGTAAATGGTCCGATAAGACTCTCGTCTTATATTCTGAGCTCATTTCTCTCCTGTCAAGCCCGCTGTAGTAAATATGTAATCCAGTCGTGTGTACAGATTCTGTGGTGCTTCGTAGTGCGAGTATTGTCGGTCCCTCAGGTGGTGCATCTTCCATATGTCCACTAGATCAAATTCCTCCAATAGGACTCCGAGGGCCTTGGCGCAGGCTTAACCATTTTACCATCTGATCCATCCATGTTGGGATTCAGCGTACAGTTAAAGTCCCCCCCCATATGACCTCTCCTCCCATATAGGGGCTAATCTTACTAAACAGGGTCTTGAAATATCCCACTGTATCTTGGTTAGGGGCATACGTATTAATGATACTCACTTCTCTATTTTCTACCAGACCTTTAACCAGTACCAACCTCTCATCAGTCTCTAGTATGGTCTGTAGCTGCTTAAAGAGGACATGTGGTGCTATCGACATGATAACCCCTCTGGCGAACGCTGAGTAAATCGCTCCTATGGTGATGCCTCTCCACTTCCTCCTTATTGTTTCCAATTTCTCTTTCGTGAGGTGGGTTTCCTGTAGTAGGGCGATATCTATTCTCTGCCGTCTCAAGTACATCATTATTTTATTACACTTCAAGTAACTATTGAGTTCCCTGACATTCCAGGTGACTATTTTCAGGCCTCCCATCCTATCCATACCGTGTTCCTCCCTTCACCCCCTCTGTCTTCTGCTCCATGTGTGGTGATGTGTGTATGTTGAAGCCAGTTCCAGTAACAACCCTTAAAACTCCCCCTTCCTCTTTTCTCCCGCCATCCTCCCCAACCCCAACTGTTTCCCTCCTCTCACCCCCTTCCAACTTCCCCAAACTGTTGCCCAGCTCCATCCCTGGATCTCAGGCCACCCCGCATCTAGCCCTTCTCTCGGTATAACTAATACTCGGTACTCAGCAGGGGGATACCGTCCTAAAAGTATCCCAACTAAACTACCTTTGAGGGGCGTTGGTAGTGTGTCTCCTGGTATTATCTCCTGCTATGCGCTGACAGCATGTCATAATGTAAACTCTATAATCTGAACCAACAATCCTGTGTGCAATTCGCTATAATCTAGTCCCAGTGTCGATATATATGACATACTTATCACTTTGGATAGTCATCTAGTGTCTTTGTGCGGCACTTAAAAGGCTTCGGCTCATATCTCTCCCTCTCCTTCTGGTCTGCAGCTCCCGTCTGACAATTCCTTGAGTCCAGCCATGGCGTCACATCCTCTGGTGAATCAAAGAATAGAGCTTTGTTCTTTAGGAGCACCTTCATTTTTGCCGGGTATAGCAGCATGTATCTATAGCCTGCCTTGCGCATCCTCCTCTTCACAGCCACATAATTCAGGCGTTGCCTCTGTACCATGAGTGTATAGTCTGGGTACGCGGTGACAGTTGCTGACGGTCTGCTTATTGTTCCTCCCTTACAGAAGTGTTCCAGGACCTTCTCCATGTCTTTATAGTTCAGGATCTTTGCAATAATCGGCCACAGTGGGGCTCCCGGTGGTGGTCTCCTTGTCAGGGCCCTGTGCGTTCTTTCAACTGCGAACCCTTGGCTTAGTTCTCCGCCCGTTATTTCCTTCAGCAACATGTTTTCGACATAGTTTGTTGGGTCAGATCCCTCCTCCCCCTCCGGAAGCCCCACAATGCGCACGTTGTTTCTGCGAGCCCGCCCTTCCGCTTCTTCGGCTCTATTTTCGATGTTGCGCATTTGTTGTTCCAACACCTGGACGTCCTTTGCGTTAGTCTTACATTAGCTTGTATTGTCTTTCACTTCCTTTTCCAGGGTCCCTGTACACTCGGCCAATGCACGTACATCTTGCCGCAGTAAATTCACATCGATACTCACAGCATCGATTTTAGATTCCAGCGCAGTCCTTAGGTCCGAAATGGCTGTGTCCATCCTACTTCCGATCAATACCTTCAGTTTCGCTATGGCATCCAGTATCCATTGGTTGTTGAGCGCCATCTTCTCACTTTCTCTAGTGCTTAGTTCTTTCCCACCGGCCCCCTCCGTCGCTTACAGTAATTTGGCAAACTCCTCGATGGTGGATTGTTTACCCATGATTTTGGGCAATTTGGAAGCCATCTCCCTTTTGTGAGAGGGCTACAAGCGGGAAAATGCCTTTGATCGCGTCACTCTCTGTTGCGCCGGGCCCTCCTTCCCCATACCAGGGCCGTCTCCCTTCACTTGTTTCCTCCCATTTACGCTGGAGTACCCCTGGCTTCCCTTAACACAGGGGTACATACGCCTCGGGGGTACATATTGTCTCAGGTGTCCTTCAGACCCGGTTCTACTTGTCTGGTTGGTGTGTGTAACCTGCAGCTTGAATTTGGGCAGCCGTGTTGCGTCTGGCTTGGCCCATGGGCTTCTCTCAAAGGGTTGTGGCCTCTTGTTGCCTGAATCACTCGACCTCCCCACTAGCAGGGCTCCGCTTCCCATGCCTTTCTCCCACACAGGCCCTACCTCCATGTTGTTCATGGTTATGCCGTCACTGCATCCCCCTGCTGGGATTTATTCCTCTGTGTTTCTCCAGGCTTGTTCGCTGCTTCTAAGATAGTGTGTCTACATCTATTCCATTCCAGCCCTTACACTTTGCTTGCTTGGTCACTGCGATATATCCCTCTGAGCGTCCGGGCCCTGCTGATTCACGTTTAGCATCTGCTTACACCTTTGGAGTCCTGCCCGTATATGTATTCTCTCTGGTCGCATCAGGCCCATTGCAGTCCATGTGGGCCCATCCGTCTGTCCTCCGGTTCTTATGTTACACTCTTGTGTGGTTATGATGCTTACAGCGGATTCATGTTTGAGCTTTAGTCGCTGGTGGCCTTGCCGGGCACACTTTCGCTTGGGAGTGCGCCTAGCTATGGCTTGTGAACTGCTTAATAATGTGCGCTGTAGAAAATTCCCAGGAACGGGCTCCTCCAGTGATCCGCTCTATTTGCTCCGGTGGCAATGTGCACACATCCTTCTCCGCTGTTCACTCCGTGTCCGCCTCTTGATTGCCTCCTTCCAATGGCTTCTCAGCATGTCCCATGCTCCGGGTGATCCACACCACTGGGCACTTATTAGAGCCCTGCAATGTTCTTTCGTTTCTGCGTTCTCACGGGCACCTTATCTCCAGTGGTCTGGCCACTGTCTTTGCTCTCCAGCACTGCTGTGTCCCCAGTATAGGTCAGGCACACCCCTGCAGGCAGCATTCACCGCATGATAGATTCTTCCCTTTATCGCCGTCCGGGCCTCCATCAGCACACCCCCACGGGGCCTTCTTCTCCGGTGTCTTCCTGGCCGCCCTCCTGCTTGTGCCACACCCGCCACTGGGGCATCAGTTTCCCATAATCCGTTCCGTCTCCTCGCAGTTTCGCATTAACTTCACGGTACTGACACTGTAACCGCATCAACTGCTTGATATTATTGCTGATTATCTGCTACCGTTTTGTAGCGGGCTAGCTCCATGGACAACTGCTGATAGAGTGTGCGCTCCCTCGCAGCTCTCTTCCAACCCTGCTTGTTCGCTGCAGTAATCAGGCCGCCCTTTGTTTCACTCTCCTTCCCACTGGATACAAACTTGGCAGTGACTCGTTACTGCTTATACGTCCACATCATAACTCCAGTTTTCTCCCGGGTGTGCTCCACCATTTCACACATTTGGCCTTTCATTTCTGTGAACGAACGCTCATTGCTAATACAGTTTCTACGCAGGATAGTTTTGGATCGGCAGGAGCCCTCTAGGAAAGACGTCCTACTTCATGGCCTCTCAGCCACGCCCCCCCCCCATGATGTTTACAATCGCAACTCATCTCCCCCTTCCCATTTCTATCAAATAATGAGACGGGGAGGAGGCGACAAGGATCAGTAAAGATTACCCATAGGAGTAACTTGGGGAAAGTAAGGGCAACCGACCCTAGAAAGAACTCAGGTTGTCCCACTAATAGAGTCAGGCAGAGTCAGGCACTCCATAGTCACTACTCACACCTATCTCCACTTGACAGTTTGGTTCACTTTAAAAGGTGGGGTCATGCACACAAAAATGAGCAAGCTGAGTATGCAGTCCGGACCGCAGGCACCCAGGAGCGGAGAGAAGCAGGAGCTGCAGGCTGGAGGAGGACGGCGTGTGGAGACACTAGCCCCGGTGTGTGTGGGCTGTAGCGTGGCGAGGCAGACATGCCTCCAGGAAGCCTGAGAAGCGCTGCCTGCAATCTGCAGGGCAGGTCCAGGAGAGCATTTGATCCCTTGTGGTCAGTGCCAAACCCAAGAGTGCCTGAGAGGCTGGTGGTGAGACGCTGACCTCAACCCCGCACTTCCAGGAGAAACTGCCTCTCAACGCGACACTGCCTGGTAAGTTTCATGGGGAATGTGGGAGAAACTTGTGAGCATGTGTTTAGATGAGAGCGTAGCAGGAGAAAGGCACAGACAGCGAAAGCGGCAGAGAGAGGAAGCATTAAAACAGAAAGTGCAGCAAAAGCCCAACGCAAAGCAGAAAGCGGAAAGGCTGAGAGGGAAGCAAAGAGCCAGAGAGAAGCAGAAAGCATAACTGAAAGCAAAAGTATAAAAGCAGAAAGCGTGAAGGCTAAAGGCAGGGCTGCAAGCACAAATAAAGCGGAAAGACAGAAAAGGAGATCAGAGCAGAAAGCGAGAAAAAGATTGATCAAAATGGAAAGTGAGAGAAAGTGGAAAGAAGCACAGGGGTGCGAGTGGCCCATAATGAAAAGAGAGAGGGGCACAAAAAGAAGCAAGGAAAGGTGCAAGAGGCACGATAAGAAGGAAACAGAAAAGCAGGTGCTAGTGTTCACGGAAAGGAAAGAAGAGTGCAAGTGTGCACGGAAAGGAAATATGAGTGAAAGTGCGCATGGACAGGAAAGCAAAGGGGTGCAGGAAGCATCTGAAGAGAAACAAAAGGTATCAGGAAACACAAAGAGAGGTGCAGAAGTGTCAGAGAGGTCGCGCCTAGGAAAAGGAAAGAGCCTGCTGTTTTCCAAAGCCTCTGGTTCTACCCCATGATAGGACGGTATATGGAAAAGGTTGGCAAAAAGGGAACGCCACATCCGATACCGTGGAATTCGTGTTTTGAATTAAATGATCCTAAATCTGAGAAGGGCGCCCTGTGAAATTAAGAAAGAACTGCGACATGTTAAGTTGTGGGTTCGAAAGCTGGAAGAGGCCGAAAGCTTGGGGAAAGGAACCCTGAGAGACCTATCAAGGGAAGCATCCTGATAACTGTGACTTTGTGTTTAAAGGTTGGAAGGGGCCTGAGCTTGGGGAAGGGAAGCCTAGAAGTCACTGGAAGTTGGAACCTTATTATTTTTTTTATACTATTGAAAGGATTGAAGCATAGGGAAGGGAACCCAGAGTAGCTTACAAAAGGAACTGTGTTACAATTATTCTATAGTGTTTTGAAACTTGAATAAGCTGAAGTTTGGGTAATGGAACCCCAAGGATCTTAAAGACACTGAAGGTAGTTGGAATAACTACACAGGGCCTGTGGAGAAGGTCTTACGAACAGCCCTGTTGATTGAACTAATTTGGGTAACATTGACCAAGAAACACCTGGTGAGAAGACCACCTGAAACCAACCTTGGTTTCCACTTTTTATTGAACCACTTTTTATTTGTTTTGAAAAGACTTTCTATCACATTTTTGTGCAGAGTGAGGGCAAGCATAGGTTTAGACACAAGCACACTTTTATTTTGGGCTATTAGACAACAACGGCCATTAGCAGCATGAGTTACAGGAATTACCCCTTTAGAGTTAGGGCCAGTCAGGTATTACACCAACCCAGGAGCCTTAGTAAATAAAGGTTTTCTAACAAACCCTTCCGAGTCTGTGTCTCTCTTGATACCATGCTTGTCTCCCAACAGGCTTTATCGGAATAAGTCTGCCCAACCATTCCTAGGGACTCCACTGCACCAGCAACAGCCACTACTGTACTCCAAAAATAGAAATACTTCAAGAAACCAGTTATGTCACAGGATGAGGTCACAGGGTGAAGCTGAAGGTATGCACATATGCCCTAAAGAAACAGTCCTCACAGATTGAAGGCTGGTGCACTTTAATTGTGCAATGTTGGCCGAAGACAAACCTTTAAAAAAAAACTGTTCAATAATCACAGACCCTTCTTTTAGCTCTTTGGTGTGGGGTATCTAATATTCTGGGAAATTAATAAAGTTCAACAGTGGGACTCATCAAGCTTTCCAACCTTAAAGCTAAAACCAGGACATTCACTTATTCAATTTGCATTAGGAAACATGTTCTCCTATTATAATCTGTGCACCCCAAAGCTGCCTCCCCTAACAGAAGTCCTTTACCTAGGTTGCACTGAATTCAATCTTCCCATTCCTTATGATACATGGGTCCTCATTCAGAGTCTGGCAGTAACCCTGCTGGTGGGCTTAGTGAGCTGGGAGGCTGAGCTTCCCTGTGGAACTTCCATTCCATAAAGCCAATGCTTGTCCAGCCATGGTTAGTTTGGGCTTTTTAACAGGGCTTCAGTGAAGGACAAGCAGAGAGCTTATACATCGAGTGGCTGAAGGCAGGCCTGGTGAGGTGTTTTTATTGCACCAGCAGTGTGTTTACAACTCCAATTAAGTCTTAAACTCTCAAAAGGCTGCTTTGAAAAAACCCTGGCAGGCACTTCAAGTGCAAATTTTGATGGTAAGGCCTGACTAAAGTGAGGTCAAAGAGTTCCCATGATGGGAGTCAGGAATGTGTGGGCATGGCCTTAGGGATTAGCATGGCCATGGGGAGTCAATGAGTGGGCTCATAACCAAACAACACCTATAGACTGTGTGTCCCTCATCATATGTCATTCCTCTGCGTCTCTGCTCAAATGTCATTCCTCCCTATTTGTGCTCTATTACAATAGTTTAGGCGTATAGGTGTTGTGTTACAAGTGACACTGAATAGCCAAAACGAAGACGTGCTCTTTTGATTTAAAACGTCACCTGACATATCACAATGAAGACCGATTAGGCTTTTGCCGCCATTAGACCATCTATAAAAACATTATCATTTTAGCTAACAAGCCATGTATCCTGCCAGGCTACTAGAGGAGGCAACTAACACACCGAAGACTATTTTAAACATTCTGTGAGAATTTAAAAAACGTTAATCTAAGGAAACTATAACGAACAATGTCAAGTTCTTTGCAAAACGGTATCCTAATGTTCACAACACAAATTGAAAAATCTAGGATGATGTTCACTTAAAGTCATTGACCAAGGATAGTTCTTAGAGCTTATATTTCCCTTCTGCTATTAGTGGAAGGTAAAACGCCTTTTCTGTCTTTTTGAGTCACTGAGATGCTTGAATTGATCCTGCAAGATATTGGGTTCTTCACTAGAGCCACCCCCAGTTGCTCTTTTTAAATAGCTTGCACCCATCCCACAGTCAGGTTGCAGGAGAGCAGCATCTTCTCCCTGAGATTGTACCCAGTTCCCAAATTTCGTACAATATCCATTATAACTTCTATCCTTAAAAAACGACATTGGTCCCAGAGGCAATTTGATAAACTAGGTGGCGTGAGGTGAGGTGGCGTGCTATATTAGTATTGCTGTGCTTGACAACGGCCTTGGACACTGCAGATCATTCAATAATAATCTCATGATTGGCTGATTCTGTTGTTGAAAGCAGGACATCAATTGGATTAATTCCTATCTGTCATTGTCAGGATCATGCATCTCTATGGCCCTTTCCTTCTGTTGAACTGTTGAACCAGTGTAAAATGTGGTGCTCCACAGGACTTGTCACACTACGCTTACTATTCTATGTTCGTAATGCCCATCTGTATCTCTTCAAAGCCGCTCATTCGATGTTTTCTTTTATTAATTATGCCGATGACACATAGCAATTCGGCCCACCACTATAAATGCTGTGTGCAATAACTTTAAAGACCTCGAAAGAAACTAATGTGGTCAGTCACATGTACCCAATGAGAGATGAAGGTTTGATGGGACCCTAGATTGGATGACACCTTCAACCTATCTTTGAAAGGATGCCTTTTTGATGATGTCACTAATAGATTAGATACAACAGAGGAGGGAGAAAGCAAATTAATTATGCATCAGGTGAATAATTACAGGCCAGGAATCTGCTCCAACACCCTGATGTATTTTATCCACTCAATGAGGGCATTGTTACTTTTTAGACTGAAGCGCATTGAAACTATACAGTGCCATTTTAAATATGTGTATTATACATAATGTGGGTGTCAGATGTAAAACGCCCAAATAATGCTTTTAATAAAGCAAAGTGTCTGCTGTTTGTATTGAGCTTACTTGATTTGTTCTGTGAACTGTATGTGAGCTAATAGGCCACAGAGGAGTTGGATATACAGGTGCACATTTTGTCGACCTTGATGAAGTCGCCCAACGCTTGCACTTGCATGATGTTGGGTGCTCTGCTTGCAATTTTACACATTCACAGTCAGAGAGGAAAAGGAAAGAGTAAAGTGAGGTCAAAATGCAAATGCTGCCTGCAAATTACGCTGTGCAGATGCTGTTTACGAATGGATTCTTACATAATCCAGCTGGTCTATACCTGCTGCAAGACCAAGCCAGATTCCTCAGGAATCCATTTGTTTTACTCCTGCTTGAAAATGTCCTGCAAGTGTACAACCAAATGCACTGAAAAGATGGAGTAGGTCAGCACGGCAGGAATCGTATCTCCCCTCTGTGCACCTCCTCTAACATGTCACTGCAGGAAAACAGAGCAGAGCATTCCATGGAGGTGTAAAAGCATCACGCCTCATTTTTAAGTCTCCAATTCCCACTCTGTGGGTGTTAGTGGTAAAACATTCTTAGTTGCATAAGAAAAATGACTCCTGATGGAAAAGAGGATTTGATGAAGGGGATCATATTAGAACATCGGTCAGCCTGTCCGATCATGCCCTTGGGTGATTCAAGTCCTTCTCCCACACAGTTCATACAAATTAAAGTTAGGTCCTTTGTTCTCTGACTCGCGGTTGTTTCTTGCGCGGTTCTGCGTGGATACCTGAAATCCCCCCTGCTGTTTAATACCTACATTTAGCTTCATGCAGCTTTGTTTAGAAAGTTCCATCTTGCCTATGGGTCAAATGCGGATAACACTTATATTTACCTTACAGTAACCAACATGAGTATAAGCATGGAAGATGTTACACCATGCCTGAGTGAAGATAGGAACTGGATGAAAAGAAAAGGACTTCAGTTAAATCCGCTAAAACCCGGATATGTGTGTGGGTCGGAGACACCTGGATAAAGAATCGCTGATGAGCCGTAGTCCTCCTTTAATGTTTGGTCTGCCTTTGTCCTATTCAGATCAAATCAAAACCATATGGTCATCTGGCAATCTAATTTAGGCCTACATTTGTGAATTAAAACTGTGGTGAAAGCCTCTTATTTTAGGTTGTGTCTGTTAAAGAGGATCTTACCTTTCCTCCACTTGGAGGATTAGGCAGGAATAGTTGGGACTGCTATTTATTTTAGGCTGAACTACGCCAAAACTTTGGTGACTGGTTTATGGGCCAGACAATTAAATCATTTACAGATTGCTCTAAATGTTGTAGTCTGGATAGTTT
Source organism: Ambystoma mexicanum (assembly GCF_040938575.1). Lineage (NCBI taxonomy): Eukaryota > Metazoa > Chordata > Amphibia > Caudata > Ambystomatidae > Ambystoma > Ambystoma mexicanum. The sequence continues at coordinate 303,920,204 of NC_090923.1, read as the reverse complement.
TTCAACTTCCAAAATCTTGGAGAATTTCAGACTAATACCTCTTACTGCCCTGGTTCCTTAGTTGTCCAACGATAGTTTTAAAAGTTTTGTGCATGGATTATAAATGTTTACATTTTGTGTGAATAACCTGGGTATCACCAATCAGGCCCTGGGCTGGCTGACCTAGTTCCTCTGTGATTGACCTTCCCAGGTACAACTTGGGTTCTTCCTTTCTTCTATCTCTCTCTCTACCTGTGGTGTTCCCCAGGGGTCTAACCTCTCTTCCTGGCTGTTCAACCAATACCTGGCACCTCTCGCCCACCACATTGCCGCTCTCTGCTCCAACTTTCAGTGCTATGTGGATGACACTCGTTTTCAGGCTCCCCTCTGCCACCTCTTCTCCTTCTCTCATCTCGGACTGTCTGTCTGCTATCCAGGAGTGGTGTGCCGCCAATGAGCTCTGCCTTAATGCCAGTAAGACAGACATTCTCCTCACTGGCACATCTGCACCCTCCTTTCTTGTCACTCTCTGGCCTCCTCCCTTGGCCCTCTTCCTACTCCCACATGTGAGGCTAAGAACCATGGGGTCATTTCGACTCCACACTCTCCATTTCTCCTCACATCTCTGACATCTCTAAGAAGTCAAAATACCAACTGCACCTCCTCAGAGGTATTCTTCCTTTCCTCTCCTTCCCCCAGAAGCTCGCTGTCTCTAGAACTCTGGTTCTCTCTAGGCTGGAATACTGCAACAGCCTCTTTCTAAATCTGCCTGCTTCTACTCTCTGCCCTCTGCAACTCATCCAGAACAGGACTGCAAGACATGTCCTTGGCCTCATGTCCAGGGATCGTAATTCTCAAGGACTGAAATCTCTGCATTGTCCGAAAGGCCTTCAGGGGCCTGGGTCCTCAATACCTCCAACTGTCTCATCGCAATATACTTTCCTACTGAAGCTCTTTGTTCCTCCACCTCCAACTCCCTCAGGGTCAGTCGCTTCTCCAAGCAATGAGTTGGTGGTAGATCTCTTTCTTCGACTGGGGCCTCCCTCTGGAAAAGCCTCCCAGCCTCTCTGAAACTTGAGGAGAACCATCTCCTGTTTCAGAAGCAGCTCAATACCTTCCTCTTTGCTTCTGCCTTCTCTCTTCCTCTCCCCTTGCTGATTTCCTATCTGATACTGCATGGGTCACCTGGCTACCCTCTGATTTCGGGCCCAGGTCCCTGCCCGCCCAGTTGCACAGCTGCACTGCCTCCCGGCAACCCTTGCTCTTTGGTCTGTATCTGTAACCCTACAGTCCCCCTACCTGCATTTGTGGACACCTGCTGTCTGCACTTACCCTTGCACCTGCCAACTGCTGGCCGCACTTCTTGTTATTATTTTGATTCCATGTACAGCACTGCCCTCCTCCCTCCCCTGCACCTGTGCAATTTCAATGTCACCTGGCCTCGTAAGATCTTTGTCTCTGTCCTCCCTCTGTTCCCCCTTCCTTGCCTCATCGCGCCTTGAAACACTTGTGTATAGGCACGTTACAAATGCCATATCATATCATATCATGGCTTGTCCCCTGAATAGTCAATTGATAAGATCCAGCGATATATACTCTGTAGATTCCTTCACTTGGAGAATAAGCAACGATTGGTCATCCCATATCGATGGGATATTTTCTGTAGTTGGGGCCTCTCTTTGGATCACATTGCCTCTTGAAGTTTGTTTGCTAAGGTTTTAGGCTCCTTTAGGCTACCGTTGAAACATTTTCTTTTATATTAGTAATATGAACTGGTCTGCCAAAAAACGTGTTCTTTCAACGCATATTTGCACTAGGGCAATGTTTGCTCTAGTCGCAGTCCTTTGGTCTGGTGTTAGCTTTGTTGCAAGATATGCACTGAACCGATATGTTTTTTGCAGTAGGGCAATTTTTCCACTTGCACCTGTTTATATTTTCAGTAATATCGCTCCAGTTTGCTTGGTGAGTCATTAGTTTAAAATATTTACTTTCCCCACTGATATTTCACAATTAATCACTGTTGCCTGTACACGTTCGCCCGCATGTACGCCTCGGCAATGTGCAGTGGTAAAATCGGGTAACAGTAGTAGCACTCGTTCAAAACGCATACACCAATTCAGAGGCATTCGGACAGACATTGGTATTACCCCTTGGAGGTAACAGCGCATGGAATAGCATGTGTCGTAAATGTACCAACTACGAATTCCTTGAGATTATGAACAAAATTCTGAGTTAAATGCGAACTCTGCTTCCTCTGAATGGTGTGGGTAGATTACTACACGTCCTAATTGGTCGCTGGAGAATTGGTTGCAATTTTTGTTTTCTCATTTTGCTGAATATATATGTGGGGGGTGGGCTTAGAATATAATTAATGTAAAGTGGTTAAGGGGGGCGTTGAGGGGGTCTCCCCCCGCAGATATATGCAGGAAAATGTACCTGTAACAAAAAACATTTCTCCAATAACCAATTTGATTTGATTTGTTCAGCCCACACCGCTCAAAAGACCTTGTTCAGTTATGAACGTATTACAAGCCCTGAAAGAAGGTGGATGTGATATATCTTCTTTAAGAAAATACGGAAAATATTGACTTTTCTAAAAGGTTATTATATTCCTAAACGCTTGCAATCGCTAGGGTGCCAGATGCAACGTGGGCACCATAAGGTCGGATTAATGAGGACAAGCAATGAAACCTGGGACATCATCCAGCCCAGTGACTCCCAGAGAGATGTATTCGGCTCACAATTCATTGCAGAGATGTCCTTGTCAAAGGACGATCATTGCCCGTTTGCTATTCCGGGGACTAGAAACAATCCTTGCAACACCTATCATGCACAAGCCACCAGATATGACATGTGTTTTTATAATTTGGTTCATGCCACAGGACTGGCATGCAATAAATGTTTTCCTTGCTACAGATTATTTGTTGTAGTAGGAAAGGTATTGCATCCAAAAAGGTATTTCATTAAACAGTCAATAAATGCATCAAGTGTGATTCAATGCTTCCAGATGCCAAACAAATAAATGTACAGATAAAGTGTTTGAATCTAAAAGAAAAACGGTGATAAAATAATTGAGAGAATGCCTTTTTTAATGTGATGTCGTGGCCGTTTGGTGTGTTTTTTCAGGTTTCTTGTGCACAAATAAGTACGTTTTGCTGCTGCGCGCTGGCATGCTTCGGCTCCATCTTGTGAAACGCCCTGGCATGTAAAAGTACAAAAGAGAAGAGGAACAAAGCTGTCAGTGATCATAGGGCCATCTGCCTCCTCATGCTTTTAGAAGCAAGTGTGGCTGCGAAAACTTCACCTGGATGACCAGAAACGTAGCAGTCATTGAGTCACACCTGTGATCATTGAAAATCATATAGGGTGTGTCGGGTCGATAGAGTCAATGTTAGGAGGCGCTGGGGAAGCCAATGGTTTGGGCTTCCCTAGTGTGGAACTTTACTATCACCAGTTCCCAGGTTTTGGCACTAGGCGTACAGGCACTATGTGTTAGCTTTTTCCTTCAAATCCTATGCATGATTGTACTTAGCTAGGCATTGGCATCATATGCCAGGTATCTCCGTCATATGCCAAGGCACTTGCGGGCTTCAGAAACAAGTCAGAGATGTGTGCTAAATGTACATACAATGTTCCCTCTAAGCTCTGCGCATGTGCGTTTGCCCAGCTTCACTGTGGGTGCCGCTCAGAAGAGTTTTAGCAGAGCAAACAGACTATTCCCACCTTCTGAATAATGAATAAAGCACAATCCACAGCAGTTACATGGTGCTTGCTTTCTCTCTTTATACATCTAACGCACACTAACTAGTCTAAATATACTGATCTAGCTATTTGCATTAACACACTATGCAAGAGTGACCTTAAAAACCTAAAACCATAGAAACAAAATATACCCTCAAGAGGTTAAAAAGGAATATTAATATCTGGCTCCTTGAACAGGATATCGAGCAGAGAAATGCCTGCACACATTAATCAAATAACCCTCCCTCCCAAACCATGACTCCTATGCTTGACACCACCACATTTACACCTTATGATTAACTTTCAGCCCAGGCCACATTTAGCTATTGCTGGACGACCTTGAATCTGCCTACCTTGGCTCTGCATAAGTGTTGCACTTTTGTACCGAAGTTTACTTGTTTTATGTTTGTTGTAATATGAATAATATTCATGCTGCAGAATATCTGTTAGTCATCGTGGTTTAGCAAAAGCATCAAACACACTATTTAACACTATGCAACCCAACAGTCAGATAACATATTGGATAATGCGGTAAGTAAGCAGGCTACTTAGATCAGTAACCTCGTCACATGCTTCCTATTCTTTGTACATATGTCACACAGACGCTTTGAAGCAGTACCCTTGTAAGGGAAGGCTTTATGGTTTGGGCGCTATATCAAATGAAATAAATAAATAAAATAAATAAATTATAGAACTAAAATATGAATTGCCCATTGAGTAAGCAAATGTCATGCTCAGCCTCTACTACTTTAGGGTTGCTAATTTAGCCTGTTAGTGGAGAGAATCATTTACATGGCTTGGAAGGAATTATAAGTATGGGCTCTTCCTGGCACTACTCATGCTTAGCATTAGGGCATCGACCATTCAGACAGCTACAATGTTTTCACACAATCGGCATCCTTTCTGTGCTTTTCCCAGTTCCATTTGGCATAGACGTTCATACGTGATATGGTAACTGTCTAATATACAAAATTGTTTTCACTGAGCACTGGTATAATCCAACCCAACAATATTAGGGTGGGGATGTTGCAAACAGTCTTGTATGCACAGCAAAATACGTTTGTGTATGCAGATTCATCATGGGGGTGAAAATCAAATTGGGCACTTTCAAAAACCAAGTCAGATGTTTCAAGGTTACATGAATTGTGTTGTTTGTTTGTGTTCAGGGGGTTGCCTCGGAACTAACTAGTAACAAATTACAAAAGTAGTCTAAAAGGAGTGTACACCAGGCAAGAAGTAACCCACCTTTAATCTGGGCCCAGTCGCAGCTGGGAAAGCTAAATTCAAACAGAATGTGCAACAGAACTGCATGAAATGCACGGTCAAAGATACGCCCCCGAAACAAAAGCTTTTATAATATGAAGATCTAATTAGCATCAATCACTTTGCAACATGAAAATGTCACTCCAAAAGAAGCTGATTGGTGGGATCATATCATACTCCTGTAGGAGGGCATACATCATCTTCTGTGATTGTGTCCCGCAAACCTTACCAGGCCACCCTAGCTTCCTAGTGTGGCACCCCTAATTCCCAGACTATAGTGCCAATTCATTGAAACATTTGAGATGACCAGTAGAACTTTATGCAAGTGCCTTGGTCATATCCATCTACATTCCCAGGAGAAAATCTGCTACCTTGACACTGTCAGAGCCTTGAGCCAAGAACAAGTTACTGCTTTAGTGTTGTATATTGGGAACTCTTTGACCTTCTTCCCAGGCAGAGATGTACCAATGGGCAATTTGAAACTGCCATGGGTTTTCTGAAACCGTCAGTAGATCAGGCTCTGTAAAATAATATGCTGAATTATATTTTGATTGTGCATTCATTGTTTTCCCACAGCCTCCATGACCTCTGTTTTATGACCTCGAAAGTAGCAATGAATGTTCACTTCCTACCGTGCGATCCTGGGAACATGAGATTTTCGATGTGCTACCAGCCGCTGCGACTACTAAGCAATTTGATGAAATTAGCTCTTAGTTTGTAAAAAGCACGCTTTGGGGCCTATTTGCAGTGTCTCAACCTAATGCTAAACCCATATACTTACCTGTGGCTTTTCTTTTATTATCTATGTTTTATTAACTTGAAACATGATTATTCAGGGCATTCTCCATCTTATTTTAAATAACTGTGCAGCTATCAAGGAAGCCCCCTACCCATTTAAAAGGCAACTCCTGCAGCTGGTAAGTTCGCACCTTTTTACTGCGCTGAACTTGTGATTTTACCACATTTGCGTTAAAGGAAAGGCGACTCTAGTAACAGTCAAGGAACCTGCACCTTATTTTGTTTGTTTGCTCAGCTGCTAAGTGCCATTCAATATAACCTCTTGTTTTGTGTTTAGTGGCTCTAGCATCCACAGGTCTCTTGTTGAACTGATAGCAGTGAATTGCAGAAGAGGGGGCCTTCGTTACAGGACAAGGAAGTTCATCTGTTGTACCTCTGAACATCACTGCTATTAACTTAAAAGAAAAATCTAGGTGATTCCCTTCCCTCGGAGAGGCTCTTGTTGAATTTCTGACTAGGCTGTGGTGAGTAAGAGTAGGCAAAACTATTGCCTGTATTATGTGTCATGTCATTTCACTTTCCATGTAAGAATTATAAGCAGGGGTTGGATTAGATTTGACTCCCTACATTGAATCCAAATGATTTTTAAGAGAGTAAAACAAGTTAGCTTAGCTAATACAGATATGTTATGCTTATTAAAAGATGATTTTTCCTCCTAAAGTTGTTCTTGAGTTCTGTCAGTAATAGTAGAGTTCTTCCAATGCCACTGCTCCGCTGGTCACTGATTCATAAATATTGGCGGCACTTTGTGGGTTTGGGTAGCCTCTTTTGTGTTTACTGTTTCACATTTTCTGTTGGGATTATTCTGACTCCTTATTTTGTGTTGTGCTCATTTTCCTGATTTTGCAGAGTAAAAACCAGTGGTATGTATGCTGTAAGACTGGTTTTGAGTAAGTGTTGTGACTGCTCTGTTCCCCTGACAATTTAATGTTTACAGTAAGCAGGAGTATAGAATGTTTATTTTTTATAAAATGGGGTACACTTATTCTGATTCAATTATCAACCTGACATTCATTTTGAGAGGTATGTTCTCCTGTCCCCTGAATAATATTAAAGAGGCACATAAACTCGTATTGGAAAGTATCATGTCTGATGATTTTGCCAGTTAACTCACCTGAGTGTTTTTTGCAAAAGCATAAAATAATTTCTGCATTGTCTCTGAGCAGTGTCGGCAAATGAATAGACATAGCTAAACCTATTGTTTGTACTGCATACACAATACTTTATTTGCGCATTCTCATATTCTTCTCTGCATAGGAGTACTTTTGCTAGGTACTGCAGTACATTTTGAAGACTGGTTGCTGAGCTCTCTTTATAATCACATATAAAATATTCGTTTGTTTATACTATATCATTAATACACACCTTTTGCACTGATTTTGAAAGAATTTCAATAGTTGGGGGAATTCCCTTCCAAACTCTGTTTCCTCTCCTTCAGAGAGGATAGCTTATGTGACTTACCTTGTGAGTTGCACCCATGGAAAATAATGTGTGCAACGAAATTCAACCATTTCCACTCGGAGAAAAATAGTTCAAGAGAACATTGATTCTATCCACTGCTACAGAATGCTCACAAACTAAATTTGAAAATGTGCTAAAAATAAATATAAGTACATTCCTTATTTTTCAGTTGTCTGGGATTCCAACAATGTCTACCCATTCTCCGAATAGGTGTATTTATCCAGGAAATAGTTCCTAGAACTCCTCCACATGGGACACCACCACGCAGGAGCTTGAACATCCAAATCACTCGTGTGATGTATGGGTAAAGAGAAGATATCTTCCAATGCTTGTGGACCATTGAGACCTATGATATATCTCAGGCTACTGGACATGCCTGAAGACAGGAAGACAAGTATGTTGTTTTTCTTTCTTTTTTAAAATGTTATGCCTTCTGTGAACTTCTGTGAACTACAGAAGTGAGACATTGATACAGTCTACATATGAAAAACTACTGCAGACTGTCAGCAGAGTCACTAATGTGATGGATACTGTAGACAATTTGAAGTCAAGGCAGCCAACAGAATCATAGTTTTCAAACAGCCAAATTAATATTGAGAGCTTGACGCAAGCTGCAACATTATTATTGCAAGTGTCAATGAATGTGTTGCCTTCAAAGGACGTTTAGTGAGCAAAACTTTATTACCAAGTGATTTTTTTCAAACAATATGAACAATGATTTCCTTCTAATGCCCCGAAAGAAACTGCACAAGCTGAACCGATGCCAAATAAAGAAAACGGCTCAATGAAATTGCAATAATTAAAGAAAGCAAACATGACTGGAGGGAACCACGCTAAATTAATTGAGAAGGTAGATCAAAATGCGACATTCAAACAAAACACTGACATATGGTCAGTAAGCAGGATAAGGAGCACTACAGAGAATAAGTTACTGGCTCATGGACGTCTAACAACTAAATAAGTATTACTAAGGGAGCACCCTTGGTGCTTTGTACTGAACTATCAGGTCTCCCAGGACCGTATGTACAACTTAATTCAGGAATGTTTGACACTAAAATGGTTTGAATTATACATACATGTCATCCCATCATGGAATAACACACTACTCTCTGTCAAAGTAATGCCAAACACATTTAATCAAAATATATACAGTGTGCGGCAAACAGATTCATAGTGTAACCCAGTGCATTTCGGACAAGTGTCCATCATCAGGGATGAATCTACATCATATAAAAGATAAACAAAAGGAAAAGAAAAAAGGGAGATAATGGTTATAGTCACAAAACCACTCCTAATTATTTATATAAATGTGTTCTTGCAGCACACAATAATGTGCAACTAAAGTACCTGTGTTGTAACCGAATAGCACATCCGATCAAGATTATTTGCATGCAATAAAGTAAAAGATAAAATGAAAACATTGTCAGAACCACGTGCCTCCACAGTGGAGGGACCTGTCAAAAGACAAAGACAAAAATAGGGATTGCAGAGCAAAACAGAGAAGATGGGTACATGATAATATGTGTGTGATGGTTATAATAGAACCAAGCTGACTGATAATCTCCAAACATACCCAGTCTGAGTCTAAATAGTGAACGTGGAGTTGCTAATTATTATAGAGAAAGTGCTGTCTCCAAGCTGTGAAAAAAAGAAAAAAGAAGAGGAATGGAAATTCAAAAGGAAGTTAAATGTAAAAAAAACAGGAATGCTTAGAACCTAATGTCCTAAATCTCTGTATTAGCGGTCAGTCACAAAACAGAGCTTTAGCAGACCTCAGCTCGACAAACAGAGTGTGTAGCTGATACTCTAAATTTACTGGTTATATTGTGCTAATTGAGTATGTAAAGCCTGCAAATGCGGCCTGACATTGCAGCGCAGTTCCATCTATAGATATCTTTCACAAAACCATATTGAGAGATTTCTCTAATATATCTTTAAAAAAATCTAGGTTTCAGAAACTTAAAAAACATGAACAAGGGACAATCAAAGCCCTATACAGTGACATATCTATCACAACTAGACCTCCAGATAAACCGAGGGTCTTATGCAATATATGTTTAATTAGACAGAGATCATACTGAAGAAATTACGAACAATTTAAAGACATTACTAGACACTGCCGAACAACTAGGTTGGATTAATGACAATAAAAGATGTTTTTTGACCAAATTGCATCCTAAGATTCCCATTTTGTATCTTCTACCCAAAATTCATAAAGATCTCAGTAATCCTCCCAGTAGACCCATTGATGCATCCACAGATGTTGTGCGGCAACCTTTGGGAGTCTAATTGATTTTTTTCTCCAACTGTTGATACAGCAATCGGCCACCTACATTAATGACACCACCCATTTTTTTTACAGATTTGGACAGATTGTGAATGCTCTTCTGAATATATCATCTTTACCATAGATGTGAAAAGTTTATACATGTTCATCCCACACAACTCGAATCAGTAGAGTGGATTCTTTTGAGAGCAGACAACATTGGGGTGTCTAGACATTAGTGACTTTAATTTTACAGAATACTTATTTTAGGTTTGCCACAAATCCTATTTACAAAGTCGCGGTACTGTGGGAGCCTCTAAGGCGCCATTTTACAGTAACAGATTCATGCTAAAATTTGAGCATGTTTTGACGCACCCAGTATGCCAGAGATATCTGTCATACTGGGGCAGATACACTGATGACATATTTGACATATGGAAGTGCACTGAGACTTACTTTAAAGGCTTCTTCGAATACCTTAATAACATAAATGAGCGCATTCAATTTACAGCAGAGATTGGTAAACCTAGTATACATTTATTAGACGTGAAGGTCACTCCCACACTACACGGCTTTGACACTACAATGTTTTGTAAACCGACAGACAGATTCAATTTGCTTCACCGCCTATGTTTTCACCCTCCAAAGCTTGATTAAACATCTTCCGTAAAGCCAACTCCTGAGGGTACAGCGCAATGCAAGTAATAATGAAACATGCCAGACAGCTATGCAACAGATGGTCCAGAAATTCAATGCGAGAGGGTATCACACTGAAGAAATAGATAGAGCACTGTAAAATGTATGCGCGAGATGCACAGGGACAGAGGTGTGAAACCCGACACAGGATAAGTCAAAGAACCGGTTGGTCTATGTCTCCGACACAAAGCCAAGGAATGAAGAGAAGTATTTTGAAACGGTGGGTGATTCTGAGAAGCGATGATAGGGTTAAACATCTGTTTGGTGACACTCCCCTTTTCTAGTATACCAGAGGACCCAATCTTATAGACCAGTTAGTGAAGCCAGACACTATAAAAAAGAAGGTGGTGCAGAACAAGCTGGTGGGTACTTTTTCCTGCCTACACTGGACAAACTACAACTTTGTCACCAAGGTGAACACAATTTTTCATCCGCGCACAGGAGAGAAAATCTAATTGTTGCACTTTGCTACATGTGACACTGCGAATATCATACATACTCTCAGGCGCCCTTATGGGATTTATCATGTTGGCCAAAACAGCAGACCAGCAAAGCTACGTTGAAACGAACATAGATCAAACATTCGAACGAAGAACATGAACTCATCTGTGGCACACCATTTCTTGGACCATCATCATCAAATCTTTCAGAATTGTTTTCAAATTGTTGAAGTTGTGACTACAAGACCACATGATGATTTGAAAAATGTTTTGGACAGAAGAGAAACATTTTGGATATATTGTTTGGACTCTCTAGCCCTTGGTGAGCTCAATGAGGACTGCAACTTTCTTTGTTACCTATCAGTGTTCCACTCTCAACCACTTTTGCAACAGTATGTGCAAATACGTATCCCTTTCTCTTGATGAACCATGTTTTGTTCTCTCCACTAACTTTCATCTGTCATTTATCCTGTACTGTGTAAACTTATACATTGGATTTATATATCTCAAATGCATGAGTTTTGTAAATGGTGCACATGATGGATGGCGTCCGGGCCATGGTCTGGGGTTATAATAATGCATCTATTCATTCAATTCACACTGCACCTTATATATTTTTTTCAGTGCTGAGCTTTGTTACGTGAACTATTGTTACAGTTCTATCACTTTCATTCAGATAGATTAACCTATCTTCTAGACTTTTGATCATACATATGGAGCTTTATGTTACGTTTATTTCAGATCAGGGCACTTTTCGTCCCGTGTTTTATTTTTCGTATCCCCTGTGGTTTTTATAGGCATGAATGGTTTGATTCTAGTGTCAGGATTCTATCTCTAGATTTTTCTATTATTTTTGCATTAGCTTCCATATTGGCAAGTGTAGGGATCTTTATCACTCATATTATTTTTCCATTTAGTATGCACCCTAATGCTCCCAAGTTTGTTGATTTTTATTCACATACTTTTTGCTTTGCGTTTAGTTGTGCTTTGCTTTGCTTTTATTTTGGTTAGTGCCATTATGGAACCAGGGTATACTCTAGATATCCTATTACTATTCTCCCGTGTGGTTTGCCCCACTGCTTGTTGAATTTGGCTATCATTTGATTGGGCCGTTTCGGCCGTCAATCATGATGTTAGAAGATACGCAGTGATGTCACCATGCTGTGACATCTTCGGGCTGCAATGGCCGCCAACGTCTGCAGACTTTACACACTTAATTAGCACAATATAACCAGTTAATTTGGAGTTTTTGCTACAAACGTGTTTGTCAAGCTGAGGTCTGCCAAATCTGTGTTTCGTGACTGACAGGTAACAGAGGGATTTAGGACATTAGGTTCTAAGCATTCCTGTTCTTTTTTACATTTGACTTCCTTTTGAATTTCCTTTCCTCTTCTTTTTTTATTTTTTCACAGCTTGGAGACAGCACCTTTTCTATCATAGTTAGCAACTCCACACTCTCACTATTTAGACTCAAGACTGGGTATGTTTGGAGATGATCAGTCAGCTTGATTCTATTATAACCATCACACGCGCATATGACCATTTACCCATTTTCTCTGTTTTGCTCTGCCTTCCTGTTTTTGTCTATTTACAGGTCACTCCACTGTGGAGGCACGTGCTTCTGCCAATCCTTTCATGTTATCTTTTATTTTATGTCATGCAAATAATCTTGATTGGATGTGCTATTTGGTTGAAACCCAGGTGCCCTAGGTACACATTATTGTGTGCTGCAAGAACATATGTTTATAAATAATTATGAGTGGTATTGTGACTATAACCATTACCTCCCTTTTTGTTTTCCTTTTCTATGATGTAGATTCATCCCTGATGATGGACACTTGACCGAAATGCACTGGGTTACACTATGAATCTGTTTGCCTCGCACTGTATATATTTTGATTAAATGTGTTTTGTATTACTTTAACAGAAAGCAGTATATTATGGCATGACGACATGACATATATGTTTAAACCACACTATCTTCGTGTCATACATTCCTGAATTAAGATGTATGTACGGTCCTGGGTGACCTGATTGTACAGTGCACAGCACCAAGGGTGCTCCCTCAGTGATACTTATCTGATCATTTAAGAAATGCCATAACTACACAGTGCTTATCCTGCCATTTCTGTTGTTAAATTGTCTAATAACAATCCATAAAACGGATTGCCTGAGACTGAATTTATTGAGGCTTCTCATCACTACCCCATTGTCAACAGCAATTTTGGTGCAATTATTCTCTACTCTAAAGAGAATAAAGGCACTTTTATGAAATAATGTGTCGCACAAACCTTTGAACGCATTGAGCATGTTGTCAAGCAGATCAGAGTCAAGTTTCAACAACCTCTTGCACGAATTACAGTGCCCAGTTGTCATGTTTGATCTCTTAACACGATTGTTCAAACACGTTGGTTTTTATGTGTTTCTGAAATAATTCCACTTGCGTTAAAAATAAATATTATTCTCACAGAGATCTTTGTTCTCTTTTAAGCAATGTATCATCCTTCATGGATCTGCAACAGGCAGCTTTCCAGATGTTTCGTACTAGAACTGTGATCTCTCACCACCGGTGTGCTGGCTAGGACTGAGTGAGGGGAGTTGTAGTCCTAAACATCTGGAGAGCCAAAGATTGTCGTTCCCTGTTGTTTCTTTGACCTGTGCATCTCATTTGCCCGACTCAATGCTGACCAGCCAATGCAAAAAAGAGGCAAAGATGTGTTAATGTTAGTGATGTGCAATCAGAACATGCTGAGAAACTTGGTGCCAAAAGGGGGTATAACTTGGCACTGGCAGCCACATTTGGGTGCAACCGACCACTCAGAGAGATATGCAGGGCGCATAGGGCAGCAACAGAGTAAGTAAGCAAAAGTGAAGCAGTGTATGTCACATGGGGCAATGGTCGAAGGGGCCGGGAGTGTTTGAGAGCGATGCTCCTCTACTTTTTTTAATTAAGTTTTACTGTTCCTATACTTTTATTTTTAAAAGAAACGTTCCAGAAAGATTTCTTTTTAAAATAAAAGTATAGGAAGAAGTTGAATCTTGCACTTTCAGTGCACTACGCTGAACGTTCACTTAAACAGCAGGCACATGTGCCTGGGGGTTTGTAATGTGCATAGGAGAGGGTGTGGCAAAGGGGTTTGTGGGAGACGGGTCCAGGCCAGTAGAATCATAGTTCCACTGCTTCTTTTCGTACACTTCGACCATTGGCATGGGGCAGAACAGAGCAGGGAGAGCTACGTCGTGCAGAACCTTGGCAGGAAGGGAGCAACATGGAATGGGCCAAAACCTAGAGAAACAAGCAATATAAACAAGTGTTTTATAGTGTTTTACCCAGCATAGCTAGCATGAAAATATGCTTTAAAATGCTTCAGCGGACTGCTGGTGGCATATTTTGTGATTTTGCATGCCCCTCCCACACCACACGGGAAGTTAGTGCCTCTCCCAACATTTGACTGGTTAGCCGTCTCCCAAAATATAGGTTTTGCTGAGCCCCTGAACACAAGCACACACACAAATTCACCATGCACATACACACAAACGCACACCCAGCCACCCATACATTTAGGTGTGCACCTTTTCACCATACACTCACACACGCACACCCAGCCACACATACATTTGAGTATGCACACTATCACCATACACTCACATGGACATATCCAGGCCGAATCATGCACTCACTCATTAATGCACATTACATTATATATATACATATACACACACTTACATGCATGTACACATTTAAAGAAAATACATGTTCTTACCTTTAATCCATTGGTCCAGGGAACGAGACCTTCAGCTCCCTGCAGCAGCCAGGAATGCTTGTTCCCGTCATCTGCAGAGGATAGGGAGGCCCCCATGTCCTGGGGTGGAGCGGAGCCCTTGCTTCAAAAAGAAATGGTTTCTTTTTTTAAGTCACTCTGACTTCATAAAGAAATTATTTCCACTAAAGGACCAAACCGGCAGAGTGACTCCAAACAGAAACTATGGGCCTTATTACGAGTGTGGCAGTCCGGAAACAAGGGTGTCAGTAAGCTTACCAGCACCCTGGTTTCCAGACCGCCACACTCATAGTCTGCCTGCTGGGGCCACTGCGCCCGACAGGTCTGACCCGGGCAGGCACAGCGGCCCCAGTAGGCGGACTCATCACGGAAGCACCGGTAGTGACAGTGCCGGTGCTTCTGTGAACCCATGGGGATTAACATTTTCCGGCACCTAGCTTCGTGGTCAGCCGGGACTTGTAATGTCCCGGTAGCACCAGGAAGCTAAGTGTCGGAAATGGTGTTACATTGTCGGCGGCTTCGTAATGAGGCCCTATTTCTTTTTGAAGTCATAGGGCTCCCGCCCCATGCCTTGGAGGCCACTAGCATTTAGGCTTCCACGGCATGATGTGGGGGAGCCCTCAGACTTCATAAAGAAATAGAATCTTTTTTTAGTCACTCTGCCTTCATAAAGAAATTATTTCTGTAAAAAAAAAAATCTTTATGAAGGCAGAGTGGCTTCAAAAAGAAACTTTTTTTCTTCTATTTTATAAAAAAATCTTTTGTTAGTCTGAAGGGCCGCAGGGGGTGTGGGGCCCCCAGTTACGCCAGTGTGTGACGGGTGCCCGACACAAATTACCTCTCTGACTCTGAATGTAAGTTCAAGGGTGGTTGATGGATTCGGGTGTTTCTTGGATCTTTCGGGAGCTGGGCTTTTGGTGCTAGGGCTGTCCCTCTCTAACTCGACTTCACCGGCCTTTCCCTCTTGCCTAGCCCATGCGTCCGCAACAAGGAGTTAGCAGCTATTGCTAGGTGACCCCTATCTGTCTTTACTTTCAAGGGCAAATGATGTCCTCCTTAAAACAATGGCTGCCTGACTCCCTAGGGGCCTTCTAGCTTACCCTTACCTAGCCCGCTTGGTGTTCTTAAGGAGTGAGGGATGGTGCACCCTTCCACTCTGTATCACCTATTCACCAAAAAGGCACAAGCTCTCCTTTCCTTCCAATATAATGCGTCTCAAAGTTATTCTCCTACGAACCGTCTGCTGTCCCTCGACTCTCACACTCCTCCTTCCTACCTCCACCCTTTTATTTTATTTCACTTGTTACATCTTAATTCTGGCACTAAGGCCTACTCTCTCTGGTATTGTCCTCTACTCTCTTCTTCCTCCTATGCTGCCCCTACTACTCCTCTGCTACTGTCCCTACTACAATACTACCTCACACCACTATCACCTCCCTCTCTACCACCACCATCACCTTCTACTACTACTACTCCCCTATACCTTGAATACCTCTTCTCTGCTACAGCCACTCCCTTGTTCACTCTACTCTCACTACCACCCTCCACTACCACTACTACCATCACCTTCTACTACCACCTCTGACTCCAACCACTATTCCACTGCACTACTCGGACAACACTCACTCCCACACTCAAACACTGCACGGACCCCTCTCTCCAGCGCTTTCACACTCCTGCTGCACTTTCCTTCTCTGGTGTCTCAGACGTCCTCCTCTGCCACATGTCCTCACCCAACTAAACCACACTAAACTATTCACACACACCTTCCTAAATACTCCATCCCCTCCCAGTAGTTGTTACGTACCCTGTCCAACCACTTACCTTTATTTCAGGGGGTGGGGAAGGGCTGCGGAGGCTTAAAAGGGCCAGTAAACCCCACCCATTTTCTCCATGCAGTGTTGCTGCATTGCGACTCTGGAGCCTGTTGTGGCTCACATGGACCTGTTGTATGAATAATGTAATGTCTGGGGCGAGTTAGTGGCATTGACAGGTTTCTTTGATAATAGGCTCCAGCAGACGCTGTGTGCTGGAGCCGCACTCTAGTTGTTGCTGAGCTGGTGTGGCAGATTTCTCTGCATCCCACAGTTGGTCTCAGTGCTGGCTACTGTGCACTGCCCGGCTTCTCTTGTCTGGGATTTCCATGTGGCATCTGAGCTGCCGTGTAAGCAGGTAAGGCGAGGCAGGGAGGGGGCCTGCCCACACTTACTTGGGCACTGTGAGGTGTTTAGGGCGGGCCCCCCTACTCTGCTGACAGGGGGAGGGCCCCCCTACTCTCCTGATAGGGGGCGGGCCCCCCTACTCTCCTGACAGGGCCTGATAGTGCCGAGACCTTGGCCCTGCCACAGTAGTTATAGCCATCATGTATATATATGTATATATATATATACCATATTAAATGCATTGACATTATATTCCTATTTGGTGACACCATTTGCCAAGACCATGACAATTGCAGAAGCGGTACTTAAAAAGACCTAGGTACATATGCCCATGCACTTACACCTTTTACCACTATTGCCATCATATGGCCAAGTACAGCACTGGCCTGGTATTGGTATGGCCTGCCCATGTATTGCCACCATTTGCAAATCATCGTCTTCATCCGCTATGCCCAGTTCTCACAAAACTTGCCAGGTAATAGACCTAAATGTTCTTGTACTCACATCATTCACTGGCTGTTCCAATAAGAATCCCAGGTACTTACACTGTGGCATGGGTTGCCCAGGTAGATAGAGCATTTCTTTGTCAGCTGCTCACTTTAAATGGGAAGGTGCCCTAATCATATGCCAACACACCTGGTGTATACCTCACAATTCAAGAGCTAGCTTTGCACGTGGGGGCAGCATTCATTTTTCAAGTCTGAAGGCCTAAAAGGCTATCCCAACCCATCTTCTTTCCCAAATGGATGAAGGCCGAGCCATTACATTTGGAAGAAATAACAGCTAATATCAGATCATTTAGGAAAGGCAGGAATCCGTCAAGATGTGTCATATAACCTCAAATCACGACAATCCTACTAATCACAACAATAGTGGTCATTCTGATCATCATGGTTATTGTTGCTGACGTCTTTAGAAAGTATGCTATACTTTGCCCTGACTGCTCACATCATATGCCCAGATATTAGCATCATTTGTTCAGTGTTACTATCATCCCTTCACTAGCTAATACTGGATTCCTTTCCCTCTGCTTTCCAAAGGCAGCGGGACACAGGAGCAGGACAATAGGGCTTCATTAGGATGTTGGTGGTAAATCGACAGTAAATCCACTGATAGAATCGATTACCGTTGCCACCACTTGTTCCTGTGAGATTGTCACGGGAAAACAAATCATGGTAATTCCCCATTTTTGGAGTCTATTGGACTCCATGGGGATTTTTGAGGGATTTTAACGGGATCAGGTATATCGGATAAAAACTTATTTGTAGCTATGTTCTAACATCATTCAACAGTCACAAACTCCAGTTAGTCATTTGACCCTTCAACTTTGTATGCACACACGCAGTACCTCTGAAATAGGAAGGAAATCCTCAAACAACTAAATGTAGCAATAGTTCAATGCATCAACTGTAATCACAACCTTTCCCACCTTTTCTACTGTGGTAAAGCCAACACTGAAGAACATGGAAACATATAAAAACACACGTTTCTTTCCTCTGCAGGATGAGCGGATGTCAACTGAGGAGCCCAGCCCAAAGTTGTGAGAGGGACACAGTGACGAGCAGCTCCAATTGTCTGCTCAGTTACCAAGTGAAGGGAAGAGGGCAACATGTTGGAATATGAAGGCAAATTTCCTAGGGCGGAGCAAGAGCATGAATGAAAGCCACATCACAGAATACTGAAACTTGAAGACAAAGTGCTTAGAATGTGGCTAAAAGGGGAAAACTAGCCGGAGAGAATTTACGTACAATTATTGTTACAATTGGGAGAGACTGACAAAAGCACCTTGGAATCCCAAGTTCTGAAAAGTCCTAAAGAAAATGAAAGATGTAGCCCATGGCCCAAAAGAGTCCTGGCTAGATAGGGCTACATCATTTCCCCCTAAGTGAAATCTAGAAATCAAGGCATGGAAACAAGGGTGCATAAATACAATACTTTAGTGGTTGTGTAGTGTGTATGTGTTTTAATTGTATTGGATTTACCTGGACTGGTCGATACTGCCAAGCATGGGGCAGGATGTGATATAGCAGGAACAAAAACAAAAAAGAGAACAACAGGAAACAGAACTCAGGGGAAAGGATTCCAAGGAATACTCTTTAAAAAAGGAAGATAAAAAGTTAGAAAAGAGAGGAGCCGGAGTAGTCCAAAACATCTAGAGGGAAGCAAGTTGCAGACCGCTGAGCTATATCAATCTACCCTTACGCTCCTATGCAGCCCATGCTCACTCCAAGTCAATCCGCCACCATGCACCACTTCCGGGGTTCAATACATGTTCTGCTCAAATCTAAGCTATGGGATTCTCTCCCACTTGTGATATAAACGTGTTCCACTCTTTCCATCTCTAAAAATCATCTTTAGCATTTACTCCAACATTGCAAGCCTAGTTATTTTTTCGCTTTTCGTGGTTTAGCCATATTCTTGTCCGATTGTACAGATTATTGAAACCTGTGGAGCACACTGAGCATACTACCATAACAACGTGCACAATATAGTATACATTGTGTATCTACTGTATAAATTAAATCATTGTACATTAAACTATTCCAAATATTCAATAAAAACTGTTTTCAGTTATAAAAATGACCAGCAATATCGGCTGTGGATGAGTCCTTCCCTTTAATAATTAGGGAATAGGCTTCAGCAGAAGGCAAGATAGCAAAACAATTAGAATGGTAGCACCAAAAGTAGCCGATAGCACCAAAGTAGCAGTCAAGAAAGAAAAGGGGGGTACCGGGTGGCAGCATAGTGGTAGGGCAAAAGCAGGTGGGTGGGCAGGGCCTTTGGGAATAAACCCCAAACTGTGGAGCTTATGGGAGGTGGCAGTGACCGAAGTCATTTTGGAGAATGCAAGAGGCGGTGAAAGACAGGACTGGTGAGTATAGAGGCAAATAAAGCAGCACGTGCAAGTGATGAGGCAGGCGGTTAGAAGGTTCACATGATGAAACGATGAAAAGCTAGTTGCCTTAAACAAACAATAAAAATAATTAAAAAACTAAAGACTGCAAAGCAACATATTTAAAACAACAGTTTTGATAACTTGAAACTAATAATTTTTATCAAAGTAGTATTAAAACACCAGAAAATATCATGCCCTCGTTCCTTGTCACGATCCTGCTTCTTCGCCATAATCAAGAGCAATAATGTGTAAAGTTGTTATGCTACGTAAACATGTTATCTCTTTCAGTAACTTGTGTGATTTCCTTGTGCACAGCCTCCACTCCACACTGAAGTATCTATTGGGCCCCTTATGGGTATTGGGTTACCAATTTGAAAAGGGAGAGATTTTGTCCAGTGCATGTTCCAAGAGGAGTCCTGGCCAAGGGAAAGTGGGATAGCTAGTAGATGAGACAGGTAATTTGGTGGGGCAGAGGTTGGCCTGCACATTGGTCATGGTTTTTGCATTGGACAGCAGTCTCTTATAACAAGTGGGATTAATTGGGAACACTATCGACTGAGGTCATATGTGCTTAAACACTTTGATGGATATCGTCTGGCAAATTTGCCATGCGCGTAGCCTGAATGGATGCAGATTGTCCAAGGTTTCATCTTACCCTTTTTAATTGCAGTTCTTATGTGTGCCCCGCAGCTGCAAGTGTTTGCCAACTGTGATCTAATCCTTGGTAATTCGAATTATTGTTTAGAAAACCGTAAGAACCATGCAGGTTGCCAGATTACATCATACATACAACAATTATGAGTCTTACAGTAAGCCGAAATTCCCACAAATGAGAAAGAACACAAGACAATCAAAGGGATTCAGTTGCATATATGTTTCCACAAATGTCATCAAACCATTTCTCTATTAGGTTTTAAAGTCTGAAAGTAGGACAATTCCAGGGAATGGCTGAAGGCATGGAGTCCCAAATGTGCATGACATCTTGAATTGTGAGGAGGTCACTGGTCATTAGTTGAGGAATAAAGAGTAAAGTCTTTTCTCCCTGACTTGGAAATCACAGCCTAAGCCCCCTAGTGACCTCAAGGCTATGATAAAGCGGCATGAAGAAATCTAATCACGCGGTTATAGCAACAATGCTAATTTGAAAGTATTAAAAAGTCTTAGGGAGCACAGTATGAATACAAAAATAGTGGTAAAAAGTGGCCATATTACATGTTTGGTGTAACTCAGGAGAAATTACTTCCATTGACCTCCAGTAATGGGGGGAAAAGGGGGGTGTGATGAAATGGCTTCTGTTCTGCAGGAGTATAATGGTGAGAAATGGCTAAACTGCCTATTTTGCCTCCGCACTTCTACTAATCAACATTGATCCAAATCATGATGGTGAAACAGGCACAGACAAGA
Organism: Ambystoma mexicanum; assembly: GCF_040938575.1. Taxonomy (NCBI): domain Eukaryota; kingdom Metazoa; phylum Chordata; class Amphibia; order Caudata; family Ambystomatidae; genus Ambystoma; species Ambystoma mexicanum. The sequence goes on along the minus strand of NC_090923.1, from coordinate 303,899,316 downwards.
GATATACTTCCTTTGGCGTTTGTGACGGTGTGTACCACAGAAAGACTATACTCTCGGAAGGGTTGTGCATGTGAGCCAGTAGCAACCCAAACAGCACAGTACAAGAGTCCAAAATTAAAGAATTGTCCAAACAGGTTTTTATAAAAATACATATATTTTAATTAAACACGCCACTGTACAAACAACTATAAACCCCACCCTGTAATGGAAAGACAGAGAAATGAATAAGATAGATGCAGCACTCTGGGAAATGAAAGAGGGGTGAAAAGCAATCAGTAATCACAATGAATTTAAAAGGATGTATCTTTCAGTGGAAACATGTGCAAAAGGGTCTTAGCCAGTCTCTAGGGTCAATCAGGGCAACAGGGTCAGTTCATAATTGGCAATCAACAGTGTGGAGCCGAGCTTCAAGTGTTGTGTCTGGGTGTGGATTCAGTGTTGAAGGCATCGAATCCAATTGATCCTTGGTGGCAAGTCAGCGTTGAGTCTGGTCCAGCAGGTGCACCATGCAGTTCTGAAGCAGTGTCAGGCAGTGGAGGTCAAAGGGATCACAAGCAAAGGTTCGAAGATCGAGCATGTTTTGAGAAGATGAGTACCGCTAGTTTGTGTTGATGCAAGATGCAAAGATCCAGTGGTTCGTGTCGAGCTGCAATACCAAGTCCTGGTGGTTCCATGCTGAGTCTGATGCAGCGAATCAGAGTCATGCGCGCAGTGCGCTGGTGCTCGAGCTGGGCAGGTGATGAGACTCAGCTGGAGTGCTATGGCTTTGAGCTGGTTTGATGATGCAATCACAATGGCTCAAAGTCGCGTGAGTGCCAAAAGAATAACAGGCGGCTCCTGTTGGCTTGGTGGCATCAAAGGTGACTCAAAGGTTGCCTGAAGCCGTTTGATAGTGGAAACAAGAATCCTGGCTCTCAGGATGCTTTGAAACCCACTTCAGGGGCTCTTGCACAGTCCTTTCAGTTTCTGCGCTCCCATCCTAGGGAGGTTTTCAGGCAGAATGGCAGGTCCTGGTCCTCAGAAAAAGTCACACCCAATGTGCTCTGTGGGTGGGTAGGGAACTCTGCCTTGAAGTCTTGCATCTTCACATCAATGGTTAAGGGCTTTGGAAAGTTTTGAAAGGTCAGCTCGCTCAAAAGAGAGCCAAACAAAATCTTCCTTATGCCCTGGATGGTTCAAAATGGAAATAAAGAATGAGTGGGCGACCACCTCTGTTACAGGGCAAAGGTACAGAGGTCACTGGAAAAAACAAGCCTGATTTAAGGGGTCCAATCCCTGTCGTTGTGACAAGTCGCCTTTACCTTCTTGCAACATACCCAAGTACTAAAATGCTTTGTTTTACGAAAGTGAAGCAAACAGAAAGAAAGGTTAGCTGCAGAGAGAAACAAGGTGGTGCAGAGAGGCTGTCTTGCTGAAGACAGGTCAGGTTTTCCCTGACCTCACAAAGGATCAAAAGAGAGGCAACTCCCACTGGCACCTGCCCTGTTGGTTGCAGCAGAGACAGCCTGCCTAGTGAGAATACACATAGCCTGTCCATGCCTTACCTGGCACACAGTGTTGACACTTGTATTATAAACATTCAGGTGTGGCTTTAATAGTTATATGAAATACAAGGCACCATACCCTAACTCGAGTATGGCTTACGATTAAATATTATAACTGCCACCAGGATAGTGATTTTGTATAATTATGTAGTTTGGAAACAGGCGTGCATATTTCAAGAGGGCACCTGTGACTGATGAACCAGTTCTGTGCATTGGAGAGCAGGCACTGCAGATCCGGATACTGATGTAGCAGAGAATAGGCATACACTATGGTATTAGCAAGGCGTTTGCTGAAAGGGCAGTTTGGTTACCCGGCCACCCGTTCTGAGATGGAATTACCTGAATCATGTATTATTAAGAAGCCAGGGCGTGTACACCCTTGCCAGATGGCAATCCTTGACATGGAGGTAAATCTGTCAGCTGTAATTTCTCCAATCAACAATGCAGCCCTATTAGAATGCATGGTGAGGAAGAACGATCACCTTTAGAGGATTGCCTTCACATACGAGCAAGTTAACTGCGTCAGAGTAATTCTGCCATGTAATTCTGCTTAACTTCTAACGAGGTCCTGAATGTACTTTTCCAAACCTTACACAACCCGCGCGCGCACCCGAAGTGGACGCCAAGTGTAGCTGTTTGGCTGTCCTTTATGCACCTTGTCTCCTTTGAGCAGCGCTTTTCCTGCGGTTCTTTCGCAACTACTTTTGTAGTCATCAAGAGAAAGGCTTAAGGTGGAAAAGAGGCGAAACGGCAGTGAACACTTCTGAAGTAATTTTAAATTGCCTTAATATTTTTGCTGGACTCTATGTTGGACTTTACTCTCCAAGGACATATGTGAGCGTCTTGTTTAGACCTACGCTCAACTTTCTTCTTTTGTTTTGCAGCTCGCTGCATTTTTTGGCTCCGCCTCCCGACCCGACGTGCTACAATTGTAGCATGCTAGCGCACCGGAGCGCGCACCCGAGTGGACTCCAAGTGGAGCTGTTTGGCTGTTCGGGTGTGCGGCGGGTGCGCGAGGCACGCTCTTTGTGGCCCTCGGCGGGAGGGTGCGAAGTAAGTCCGGCTTCGGGCCGCTTTTCAGCATTGTTGAGGTGGCTAATATTTGATAATATAAGCTTTGACCAACTGGAGACTATAATTCTGTTATCCTTTGGATCTTAAATGGCTAGATACGCTTCTGAAGGTGCCTGAGTTCTATCTGCTTGCCGGTGGGAGTCTATTTACACCGTTTTCTGTATTTTCAAATCTTTGCTTCACCATTGGTTCCAGGGCGGGTAAAGATTGTGTGCAGGTCTGATAAACTGTAAGGGTGTGTGACTCTCGGGTCGGTGTATGATATTTACATATGCTGTGTTGTGACTTTTGAAGAGAACACCCACCTCACATCTAAAGTAAATTATACATGGGAGCTACTCTGGGTTTTGTCCTATGTAGTACCTTGGAAAGTAGTATGTGGAGCTCTAGTTTTACACCCTTTGACACAACCTGGCAGGTGAGGGTACGTGGGCTGCATTTGAACTGTACCAATATCTGTGTCACTGTGCACTGGTCCTATTCTGATTTGGATATCTGTCAGTTGTATTCAAGTGGCAACTTGTGGCGACCTAAAGGGGATTTGGTTTTGAAATATAGTCAACTGCCGCAGCAATGTCCAGATGACGAAACAGTATCGAATATGTATACTCTAGGGGCATAGCGGCTGGTCCTTCCACTAGGAGCTCCACAGCACAGGGCACAAGACTATATGATGATATATTGTCTGCCCCCTTGATTTCTTCTACTGTAAAAAACACATTAAGAATGGCAATGAATATGCCCTTACCTGCATCTCCCCCAGAACCAAGTGACTCCCTTTTATTAGATGCAGAGGCAATTGCACACTCTTCAATGCTTTCTATGGGAGGTCATGTACAGGCATTGCAGGAGGAAGTGTCTAGCTCCCGCATGTTTGGAGTTGTGCCCGGGAGCGAGTCCGCTGTTATCCCAGAGACCTCCTTCCTGGCTACACCACCAGACTTTTTTCAGCAGAAGTGGAGCTTCAGGATTTGACACAGCATTTACAAGACACAACGAATTTGCTAACTGCCCAGCAATCGGGCCATTCATCGGAAATGGGGGGCTTCTCTCCTCCATATTGCAAGAACTAAAAATTAATTCTACTGGATTTATGGAATTGCAAATATTGATGGAGAGACAGATTTCTCAAGCTAAGATTGGTATTGAAGCACTAGAGATTCTACCTCCAAAAATCGTGACTAGAATGTTGGCCCTTGGGTTACCTCTAACTACAGAAGCTGATAGAATATCCAAGTTAAAGGTTGACACTTCCGATTAACGGATAACCCACTTACAAAAGCCAACGGTTGTAGAGCATCCGGCCATAAATAATAACTTGGCGGGGAGAAAGGGGGCAACGAATCCCAAAAATAAAACTAACCAAAAAAGCAAAAAAATAGGAAGATTGGGAACTCTTCTTTTTTCAACCAAAGAACTAACATTTCTAAAAACAATTGGAGAAAGTTTATAAGAGAGGAAAAGGCTCAGTCCTCTGATCTTGAGGTAGAAATAATTGAGCCATCAAATATTCTTAGCAATACCGAGGGGGGGGAGCTTATAGTCTCCCCACTAATTCTTTATCTGATGAAATGACTCATAAAACGTCTCCGCCCAAAAATGAACCTGGACAAAAATAAAAAATGATTAGAAAGGGGCAATCCTGCCAGGCTGGTGGATCAGAGAGAAAGTTATGGCCTTTTTTTAAAACCAAATATCTCAAATCAGGGGGCATCGTCTATCACTTTGAACCCCTCAGCAAATTAATTCCAATCTAATGTTAATCCACCGGAGCCCCACAAACTGAATTCAAGTCAAAATTTGGGGGGCGATTCTTCAAAGAAAGTTGATCCCATAGAGGGACAATCTACAGAGAGTGATTTAGTATATGGGACCTTAGATAAGACTCCATTGAGCAAAAATGAGGTAGCGCTGCTGATTAGTGCAGCAGTGGAAGAGCTATTAAGGAGCAGAATATCTACAGAGATACAAGTCCCCAACATGTCTATTTGGGCAGTTAATCCAGACGCTCCAAAAGAACAACAGGAGATGTCGGGAGTTGTAATAGATCCAAGGCTCTCGAATCCTACTCCCCTTTTCTCAGAAGCTCGAGATAAAATTCATCCAGTTACTATGATGCCATCCACAGATCTTACATTCCCCTCCTCTAGAGTATCGGGGGAGGAAGTAGAGACAAGGCCGCCTAAAAATTACATGGATACAGAATTTAAACACATCCCTTGGAGAAAGCTGTGCTTTCCAAATTCGCCTAGTATCCTAATGTATACTTTATTTGATTGTGGTATGCAACAAGCTTTGAATAGGAATAGGTCTTTGCAGCTTTTCAATGATATTCCTGCCTTAGCAAATCTGACCTTGGCTGACATCAAGAGGGTGGACTTCATCCATCCCCAATGCTTTGATCACTTAACAATAGTTTTCCACTCTAAATTGGTATTTAAAAATGTCTTACTAGAAATAGATCAGTTCAACAAAAGGGGATTCAATATACTCATTTTCGGGGATGGTGAGCAATAGCTAGAAGGATTCAACCTAAATGATTTCCCTAGCGCGGGACACTCGGAGGGCCAGCTCCAAAGAAAAGAGGCAGAGAGTTTCCAGGAACAGGATTCAAGCTGGAGATGGCTTGCTCTGAGCCTGCGAGTCTCTATCTCCCAGCTACAGAATCTAAAACAAAATATATAGATTTGGATAATATACTCGCTATCCTCTCCTGGAACTCACGGGGCAATTCTCATTTATTTGCCTCTTCTGAATTATGTCGTTTAATGAGAACTAAAAGCATTTTATGCATACAAGAAACTTGGATGACCTCGTCTGCCTACCTGGATGGATTTGAGTGTTATCATCTTCTGGGTTCTAAGGGTCGGATAGGCCGACCAAAAGGGGGCCTACTGTTAGCAATAAAGCCTGGTATTGGTATTAGCTTGATGGACATTTTCACGATCTCCTCCAATGTATTGGGGGCTCTTGTAAAGGTGGAGAATATTGCATATGCATTAACACGGAATATATATTGGTCACCAGGATCTAACCTATATAAGGTGATCACCAAAATGGAGTAGATCATGGAGAAATGTTTGTGTAACTACTCAGGGCTACACATTCTCCTAATGGGGGATCTGAATACAAACCTGTCTTTGTCAAAGGAGAGTGTAGGAGCATTGTATGTAGCTCCTCTGAATGTCATGGGTGACCAATTTGTAACAACTGATCTTGAGCCTAAGGGCTCGATATATATAAAAAGTGTGATCTAATGTGTTGGACTAGGTTTTTCAAAACTTGGGGTTTGAAATCAGCACATGAATTGTTGAGACCAGAGGATCTCTCCCCAGAGGCAGACAACTGACCATCTGCATCCCTGGCAAGATAGAACTTAAACTTAAACTTTTTGTAGAGGATGCGACCGGAAAAGGTGTCAAATCAAGGACATCTCAGAAGTCGCAACATGAGACTTTGGGGGGGGGACCCTAAATGGGCTCAATTGAAACTGTGATACCATAATTGGTCAAGGGGCGTGATGTAACAGCCCCCACAGGTGGTTTAACGTGGATCCGGTGCAACTAACCGGGCTCGATCGGAAGCCATCAACAGGGAATGGGAGAAAGGAGGGAGAGATAGGGGGGCGGGGAGATGGTCGAAGCAGCATTTATAGAAACTCAAAACAGTCATAGCAGCATGCAATTTAAAACAAAATTATATTGCCAGTCATGCAATAAGAGCCATCCTCTTGAAAAAATGTTTAATGGCATCAAAGACTAATACAAGAGGTAGGGACTCCCTAAGAGTAGGGACACTTAATGTGAAGGGACTTAACTCACCAACAAAACAGTCACTCGTGGCCAGAGAATTCCACAGGGCTAAAATGGACATCCTACTGTTACAGGAGACAAAATATGTGAGGGGTGAGGAACGGAGAATCCTCGGAAAAGTGTTGGAATGAAATTCTGGGGTTCTGGCCCACTTAGAAAGGGGGGTGTAGGTATTCTGGTCAGTAAAGGTATAGAGTTTGTTGAGACCAAGACATGGTCAGATGTAGAAGGTCGAGCACTATCAGTAACTGGTAGCATAGGCAAGGTGAATGTAACAATCGCAACACTATATTCCCCGAACACAGGACAAAATAGATTCCTTGGCAAAGTGATCCCCAAAATACTCTTAGAAGCCACAGGCCACATTATCCTTGGGGGCGATTTCAGCCAGTGGGCAGACCCAGTCAAAGATAGAAAACCGGGCAACCCTGACATAAGACACCAGAGTAGAGATGACCAAACTGAGATGGCAAGGATGATGGAAATATATGACATGATAGATGTATGGAGGAACATGCACCCCAATGAACAAGATGACACCTTCTTCTCCACCCCCCCATAATACATACACTCGTATTGACTACATATACCTGTCTAGAGAAATTGCCGATACCACAATATATTCAGAAATAACCCCGATCACATGGTCTGATCATGATATGGTACTGGCTGAAATCCAATGGGAAAATGTACCAACTAAGGGAGGAAAATGGCATTGTAATGAGAGTCTTTGGAAAGACACAGTCTTCAAGATAGAAATGGAGAACGAAATGATTGAATTCCTCAAATCAAACGACACTGGTGAAGTTCCCAAACAGATAGTATGGGAAGTGGGAAAAGCCACTTGGAGAGGGATCTTAATAAGGGAGGGGTCAACAAAGAAAAAGGAACGAAACATAATTGAGCACAGATTAAGGACCGACATTTTTCAACTAGAAGGGGACATTAAGAAGAGCGGGGGAATCGACCAACTCAAAATCAAAGAGGCAAAAGGGAAAAGTGAGGAATTGAAATTATTGGAACATGAACAAATAGTGCGCAAACTTAGAATGTTGAAACAAACCTTCTCTGAAAAGGGAGATAAGGCGGACGCATTACTAGCTGCTAGGCTCCGAGAACAAAGAGCAGAGCGAAAAGTAGCGGAGATCATTGAAGATAACCCCAAAACAACACACATTCACCCCACCATCCCAGAATGCTTCGCTAACTTCTATGAGGACCTATACTCCTCAGAAACAAACCATGACCAATCAGAAACAGAGACATACCTGTCCTCAATCAATATGACCAAAATACCAAGACTAGACTCAGCTGGAATCCCCTATATCTGAACAAGAGGTCCAAGACGCAATAAAGAGATTAACCTTAGGCAAATCCCCAGGAGAAGACGGCTATACAGCTGGATTCTACAAAACGTTCAGTACACAATTAGCGCCATTCATGACAGGACTATTTAATGAAATAATAAAAACTGGGAATGCCCCTGATTCCTTCACCCGCGCACTGATTACAGTGATTCCTAAGGATGAGAAGGACCCCAAAAAATGTGGATCATACCGCCCAATTTCTCTGCTCAACCTAGATGCAAAAATATACACGTGGGTCCTAGCTGCGAGGTTGGAGACATTAATGCCACAACTCATGCACCCCGACCAGGTCGGGTTTATATTGGGGAGACAGGGAGCGGATACAATGCGCAAGACACTTCACCTTCTTCACGCGTCATAGACAATGAATAATGACCCAGTCCTCTTTTCGATTGGCCTTTGACAGGGTAGAATGGGGATTTCTGAAGGCAGTTCTACGTAAAGTAGGTATAGGCCCAATATTTAGAAGAGCAATACACTCAGTGTATACGGCCCCAAAGCATCTATTTTTGTGAATGGAGAATACTCCAGATGGTTCAATCTAGAATGAGGAACCCGCCAAGGTTGCCCCCTCTCTGCTATTCTTTTTGCACTCTCCTAAGAGCCCCTTGCACAGGCTATGAGAAGAGACCCCATACTAGAAGGTATTCATCTAACGACAAAAATATAAAGCAGCTCTCTACGCCAATGACATACTCTTACACGTCACCAACCCCATGACATCCATCCCCCGAGCCCTATTAATGCTAGCGGAATATGGTCAGCTCTCAGGGTTCAAAATAAACAAAACAAAGTCGATACTCTTCCCCTTACAGGGACAGAAGGAAGAAAATGAAGACAATTTTCCACAGTAGGTCTTAAGATTGAACATACTAAATTACAATACCTAGGTATACAGATTACCAGGTGTATAGATGACCTATACAAAGCAAACGTCCCTCCTCTCCTTCAACGGTTCCATACTGACTTAACAAGATGGAAGAAACTAACGATATCTTGGCTGGTGCGACTTAACGCCATCAAAATGGTATGCCTCCCTCGATTCTTATACCTTTTCCAAATGTTACCCATCAAGATGCCGAAAAGCTTTTTCTCAGAAATTAGGAAAACCATTGTTAAATTCCTCTGGCCAGGAAAGAAAGCGAGAATGTGACACCCTAACTCTCCCAAAAGATAAAGGTGGGGTAGGACTCCCAGATCTACGGAAATACTATGAGGCATCCCAACTCTGTGTACTGATCCCTCACTTACATAACCACAAGGACACCCAATGGGTCCACATGGATAATTATTACTTACCACCGGCCACAATATCTGAATGGCTCTGGTCCCCCAAGAAAAGGCTTCATAATAGAACCAAAGGACACCCAATCTTGAGTGTCATATGGAACATCTGGAAACAGGGCAAAAACATGCACAAAATCACCACATGGCCATCCCCCCTAAGCCATTTATGATCCCCCGGAATGAATAACCACATTCCAAATGTAGAACGATTTTAATCATGGTACGAAGCAGGATTGGAGAGAGTGGGGCAATTACAAAGAAAAGACTCCTTTATAACACTACCAGACCTGACGGAAGCTCTGGGTATAGGCTCGCTGTCCACATTCCAATATATATAAATAAAAGGTATCCTAACGAAACCAACGTGGAAGCCCAAATTAATGAGAGACCTCACTCCCTTTGAGAAGATATTGGATATGAGAACGGAAATGAAGGGCCTAATATGAGCTTGTAACTGTTTTATGTAATGTGACTTACAATTTAAAATCTTAATAAAAACCAAATTAACAGAAAAAAAAAACTTGATGATTTATCTGTTTTTTTTTGTAAGCACAAATGCAAATGCTGCTCAAGTACTAAATCATTATTTGTCTAAAGTTACCTAGCTGCGTGTAGTGGGCCTCAAATTTTGAGGATTTTCTTACACTCCTTACCTAAAATTATATAAACTAAAAGCTATCCCGAAAATCCTATATGGTAGTGAAATCCCATTTATAATGGGTAAGTTGGATGTGAACAAATTAGAGGCGAACATTCTTAGAAAAACCATCTCCTGCCAACTGAAATGTGTCCCAATAGCAGCTATTCGCTATGAATTTGGTTTGCAATCATTTAAGAGTATTTTTGAGTGGAAATGCTTATTGTTATTTTGCAATCTCATAGCTCAAACTGAAAATAACCTGTATAACGAACTGGCTGACATGTTGAAACAAGGTGACCCCAAATCAACTTTTTTGATTAAATTAATGGAATTGTGTAAAGAATTGTTGGGCTGTGTTGGAGTACCTATGACTACTCTTATTGCTAACCCTAAAAAAGTGAAACAGCTTTTACAAAATGTTGATTGGGTGAAAACAACTCAGTAATTGTCTCAAAATAGGCTCTATACACATATGGTTTCATACTATAAGTATATGGGCTCTATGGAACCTTACATGTTTATCTTTCCTAATAGAGGGTGGAGAAATTTCTATATGAGGTTAATATTTAATGTTTTACTCACTGCAGAAATAATAGCCTTAAGAGCAAAACCTGTATGTGGCACAATATTGTGCAGACATTGTAAAGTACATGGTGTAAAAGAAACATTGAGACACTTGTTGCTTGAGTGCCCGGTTCTGAACTCGTAGAGATTGTCCTACTTCTCCCGATTTGTCCCCGATGTGTCTAATGCGGATTCAGGTCAAGTGTGGAAACACATGTTATTTGACAAGAAAGTCTCGATGCAACTAGCTGTAGTAAGATTTCTCAAGATAGAGTGCGGCCTTTCTTAAAAATGTCCGTTTTAATCGGTTATCAGGATAATGGAACAGTTTTAGCTCTATGTATTGTAGTAATTGGGCTGATTTTATTATGTTTTTTAGTTGTTGTATTGTCCTAAGTAGATTTGTAAAACTTTTTATACAATTTTAGAATAATGTTGTATGGAAATCTTTGTCTAATTTTAAGCTTTAAAATTGTTTATTATTCTTGTTATTTCCTCTCTTTCTTTGTACAATTTTGTAAAGGTTTTTTTAAAACTATATACAAATAAACAAATGAAAACGTGGGTTCATCTATGCACATATGGAGATTTACCAATGTCATTCTAATGTAGTCATAGCTCACAAATGAGTAGTGCAGCCAAGATCATACACCCTGACAAACACTTTGTATATTTTACTAGAATGCCATAAGGGTAAAATATAAGCAACAATATCCCAACTTCTAAATAAGTATGTATAACCTTCAAATAACGTTAAGGTGCTGGAAAAGGATGATTGGATACAGTGCAATTATGCTTTGTCATTACACAAAAGGTGAAGACATTTCTAATTCTCACAAACAAATATGGCTTTACATATAAAATCACTAATTCCGGAAAAAGCCTGTAAACCGTGCATACGCTTCTATATAATATTCTATCACACTAATTTTCGATGTCTTTCAGAAATGGAAGGTACTCCAAATGCAGCAACTGTTCTCAACAATAACAAACAAAAATATGAAACCAAAAAGTGTCTATGCAAGGAAATAGTTCTGCCCAACTGTTTTTATGTACACTTCTGTGCGGACATGTTTTGGAATTGATGTCTGCAAGCTAAGACATGTAGTTGGCATGGTCATAGAAGCTGGCTTTGAAGAGATCATTAACTCATGGGTTCTGCTGGTCATGGGAAAAGAGAGCCTGACTCCACAATTAACAAGAGAGCATATGACTAATGCCTGCTAACGGTAGTGGCATCTTCTCAGACATCACCCAGCTGTTTCTCTGGGCATTTTGCAAAAAGAAATAGAAATGGTACCCAGAAACTATGATACCCCTGTCCCCTACACACCTTAGTAATGGTACGGAAACCGTCACAATATAGATATGAGTAGAAAATGTAATTGTCAAGTAAAAACATGTTAATGAAAGAAAATATTCAAAATTCCATTAATAAGTCTGAAGACTCCAATTTCCCCTTAAAATGTTCTTTATATTTGATAGTTAAGGCTAAACGTGCTTCGGAAAAGCATTCTCTTCATCAGGAACACATGGTTATATCTAATAAAGAACATAAATAATATCGGGTCATCGCTCTGTTCGATTACCAGGTTCAAGAATCATATCACAAACAGACTTCAAATGTAACATCTCAAGAGAATGTATACTCAGTACTTTTAGCAAAAGAAAGACATACGTTCATAGAAGAATTAATGCATTCATACAAAAAAGATATAAATCAGACACAATGTTGTAGCCGAAAATAGAACATAGAAGTTAATCCAAAAACAATCAGTCAAAAATTATCAAAAAAAGTTAAAAGAATGACAACTGCCGGAGTCAACGTATACCCTAGATATAATTTCTGTAGAGAAAAATAAAGAAAATAAAGGAATAAAAGTCCAAAGAGGAGAACTTATGGGAAATGCAGCATATATGATTAACACCATGGTGTGAGACAGTACCTGATTAAGTAGAATCAATCTGCATGAAGTCAAAAAACGACCCAATGGCCAGAATAGCCAGAAGTTGTTGAATCCCATAAGAAGGTAAAGGTAAGAAAAAACAATCTGGGAAGATCCAGTCGACCAAATTCCTATATAATTTCTATCAAGATAGTCAGACAGTCATCGAACCTCAAAATTACCAGGAGGTATACAACTGGTGGAAACAGTGTGTGTCAGGGTGGATAACTAAAAGCCTGTGTGAAGGAGGATATAGATAAAATGTGCAGAATGGTGTTGTGGTGAAATGCAGTCATCACGTGCATAGTGCGGTGATGCCATCACGGCAAGACGCGGTCCGGGAGTAAAAAAGGCAGAAACAGGCTCAGGGAACAGGCTGCCTGAAATATGGAAACCCCAGGACCTCACTAAACCTACCTGCATATTTTGGTTGGCAGACTGAGTGCCATTTCAAACCTCACTCTAACTAGCTCAAGAGCTGTGCTCCATTAGCATACCAGCTCCCCCTTCTGCCCCACCCCCCCACAGGCCACCTGGAGCGGGTGGCCCCGCTGGTGCATGTCCAGGTGGCCCACCTAGACCTCATTCTGATAAAAGACAGGTTGAGGGCATGCTGGTGCCTACTGTGGCTGGCTAGTGTGCAGGCGGCAGTGCTCCGCCTCTTGCTCCCATATGCCATTTCAGACAGGAAACAGGAAGCATGTGCTTCCTGTTTCCTGTCTATGTGGAGTGTGGCCGGGCAGCCAGTGGCCAAGAGAGATGACAGAGCTTCAAGTGGGAAGCAGCAGGGAAGAATGCCTGTTTTGTTTTTCAAATTTGTGTATGTCTCAGTGTGTGCGTGCATGTCAGATGTGATTGTGTATGTATGTAATGTAAGTATGCATATATATCTAAATGCATACATGATTGTGAATGTTGTATGTATGTAGGAGTTTGAGTGCGCATGTTGTGTGAATGAGAATGCAGAGTGTTTGAATGTTCTCAGTGTGCGTAGTGTGTGAGCGAATGTGAGAGTAGTCGTTTGGGTGAGTGAATGGTGAATGAATGGCTGGATGTGAATGTGATTATGTGTGCATGTGAGGCACTGGAGGGCCAAGGGGACAGGTTTGGCATTTTTTACTGGGCATCTGTGTATATTTGAAAAAGGCACAGGTGAATGCAAATCTTTTCGTCTATTGGTAAAGGGCATCCCATTTGTAAATATGAATGAACATTTCTGTGCGAGAAAGTGCAGGCTCCAACCCACAAGGCTGCACTATCATTCTCATCTCCTTTGTAAAACACTGCCAATTTTCTTTCCCCATGCAAAGAACGTGTGCATGTTTTGTGAATTGAGTCCTTAATATTAGATACACAGGGACTTTCTGCGTTGCAGATACTTGATATGAAACTGCATTTGCTTCAATGGGGCAAAATATGAAATTGTGTTGGTGGAACTCGTGGTGGTGGCACTGGTGGTGAGGACACGCATTTATCTTCCGTTCACTTGTGTTCATGACTCGGGGACGGAACATTCCACTGCCCAACCAAATCCCATTTCAAGTATCAAATCAATATTTTTTTAATCAAAAGCATTTTCATCTTGGACTCCTAAAATATTGTCACCCTTTAATCCATAGAACGATCCTGCTCACTGCAGAATAATATCTGTATCACAGCAATGGCGTTTATCTGTACGTTCAATAAACAAAGCATGAAAAACTAGACAGAATAATCCAGAAGCACCTAGTCAGAATCTGTCTTTGTCTGTGTAACCTAAAATCTACATTTTGTAAGACCGTGCACTGATTACAGATACACAATCAAGTTTGGTTTACATTGGTTTCGTAATAAGATTGCTTTTACATAAACAATCAAAGGCCATCTGCTGTAGCCCCACCTCTCCTCAATTAGACGCAAGCTGTGGTTCCAGTAAACTCAAGGCATGTATAATCTTTACTGTGCTAATTTTCGAGTTCCCTGTAAATTTAGTGGCGGGCCCTCTATGCATGCACTTTGGCATGCACATTTCCCTGCTGCCGAATTGTGTCATATTCACGGTGCAATGCAAAAGTGCAGGGCAAAATGTGTAGTACATGTGTCCTTGCTGCCTTCTGCCCTGCACGTTTGCACTCTCCCATGCAAAGTGAGTAACCACTGCTTGGCATGCTGACATGCCAGGCAGTGTTTACTTTTAAATGTGAGTGCCACGTGAGACAGCGCTCGCAATTACATTTAAATGCTTGCATGTCGGGCAGAGTTTAATTTCAATTGTGAGCAATCCTTACCATTTGCGCATGGTAAGCAGTGTTCACATTTACAATTAAACTCTGCCTGCAATGTGAGCATGGCAGGCAGCATTTACAATGGTTCCCTATGGGGATCCGCCTGCTTTATGCTTTATGCTGATGCATAAAGCTAGCGGACCCCATAGGGATCTCTAGCATTTTCTCTGGCATGAAATTCCATGCTGGTACAAATGCTGGTGCATTTGTATGGCGAAGAGGAAGGAAGGCGGTGAAATGAATGAACATGGAGGGGTACAATTAATAGAACAAGATGACAAAATGACAAAACATAACACTTCCTCAATGAAAAAACAATACAAATGTACTTGAATAAAAAAGGAAATAACTACCATGTACATCAAGAACGCTGGTGCATTTGGTGTGGATATTAACAGGGATCCTTGAAAGCGCATCACCCTTGCCTTAAGCTTCTTTGTGACACTTGGTGGTTATGGCAAACTTGTGCCTTCAAAACTCCAAATAAAACCAAGTGGATCCCCAATACAAACCAAATCATAATCTCTAATCATCAAAGTATAATTTAGCAAACATCTGGAAACATGGGTTAGCAAGGCTTGGAGACAGAACATTGCAATTGATGGGAGTCATTGGCCCTCATTAGAAGTGAGCCGGTCTGGAATTAAGGTGCCGGTAACGTTCACCTTTTCTGGACCAGCCCACTCCAAGTGTGCCAGTAGGGGCTATGAACTATCGTAGGCTTGAGCGGCCGGTAGTTCAGGCCCCTATCGCAGATAAATCACTGAAGCACCTGCACCATTAAGAACGGTGCCGGTGCTTCAGTGTTCCCATCCCCCTGGAGTCCTATGGGACTCCACGGGAATGGGTACTTACTGTTCGGCGCTGCCTGTAATATCCTGTTATTAATGGGATATCGGGCGGCGGAAAACGGTAAGCCGAGGTTGGCGTTAGGCAACCTCGTAATGAGGCCTATTATGGTGAATAATGCAATTTAAATGTAGGTATTAGCAATGAGAACATTATGGGTGCAAATGTTTCTCATACCCGCTCATACCCTGTCTGTAGCCAATCTCATAATCGTGCTCCTCGTCCAGATGCTGTCCCTTCAGAATTCTTCCAAGTCTGTGAAGAATTGTGGGTGCCTTTGCTCACATGCAGTTTTAATACTATTCTGGCCACAGGGAAATTACTGCCCTCGTGGAAACTGGCTACTATATTTCCCATATTTAAAAAGGGAATCCGAGCCACTCCAACGGCTTACAGATCCATATCTTTGCTGGACTCCTCCTTCAAGATATTCAGGAGAGTGCTGTTGTGATTCTTAGAATCGTGGATTTTATCTAATTGCATATTGGCAGACATCCAGTTGGACTTCAGGTCGGGAGTGGGAACGGCGGAAGAGGCTGTGAATTTATACCTCTCGATAGCTAAATAAGTGTTTGTTTAGTAGCAGCTTGTGTTTTTGGCTTTCATGGACCTGAGCATCGCTTTGGACAGAGTCAATCGCACAAAGTTGTGGATGGTGCTCAGGTCCATGGACTGCTCTGAGGAGGTTATTGATATTGGCAGACTGATGCATTCGGGTACCAAGGCTTGTGTATGTTATAGTGACATGCGTCAGTGCACCCACCTCTTTGACGTGAATTTTGGAGTGTACCAGGGTTGTGTACTAGCCCCTGTCCCCTTTACTTTGTGGATCAATAGCCTACACAAAACTTGGTGGAGTCCGGAGTAGACTATTTGAAGGTAGAAACCAAGGAATTTCCACTTTTGGCATATACCACGATACTGTCCTGATTGCCAAGACACTGAATGCTCTCCAAAGGCTTATTGTGGAATATACAAACTTTATGAAGTCCCTAGACTTGAAAATTAACACTGCCAAATCAGCACTCATGGCTTGTGGTCCATGTAGGAAACCCTATTCTGAGTAAGAGCTTGGTTATACCTAGGGTGTATAAGTTTGATTACCTGGGTATACAGTTCTCCCCATCTGTCTCTATCAAAGCCCAAATAAAGATGCAAGAGATACACATGTTTCAATCTTTCTGCACCTTATCAAATGTTGATGTATTCCTCAAGACTCCCCTTTCTTATAGCATACATGAAAAGCGTACACTGGACCTATATGGTCTAGTAATGAACCAGAAACCATCACAGGTATTAAAATCTGCAAAAACACATACAGGCATGCAAAGTGCTGATCTTGCAATGATATGAGTTCTTGGACATCCTGCCATATACCTCCATTAGTTACTTATATTAGGTACATGCATGCTCTGTAATACTAACAAACTGCTCTCACATACATAAGGGGCAATCCCACTGGGAAGGGAAACTTATAAAACAGCAGGTAATGAAAATAGAGACAACTAAAGCCATTCGAGGCATCCACATAACATGGCCATACCCCTTAAAGCCATACGTCAGTTTTTTTTTACCCCTTTCTTCTTTATTTGTCACAATAATCACATGTCTTTGTCAGTTATGCCGTGGTGCAGTGTCACTAGAATCACGCCACTCAATTAGCTGAAGGATACTAAACAATTTCACAATTCCATAATTATATGGTAATGGTATTATACTGTTCATACACACACATCCTAACGGGATCTCCACAAACATACCGGCTCCCCTCAATCTATCATAGCCACAGTAATGTTATTTAAACCTCAAACACAAATCTGAATGCCATTGATGTAATGCTGTCATATACGTGATGACATCATATGCATGTCGGATGTTGACATAACCCTTCTCGCATGCTGTGCCGTCTCTTGGAAACTAACCCCAGACTCCCACCTTTGAACAGTTTGCTATTATGAAAAACACATTAACAAGTTCATGATGTGCAACTGAATATTTCTATTGCGCGTATCCATATTGAACCTCCTTACATCTGCACCAAGTTTTGCATAGTTACCTGCTAGGATCCTCCGGACATTACTAGCTACATGACATTTGGATACCCCACCCCGTTCACTGGATTTTAGCTGGACACCCCACCCCGTTGACTGGATTTAAGCACATATCAAAATGTGTTTGTGGGTTTTGTGGGTTTGTGGTTTGGCAAACTGTTCTTCCTTATATAATTCCACACTGTTTCACCAGTCTGCACCAAATGTTGCATAGTTACCTGCTAGGATCCTCTGGACATTACTAGCTACATGACATTCGGACACCCGACCCCTTTCCTCGGATTTCAGCTCCTTCACACATGAGACAGTTGCCTGAAATCGGCTGAACATCAATGTGGTCACAGAAGGACCAGCCCTGACACGAGGAACGCATCTCGAAGTCCAGGCTCTAGGTGCACGGTTTCCAAGACATTTGCACTGCAATAAACTGCACTACACAAGGGCCAGGCAACAGGTGGGGAGAGAGCATAGAAGGGCCCGGTTTGCAGCAGCACACCAACTCTCACCCCCCAACGTCTGCTCCAGGGTATGTCAGCCAGCCACACGCACCCATTCTCAGTGCAGTTCACTTCATGGTGCAAAACTCATCAAGCAATAAGCAAATTGGAGCAGTGACCTACAGGATCTACAGGATCAGTGTTATTGTGTCTGTCTACAGAATCCGTTCAGAGAACGGGTACTTCTGCTAGTGATTCATATTAATCCAAAAAACAAGGCATTGTTTATAATTAAGCCTTATAGACCGAGGAACCTGTCTATAAGGAAAAATGATGATGAACCCCTACAAGTCCTATGAGACTATTATCACATATAGTTGAGCAACTAAAATGAAAATTGTTTTATGGTGAGAAAAGAAATAGCACTCACAAGTCCTTTTAAATGTTAATTTAATGCAGTTGGAATTAGCAATAATAAACTTTACACGTTTGCGTTTCATTGTTGTTTGTTAGTATGGGGAGTTTCACTGAACAATCCCCACTCTTACTTTATGCAGCTGAAGACAATTGTATGCTGCTGGTCAGGCTGTTGCTCAAGTGACAATGTTTGGAACAAGAACTATACTAAAGCTTTATAGACCTCGCCCATGGCCGGGCTCAGAGTAATGGGCCAAGAAGACTGGGTTAAAGGCTTCAGTGCATCAAAGGCATTTAACAAGGTTTAAGGGTCTATAACTTCCTCTACAGCATGAGGATCAAGGTAGATAAAGCTATTACAACCTATATTGCTCTTCGAAGGTTTTTGTGTGTAGACAGGCATACAACAGTTGTTAGTACACAAATACACCTGTGCAGTCACAGGGAATTGGATGTGGGCTAGCTTATGCTGCTTGGATCCTTGGAATGTAGAATTCAGCACAATCTGTAGGCTATACCAGTTCTTATAGCCGGTAGATTGTCCAATTGCAATGCTCTCTTAGCAGTCTAAGGGTTATAATCAGTTATGCATCCCTGTCATGATCATGCCAAAAAAGTCAATTGCATAAAGTGAATGCTGTGTTTGTCATTTCTTTTAAATGAGTATTCTCCACAAAAAACACAAACCACGATGTAGCCGCCCTAGCGTATTTGTACTTGATCAAAATATAAAATTGGACCGCTAGGAAAAAGCTTAGAATATGTAATTTTTGCAAATTGATCATTATCAATACATTCATTCAGACCAATCTGAATTTGTCTCAAATTATATATGCACAGTTTTGATCTTGCAGAAGGGAATGGGGATAGTTTTCTTTCTTCGTTTATGTATTTGTAAATAGTTCTAGTGCAATCCAAATGTTGCCTCAAAGAGCTGGAGTAGTTGGCCATTAACAGCAGATCACAAAGGATGATTTCCCAAACCTCATGAAGAAAAGGATAGAGGGATAGCGAGAGGACTAGGGAAGAGGGTCAGGTGCCCTACAGAACTAAGCCTTAGGGCTGCATTCCTTATATTGAAGAGTAAGAGGATAGGGAGACAGAGGCATACAGGAGAAGGGCATGGTTCCTTACCATTAAATTAAATTGCTAAATTAAAGATCCCGAAGAGAAGGTTGCAGAACAGATGGGTGAGAGATTGAAAGGGGACAAATCAAAGGACAGGAGAAGGGCTGAACCATGATGTTGAGAGGGTATGCCATGGAAAGCAAGAGAGGGCCAGGATAATGTCTCAGCATGAACATCACAGCACTCTATAAAGCAGAACAACTAAACCTTGTACTGTAAACATAGAGTCTAACTACACAGTAGGAGGGTCAAACGTGACATTTGTGAAGTGCTCAGGCAATCTAGATATTTAATCTGATATGACTTTGACAAATGTGAGGCAGAGTACCCGAGTACAGAGTTGAACATTCGGCATAGGTAGGACAGTGCCCACCTGATATAGCAGAGAATATGTTACAGCACAGTTTAATAGAGGAACACCAATGGTTGCATTGCTATCCATGGCATGATGGCATTTATGCCTCCTGGATCCTTGGCACTAATCAGCAGTCACCCATAACCTTACCCTGCATTGTAAAAAGCCATGTGTGAAAGGCAATGTATTACTAGATGTTTATCCAACGAGTAATGGGACTGAAGAGAGAATTCCACAAGAATGGATTGATAATAAGAAAGACACATCTACTCTCCTACTTGAACAATCATCAGTTTCTTACTGTAGAAGCAAGACAAGTTGCTACCTTCGGAATAAAATTCCCAGTTAGGTAAAATGACAATCATAAAATGAAGGCTTAAGGAAAACAAGATCATCGATTGTCAGGCAGCCACACGTAGAAGACTTGCACAACCCCCTTTGGTATTTTGGAAGAAAAAGCTAGAGACAGACAATCTGGTTTGCTAAGACAGTCTAGATGAGAGTTGAGATCAAGCCTCAAGGGACACTGGTGATTAGGGAACATTGATGGACTGTCAGTGAGATGAAGAGAGAGACAGAGAGTATTTGAGAGAGAGAGAGAGATAGTGAAAAAAAATGGATGGTTTCAGTGGAAACATGTTCTTGGATCATTAGTACACACCTAAAGTATATTAAGAGGTGCACTTGCACATGGTCTTAATGAGTGCTTCTAGGTCTAGGCTTGTGTTGCATTGACTGTTGAACATTACACTTGGATGGAGGGTTGAACGCAAAATTAATGCTCTTTTTAAGTTCTGATTGGGGGAGATTGCTCTCTCACCAGATTTTATGCATATGCATCTGTTATTAGTGAAATATCTGGAGCATAATGTGCATGTCATTGGTGCTTTCATTTGTGGGTTCTGAATTGAGCTTGAATGTTGCACAGTGTGTACATGCACAAGATTGCACACAAGGTGCCCTTTCCTTCCTCCCCCTCCCAGCAATATTGCCAGTGGACAATACATATTGTATTAATAGGTACGTATTTTGATTGAATCAAGAATACAGTAGCAATTGCTACAAAGGGAGTCACCAATTCTGATTAATTAGATTCACCAGTCTGCTTGGATACATGTTTAAAGCATGTCAGACTGGCTGCACCAATTTAGGCCAGTATAACCACATAAAACCACTCATGTTGGCTTTACCCATGATAAAGCCTTCACACAGTAAGAAAACCTGTTCAGAATGGCTGTACCATTGTTGGCCACATAAGAACACTTAAGTTGGCATTACCCATGATGCCAATGAAGAGACCATGTCATAGTAAGAACCCCCATCCAGACAGGTTACACCAATATAGACTAGTTTGGCCATGTAAGAACACTCATCCCGTTGGCTTTGACCTAAACAACAGTAATACATGCCATGCCACAGTGAGAAAACATGCCCTCAATGTCTGTACAAACGCCCTCCTCCCCATATGAACGAATGGTCATCAGTATTTAATGCCATGTCACAGTAAGAAACCATATCCTTGTTGGTTGCAAAACTGCACCCATATGAGAATACTCATCATGTTGGCTTTGCCCTGAACACCAGGAAAGATGTCATGCCACAGTAAGAAAGCATATCTTTGCTGCTGGCACAAATGCCCTTTCCCCCATGAAACGACACTCATGTCAGATTTTCCCTTGTGAGCAGTATAAAATGGCCTGCTACAGTAGAGTAAAACATATCTTTGCTGGCTGCAGAAATCCTCCTCCCATGTAAGAACACATCACTTTGTCCTTGATACCAGTATCCAGTAAAATAAATGTCATCTGACAGTAAGAAAACCTGTCTTTGCTGACTTACAAAGCATCCCATGTAAGAAGACTCATCATGTTGGCTTTGCCCTTAACATCAGGAAGAAATGTCATGCCTCATTAAGAAAACATGTCCGTGTTGGCTGCACACCTACCCCTCTCCCTCATATGTAGGAACACTAATCATGTGGGATTTGCCCCCTTAAAACCAGTATAAAATGCCATGCCACAGTATGAAAGGATATCCTTGTTGGCTGCACAAATGTTATTCCCCATGTAACAACACTCATCATGTTGGCTTTGTACATGAAGTCAGTATAAAATGCCATGCCACAGTAAGAAAGCATGTCTTGGATGGCTACACAAAAAGTCTACCAACTACCCACATAAGAACATGCATTGTGTTGGCTTTGACAATACCAGTGAAAATGTTTCATTCCAAAGTGAGAGATATGTGCACCAATGCCCCCCAGCCTTGCACACACAAACAAAGACATCCATACACATTCACAAATGCAGAGCAGTCACGCCCATACAGTTTCCATCCACACACACCCAGAACAATCACACTGTATTCTCATTCACAAGTGAACTCACACCCATACACACCATCCACACTGCAATCATATGTGCATCTACAAAGAACATACATACATATATACACAGCAGATATCTTTGCACGCATCTACATATACTTTCCAAAACAGGTCCAGACACAATGCTGCTCTTCAATCTAGACTCACAGCTCCCACTCTCCACAGAGCTAAGAAGCAGGGAGAGTGACCGTTTTCCTGACATGTGAAGTATAGCCGGAGCACCTCCATTACAATGCCCAAGGGAACCTAATGTGCAGGGAGCTGCAAGAGCACTACAGCGCACATCTAAACCTGCTGTTCCCCAGCCTTGCATGACCCATTGGACATGCATTCTAGAGAAATTAAACGTAAACAAACCCCACACGTCCCTAATATTGGTGGCTCCCACATAATGGGTGGTGAGTCAGCACTTTGTCATCTATTATGGACGAGCTTCCCCTGGCCCTGATGGTCCTGGTACTCCATGGCTTTCACTATCATTATACCTTGCTAGAAGTACTGGTGGTATCCTAGGCATGGTATGGGTACCTCAGGGCCCTAATGGGATCATCCAGGCAGGGGTGCACAAGCGGCAGCGTATGGATGCTTTGAATCCAGCTCTCGAAGGTTGACAAGGCACACTACATGTGTCCCCAACCAGCCCTGCTCACCAAAAGACATAAGAAAATAAGAGCAGAATCCTGTCAGGGCAGTTTACGAAGATGATAACCGCCTTGGAACACTTTTAGTTCCATACACTGAAACGAAATGGAAACCCTGACCAAAAGTTGCAAAAAGATGTCTGATAGCTGTCTTCAATGAGCAATCTTAGTCTGTGGCAACTGATATAAAAGTGAATATTAATACTCCAGTTCTGTGGGCTCCGATAATGGCACAGATGACTGTGGGTGTCATTAAGTGTTCTGTAGTGTGGTAAATAAGGGGTGGGACTTCTGTTACCATCACATTTTTGGGAGGTAACAGAGTAACCACCATTTTTAGCGCAATGCTGAATTCCGAGTTTGACCAGGAAGTGGAGGATTCCCTTCCATCATGCTGGAGGTGAATCTGTCACTCAAAGGCCACCTATTGGTGGAATTACAGCGGGAGAATAACTGCTTTCAGTAATTCCACAACAATCCCCATGGAGTCCTATGGACTCCAAAAATGGGGATTTACACTGCTTTGCCCCCACTCGTAATCATGTGGTAAATCCATGGAACCGAGTGGCAGTTACGGGAACTGAAACTCGCACTGTGGCCGTGGATGCATAAATTGTGCTACTTTCTACTTACAAACAGCAGATAAAACTGAACCCTCCATCCTACAGTTCAGGAAGGATCTGAAGACCCTACTCTCCAAAGAACATCTTGCCAATCGCTGATCACTCCACTGAACCCCCTGCTCCCCTTATCCAGTCTAGCTCTTCTGCTACCCCATGCCTGTAATCCCCTGGATGTGTCACATGTGTGTAGCAGTCTGATGCATTCCAGCTTCCCGTTGTGCCTTATAAATCCCATACATACTTTCGAAGACTAGAATGGTACACCGTCAGCTTTTCCTTCTTTTTACACTTGTATCCATTCCAAAATGCTGTTTATTTTAAAAGCATCAATCACTGCACTTCCTTTTATT
Organism: Ambystoma mexicanum; assembly: GCF_040938575.1. Taxonomy (NCBI): domain Eukaryota; kingdom Metazoa; phylum Chordata; class Amphibia; order Caudata; family Ambystomatidae; genus Ambystoma; species Ambystoma mexicanum. The sequence goes on along the minus strand of NC_090923.1, from coordinate 303,875,581 downwards.
CTCCTGCAGGCTGTGGAGGTTTTTCAGAGCCTGAATACATATATTTTCACTTAGACCCACAAAGGAAGAAAGAACAGTAGCTGTGCTGTCTGTTCAGAAAGGCACTCACCTCTTAAAATGCAAAACTGTTCTCTGTTTTGTATTAATACATTTCAGAGAATCAGTAAACGCAGCAGGGAGCAATTGAAGTGGCAGCAGCATTATGCATTGAAAATGGTGGCTCGTTAGCCCATAGGGGCACGGGCTTCACTCATGCAAGAGGCTTTATTGCAAATGCGATGGCATTGCGTGGCATGACTAGAAGAGCGGATACTCTACCTGGCAAAGATACATTTGAAAGAACTTCTCATGGTTGAGCATGAATAGTTTCAAAGCAATGCTTTTATCATTTTTAATGATTTCATATGATCACAAAATATCCGGCAACAATTACTGTGAATTGTTCACTGTCACAAGTGAGACATAACCAGATTTGATCTCCTGGCAGGAAATGATGGAATAAAACATGCCTGCTTTGCACCCACGTCTGTACCAGTATCCGATGCTCATTAGGACAGCTCTGCCGCTGCACATCTGCACAGGAAATAAGACCCTAGCCTTCAAGGAACACATTGGTTCATCCGTTGATTATGGAACCTGATTGGGTCCCATTTCCCAACCCCCTTCCCACTCTTTTCCCACTATGCTTTTGTTATGATGCAGATACAGTCCCCTCCCCCAGACGTTCGCAGAGGTGAATGTACATACAAGCTGACAAATATGAGAAGTGACCTGGAAACAGCCAGTTTAGACATTAGGGATAATGCAAATGCCATAAGGAGTAGGATAGGTTGAGCCACACAAGTGGGGCCTAAAGGTAGAGATCACCTACTAGCTTAGAAAAGGTTGCTGCATGCCCAGATAGGATTACACGAGTAGCATAGACATGAGCATAGGTAGAAGTAGGTAGCAGCATAAATGAGCAGGGAGCAAACGTAGGGTGGCATGCAACACACAAGACATGAAGAACATTAACATGGCGGAAAATGTCCCATAATACCACGACTTTCGACAGAACCATGAAAGGCCTTTATTCTGAAATGCTGAATCCTGACATTGAAACTGCCATGCACACAGTCCCAAGCCATACAATATTTAAACAGATGCTCGGGTGTCAAGGCCATTAAGCAAGGGTGCCCCAACAGGGAATCAAAACCACAAGATAACATTTCCCAGAACTGAACTGCATGCAACTCTAAAAGTTAATACGTTTTTATTGGTTGCAGTGAGAAAATACAGATAGTTTTGATATCTAGGTCCAAGAAGCTTCTGTGCCAAGCAGTCTCTTAATAAATAAACACGGAAGGGTTAGAATAGCAGAAGATTCAATAAGTATACGGAAATGAGGTGTGAGCAGTGGTCCGCTACCACGTGATCGGCACAATTACCATTTATTCCTGGCTTAAGTAGACAGCGTAACTGCTATTTCTGTGGTGCAGCCAGACACCTGGGCATCGCCAAAGCCCCAAGCAAATTGGAAGATAAAGGTCTAAAGGCCCGGGAATAGGAAGGGAGTAGACTTCTTCAAACTGAATCATAGCAGTCCGTTCTTCTCTAGTTCCTCACCAAGCATCCTGGCATCACATTAATATGCCCAAGGTCGGATGAGCAAACCACCGACCAATTAGGATTTCGTCCAACAGGTTGTCTATTAGAGCATGGTGCCAACCAATAAGGTATTTGAATTAAGTCTAAGATTCTTTAGTAGGATGACCTAATAGGATCCATCAATTAAAGAATATTCAATAGTAGTAGCCTTCACCTGTGTGATGTATAGATATTATATCCCATTAACCAATGAAAAAGTAGTTTTTTTATCACTAACCATGACACCATGTATGATGTGTTTGCATTTAAAAATGTGTGTTTTACATTACGTTTGAGGATGTTTTTGCGTATTCCCCCGACCGTTCATATTTGAATAACGCTGGGTTTTGTCATGCACTTGTAGTATTTGATTTTCTTGAGTTTGTTTTATTATCGATGATTGATTATTGATTAGGACCACCTTAACACCTTAACACTTGGAGGCACTGCTGAGATACCCAGTGTCTGCCTGAGGGTCTGGGACTCCTTTCCACACCTCCCCTGGTCAGCGCAGTCAAACCTTTGGGGAGCATTTGTGTGCACACTTAGAAAAGGTTGGCAGGGGCCCATTTCTTTGCAAAAGTCCTGCCTCGTCTCTCAGGCGGCACACTGGTTGCAGCAGGTGGAGCAGGCTGATAGAGGAGACTCGACACCAATGACCTTGGGAATCCTAGGATTGTCAGTATGCCAGTGAATGAAGGTACGTGTGGGGAGGGGAGCGTTGATGTTGTTTTAAGTTGAAAAAAGAATATTGATGATAAAAAGAGAAAATACTTCCAACAGTAGTTGGGGAAGCTCACGCGCCTGGGCATAAACACCAGCCTTTTTTGGGGGGCAGTGAAAAACAGATAAAGAGGAGTCACCCCATGTAAAGGGAAGACAACTGTGATAATAGAGTTTTTGTATTATGGCAGCATTGTTTTTGTATATAAATAGGGTGATGGAGGGGTTTTCTGTGTGGTGGTAGCATAGCAGTTATGTGTTTTTGGAGTTAAATATGGAAAAGGTTAAGATTGTGTATTGTTGGTGTGGTGTAGGAGGATCTTTGTGTGTTGTGATGTGGTTTAGAAGGAAGTTTTGTGAACAAGGAAAGCAGGTAAGAGCGTATTGGAGTAGTGATTGATGATTGTAATGGTAAGCTCAATTGTTTGTATTGTCATAATGCCAGACATCCCCATCGCTCATTTTTGTAAGTCGCAGCCCTATTTAAGGAGCACATTGTCAAATATCATGTGCAATGGGTCAAAGAGACAGCTAGCAAAATGTTTCAGCCTTGGCCCCAAGAAGGGACACATTTTGAAAGGCTTGCTGCAACATATGCATACTGTGACGGTGCAGAAGTAAGTCTCAGACACAAAGGTGCAATGTTTTTGGGCAGAAACATTTATTGTATGAAAAAGGTTTGGAAAATACCTCTCTGTGCCTAACACTAAGAGAGGTTTCCCTGCATCTAAGAAAACTAAGGCAATTGTCAGAATGTACAAATTATAAAGTCTGTCACTGTCATGTCTCAAAAAACCTACTTCTGTCCTGAAGACTAATAAAATAAACCAACTGTGCAAGGACGACTTCTTCCTAAAGTAAAGTGTTCTTTGTAACCCAACCAACAGAAAAGTTCCCAGTCCTTTGGTTAGTCAAAACTGGTGACAAATAAATAAATATTCCCAAATGAAGAACTCTAGGATTAGGCTTGTACTCCTTTCCTCTAGATTCTATTTGTAGATCTATCCAACAGAAAAGTGTCCATTCTCTCGGGAAATCACAAGTGGTGAAAAATAAAGACATTTTCAAAGCTGCAGTTTAGGGTCGTAGTTATTTCCCCTAGATTCCTTCTTATGAGGTTTCCCTCCGTTTGGGGATGCTCTGGCCTTTACGTTATTTTATGTTATGTTATGTTATGTTATGTTATGTTATGTTATGTTATGTTATGTTATGTTATGTTATGTTAAGTTGTGTTGTGTTGTGTTGTGTTATGTTCAAAAATAAATAAACACAGCCTTCACCAACTAGGGCATCATGGCTGAGGGAGCAGGACCGTAAACGAGTCTAGAGAAACCAAAGCTGGACTCAGATCTCATGAAGGGATAACAGAATGGAGTGCCACAGTTGTGCTGCGGCAACTGAAAAGGAACAGCCTCCCCGACTCGAGAGTACTTAAAACATGGGACAAGGATACGCAAGGCAGTGGCAAAGCGCAAAGAGCGCAAAGGAGAATATTGACAAAACACAGCATTCACCAACTAGGGCATCATGGCTGAGGGAGCAGGACCGTAAACGAGTCTAGAGAAACCAAAGCTGGACTCAGATCTCATGAAGGGATAACGGAATGGAGTGCCACAGTTGTGCTGCGGCAACTGAAAAGGAACAGCCTCCCCGACTCGAGAGTACTTAAAACATGGGACAAGGATACGCAAGGCAGTGGCAAAGCGCAAAGTGCGCAAAGGAGAATATTGACAAAATGTAGCTTGAAGGTATTTAGGCCCCATTTTATAGAAAGCCTGATGGACAATACAAAGGCCTTCAACTTGATCCACTTAGACACTGGCAGCCAGTGAAGCATGTTCAGAAAGAGACGGAAGTGTAGCGGGAGGCACCAATGGCCAGCCTAGCCGTAGAGTTTTGAAGTATTTTCAAACAATGTAAGAGTTAAGCGGATTGTGCAAGATAAAGAGATTTGCAATAATCCAAGGATCCTGAATCAGGGAAGATACAACCAGGGGACAAGGCTGGGGGTTGGGAGGCAGGCTAGTACTTTACACAGTTTGAAATGGACAGACTGGCACACTGCACTCACCTGGGCCTGCTTTGACAGAGAAGCAGAGAGTTTCACACTCAATTTCTTAACCACTGTAAAGGCTGTGGAAGGGGTCCAAGTTTATCAGGCCAGAAAGCCGATGACCAGGGAGAAGTCTCAGGTGAGGAACCAACAAGTCAAACGCATTATAAAAGAATAGTTATAATAATGTATTCTTCACTTATTTTGGTTTCAGGTCCCAGACTTGCAGTATTCAGAATGGCTTGGCTTACTTCCCTGCCAAGCAATTTTCCTCTCATGGACTGTCCCTCTTTTGGCTGGAAGTCCCAGACTCGCAATGTGTATAACTGTACTGGACTTACTGTTGCTTGTTGGGTCTCATCTTGTTTGAGCACCTCTATGCCTTAGGGCCCATGTATCGAGCTATATAAATAACATAAAATAAATAAAACTGCTTGGTTCACTCTCCTGCCAAGTAGTTATCTTTTAATAAACATCTAATTTGTGTGTAGGTCCCAGCCTCTCAATATGCTGTTTAGCTTTGTTTCAGTTTATCATATGGGTGCAGGTCTTCCGCCTTGACCCCCTTTCTCAATGCTCCGCTGGACCTCCAGAACCACTTGGGTAACCCACGTACCTGTTTGCTTCCTTCTGGTAGATACCAGCATTTCCTGAGAAGGTGCGTGTCTCTTGAGGCTCCAGTAGTGTTTGGGGCTACGTTGCAGTCTGCAGTGGCTCTACTGACATCTGCAAATACCCAGAGTGCTCTTATGGCTGATGCCATCAGTAAATTGTTGTCATATATGATATTATTAGGGATGACACAAGTGATGTCATCAATGATCACATTATTAGTGATGGCACAAGTGATGCCATCAGTGATGCCATCAATGAAGTCATACAGTATTGTATAAGTGATGTAACCAGTGATGTCTTCAGTGAAGTGATCTGTAATGTTATCAATCTGGCCATTGGCTGCGCAACGGGGTAGTGAAATTAAGGTGCCTTTAGCAGAATTTTCAGGGTTTTTTTGTGATGCGTTTTTTACCTTAACTGGTCATTAACTAAATTTCAAGGGTTTTGTTATTCCATAGATTTTTCGGCACTTGCAACCCATCTCTGAAAGATTTCCATCGATCACAGACTGCTTTTGACCTGTTTTGACACTGGTATTCTTAGGTATAAAAGATTGCTGGCTTTGAGAACTCACTATATTTTTTAGGCAATGTTCAGTGAGATTATATTATTTGCCAAGGATCACACACTTTAGTTAAGCAACATGTGTCAAGGAGTTCCCCCCTTTTCACCTGAGTTCGATCTTTGCTGGATTTCTTGATCGATGCCTTCTTGCGTACTGCTTGAGTCTTGAATAAGGCTGCACGAGTCTCTTCCGACTCTAGAGTGCGTTCAAATACCGGAAAGCAAGGGTCCAGGAATCCAGGAAATAACAAGGTGCACAACTAGCACAGGAGTCCAGAAATCAAAAAAGGAAGGAAGGGACTAGAATTAGGTTAGGGTGGAAGAAGCAAGGGAATAATACCGCGAGCTACGGAGCACACGTCTGGTCGCTACTTCGCAATAGCATTGAGACGCACGGGCCCACGGGGCGTGGCATATTTATGGAACGTACTACATGCATCATGAAGGCTGGTGCGCGGCCTGTCAGGTGATACGGCCATATTGGGAGAAACAATGAATGCAAACCCCGCCGTGACAAGGACCAGGAAGTCCAGAAGGGGCGCGTTCTGTGGGTCATAACAACGTGCTACAAGCCCCTTGTTTTATGGCTGGTCTCTTGGTGACTGTTGTGATACATTGCACAACTCAAACTAATTGCATTTAAGCATCATGGAAAAGGTAAAAAAGGACCGGCTGCAAGAATAACATATGCCCAGGTACTTTTACCACGTAGAGAAAATCAAAAGCTGGTACCCATGAATATACGCACAGTAAGTGAAATATATAAATGTAGTTCAATTGACCTTTCCTTTAGAAGAAAGTGCGAAAGACAAAAACGCAACGAAATTTAAAAAAAGTAAAATGAACACCAGAAAAAAAACTTGAGGGAGGAAATGCTCCAATAAATATGCTGGCAAAGTATAAAAGGTGCTCATCTTTTAAACCCAACAATCTGTAGTGAAATATTCCCTGGAAAACAAAATCCATTTTATGTAATTTGTGTTGGTGATGAGTGGGGGTAGAGTTAGTGGGTGGGGGTAGAGAGGGTGCTGGTAGGGTGGATGGAGGTAGATAGGATGGGTTTAGGGTGGATGGGTGGTAGTAGAGAGGGTCAGGGTAGGGTGCGGATACACAGGTTGAAGTAGGATGGGTGAGAGTACAGAGACTGGGTGTATCATGGTTGGGGGCACTCAGGGTGGGTGGGTTAGTGTAAAAGGGGGTGAGATGGGCTGGATATAAAGAGTAGGGTTGCAGTGGACGGGGTAGAGAGGGTGGGGCTAGGATACATGGGCAAGGGTAGAAAGGGGATGAGTGAGGTTGGGTGGGTGAGTGGAAGTAGAGAGAATGGGGTGTGCAGCGTGGGGTAGGGCGGCTCGGTGTAAGAGAGAGTGCAGGTAGGGCAGGGGGAGGTTGAGAACATGGGGATAGGGTGGCTGGCCAAACATTTCAAAAGAGTAAATGTAATACCTCAGGCTTAATTCAGCGCAATTCCGTTGATATCCGCCCTAATGCTATATCCTGATAATGTCATTTTCTATGTGATTGTCAATCCATTCTCTTCTAATATATATATGATATTTGAACAGAAACACAAGTTTAGCCGGTCCTGAATTCACCAATGCATTGAAATTCCAGGGTTTAGTTGTGATACGTTTCTCACCTTATCTGTCCTAATGCTATATCCCCATCATGCCATTTTCTACGTGATTGCCAATCCATTCTCTTCTAAAATATATGTCCTCTTGATCTTTGCAACAGGAACGCAACACGTTCAGCCGGTCTTGAGATCCTCAATGTGTCCAGTATACACAGCCTTTGATGATGTTATCTGTGGTGTCATACATAATGTAATTAATTATACCACCAGTATAGTTGTGGCCATAGCTGGTCATATAGTTGTGGCCATGGTATGGCTACATACAGTGGGCAGAGCCGTAGGCCATGCCCACAATTATCTGGACACTGGCCATGTCCACAGTAATATGTCCACAGTGATTGTGTATAAATATTAACATTGTAAATTGAATATTGTGGTTATTGGGCTTACAAAATGCAATAAGCATCATATTAGGTATGGACACTCAGATATGGTGAGAAGGATATAAATTGCGCTTTTCGGTCTGGAAAAGAGGAAATATAATTAGTTATAGAACATATTTTATGAAATACAATTAGTTACAATTGCACAAATACTTATTTAACCCTCATAAGCAGTACTTTGTTTCCACTCTTTTTGATACAACATGTGTGCATGGTACACTGTTGTCTTCACATATAATAATCAATGAGTTATTGGGAAAAAATCCAAGGTGGATTGAAAAAAACCATACACTGTCTAAGATGAACATGCCAAGGTGCATTAAGTAAATCCATGGTATAGGTTTATACAGTTTGTGAGACAGCTCCTTATTTACTTATTACTTTTTCTTCAGACTACCGAGCAGGTTCTCTGTAAAGTAGAAGACATTTTTGGCCAAACTCTGTGTCTGTGTTATATTTGTCAATTCATTATTTTAGTTAGTCATTTTCTTTTTTTAGAAATATTTGTATTTTTAGTGGCATAGTCCTTTTTGTACTGTCTTTTGTGATTTTATTACATTTTCCCCACAGGTCAGACATTGTCCACCATGTCTGGCCACAGTAGTAGCAGCAAAAATGTCATCTGAGTCCCAACACAATCCCTGCCCCCTACACCCTGCTGCAAATAATTTGCGGGATGAAAAAAAATGCAGACAGCTGGAAGTACTTCATGGTATAGGAGCACCATTCGAGGAAAGAGAGAGAACAGTTGCAGTGCAAGTTCTGCAAGAAATTCTACATCGTGGACCATCTAACGTGCCATCGCAGAGCTTGGGGACATCCGTCCTCATTTAACACTAAGTCTGGGTCCACTGGGATGCATTGATGTGATCCCACTTTATTGCAGAGAAAGTTTAGGAGAGGTGCAAGCAAATAAATAAATGCACGTTTAACCTCAGAGGAACATGTCAAAGTGCTGCAGGGATCAGTGCACCAAAGCAATGTATTTGCAGCGGAGCACAAGAAAAGAATTCTTCCCGACTTTAATTTCATCAAAATCTCCAAATAGAAATTTCTAAGAGGGTGAGCAATAGTTTATGATAGAGCATGAATACATGATAGGTTATTTATAACATGCTTAATACCCAGAGGTTTCTAAGCGCTGACCCTGGGATCGAACCTGTGGTGCTCCGTGTCGTCTTGCTTCCAAGGCGAGCACGGTGCCCCTAAGCTACCGCCCGAGCAGAGAAGGCTCTGAATCACAGGTCAAATGCACTCTCAGAGTTTCCACTGCAAATAAACCTGTAAATAATTACTGACACTTACTAGTTAACAGATTATCCCTTAAAAAATGACCATATAGCACATCATATAATCTTAATTAAAAATCTAATTTGTAATCTTCAGCAACAAAAAAAAAAACAATTACTTAATATAGCTTACACACACCACACTGCAAACAAACCTTTAAATATGTAATTTCAACTAATGCCTATGATACTTTAAAAAATCAGTGGCACAAAAAGAGGACTATAGTAATCAAGCCAATAAAATGGCCGATACATTTTCACTGCAACCTATCACAATTGCAACAGTAACACCAACCAATTGTAAAAAACAAAACACATTCACCAAGCATTCCCCACTCCTTCTATTACTAGAAATTCAAACTAGGAGGTATTTTCCTCCAAACAGGGAAGGACTGCAGATATCCTAGCTGGTTTTAAAACTATGTGCCCCATTGGAGACAGCTGTAATCCAGATGTGTTGAAATACTACACTCAGGTTTCAAAGTTCAAATGACTAAAGGGTAGAGATGAGGGCATGAAATCAGAATCACATGTAAAATTGTGTGGTCTAACATCCATGGAATAATCTGATTATTGCACAGAAATATGTGGCTTAATACCCACTGCATAGCCGCGTGTACAATAACAACCAATCAGCTGGCATGGTACATTAATGTAGCTACGTATGGCTGCCCCCACTTATGCCAGCAAATAATGAAATTAGTAATTTCTATTTGATCATAACCGCTGCTATCGGGAAACATAGCAATCAAAATAGCTTCCCTGTTCTCCAAGACTCTTACCAAGTGCCCACCCCCCACATCCATGTCATCTCCCCCTCTCCCCTGATGGCCTCCTCACCTCCGTGCCCTCTCCCATTCCCCCCTATAACACTCGTTGTTTCTCTGATGCAGTTTCAGTTGAAATGTCGGCTAGCCGCAGGTATACCCCAGGCTATAGCGTGATGCTGATTACCCACCGGTATGCCACAACCAATAAAACCATGTATTTTTATTCTATCATAACAGCGGCTTTTTGGGAAAAATGATGAAATAAATGTTCCTGTGCCCTCACTGAGTGTCCCCCACATCTGTGCCAGCTCCCCCCAGTCTCCCAATGACCTCCTCACCTCCCCTGCCCTCTCCCATTCCCCCTACAACTCTTGTCATTTCCGTGATGCAGTTTCAGTTGAAGTGACGGCAGCCGCGGTTATACCCCAAGTTATAACCAAGGGTATGCAACAAATGTTTGAGCCTTGTGATGCAAACTTGGTCCTTAGCCCACCAGCAATGCCCACATTTCACTTGGTGTACTCTTGCCTCCCCCGACCGCAAGAATATTGGCATTTGCATGTTTGTTCACCTACAAATGACTTTATTCTGTGTTTTATCTTCCAATGTCCTCGGCTATAACCTGGGGTATAACTGCCCCTATCTTTCGCATCAAGAAATAAAACAATGCCAGTTGCTTCATTTGTAAACACCCTCTATCTTGGCAATTTACCAGAGATATAGCTATCAATTTTGGAGAAGGGGTCACACCGTTTACCGTCAAATACTAAAGTAAAAAGTACTGGACGGAATAACCCCAAACCACAAAAGGATCTCGAGTCAACGCTTCATGCCCAAGTTGTTTTGGACATGGTCCAAATCTGTCCAGATGTTTTTGCTGTGCAGTCTTGCAAAAAGAGACCTTTTTTGTCTATGGGAAAATGAATGGGGACTAGGCAGAAACTGTGTTTTTTGTTTTCTTAATTACTTTTTATTTTTTCAAGAAACTTCTCAGTCTGGGGCTGCCCATGACAAACATTTTGTTTGCAAAATTCCAGCCAAATCCATCACGAGTCAAATGTTATTAGCAATTAATTATTTGGATTTTCTATGTAACTCGATAGCCTTTACCCTTGGCCACGGTACATGTTGCACCAACAACTTTCTTTGGGGCCCACTAGCCATGGCCACTGTACATGTTGCACCATTATGTTTCCTTGGTGCCCACTCCCCATGGCCCTTGGTCTTGACGTCTCTGCATGTTGCACCAATAGGTTTCTTTGGGGCCCACTAGCCATGGGCTTCAGCTTTGGCCAATGGACATGTTACACCAATAGATTTATTTGAGCCCTACCAGCCATGGCCTGGTACAAACCAGGTTCAAACAGGACATGTCCCTGGCAGAATCAGCTCATGAAATCTGCAAAGAATGCATCATATAATAGATAAGGCCAAAGCAAATGTAGAACATTATGTATCGGCAACCCTGGATGCAAACAAGGAATGCAACTCTATTCAATGCACTAGTTATATGCATCTTTACGTCACTTTGGTATCAGTGCTAGATTACTGAAGTGGGTGAGGCTAATAGATACAACGCCAGTAGCCAGCGTGAAGACAGGAAAACAGATATCAGAAAGGTGGGACTTAAGAAAGGGAACCAAACTGGGATGCCCACTTTCTCCCATACTGTTCATCCTCACCCTAGAACCTCTAGCTGTGCTCTTAAGGAAGAAATACACAGGCCCTGGCATAATGGTAGATAGGACAGCTTGCCTCATCTCACTGTACATGCAAAATCCAGAAAAGAAACTTACTATATCTGCTTGAGATTTTAGACAACTTTTCGAAGCTCTCGGTCATAACCGCTAACTGTAATAAATCGTGTATATTCCCTCTAGCAGGATTTGCAGGACTGAACTGAGAACAATTGCCATGCATGGAGCTGCGATGGGCCACTGACACCTTTCACTACCGCAGAGTGAAGCTGTGCCATTACATTTGAATTTTGCATGAAAATAATTAGATGGAAGTATATAAGGGGATAGTGAAGTCGATGGACTTCTGGTTGAAAATACCTCTGTCGGTAGTGGGAAGAGTGTCCCTACTTAAAATGGTGTTGCTGCATCGCCTGTTGTATCACTTTGTGAATATACCCTTTGATATTCCTAAGTCATTCTTCCGCATGCTGGATTCTAAAATAAGGGGATTTGTATGGGGGGCAGGATTGTGCTGAACACGCTTTGTAGAGACTATAAGGATGGAGGGATGAGCCTGCTGCACTTTGAATCATACTACTTGGTGGCGCAGTTGCAATTTGTCATGAGTTGTCTGGCAAACAAAGCTTCATTTGACACAACAATCTTACTGGCATCAGTGCGGCCTCACTACTTGAAAGAAATATTGGGGGTAACAGAGGCCATGCCTGCGCATACATCTCATCTGTTAACCTTGGGCAGGAGACTATGTCGTAGAGCCTGGAAGCTCCTTGGCACTGTAGATCCCTACTCCATGGACATATCACTGGCTGCAGCATTTGGGAAATATCAAAATGATTTACGCATGATCAGAGCATACTGGGAGGACAATGGAGTAATTACACTGGGTGATTTTTTCAAGGAGGCACTGCTGATGGAATTCTCAGAACTGGTGGAAGTACACGACATACATACTGGCCAATTCCTAACTTATATGCACATGATTAAAATGATTGAATCGAGATGGTCAAGATTCTGGGAGGGTGTAGAAATGAGCCCTACGTTGGAATGAATGTATGTAAGTTAAGCACTACAAGGCTGTGCTGTGAGAGGCTTGCCTGTTCTTTATGCTCCTGCCTGGATTGTGTTCATCGCAGCAGTATTCTTTGAGGGTGGGGACCAGGACAGGTCTCCTCAGAGCACTACATCAAGTCCTTTTTCCACCTTTATCACGCTGTGGGATGCTGCACTGGAACTCTGAGGGTCAGCTGCAAAAACCCACATCCTATGTAGAAGTGCACAGAAGTGTGTTGAAGTGCAGTTAAGCAATTGAGCTGCTGGTTGATAGCCATGCCAACTGCTCCTCTTCCTAGCTTACCTAAAGTAAGTGACTGCTTTATTCTTCTTGGCATGTATGCTGTGCATAGCAAGACTACAATTTGGGAGGAGGATGTAATCTCAGCCAAGCAAGCTGCACCTCTGGTGAATGGGGGTAGGCCATCACGATCTCTCAGACGATGTAAATCTTTGTTTGCTATTATTGACATTGCCCTGGAAAATAAAATAATAAACTATTTTGGCAGCACTCCTGATAGGCATTTGGCAAAGCCAGGCACCTCGGAGAGCCCTGGGCCTGCTGCTATAATGCTGATGTAAGAGGGGGATCCTGGATTTGAGGGTATAATATCTTATCCTGGGACTGATATTATTTCTGATGTCTCCATATTGGCCCCTGTATTGTTGCAGGAATTGGCTAGGAGAGTGAGCATTCCTTTGTCTACATGCCCAACGCTTAATATGAAGATGGAACTAGAGCATGATTCCCTTCCTATCTGGTGCATTTTGAAGATGTTGAATGGCAAAATACTCTGGGATAAATGCTGGGATAAATCTCTGCACCTCTTTGGGTTTACTGAAGCATCCCTGAGACCTTCTGCGAATGTATCACCATCTGGAGAAATATTGGAGGGAGCTTTTTGGGAAGAGGGGTTGTGTGAGGAAACTCTATGCATCTCTCCTTTATTCAATCATGAGGAGAAGAAACACCAAACTCCCTTTAAGGGTGCAGAGTGGGACTTTGATGGATTGGCTCTGAAAGCTTTGGATTTTGTCTAAAGCTCTCTTGTCAGTTCTTTTGAGAATATAAATCTTGACATTTGCGATGGAAATGATATTTTAAGGTCCCTTTCTTCAATAATTGCTTTCTTAGAAGGATTTACCACTGCACGGAACATGCCATTGGGCTCTGTTGCATTACTGGCTTGCTCTAAGCCGATATTGGCAAATGATACTGAAGTCTCTGTTATTACATTAAACAATTCTAATCTTAATGAGTATAATGTTAGCTGTTTTTTTTACCAGAAACAACTAATCATAATTTTGGCTGCGGGGCTCTGGGAAGTATGATAATCCACCCTGCAAGAGGGGGATCTGTCAGTTGATGTGAGCCAGAATGTTCAAATTGTTGAAAAAGGAAACCTGCGGATTAATAATATGTCTACTAATGGGTCCAATCCATTGTCAAGTACTATTGGTAAAAAATCAAAAAAACAGAAATCCTTGAAGGTTAGTATAAACTGTGGGTTAAAGAGGAGGAGGCTCCCAATATAAGGAGACCTGTGTTAAATAGGAAAACATCTCCCCAAGTTGTTTCAGAGAGTGATGAGGTTGGTACTAATTGAGCATGTGGTTCTATTATCCCTTTTCATCCAAATGCATGTTCCTCAAGTTCTATATGAACATCTGGATGAGGAGGGTGAGGATGAACAGGAATTGTCTATTTACTTGGATAATGATGATACTTTATTATTATTGGCAGAGGGGTTGGACTTAGCAGCAATGTTAGAAAATCCACTGGCTATTCTTAAGAATGCCTGGCCTGTAAAATGTTAGTCTACAACTAAGGACAAAGGGAGGTTGAATAAGGATGATGCAGCACTATTACCTTTATGACAGGAGGGTGTTGAAGTTATTCTATCTCTGTAGCAAGTACTAGACTTCAATGAGAAAATAGCTCTAAGTCGTAGCAATTTTATGGGCCTGTTTGTATAACATATCTCTCTTAAGAAATGTGCTGGTTGATTTTCAGGTTTTCAACAAGGTACGTTTTGTTTTTTTACATATAAGTTTGTTGCTAACCTAATGCTATCTGAGGTAGAGACATTACAATTTATGGACTGTGACTTGTGGAAGTGGAATGCTCCAGTGACAATAAGAAATTATGATGTCTCACTCAATACGAGCATATGTAAATATCAAGAGAACCCTAAAAAGGAAGGGGACCCAAAAAAAGGAAGGTTGTATTGGATGGTTTGTATGGAACGGCTGATGTTGATATGTTGGCCTGGAACTGGTTACCAGGTTGTTTGGCAGGAGACCATACTAACAAAGGTGTTATATTCCAACAATAGGATTGGTCCCTCAATATTGCCTCTTGGAATTCTAGGGGTCATGGCAATCTATTGGTGAATTCCTCTGAACTGAGCCTACTGGGTCAATAACATGTTATCAATATACAAGAGGTCTGTTTGAGGGAAGCCCCTTTTTGCTGGCTATGATTTTTGCATCCACCAGCATTACAAATATATCCGTGATGTCGTTGAAAAATATATCCTGGAATCACTAGGTGGATCAGACTAAAAACCTAGTGGATGAGATTGAAAGATTGCTCTCATTGTGGTATGGGGATTGTGGAGCTGTGAATGTCATTATTCTAGGGGATTTGAATTGTGAATGTGATTTGGAGTCAGAGGATGGGCTAAATTGGCTGGATAAATGCAATATAAGTGTAAAATCAGATGCCCTTGCTTGGATGAACCTCATGATGAACTGGAATTTTAATTTGTGTAAATGGGTTATTCCTTAATGGTAAGCACCTGGAAAAACCTGGAAACGGGGTGCTCTATCCTCATCAATAGACTACATCTTTGTGACTAACTCCTTATCGATCTGTTGAAAATCTGGAGAACACTCCCTGGCTGATTAAGAAAATGTTTTGGGGAATGGATTGGATGCCGACCAGGGAGGTTATTTGTCATTATGTTCTTTTTAAAGAGGTGTTGTCGAGTGAAAAAAGATTATATACAGCTGAACCCTGCATTACCTACAGGGGAGCGCTACAGACACCTGCAATTAACACATGCCATCCGTGCCCAATTCCCAGTGTTGGTCAATATTCCAAAGTGTTCTGCTCTAGAGCCAAACATCCTCCAGGTCGGGATCCCGGCAAAGGTCACATCCACTCTACCAGGTAATAACTGCTTTTGGGGCTCAAGAATTGTCCCATCTCCATGAGAAATGGGAAAGGGCAGTGGGCCCGCTGGAATCTGAAGAATGGGTTGAGGCAATAATGTTCCCACGAGAGATTGGCATAGACACTAAACTCTGCTTAATACAGTTTAAAATATTGAACCCGGTTTATTACTCCCGGGCTTCTATGAGGAAGTGGGGGGCTGTGGAGGAGGGAGACTGTCTGCAGTGCCGAAGATCTGAGGGAACATTCTTTCACGTGATCTGGGACTGCGATGTTATTCAAGACTTCTGGTGCAGATGCATCCGTAAGATCATTGAGGTTTTGGGGTCACCAGTTCCGCTGCACCCGAAGATGGTAATACTCTGGATCTGGGGGGAAGTGGAGTATACTAAGTACAAAAAGATGTTCCTCTCAGTGGCAATGGGACTAGGGAAAGACATAGCCTCCACGTGGGGATCCTCAGATGGGCTGATCCTTAGCCGATGGATCAATGAAATGGACCTTTGTGCGTCCCTGGAGAAACGCATTGATAACACCAGGGGCTTCCCTGGAAAGTTCCTGAAGGTTTGGGGGAAATGGACTGGAACTGTGAGCTTGGATAGCTCCTATGTTGTTGGATTGACGGGGCCCGGGAGCATGGAGACCTAGGACCCTATATGCCCCTCCCTCCCTGGGGACCTTCTCTCACCTTGTCCCCTACCTCTTCTTGCAGTTTGATTCATGCAATGCTCTGTACCTTTGTAATGCGACGTTGCATTGCTGATGTTTGGTGTTTGTTTGATTTGTTTACCTTGGTTCGTACTTAAACCAATAAACAGATTTATTAAATTTAAAAGAAGGATGTTACATTTCCCTGGCCAAAGTTAAGTATGAGATTTCTGTGTTTTATATTTAACTTACTGAATACTATGTAAGTGTGGGGCCTGGATATATCGCTGAGGAGATGTAGGTTTTATAAAGATAAGGATAATATTGAAACCTTAAAGCATCTGTCCATGCACTAGGGAATTAAGGCACAAGCACTTTGCAAAATGTGTAAATATACAATACTGTTTTAATGCTGAACAATTCTGGAACAGGATAATGGTGGGGCTGGAAGTTTCGCTATCGATTGCAGTGATTAAATGTTTAGATGAAATATTTATTACTAACTATTGAGACTAATTATCTGGGGAAAATAATTACTTTTTTACTGAAATGTGTAATGGTATTTATTGTATCTTGTTTGTACTTTGTATATATGTATTTACTCATGTGATGTGTAACAGTCATACAGTATGCCGTATGAACATAATAAAAAAAAAATGATGATTGACATATCAGAAGATGGACATTTTATGTGCAGATTTACGAGACAATGTGAATACATTTTGTGACAGTGCCACAGGCCACAGTGTGCAAGCTAAATGGGAAATAGAACTTGGTAAAGCACTCACAGAAACGGACTGGGCCATAGCATAACAATACACCAAGAAGGTATCCAGGAACGCTAGCTTCAAGCTTACTCAACTTAATATAACTTAACGTAATGCACAGAATGTACATTATGCCTTAGAGAATATTTCAGTTCCGAGGTGCAAACAGACAAAGTTGCCCTAGATGTGGTCCGTTGCTTGAGTCCAGACACTCTTTTGAATATAGACTTGATGTAAAAAAATGACTGACTGTGGTGCATACCAAGCTGATACGAAACAAGGCAAATGGCATAGAAAGACTTTAAAGATCCCACCTGAAGGAGGTGGTTATGATATAGTGGGTAATAATAACAACCAATCAAATGAATGGGTAGAATCACACAAAGGGAACACAAACTCCTTTTGGCAGAGCCAAAAGGGACACACATTAAGGCAATTCATAAGTCAAAAGCAAATGACTGAACCCAACAGTGTGTATGAAGAATATTGCCCAGGAGTAGAGAATGTCTTAAATCCACATTGCCAAAGCCAAAGAAGTGTGAAGAAGAGAAAGAGTTATTATCATCATTTACTTAATATAAAGGTGGAACAATATTGGCAGGAGGGTTTCCCTTCTAATAAAAGACGTTCAGGAGAAAGGAAGCATTGCCTGTCTTGCGTGTGTGAAACACACTGGTGTAATAAATAGCACCAGTGTGACGCTCGTATCACTTGAAGAAAGTCCTAAACCTAATTGTGTGAAGCAGAAGACATTACTAAAACCTTTAACGTTGACTCTTACCACAGAAGGTCTTAAAGGTAGTAGTTGGGACTGGCAAGGGAGTGACCAGGTCCTAGAACTTTGCGCCAATTGGTTCTGTTCAGGCAGGGGAGTATGCCCGCAAAAAGAACTGCAGTAGTTTACCTTGGCAGGCAGGAGAGTATACCAGACCAAGAGCATTTGGAATCCTTAGTTCTGTTCTGCAGGATTACACCGGAGCAGAGAGTTGTAGAACTGGTACATCTGGAATGAGAGTAAACCAGGTGCAAACTCATAAGGTACTGTGGTGGGGTAAAGCCTATGATAATGTGGTGCCAAAATATCCTGACAAAGACATTTGTTTTGAAGCTAATTAAGTTTTTAAATATTCTTAGTGGATGTCTGCTTTGTTGAAGTAGTACTGAAGTTGAAGTTGTGCCAATATATCCTGACAAAGACATTTGTTTTGAAGCCTGACAAAGACATTTATTTTGAAGTTAATGAAGTTCTGAATTATTCATTGTCATTGTTGATGACAAGTAGCTGTCTCAAGACTTTTATTACAAGTGGAACGAGGAAAGCTTTGTTAAACAATTATGAGCCATCATTCGAATCCAAGTTGGAACTTTGTGTTGTCTAATTGGATCATGGCACAGGATTTCCTTCTCCCTTTTGAACATTTAAAGAAAGACTTGATTGAATCTGGGGAAGGGGAGTTCACCCATGTTATCATAAGAGTATTTTGGTAATGTGGTGCGACTTATACTGTTATATTTGTTGTTGTGAAACTGCCATATATTTCCTTACTGATTTATTGTGTTTATAAGTGTGAGGGACAGAAACCTTTTTGTTAGAGTGTTTTCCTTTAGTTTAAGCAGGGAAATCCTTGTCAGGGTAGGGATAGTGAGGCATGTATCCAAACTTTTTGAGTTAATAAAATGGCATCTTTTGAAAAATATTCACAAAGTTGTCTGCCTCACATTTCTCACCCACACAACACATAGAAGCTCCACCGCCCACCTTAAAAAAAAAATAAAAGACTGTAATTGCCTAATGGCTAAGAGCAGGATTGCAATGGCATGTAATAAGGCAACAGACCCAAGGCTGGAGGCATAGTCAGGAGATCTGAAATGATGGACAACAGGCGAAAAAATTGTCTGGCTCAGAGCTGTGCCTCGGGGATGAGGTAATTAAATGGTGATGTGGCGGCCTGGAATGCATTAACGCAAGCAAGGTTTGCCCCTTCAGATACATTGCCCCCTTGAGGGGGGATGCTGGGAAGGGTACCTTGTTAGTTGGAAACCTCATGGAAGGATGAGGGTGTGACAGCCAGCAGATTTAGGGAGCAGAAATGAGCTGACTAGTGCGGCGGGAAGCAGCATGTGCAGGTGTCATGAATGGGTTAGGTTTTTTCATTTTTTCCTTTCTTTATTTTAGATGTCATGACCACAGAGGCAAAATGTGGAATCATGCAGATAATGTCATTGTTGTAGGGTGGCCTTTCTGTTGAAGGAAAAGAAAAAGTTTAAAAAATAAATTTAACTAATAAAATCCTATGAAATTCATTGAAAAAACAACATTGTTAAAGGGATGTTATGGTTGGAAGGTAAAATCAAAAAACCAAAGAATTCATCAGTTATGGTAAGCTATGCAAATCTGTCCAGTGATTTGGCCTGTAGCTGCGAGTAAAACATGTTTCCATTCATGTCTATCCGGATTTCAAATGTTTTTAGATCCCACTATAACTTTGTCCCCCCTTGACGAAACCGCACACAAAAATTCCCGAAATAATTCAGTGTTAGCTGTATACTTATTTTGCAAAGTTTTGTGAGCATTCTTGCACAGCGCCAAACATATAAACCACCCAAAAACTGCTGTTCCTATGGGAAGATCAACTTACCAATAACTACAGGGTCACTACCACAGACCGACCATGTAGTTTCTCAGCTTGAGAGGCACGAGGTAGAGGGGCATTGATGACAAGTCAGCAGGAAGTAGGGTGTAAAACGCTGGAGGGAGGGAAGGTGGGTGGGTCGCACAAGCAGGAATGGGGTGGATGGGTAGGTGGTAAAATCAGGAGGGAGTGGTAAGTGGTAAAATCAGGAGGAGGAGGGTTGGAGGATGGGTGGGTATTAAAAGAAGTAGGCAGGGTGGGTAGGTGGTAAAAGCAAGAGGGAGGGTGGGTATATAGGTGATACAGTTCATATGTGTAAAAATCAAGAGGGGAAGGGTAAGGGGCAAAAGCAAAAGGGATGGGTGGTAAAAGCTGAAGGGTGGGTGTGAGTACATGTTAAAAGCAGGAGGGAGAGTGGGTGATAAATGAAGGAGGGTGCTTGGGTGGGTGGTTGGTAAATACAGGATGGGTGTAAAAATCAGGGGGGTGGATGGGTGGTTGTTAAAAGCAGGATGGAAGATATCAGGGAGAGTAGTAATAAAAGAGGAAATGTGAGTGCTAAAAGCAGGAGGAATGGTGTGAGGGAGTGTAGTAAAAGCAGCAGGTAGAGTGGCAGGATGGGTGGTAAAAGCAGGAGGGAGAGTGGGATAGTGGGTGGGAAAAACCAGGACAGTTGGTAAAAGCTCTGGGTACTAAAAGTAGGGTTGGAGGTCTGTGGTTGTTTGCTGAAAGCAGGAATCCCTAAAAGCAGGGGAAGGGAAGGAGAGTGGTAAAAGCAGAAGGATGGGTAGTAAAAGCCGGAAGGTGGGTTGTTAAAGCAGGAGGGAGGGTGTGCTAACAGCAGGAGGGTGGGTTGCAAAAGCAAGAGGGTGGGGAGCATGGGCTGATCATTTTCTGAAATGGCGGGCTGATCATTTCCATTCTGCTTCCAAATATGAAAAGAGCATCACCGGAATTATTATTCTCAATGTTTCTTGGAAGTAGAAGCTGTAATATGTATCAGAATGGCTCCTCACCTTAGTGGTTGGGCTTCTGATCAACACATTTGTTTGCAGAGCAGACATCGCCACCGGAAGTGTGAAAGTGAGGTCCCATCACAGACGTGGTCTTATTTTCCAGTCAGCTGCCTGGGTATGCACACGTCGCAGAGGTTTATTCCATGTATGAGTGGTTTCCACTTAACACGGACCGGATCCTCTCTTATGTCCTCTAGTGGAGACAAAGGGGTACTTTTGTTTGTGGAAATCATTCTTATTTTATAATGAAAGGGTCATTTGGTGTAACTGGATTTTATTTTTGTAACTACTCTCATTTTGAAGTCCAATAATAGATGGTCAGTAGTGACTGAGTAGTGGCTGAGTGTTTTTTGACTGCCTGTCATCTGGTGCTCTTCACTGCAGTGGGACTGGAAATATAGAAGGCTATATTTGAAGTGCTCCATAGACAGGACATTATAGAGCATTACTAAATATGTTTTTTCAGAGAAAGGCTCCACAAAATGTTTGGGAGTAAAGATCCCCTATCCCAGTGGCTTCTAATCATAAGAGACCAAAAAGTGACTATTGTGAGAACCTGAGGGTATTCGCCCAAGAAGACCTTGAGAATCCCTTACTCAGGTGGCCAGGGAAGGGCTAGCGCTCTCAGATCCCAACCCTAGGGGTGGACGAGCGAGGGAGGATCACCTGGGTAGGGGAACCCGAGGTTATGCTTGGGGAAATGCCCCAGGTGAGATGCAGTATTATACCAGGGAAAGGGGCGAAGAGGATGAGCTTCTTGAAGCTTTTATAGGTTGCACACCAACTCAAAATCCTTACACCTAAATAATATTCCTTACCTGAAACCAACGACCCCCCCCCCGTCTGGTAAACCCATTGAAGACCACAACTTCCAGAATCCCTGCTATCCTGTCTTTTACCCAGATATTCCCAATCATTACACTTCACATCCCTCTGATAATTAATTGTCAGAAAACTCAATCTACCTTGACCAACAACTACAATTCCCACAAACCCTCTTACTCATCCTACAAAAACCACCCATCCAAGTTCACCACAAATCCCTCTAGTGTGAGTGTTATGATCCCATACAATACCTCTTCCTCTCTATATCCCATAAGATACTCTGACACTCTAATCACCCCCTCTTCTGACACAAACACTTTTCTGCACTACAAAGACAACACAATAACACCTGAGTCGTTCACCTGACATGTCCCAATACAAGGGTCAGGCAAAGTCAGGCAAATGACCAGAACCACACACAGCTGACAGCCCTTTCCTTTCCCCACAGGGATAAAAGGTGGAGCACAAGAGCACAGGAAGAGCAAGGCAGACCGCACTACGTAAGAGCTAACTCAGCACAGCAGTTCAAGAGGTGGCGAAAGACTGCGAATACCCAGAGGGTGACGAGGAGAGAAGTGACCTTGCCCTATTCTATCACAGCCTGTGAAACCTCCGCAGATGGAAACATAAGACAGCGAACAAAAGCCAGCGTGTTTTGCAGCAGTTGTCAATGGTACACGAGACTCTCCTCCACCGATAACCAAGCAGGGGAGAGACGCTGGTCTCCGTGGTACCAACATTGACTTGAAGCAGAAGAAATCCAAGTGGTTCAGCACAGCTTGTGAATCGAGGGGAGAGTCGATAAAAACTGGGCTGTGTTGAACAAAAAGTAGC
Organism: Ambystoma mexicanum; assembly: GCF_040938575.1. Classification (NCBI taxonomy): domain Eukaryota; kingdom Metazoa; phylum Chordata; class Amphibia; order Caudata; family Ambystomatidae; genus Ambystoma; species Ambystoma mexicanum. The sequence continues at coordinate 303,853,271 of NC_090923.1, read as the reverse complement.
AAACAGCTCATTTGAACTTTGGAAAGTTTATAGGAACTATTGACGGAAGTGGGGGAAAAACCTGCAACAGAGGTGTCCGGCACCAAGTGGGTGCTCACGAGGGAAACTCTGGCCAATTACCCAAAGATAGAGACTACCATAACCAGAAGACCGTGGGAAGAGGCGAAGAGAGGTCAAAACGGCCATACAGGGGTCTTGTAAAATCCTCTGTACCGTTGAAAGTCTTTGACCGATAGATAATTGTGAAGAACGGAAATTAATCCTGCATGGTGTAATCAGTATATCAACTGTGTTTCGTAAATTTGGCAAGAGTGAACCCGGCAGAGGGATGCTAACGAGAAGGGTCTAAGTCTAAAGTCCATAGTGAACTATTTGGTAAAGTTTGGCAAGAGTACATCAGGCCCTCGAAGCCAAGAGAATTTTATTGAAAGGAAACTTAGCCATCAAAGAACCTGATACCTGATACAGAACTGTTGACTCCTGCTGGGAAGGCTCGAGTGTGTGGTGTGCTCAGGAGATCCACCTTGTCCTGTGCTGAAAATGTGGGGAAGGGGGACCCCTGACAATTACATCCTGACTTATTATTTAAAACACTTCTTTCTTTATTGAAACCTTATCACACACTCTTTCTGTAATTAGTTGTAAGGAATTGTCAATATTTCTTTTTAGTATAGGCTTTTTTATTTTGACAAAACGCCACAAGTACTGCCTTATTTTTAATTTGATGGTCGAAGCTTGCTCTCATCTTAGATTTAGATTTAGATGCGTTTTTACACCCTGAATTTACAGTTTAATAAACAACTTTGAACTGTGATCACTTGTGTCTGTCTTTACTGTTGCTACCATGAGTTCCTTACACTATCCTCCACCGGTGCAATTCTTATTGGAGGCTAATATGGAGACCATCATATTTTCAGAGATAAGAACACTGAAGCCTTTTATGGAAGTTACGAATAATAAGCTTTAACAACTTGAAAGGAGAGTTTGACATGATAAAGATGCTGAAGATATTGCTCATCAAGTTGTATACTTGGAAAAATCTGTACTGGCTCCCCAAAAGCAAAATGAAGATTTCAAAAATAGAAATCGCAGAAATAACCTGTGTCTGTTTGGTCTTATAGGGTTCTGTTTCTGAGAAAAATGCTTTGGATCACTCTCAGACTGCTCTCTTCCAGTACCCTTAACACTCAAAGGGTAAATAAGATTGGCTTAAAAAATCCTGATCTGGAGGCCACCAGGGGGCGCGCAGGCGATGGCAGCCTGATTGTCGTGCCTTCGCTTCTCCGGACCGTTATATGACCCCTCCCTTGAAAGAAGGAGTGCATGGTGGAGGTGGGAACACCTGGGAAACACCTAGGTGGAAACCCAGAGCCTGGGGCCCCCGCAGTGAGGGGATCAAGCTATTCCAAGAAACACAGAGCAGAAAGCAGGAGCCTTCATAAAGGAGGCCCGGGAGCAGCAGCATTGAGAGTAGTGGGCGGGAGGGGCTCAGTACCTCTCCCCATCCGAGGTCTGATTTGGGCCGGGCACCCTCCCCATTCCCCACTTCTGACGCTCACCGGAGAAGTGAGGAGAGAGAAGATGCGGACGCAGGGATACAGGGCAACGGCAAGGGACAGCGGGACAAGTGAACGCAAAGCCGCACGGGCCGAGCGGAGTGAGTCGCTGTCCCTTTCCTTTTTGTGATCCCCTCCCCCTGCTGCAGAGCTCTGAGCAGCAGAGGAGCTGAGGAGTGCGGAGTAGTTGGCCCGGAGCCTGTGTTGCATCGGGCGCTGTGAGAACACGTCGGCTGTAGGGGGCCTGGCTCGGCCCCCTTGGTGAGGGAGCGACTCTGATCGTGACGGGAGCAGGGAACACACGGTGGCTGGAGGTGGGTAGGTTCGGCCCCCCTGGTGAGGGTGCGTCCCGGACTGAGCAAAGGGCAAGAGGATAAGGTGCAGACCGGAGACACTCCACAAGGACACACAGTGCTCCGTACACCTCCAAGGAGCAGATCTCAAAGGGCACAACATGAGGGTTACCCCCGAGGAGGCACATTGCTTATACAGGGGACCTGCAACTCACCTGACAGACATGGAAGAGACATGAGATGCACTTGACCAAGGCACATCAGAGGTAGCCACAAGCTTGGTTTGTGAAGCACAGACCAATTGCAGCCAAGGTGAGAAAAGGGACTGTTAAGCAACCTTTTCTACATCAGAGAGTCCTTCAGGACACAGAGGCGTGCCCAAAAGGATTGTTGGAAGGGTCACTCACTGGTAGGAAAGTAATGGCTCCCTAGCCAACCATAGACACAGGGAGGCCCAGCTCAAGATCATGTAAAGGCTACCCTCTCGCTTTAAATCGACGCGGGTGGGTGAAGGAGGTTAAGATGGTCCAATTGGGCCAGACAGCACAAGTCAGTCAGAGGGAGGTGCGTACCCCCTTGTCAGGGGCATGTGCCCACCTCCCCTGGGGTCTGGACTGTCCGGGGCTCTGCAGAAAATGCTCCATGTAGGGTGACCCAGTGTACTGGATAGACCCCCTGGCATTGGAAAAACAAAACTAGAAGACTCAGGGTCATCTTTCTGAAACCTCCGCTTAGAGCAGCATTGTGTGGGCAAGGGGAGTTCCCTGGTTCAGGGGACAGTTTTGGCCTACGGAGCTACCAAAAAGTGAAACACACACAGAGGCACTCCAACGGAGAGGGGACCTAATAATTTAACAGTGGCTCTGAATATACCCCCTGGGAAACAGTGGTGGTGCTGGGCCGTCCTGTGGTCGCACTGAGCTCCCTAGTCGTGAGGACCACATGTAGAGGTGACAGTGAAGGAGGAAGACAATGTGGAGGTTCAGGGGGCACCCCAAGTGGGCAGACACAGGAGACCTCTGAGATAAAGGGAGAGCATTTCACCCTTGAACACAGCTGGCCCCCAAACCTGCAGCTGCACCACAGGGGCGGTGATAAAACGCTGAACAGTCCCTGAGGTACTGTGAAAAGGTCTATCACCAACAGGGAGGTGTGGGCCCCCGAGCTCGGAGCATGTGCCCACCTCCCAGACCAGAGACTAAGAGGTCATCCCCCTAAAACCAACAACACTCTAAGGTGTAAGCCAAGAAGGGATCATTGTCCACCAACACCTATAGAACCTAAAGGGGGTGCCCCACAGGACCAGTTGGAGGCAACTGGAAGAGGCGTATGGAGGCGAGACAGAGGTTGGCCACCTAAAAGTACACATCGAGTGACCAGGAAGTTCGAGATACACCATGGCCCTCATTACAAGTCAGGCGTTAAGGGCTTAACGGCGCAGTCGGCGCCGTTACCCCTTAACGCCTGATTCACATTTTAACGCCTGCTTTTTGCAGGCGTTAAAATGCAAGGCGCTAAACCGCCTTGGTGCTAATTACGGCACCGTAATTTACGGTGCCGTAATTAGCGCCTTTCCCCATTCCCATTATGCCCTATGGGGCAAAAATGGGAATGGGGAAGGGGCCATTGGTGAATGGGGAATTACCGCCCCACTCACCTTGTAATGGGGCGGTAATTCCGCCATCCACCATGGCGTTAACGTAAATTACGCCTTGGCGGTAAAGTTGAAAACTTACCGCCAAGGTTGTAATGAGGGCCCATGACCCAATATGGCCACTGCACCAGCACAATCTGCAGCAACCAAGAAGGATGTGGCTGCACTTATGAAGATAAGGAGCATGAGGGCGGACATTGGGAGCAGGGTGGACAGGATCACCCAACGAATTGACAAAATGGAGGAGGGACTTGAGGAAGTTGAGCACAATCAATCCTCCCTCGACACAAATCGACATGCGGTTTACCGAAATTAAGAAACGCGATGAAGACGGATGAGCTGGAAAATCGTGAAAGGCAGAATAACCTCAGACTTTTCAGTATCCCGGAACAGGAGGGGGAGACGGAACTTGACCTAAGGAGAGTGCTACATAAGGTTACAAAGCTGCTATTTGAGGACGACATCATAGACATGGGCAAGATTGAGAGAATCCATCGAGCGGACTGGCACCGGGGGCCTGAGGTCTGTCCTGGTCAACGTCCATAACTACACGGATAAAGTAAAAATTCTGGGTAAAGCGAGACTTGGAGGCCCTGTAACATACGGTGCGCCCAGAGTGACAATCCTTCAGGACCTGTCCTCCCTGACTCTATCCAAGAGGAACGTGTGCTCTCCCCTGACCAAATGGCTAAACGAAAAAGGAGCGCGGTACAGGTGAGAGATCCCATTCTCCATCTCCTTCGAGTTGGACGGCCGAAAGCACAGATTGACAATGGAGGCGGACATTCAGCGAGTCACGGGGGAGTTGCTGGGAGAGGCCAACACTCCAGAGAATCTGGGAGACAAGGCGGTAGGAAGTGGCTCATCAAGGGTCCAATGGGGAGACAAATCCCGGGATCCAGGAAATACAGGAAATTGAACATGTCCCCAGGTGCTAATTCTTGACCCAGGTAGGAATTAAGGTAGAGGGGGTCATGGAACTAGCCTGGCTCTTACCAGGGAGTGAGAGGTGGTAGCTGGGTCAGGCAGGTCGTTGATCTTACCTGCAAAGTTTGGGAATATGCGCAGGGCAAAGGAAGTTAGGGCAGGGAGGTAATGACCCAAAGCGGGTGTGTGATGGGAGGGCGGAACGAAGTGGAAGAGACAATGGAGCCACACATTGGGCCCTAACGGTTGAGGTATGCTCATATAGGGGGGTAAAAGAGACTATGAAGAGATAGATGGGGGGCTCGAAGTAGTCTAGGTTTGATGTGCATGGGACAGGATGGGGCAGGTTCCACTGGTGGTCCAAATGTTCTCTGGTGAAGTTAACCAGGGGGACTCGGATGTCGAGAAGAGGTAAACAGAGGACGGGGGTCATTTTAGAAGTGGGTATGACAAGAGTCTTCTCTAATAAATGTTTATCGGTTGTTGGAGTAGGGATTCATGTGGAACAGCTGCCCACAGCGCTTGTCGGCAGGAGGACAAGAAGGATGGGAGGATGGCAGTAGTACAGGGAGACAAGGGAATGGGTCGCCTGAGGGTGGGGACGTTGAATGTAAAGGGGATGAACTCGCACACAAAACGGTCATTAGTGTTTAAGGAATGGTTCGATGTACTGTTTCTTCAAGGGACCAAATATGCCAGAGGGGAGGAACGGAGGGTCCCTGGGAGGTCACTGGAACAGCAATATTGGGGATCGGGCCCTCTGAGGAAAGCAGGGGGTAGGTATCATTATGGTGAAAGGTCTGAAGATGGAGGTCACGAAGGTTTGAGCGGATGGGGTAGGAAGGGCTCTCCGGATATCAGGGTCTATAAACAAGGTTGGGTTCACACTGGCAGCAATGTATTGCCCAAACCAGAGGCAACAGAGGTATCTGCTGCAAATGTTCCCAAAGGTGATGCTAGAAGCAACATGCCATGTAATTCTGGGGGACGACCTAAACATGTGGGCAGACATCCGGAAGGACAGACAAACCTGGGAGGGGGATACGGTAGAAGGGCCTCGGCTGGTGCATGGGGAGGTCTTGGGAATGTTGGAGGTTTATGGGCTATGAGACATATGGGGGCACCTATACCCAGAGGACAGGAGAATACCTTCTACTCGGCGCAGCATTGCACATTTACCAGAATCGACTACATCTATATATCAAGGGGTCTATGGGATGAGGCGCTGTGCTTGGAGATCTACCAGATTTCATGGTCAGATTATGATTTGGTGCTTGTGGTCCTACACTGGTTAGGGATGGGGCCCAGTGGATCTAAATGGAGATGCACTGACTCCCTATGGAAAGACCCAATGTTTCACGAGGAACTGACCATAGAGATATGTGAAGTGGGGAAAGCAACATGGAGGGGGATCCTGATCAGGTAGGGGACCCAGAAAAAACAAGAGCAGACGTTAATAGAAAATAAGCTATGAGTCGGAATTGCCCAGTTAGACAGGAGAGTTGGGGACATGGCAGAGGAGAGAGAAGGTAGGATTCTGGAGGCGAGAAGGAAAGGGGAGGAGTTGCGACTCCTTGAGGAAGGGCAAGTGATTAGAAAACTGCAGTTCCGAGAAGGGAGATAAGGCGGATGCATTGTTAGCGGCAAGACTCAGAGGACAGCGAGTGGATAGGTGGGTTAAGGCCATAGAGGGGGTGAGGGAAATGGAGGACCACGGGGGGAAGTTATTCGAAGGGCTTTTGCATTATTCTACGAGGACCTGTAAGAAACAGGGGTCGACCCAGACCACACAGGGACAACCCGGTACCTAGAAGGAATTCAAATGCAGAGGCTCTTCCGGGAGGAGGCTGAGGCAATGCAAGCCCCTATAACAGCTGAAGAAATTAAGAGGGCAGGGCAGTGTCAGGGGTTCCCATGTGGAAGGTCCCGGGAGAGGATGGTTTCTCTGCAAGCTTTGAAAAGTCTTTTCTTACCCCCCTCCTTTCATTTATGGTAGAACTGTTCAAGGATATCCTTGAGAGGGGGGAATCCCCAGAGACCTTCTCCCTTAGCAATGATCACAGTCATACTGAAGGAAGGCAGGGACCCCCAAAAATGTGGATCATATCGCCCCATCTCGCTCCTTAATATCAATGCCAAAATCTATACTTGTGTCCTGACGTCAAGACTAGAAACACACATGCCCCAACTGATATACTCTGATCAAGTGGGCTTCATAAGGGGACAGATACATTTCAGAAAACATTGTACTTGATCCATGAGGCGAGAGACATGGGGGGATCCCGCACTCCTATCGGTTGATGCGGAAAAAGCCTTTGACAGGGTAGAGTGGGGCTTTCTCAAGGAAGTGCTGGGCAAAGTGGGCTTGGGCCCCAGGTTGATGCGAGGCATTATGGCAGTTTATGGGTCCCCCCAGGATTGCATCTCAGTCAATGGAGGCTTCTCCCTATGATTTGCCTTAAGTAGAGGAATGAGACATGGCTGCCCCATGTCCCTGATTGTATTTGCGCTCTCCTTGGAACCACTAGCACAGAGAATTAGGCATGATCCAGGAGTCGAGGGGTTCATGGTGGGGGGACAGGAATACAAGGTTGCATTATATGCAGATGCAGAAAACATTAACCTCAGTACCCAGGGCAATTGCGCTGATGGTGGAATACAGAGATCTTTCTGGGTTTAAGATTAACAAGTCGAAATCCATACTGCTTCTGCTAGATGTGAGAGGGATGGGGATATGGGGAGGTTTACCCCTTTAGGACTAGTGATCTGCCGTGACACATTAAGATACTTGGACATTAACCCTATGAGGTCCGTGGAGGACCTGTTTCGGCCTAATTTCACCATGATCCTAGCCAGATTCCTGGCAGACCTGGAAAGATGGGATAAACTAACCATCTCGTGGCTCGGACGCCCTAATGCCCTTAAGATGGTGTGCCTTCCGAGATTCTTTTATGTGTTTCAGATGCCCGATTTGTATCCCTGAGACATTCCTCCGTGAAGTGAAAGCCGTGATGTTGAAATTCCTGTGGCAGGGGAAAAAGCCTAGAATATAATTTGATGTCCTTATCCTACCTAAGGACAAGGGAGGCATAGGGCTTCCCAATTTGAAATTGTATTATAAAGCCTTGCATTTACGAGTCCTGGTCCCGCCACCTCAGAATGCAGAGAGAATATCAATAGGTAGGCCTGGACAATGTACATCTGTCCCCCACCTCAGTTGGGGAATGGCTGTGGGTCACTTGGAACAAACTCCCCCATAGAATTCGTGACCACCCAATCCTAGGCACAATTGGGGAAGTGTGGAGGCAGTGCATGGACATGGAAAGGGTGACAACCTGGCCTTCCCGTTGAGCCATTTGTGGGCAAAAGAAATACGGGACGCTATCCAGGACCCAGGGAGTTTTCAGGTCTGGCACGAGGCGGGTCTTGAGAGAGTTGGTCAACTATGAAGAAATTATACATTTGTCACTATAAGTGAACTTCAGTGAGATCTGGGTCTGGGTACACTATATGTTTTTTCATATCTCCAGCTGAAAGGGGTGCTCACAAGTGTAAAATGGAAAGATAAGTTTCAGAGGGACCTTACCCCCTTCGAGCAACTCTTAGACAAGAGAAAGGAAATGAAGGGCCTGATCTCGGGAAGGGGTCCACAGAAAAGCTGAGACAGAAATGCGAAAGTGACCTTTGGAGGGAACTAGACCCCACGCTGTGGTTGAAATTGTGTAGAGGGGCCTCTCAGACGTCGATTTCCAGTCCAATATAAGCAGCATGCCATTAAACTTTTACATTGGTGGCAATATGACCCCATCAGGCTTTCTAAGATGTTTCAGAACACAAGCCCTGAGTGTTGGCACCGGTGTGAGGCAAGGGTTGAATATTGGCACATATGGTGGGGATGCCCCAAGTACAAATGTTCTGTGATGAAGTGCTGGGCTGGATAAAGGAAATTGATGGTATTCAGTGTATGTAAATGGGGACCTGGGTAAGATTAGAGAGCTGGTAGCACCCCTGCTGCTGGCGGCGCGGGCCTGCCTGGCTATGAAATGGAAATGTGCTCGGACGCAGTGTAAAAGTAAATGGGTCAACGTGTCTTTGAATATATGTACTATGGAAAGGATCGCACTTCATGGGAGGGCAGCATTGCATGGGACCTTGGTGGGGGGTTCAGTAACCGAGTGCTTAACACTGGGAAACAGAAATAAGGTATTGTCTTGGGCGTGAAGAAAGCGAGTTGAACGAAAACCCTCAAGGAGACCTCCCTGGACATTAGACTATGGCCAAAGACTTTAGAAAGGCTGAAAGGCTGAAAGGCTGAGTGGCGGTCACGGACACTGGCATCATCTTGTATGGTTTGGTCAGCCCACACTATGCAACCGAAGTACTCTTCATTCTCATTTCTTTTAAATGAGAAGATCCTGCTACCCAGGGGAAGAGGTGTGGGGAAGGAGTGGGGGTGAGGAAAAGGGGGTTTCTTTGTTGAAGTGTTTAATATGTTTTCTGTTGTGTAACTATGAAAACCTGGAGAAAAAAAAACTATTAAAATAAAATCCTGATCCCACAAAATCCTGGCCCATGAACGTTGATTTTCTCACTTCTTGAAGTACACTCAGCTTCAGCTGATCACAAGAAAGCCATGGAATTGAACCAATTAATATGGAATGGACACAGAGTGTTCATATCACAAGACGTATATAAGGTAACTGCGGCTCAAAGGAAATAACTTCTATCATATCACCCTGCTCTTAAGCAAATGAATGCCCAATTTGGGTTGGTCCATCCATGTACCTTCAAGGTTACCATTAAAGATAAAACATCCGCATTTGATGACCCAGCAGATCTCAAAAACATTATAAGTACATTCAAGAAAGAAGAAATGGATACATCGAACCAAACTCAGGATCTGCAAACCTCTATCGCTTGAATGCTCTCAAACACGGCTGTTTCTTATTAACATAATATGGGGTCTTCTTGGTGACTCTAGTCAATTTAGGAAACATGGAAGTCGCTCAGAATGTTCAGGTGCCCACTTTTCCACCGTTATTCAGGGTGCACCCAGCCTCCACACTCAGTTTATTTTTGTGTTTGCATACTGGGTTATAGTCACATTCAAGATTATATGTTTTAGGTTTATTTTATACTATGGGTGGTTTTTCTTCTTTTATCATAGAGACAATTCTAAAAGAATATTTATAACCTGGCGTCAAGTATTTCAGATCCTCTAGCTTTTACCCCAGTCTTTTTCCCCAATGTCATGTTTGTTGTCTCTAAAGATATTTGGACTGTTACAAGTTCATATACGTTTGGTATATTCAGATGGTAGCTGCTCACATGATGCATTTTGCAAAGATGACCTACGTCTGAGGAACGTCAATACTAAAATTAATCGGCATATACTAGTAGGACAATGACACTCAAATTCATTACCTGAAATGTTAAAGGCCTAAACAATATGGTAAGGCGGCAAAAGGTTCTGATACATTTGAATAGATTTAAACCTTCTGTGGCCTGCTGTCAGTATGGGCTGGCGGACTAACCGATTTATCAGATTGTTCAAATAAGTCTTCCTCATCAGTAGGACACCGGTCGTGCTCCCGTTCCCTTTCCTCCTCACCTGAGATTGAATTAAGCTTCTTCCTTCTGGCGTGGAGAGTGGGAAGACTCTTCTTCTGTAGAAGGTAAGGTCGGCCTCGAAAAGAAGCCACCGCGGCTCCGATAACTGGAGGCACGGTGACCCCCCTCCGCGACGGACTAACAACGGAGAGAGGGGAAAAGCCCGAATGGCATAAAAACCCCTCTGGAGTACTTGAGCAGGCAGGAACCAGCTAACAGGGGAACTCGGGGAGCAATCCAAATTATATCCAAGGTAGAGAGAGGATTACGAGGGACCAGAAGAAAGGCGAGAAAAGGGGCCGAGAAAGAGAACAGCCAGGAAAAGGAGCGGAATCGGATAACAACTGGGAAGAGAAAACACTGGGAAGGCTGGAAGGGAAAGAGCACAAGGGAAAAAGCAAACTAGGGCAAGAGCCCCAAAACAACAAGGGCGGAGCACCGCCAAGGAGAAAACAATAAAGGAGCGAGAGCAACAGAGGGAAATCCGAAGTTGCAACGCGCCGAACTGCCTAGCGTGTGGAAATAAATACGCATAGGCAGCGGCCATGTTGAAAAAGACTAAACCGATAATACTGTCAAGGAGAAAACGTGGCGGCACAAATCAATGGCGGCCTCGCTTCCACCTCTCCCACAGCCGCCAGTGCCCAGCGGTCGTGACACCTGCATTCAGGAAATCCATCTGTCTCTACAGGAATCGAAGAAAATGAAAATGTTTTGGGTTGGGGACATTATTGCTAGCCAAGATGAAGGTAAATGGAATGTTATTACAATATTGATTAGAAATTGAATGAATCATAAAATACTTCATTAAGCTTCTGATGCTAGAGGAGGATGGGCCCTAGTGAAATTACAAGTGAACACCAATATCTTACCAACCTAGATCCCTTAGTTTGGGTTGATATAAAAGAAAATGGTAATTCAGGATGATTTACCCAATTTGGTCATATGTGGAGCTTATACATTATTGATCCATTTTTAGATATATTAACCTGCGAATTCAAAAGCAGTAAAACTCATAAGGAGTTTCTTTGTTGCATATCTGAAGCGGGCATAGTAGATACTATCCTATTCTATCCTAGCCTATACATTTTGACTTCACATGTCATTCAATCCCACATAATACAAGGGGCCTCATTACACAGTAGGCGCTAAGGGATTACCGGCACCGGTAAGGTCACTGGTGCCGGTAATCCCTTAGCGCCGTACTACAAGGTCCCTCAGCGGGTCCCGTCCTTAATGCCTGGTCTGACCAGGCGTTAAAGATGGGACCCGCTGAGGGACTTCAGAGCTGATAACGGTACAGCAAATTGCGGTACCGTTATTAGCTCCTTCCCCAGTCCCATTGAGCCCTATCGGGGCTGAAATGGGAATGGGGAATGGTATTTGGAATGGGGACTTACCGGGCCCTCCAGGGTCAGAATGATCCGGTAAGTCCCCATACCGCCTACCCGGACCCGGTATGCAGTAAGGGAGTAGCCAAGCCGCTAATAGCGGCGTGGTTACCTCCTACTGTTTAATGAGGCCCAAGGTCCTTTATCGATTATATATGCATCTCTAAATCCATAGCTGGTGCAGTGGTAGATTCTAGTATTGAAGGCAAAGTAATATCGGACCATATGCCAGTAATTACAATGCTTGCGGTGAACAATATGGTTAAGAGCTCCAACAGATGCACATTTAATAACTCTCTATTGCAAGATCACAGATTTGAAGAATTATTTCTCAATTTCACCAAATTTAAACACGATGCTGATACCTCTCCAGTTAATAATTGGAATACGCACAAAGCAGCACTGTGAGGTCATGTTATATTGTTTGTGGCCAAAAAGAAAAAAGAATTGAGGAAACCTTAGATAACCTTTTTAACCTATTGCACAGACATGACTCTGATGTCCACTTGCACAGAGAAATGTTATCATTACGATTTATTATTAACAAAAAGCTATCAGCATAAGCATGTAGAATATTACTCAAATATAAATGAAAAATCTCGTCTATCAAAAATGATTCAGGTGTGGTAGTAACTGCTGAGAAAGTTATTTTAGATGTCTTCACTAGGTTTTACAGGAACCTATACTCTTCAAGCCATACTGACTCACGCATTGATTGTAATAGTCTCTCTGGTGCTGGCCCTTTAAGGGCGCGTGCACACGGCGGAGTGACGCTTCACTCCACTACGTGCATTATAAATAAACGGGGCGTTCCCCAATCACATCAGTGCGACCAGGGAGCCCAAACCCAACAGACGTCTGGTGCCTGAGTCTGTTGGAGGGGTTGGGGGCTCACGGGCATCGCAAAGGGTATCTTCATAAACCCCCAACAGTGGCGACAGGTCCGGTTGTCTGCCCGACCCGGCGGTGATGTTGATGTCAATTTTTGAAATTGATCGAGCGTCAGATTTCGCTCATTCCAAGCTGCGGGCCAGGCGCTCACCATGCGGCAGGAGGCCATTTTGATCTCCAGGCCTGGAATGATTGTGGAGCTCCGGTAGGGCCCATGAAGGCCATCCATGCCTAATTGTTGGACAAATGAATAGTGGACAGTTATCTCTGCCCAGATTTACTTGAACATTTGTGAATTTCTATGTTTTTGGGCAATTTTTACCGAGTGAAGGTGAGGCACTGGGGAAGGCCTGCTGTCTTCCTGCATCTGCCCCAGGCCTCCCTGGCTCAATTTGTGGGACACTTGTTGCTGGACTCTGGGCCCATCTGCATTGCTGTGGCTGGTGTGTCTGTCATCATGCTGATCTGTAATTTTAATGACATTTGCTGACCTTTGGACTCATCTATGGTGTGGTAGCTGGTCAGGCTGGTGTTGATCTGCTGCTTCAGCAGGCCTCTTCAAGCCACGTCGTTTGAGTGAGTTGCGGCCCCTGTTTACCCAGTGAGGGGTGCTTGTGCGCTTAACCCATGAGTGATCCAGCCAATCAGGACGGTAGTCAAGCAGCGGCGCTCCAACAGCCCCCACCCCAGCTTCCACCTGTTGTTCAGCCGCTGCCTCTGCCGGCGCCTCCAGTCATGGCCCAGATGAGACCCCCGGTGGCGCTCCAGCCAATCCCTGAATTCAATGTCTCCGGCCCTCCATCCAGTATGGGGCCCAGATGGAAGCGTTGGGTTGACCGTCTTGACATGTATTTCAGGGTGACAATGGAGAACAACGAGGCCAGTAAATTGGCGACATTGCTGTATGCCGCTGGGCCTGCTGTGCAAGAAATATTTGTATCTCTACAGCTTGCTGATGCCTCCTGTGATGCAGCCAAGACAGCTCTCCAAAATCACTTTCTCCCTTTGGACAATGCTGACTATGAACGCTTCGTGTTGCTGTCTGCTCGCCAGAAAGAGGATGAGCCGCTGGACACTTTCTACGGCCGTCTCAGGCAACTGTCACTGGCGTGTGCATTAGGTGACCCCGATGATATGATCAGGACCCTGCTGATTCAGGCATGCTCGTCGGGGAAACTGCGAAGACAGGTGCTGAGGGAACCTGGGACCACCCTGGCTCGCATCTTGGAGCTGGGTCGCTGCCAGAAAGTATCAGAAGCATGTGCGTACAGGATGGAAGCGGGTGCACGTCCAGTGAAGGCGGAGGAGGTATGTGCAGTGGGGCGTGGCAGCAGAGGTGCCAGAAGACCCAGTGGCAACTTCCGCAAGAGGGGTGGAAGGCCCGGAGAAGCTTATCAGAGGTGTGGCTATGACTTGCCCCACCCTGAGGAGTGTCCTGCGGTAGGCAAGACCTGTGGGCGGTGCAGCCTTGCGGACCACTACGCACGGGTGTGCAAAGCATCTCTGCCAGTGTTGGTGCCAGAGGACTGGTGCGGTCTGATTTCCTTCGGCAGTCTCGCCCGCCCAATGTTGCCTAGATTGACCAGGGTGAGGAAGGTGCACAGCTGGACGAGGAAGAGGAGGAAGAAGAAGAGAATATCTTCTTCATGTCAAGTGTGGAGGCTCTCAGGTCGAGAAGTAGAAGACAACCATGATGCATTGTGGTAGTGAACAAATCTCCTGTCCCTTTGGTGGTGGATACGGGTGCGTCTGTCAATGTGATGGCCCGCAGACACTATCATGCCATGGACAGCCCACCAAAGCTTGCTGTCCCCAGGGCTCGAATATTTACATTCAGAGGTTCCCAGCCGATTCCTCTGGATGGGGCGTTCATGGCCAAGGTAGAACATGCTGGTTCAAAGATAACAGCACGGTTCTATGTGACACCGGCTAGCACCAACACGCTGCTAAGCTGTGTCGCGGCAGAGGCCCTGGGAATCATGAGCTTCACCTACTTTGTGTACCTGGAGGACCTTCATGACTTGTTTGACAAGTACTCTCGCTTGTTTGTTCGAAGAGATTGAACAGATGGCTGGAGATCCGGTGAGGTTACACATCGACGAGTCAGTGCAGCCCAAGCTCTTAAACATCGCAGAGTGTCCTTCCACTTGACAGACCTGGTGGACAAGAAGTTGGACAATTTAGTCAACCTTGATATTATCGACCATGGGTGTCCTCTGTCGTGGTTGCAAGAAAGCCCAAGCAACCCAATTCGGTGAGAACCCTGGGCCGTCCAGCCTCCAGTCATGGCATTGAAATGAGGCTACCCAACAAGGCAATGTGGAGGGAGCAACACCTTTCACCGACCATTGACGACATTATCACCGAGTTGCAGGGGGCTCGATTCTTTTCGAAGCTCGAAGCTTGACCTCAGGGCCGGATACCACCAGGTCGTGCTACACCCTGAGTCGAGATATATCACAACATTCACGACTCACAGAGGCCTGTCCAGATACAAAAGACTCAGTTTCGAGGGGTGTCATCAGTGGCCAAGGTTTTCCAAAACATGATCAGAGGCGCCTTGACAGATCTTGATGGCGTATTGAATATCATCGATGATATCCTCGTCTTTGCAAAAACTGAGGTAGATCATCTACTCAAGCTGGCCAGACCCTCCATCGCGAGAAATGTGAATTTCTGAAACCAACCATTGAGTTCGTTGGATTCATGTTCAAAGAGGGAGGTGTATCACCTGATCCCAGGAAAGTAAAGGACATTAAGGATGCGCGCCCTCCCGAGAATGTGTCCGAGGTGAGGAGTTTCTTATGGATGGTGACCTACTGTGGCTGCTTCATTAAGAACTTGGCGTCCAGGTCAGAGCCCCTGAGGGCCCTCACCAAGAAAGAAACAGTGTGGCAGTGGGGTCCGCTCGAGCAGGCGGCGTTTGAAGACATTAAAAGTGCCATCATGACGGAGGACACAATGGCATTCTTTGACCCCGCCCTCCAGTCGGAGATAATCGTGGATGCCAGCCCATTCCCCCGGGGGGCCGTGTTGACACAGATCGGCCTGGATGACAGCATCCGCCCAGTGGTGTATGCTAGCAAGGCATTGTCGGATACTGAACAGCGCTACTCCCAAATTGAGTGGGAGGTCCTCGCTGTTCTGTGGGGTGCAGACATTTCCGATTGTATGTGCTGGGCAGACCCGTGACTGTTGTGACAGACCATAAGCCTCTGCTCCCCATCCTAGCTGGGTCATCCTTGAAACCGCCAGCGAGAATTGAAAGATGGATGCTCGCCCTGCTTGAGTACGGGGTCTCACTGGTGGACAGACCTGGCTCCAACAATGCTGCTGACTACCTATCTCGACATCCGGGACACGGCAGTGGAGGCACTATGGAAGCCTGCGTGGAGGAAGCGGATGACCATGTGCAGTGGTGGTGGAGGCAGCAACACCGAATGTACTACCACTCGAGGATCTGGAGGCCGCGGCGTCTCAAGAGGACTGTTTTCGCATCCTAAAGACTGCCATGCAGCAACGGTCATGCAAGAATGTGCTCGAATCCCTGGCGGGGTGCACGCAATAGTCCAAGGTGGTTCTTGAACAGCTGTAGAAGGTGCGGGAGGAACTATCATTCTCTGCCACTGGTCTCCTGCAGAGGGGTGACCGGATCGTAGTCCTCAGGACAAGATCCAGGAAGTCATTAGTCTGGGCCACCAGGGGGATCAAGGGGCCACTAAAACCAAGGCCCGAATCTGCCTCAGTTCCCTGAACTGGAGAGGCGAGTGGATGAGCATGTGGCCGCGTGTGTCTGGTGCCAGGCGGCCTCTCCCGCACAATGAGAGCCCGCCATTGAGGTGATGCCAAGAGGTACGTGCCCATGGGAGGTGGTACACACTGACTTTGGGTCCACCACGCAGGGTACACATTTCCTGTTGGTGGTGGATGAATACTCCCGGTATCCAGAAGTTGTATTCATTGAGTCAGTGGCGTTTGAACATGTGGTGGTGGCCCTGGAGAAAGTCTTTGCGACTCACGGATTCCCCAATACCCTGTGCTCAGACAATGGGGCACCATTTTAGGGTGAATGGTTCCCAGAGCTGATGGACAGTTATGGGGTTCAACACCGGAAGATCCCCCGCTCTGGCCGAGAGCTAATGGGGAGGCGGAAAAACTGATGCAGACTCTGAACAAAACTTTCCACATAGCACAAGGACAAGGCCGATGCCTGAGAAGGGCACTCTACCAATTGATGCAGGTCTATCTGTCCACTCCACACGCATCTACTGGAGTGGCCCCGGCAGAAAGCGATGTTCAAGTGGTGCCAGAGGTCAGAGAAAAGGAACCAGGGGTCATTGATGACCAGCAAGTGGAGCGAGATCGCTGGCTGAGAACGGAGCAGGAGAATGTGAAGAGAGGACTCCGGCCCCAACACCTAGTGCCCGGGAACGAGGTGCTAATCCGAAACAGGCATCTCCAGGGGAAGCTGTCTTTGCCCTATGAGCTAGAGCCGCTGGACGTCGTGGCAGTAAAGGGATCGATGGTGACAGCCACTGATGGCAGGACATCATTCACAAGGCACGTGAGTTTTTTCATGAGACTGGTGGAGACCAGAGCAGAGATACCCCAGGATCAGGACAGTGTGGATGTACCCGATGAGGGCGGGGGTGCTGAACCCTTCCCTCCGTCTCCAGCCAAAGGGACGACTGCTGATGGATCTCCCATGCCGGAGGTGAGCAGGAGGTACCCCCCTGAGGACAGGGCGAAGGAAACCTGTAGGCCTCAGCGAATACGTGTTAGGACAGGTATCCTGAGTGACCCTACCGAGTGGGGTAGTCAGAGGGGGACCCAGGGCGGCTGTTATTAAAGGGGTACAGTTGTATGATGTGTTATTGTTATTATGATTAATATGTTGGGTGTGTTGTGTGGGTTTTGGTATTTGCATTTGTTGTCCTCATGGAAAAGGAGGAGTGTGGTGCTTGCCCTTTAAGAGCGCACGCATGCGGCGGAGTGACTTGTCACTCCGCCGCGTGCATTATAAATAAAAGGGACGTTCCCGGATCACGTCAGTGCAACCGGGGAGCCCGAACCCAACAGACGTCTGGTGCCTGAGTCTGTGGCAGGGGTTGGGGGCTCACGGGCATCGCAAAGAAATCCCCATAAGCATGTTGATCTAAATCCATTATATCATCCTATTTGAGTGAAGGACATTTTCAAATCCATAAAAACCTTAAACAAGGGTAAAGCACCCTGCCCTGACAGATTCTCAATAGACTACTCATTTTGCTTCTACACTGAGCCTATAATGAGATAACTTATGTCAATATTTTGCAGAAATAGTAAATCATCGGGCACGTTTACCAAAGCCCTACTAGTTCTTTTCCTAAACAGGATAAGGATAATGAATTAGCCAACAATTACAGGCCCATATCATTATAAATATGTACTGTAAAATATTTGCTAACATTTTGTCCAATAGAATTGAACTATTCACGCATCCTGAATTAATCAATCCTGATCAGGTAGGGTTTGTCAAGGGAAGAAATACATCATCTAATACCAGATTGTTTATGAATGTTCTTCACATTATTAATGAAAAGCAACAATTATCTGACAGTTACAAGGCAATTGCTCTGGATATGATATGATATGATATGATATGGCATTTGTAATGCGCCTATACACAAGTGTTTCAAGGCGCGACGAGGCGGGGGGGAGCCAGGGGAGCCAGATAACAATCCTACTAGGCCAGGTGTCATTCAGATCGCGCAAGTGCAAGGGTAGAGGGGAATGGGAAAAGTGCAAGGGGAAGGGGAGAGGGGAAAGTGCAGTACATGGTTAGTAGAATACAAGATAAATAATTAGGCCAGCTGGTGGCAAGTGCAAGGTAAGTGCCGGGAGAAGGGGCTGTAGGAAACAGAGACAGTCCTGTGGTGCAGGTAGGCAGTGCAGGGAAGAGTGGCTGGGCCAAGGACCGAGATCAGTGAGTGGCCCAGTTGCAGATTCAGTGCAGGTTCAGTGATTTTAGCAGGGGAGAGAGGGAGAGAAAGCAGAGGCAAAGAGGAAGGTTTTGAGGTGCTTCCGGATGGTTCTCCTCAAGTTTCAGGGAGGCAGGAAGGCTGTTCCAGAGGGAGGCCCCTGCTGCGGAGAGAGATCTACCCCCAACTCGTTGCTTGGAGAAGCGGATGACCCTAAGGTAGTTGGAGGTGATGAGCGAAAAGCTCGAGAAGGAAGATATTTAGGAAGAGAGAGTTGAAGGTATTTTGGCCCAAGGCCCCAGAGGCCTTATGGACAATGCAGAGGGTTTTGAACTTAATCCTCGCAGCCACTGGGAGCCAGTGTGGTGATTTCAGTCCTGGAGAGATACGGTCCCTGGGCTTGAGGCCAAGGACAAGTCTCGCAGTCCTGTTCTAGATGAGTTGCAAAGGGCAGAGAGTAGAGGCAGGAAGATTTAGATAGAGGCTGTTACAGTAGTCCAGCTTCGAGAGAACCAGGGCTCTGGAGACAGTGAGCTTCTGGGGGGAAGGAGAGGAAAGGAAGGATACCTCTGAGGAGGTGTAGCTGGTAGTGTGACTTCTTAGAGACGTCAGAGATGTGAGGAGAGAAAGAGAGTGTGGAGTCAAAGATGACCCCGAGGTTTTCTGCCCTGCAGGTAGGAGCAGGAAGAGGGCCAAGGGAGGCCGGCCAGAGAGCTGCAGGGAAGGAGGGAGTGGGTGTGCCGATGAGTAGAATCTCAGTCTTACTGGCATTAAGGCAGAGGTCGTTGGCGGCACACCATTCCTGGATATCAGAAAGACAGTCAGAGATGAGGGAAGGGGAAGAGGAGGCCGAGGGTAGCCTGAAAATGAGCTGGGTATCATCCGCATAGCTCTGAAAGTTGGGACAGAGAGCGGCGATGTGGTGAGCAAGAAGTGCCAGATACTGGTTGAACAACCAGGGGGAGAGGTTAGATCCCTGGGGGACACCACAGGTAGAAAAAAAGATGTCAGAGAGGAAGGAACCCAGTTGGACCTGGGATGGTCGATTGGAGAGGAAGGAGGTCAGCCACGCCAGAGCCTGGCTAAAGCCTGGCTAGAGCCTGGATACTAAAAAAACTTTCGATCGGGTTGAGTGGGAGTATCTATTTGATGTGCTCAGATGGTGAGGCATAGGCAATGGTTTTATATCCCTGGTTAAACTCTTATTTTTGGATCATAAGACTTCTATTTTTATGAATGGTTGTTTCTTCCCTTTTTTCATTGCAAAGAGGTACCAGACAGGGTTGTCCTCTATATCCAATTATTTTTGTATTATCCCTAGAAACTTTATTGGAAAGTATTTGTATGAATAGGGACATTCAGGGTATTAAATTTGCCAGTCCAAAATAGAAATAGCAGTTTATGCGGATGACATATTGGTCTTTTTGAAAACTCCAAGGGAAACCCTTCCCATGTACTGGTGACTATTACTGCATTTTCTAGGTACAAACTGAATAAACACAAATCAGAAATGTTTCCACTCAATTGTTTATGTGTTAACCATGATTTTCTGAGTCTGTCTTCAAGTGATGTCCTCTTTCCATCAAATATTTAGGAATCGCGGGGGGGAGGGCTCTGTGATGTGCCGAACAAGATGGCAGCCTGATCTGCGAGCTCCACGGCTGCTAAAATCCTGAACCAAAAATTCTACAGAGAGAAGTGGCTGCTGACACCACTACACGTCAGCACTACAGTTGCATAAATATCCCCAGCACAACCAGGGCTAATTGCAGAGCCATCCATAGCTCTGTTGATGAGAACTATTGCCGTAAACCTTAGTGTCTTGCTGGTCGGCTGCGCGCCTTTGTGGCAAAATCCTCCCAGAGCCAGAGCCCCTGCTAGGAGCCTGACAGCCGCAGGCGTGATTCTCCATCCCCCGCTGCGGTTACAACACGCCTCGTGTGCAGGGTGAGGGCTGCGGCAGCCCCCTGACAGCATCAAGGCAGGAACGTGTTCCGACGCGGCCTCCCTCTGCGGATACCCGGCCGCTTCATGACTAACACCAGAGTTCTGCAAGGACCACCCTACGCGCAAGCTCCACAACCATCACCGCTCCGGGTTGAAGCGGGCCTCTAGGGCCAGACCGAGTGTGCTACTCGCGCTCAGGTCACTCCACTCCCCGGCGGCGGACAAGAATACCATGCAGATGAAATCTACTCCTGGCTCCGGCGCAACCACTAAGGTAAGTGGGTGGGGGAGGTCAACGCCATGAGCTCTGCTTGAAGCGCGGACCACGAACCCCCGTACCCGCAGTTTACGAACTTGACCAACAAACAAGGGAACTGATATAAAACAATGCACATGGTCTGCCATCCAGCCCTGCATACACTTCTCGGGCCATCAAAAGAAGTCTGAAGGGCAGCCACCAAACCGGACCCACATGCTGTATATCAGAGTGCAACCCTGCTGCAATACACGAGTGGCAAATCTACCCACAACACCACTACGGGCTACAGGAATACCACGCACACAACATCACGAGTAAAGGTGTAAAACTGCCTGCATCTCCTCCTGTGCAGAGCCCTATAGACTCCAGACCAAAGCACTGAAACTTGAAACAAAGGTCTAAACGCAAACCCCCCATAAATCCTCCAGCTAAACCCACTAAAACACCAAGGGGCTAACACAAAGACTAACCTCCTGGCACCAGATACGAACATCAACCACCGAAGTCAGGGCACCAACTCGCCTTCGCGCTCATCTATAGACTGAGCGACAAAAATAAAAATAACCCATACCTAACGCATGAACATGGCAGGTGGCACCAAAAACAAGGAAAAGAAAAAAGGTCCCATGGATGCATTTGCAAACTCCCCCAACCAAGAACACAACTCTGAACCTGCTGAAACACTCGACAGACCTCCCCCTGACCCCTCAGCACAAAGTATGGCTCCATACATGGCAGCTATGGAAAAAGTATTTGCAGCCATTAAAGCCGAACTAGACGACATCTGAAATAACATTGCCTCCATCCGCACAGATATATATAAAACTAAACACAAGGGTCTCTGAGGCGGAGGATAGGATCTGACACTAGAGGACATGACAAGCACCCAAAGTAAAACCATGGACAGGATACAGAAAGATGTTAAGATCCTCCAGAGCAAATGTGAAGATTTAGAATCTAGATCTAGACAGAATAATATAAGAGTGGTTGGGGTGGCAGAGCGCAAGTCCAATGTGCCCATGGAACAATTCCTGGAAGACCTACTCCACTCACTATTCCCAGAAGCACAATTTTCCAAGCAATTCCTGGTAGAAAGAGCACACCAGGCACCTGTTCCACCACCCAAGCCCGGAGCACCACCAAGAACGATTATAGCCAGACTACTCAGCTATAGACACCGTGATCTTGTACTCATCCTGGCAAGAGAACAAGGCCACTAACATTCAAGTCCAAGCGGGTCCATGTCTATCCAGATTTTTCAATGGGAGTGCAAACTGTCGGAAGATCCTTTGACCCCGTGAAAAGAACGCTTAGGGAGTGGAAAGTAATATATGCAGTGATGTTCCCCGCCAGGCTACGCATCCAGAATGCAGATAAAACACAATTTTTTGAGTCACCAGAAGAAGCTATGGCATTTATCGAGTGCCACATTCCAGAAGCACCTAACAAGACCTGACGCAAGTGCCTCTACCTGAAGCCACAAGAAGGGAAACAATGCCCATAAAGTTCAGAATACTATAAACAGCAACACGTCAATGTACAAGCCAATTGAAGCTGTGGCACCGTAACAGGACGGGCCCACACGCCCCCGCCCCCTGTCTCCACCGCAGTCAAAGTTTTTGCTTGCAAGTTGCAAATGGTTTTGAGGGATACACTGCCCGATTGGGGGGAAGGTGAGGGTTTGAGGAAGGGAAGGAAACTGTCCAGTTGCCAGTACAGGACAAAGTTTTGTTGTCCAAATGTTCATAAAGTTAATACCTGTTGGTACAATAATGAAAAAACGCTGGCATGGGTGCAACGGGAAGAAGACTGCTACAAACCGGCCAAAATAACAAGCATAATACAAATACCCTACGAATGGTGTGCCAACAGATGACTAATAGCACCAGACTACTAACGTGGAACGACAGGGGTCTTCTGAATCCAATCAAGGTCAGGAAAATAATCTCACATGCCAATAGACACAGAATCGACATTCTCCTGTTACAAGAAACGCACATCACGGAACAGATGACCACCTCATTTGGCCGTGCTTGGGGTCCAAAGGCCTTCACAACAAACTACACATCACAATCACATGAAGTCCTAACATTGATTCATCGCAGACAGGGATTCCTAGTGCAAAAAACTAAAATAGATACGAACGTCAGATTTGTAATAATATGGGGCTCATTACACGGCCAATAACTGGTCATTGTGAACACTTACGGCCCTAATGTTGATAAAACAGAATTCTACCAGCAGGTAGTGTCCCTGATATCTCCAACAGAAGAAACAAGAACATTATGGGGAGGAGACTTCAATACTATATTTGATCCCTGGCTTGACAGGATATCCACTACGCCGCGACCAAATTCGAAATCAGCACTTACCATAAAACAAGTTATGTCCTCTTTATCACTTACTGATGCCTGGAGAGAAATGCACCCCAACATCAGAGACTACACATTTCACTCATATATCCACGGCTCAAGCTCCAGAATTGATTACTGGCTCTGCTCCAAGAGCTGCATCTCAGGACTGAAGGAATGCACCATACTGCCTAAACCACTCTCGAATCACTCACCAGTGATACTTGAAATCCAGATTGGGTCTCCCACACCAGAACGCCAACTATGGAGAATGCCTCCAGACCTCCAGCGAGATGTCTCGCTACACGAAGCGCTCCGTATCGAGGTGCAGGACTACTTCGACAGGAACTAAAACTCTGTGAAGTCACACCACACAGTCTGGGAATCCTTTAAGGCCTGGCTAAGAGGGCACTTGATCTCCAAAGTTCATGGCACGCTGAAAGACATACGCACCCAACTAACCCTAGCAGAAGAAGTCATTAAAGAATCTGAGTCAGCATATACAAGAACACCAGAACCCACAACATTGGCCAGACTGTACAAAGCCCTTTCTAAATTCACAACACTAGCAGAACAAGAGGTGTGCTACATTGCGCAACCAATCCAGGCCAGGAAGTACGGAGAGGGCAATAAATCCGGCAAGCTACTGGCTAACCTTATCAAGACTGAACTGAACTGGGTCATAGACAGATCACCAGCATTACAGACGATGACGGTGGGACCCATGTAGACCATCAGGAAGTGAATGAGGTGTTCTGAGAATTTTATAGCAAGCTCTATACAAATGTGGACCAAGTAACAGCAAAAGAACTACAGGACTATCTGAACTCCTTTACGCTTCCCAGTCTTACTAGTGAAGAAAGTGCCAGTGTTGATCTGCCACTAACCCTGGAAGACATGCAGCAAGCAATTAAAGATCTTAGGGCGGGCAGAGCACCAGGGTCTGACGGCCTACTGGAAGACCTCTACACAATCCTCGGTGACAAACTAGCCCCACGGCTCCTAGAAGTATGGGAGGAATCTCTTGAATCTAGGACACTCCCCCCTACAACGAGAGAAGCCATCATCACCGTCTTGTTAAAACCAAATAAGCCTGCACATTCTCCTTCATCGTACAGATCACTATCCCTCATCAACGTCGACACAAAAATCTTCGCTAAGGCCCTAACCAACAAACTGAATCTATACATGACCAAATGGTGGCAGTTACACTAGACGCAGAAAAAGCGTTCAACTCCATCTCGTGGAAATTCATGTTTGGAATCCTGAGTAAGATGGGGTTCAGCACAGGCTTTCTCCACTTCATAAACATACTCTACTACAACCCTACAGCCAGAGTACGAACCAACAAAACACTTTTGCCCACCTTCACATTACAAAGAGGAACCAGACAAGGATGTCCACTATCTCCGTTGATATTTGCACTAACGATAGAGGGAATGGCGGCATATCTGAGACATAACCATGCCTGGAGACGAATCCGTATAATGGTATCCCCACAGTTCATCTCCCTCTACACGGACGACACAATGTTATACATCAGGAACTCTGACATCCATCTCGCTCCGGTATTACGAGATATTGCTGAATTCACCAAACATTCTGGATATAAAATCAACCAAGCCAAGTCTGAAATAATCCCACTGACCAAGTCCACTATCCAGACTGCAGCCATGGAAGGCCTACGCTGGTCCCCTACCACTGCAAGATACCTGGGCATCATAATGGCGCTGACATACGAACCTTGTTGGCCAATAAGTATACCCCCTATCTAACACAGCTGGAATGCAAACTCAATGCATGGAGCAAGCTACCGCTGTCCCTCTACGGTCGCATAGCCCTATTGAAAATGTTGGTAGTACCAAAGCTACTATTCTTGTTCAACGGAATCCCGACCTGGCCAGGCAGGACATTCTTTGATACACTACAAAAACTCACCACACGCTTCGTCTGGGGAGGACAAAGTCCCAGAATAAGCTAGTCCAAACTATGAGAGAATTATGACACAGGCAGCCTGGCAGCCCCGGACTTTCAATTATACTATTACTCGGCACAGGCACACTTTGCAAAATACTGGTCCAATAATGTAGAACAGTTTGCACACATACATGCAGAAAAATGTGCTGCATCCACCCTGGAACTCAAAAGTATGATGTTTGCCAAGGCACCTAGAGAAAAAGCACTTGCCGACCCGATGGAATCGACAGTGAGAGCATGGGTACATATCCTTAGAAAAGTAGGATGCGAAACGGCATACTGGCCACACTCACCCCTATGGCACTACCCAGGGCTGGAACCCACAATGGACCGCACCATACAAATATCTTGGGACCCTGAAAAACATGCCAAAGTTAGAGACCTTTTCCCGGAGGGTCAGTTCCTCAAGCTGTCAGAAATCCAAAACAGGGCAGGGAAAGGCCTATCCACAACTCTACATTACCAACGACTAAAGGCTGCCTGCAAGACGAAATGGCTGACCTTCCCGGAGACACCTCCAACCCACAAGTTCCTAACAGAAATACTCACTGAAGAAGGCTTCATGGGCAGCGTTTCCATGCTATACAGGATAACACAGGCCAACACACCATCCAAGAACGACATAAAAACCAACTGGGAAAAAGACTTGAACATCCAGGTAGAAGAGCAGCAATGGACAAACTATTGCAGATACACAAAAAACATCTCCCTCTGCGCAAACTTCAGACTTATCCAATTCAAAATTCGTAACCATCTTTACATTACCCCCGAGAAAATCTCCGAATTTGATCCCTCCAAACCACAGGCATGCCCTAAATGCGGCACATTTGACGCTACACCCCTGCATATGTACTGGGAATGTCCACCAATCAAACAATTCTGGAACGAAGTGACAAAGACAGTGAACTTGATCTTAAACACAAAGATTATGGCCACCCCGTTGAAATACCTACTGGGGGACATAGGGAAGGCATCGGTCAGGATCCGCAGACAGTTCGCTGTGGGGGGTGCAGTAGCCAAACAGATCTTTCTCAGGAAATGGAAATCAAAAGATCCCCCAACACACCAGTGCTGGGTGTGAGACTTGATCAGCACACAAGAATGTGAAGAAACTTACGCTCGAGGGGTCCAGTCCACCTCGAGACCCAAAGACATATGGGCCCCCCTCAGATCATACTTAACATTGGAGGAAGACAAGACAAGGTTCATGAGGACTGGCACACCCCCTACGTGACCCACTAAGGTCTATCTAACTCCCCATCTCCCTCCTCTCCTCCATTCCCCCTTCACGTAACCCTAATATTGTATAAACTGTCACACTTTATACCTATGATATACTTGATAATGTACTGTTTTAAGTGAAATATGATCTTCCCACAATGTCAACATGCCAGTATTAAATAATCTCCATCACAACCACTAATCCAGATATTGTTAAATTGAGTATGCAAAGTTTGTTAAGAAGACTGTGTGAAGCAGTGGCTTTGTGCACCCGTTTATATTTAACCTGGTGTGGTACACATGAGTCCATTAAAAGGATGTTCACGCTTGTAGTACTGAATTATTTACCAATCCTCCATATTCCTTTGCCAGCGTCCGTTTTCAAATCTATCAATATTATCCTGCTAGATTTCTGTGGGGTCATACGAAAACAAAGAGCATCTCTCTCGGTAAATTAAAAAATGAATACGTATAATATGGTGGAGTTAGATTACCTGATTCCAAGTGGTATCATAAGGCTTTCCTGCTCAAGCTTGCCCAAAACTGGGTCCTTTCAAATGATTATTATAATATACCTAGATGGGTAGCGGCTGAACAAGATATAGTCACACCTGTTGATATTAAAGATATAACATACATTTTGAGTGCCTCTTAATCAGGGTATTCCAAACAAATTTACTTGACAATTTCCTATTTAAGGGAAATTCTTTTCTATAAAATCGAGGAGACATCAAAATCGTTATCCCATTCTTATGGTGTAACAAATATATAGCTATTAATGTCAGACCAATAGTATGGAAACATGTTAAATAAAGGAGTAAAATACATTAATCAAATTATAAATGGCAGTAATATGTTTACAGCGGAGGAATTTAAAGTGAAATTTGCTATTCCTGTCTTTACATCTAATCATTACTTTAGTCTAATGAATGCCTGTTTGGACTGCTTGATATGATATGATATGGCATTTATAACGCGCCTGTATACAAGTGTTTCAAGGCGCGACGAGGCAATTGAGTGGGAACAGAGGGAAGACAGAGACAACGATCCTACTAGACCAGGTGTCAATCAGATCACTCAAGTGCATGGAAAGAGGGAGAGGGGAAAGTGCAGAGGGTAAGGGGGGACAGTGCAGTACATGGGATAATAGAATAAATAACAATAAGTAAAACTAAAGCCAGCTGGTGGCAAGTGCAAGGGCAAGTGCAGACATCAGGTGTCAAGTGCTGCTAGTGGGACTGTAGGGAAACAGAAAACAGTCCCCAAGTGCGGGGGTTGCCAGGAAGCCAGTGCAGGTGTGAGACTGGCGGGAGAGGTCAGAGGGTGGACAGGTAACCAGTGCAGTTTCAGTTTCAGCCAGGAAAATCAGCAGGGCAGAGGAGGAGAAAAGGCAGAAGCAAATAGAAAGTTTTTGAGGTCCTTCCGGAACCAGAGATGATTCTCCTCAAGTTTCAGGGAGGCAGGGAGGCTGTTCCTGAGGGAGGCCCCAGCCGAGGAAAGGGATCTGCCACCAACTTGTTGCTTGGAGAAGCAACTGACCCTGAGGGAGTTGGAGGCAGATGAGCGAAGAGCTTGAAAAGGAAGATATTTAGGAAGTGAGAGTTGAAGGTCCCAGAAGACCTTATGGACAATGCAGAGGGTTTTGAACTTAATCCCCGCAGCCACTGGGAGCCAGTGCAGAGATTTCAGTCCTGGAGAGATACAATCTCTGGGCTTGAGGCCAAGGACAAGTCTCGCAGTCCTGTTCTGGATGAGTTGCAGAGGGCGGACAGTAGAAGTAGGCAGATTTAGAAAGGGGGTGTTGCAATAGTCCAGCCTAGAGAGAACCAGAGCTCTGGCAACAGTTAGCTTCTGGGGGAAGTAGAGGAGAACAGACTTGCAATGGACTTAAATATACTAAATCTTCCTATTTATTTAAATAATCTCATTTCTATGTAATTTTAAAGAAGGGAAAATCGCCAAATGACATTTGGGGCCTCATTACGACCCAGGCGGTAAGTTACCGCCTGGGTCGTACCCTTACCACCATGGTGTAAACTATGTTTACACTATGGTGGATGGCGGATTTACCTCCCCATTCCAAGGTGAGTGGGGCGGTAAATCCCCATTTCCCATTTTACCCTTCCCCATTCCCATTTTTGCCCCATAGGGCATAATGGGAATGGGGAAAGGCGCTAATTACGCCACCGTAAATTACGGTGGCGTAATTAGCGCCAAAGGTCCCTTTGCGGCATGGGTTTTAACGCCTGCAAAAAGCAGGCGTTAAAATCACCATCCCGCAAAGGGACCTTGGAATCAGGCGTTAAGGGTCGGCGCCGTTTACGGCGCCGTAAACCCCTTAACGCCTGGGTCCTAATGAGGGCCATGGTGTTCAGAAATACAGTGGGAGACAGACTGTAAAACAGAGTTCAGTGTCAAGTCATGGTCTATGACTTGCTCCAAGATTAAGGTGGTCTCAGTTTCAGCAAATTTAACACGAACACTCTATTATTTTACACAGAGGGCATTTCTGACTCCATCAAAATTATTTATAGTCAACATTTCTAATAATGATTTATGTTGGTCATGCATGTTTGTAACTGGCACATTTTCCAATATCCTATAGGTAGCCTGGTGGTTAATGCCATGAAAATTAAGCCAGCATATGTTATTTGTGACCTTTTCATTCTAATTGCAATTCGTTTGATAACATCTAATTGAAAGATTACAGCAAATAGCTTGTGGAACAATATATGTAGTACCCATAGAAAGGAGAAATGTATTGCAAATAAACCTGCTTTATCTTTTCAACATGAAAAGAAGTGGTGTTTCTTTATTGAGTACTTAGGCAGTGGTAACTTATAATGAATTCATAGGTTAATCTGAAAGTTATATCAAATATTTAATTTCTTTTGTTGTACAGTCTAAGCTCATCAATGCAATCTGAATGTCAATGGATATAGCTTATCTTTTATATTGTAATTTAAATATATGTTTTCAGCCCTCCTTTTTGCCCCCTGTTTCGTTCTTTGTGTCCATGTCCTGAGAACTCATCTATTTTGCAGAATGGTTCAGATTCTCGCATGTTTTCCATTACTTTGATCCGGTGATAGATTTTTAATAAGGTGTAGTAATCCGTCAATGGAGTTGAGTTGCTTATGTATATTACATGTCTTTTATATGAAATATTTGCTGAAGTCTACAATGTACTATTATAATAATGATCTCTTAAATATATATAATATGGATATTAATACGTTGTACTACAGCAGATATATGTTTGTTTGGATCTGAATAAAACATTTAATAAACAAAATAAAATCAAGAAGGTGGGTAGATGGTAAACGCAAGAGGGATGGTGTGTGGTAAAAGCACGGGGAGGGATGGTGGTAAAGCAGGGGGACAGTGGGTAGGTGATGAACGCAGGATGGTGGGTGGTAAAGCAGGTGGCGGATTGTAGGTTATGAAAGCAGAAAGGTGTGTAAGTAGGTGGTAAAAGCTGGATGAATGGAAGGTAGGTAATATGAGCAGGAAGGAGGGGATGGGTAGGTGGTAATAGCAGAAAGGATGGTGTGTCACTAAATGGTAAAAAATCAGGAAGAGGAGTAGGTGTGTAAGTATTTGTATTTGTTTATTATTCATATAGCGCCTTACGCTAAGGTGCTGTACAGATCCAATTTACAATGCAATTACATTTGGAAAATAATGATAAAAATGTCAAAAAACACTTTAAAACAAACAAAAAGAAGTAAGAGTTAAGATAGTAGTAAAATGTGTTTCAAAGCAGTACGAAAAATAGGATAACAGTCAATAGAACGAAGAGAAAGAGGGAGAGCATTCCAATGAAAAGGGGCAGGCAGTGAAAAAGAATGAAAACATGATTGCGCACAAGGAGGGCAACAAAATGATAATAAACTAAGAGATTGTGAATGAAGAGATCGAGGAGGAGCATACAAAGACACAAGAGATACCAGATAGCTTGCTGCAAGACCATGAAGAGATTTAAAAACCATACAAAGAAAATGTAATTTGAATCATGAGTGAAAAGAGAGCCTTCCTAGAGAACATAACAAGGCAGAAATAGAGTCACGAGGAGAGAGAGACTAAAGAAGACAAATTGAAAAGTTAAAAATAGACTTTAGATGGGTATGACGAGAAACAGGAAGACCAAAGAGTAATGTGGAATAATAAATCTTGAGAAAATAAGCGAGGATATGAGAAGTTTAGGGACAGAGAAAGTAAGAAACTGACCAGACCGTATGAATAATAAACAGATGAAATCGGCAAGAACAACACGATATAGAGATATGATGCGAGAAAGATAACTCTGAATCAAGATAGAAACCAAGACTACAAGCAGTGAGGGAAATAGGGAGAGGTGAATGGGGTAAGAGAACCGAAGAGGGAGGGGAACGAGAGGGAATAGTAGAGGATGGAAAGAAAAGAACTTCAGTTTTTAGAAGTTTTAAGAACCAGAAAATGATTGGGTGTCCTTGCTTGAATGGCTGAGAGACAGGCTGAACAATTCAACTGAATAATAGGGTAAAAGAGGAGAAAAACAGAAATAGTTTGATGTCATCAGCATAAAAGTGATGAGATAACCCAAAAGAAGAGACAATAGAAGCAAGAGGGGAAGTATAAAGAGAAAAAATGAAGGGACGCATAAAAGAACCCTGAGGGACACCGTGAGAGAGCAAAGCAGCATCAGAGAAGGGTCCAGCCCAATTGACCAAGTAAGTGCACTTGGATAGATAGGACTGCAACCAAGATAGTACAGATCCAGAAAAAACTAAAGAAGAAAGAGACTGAAGTAACAAGTGATCCAATAGAAAAGTGTTTAGAGTAGCAAGCTGACATCAGTGAACCACACATAGAGAGTAGAGCTGTTTCCAGTGAGTGAAGAGGTCGAGAGTGGTAAAAGCAGGACGGTGAATGGTGAAACAGGAGGGTTTGTGGGTGTGTATGTGGTAAAAGCAGGAGGGAGGGTCTGGGTGGAAAAAGCAGGAGGGAAGATGGATGGTGGTAAAAGCAGGAAGGAAGAGTGAGGCACCTAGCGATGTCATCACTCTTTCCCCAGAGGTAGCTTCTCCTCATGTGGCCAGGGGATGACAGCCACTATCTGATCCTGACTCTGGGGCGGCTATATGAGGGAGGACTAAATGGGGGAGGAGACCCTCAGTGGGATGACAAGACATTGTTAGATAAAGACAAATGCACCCCTTCCCTGTTAGGGATGTTTCTTCTCTTCCTCATGCCTTAATGGCATAGTGTAACCCTCTCCCTCAAACCCTTGCCAGGTCTTCTTCATACCGTCCCCAACAAAAGACAGGCAGTGATATGTTAATTATATTATGTATGAAATACCTGAAATAGTTTTATCTGAATCAGGTATTTTCCCTGCAATGAAGTATTGTAATTGCTTTCTAATACATGAAATTCAAACCATTTGAATAATATTACTTATTTGTATTTTAAATTGTATATGTTGATAAGTACTACAAATGAATACTTCACACGTAATCATATGGTACTTCTGTATCAGTGTATTGTTCCATGTCAAGTTGCTATTATTGTTAAGTGTAATAAAATAAAACATGTATCAAAAGAGGTGAACAAAGGTTGATCTCATCAGTGATGTCATGCATGATGTAATCACTAGTCCAAATCTGCCAAGCTATGATGTAATTAGTGCTGTAATATGCGATGTCATCATGTCATCAATGTGGTCATCGGCTGTGCAACAGGGAGCATTGATAAGGGAGCATTGATAAGGTGGACTTGCTTGAAATGCGAGTGCAGAATTTCAGAGGTTTTGTTGCATTAAATTTGATCACTGTAACTCTCTTTGTCATGGGTTGCCAATGTACTTGTTGCACAAATAGTTTTCTTTTGAACCCACTAGCTATGGCATTTAGCCATAGCCAGTGGCCATAGCCAAACATGTGCACGGTTTCTTGAGGTCTCACTAGCCATGGCCTTTGGCCATGGACACTGTACATTGTGAACCGATAGCTTTCTTTAGGGCCCACTAGCCACAGCACTGCCCATGTCACACTATTAATTTGTTACTAAACACCCATTGCCCCATGCACAGTAGATGTAGGCGCTGCAGATATTAAACCTTTTTTTAACTCCGTATTCCCACAATAACTGCACGGTTCTATGTCCTTGGGTCTTGCCAAGACGATTGCACCTGCGAATCCAGGCCAAAAGGCCACAATTCCGCAGCTATCACCTTTTGTGCGCTGCACTCTCCTAGGGCCTTGTCGGCGGTCCCACACCCGAAACGCAGCCACTATGCAGCACCCTGCACCCCTTCCTAAACTTACCTGATGTGTGCTCTGGCCTCAGGCTGCCTAATTCTTTCCTCTGTACACGCTGTGTGCCACGGCCCCGGAAGCCTGGTGCACAGGTCACTTTTGTGTGTGACCTTTTGTGACCCAGGCTTCTGTTGCCACGGCACACCGACTGTGAGCACATTTCAACGTAATCATTTCCAATAACAGAAATTCCTGCAATAGAATGGTGGTGCGCTGATTCCCGCTATAATGGTACAACATGAATGAAATAACCCTAGCATGTACCCAGAGTCTTATTTTAATCAACTTCATTTCTATTTCCACACATCAGAACGTAGTTGTTGACTGGTACTATTTCACAAACCTATCTAAAAGTATATTCTCTATTTGTGCAATGTGGGTTAGTCCTATAACGTCATTGCATCCTATTTACCACCTTTGTATATTTAATACCTAGTTGAAAACTTGTATGTATAACCTCATATTCTATCCACCATTTAATTACACTGCAGATGAAAGGCTGCAGTTGTATATCATTGAAATATGCTCTCCTGGGTACATTATCCTGAGCTCACTGTCTCAATGTAACATGTTCTACAATCTTTATGTACAGTCATTTAGTAAAGAGACCCACCAGCCCTGCAACAAACTTGAATGTATGGACCTGACTAAGTGACTCAGTGCGCACATTTAAAAAGTGTACTCACAAAATTGCCACGAAGCAATGGTCATATTAATTATGAGGGAACTAAAAAGAATCAAAGGTCGGAGCAACAGCAGCCAGTGGCCGATCTAGGGGAGGGGCGTGGGCTGTGAAATATGTATGTCAATATATTTATGTAGAGCTGCATGCAATGCTATCCTGCCATCTGAGTGGCATCGAAACTTCCTGTTGAGGTCCCAGAACTCACTACTCCATGCTGGCCTCACCACTTAAAATAATGTCACGCATTTATTTGGAAATACTCGGCCCAGGCAGTCTGCAACAGTTGTACATCTTGTGGGCGCTCATTAGAAACAAGAGCCCTGATTGATTCGCCCCATTGTCAGCATGAATGAAAGAAGAGTGCTGTAGCTTCAGGGCATCTAACGAAAGCTATGCTTGGCTGCGTTCCTCGTGACCCAGGCAGAGAATAATGAAGATTCCAGGCAACTGAGGCATTGTTATGCAATCGGAGGGACTCCAGCAAATTCAAAGAAAGGGGTTGGCTGTATTTGAAAGGAATTGAAGCAGGGCAATGGGAACATCTGATATGGCATGGATCCGGTTCTGAGCAATATGCGACAGCTCTTTATTTATTAACTGACCCAATAATTAAAGGTGAACTGCATAATAATAGCATGATGTAGCCCTCAATCACCAGAGAGTCAAAGTGCTGCTGGTAACTTGCGTTATTATTGCATAATAGCATGGGCTCCTTATATCAACCTCGGGAGGATGAAGTGCTGAGTTGCCTTCACTCTGACTGAAGCCACCGTTTCTGGAGCAGGTTAATTGACCTACTAAGCTACCTTTTCAGAATCCCATTTTTTTCAAATGGACTGTTGTCAGTTCCAGAGCAGGCATTCCCACCTGCCTTCCAGGCACTTAGATGGGCATGGTATCCCAACTTTAATAAAAAACTAACGAGCAAAGGTACCCATTCTCCAAACAGTTTCTGTAGACAGACATGATAATACTCTCATTAATTATTGAAAATGAATGATCCTGTAGGTCGCTGTTCCACCTTACCCTGGCATGGGGCATTTCATTGTGCATTGCTGTGCAAATATCTCGGAAATCATGCATTCTGTTGACACCAGTTGAGAAACAACATGTTTTCTTTTCCTTTCTGGTGAACATGGGTCATGGCTTCATTGACAGGCACCATCTCACAAATATCCTCTGGAAAAGTAATTTCAACTGATGCAGAAAACAGTTTTGTTTCCCTTCCCGCTGGACATGGTTTACGGCATTGTAAAGCTTGTTTAGAAACAACATTTTCTTTCCCTGCCTGGTGAACAGGGGTTACGACTTCATTGGCAGGTACCTTCTCTCAAAGATCCTCTGTATAAGTAATTTCACCTGATGCGGCAAACATTTTTGTTTCCCTTCCCGGTGAGCATGGTTTACGGTATTGTAAAGCTTGATTAGGAACAATAAAATGTATTTCCCTTTTACGGCTTCCTCGGCAGGCACTGTCTTGCAAAAATCCACTGGAAAAATAATTTCACCTGATGCTGTACACATTGTGAAACTTCGGGGAACTACCTACCTTCACCTTCACCTCTCAGGTCCATTTGCCTCTCATACATGTTTTGTTTCCCTTCCCGGTGAACATGGTTTATGGCTTCATCCGCAGGCCATAAACCCACAAATATGAACGTTTGCTGAAATCCAGGGAAAGGGTTGGGGTGTTCAAATGTCATGTAGCCAGTAATGGAGGGTCCTGACAGGTAACTATGCAAAACTTGGTGCAGATTGGTGAAACAGTGTGGAATTGTATAAGGAACACCGCTTTGTGCACAAGCCCACAAACCCACACACAACATTAGACTTTTATATCTAGATAAACCTGTAACCATTTTAGTGTTTGTGATTACCTCTTGCAGAAACTCTGCTTTTTGCACTCTGAGCCGAAGTCCTCAAGCCTAACCTGGCTGTGCTGTGTATAGATTACAAATATTTGTAACAAATGTACCCAATCCAGTTTGGATTGGTGGTTGTCCAGAATTGCAGAATTGTCCAGAATTGCAGGAGTGATATGTATGCTGTTATATCATCCATCTTGACGGGTTCAGTACTTTCTGAAAAGATGTGTGAGTGTGCATAGCAGCCAACAATCCCAGTTCCATGTGGTTATCTTCGAGCTGGTCCTGGTTGTTGCTACCAATAGCATGCTGGTACTTATAGTTGCGATTTTCTCATTGTAAGCGTGGGCCTGCACGGCCAAGCATGCAGTGTGAAGACAAAAAAACAGGACTGGCTTGAAGACACCCTCATGGAAGTAGTAACACTGGGAAGTATGTCTAAGGTGTCTAACAGAGACCTGGCTGGCTGGGTACTGCTCCATCCCTTGGGCGTCAGGATCCCAGCTGGGGCCCCGGCCCTCCCAAGAGGGGAAATCTCGAACATACCCATGCCAGAGCCCAAGAACAGCTGGCAGTGCTGCACTCACCCTTGGTCACCGGTATCCCATGGATGGTTGATCATTCCCCTGACCAGCAGCAGTCTCAGGGTGCCCATCCCTCCCTCGAGGGAAAAGCCCTATCGCTCCTGCACAGAGCTCCAGGATGGCCGGTGCAACTCCTCCACCCATGGGCCCCTGCCTCCCACGTGGGTCGAACATCCCACTGCCTGAACTTTGAAGAGAGTGTTGAAGAGGGTGTGAAACAATTGAGATGTAAATGGGTGGGGTCTGTGCAGCCCGCCTAGATGATTCAACATGGCGGGCAGGTCGGTCGCTGGGAACAGTTAAAACACTCAGTGGACAGCCACCCAAGTGCAAACCCTACCCTGCAGGGTGCATTTCCTCTGTGGCGGTGCACTGCAAACGGCTCCTGGTCGCTTGGGAAGGCCACTGAATCAGGTGGCTCTTCGCTCCGGTGGAGAGGGTAACATCCCCCTGGCAGCTCATTTGCTGTGTCTGCAGGGTGAGGGAGATTTCCTGTCACCTCCGGCAACCGCCCGACCCCTCCAAGGTTGCGAGGGGGAATTGGGCCCCCTGCTGCCGGTGCATCTGTTGACTGTCTTGGACTGTCCCCAGTGTGCTCCGACTGCGTCACGCAGCCAGTTGATGTTGGCTACCCATTCGACTTATCTTGAAACACAGACAAAGGCAGGTAACATGTGCGCAAGTCAGAGAGCCGAACAAAACCCTGTGGTGCAATGAAAGTGCAGGCTGGCATGATCCAGCTGAGGTGGGATTGCGGTGGACACACTACTAGCTCCCTTCGCCCACTCTATTGGGGAGCTGAGAATGACCATATGTGATAGGACCCGAAAGATAGTGAACTATGCGTGGGCAGGGCAGAGCCAGAGGAAACTCTGGTAGAGGTCCAAATTGGTCCTGACGTGTAAATCACACATCCGACCTGAGTATAGAGGTGATAATCTAATCGAGCCAACTAGTAGCATGCTCCCTCCGAAGTTTCCTTCAGGATAGCTGGGCACTCAGAAAATCCAGTTTCCTCTGGTAAAACTAATGATTAGTGGTTTTGGGGCTCAACCCATTCTCAAACTTTAAATAGGTAAGAACCCTGCCTGGCTGGCGTGGAGCAAGGCATTGAATGCGAGTGCCCTGCGGGCCACTTTTAGTAAGCAGAATTGGCACTTTGAGATGAACCTAGTGCTGAGTCAAGGTGCACCAGATCATCAGACCCCAGAAAATGTGTTGGTTGATATAGACAGCAGGTCGGTGGTGTCTTGACCCTAGCCTGGCACTGCGGAGAGACATTAGCGTGTTTAGTATAAGTGCGTGGCCCTCAGGCTGTTGGTGAAATACCACTACTCTTGTTGTTTTTTCACCAACCCGGTGATGCAGGTGGCCAATCTCATGGGGCTCTCACTTCTGGTTCAAAGCACCCGGTCCCCACTGGGAGCACCCACTCCAGGGACATTGGCAGGTGGCGAGTTTGACTAGGGCAGTAGCAGCAATCCACAAAGTGTCAGAAAAGTTACCACTGGGATAATTGACTCGTGGCAGTCAAGCATTCATAGCGACATTGCTGTTTGAACCTCTGTTGGCTCTTCCTATCATTGTGAGGCAAAATTCACCATAAACTGGATTGTTCACCAAATAAGAAGTAACGTGAGCTGGGTTTAGACCATCATGAGACAGGACTGGCCATCTAGCCGAGGTGTTTGGGTTAAAACACTTGTGAAACCATCGAAAAGTGGGTTGAAATCCTTTATGTATGTATAGGTGAGTTATAAATGCCTTATCATATCAAATAGCCTGAGTTGCGGCTGGCCTGGCTGTCTCCTACATTTGTCTCTGGCCTCCTCTACACTTGGACCGGGACCCTCTGGGGGGTGGTAGCCCAGAGCACAATGCCTTCCCTGACCGTGCAGAATGAACATACCACGAAGCACAACAGTTGACCCACATCCGCCTGTCAGTGTCAACTGTCCCCTTGTGCCTCGACGTGGACCCCAGGCTCTTCGGAGAGCAAAGCTCTAAAGTGTCCAGGCCAAAGCCCTGGACAGTGGTCCTCTGCCTCAGCACTTAGGTGCAAGCCTCCTATGCTGGGTAGCATCCCCATAACCCAGCTGCAGACCCCCCGCTCCCTGGTGGGAGCCCTGGCCCTTTGCAGAGTGCAAAGCTCTAAGGCTTTCCAGCCAGAGACCCACACTTGGGCACCAGACTCTGATGCATGGTAATGGCCCCCTAGCAGAACTCCCATACCCTAGCGGGGGGCACCTGCTCCGGAGGGCAACACTCTAAGGCATCAAGACCAGATCCATAGCTGCTACCTTTTCCAGTTCCATGTGG
The DNA here is from genome assembly GCF_040938575.1 of Ambystoma mexicanum. Lineage (NCBI taxonomy): Eukaryota > Metazoa > Chordata > Amphibia > Caudata > Ambystomatidae > Ambystoma > Ambystoma mexicanum. The sequence goes on along the minus strand of NC_090923.1, from coordinate 303,815,482 downwards.
GTCTCTTTGGGCCGGTCCTGGTTTTTGATGGAACTTATAGTTTCATGTTTCCCATTGTAGGGGTGACCCTAGAAGTCCCACCATGCAGTGCAAAAGAAACAGGACTGGCTCTAGAGACCCACATTGAACTGGGATAGTATGGGGTGTGTAATTCTTTAGATGACAACATTATTCACAATTCTTTTGCCGAATGACAATTTTGACCAATGTTTTTGGCAGTTTTACTGCTGTTTTAAAGATATAAGCAGGGAGAGCCCACCTATCAGTGCATTCTCCATTTCACCCACTTGTCTATATATCTTACCAAACTTACCATCTACATTTTTGTGTTGAAAACAAGTGGAAAAAATGCAGCAAAAGGAAATTTGATGAAGAAGTCAGTAATATCACATAGAATCCCATAGTATTCTGCACCACCTACTGCACAGAAATATCGGCTCCACTCTATTTACACTCTGATATTTGTTTCTTTGTAAAGGGCCCTGTGATATTAGTTCCCTGCAACCTGTGTTGCATCCAACTAAACTTTCAGTCTACAACCATCTACTGGAACCACCACAAAACACAGACTCAACATACACAAACTGCTGTGCGTCACCACACAGACCCATGCTTAAACCAAAACACACTAACTACGGATCATGCCACACAACCAAAATGCTCAGAAATGCAATAACAGACATCAACAAGATACACAACATGCATAGCTGACACAGGGTACTCAAAAGTCACACCCCAAAGTATGTTCCCCCTCATTGCACGTGTTCTGGGGAAATGCCAAGAGTATAATGGCTAAACTCGTAATGAGGTGGAAACTAAATAGTAGATTTGTTTACTGTCACCACAAAATAATCCTGTGGATTTTCTGTGGGATTATAAAGAGGGGTAACAGTAGTGTCAGTCCCCATTATTAAAGGCCATAGTACACCATGGGGATGTCGTTGGATTTGCCACAAGAGATAATTCCGACATTGTAAATCCATTGCTTTTTGCACGTGACGTTGATAATTTACCTTCGGCTACTGTGGGGTTGTCGGAGAGGGAAGCTGACATAAAGGTGGAATGGTGGTGGTTTTAGACTTTTATTTTTAGTACCAAAAACCTACCCATGCCTTTCTCTATGAATGGTTTCCCTGTCTCAAAACGAACACTAAAGGGTTTGTCAGAATGTCCGTCAAAGTAAATTCTACTGTCATGTGTCACATCCTACTTCTATCCCTCACACTATAACTAAAGAATACACTAACATAAATTTCCATCCTCAGAAGGATGGCTCCCTTTTCCTGTTGGCTGGATAGTGTCCAAAAGAATGCCCTCTCAAAAATGAAAATGGCAGGGGGAGTGCCTCTCTTCCCCTTACTTGTGGGTTTCACACCGCCCTTATATAAAGTTTGCTTCCAGGAGAATTACTCCCTTCACCTGGTGTAGCTCTATACAGTTTCCAATAAAGCCAGCGGGAATGACTCCCTTCCCTTGGCATCTCCAGCAAAACTCTTAGTTTGAGACCAGGAGAATGCCTTCCTTCTCTTCTCCTAGTATTGCTTAGTACAGTTGACTACCAGGCCAGGGGGAATGGCTCCCTTCCCCTGATGTCTTTATCACATCTCCTAGTTCGGTACAAGGAAAATGACTCCATTCTCCTGGTATTGTATGTCACAGTTCTTTCTTACTGCTTCCAGCTTGATGTACACTTTGCTACTCTGGTTTGTTGTTAACAAAGTCCCAAATCGTGTTGGGGTCTCAGACCCTTCTCTGGTGGTCAGTGGTTCTCTCTTTCCCACTGTGACGAGGAAGATTTCATCTTTTACTCTCGGTTTCTGCTTTTGGGTCCCAGACCCTTCTCTGGTGGTCAGTGGTGTTCTCTTTCCACCGTGATGAGGAAGATTTCCTCTTATGCTCCTGGTGTCTGCTTTCAGGTCCGAAACCTTTCTCTGGTGGTCAGTGGTTTTCTCTTTCCCACTGTGACAAGGACGATTTCCTCTTATGCTCCTAGCATCTGCTTTCAGGTCCCAGACCTTTCTCTGATCATACCTAGTAGCGGGCTTCCCACTACTGAGACGAGAGAGAGCTTTGTGAACAAAGCTCCCTTCTACCCCTACGTCCCCTTTGTGTCTTCCATACCTCCTGTTACCTGGTGTGGGGTTATGGTATGTCACAGTGACTTCCTGGGGCCATGGGACTTCTCTCTAGCTCTGATGGTTCACTGCTGTGGCTCTGTCTGTTGTGCAGTACTGTCACGAGATGACACCCTGAAAGGAGAGGCACAGGACACCCAGGAAGGGTTTCGGGTGGTTGTGCCGAAGTAAGGTGGTCAGAATAGTACACACACAGCTGAAAGTAATAAGAATGAAGAGTAGTCAAGTGTAGCAAGGAATAAGGTACAACAGAATGGATTCCCTCTAGGGGTGTATGCAGATATAGGAAAAGAGTATTCCACGGACCTTAGGAAAAACTCTAGCCTTCTGCACAATTTGTTATAACAGAGGCCCACGCTGTTTGCTCATGGCTTGGAACAACAGCTATGGGTGTCTGTAACGTAGAAACGAGACAAGGGAAGGGGCAGAGGTTGCCTGATGGAAACCAACAGACAAGCTCTGTACAAAAGGGTCTACAAACAGTACAAGAGAAGATACTTACAGACAAATCCAGGAAAAGGAAGTTGATAGCAAACTAGCAGAAGGAAATGAAGGGAAAGTCGTGTAACAGGATTGGATAGCAGAGGACAGTAAGGAACAAGGTTGAGAGCTCAGAGGAGAAGGAAAGCAATGAGCAAGCCCACAGGAGCAGGGATGTAAGGTAGAGAGCCCAGAGGGAAAGGGCTTAGGGCAGTGGAGTTAAGCAGGATGAGCAAGTCCACAGGAGCAGGGCTGTAAGGTAAAGCGCCTAGAGCGAAATGGCTTAGGGCAGCAGAGTAAAGCAGGCTGCACAGCAAGGAACCCAGAAGGGCTGGGCAGCAAGGTGTGAGCCCTGAGGGGCAGGGCCGCTAACTGTAGAAGGTTGCAGAGGACTGTAGAGGGCTGCTAGGCCGAGAACCCAGCGGAAAAAGGTAGGTAGTAAGCAGCGGAGCGTGATCAGCTGCAAGGTAGGAAGCCCAGAGGACAAGGGCTGTAGGCAGCCGGAGTGAGGCAGGCTGCAGAGCAGGGAGCCCAGAGGACAAGGGCTGTAGGCAGCTAGAGTGAGGCAGGCTGCAGAGCAGGGAGCCCAGAGGACAAGGGCTGTAGGCAGCCGGAGTGAGGCAGGCTGCAGAGCAGGGAGCCCAGAGGACAAGGGCTGTAGGCAGCCGAAGTGAGGCAGGCTGCAGAGCAGGGAGCCCAGAGGACAAGGGCTGAGGCTGGAAAGCAGCCTAGTGTGATCAGCTGCAATGTAGAGAGCCCGGCAAGGCAAGGGCGGAGGCTGGAAGGCAGCAGAGCGTGATCGGCTGCAATGTAGAGAGCCCGGCAGGGCAAGGGCGGAGGCTGGAAGGCAGCAGAGCGTGATCGGCTGCAATGTAGAGAGCCCGGCAGGGCAAGGGCGGAGGCTGGAAGGCAGCAGAGCGTGTTCAGCTGCAATGTAGAGAGCCCGGCAGGGCAAGGGCGGAGGCTGGAAGGCAGCAGAGCGTGATCAGCTGCAATGTAGAGAGCCCGGCAGGGCACTGGATCCAAAGCCGGAGTAAGGAGGATCTGCATACAAGATCCGTAGCTCAAAGCAACAAGGTGCCGGAAAGACTCCTAATGCAAGAGACTGAGCTCCTGCAGGCAGCAGCTTTTATACCGGCCAGCCCAGCACAGAGGCAGGCTAATTGGTCGCACCTGGCTAAGCACACCTGTAGACAATCGGCCACCTCCCTCTCTGTTCCTGAGCTGGTGGAAGCAGAGGAGATCCCTAGGGCTTCTGGGGATTGTAGTTCTGAAGATGGCGAATAGGAACGGCCAGGAAAAGATGGTTATAGCCAAGTGCATTGTGGTAAGTGTAGTTTGTTGGGAAAAATAGAAAAGCACCAAAGTCTTGCAAATGGGAAATAAGGTCCATATTGATCGTAAATGTATGCGCCCATGGCGCAGACATGACAAGTACTTCTTTTGTCGATTCCATGGCTCAGCTCTCACGCTTGGTCTGCTGCCTGTGTTCACTCCTGCAGAACCCATGGAGGACTCCCACATCACTTCACTGGTGTCCTCTTCCCTCTAGTCATTCAGCACTGCCTGAATCTCTCACGCTGGTTTGCTTCCACACCTACTGCCAGACCCGACAGCGTTTGACACGGCCGACCTTGACAAGCCTGGGATTGACACATTTAGAAGTCATTTGTTCCTGTTGTATCAAGTTGCTCCCATGCAGATTTTAAAAGTCCTTTGCCTCTGTTAACAACTGACTCCGTATTCCTCATCTGGGCTACCTCGTACCAATATAAGACATTTAATCTTTATGACTCCTGTGTTCTTCTTCGCCCTAGTGCTTTTGGCTTTAGGTTTATCCCCAGTAAGACAACAGTACATGGGTTGACGTTCATTAAAGTGCCCGGCAGAGCAAGGGCGGAGGCTGGAAGGCAGCAGAGCGTGATCAGCTGCAATGTAGAGAGCCCGGCAGGGCACTGGATCCAAAGCGAGAGTAAGGAGGAACCGCATACAAGATCCGTAGCTCAAAGCAACAAGGTGCCGGAAAGACTCCTAATGCAAGAGACTGAGCTCCTGCAGGCAGCAGCTTTTATACCGGCCAGCCCAGCACAGAGGCAGGCTAATTGGTCGCACCTGGCTAAGCACACCTGTAGACAATCGGCCACCTCCCTCTATGTTCCTGAGCTGGTGGAAGCAGAGGAGATCCCTAGGGCTTCTGGGGATTGTAGTTCTGAAGATGGCGAATAGGAACGGCCAGGAAAAGATGGTTATAGCCAAGTGCATTGTGGTAAGTGTAGTTTGTTGGGAAAAATAGAAAAGCACCAAAGTCTTGCAAATGGGAAATAAGGTCCATATTGATCGTAAATGTATGCGCCCATGGCGCAGACATGACAAGTACTTCTTTTGTCGATTCCATGGCTCAGCTCTCACGCTTGGTCTGCTGCCTGTGTTCACTCCTGCAGAACCCATGGAGGACTCCCACATCACTTCACTGGTGTCCTCTTCCCTCTAGTCATTCAGCACTGCCTGAATCTCTCACGCTGGTTTGCTTCCACACCTACTGCCAGACCCGACAGCGTTTGACACGGCCGACCTTGACAAGCCTGGGATTGACACATTTAGAAGTCATTTGTTCCTGTTGTATCAAGTTGCTCCCATGCAGATTTTAAAAGTCCTTTGCCTCTGTTAACAACTGACTCCGTATTCCTCATCTGGGCTACCTCGTACCAATATAAGACATTTAATCTTTATGACTCCTGTGTTCTTCTTCGCCCTAGTGCTTTTGGCTTTAGGTTTATCCCCAGTAAGACAACAGTACATGGGTTGACGTTCATTAAAGTGCCCGGCAGAGCAAGGGCGGAGGCTGGAAGGCAGCAGAGCGTGATCAGCTGCAATGTAGAGAGCCCGGCAGGGCACTGGATCCAAAGCCAGAGTAAGGAGGAACCGCATACAAGATCCGTAGCTCAAAGCAACAAGGTGCCGGAAAGACTCCTAATGCAAGAGACTGAGCTCCTGCAGGCAGCAGCTTTTATACCGGCCAGCACAGAGGCAGGCTAATTGGTCGCACCCGGCTAAGCACACCTGTAGACAATCGGCCACCTCCCTCTATGTTCCTGAGCTGGTGGAAGCAGAGGAGATCCCTAGGGCTTCTGGGGATTGTAGTTCTGAAGATGGCGAATAGGAACGGCCAGGAAAAGATGGTTATAGCCAAGTGCATTGTGGTAAGTGTAGTTTGTTGGGAAAAATAGAAAAGCACCAAAGTCTCGCAAATGGGAAATAAGGTCCATATTGATCGTAAATGTATGCGCCCATGGCGCAGGCATGACAAGTACTTCTTTTGTCGATTCCATGGCTCAGCTCTCACGCTTGGTCTGCTGCCTGTGTTCACTCCTGCAGAACCCATGGAGGACTCCCACATCACTTCACTGGTGTCCTCTTCCCTCTAGTCATTCAGCACTGCCTGAATCTCTTACGCTGGTTTGCTTCCACACCTACTGCCAGACCCGACAGCGTTTGACACGGCCGACCTTGACAAGCCTGGGATTGACACATTTAGAAGTCATTTGTTCCTGTTGTATGAAGTTGCTCCCATGCAGATTTTAAAAGTCCTTTGCCTCTGTTAACAACTGACTCTGTATTCCTCATCTGGGCCACCCCGTACCAATATAAGCACATTTAATCTTTATGACTCCTGTGTTCTTCTTCGCCCTAGTGCTTTTGGCTTTAGGTTTATCCCCAGTAAGACAACAGTACATGGGTTGACGTTCATTAAAGTGCCCGGCAGAGCAAGGGCGGAGGCTGGAAGGCAGCAGAGCGTGATCAGCTGCAATGTAGAGAGCCCGGCAGGGCACTGGATCCAAAGCCAGAGTAAGGAGGAACCGCATACAAGATCCGTAGCTCAAAGCAACAAGGTGCCGGAAAGACTCCTAATGCAAGAGACTGAGCTCCTGCAGGCAGCAGCTTTTATAATGGCCAGCCCAGCACAGAGGCAGGCTAATTGGTCGCACCTGGCTAAGCACACCTGTAGACAATCGGCCACCTCCCTCTATGTTCCTGAGCTGGTGACGGCAGAGGAGATCCCTAGGGCTTCTGGGGATTGTAGTTCTGAAGATGGCGAATAGGAACGGCCAGGAAAAGATGGTTATAGCCAAGTGCATTGTGGTAAGTGTAGTTTGTTGGGAAAAATAGAAAAGCACCAAAGTCTCGCAAATGGGAAATAAGGTCCATATTGATCGTAAATGTATGCGCCCATGGCGCAGGCATGACAAGTACTTCTTTTGTCGATTCCATGGCTCAGCTCTCACGCTTGGTCTGCTACCTGTGTTCACTCCTGCAGAACCCATGGAGGACTCCCACATCACTTCACTGGTGTCCTCTTCCCTCTAGTCATTCAGCACTGCCTGAATCTCTCACGCTGGTTTGCTTCCACACCTACTGCCAGACCCGACAGCGTTTGACACGGCCGACCTTGACAAGCCTGGGATTGACACATTTAGAAGTCATTTGTTCCTGTTGTATGAAGTTGCTCCCATGCAGATTTTAAAAGTCCTTTGCCTCTGTTAACAACTGACTCCGTATTCCTCATCTGGGCCACCCCGTACCAATATAAGCACATTTAATCTTTATGACTCCTGTGTTCTTCTTCGCCCTAGTGCTTTTGGCTTTAGGTTTATCCCCAGTAAGACAACAGTACATGGGTTGACGTTCATTAAAGTGCCCGGCAGAGCAAGGGCGGAGGCTGGAAGGCAGCAGAGCGTGATCAGCTGCAATGTAGAGAGCCCGGCAGGGCACTGGATCCAAAGCCAGAGTAAGGAGGAACCGCATACAAGATCCGTAGCTCAAAGCAACAAGGTGCCGGAAAGACTCCTAATGCAAGAGACTGAGCTCCTGCAGGCAGCAGCTTTTATAATGGCCAGCCCAGCACAGAGGCAGGCTAATTGGTCGCACCTGGCTAAGCACACCTGTAGACAATCGGCCACCTCCCTCTATGTTCCTGAGCTGGTGGAAGCAGAGGAGATCCCTAGGGCTTCTGGGGATTGTAGTTCTGAAGATGGCGAATAGGAACGGCCAGGCAAAGATGGTTATAGCCAAGTGCATTGTGGTAAGTGTAGTTTGTTGGGAAAAATAGAAAAGCACCAAAGTCTCGCAAATGGGAAATAAGGTCCATATTGATCGTAAATGTATGCGCCCATGGCGCAGGCATGACAAGTACTTCTTTTGTCGATTCCATGGCTCAGCTCTCACGCTTGGTCTGCTGCCTGTGTTCACTCCTGCAGAACCCATGGAGGACTCCCACATCACTTCACTGGTGTCCTCTTCCCTCTAGTCATTCAGCACTGCCTGAATCTCTCACGCTGGTTTGCTTCCACACCTACTGCCAGACCCGACAGCGTTTGACACGGCCGACCTTGACAAGCCTGGGATTGACACATTTAGAAGTCATTTGTTCCTGTTGTATCAAGTTGCTCCCATGCAGATTTTAAAAGTCCTTTGCCTCTGTTAACAACTGACTCCGTATTCCTCATCTGGGCCACCTCGTACCAATATAAGCACATTTAATCTTTATGACTCCTGTGTTCTTCTTCGCCCTAGTGCTTTTGGCTTTAGGTTTATCCCCAGTAAGACAACAGTACATGGGTTGACGTTCATTAAAGTGGTTCTGAACAAGGGGAAGGGCTAGGGAATGCTGGGGAGCGACAAAATTCAATGGGTTATACCCCAGGTAATTGTCATTGCCTCCAGAGGGGGAGTCCCACCCCAGGAGGTCCTCTCACATAGGGAGACTATTTGATAGCAGCCGCACCTTCCTAGCATCATGGGAAAGGGCTACCCCCTGGGCATAAGTGACAACCCCTTGTGAATTGTCACACTACCTGGAGGTGAATTCTATACTTCGCCTACAAAGTCAGAATTTGATGGTGTGGAAATCTGGGGGTAATTATATTAGTCAACAGAAGTAGTGGTAACAGAATTCTTGACCTAAAATGACTGCATCACAAAATTTGTAAAGAGGAGGTTTGCACCCAAAACACCTAGAAGCTTACCCTGCATATAGATCTCAGTCACTTCAGGTCTGCACATATCAACACACAACAAAGCAATCTTGCACTGCTGTCTCCCCTTATTCAAACCCAACCCATTATAATGCATGTCCCAAAGCACGAAGAAACCATGAACATGGTAGCAGTGTAGTAAGCAAAAGCAATCATTTTGTGGGGCACACTTGTATCTCTGGCAAGCAAGCATGTGTCTCTTATTATTTACAACTACTCAATAGCTAATTAATTGGAGCGTGATACAAATTCATCACTTCACAAATCTGTTCTTTAATAACCTCGGAGGTATTTATGCAGTCTTCAATCAACACATCATTTAGATTTATAGACCTAGCCTGAGGGCCTTACTGTGGTGTTGTGTCCCTTTAAAGACAAGGAGCCCCTGTGAAGAGCTCGTGCTCATTTCAAATGTCAGTGACCATGTGACCAGATCAATAAAAAGGGAGGAGCGGTTTCACGCTCATCAGTCCAGACCAACTGACCCCTGCCTGCTGTGTCGTTCGTTACAGCATGATGCCGGCGCTGCGTAGCAGGCAGAGGGCCTGATCTGTAAGGTCCCCATACCATGACGGTGCCCCTGCTGGGCAAAACTGTCCGCCTGCACCAATACGCCAGCAGAGCCCCTGCCGGGCTACTCTGCACACATGGCCGGTGCCCATGCTGGGCAACTCCGGTGCTGTCTGTGGTGATTGCCTGGGTGCCCCCAGGCGATTAAAGCGCCTGTGTGATCACGGGAGTACAGAGTGCCCCCTGTCACTGGATGTCTGCTGTGGTGGCCTGGGTGCCCCCAGGCCATGGTCCAGTCATGTGACCTTGACTGTGGTGTAAATCTGTGTGACCACGGATGACAGGGTGACCCCTGCAACTAAGGTGTCAGCTGGGTGCCCCCAGCCAGTCCTCAGGCTGGCCCGCATGTCTGAGATCCAGCAAGCAACTGTGCAGGCCAACATGTATGCTGGGTGCCCCCAGCATTGGTCTGTCCTGGCGTGCGTACCCGCAGCCCAGGACGCATTACATACCGGGAGTTATAGGCCTGAATACCAAGACCTGAGTGTAGCACGTCACTCCCATAGTGTGAGGGAGCACTGCACCGAGAGCCCTGTCAGCAGCGCACTCACACGGGGGGAATTGGGCAACATACCCATATAGGCCAATGTCATGGCCAAACAGGATTTTAGACGCATAGTAGCAAGTGTGGCCCTGAAATTGTCCCATAGGGGACTGCCACGTCAACCCCTGAGATATGTTTAGTCTGAAGCATGTGTTATTTCATAATATTCCTGAACAGATTCACTGTAACATTATTCCATCCCAGTAATTATCTTAAATCAGGGCGAAAGTGGAGGGAAAGTGGTGTTTGCCGGTGTCGGAACTCCCCTCTGCTTAATGAGGAGACTATCGCTTTAACTGCCTGGAGGCGGGACATTGCTGTCAGGAAATACTTCTTAAACGCTTCCTGGAGCGAAAGCGTAGCGAAAGTGGAGGGCAAGTGGTGTTTGCCAGTGTCGGAACTCCCCTCTGCTTAATCAGGAGACTAGCACTTTAACTGCCTGGAGGCGGGACATTGCTGTCAGGAAATACTTCTTAAACACTTCCTGGAGCGAAAGTGGAGTGAAAGTGGAGGGCAAGTGGTGTTTGCCGGTGTTGGAACTCCCCTCTGCTTAATCAGGAGACTAGCGCTTTAACTGCCTGGAGGCGGGACATTGCTGTCAGGAAATACTTCTTAAACGCTTCCTGGATCGAAAGCGTAGCGAAAGTGGAGGGCAAGTGGTGTTTGCCGGTGTTCGACGGGTTTCACGGGCTGAACATCTGTTTCAACCCTCTCGCTTTGCGAATACGGAAAGATCAACTAGTACGACTGAACTCCGGTAAGACATTTTGCAAATTGACTGTCCGCTACTAACACTACTAATGCTGCCTTTGTATTACATGCTCACAACAAACACCAACGGTAAATGAACACATGTGAGTAGTGCACAGCAACTCATCACACACCCCACGCTGCTGTTTCTGTACCAGCACGTAATTGAGCCACGCCGCTCTATGAGAGATATCAAACGATCTCATAACAAAGAAACGCATTCCTTACCGCGATGTTCGGCTGGACCGTTTAAGTACAGCCATTGATACTGTTGTGGAGACTGCGGGTTTATCCTTTGATCCACCCAGACACTGCACTGGGACTGCGGATTACTCCATTGAACTACAGAACTCTGAACAATCAATAGAAATAACATCTCCGCCCTCAAGTTAAACCGTCGACATCTGTGTTGAGACTGCAGGTTTATACCTTTGATCTTCACAGATATCTATACGGGGACTGCGGGCTACACACTTAATACACGGTCCGCTTTTTCCTGCTTAATAGCGGATACTTTAATATCCCGCGGAAAACAGCCCTACTTTTCCCAAGGTGCAGCCACTGGCACCTGGGTGAAAACTATAGGCTTGCTCCTTTGAGTCACACTGACATCTGAGTGCGAAATGTGAGTGAGCCCGGCAAGCCACGGAACTCCTTAGTTCTGCATAACCGTGGGTACAAGTGTGCCTCAACAATGGAAACAATACAACATTCTCCACGGATGGGCCCACAAACGAGGCATCGGACGCAATTACAATCCTTAATGGAGACAACCATCCAAGCCGATATTAAAGACAATCTTCAAACCGTGGTTATGTCAACAATGACAATTACAGATTCTTCAGATAAAACTCAACAGCTAAGAACTACCTGTACTGAGCGGACTGTGGCAGTACACACTCCATTAATCCACATAGCAGCTGAAGGTGCAGGACAAGAATCTGCGCAGAAAGAGCGGGCGAAGGCTGCTAAATTAAAATGGAAGGCGCTCCATGATCGATGTCATAATCCAGAGACACACCATGAACTTTCCCAACTAGTCTCGGATAAACGTCTTCAGAGACTCTCACTTGATCTCACAGAAATAGAGGCACTAATGGAATTGCAAGAGGCAAAAAAGAAAAAGGTATCAAGAAATCCCACAGAGCAGAGACCAAAACTTCAAGGCCCTCTCATCCGCAATATAACTAAACACCAAGAGTATCCTACAAGTACACCTCTTACTGACAGTTTCTACTATAGCCTACCACCTAATCCTAATACAGAAAACAGAAACCCTCCCCATAATGCAGACAAATTCAACCCGCAAGAATCGATCGCTACAAGGATGGTTGACCTGCAGAACATGCTTATTGCAGTATGTACGCAAGCACTAATTCCCTACATGAAGATTCAAGAAGCACAAATGGAAGTTGCTAAAAATCAAACTACAATCCTTGCCTCGATATTTTCAAAACAAAAGATACAAGAAGTGCTAATGCTAAATCTCGAAACCAGACTGAAAGTAGAAGCTGAAGCAACCCTGATGTGGCAGCAACGCCTTGCAGACATAGCTCGGAAGGATGGGGGCGAAAAAATGCATCTTACAGATGCCCTGATCGACCTCATGCGGGTAAATATGAAGAATGCTGATGGTGTTCAACAGCATCACCCACAGCAAAATATGGAAACTCAACTCACTGCTCCACCAGTTACAATATCGCCAAATCTGATAGCAAACAACCACAACAAACAGAATCTGCCAATAATAATTACAGTAGATGAATGCAAAATGCCTAGTATTGACTCTATTGGTGAGAGTTGTCCACCCCATGGAAACCCTGTCATAATCAATTGTTCCCTGAACGGAAAAACTATGGATCATACAAATTTGGGCCAGAACAAACAGAGAGAAGGGGCAAAAGACACATACAGTATATTTGACCCCAATCGCCCACCACCTAACCCACCAAACCGAAGACATAAAAACAAAAAACAACAAATAGGCTCGAGAGCTTTTCTCCGAAATCTCACACTTCCTCCAGCCAAACAAATTATACCACCTAACAAACCAGCTATCAAGAAACCCCTGCTCAACAACTCAGAGATCACAGAGATTTCTCAAGATGCTGAAACAGATGCTATAACATTGGATCTGTTAATAAACCTTTCGATATATTCAAACCAAGAACAAAATACAAGTAACCACAACAAACTTCAATTGAATGAATCTTCGCAACTAGTAATAGACTGTTATGACCAAACATGTTCTGAAATCCACCATTCATCTTCTTTGATGGAGCTATCCTCCAAAAATGCTGGTCAAGATCAGCATTCATGTGAGGTGACAAATTTAGATGGTTCACTGATCTCCGAGACCTCCCTAGCAGAGGAATCACTATTAGAAAGAGAACCAACCCTACCGAAATTACCGGAATTGATAGATCCAAGGAAACCTGCTTCTCGAAACATACTAAAGCTGGAAAGATCTTGCGGAAATGAAGAAACACTGGTTCTCAACCGAACAAATGTTCTTCGTCTTCTACATGCCATCCCCGGCCTCGCTGTTGTAACAACTAAAGATATTGACCTGATTGAATTCATCAGTCCAGACAAGCTAGACTCCATATGGTTACATTGCTGTAGTAACAAGATTCTGCGCATAATCTCGTCCGAAGTAGACGCCTTGCAAACTCTGGGATTCCGGCTGAGAACAATTGAAACTAATCAAAGAGCGACAAGCATTTAACACAACTCGCATGATGATCGATCAATGTATTCACAAATCACGATAACAACCGATTCATCAAACTCAAGTATATCATTTAATCAAAGGACGTACACTGACTCTCCGGCCCATGACCATCGAAGAACGGCTTCTCAAGAATTTCCGACACATCGCTATCTGATCAGGAGGATACTAGATGATCCATACTCCTATGCAAAAACCACTTTCTAGCATCGGCATTAGCAACCAAGTTGCAACGCCACACTGTATTAACTGTATGCTCATTGAATATGAGAGGCCATCATCATCTATTTGGCCAAACTAGGCAGGAATTTAAAACAGCAAATGTGATATGTCTACAAAAGACATGGCTGGTCCACAAACCAGTATGTGATGGATTCAATATTTTTATGAACCCAGCTATCTCCAATCACAAAGGACGACATTCATCCAGTCTACTGATCCTAATTAGCATGGACTCACATCTAAAAGAAGTTAAACATGAAATTATTAACGCCTGGATACACACCATAATTTTACAATGTATCCATGAGCCGGAAACCATCAATAAATCTGAACGATTAAATATCCAAAATCAACATATATGTGTACTTAATACATACTGGAACCCCCAAAGTGTCCCAGATGATGTATACATAGATACATTCTTTACTGCAATGGATGAAGCTTCAATCAACTATCCTGGCATTGAATTTATAGTCTGTGGAGATCTGAATTTGCATCTTTTTTCTAAATTGAGTCAAGCACTTGATACCCTTAGTCTTGACCACCGTGCCAGAAGATGGATCAAAGAGATGACACATAGAAGCATGACACGACTAGATGCAATCGACCAACAAACTAACCTCCCGGCTGCTACATGGGCGAGAGCCCAGAGTCGTGGGATTATTGATTACATATATCGATCTAACTCAATACAGTCCCCCATTCAATGCGCGGTAAACATCTATAGTGAAGCAAGTGATCACTACATATTAATAAGAACATGGCCGACTCCAAGACTTAATTCGACCTACTTAGATCTACCAGGCCTAGAAATAAACAATGCCAATAACCGACTAAGATTGACTAAAAAGCAAACTAACCAACTACCGGATATATTCAGAAGCACTCAAATGAAAGACTCAAAGAAACTGAATGGAATTATAAATGGATCCTACATACTTTTCACCAAAAACCTAATAACAAGAAAATTATGCCCTCTCAGGGCCATAAACACGCCTATTATCCCTTAATAGCGGCTAAGAAAAAAGAACTTAAAAAATTGATAAAACAAATCAAAAAATGGTCAGATTCAACACAAAACCAACAAATTAAAAAAGCTAAACAAAAATGTAAAAATTGGTACAAAAACAACAAGATGATCATTGAACAAAACGATGCAGAAAACATGTTGCGGTTACTAGGTCCGGGTAATACCCGTGGCTTATGGAAGCTTCTAAACAGCTCAAAACAACAGGGGAATAAGTTAATCTCCGAAGTTTCAGAGGCAAACTGGAAGTCACATTTCGAACAACTATTCCAACAACGCTCTAACGGAAAGTCACTAGAACTAATTCCTCAAAACTCCAATTGGATACTGGACTGTGCTCCCACCAGCATCAGTGAAGCAATCATCAAATTAAATGTATCAAGAGCTCCAAGGCCAGATGGCCTGTCAAATGACATCATCAAAAAAGATCCGGAGATATGGGCTGAAATGTTTGTTCAAATCTTGGCACTAATCAATAACACAAAAACCATACCTTGCTCATGGCAAAAATCAGTTCTGGTCCCCATTTATAAACAACAAGGCCCTTCTAATGATCCTATAAACTAGAGACCTATTGCCCTGCTAGACCCTTTGGGCAAGATCTGTGCAAATATACTTCAACAACAACTTACCAGATGGGCAAAAGGGACACAACGACTAGCAACAAGACAGATGGGCTTTACTAAATATCTTGGCACGACGACCAACTTATTCCTTCTCAACTTGCTAAAACAGGAATCATACAGAGCAAAAACCCAGACGTATGTTGCATTCATTGACCTGCATTTAGCATTCGATAAAATTAACCGAGACTTGCTATGGTCAAAGCTAATAAAATGGGGCTGCCCATCGAACATCTTCGAACCAATAAAACGTTTGTACTCGAACACCGAAATACGGATCAGACTCTCCAAAGGTGGTCTGGTAACACAACCCATTAAAACCTGGCATGGGCTGAAACAAGGCTGCCCTTTGGCAGCAGCACTCTACAACCTCTTCACCTCAGACCTCGAAGATTCTATAGCCTCTCCCCTAACCAATCCACCAAAATTGAATTCAGCAGTGCTTCCCATAATGTTATACGCAGACGATATTGTGCTATTCTCCAAGTCTCCTAAAGGACTACAACAAGCACTGAAGAATATTGTCACCTACATGACAGCCAATGAACTAGAAATTAACATTAAAAAAAACCAAAGCTATGGCACTTACAGCTGGAATAAGCCCCACGATCAAGAAACCGACTTTCTATTTGAAGAATGAAAAACTCATCCAAGTGAAATCCTTCAAATATCTAGGGATGTGGATTAATCAGTAGACAAATGAAGAACCTTGGGCAACTCATCTCATAACCAAAGCAAAATCAATGGCACGTCAAGCATTAATCATTCACAGAAAATTTGGAAAATTTTCAATTAAACCAATTATTCTATATTACAAACAGAAAGTCGTGCCAATTCTGACTTGTGGTGGCGAGACCATGATCAACTTACATGAACACACATGGAATAAAATAGAACAAATCTTTTGGGCAAAGGTTCTTTCCTTACCCAATTTTGTCCCTGCGGCACGTATAAGATTTGAACTACGTCTGCAGTCTTTAAACTCATAAAATGGAAGCAACTCGACTTACTAAGGAAAATCCTGAACACCGATTGCATTCCAGCATGGGATATAGTACGTGCTAATTCTACAAACATCAACGCTGTAGCTCTGAACAAGTGGAAACATTTTGTCGAAGCATGAAGGATCAACTTATCGCTGGACATGCTCCTAAACCGACCACAAAAAGCAAAACTGCAGGTAGCAAGACTAGACTGGATGAAGACACAAGAAATAAAAAATCAGTATAAATTAACCCTGAACTGCACAAATGATATGAGAGCGCTTAATGAACTTCCGCCCTACCTCAAAATGTTTCCTGACCGGGTTATCAGAGACTTATACCTCCGATTAAGATTGAACATTTTACCCACACAGGAAATCAACGGGCTTTGAAATCGAACTATCCCCCGCGACCAGACGTGTAGATTCTGTAAGGAAAAAGACTCTATAGAATCGATACACTATCTGCTTATGATATGCACTGCGCACGCACCAAAACGTACCACAATAGTTCGATTATATCTAAAATCCACAAGGATACCAGATCCCGACAAACGTTGGTCGTTAATATTAGCAGGAAATAACAGAAGGATCATTACAGCTGTTATACGATTTTAGCGAGACATACAATTATTGATTTAATTTGATTTTTCTTTTTTTGAGTACTATTTTTACTTGTACTTTTCTCTGTTGAAACATAAATGTAAGGTTTAATTATATAAACCAATGACATTTTTAATAAAAAAATAAAAAAATCATCCTTATTCATTCATTCGAACTTTGCTGAATAGACGCAGGAAGTTACAATGTGGCTTAAAGTATTCGCTTCCTTAATAAACAAATATGCAACCATCTGGCTCAATAGTTAGACCCTTCTCCTCCAATAGAGATAGCACTTCATTCAACCACTCATTATGCTCAGCAATATTTTATCATATAGAAAAATATCCTAGACAGCCAAATCAGCAGATATCCAGTGAAGACAATCCTGCATACACCTCTGCAATCTATAAAACCCATAAGGCAAGATGAAAGAAGATAACGACATAGATTTTAAATATAATGGTACCTTATGATTAAGGCTCCCTGTTTTCTGTTTTTGCTGATTTGTACTCATAAATACAGAAGGGAATCACTCTTTTTCCTTTCAACATGTATTTGCAAAAAATTGATAAAACGGAAATGCAGGCCTCTTGGGTGGATCTTTAAGTTGTGAAACATACTTTGCACGTCAGCGGCTGTGCAAAGTAACATGACAGAGAGAATAAACAAGGAGTGTTTAAGTTGTTTGAATGGCTGCAGATATGCAGCCCTTGAATTGCTGTGCAAGAACGCATATTAAGGCGCTTCCCATTTCAGGCATCAAAAAGCTAAGGTGTTTTTTCCCACGTAAATAAATTTGGTAAAATACGAATTAAAACTTCTTTTCCTGCATAGCAAAAAATATATGTCGATAAATACATCAAAAAAGACTCAAAAAAATACAGACAGGTACATAGCGGGCAAATCAAATCAAGCACACATTTTAGCCCTCTTAATACTATTAAATATTTCAAAAATATTGCTAAGAGAAACCGCTCCATCCACATATTATTTTAGACTCTAATATTGTCATTAGCTTCCCAATTCAGTACTACAGGAGACAAATAAAAAAAGTGCCTGAGCTATTTCAATGAAGTCCTTCTTTCCAATTTCTCTGAACTCTTTTCTTGCTCCCTTTTCTAAGGAAATGAATGTTCATAAACGTATGTAGGGTAGCTTCCAGAAGCAACCCCTCCCCTTGGAATTACGTTTGCTAAACATACACAGAAACGTGCCCAAAGTTTAAGAGGTCGTCAATCCATTAATAAAGCATACCATAAATAGCGTTATACCATTGTCTACCAAAACGATGACTACGACTGATCGGTTTTGCTCCCAACTCCTAGATGTTACTGTAATAGCTGTCACTGAAATATGGACCCCCTTAATGACTCGGCCACCCTCTAGCCTTACATGCTGACTCTTCTTTCTTTTTTGAAGGAATGAGTGTGTGATCGTCATCACTTGTGTAGCTCACTTTCGGAATTCAACTGCCCCTTGTGGCTGACCTCTCCCCAGTGAACACAGGTAGACTACTTGTCGAGAGGATCGGTGTTCAGCAAAGATCAAAAGCACAGGAAATAAGGTAAAAGTATACTGTGGTGGAAAGTGTGTTCCAGTGTGCAGGGCCCTAGATGCAAAACGCATCTTCCCCATGAGGAGGAGCATTTGCTACTGGAACCACGAGGTGCATGTTACCAGTGGTCGAAGTGTACTATTGAATGATACAGAGTTATACATCTCACCCTCTTTCAACCCATAAGCCCACAAGTTTTTCTCTCTCAGGTGTGCCTTTGATGGGGTGGTGGCTAGGACAGTGTCTTAATAAGGATAACAAATCAAAAAATTAGTCATAGTCGCCCCTCTATGAGAAGGAACACTGCAGAAATGGCCTGTTCTATGGGATGGTACCCACTCTAGAGCCCGCAGCCACATTTTTGCTCACTGTACCTTTCACAGATGGGAAATATCCATTTGCATATCAGTCTTTGTCCCGCCCACATGGGCAGTCCAGCACCAAAATGCTATCGCAATTCCCTTCTGAACAAGAGTACCAACAGCGAACCCATACACGTGTTTCAGCCTTGTTGGGCATCATCAGTGAGGTGAAGCTGTACCTCTCTGAGCACAGTGAGCAGGGAGTCCACATCTGGATGACCCTAGGACACTTAGGGTGACTAAACCTAAGGCCGTTGAAAAAATGTAAAAAATTAATCATGGGCGCCCCTCTATGAAAACAAACATGACAAAAATGGCCTGTTCTATGGGATGTTACCCACTCTAGAGTCCACAGCTACATTTTAGCTCACTGTACCTTTCACAGATTTTCCACTTCCCCCCACTGCACTGTCCTCTGGGCACACACCCACCTGTTGGGTGGTCTGTCTCAGTCCTGCACTTACCTGTTGAGCGGTAGTCCTTCCTCTTTGTTTGGGACGTCTCTGCCCATGCACTTACCCATTGCCTCCCCATGGGCACCCTTGGCACTCCCCCCCTGGGAAACCCTTTAGCCCTTCTTTTTTCACTGCACTTCCCCTCTCCGAATGTCACAAGGCATAGTAGGACCGCTGTTCATTTTATTATTTATTTATTGTCATGTGTTTGTTTATTTGTTCCCTTGCTTCCTTCCCTTTTTCCTAGTAGCCCTTTAAAACACTGTTCTTGTTGTATAATCACCTTATAAATATCCAATAAATAAATATAGCTGGACCCTGCATAAGCATAGCAATTTGGTAAGAAAAAAGAAAAAGAACAAAATGTCTTGGAAAAAGCAGTGCAAGGAGATCTGGGACTGCTTTTAGAACTGAAGCATGCCTGGTGTCAGTTAAGGAGATGCACAGAACTGGGACGAGGAAAAGAAGAGAGAAAAGGATCTCACTTCTCACACCAACCCATTTTACCAATCTAATCTACTGGTCCCCTCTGGCACTCAACTTCTTAAACCATGATCTTGACCCACTAAAACTTCATTCCACTTGCGTACTAGCCAGAGTCATTAGAGCACTCTTCCTCCCCAGCACGAAACAAACCCACACATTCCGGCTGGATTCCACTCTTGTCAACCATTCTCTGGTCAAACTAAATAACCTGCTGACCCACATTCTTGACGCCTAATTCGATCTCATCTCCTTCTGCACCTCACTCAATTCTTCTGCCCACTGTGTTTACTGATCGCCCTTGGACAACTTTCTTATGCACATCCCTGCTTGTATCCCACCTTTACTCTCCTTCCCCCCTTGTAAAACTCCATATCTGACTCTGTTCTCCGCTACCTAAACCAGGCAAGGGATGCCCTTCAAGCTCTCACTCCCATGTCTGCTCCATTCTGTTCATCAGACTCCCTATCGACTTTCTTGATCCTTTCGACAACATACTAATCTTTGCTAATCGTTGCCACCAGCCGCTCTGCAACAGCACTCGCCCACCACATTCATATATCATGCAAAATCACACCCTATTCAAATTATTTCCTGAATTGAAATTCATTCACATGCTAGCCTCCCTGTTTGGCTGAATTGATCTACTCTAATGTTACTCACTGTTCAACCTAACCCTGTCCACTTTCTGCTTTCTCCAGCTTTCTTTTCTTCTCGCACCTGGCTCCCAATCGCTGGGAACCCCGATCCCCAAAATGTAAGAACATTGCAAAATTGAATGAATTCAATATCCACCGTAAGAACTACCTTCTCCCAGAGGAGGGCTCCACAATGTCTTCTGTCTACTATCTTTCCACTCAATGGTCACAAGAACAGTCACCACTGAATTGCCTATCTATATATTACAGGGCCTGCGGTAGCGGCCCTGTAGTTATGGTTAAGTTGCTCAACTCATAGAAGGAGCACTTTTTGGGTGGCTTATACCTTTGCACCCCCCCAGGACAAACCCACACCAGCTTGTGCAAAAAATGTATATGGACCACTTGGAATGACCAAAAAGTAGGTTAAAAGAGTCTTCAGTCCTGGCCTCCCCCCGCAGGGGAAAAGGTGTGGGAGTTTGGCGACTGCAGGGAGTTTGACGGTTGTAGGAGGAGGTGGAGGCTCCTCTCCTGCAAGCAGGGAAGTCTATGGGAAAATGTGCCGCCCAGGTGAGAGACTGTAACATCGTATAATGCTCACCAGTTCAGCTGGAACCTTGCCTCACTGCAACAGCACCAACATGGGGGAGGACCAGGTACAAGCATATCGCAAAATATTGACACTCATGAGGCAGCTGGAGGCCTGATAGACCCAGGGTATAGTACCCATCTAAATAAGAAGTTAATACAGAATCCGTCAACCATGGATGCCTACTTCTTGATCCAAGAAGTCAACCAGTTTTTGAGCTCCATTGATGAAACTAGTGTAGTTAAGACCCAGGGTTGTAATGCAAGGGAGCATTTGTGTCAGTCCAGTGCTATAGGTAACAGAAAGGAGGCTAGTGACTAGGAGAAGCAGGAATGGAATGTCCACAGGAACAGAGTTCATGAGGCTGTGGGAAAGACTGAAGACTCACCTCAAAACCTTTCTGGAAAACTGGGACATCGAGGCTGTGGAGAAGGGAGGTTCGGGAGTGGAGATAGCCTTGCAGCTATCCCAGCTGCCCCTATTTCTGATCCCTCAAGCATTGACACATTGGCTAAATGTAGCCATGAACATTCGGGTATATTTTTGGCCAACAAACATCTCGACGAGTCAGAGAGCAGTAATACCTGAGCCGCAACAATCCCGGCTCCCATAGCACTGATGGACGACGATTGGCTCCTAACTAGCCCTGCCACTATTTCCAGCAACATCTGCCTTATTAGCCCAGTTAGGCCTCCAAGAAAGTTAGTGCCCACGTCTGCCCCAGATCTCCTGCCTCCGGACTGGAATTGTCTGTATAGCCCTGCATTGACCCCGCATTTGTTCCAGCCCCCGAGGGGTGATGTGTTACCCAGGAATAATGTAACAAATGACCAAAGCAATTTGGAGGGCCTAAAGGATGAGGACACCATGACCCAAGCATCAGAGAGACAACAATCAAATATGAACCTATCGGAACTCTGCCGCGATCTGGAAAGGGCCCCAGACCAAAGGGATGTGAAGGAACCTGTAGATACAGAGGCTATCTAGCTTCTGCCCAATGACACTGTGCCTCTCACTAACTCTTCCCTTTCAGTACATAATCAAAATGCAAACCATCATGGGAGTATTTCTCTGCCGAGGATCAATGACCCCTGCATCCAGAACTTACCTGATCCATTAAGCCAACATTATTTTGCTCCAACTGTCGAGGGGGCAAATACCTTATGCAGATGTAATTGTAGAGCAGTTCTGAACGAACAAATGGATGTTAAGAGGTTGTTGATTCTCTTTGAGACACAGAGAAGAGGAAAACCATTAAGGGGATTTGAAATGGGCCCGGTGGAACCTGGGAGAGGCAAGCAACTACCCCACCTAGCAGCTCCTAGCCTGGGACTAACAGGGACAGGCCTATGTGCCAAAACAGCAATGGTATTGGCTCTGAAAAGGATTTGACGACCCAAGTCCTTAGTACCTCAACTGTTCCAATGAAATGCACTAGGTTGCTGTTAAGGTCCCTGAACCAAGATGTAGAATTGCCCAAGCAGCCCATTTTCAGGGGGCAGGCCCAGCTTCCGGACACATGACACCAAATGCCAAACTATCTGCGGGGAATGGCCATGTAGCCCATAACCAAGCTAGAATTGCATTCCACTCCTGGGCCCATCGAGCAAAGTATGGGCAGTGCTAAGCGAGAGGAACGGTATACATGCACCATGTCCCCAAATTACCAGTATGAATCCAGGGAAGCACTGATAAATAACAGCCTTCATTGGCTCCGTACAGTGTATATCTATCTCCTGGGGGAATATTTTGTGTTAGGGTGCACCAATAGGGAAAGACTATGCATGATTCCATCCGGGTTGAATTCCATGACTGAAGAGTACCTAATGGCATTTCGAGCACTCATATGCACACTCCATCCCATTAATGAGTACAATCTTGATTAAACCCTATCCTGATTGTAACATTGATTTTTCGGCTGCAATTAGGGACTTAAACCCTGCAGTATCTGGTGCGAACGCATTACCATTGCAGAAATGGCCTTTGGGAAACCACTGCTGGTCTAGGACTTGTGCAATATACTAGACAGATGGCTGCTAACCCTGACAGATTTTGTTAATGTAACCATGCATGATGGGAGGGTGGTTAGTTTATCATTCACTCTCATGGTTTTCTGAGTTCATAATGTTATACATCTGTAGGGAAAATCTTATGATACTTAAGTGAAAGCCCTCGCAGGGCAAGGCCGTGGTGCTGAGCGACACAGGGGTTTGGCAGCAAAGGGTTAGCGGCGCAGATTGTGATCATGGACGACCTCACTCTCCTGTCTGCAGCCGCAAGGTAAGATGGTGCGGGGAGAGTTAGCTTTGCTACACGCCTGATCTTGTGCCCCTTCTCCCTCTTGCATGTGCGTTCTCCACTGTAACGGTCCTCACACCCCCGACACGCTCATGTCTCCCCTTCATACAGGCGCTCCCTTGCAATTTAGGCCGTGTGCGCTCCCCCTCAACTCAGGCCGTGTGTGCTTCCCCGCAACTCAGGCCGCATGCGTTCCCTTATGACTAGGCCACATGCACCCCCTGTTTCTCTAGCTGTGTGCGCTCCCTCGCAACTTGGCTCTCTGCACTCCCATGCTTCTCTAGCCGCATTCGCTCCCTCGCATCGAAGGCCCGTGCATCCTGTTCTGTTCCCCCCTCCCTGCATCCCCTACCTTCCTCTCGCATTTTAGCCCCTTCCCTTCTTGATCTGTTGTGTACTATATTGACATTGTGGTGTGTGCTCCACTGGTTTTGGAATTACATTGCATTGACTACATTCTTCATTTCAAGGTTCACAGTTGTTCTCTGTGCTTTGCTGTTGGTTCTGTATTGCATTTGCATTCTTTACTTCTAGGTTCCCAGTTATGCTCTGTGCTTTGCTGTGGATTCTGATTTGCATCTGATTTCGCAGGTCAGTTGTTCTTGTTCTTTGTTGTTCTCCCCTCCCTTTTGTGTCCCCCCCTTGTGCCTCCCTCCTGTTCTGCCCCCTAGCACTACTGCCCCTCCTCCCCTACTTGGGCTCCCTTCGCCCTCCCCCAGCCTTTTTCGTCCCTGTGCCCTCTATGGTGCTCTCTGTCTCACCTATCTTCTCTAATTGCTTTTCTATCGACTATCCTAAACCTCTCACTAAGCCTGGCAGGAAGAAGCTCAAAAGGGACATCCTGGTCTCCAACCCAGGCCTCCCTATCGCTGATACCTACACCATTGCTTCCTCCAAACAGACCCCCACATACATCCTCTTTGTCGTTCCCTCTCCAGACCTATGGACCCCCCATATGGTCTGTTTTCTCTCTTTTTTCCTCTTCTCCCATTGATGGTGGCACCCGGTGGGAGGCCCTCCTGTGGTCCTTCCACTTCTCTAAGACCATCATTAATGTCTACTTGAATGGCACTGTCTTGGTCCAGGGCCCTCAGGCCAATCTCCTCTTCTCCTGCTATCCCCTCTTACCCTTCTCTGGCTCCTTTGACGCATCCTTCCTCCACCACCTCTCCGGCACCGCCTGCTGCTTCTCTGGCCAGTTTGTTGCTCCTGCCTCCACCATCCCTCTGACACTCTCTTCTTTCTCTCTGACTACTCTGCCTTCTCATCCTTACTGCTCTGCCCACCCTCGGCCACCCACAACACTTCCACAGGATGTGTTGCCCCCTTCTTCTGACACCCCTCTGGCACTCTCTTCTTTCTCTATGACTACCCTGCCTCCTCTTCCTTCCGCCTCTGCCCATCCCCGGGCACCTCCAACACTTCCTCAGGGCAGACCTCTGGCCTGTACCCCTCCACGAAGTTCTTCAAATGTGGCAACCTTCTCCACATCGCAACTCTCAACTCTCGCTCAGCTGTCAAACATTCCTCTGACATCTGCCGTCTCCTGGAAGAGCTTGATTTGTATGTACTTAGTCTTACAGAGACTTGGTTCACGGCCAGCTCTGTCACGAGTTTTGACACTCTCCATCCTGATGGCTACAAGATCAACCATCCCAGTGGGGGTGTAGCCTTGATTTTCCTGGAGTGGATCCCTGCTTCTATTATTCCAATTGTGAGAAACCAGACACCCGCTACTCCCCGGCGATCTGTCAACCAGTTGGCCAGGACACAGCCATCACTTTTGGATCAAGTTCCTGGGTGTGGACCAATGCAGGAGGATCACCTGGGTGAGGGGTCTTCGGGGAGTTGGAGTGGGACACCGGATGGCGAAATGCTCTATCCCCTTCCCTCTAATAACTTTACCCCATCCGACCGGTGAGAAACTTTAAGAACTCAACCCCCCCCGGCGCACACTTTCACAACACAAACACTTTCTCATGGACAGCTCAATATGAGAGAAAATGGACTAACACCCGAGCTGTATACCTGACATGTCCCAATACAATGGTCAGGCAGGGTCAGGCAATGACTGACCATCACGCACACCTGACTTCCATTACGCTTCCCCACGTGGATAAAATACAGAGCGCGAGAGCACACTCTAAACGAGGCAAAGCACGCGAGGAAACAGCAGTTCCAAGATGGCAGTTTAACATGAGTTGAAAGACGGCGAAACAAAAAGGGATCGCAAGGAGGGAAGTGCACTTGACCTTTCCAATGAGGAACTGTTACTTTCATGAAACCTCGAGCATAGAAAGCATAAGACCAGGAAACCAGGCTGAAGAATCCTGCAGTGTGTATTGGAGGTACCCAGGGTCCTCCCACGTCGATAATCAAGGCGGTGAGAATTGCCTGCTGCCCTGGTACTGTCCTTGGCTCCCAAAACAAAGCAGCACCAGTGAAATCAACACAGCCAGTGAGTTGGTGAGACTGATACCAGACTGGTCTGTGTTGAAGCCAAGGTTGCAAGAGGCAACATAGTATGGTGAGCGCTGAAACGAACAGTGTATGAAACACATGTGATAGCAACGCGAGTAAAATTGAACAACAGAGGAGTGATTGAACATTGAAACCAAGATACGATACATTTGAGAGAGTGGTCTGGCACTGTGTGCGTGTTCATTCGAAGGTCTCTGTAAGGTATCCAACTATGAGTTGACAAAGGTGAAAGAGTGGCAAAAAACTGTGCATCGAAGTGGTCCTGCAATGGGTCAAGCAAAATCCTGTGCACAATCAAAAGTCTTGATACTGCCAAGAAGGCTGATGACAAAGTAGATACAGTTGGTCCGAGCCCGAACGAGGGAGATCAATTGAAAGCTTTGGGTGAAAGCAAGTTTGTGCTAATGTGAATTAAATTGGTCTGAGCCCGGAGTAAGGAGACTGATTGAATATTGTATTAAAACGGATCTGAGCTGGCTGAGGGGGCGTCAGGGTGAACCGTGAGTCACCCAAGAAATTGGATACACGGAAATCCTAACAAAATTGTGTATATGTGAAACACGAACTTTGTGTGAAAGTGGATCTGAGCTCGGCTGAGGGGGATCCGAGGTGAACAGTAAATCACCTGAGAAAAGTGTGCATAGAAAAATCCTAAGAGGAAAGGAACTTATTGTTTGTTTGTTGCAACAGGCCCGCTGAAAGAAGAGACTTCGAAAGGCCTAAGAGACTTGGGCACAGAAGGCCCTGATGCTAATGTTTGAACTGCACCCCCGTGCTAGAGAAGCCAGAGACTGTGCTAAGCTCGAGTGTGCAGCCTTGTCCCGTGCAGAAAATGTGGGGAAGGGAGTCCAACGGCCTGAATATCCTGACATATAATTTCTTGAACACGTCTTTCCTTTTCATAACATTGTTTCCCACACTATTTGTATTTAGAGGTAAGGATTGGCAATAGGTTTTTTAGTATAGGCCCTTTTGTTTTGACAAGACACCACTAGGACTGCGTTATTATTATTTGATGGTCGTAGCTTGCTCCCATCTTTAGATTTAGGATTAGATAGCTGTTTTTCAAACCTTTTTTTATGTTCAATAACCAACCTTGAACTGTGGTCACTTGTGTCTGTCTTACTGTTGATACTGTGCCTTCTTTACACAATGCAGGACTACTCCTCCTTTGAATGCCTAGTCTGTAGGCTCTCTATCTCTCCTGGCCTCTCTCTCTCACCGTGGCCACTATCTACAGGCCACATGGCCAGGTCGTCCTCTTCCTCTCTGAGTGGGTGAACCTCTCCTCCTCCCTCCTTGCCTCTACCTCTCATCTTCTCCTCAGAGACCTGAAAATCCATCTGGATTCTACTAGTCCTTCTTCGGGATTCTTTCGCAACCTCTGCGACTCTCTATCTCTATTCTTCCCTCTGGCCCGACTCACTCTGCAGGGCGCACCCTGGATGTTCTGATCTCCTCAGACCTCCCCTTCTCTAACCCTCTCACCACTCATCTCTCTTGGAGTGACCACTTCTCCTTTCCTCCCACTTCTCTCTCAGGTTAAACCGACTCCAACACTGCCACCAACCTTCTCGGTCATCCGACCCATGAAGCGCGTATCACGAGAGGCTTTTTCCACCACTTTCTCTCCTCCTCCTGCACCTTTGGCTGACTCACACCCTGACACAGCCCTCTCTTACCTTCGTCTCTCTATCTCAAACACTCTGGATGTCGTTGCCTCTGCCATGAGGATCCGTTTGAAGCCCAAATCCAAGTGCAACTCTTGGTACGATTCCAACCTCACCACACTTAAACGCAAGTGTAGGGTGGATGAGAAGAAGTGGAGGGCATCAAGCGCACCCTCTGACAAACAGGGCTACCACCTTCTCCAAAGGCAGTAGAGATTCTGTATCCTCTCCAAGTCTATGCAGTGTCTAACAACTCGGCCGAACTTTTCAAAATCTGCAAGGGGCTGGCCAATCCTGCCGCAGTCTCTACCTCTCCTGTTCCACACCAGGCCCTCTGCACGGCCTTGCCTTCTCATTTCACCGCTAAAATTCAGGACATCCTGTCTACACTCTTTTCCCCTGCCTCCTCTTCCTCTACCTCTCCTGGCCCGTCTGTGGCCCTCTCTTCTCCTCTTCTTTCTCCTCCTTTCCCTTGTTCGCCCAGGACAATGTTTTTAGACAAGTCCGATCGATGAAAGTTTCATCAAAGCAGGTTCTCCCCTGCTCATCCAGAACAATCGAGGACCACATCAACACCCTTGCTCCAGCCATGGCCGATTTCTGCATTCACTCCTTTGCCACTGGAACCTTCCCCCGCCCCCTCAGGCACTCCCTTGTTCCACCTCTTTCTTAAGAAGCCCTCTGCCGATCCTTCCTCTCTGGCTATCTATTGCCCGATCTCCATCACTCTTTTCCTGGACAAACTCCTGTAAAAGCTGTCCGTCTCTTAGCTTAATCTGCATACTGAATCTGTTGGTTGCCTCCACAACCACCAGTCTGGCTTCAGAGCTGCCAGAAGCATGGAAACTGCTCTCCTGAACACCCGTGAATACCCGCTCTCTAATCTAGACTCTAATCTTCCTTCTGTCCTCATCCTCCTTGATCTATCCTCTGCTTTTGATACAGTCAGCCATACCATCCTGCTCAATTGCCTCTGTGATAACCTGGGTATCACTGATCAGGTCCTGGCCTAGTTGACCTCCTTTCTCACTAATCGACCCTCTCAGGTTCACTGGGGTCATTCCTCTCTTTTATCTTTCTCTAGTTGTGGTGTTCGCCAGGGGTCTAACCTTTCTCGCTGGCTTTTCGTGCACTACCTGGCACCTCTTTCCAACTGCATTGCTACTTTCTGCTTCAATTTTCAGTGTTATGTGGATGACACCTAGCTCTCTTTCAGGCTTCCCTTAGCCTCCTCTGCAACATCTTTCATACCAGACAGTCTGCCCACAATTCAGGAATGGTGTGTCGCCAATGATTTCTGCCTTAATGCCAGTAAGACTGACATCCTCCTCATCGGTACGCCAGCTCCCTTCTTTCCTCTCTCTCTCTGGTCACCCACTCTGGGCCCTCTTCCTGCACCTTTCTGTGAGGCTAAGAACCTTGGGGTCATCTTTGACTCCACCCTCTCCTTCTCTTCTCACATCTTCGACTTCTCTAAGAAGTCAAACTATCAGCTGCACCTCCTCAGAGACTATTTTTCCTTTTTTCACTTTCTCCCAGAAGCTTGCTGTTTCCGGTGCTCCGGTTATCTCTATGCTGGACTACTGGAACATCCTGTTTCTAAATCTGCCTGCCTCTACTGTTTGACCGTTACAACTTATCCAGAACAGGACTGCGAGACTTGTCCTTGGCCTCAAGCCCAGGGATCATATCTTTCCAGCTCTGAAATCTCTTCACTGGCTCCCTGTAGCTGCAATGATCAAATTCAAGACCCTTTGCATCATCCACAAGGTTTTGTGGTGCCTGAGACCACAGTATCCCCAGATTTGTCTACCTAAACATCTTCCTTCCCAAGCTCTGCGCTCATCCACCTCCAACTCTCTGAGGGTCAGATGCTCCTCCAAGCAGAGAGTGGGTAGTAGATGTCTCTCCTCGACTCAGATCTCCCTTTGTAACAGCCTGTCTCTCTGAAACTTGAGCAGAACCACCTCTGGTTCCAGAAGCAACTCAAGATCTTCCTTTTCGCTTCTGCTTTCTCTCTTCCTCTCCCCTGCTGATGTCCCTGACTGCTCCGCGCACTGGTCACCTGGCTACCCTCTGAACTCAGGCCCAGGCTCTTGCATGTCTAGCTGCCCTTGCACAGTCTCTGGGCTCCCCCTAGCATTTAAGGGTTTGTAGCTGCAACCCTAAAGTCCCTTCTCTCTGTGCTTATGAGCCACCCGCTGGCTGCACTTATTGAGTTACCTGCACTTCTCCCTTCCCCTACCCCCATGACACTTCTCCCCTCCCTCTTCCCTGCACTTGCACGATCTGAATGACACAGGGCCTACTAAGATCATTGTTTTGTTCTCCCTATGGTTCCCCCTCCTTGTCTTGCCGCGCCTAGAAACACTTGTGTACATGCGCTTTATAAATGTGATATCATATCATATCATATCAAGTATTCTCTATGAATGTCTGTGTACCGATGGGTTGCATTTATTTATATGTATTATTGTATTTTTTGTGCTTTACTGGCAAGACGCTTGTGCTTTACTGGCAAGACGCTGAATAAAGCTTGTATCGAAAACAAATAATTGAAGTGTAAATGGTATTTATGATTGTCGTACAATTGAGGATAGTGATTATAGAATATGTATGTGTTTCTTTGTGTAGAAAATAAATAGGAAAATACTTCAAATGGTTAACTTAGTTGCATATGGTAATGAAGCTGGATTCTCTGGTTCTTTTTGTGTGAAAAAAGCAGTACAATTTGTTAAGCATAGTGGAAAACCTTTAATTGCATACATTTTATATATAGATTTACTTTTATTTTTTTTACCCTCATAAATAGTAAATTCTATGTACTATGTTTGGTACAACATTAGTGTGCTACAGTTTTCTTGTATTGACATGAAATAATCATTGGGTCAAAAAGAACTACTGTAATGAATTCAGTTTTTGCCATTTATATAGTGTTAAAGAATGCACATGTTACAGAATAGTTGTGTGTGGTAGCATGGTAGCATGGACTTTGCAAGATGTTTTGCAGTAAGATTAACTGTGATGGCATATTTGAAGTGTATTACAATGAAGTTTTTGGCTTACTCCAACTGTGTTGGATTTTAAAAGTACTATTATAGTATTTTAGATGTAGTTAGATACCAGTTTGTGTGATCTAACTGTTTATTGTACTATACTTTAGTGACTAAATTTGGGGCAAAGGGTGGATGGCGCTGGATTCGATCTTGATTCACTGCAGTTCCAGCGCCTTCCATCTGAAGGAGAAATCCAGGAACTGTCCCTTAAAATATAAGAAGCACGTATTCAACAGATCTGACCTTTATAAAGAAGAACAGAACTAAAGTGGATCTATCTGTATAATCTGCAAACAAGCATTGAGCACAAAACATTTCTTTTCCATTTGTAGCTTTCCTCCTGAAGAACCACTGCATCATAAGTGGGGAAACACGTGTTGAGGGTTTAACATGTGACAACAATTCTCTTGTTTAATTTCATCTGTGAAAATAACAGATATTCTAATAACGGAATCAAATAAATACTTTTTTGGAGCGCCTGAAAATCTAGTGTTTGAACTTTTTCTTTGAAGATTTGTCATAGCTCTCTACAGCCTTGAGAGCAATCGAACACCCATGTGGGCAGCACCAACAAGATCAAGGATAATCCAAAACGAATTTACCATTATCCAGTCACTCGCCTGATTTACTCCATACCAAGGCTCATAACGTCCCTTTAACAACATTTTTTCACTGAATTTCATAGGTTTTTAATAGTGCAACTTAATCATAACGTCCCTTTAAGACAATTTTTTCACTGAATATATATTTATGTAAATACTGCAATTACTCAAGATGTTTTTAATGTCTGTCTTTCGTTGTATGCAATTAAAGTTATTGAACCACAATCCGGTTTAATGCATTAACTACTATATCACGACTATAAAGACTATACTAGAAAGCATCTAGCAATGGGACTGCTCCCGTCATCAATATACCCTTTATACAATGCTTCTTGGTGAATAACTTTTCATTTTCAATAATAAAAACAAAATAAATATAAATTCTCTGCTTTTCGATTCATAATTGTTTTCCCTGCTTTGGGGGGATCGCCCTGAGATCGGGTACTCACTTATCAAAAACCTTTAATTTACCCACAGTGAATATATAGCTAAATACAATCAATCCCTCCTTACACCCTTTCATGACTAAAGGTGAGTCCTCATTAGATGCAGGTTTTATATCATATTGTCTCAATTCATTATCTAACCCTTTCTCAAACAGTTCCTTCCACACTTCCATAGTAATGATATAATGATAATATAAGGAGCATCAAATACGGAGATGACCTGTAATTCTAATAATGACAATATATTTCTTCAATTCTTCAATGATGCTTTCACATATTGCATTCTCCATTTTATAAACCATGCCAAAGTAACCTATCACTCCGCTATGTGTGTGCTGGCTGCTAGAGACATTTTAGAATTCGTTACATGGCACGCTCCATTTTCTCTTTTTGGGGCTCCTTTTTTTGAATTCCTGGAGTCCCTCTCGTTCCACTGATTATTCCTTATCTTTTACATTCCTTTTACTTCTTAGCACTCACTGTTTCTTTGTTCTCTTCAACAGCTTAAGCACATACCCCAGTGTGCTCGGCGTTCATAGCTATACTTATTGCCTTCTGCAAGCAAGGATTTCCACAAAAGGGACTCACTTGCGCAATTGAGCTGTTAGTTCTCCTCATCATTTGGCCTCTAATTAGTTCCTCAGGCCTATTCCCAGCCTCATAATTACACACTGTAGCAAAATAGGGCAGTACACTTGCATAATCATCTGGTGATTCATTTTCTTGCTCACTTCTTGAATACATGTTCTGCTAGTTAATCGCAAAAAATAGTCTTAGTACAGAAAATGTGTCCAATTGCAGTATGCACAAAGCACAACCATTTACATGTTTTTCATGCTTCACGTGTCGGTATTTTCTTTTAAAAACGAGTATTTTTTTTATTTTGTTAAGTGAAATGTTTTGGGTGAGAGGTAATGTCATACTCTTTTCACTCACATCATGGGATGTTTTGGTTTTGTGGGCATAGATGGGGGGGAACCAAGTTTACCTTCAGAATGCAAATTGCTTTCATCCCAGTAGCTGCACATTAGCACCCAATTACACCTGGTTGCAGTACAAACACGACTTCCGCTAATATCCTGACAGGCATCTTCTAAGCATCACAATTCTGCTATTCTTTCATAAACTGGCCACCATTGATTGGTCCGGAGGGCTAGTGGTCTATGCATAATGTCCAATGGTAGCTTGGTTGGCTCTGCTGGTACTTTCTTGTTGTGACAGATTTCCCTCTATTTGAGGGTTAGAGGACACCTCCCTTGTTATTTGTTGCATTTTATGAGCTCTAGTTGTAGAATTCCAGCATCAAAGTGGTGATCCCAAATAGTAGTATTACTGGTTTCTGCTCTGGTGGTCGAGTCAGCCCCTGTGGTATGTAACTGGATCACTGAAATAAATATATAAATGCACATGTGTATTCTGTGCTGTGCAGAGTTTTCTCATATACCAGCAGCCGTTAGGCAACATGGGCCACCCGTTCAGGAAAGGATACATACAGTAGAGAAATGTACCAATGGAATGCTGATTTGCCACTCCTATGTGAGCTGGTGTGAGAAAATGCTATCTGGCAAAGGTGCAAATTCCTGGATTTTTTAAACTTTTATTATTGCATAAAATGATGTGGGTAATTCCATCTCTGAAAGGGCAACATGCTAACCAGATTCCTCTTTTCGTCATCCCCATGCCAACAACATATGTACTTGTGTCCTGCTGCATCAGTTGCCTGATCCACAGTTCCTGCTCTACTCGTGGTGTAGAGCAGGTTCAAAGGTCACAAGATGCCCACGCAACAGCTGCAGCGACAGCCAAGTCTCTGCAATGCAGGGGGGCATTTAAGGTATGACCCCCTGTACCAAAACTATCATGCTCATAAGTGACCCATGCTGGTACCAGGGTAAACTCTAAATGCCTTAGTTTGTACATGGTGCATGGTTCTATTTATGACCATGGTTGCCAAATCCCAATTGTTATTGCACATTTGTCAGCTCCTGCGAGTCAGCTCTGTTGTAGAAGGTGATTTGTATTCTGGCCAGCTGGGTGGGGATAAACATGCAGAACCAGGCCTCTTCTTTGATCTCTTTATGAGGGCAGGTAACACCCTCTGCTAGAGACAGCTGCATCCTGGGTCAGGGCATCAAAGGAGCACACCCATTCAAAAGGGCTATGTTCTCAGTGAAAAGAGAGGGGCTGGGATTAGAGTAGGCAGGAGTGCTCAGGTCAATGGAAAGAGACTTCCACCATCTAGTTTCTCTCTGATTCTCTTTCTCTTTCTTGTCCCCTCCACTTAATCTGGAGCAAAACACTTAGGGTGTGATATCTGAAGGGCAACGTCTACTCCGTTCAAGAGCAGGGATTGGACCATTAAGGCATGCTAGCTTAGTAAAATCACCTGGGGACATTTGGGGTCTCCCACCCCTTCTTCAGATTATCTCAGTTCCTCTTGGATCCTCTTAAGAATGTCAGATTCACTCTAAAATAACTCTCTGGATGTCCTTTGGGAAGGTTGTACTTTCCAAAGCCCTCAGCCTGAGGTGAAGAAGCAGCCGTCCAAGGCAGAATGATGATCTGTTCCATACCCATTCCCAGGGCATATCGGCAGTGACCTACCACTCTACGCCGGAAGCTCCTGAAGCTGGGAGAGCAGACCATGAATGGAACTATCTCGTCCTCGAGTCCCCCTGAGTGGGCCTCATAGCCGCCGGAGAGTCAGACCAATCGAATCTCCCTGTTCTTCTGCACCAAACCGGTTGCTCTGTGTTCCCCACATTTTGAACCAGAGGAACAGCACTAGTGCTGGCTTTTGCATTCCTCCACCAATTCAAACTCTTGCTTGCACTTCGAACCTGCTTGATGCTGAATTATGACCTATCTAAGCCCGTCACCCTGCCATAAACTCTTCCTCGTCTCTTCCTCTGCTTATCCAGTTACCACCTGACACTGTCCCCTACTCTTCAGCTAGAAACCTAAGCATCATCTATGACCCGTATCACACCTTCTCTACTTTCATCTCCACAAATGGAACAGCAGCTCACCTCAATCTCCTATCAGGCATCTCCATTCTTTCAACACTTCCAAGAATCACTTTAACCACTCTTGTCTTCTCTAAACTGGACTACTGTGCCAGCATTCTCTTTGGTCTACCCAACTATGCTGTCTGTCCTCTTCTCGACAAGATCAGTAACTTTTCTACCAGGACTCTCTTTGAACTCACTCAATTCACACCTACTTCCTCATACCGTCCCCAGACTGGATGGCTGACAATGCAAAACAGGGCCAATTTTATATTTGTTCTCTTTCTTCACAAATCAATCTATGGTAAGGCATCACTGGGTAAGGCATCACTATATCTATCCTACTCTACAAGCCTTCTTGCAATCTTAGCTCTGCCTCCTCGACTACCTTTATCGCTCCTCACCCTCCCTGTATTTCCTTTTGCTTCCACTCTCTCTCTCTTCTTGCTCCACTTACATGGAATTCTCTTCCCCCGGACATCCGAGAAACAGTCCACATGGATTTGTTCAAAAACAAACTAAAAGCATACCTCCTTGGCTCCAAGTTACCATCTTAACCTACCTCCCATCTGCCTACTAGATAACATTTTTCTCTCGTCTGTAACCTGCCTCTGTCCCTCACTTCTCCTACCTCCACTCTAGCACTTCACCCATCATGGTCACATCGCAAGCACAGTTGGCTGTACCGCCTACCTGCACTTAAAAATGTCCAGTGTTTATTGTCCTTAATCTATGTATGTCGACTTATGTATTATAGCCGGTGACCATTTACTCACCTCCGCAGTCTGGTCAGAATGTGCCTCAAACTCACCCCATTGTAAGAAGCCACAGCTTTCCGTTAAATCTTTTTTCTTATCTGTTGTATGCTCTTTTGTTATCAAAAGAGCGCTGTTCCTCCTGTATTGAAATAAATAAATAAACCTGCTATGCCCGAATCAACTGCTCAGTGCCGGGACCCGATCTGAATCACTGAAAAGTCACACGCTGACTGCAACCAGGGGTCACAACCACAGCTCGACCCAGCTAGCTGAACAGCCACCTCATTGACCTGCACATCGGCACCCCCAAGGTACCCTATGCCCCCGCCGATTTGAACCACTTGAATGTTACTCACCAATCTGTCCCAGTAACTAAAATCCCAACTCAACCTGGCGCAACTCCAAAGCGATCAATCTGAACGAGCATATGCACATCTACATCCACTCTTCAATAACTGCGATGCTTTACAGAAAAAAACGTTATGTGTTTGACTGTGACGAGTGGATGTAGATATGGATACGCTTGCTGAGATTGAGGCATTATGCCAGGTGTGGATGTAAGAAATAATTGTTTTTGATTTTCCTGAATTAAATTGTTTTTTTTATTTATTCTTGATGCATTGAATACTTTTATATTAACCAAATAAATACTGTTTCACTTTTGTAAATTGCATCCTCTGGATTCTTTCTTTCTGTAAAAAAGCAAGTGCCTGATTTTGCCTGACCTGATTAAAGGAACATGTCCAATGAGATATGTAAGGGTTAGCCTCTTTACTCTCAGGCACTCTCTTCCTTGGCCCAGTGTTTATGTAGAAAGGGGGGGGGGGAGTTGGGACATTGAAGAATCCCAAAAAATAGAATTGGGATTGAGCACGGGGAATGGGGGGATGCCGCCTCTCACC
The DNA here is from genome assembly GCF_040938575.1 of Ambystoma mexicanum. NCBI lineage: Eukaryota > Metazoa > Chordata > Amphibia > Caudata > Ambystomatidae > Ambystoma > Ambystoma mexicanum. The sequence continues at coordinate 303,779,480 of NC_090923.1, read as the reverse complement.
ATCAGTTGCCTCACCCCAAATCCCCAAAGATCCCCCACTCAGGTGATCCGTCCGCACTGGTCCACCCTCAGGGTCTGAATCCAAAGGAGATGGCCGTGCCCTGGCCACCTGCAAGAGATATCCCACGGGCACTAGCAAGTGAGACACCCTTTGGTTTCTCACACCACCAAGAAAAGAATCCAATTACCTTTGACCCTGAGCTGGTCACTCGGTCCACTTAGACCCTAGAGACTATGTATGTCACAATCACTCATGTTTTTGCCAACAACATAGCCTTTTAATGGCTAGTCATTTACCTACCTCCCTGGAAACACACTCAGAGTGCGTCTTTCCCCAGTCTGTCGCATTGTCCCTGATCTTCTTTTGGGGTTGGTTTTTGTACAGTATTATCTTTTTGTTTATAATGCAGATGGTGTGTTTAATTAAAGTGTACATATTTTATAGAACCTTGATGGGACATTCCCTTTATTTAGGACTGTGTTACTGTGTTATTTGGGTCACTACTGGTTCACCTTCACACCCCTCTTAAGAGTATAGCTTTCCCTCTATATACGTTACCACAAAAGTCAAAGGAGGTATGTCAGGCAGAATCACATGCAGTTTGGGAACACTACACATAATTAAGACTACAAGTGTAAGTACAATTTCACCTTTGGTGCAAGCCTGTACTACACAGTAATGTGGAAGCAGTGGCTGAGCAGCCAGACTTATCTCAAGAGTAAAGTGAGCAGTACAAGAGGTTAGACAAAGGGCTAGCAATCACAGTGGTTCAAACAAACACTTACTCAAGGTTTCTTGGTAAAAGAATATACATTTATTTACACAGTCAGTTGGAAAACATTCCACTAGTAAGAGCAGCTCAATATCACAATCTAATATACTACAATACACAACCAATCAGTTCCAGAACAAGTTCAGCTCTCCTGAAGTGGGAGCAAAATGGCACTTCAGTTACTTTAAAAAGGGGGAAAAAGACCAGCTTAAAACAATTAAAGCACCAATACTTTGCATAGGTAGGGCAAATAGTTTCTCTTCACTACAACCAGCAATTCAATTCAATAGGCCTGGCCCAAAGTCAATGGTTCAGAGTCTTGGATGAGAGAGCACAGTTCTGGTAGTAAACGGTTAAGACTTTGCCAAGATTTTTAGAAGTAGTTGGTCAGACGAAAAGTTATATGTCAGTTTAGGGAAGGACAAGCCTTCAAAGTTGGGAAAGTTTCACAAGCTTTCACCGCGGCAGAAAGAATTTCCTGACCACACTTGCACAGTTTACTTTAGTTTAGTTTAGTTTATTATTTATATAGCGCTGCCTGGCCCTGGGGCATCCAGACGCTTGGCATGGTTACACAGTAGTCAAAGTGTTACAGGCATGGTAAGCGTAGGTAAACATTACATGTAGTGTAGACATTATAATACAGTTGCTGATAATATACACATTGTAACGCAGTTAGTGATAATATACACATTGTAACATATTTACAAGGTTTGAAATTGTGCAGATTATACAGTATGTACATTTGTGTGGTAATAAGTTGGCGTTTTATGCTTCTTTGGCCAGTAGTCAAGTTTTGGCGCTGTGTCTGAATCGGTGAAAGGATGGTTCGGATCTCAGATCGGTTAGTAGTGAGTTCCAAAGTTTAGCGGCAAGCACAGGGAAGCTTGTGCCGCCTGCTTTTTGGAGCTTAAACCTGGGGATATTTAAGCAATGTGTTTGGGTTGATCTAGTTGGGCGAGATGGTGTATGGTGCGTGAAGTTGTCCGAGGGGTATCTAGGTGCTTGGTTGGATAAGCTTTTGTAAGTGATAGAGAGTTTTTTATATTCGATTCTCTGAGGTATGGATAGCTATTGACAGTCGCGTCTGGTGTCAGAGATGTGCTCATGTTTGGGTATGTTCATAGCTGCTCTTAGTGCGTTATTTTGGATAACTTGAAGCTTGTTGATGTTCTTTTGGCTGGTGCCCAGGTAGAGAGCATTGCAATAGTCGACTTTGGATAGTACTAGTGCTCTGGCTAGGGTGGTGCAGTTGGAGGTCGAGAGGTAAGGTTTACTGGCATTGATGAGCTTACATGTGTAAGCGGTGGCAGATGAGATAGCGTTGATTTGTCTTGTCAGTGTAAGGGAGGAGTCAAGGTAAATACCAAGAGTTTTGATGCTGTTGGAGACAGAAATGTTGTTGCCGTCAATGGTGAATGTCTGATAAAGTTTGTTGAGTTTGTTAAGTCTGGATTGGGAGTCTAGGAGAAGAAGCTCAGTCTTGTCGTAGTTGAGGCAGAGGCTGTGTTTGGCCATCCATTCTTGGATAATGGAATAAATGTTGTTGAGTACTGTGTTGTCGGTGGAGTAATCGCCTGTTAGTGGGATGAGTATTTGAGTGTCATCTGCATAATTCGTGTAGATGACGTCCAAGCGGTCCAGTATGTCGAAGAGAGGTTTTGTAAACACATTGTATAGTGTGGAGGAAGCACTGGAGCCCTGGGGGACGCTGCATGTAACAAGGGCTGGTTCGGCAGAGGCTGTGGGAGCCAAGACCCTCATGGATCTGTTATATAGGAAGGACTGAATCCAGGCATTGGCCTTGTCAGAGAATTTGGCTGCTGAGGCTAGATGTTTGCAGAGACTGCCATGATTTACCAAGTCAAAGGCGGCCGACAAGTCGAGGAGGAGAAGAAGGGCTAGTTTGCCCTTGTCTTTGAAGTTGTCCATTTGTGTCTTGAGATCGATCAAGGCTGTCTCTGTGCCGTGTTTGGGGCGAAAGCCTGATTGTTTTAGCCCTAGCAAGTTATTTTTCTCTAGGCGGTTCTGGATCTGCAGGTAGGCAGCTCCGTCGAGGATACAGTAGTAATAGGTCTGTAAATCGTGGGGACACTGGGGTGTAGAGTGGGTTTCTTGAGTAGAGGTAAAACCCAGGAATCCTTTAGGTTGTTAGGTACTATGCTGTATGTTAAGGATGAATTTATTAGAGATGTGATGAAAGGGGTGAGATGTTTGGCCGCGTCTTTAATAACTGGAGCAGGGCAGATGTCACCTTGGCATTTGGAGGGTTTCAGAGAGTTGATTATGTCTTCAACCTCTTTGGTAGTGATGGTGGAGAATTCGAATAGGTTGTTGTCGTCCATTTGTGAGGTGTGGGTGGGAGAGATGGGATTGTCTGCGAAGGTGAGAATCTTTTAAATGAAGAAAAGCTGTCACTGAGGCAGTTGTTCCTAGCAGTTCCTGCAGATCTCACTGTTCCTGAGCTTCAGTCGTGGGGACAAGAAGGAGGATGTCGGGAGGTTCCCGCATTGCCTAGGGAAGAGGCCACGAGCTTGGCAAAACGTCAATTTAAGGTGTGAGTGCCTTAAAGACCACAAACTGGTATCCTTCTCACTGGCTATCCAGTTTTCAACAGCACTCTGAAGAAAATTTGACCAGTATATAGACAGTGTCCTGGTGACATGCGAATTGGTGGTTCCCACCAAACTCAAGGGAAGAAGTTAATCTTGAAGGGCTTCTCTGTCGATGGAGTTTCAGGCAATTCGGACCTGCAGCAGGGCTTCACCGGTGGACCATGAGTTACAGCAGTCATCTTCCTTCAGCTCGTCTTCGGTTCTTTCGTTTCAGTGGTCGACTCTGCTTTCCAAGTCCCAGAACCCGGCTTTTAAACAGTTTCCTCCCATTCATTCCAGTCTGGCTGTCACTCACACAGCAGGGTGGCTGTCCTTGCCGGACAGCCAGCTGGCCAATCACGCCAGAGTGCATTCAGGTCTCCTAGGAGACTAAGCACAGGGAGTTTCACCTCCCTCACATACTGTCCACCCCAGACACTCAGGCACCAGAGGAGGGCTTCAGCACTGAAGCCCACTAAAGGCCAACGAACAAAGGGACCAAAACTGGTTTGGCGCGCAGAGACAAACACTAGAAGGACCTTTCCTTAAATAAACAGCAAGAAAAGTTGACTGGAGTCTGTTTTTACAGATAGGTCTTGGGCGCCATATTGAAAACCATGGCTGCCCCGATTGTTAGCTACCGGTGTTCGCGGTCGGGAAAAATCATGGTAGTTTGTTCTAAAGATAGTGTGTGCTGGGTCTGTACATTTATAGAGACTAGTAAAGCCAATTTAACTTTACATGCTCTGGGAGACAGTAGTCAGTCCAAGAGAAGGTATTTAAACCTGGGGAAGTCTGAAAGGCCTCCCTGTGCCACTGCTGGTGCTGTGTGACACACAAGAGAAAGTATGTTCTAAACTTTTTCAGTGACCACGCAATAGCAAAACATTCTCTTTTAATGGTTGCCCACCTTGTCTCAGGTTAATTTAGCTTCCTGCTGATGAAGCAAATTGGGTGCCCCCTACCTTTCTCATCCAGCTGACTCAGAACTGCATGTATACCTGTATTTGAAGCATCTGTCTGCACAATGAAGGGTTGGTTATAGTCAGGAGCTCTTAAGACTGGATCTTGACAAAGGGCTTTCTTAAATCCTTCAAATGCTTGAGTGCACTCCTCATTCCACCTGACCATTTTAGGAAATTTGGGTGAGGAGATCACATTCAAGGGAGAAGCTATGGTCCCATAGTTCTCTATGAAGTTCCTATAGTAACCGGTGAGGCCTAGGAAGGCTCTCACCTGTGTTTGAGTAGTAGGGGTGGCCCAGTTTTGTACAGCTTGTAGCTTGCTAGTCAATGGCCTGATTACACCTCCTCCTACCTAATGTCCAAGGTAGACCACTTTGCTCTGACCAATTTGACACTTACTCGCCTTTATGGTCAGATGGGCCTGTTCAAGAGCCTGCAAAACATATCCTAAGTGGTCAACATGTTCTTTACAAGTAGGGCTGAACACTGCAATATCATCCAAGTATGCCATGCAGAAGCCCTCCATCCCTTTCAGAACCTGGTTAACCATCCTTTGGAATGTTGGAGGGGCATTCTTTAGTCCAAAAGTCATTACCATAAACTGGTAGAGGTCTGCTGGGGTCAAGAATACAGATTTCTCCTTGGCATGGTCTGTCAGGGCTATTGTAACGCTCACCTGATTCTCGCAGAGGCGCCGGTCTTGACTGGGCGACTACCGTATCTCCAAAGGTGATGTGTAGCACCCGGTTGGCTCTTGGGCAGGACCTCTGTGCACTGTATGCCTGACGTGTAGAGTAAGATGTCTGCAGATAGAAAATATGGGGTTAATGAACTGGGGTTATTGGGGTGTCCCTATCTCTTTCCTCTTCTCCTCTCCTGTAGACCCCCAAAGGTTAACTCTCTCACCTTAGGTAAGTGAATGCCGAGCTCTCCATCTGCCTCGGGGCAGGGTGCTGTAACCAGTTTCTTCACTGGATAGGTAGCGCAGGCCTCTTGACTTCAGAGGACTGCTGTCCGTCGTTTACTGCACGAACGGTAAGTTTTGAGTCATTCAAATGTCTTTAAAGTCTTTAGTAATGATGTCTCTTGTTTTGCAGGGTTCCGACGATGGCGGATGACGGGCTGAAGTGAGTTGAAGATGGAGCCCGTGTGATGAATAGAAGCGCCTGGAAGCACGTAAGTAAGCGCTTGTTGCCTGCTTCACGATGCGCTCTAACTGTCTTTTTATTTTGCAGGTACGAGTTCGGAGCGGCTCAGGGTGCCGGAATACCCACTGGATTAGATGTGGAAAGGAGTAATGGCACGTGAGTATTAAAGTTCCCCAATGTCTTTAAACGCACCTTGTTTTGTCTTTCAGATGCGGAATGCAGCGCCGAAGGCCTCCGGAGCGTGCGAAGAGTTGGTAAGCTTTTGTCTTTCAGATGCCGGAATGCAGTGTGAAGACCTCCGGAGCGCACGAAGAGTAGGTAAGCCTTTGCCTTTCAGATGCCGGAATGCTAACCTGTTCTTTCTTGTCTTTATAGGTGTTGCTGAAGACTGGATTCAGGATGGTAAGCCTTTGCCTTTCAGATGCCGGAATGCTAACCTGTTCTTTCTTGTCTTTATAGGTGTTGCTGAAGACTGGATTCAGGATGGTAAGCCTTTTTCCTTAGGCCCAGGACCGGATGCAGAAGACACGATGAGCGTTCTGCTGCAGAGGTTGCAGAATAACGCAAAGCAAGATTCATCCATCGGGTGTGGTTTAAATAGCCTCCTGTAGTGCTTAGGTGTCTCCTTCCACAGCCACGCCTAGTAAGAAAAGAGTTCCTGCTTTCCAGAAGAGTTCCAGTGTTCTGAATCTAGGGAGTGGCTCCTGCCCCACCCAACAGGAAAAGTAGTTCCAAACAGAAGAGGATCAGAGGCTCAACTGGCAGGCAAGTAAGCAGCATGGTCTGCTGCAGGTAAGTCCACCCAAGCATTATGAGCCCAGCGCTTCCAGCGCTGGGACTGGGCATATTTATGAGCCTGGTGCCACTGGCGCCAGGACTGGGTCCAAAAGGTCCCAATTGGGACTGGTTGGCACTCGGAACCTGGGTTATGGATCTGCTTCCAAGGGAGTTGGGAAAACCCTGACCTTTTGGAAGCAGAGATCATGACAGCTATTTGCCAATAGCCTGACGTGAGATCAAATGTACTCAGGCACTTGGCTGAACCAACTTTGTCCACCAGTTCATCTGTCCTTGGTAAAGGATGAGCATCAGTCTTTGTGACTGCATTAAGAGCTCTATAGTCCACACAGAATCTCAACACCTTGGAACCTGCCTTTGGCACCAGTACACATGGACTAGACCATGGACTTGTAGATGGCTCTATTACCCCGAGATTAAGCATTTTGTTGACCTCTTCCTTTATGTGGGTTCTTACATGTACTGACATCCTGAAACCTCTGCTTTTAACAGGTAAACAGTCACCAGTGAGAATATCATGCTGACCCCAAGGAGTCAAGCCTGGTGACAGTGAAAACAGGGAGGCAAACTGATTTAACCGAAACTTGCACTCCTCCTGTTGTGCAGGTGTCAAATTAGAAGAGAGATTGACTCATTCTATCTTCTCATCTAAAGGCTGTCCTCTGAGTAGGTCAGGTAGAGGATCACTCTCTTCTTCCCCTTGAGCTGAAGCTAGAAGCAAAGCTCCTACTTCTGGTCTTGAGACATAAGCTTTTAGACAGTTGGTGTGAAAGACTGTGGGAGCCTCCTTAGGATTGCTTATCTCCACCAGATAGTTGACCTCTCCAAGTTTGCCCACAACCTTGAAGGGTCCTATCTACTTGTCCTGTAAGGCCCTCTGCCTTGTAGGAACCATAACTAGAACTTGTTGGTCTTGAGTAAACTCAACCATGTTGGCCCTCTGATCATGCCAATGCTTCACCAGACCCCTGACCTCCTTTCAAGTTATCTGATGCTTATGCCATCATGTGTGACATTCTCCTCCGGAGACTTATCACATAGTCAGTGACTCTCACTGGCTTGGGGGAAGGAGCACTCCTCAGCCCTAAAACTATTGACATGGCACCCCCACTCCCACCCAGAACAAAAACAAACATTACAGCGGAAAAACTACTCCCATACCTCCTTCCATCCATTAACAACCTCAATACCAACTCAGACCCTAATCTATTAGTGGAGGTTTTCAATAATGCCATGACTAAGGCTCTGGACACTATTGTCCCTATCAAATTGCTCAAAGGCAGACAGAAATTCCATCTTAACACAATGTTTACGCCTCAATTTAAAGAATTAAGATTACAGAAAAGAAAACTTAAATCCATCTGGCTTCACTCCCCTACTGATGATAATAAGGCTAAGCTAATGGACCACTCCAAATTTTACAAAAAAGAAATACTTAATACTAAAAAAGAATATATTCAACGAGAGAATCGCCAAGGTTAAGTCCAACACTAAGGAACTTTTTACCATCCTTCGTGAAATGGAATCTCCAATCCAGCCGACAGACAATGCCCCCAAGGACAAGCTATGGTGCATTGCAATATAAAATGTGCTGTCAAATAAAATTGCATCTCTCCAACTCAAAATAGCTAACAAGAAGGCCTCACTGCCCTTATCAGAGCAGCACCCCTCCATTACTCTGGGAACAAACCAACCCTAACGTTTAGCTTCAAAATGATTTCCATTCAAGAGACGGAGAAAATCATACTCTCTTTAAAACCTTCAAATTGTAAGGGGCGATAGTTGCCCAGCCCAAATTATAAAGGATGCAGCTAGAGACTTGGCCCCTTTCATCTCTAAGCTTATCAATGCTTCCTTCAAAACCAATACAGTGCCCAATAATCTTAAAGAATCATGAGTCCTCCCCCTGCTTAAAAAAACAAACTTTAGACCCTACCATCCCAACTAACTATAGACCCATTACTACTGTCCCTTTTCTACCTAAAATTATTGATAGAGTAGCTTACATTCAAATTCAGAAATATTTGGAAGCTAATCAGCCACTAGGATTGCGGCAATCAGGCTTCCGCCCTCTTCACGGCACGGAAAGTGCCTTGCTAGACATTAAGACCCAAATTGACGAGCTAAAGGACAATGGGAAAACAGCTATGCTACTTCTCCTGGACCTATCGGCAGCCTTTGACATGGTGGATCATGCAGTCTTATGCAACCACCCAAGGTTGGCAGCCCATTTCTCAGGGGAGGCCATAGCCTGGGTCCAATCCTTTCTGCCTAACCGCACAATGAGAGTCTTTTCCCCATCAGCCTCTGCCAACCCAATTCAAATATCGTGCAGAGTACCACAGGGATCGTGTGTCTCACCTACCATGTATAACATTTTTACTAAGCCTTTGTTCTATAAATTGGACAGACTGGGTGTCACCTACACAAATTATGCAGATGACACTCAGATCCTCATCCCCCTTTTGGGCAACTTCCTTGAGGACACGACCTTAGTAAATATGATATAGCTCCTCATTCAGGCATGGATGACATCTCACGGCCTCTGCCTGAATGACGATAAAACTGAGATATTGATCTTAGGTTCTGAAAATAATATTAAAAAACGTAGTCCTAGTTACGCCTCCTTCAACACTGACAACAACCTCATTAAGGTGATGCCTGCTGTCAAGACCTAAGGATTTTACCTTGACTCCTCACTCACATTCAAGAAACAAGTTAATTCACTTGCATATACAACAGCCTACACCTGTAAACTCATCCGAGCCTGCAGACCTTTTCTCTCTACCACGGGTTGCATCACCCTAGCCAATGCTCTTATAATGTCCAGGCTAGATTATTGCAACACCTTGTACTGAGGCGCTAACAAATATGTCACTGACAAAATCCAAAGACTGCAGAATAATGCCCTTAGAGCAGCGTTGAACATCCTCTTCAGAGAACATATTTCTACTTCTAGAAGAGAGGTCCACTGGCTAAAAATAACTGATAGGATCTTTCTTAAAACAGTCTCACTCACCTCCAAATGTTTGAACAACTTAGCACCACCATACCTCGCTGAAAGGATAAGCAGGAGAACTACTACCCGACCAATGAGAGCCACAAATGCCCACATGTTAGAGACCCCTAGATTTAAACCGACCACCGCTGGTGTAACTAGTTTCCCAGTTAAAGCTGCACAATCTTGGTACATCATCCCACTAGAGCTCAGAATGGAACAACCATACCCTCAATTCAGACGGAATGTACTCAAATGGCTTCAAACTAATGACTCTTAACCTACTGAGTCTGCACCTTCTCTACTACCATTTTGTATTTGCCACTGATCTTACCTATCAATTGCATTATGTATTACCTATTATGTGAGCCACTCTACTGTAACCGGAAGTGGCAGTGATCTATTTATTTCTTGTATGTATGGTATATACTTGACATGCTTCTGTAACTAAGCTCTAAAATATCTTGTCCGTGTCCTATTGCACCCAGCTACCTAAGGGTTTGGTGCGCACTACCAAATAAATAAACAAACAAACAAACAAACAAACCAGGATAAACCTGTTTCCTGAAGAGGTTGGAGGATCTAAGAGACCAACAATGTCGATTCCTACCCTCTCAAAAGGGACTTCCACCACTGGGAGAGGCACCAAGGGTACCACATTCTTGGCTCCACTCTTGCCAGAGGTTTGGCAAGTGTGACAGCTCCTACAGGACTTATCTACATCAGACCCCAACTTAGGCCAGTAGAAATACAGAGGTAGCCTTTCTTTGGTTTTCTTGAAACTCAAGTGACCAGCCAAAGGTATCTCATGGGCTAACTGTAGGAACTGGAGTCTGCTTTCTGGAGGCACTACAAGTCTCATGTAGTCCCCTGGGATAGGCTCAGTCGGTTCACTGTAGAAGAGGCCATCTTCCCAGTACAACCTATGCTTCCCTGGCTCTTGCCCATCCAGCTGGGAAGCTGCCTGTTGGCGAAGACCTTCAAGAGTAGGACACTCTCTTTGTCCTCTGCTGAAGCCTGCCCTACAGGGTCCACCTTCTGCCAGTAAAGGCTGCAGCTCAGGAGGGTCTGCATGTTCCAGATCTCCAACAGAAGCAAGGTCCTCTTCCAGCTCTGATTCCTCAGCAGCTGATTTGACCACACTAGGTTGTTCCTCACACTCAGCCTCAGCTGGTGGAGGAGTCACAGGTGTGACTCTGGACAGTCCTCTCAGGGATGCCCTTGTTGGTAGCACAGGAGTGCTGGCTGATTTCTTCCTAGAGGTTTTAGGTTTCCCCTTTTCCTCCTTTTTCTTAGAGATTGTAGTCAGTAGGTCCTGTGGACTAGGGGTTATAGTTTCCTCTATAAATTGCCCTGGAGAGCACCTTAAGATACTCTCTCTTGCATTCCTAGTCTGCTCCTGTTTCCTTTTGCTGGGAGGCCTAGGGGTGCTTGATACAACTCCAAGAGTTTTTAAGTCATTCCCCAACAGGACTCTCCCAGGTACTTCACTCTGCACACTTACAGGTATCTTGGCAGTCATGTTATTGCACTGGATGAGAGCTAGTAACTGTGAAAGCATTTGGACAGGGCTTCCAGCAAGCTTAGTGAGGTATTTGGGTGCCTTAGCAACTTCCTCTACCTTGAAAAAAGATTAATCAACTACAGTAATGCTGGCCCCAGTGTCTCTGATGGCAGGGGTCTACTGATCATTCACAAGAACACTGTCTTTGTAAGACTCTTTAGTATTGTCTGGAATGAAATTGTAGACATTTAAGTTCTCCTGTTCCCACAGACACTAAAGAAACACTGGCTGAGACTTTCATGGGTTCCTCAGCCAGTAAGTGAAAGTTTCCACTGGTCCGTTCAGAGCCAGTCTTTGCGTCAGGCATGTATTCTACCACTGGCACTGCTGCAGGCTGCAGCCTCGGCCCTCAGGCATGGCAGTGCTAGAATATACGTGTAACACGTTCATTTCCTAACATTATAAAAGTAACTGTGCCTGTTCATTTTTATAATGTTAGGAAACGAACGTGTTACACATGCATACTTGCCAACCCTACCGATTTAGGCGGTAGGAAACCGCTTTTTAAGCAGTCCTTTTTAACTGCCTACCGATTTAGTGGCAAGAAATACCAATTCTTTTTTTTTTATTTTTTTAAAAAAATATATTTTTTTTATTTTTTGCCCTGGATTTAGCAGCCTGTTCAGCCATGGTTGCAGGGTGCGCAAGTACACAGAATCTGAGGAACGTTCTTCAGTGGGGATGTGTCCAAGCTGCTGCTTTTATAATGGTGTGTTCTTACTGGCAGCACTTATCAGCCCAGTGCACCAGTGCAACCTCCCTAGACTGTCAGAGGCGCCCGTGAGATCCGCTCCAGAATTTCTGGATATCAACACCCAGATGGTTCACAGTACCTCAGCTACATGCTGTGGCGAGCCGCTGAAGCAATGGCGAGCCACTCCTCCGAATGAGTTCTGGCAGGTGTGAGCTTGCACCAGGAGCCGGGGGGAAACTGCCCGTTTCAGCCCCACCCTGCGCAAATCTCGCCACTTCCACCTGTCTGCAAGTGCAACATGCTATTTCTTCAGCGTAGCTGCACAACGCAGCGCCCCGCTCTTCGGCACCTGCTACATACTTGCCAACCCTATCGATTTAGGCAGTAGGATACCACTTTTTAAGCAGTCCTACCGCCTACCGATTTAGTGGCAACAAATACCGATTTTTTTCAATATTCTTGAAACTTTAAGATTCCTACAGATTTTTGGTCACAGAATGTTGGCGTGTATGCACATGTATTCTACCACTGGCACTGCTACAGGCTGCAGCCTCGGCCCTCAGGAGTGGCAGTGCTAGAATACACGTGTGACACGTTCATTTCCTAACATTATAAAAGTGAATGTGCCTGTTCATTTTAATAATGTTAGGAAACGAATGTGTTACACATGTATTCTACCACTGGCACTGCTGCAGGCTGCAGCCTCGGCCCTCAGGCAGGGCAGTGCTAGAATACACGTGTAACACGTTCATTTCCTCACATTATAAAAGTGAATGGGCCTGTTCATTTTAATAATGTTAGGAAACGAACGTGTTACACATGTATTCTACCACTGGCACTGCTGCAGGCTGCAGCCTCGGCCCTCAGGCAGGGCAGTGCTAGAATACACGTGTAACACGCACTGCTGCAGGCTGCAGCCTCGGCCCTCAGGCAGGGCATTGCTAAAATACACATGTAACACGTTAATTTCCTAACATTATAAAAGTGAATGTGCCTGTTCATTTTTATAATGTTAGGAAACGAACTGTTACACATGTATTCTACCACTGGCACTGCTGCAGGCTGCAGCCTCGGCTCACAGGCAGGGCAGTGCTATGTAACACGTTCATTTCCTAACATTATAAAAGTGACTGTGTCTGTTCATTTTTATAATGTTAGGAAACAAACGTGTTACACATGCATACTTGCCAACCCTACCGATTTAGGCGGTAGGAAACCTCTTTTTAAGCAGTTCTACCGCCTACCGATTTAGTGGCAAGAAATACCGATTTATTTTATTTAATTTTGTATTTTTTAATTTTATTTCATTTGAATTTTTTTGGCCTGGATTCAGCAGCCTGTTCAGCCATGGTTGCTAGGTGCGCAAGTACACAGAATCCGAGGAACGATCTTCAGTGGGGATGTGTCCAAGCTGCTGCTTTTATAATGGTGTGTTCTTACTGGCAGCAGTTATCAGACCAGTGCACCAGTGCAACCTCCCCAGACTGTCAGAGGCGCCCGTGAGATCCGCTCCAGAACGTCTGGTTATCAACACCCACATGGTTCACCGTACCTCAGGTACATGCTGTGGCGAACCGCTGAAGCAATGGTGAGCCACTCCTCCGAATGAGTTCTGGCAGGTGTGAGCTTGCGCCAGGAGCCGGGGGAAACCGCCCGTTTCAGCACTGTCCTGCGTGAATCTCGCCACTTCCACCTGCCTGCAAGTGCAATATGCTATTTCTTCAGCGTAGCTGCACAACGCAGCGCCCCGCTCTTTGGCACCTGCTACATACTTGCCAACCCTACCGATTTAGGCGGTAGGATACCGCTTTTTAAGCAGTCCTACCGCCTACTGATTTAGTGGCAACAAATACCGTTTTTTTCAATATTTTTGAAACTTTAAGATTCCTACAGATTTTTGGTCACAGAATGTTGGCGTGTATGCACATGTATTCTACCACTGGCACTGCTGCAGGCTGCAGCCTCGGCCCTCAGGCAGGGCAGTGCTAGAATACACGTGTGACACGTTCATTTCCTAACATCATAAAAGTGAATGCGCCTGTTCATTGTAATAATGTTAGGAAACGAACGTGTTACACATGTATTCTACCACTGGCACTGCTGCAGGCTGCAGCCTCGGCCCTCAGACAGGGCAGTGCGAGAATACACTTGTAACACGTTCATTTCCTAACATTATAAAAGTGAATGTGCCTGTTCATTTTAATAATGTTAGGAAACGAACGTGTTACACATGTATTCTACCACTGGCACTGCTGCAGGCTGCAGCCTCGGCCCTCAGGCAGGGCAGTGCTAGAATACACGTGTAACACACACTGCTGCAGGCTGCAGCCTCGGCCCTCAGGCAGGGCAGTGCTAGAATACACGTGTAACACGTTCATTTCCTAACATTATAAAAGTGAATGTGCCTGTTCATTTTAATAATGTTAGGAAACAAATGTGTTACACATGTATTCTACCACTGGCACTGCTGCAGGCTGCAGCCTCGGCCCTCAGGCAGGGCAGTGCTAGAATACACGTGTAACACACACTGCTGCAGGCTGCAGCCTCGGCCCTCAGGCAGGGCATTGCTAGAATACACGCGTAACACGTTAATTTCCTACCATTATAAAAGTGAATGTGCCTGTTCATTTTTATAATGTTAGGAAACAAACTGTTACACATGTATTCTACCACTGGCACTGCTGCAGGCTGCAGCCTCGGCCCTCAGGCAGGGCAGTGCTAGAATACACGTGTAACATGTTCATTTCCTAACATTATAAAAGTGAGTGCGCCTGTTCATTTTTATAATGTTAGGAAACGAACTGTTACACATGTATTCTACCACTGGCACTGCTGCAAGCTGCAGCCTTGGCCCACATGTACTCTACCACTGGCACTGCTGCAAGTTGCAGCCTCGGCCCTCAGGCAGGGCAGTGCAATTGGCAAATAAATGAGCAACATTTGTTGCTTTATTCACTTCCCCCAGCGCCCCGGGTGGCGCTGGTGCCGCAGGCGCCAGCCAGGCCCATGGGCGCACGTGCGGCATGCCCTCCTCCAGGCTCTGCGCGCGCACTGACAATGACATTGAAGTGAGCATTGCTTGGGGCTGGCTGGTGTTGTCGGCCCCGGCCAGCAGTAACTACAGCCTGTCGAGGCAAGCACACTTCTTTCCTCTTGCTCCCGTCCTCGCAGGTGAGGCCTATTGCTGCATAGGTGTTTTATTTATTTAAAATGGCCATGACTAGCTAACGCCACATTAATCAAAACCAGGTCTCTAAAGAATGGTTCAAGTGTTGGGGAATCACCTTCTCACACTTTCTGTCGTCTGACCAACCAGTGCGCAAAAGATGTTTCAGAGCGTGGGGCTCTTGATGCCACCCGTTTCTGCATTTGACACACCAGCAGCTAAACACACCCCAGGCAGGCAGCTCCTTCTGCCTAGTCCATTTCTCTCCTAAGCTCGGGACAATGTTCTTTACCATAATGGAGATTGTGAAAAAGTGCAGGCCTGCAAGGCTGGGGGTTGGGGTTGGCGCTGGAGGGCAAAGCACACTACGCTTGGGGTACACTGGAGATGCTGACCCTGATACCCACAGTACTCCGAGTCCCTTGAAAATTCGACTATACACTGCACAATGTGCACAGGGCGCTGTTATTCAAGCAGCATGCAACTAGTAATTTGCAAAAAGTAATCTTAACGAGTCCAAAGAAAAGGTTACCTTGCACCCTATAAGAAATTGATTGCTTTTGTTTTTATGTTGGTATGGTAGACATCATTTTTCTTTGCGATCTTACAGTTTCATGGTGCTCTCAGGAGCTAAAATGAGTGATCACGAAGGAAACATTTAAGAATTTTAAGAGTTCAGGAGCATGAACGAAACAAACCCCAATACTCGAACTGCCATTTCTCGGCCGCGCTAATGCACTGCAGTGTGTTTCAATGTAAAGTACACATTGTAATATCATAATTTTAGAATGCCACATCTCCAACATTTACATTGGGAGCTATGTTAAATTCTACATGCATGTCAACTCTCTGCATATGTTTAAAGTACACCTTACCACTCACATAGAGTAGTGATATTGTTTATGTGTGTCCCTCCTAAATATATTTAACTTCCCATAAAATATTTGATGCAATAAATATTGCATAAATGCATGTATTTTAATGCTGAGATAGACTGGCTTGTACAGCTATCTGTGGGTATGTTGCTGGTGCTTGTTCTTGGAGGTTCAAGTAACACTGTTCAAAACCAGTTCATCGCCTTTTAAGAGTGGCTAAATGTTTGAGGTCATACGAATGACATTATTATAGATCTGAAATTGACGATTCTCTGACCTGAGTCACAGCAGAAAACTGGTCATTGTTCCTAAAAATGAAGAGCAAAAGCAAACTAACATAACCAGGCCTGTTCGGGTTTGACCCTCTTATTACTGTTTATGAAATTCCGCAGATGCCAGCATTGACAATTATGTTAACTCATAATCCCCACTCCCGCTGCTCAGCCCATGACACATGCATGAGATTACAGGTCGAGGGTGGGTGGGCACCAACGATGCTTCCCGCCTGGGGTGCAATCTGCTGTAAGACCGGCCCTGGGTCCGTTGGTACTTCTTCCTCTGGGGAGAAGGCTAAGGAGACAGTGTGGATCCCTGAAGGTTTACCCTTACATCTGGGATCCCCTTTCACATGGTCAGTTGACCCACAAGCATAACATTTTCCAAATGTCTTTATGAATGGGGGCTTGGTCTGACCACCTTCTGGTTTAGCACCAGGAGGTACACTATAGCCTGATTCGGTTTCCCTTATGTCTTACCCTTGTTATGTTTGGGGCCCACTTTTGGATTGGAAGTATTAGAATTCTCTTTGTTATCTTTCTCGTGCTGCTTTCCCTCATCCTTTTTCTGAGTTGCCCCAGAATCCTTGTGAGTAGCCCTGTTGGCAACCCACAAGTCAGCTGCCCTTGCTAACTTCTTTGGATCCATTTCCTTAGAGTCAGCCAAGTGCTGTCTCAGCTCAGGAGAGCAGGCATCATAAATAGATTCCAACATAAACAGATTTCTCATAACTTCATAAGTGTTAACTCTGTAACCCTTAACCCAGCCATCTAGGGTTTTAAAACATTCACACACCCAGGTAGCCCAAGGGGTATCATCATGCTTTTTGAAAGTTCTAAACCTCTTAAGATACTGGGAAGGGGTCTTCCCAAACCTAGCAATCAAAGCTAGTTTCACACTTTCATACTCCATTCTGTCTACTTCTCCCATATCCATTACAACATTAGATGCAACTGGGGGTAGCCTAGAAAAGAGCCAAGGAATCAACTGATTCCCTGTAATGTTCTGAATCCCATGGTTACATTCAAAAGTTACCAGCCAATCCAAAATATCAAGCTTAACCTCATACATACTTACTGCATCTTTGGGCATGCAAGGCCTCTTAGGACTGGAAGACCTAGACGACTCTGGGAGAGAACCATTCTCAAGAGACAACCTTTTCCTTTCAATGGCATGATTCAACTCCTTCTCTGAGTTTAAGTTCTTGATGCTTAGTTTCAGTTTGGGCTCGGATTCTTTTGAATTCCAATTCAAGTCTCATCCTTTCAAGAGAGACACATTCAGGACTTAGTGTTGGACCTGATGGGGTGCCTGTGGCCAAAGTTTGAGCCATATGAGCAGGTAGAGATAAAACAGAGCCTACATTTGGAGACTCTTCTGCCTCATCTAACTCATCAATAACATTTGAGTTGTACTCTGAAACATTATCATCCTCATCATCATTTTCCACATTTGCTGCAGGGGTAGGTATTTCAGACCCACTCCTCAGACTTTGGTATTCCAACCACTTTTCTATCAATTCAACCTTTTTGCCTTTTACAGTGAGGTTCCTAGCTTTACACATTTCTCTCAATTGGTCAACTGTTAAAGTGACTAGGGTCTCCTGTCTGTAGCTATCCAAATCAGGCATGATAAAACAATTGCTTCTCTGGTGGTGCTTAGCCTTGTGAGGGTTATTTGAACAAAGGTAAGAGCAGCACTCTCAGTGTAACAACTATACTTTATCCTCACCACTGTACACCAGTGTTAGGCAGAATCACATGCAGTACCCTTTGGGAACACTACACATAATTAAGACTACAATTGTAAGTACAATGTCACTTTTGGTACAAGCCTGTACTACACAGTAATGTGGTAGCAGTGGCTGAACAGCCAGACCTATATCAAGAGTAAAGTGAGCAGTACAGGAGGTTACACAAAGGGCTAGCAATCACAGTGGTTCAAACACTTACTCAAGGTTTCTTGTAAAAGAATATAAATTTATTTACACAGTCAGTTCGAAAACATTCCACTAGTAAGAGCAGCTCAATATCAGAATCTAATATACTACAATACACAACCAATCAGTTCCTGAACAAGTTCAGTTCCCCTGAAGTGGCAGTAAAATGGCACTTCAGTTACTTTAAACAGGGGTAAAAAGACAAGGTTAAAAGAATTAAAGCACCAATACTTCACATAGGTAGGGCAAATAGTTTCACTTCACTACAACCAGCATTTCAATTCAATAGGCCTGGACCAAAGTCAATTGTTCAGAGTCTTGGATGAGAGAGCACAGTTCTGGTAGTAAACGGTTAAGTCTTTGCCACGATTTTTAGAAGTAGTTGGTCAGACGAAAAGTTATATGTCGGTTTAGGGAAGGACGAGCCTTCAAAGTTGGGAAAGTTTCACAAACTTTCACCATGGCAGAAGGGATTTCCTGAAAGCACTTGCACAGTACCTTTTAAATGAAGAAGAGCTGTTGCTGAGGCAGTTGTTCCTGGCAGTTCCTGCAGATCTTGCTGTTCCTGAGCTTCAGTCGTGGGGACAAGAAGGAGGACGTTGGGAGGTTCCAGCACTGCCCAGGGAAGAGGCCACGAGCTTGGCAAAATGTGGTTTTAAGGTATGAGTGCCTTAAAGACCACAAACTGGTATCCTTATCACTGGCTATCCGGTTTTCAAAAGCACTCTGAAGAAAATTCAACCAGTATGGAGACGGTGTCCAGGTGACTTGCAAGTTGGACGTTCCCACCAAATTCAAGGGTAGAAGTTAATCTTGAAGGGCTTCTCTGTCGATGGAGTTTCAGGCAGTTCGGACCTGCAGCAGGGTTTCATCGGTGAACCAGGAGTTGCAGCGGTCGTCTTCCTTCAGCTCATCTTCGGTTCTTTCATTCCAGTGGTCGACTCTGCTTTCCAAGTCCCAGAGGCCTGCTTTTGAACAGGTTCCCCCCATTCATTCCAGCCTGGCTGTCACTCACACAGCAGGATGGCTGTCCTTGCCGTACAGCCAGCCGGCTAATCACGCCAGAGTGCATTCAGGTCACCTAGGAGACTAAGCACAGGGAGTTTCGGGCACCTTCCTCAGATCCTGTCCACCCCAGACACTGCAGCGCCAGAGGAGGGCTTCAGCACTGAAGTTCGCCAAAGGCCAACGAACAAAGGGACTTAGCGCGCAGAGACAAACACTAGAAGGACCTTACCTTAAATAAACGTCAAAAAAGGTGACCAGTGTCTGTTTTCACAAGTAGGTCTTGGGCGCAATAATTAAAAACATGGCTGCCCCGATTTTTAGCTACCAGTGTTCGCGGTCGGGAAAAATCATGTTAGTTTGTTCTAGGAAAAAATTTAAATCCTAGAAAGGGGTCTCAAAAAGTAAGGGAAATTAGCACATTCTTGAGAATTCTCCCTAACATGGTATATCTCTTCACTGTCCCTTTTTTACCTTTATAAATGTATTAGGTTTTGGTTTGTAGAAGTGTGAGGGCTGAGTGGGTCATTTGTCCCCTACTCTTTCTTCTACTGCTGTAGGGCAGAATCCAATTTGTCACAGGTGGGAAGAAAGGTCTGATGATTCTTAGTCTTGGAATTTTCCAGATCAGACAAATGCAAACAAAGTGGAGCGGGAGAAGTGTCAGTACATAAAAAGCTAAGGCATTGGGTAACCATAGATAAGAGATAAGTGCATAGGGAGTGGAAGATTGGGACGATTGTTTTAATACACAGTAAAGTGCCCTTCTACAACCCACAAACCATAGGGCTGAATCAAGTTACTCTTCAACACTTTAGGAATAAAGTCACTGAAGCACATGTAAGAGTGTACGTTTTTTAAATTGAAGTGCCTTTACCTTTTTTTGAAAAGTAAGTGATTGTCCATCTCAAAGTAATGGAAGGTTATTCCATTGAGCTAGCACAGCGGCATTCAGCAATCGTCCCCCAAATACATTCTTCTTGGTGTCAGCCCTGGTGTGAGAGGAGGAGACGGGAGACCTCAGGTAACTTGTAGGGCAATACTTTGTAAATTTATTTTTGATATACATGCAGGACCAACTCCTCACTCAGCTTCAAGAATCACAGACAGTGCTTTACAAGTGATGCTTGCCTCCAACAGGAGCCAATCCAGATGTTTGAGGACTGGTGTGAAGCAGCCCAGAGGCATAAGCCAAAGAATTAATTTGGGAACCTTGTTTTTTGTTGGTGGGTAAGACTTTTAGAGAGGCCTACGTACTGTTGCAAAGGTCCAATAAGGAAAATGCAAGGCCCTTGCCACCTTAGCTTTATGGAACATGGTAGCTGTATGGAAGATGGTAACAAAAGACAGACATGTTTCAGAACTTGGAGTTAAATATGAGATTTTTTTGGTAATATCTTGAAGTTGTTGGGTTAAAGAAAGCAATCCATCTAAAAGGTATCCCAAGACGTATTGCCACAGTTGCTAGAGTAGGGTAAGCCAGACATTTGAATGGCAAGGAAAGATGGGATGGAGAAATCCAGGTAAATAATCTTAATTTTGAATGCATTTAGACATGAGCTATTGGCCCCAATTAGGAGGTGATCGGTCCAGAATGAATGTGCCTGTATTACCGTATACCAGTAGGTTTCTGCACTGGCCAACTACAAGTTGACCGGTGAGGTGCCTGATTTACCTCCAGCTAAGAGCTTGAGGTAAGGCAGGCACCGTACCAGAAAAAATCACTGGTATTACCAGCACCAGTATTACTGTTGCCAGTAATACCGCCAAAATCCCCCATGAAATCTTATGGGACTCCATGGAATGGCGCTTTATAACCCTTACAGTGCTAATAATCCAGTAATAATACCACAGGACTGAGTGCTGGTAATGGCATTACCATTTGCCGGTATCCTGGCAGATTTTCCTCCATGATGCCAGCAAGGTTATAATGAGCCCCAATGTCTTTCATTCAGTCATTGATGTTTCACCGTATCTGGTCATTGCATCGAATACAAAGCATTGACAGACCATACCATTGAAAAAAAATAATCGGAAAAAAACATTGAATGTATTTTTTAAATGGTAAAGGGTTTAGTTTAGTAAAAATGTGTTTTAATGTTTTAAAAAAGGGGGTTTGGGGGGAACCCCTGAAGTGGGAGAATGGGAGAAAAAGCTCCCCCCAATCTGCTCGCGACCATGGCCTAGAGGATCACGGCCCAGACACCCGCCACAAGATGAATTAATCTATCTACCAGACGACCAAATACCCTGGTTCAAGAACATAAGGATATGCCCACCAGCCTGCCCTACTCAAGCCGACACCTGCGGCATGGATGAACTCGACTAAGACCTCAACAACAAGCACCCACATCGTTAGAGATGCCATAACGACCTAGCCAACTGCCAAGAACACACGTGCCACCATGCACACTGGTCACTCACGCACCAACCCACACGAAGAATATATTCAGTGCTATGACGTAGGTGACAGATACACCCACTGACGCGCATCTTTATTATTTTTCACATAGGTTTTTCCATAATGCAGAAACGCAAGACGCATAAAGCACCCGCGTATACGCTTGCTGACGCTTCTCCCACCCCTCGCATCGTGATGAGAATATAACGAAGACGTAATAATGCCTATGAAGCCATGTCAAACCGCAACACAGGTGCCGTGCATTACACATCCCCACCCATGAACCAGGCCCAAGTAGGCCGCAAGCAAGAACCGCCATGAACACTGAATGATCGAGAGTACAAGTTCTGATCATGCAGAACGAGCCCAGCGAGAGCTCACAGCCAAGGGGGTGATGTTGCAACTCGTATGCTACCAGCCGGCGCCAAGGTCCACCTGTAAGCAAAGCCAAGCACACAGAAGCAAAATACAACTTTAAATGTGCAGAATTCCGCCCCAGCCACGGTCTCTCCACACTTGACCAAGCCAACCTGACAAGGTGCCAGACCCACGAGGGAGAAGTCACCCGGGTCCCACGTCTGGGACACAGGTTGCAACAATGAAATGACCCGATGGACACCTACAGCGATGGGAATGGTCTGCTCTCAAGCCTATGAGCAAATCCGCACATTGTCTGCACAAACACATAGTTAAACATTGTTGCTAGTGACAGGTACACCGCGAGCTGGGAACAACAATGGTCCCAGACTGGGGGGCTCGCGGGAGGACCAATCAGAACATGGGTGCACTCATCACTGATGCCACTAACATTAGCCAATCATCAGGGGTCTTTGTGTAAAAATTTTCAACTATCTAATAGAAGGGACAACCCAAGTATACCACCTGACTCATCCTCAACCACTAATATTGCTCTCTATATGTATGCTATACTAACCCTACCACTCGAGGAACCAATCCGGAGTGGCAATAGGTTTTTCGCTAACTTTCCCAGGTGACGCAAGTAGCGCGTCATACGGAGACAAAAAGGGCCTGCGAGCCCCACGAATTTTGAGAGTCTGGACGGACGCGTACGATCCTAGACCCATCCCTGCCGTTGTTTTAATAAACAGCAGAACCGCCTTGCTTCTTGTGTGTGTCTCATACTCATTTTTGGGGAACACGGGAGGAGTTGGGGCCTCCCAGCCCGGAGGTCCGCGGACGGCACAGCCGACCCCGGGATAATCACCCCGACACCCCCATTACAAAAAAATGCATTTGATGGTTTTTTTAGATGCTTTTTTTGTCAATGGTATGGTTGTTGATGATTTGGCTGTTGATGGAATCACTAGGAACCAGGATTCACATACGCAATTATATGGTTACAGGGTCTGAGGTGAATCCCACAAGTATAAAAGCAAATGAAGTCCATTTTTAGGTAGGTATTAAACATCCTAAGAGAAAGAACAATAAAATAGGGTCTTGGGAGACTTCAGGTTAAAGAAAACTCGGCATACTGAAAAAGGAACATGACATAACTTTCAGCTTTCGATCTTGGGGAAAGGTAGCAATACAGTATCCTACTATTGATGCCAAAGGGGTCTCTTATGCATTTAAGCAGAGGGGTACAGTTCACAATAACAAATGCAACCGACAGATCAACGAGGATGTGGATAGCAGGAGTGTCATTGTCGAGTGAATGTGAGAGTTCATCCCTCGCATAAAGCAAAGTTGATTCGGTCATTCCTGCAGGTTATACGACTCACTGTGATCCAATGATTTTTGAATGGTGGCCACCTCCAAGCATTTTCCTGTGAAAGTGAGTTAATAATAACTGTTGTTAATTGGAAACCCTGGCATTGCTAGCTAGCATCAATACGATTAGTCATGGAAAGTATAATATTAGTTCTAATAATTGTAACAATCGCAAGATAAAATACATCCTTCCTTCTGAGGATTTCCATAGTGCAGTCCCGACACTAGCACTCTCCAAGCTGAACTACAAAAATGTCATCCTCACTGGACTTCCCACCAACACTCTTGCCCACCTTCAAGCCATACAGGCCTCAGCACCAAAGCTAATTCTACACCTACCCAAATACTAACACACCACACCATATCTCTCCCAGTACCACTGTCTCTCAGTACCAAGAGAATCACTTGAAAGGCCATTGCATACAAGGCCATTCACCCCACCCCAAAACCCCATCCTACCTTCACAACAAACTGAAACCCATCACCCACACATTCAACAGACAAACTAACCAGGATCTTCTACACGATCTACTCTGCGAACTAACCTACACCCAAAATGATGCCTGCACCCAATGGGCATCCAGATCCTAGAACGCACTCACAAACCATATCATTGCTGCATGTAAGGAACTCATGGTGGCAACATTAAAGACAGACACAAGTGATCACAGTTCAAGGGTGTTTATTAAACTGCATAGATAGGTTGGAAAGACACCTAATCTAAATCTAAAATGGGAACAAGCTTCGACCATCAAACAATAATAAGGTAGTCCTAGTGGTGTCTTTGTCAAATAAAAAGGGCCTATACTAAAATAAAGTTTTGCCAATCCTTACGCTAAATACAAAAAAGAAGTGTGGGATAATGTTCATAAGAAAGAAGGAAGTGTTCACAAATAATAAGTCATGATGTGTTTATTGGTGTCTCCCTTCCACACGTTATCAGCAGGGGACAAGGTAGGATTTTGGAGCACAGCATATGGTCGAGCTTTCCCAGCACAAGCCAACAGTTCTGCTCTCAGCAATCAGGGCTTTCGGTGGGTCTTTTCTACAAAAAGTATTTTGCCGCCGTGGGCCTCATGTATTCTAAATAATCAACAAAGAGCTCCTTTTCACATGTACATTGGGTTCACTACGGCTTGTCAAAACAATCTGTTCTGTGATATTCACGAATCTTAATGTCTTTTTGTACAGTTCACTCTGGACATCCCTCGGTTGGGTTCACTCTTGTCAACACACTGTATTTCGGGACTTTAGACTTTGCCCCATCTTTATCGGGATCCCTCTTTCGGGTTCACTGCTGCCAATCTTGTCAATCGTGCCTTTCTCATTCAACTCTTACGATGCAGGATTGCCTTCAGTGGTCGAAGTGGGCGGGAGCGGTCGGGAGCGGTGCTACTCTACTTCTTTTAATTAGGTTTTACCGTTCCTATACTTTTATTTTAAAAAGAAACCATTCCAGAACGGTTTCATTTTAAAATAAAGGTGTAGGAAGAAGTTGAAACTTGCACTTTCAGTGCACTGCACTGGATGTTCCCTTACACATCAGGCGCATGTGTTTTTGGGTTTGTATTGTGCATGGGAGGGGGTGTGTCAATGGGGTTTGTGGGGAGTGGTGCAGGCCAGTAGGGAACATAGCTCCACTACTTCTTTTCATACACTCCGACCACTGATTCCCTTCCCTTATCTTCACAATCATCTGTCGATCAAAGACTTGCTCTGTACAGAGGATTTTACAAGACCCCTGTATCACCTCTTTGACACCTTTCTCGCCTTTCCCAATGCCTTCTGTTAATGGTATTTTCAACAATGGGTTAATCGGCCAGTGTTTCCTGAGTGAGCACCCACATGGTGCCTGACTCCTCTGTTGCTGGTTTTCCCCCTTTTCGATATCAACAGTTCTTTGTAACTTTCACAGTTCAATCGGCCGTTTTCTCATTTTCGTTCAACACGGTTCGGTTTCTTATCGACTCTCCCCTCGACTCACTGGCTGTGATGAACCACTTGGCTTTTCTTTCTCTTTTGACTCAAGGTTGGTACCACGGAAACAAGCTTCTCTCCCCGGCTTGTTTATCAGTGAAGGAGGGTTTCGTGTACCATTACCACCATGCAATCGGCACTAATTCCACCAGTGCAATTACTGCAGAGGAAATATTGTTATTGCCAGAACTGGAAGCGCAGCTGGACCATCTTTGAAAACTCAATCTGATCTGAATCCACCACCTCCTGCAGCCATCCACAGCAACAGGACACAGGAGCCATGTCCCAGGAAAGATGGAGCGAGAGCCACAAGTCTTCATCAGGTGGTCGCCCATGTTGAAGAATGATATAGCACCAGTCAAAGAAAAATATCTGGGCAGCTCAAGTCATCCATCTGGTCATCCATCAGCCAGAAGGTGACAGCAGTAGGCATGGTCCCCTGGGAAGGGGAGGACTGTCGCAAGCGATGGAATGACCTCAGAGTCAGGGTGAGCAGCCTCCTATCACAACACTGACAGGAGGCACTGGCCACAGGCTGCAGCACCACAAGCCCCTTGCCCAGACCCCATGGGAGGAGAAGGCCAGCTCCATCCTCGAGATAGACAGGATCAAGGGAGTCAGTGGAGTGGAGGCTGGTATCAGCAGCCAAGAACAAGGAGGTGAGTGTGTTCCCCCCTCGGTCAATGCACAGGGCAAATGACCAATCAAGTAATGTGTCCATTAGCTCAGATAGGCCCAATGGACAGAGTTAGATGACAGCACATGGCCATAAGTATACGCCATGCAGCGCCAGATGCAGGTTTGGGTGATCTGGTCAGTTGCTCGGGGTGCCATATCAGCCCCACAAACATGCTAGGGGGCCAACACTGTGACTGCATGCATGGATGGTGTGTAAACCTTGCACGTAGCCATGCACAGCAGCATGAATCTGCAATTGCAGCACCCATGCGTGATGAGAAAGGCCAAGTGCCAAAGTGGACCCCGCCCAACTGTATAGACAGGCTGCTTTGGCAGCACAAGGGGCAAGGAGCACCTGCCCATGGGGTGGACACCCTCAGCAGCGACTATAGCTTTGCGACAAGCACCTTGCTGTGGTCACATGCAATGGCCATAACAACCATACCCTTCTGCTTATATGTGTGGGATGTCCCTGAAACAATTAGCAGGTGTGTGTAGCAAGCAAACTTACAGGGATGCAAGATGACTGACAGCATGTCATTTGTCCCCCTACAGGGTCACAGCCAACTCAGGATGAGGCAGAGGAGAAGGGTAAAGGACCAACGATGTCCCAGGGTCGGGCCAACATCGACTACCGCCCCTTCAGTACGGTCCAGGCAGCAGAAACAGGCCTCAGAAGGCCAAAGCTTCCTGCAACACAGAGCCTGGTCCTGCTGTGTGTGTCATTGTAGGCCCCTTCCTGGGGAATCTGCGTATCCCGCAGAGGTGTTATGAGCCATGGAGGATGGGGATATCCAGAGTCACCTGAAAGGAGAAAGGTCACACGTTTCAGTCACAGTGCATTGCAGATGTGTTGCCATTTACTACAAAATGTTGATGGACATTCTGTGACTGTATTATGAGTTTCATCACACCACATGTCTTGCTATCACAGTATGTGCATGTGGAATCCAGCAGTATTTGCAATGTTTTGTTACCCCAGGCGCCCAGCTCAATGGCAACAGTTGTCAAGTTCAGGGTCTATGATTGTTATGACAAGATGTCATGGTCCCTGTTTTGGGCCTGTACGTTGATCTCATGCATGTGCTCTAATGGTTGCTTAGTTGTACCTCAGGGGGTTTCTGGTGCCTGCGTCTCTTCCACAATGGTGTCACTTACTTGAGTACTTCGCTGAACAACTGTCAGTGGTACTGTTCTTTGATGTTGTGTTGCAATTTGTGGTACAATGATTAGGAATGTATCGTATTGCTTTGTGGTACCATGTGTGTTTGTGTGTTGGTAGGCCGTTGTGGTTATGTGAATTTACATATTCATACAGCATCGTCCATCATGTCCTAATTCTGTGGGTTGTAGGCTGTCATTTGTGCAGTGATAGGTCAGGTCCTGCATGTACCTGGCCTTGTCATGGCATGCATTTTACTGTTGTGCCTATGCACCCCCACTCACTATGACACTTGTACTCAGCCACTATCCACATCCGTTGTCCTCTGTGTCTCGCCATGTATTCAGGTAGTGTACTATTGCTTAGAACCATGGCATCATGGGTGGAACCAGGGAAGCGGGCAGAGCAGTATGTGATGTAGATGTCTGGATCGCTGGTGTCACCTGGATGTTCTGTGAGTAGTAGTACTTCCTGTTGCAGTACACCAATTCATGTGCCTGGAGGCCACCAATACCACATGAGTGCAGTCGAGGGCTGCAATGCCATTTGGCCTGTGTGCCACAGCATAGAACTGTGCCTTCGTGGCCTGCTTCTGTGCCAAGGAGATATACTTGACACATGGTGCAGGCAGGATCCAGCACTTGTCCAAGCACAATTGAAAAGGTTGGCTGTGACATGCCATGCAGCATGGCCACGGAGTGATGAAAGGTACCAGTTGCCAGGAATTGAGGGACAGACACTAGTTTTAGCGGCACAGATATAGCTGTCCTGATGTTAATCCTGCTCTCAATGTCCCCCTGATTTATGGTGAGCAGCTCAACTATGGTCTCCCTGTTGAGCCGTTACAGGGTTACCATCTGGATGTCCGTGAGGGTCTCCTCCTCCTCCTCCCTGCACCCTGTGCCTTAGGCTGATTTTCTTGCCTCTGTAGGTCCATGCGCAGCGTGGGCATCTGCATATCCCAGCTCGCAATGGCTAATGGAAGCATGGTGTTGGCAAGTGTGTTTGGGGAAGGCATGTGCCTTTTGTAGTCCTCTTCAGTATATTGAGTGCACCTGTGGCTTCATTTGTGGCACCTGCCTGCATTTACCTCCACCTAATTACTGCGGTATTACCACCAGGTCTCTACCTGTAATACTATAGTAATACAGCTTTGCTGTTCTCTATGGTAATTCTGCTGACGGTAATTCTGCTGACTGTAATACCATTGCCAGAATTACCATCAGTGGAATTACTGTTGATGGTATTACCACCAACTAATTGTTCTGTGGAATGGTAAAACTGGAACCGCCACTTTTACTGTACAACGCCAA